>NW_028277075.1:36483333-37709166 GCF_059951505.1 Python bivittatus | reverse complement strand
ATCCCATTCAGAAATCCTGGCACCATCAGAGTCTCTAAAAGCCGGCAGTAGCTCAGTAGCTGCAAGAATAACTGAAACGAACTGAAATTGAAAGAAAATGCAGGTAACATTTGCAATCTTTGTAGAAATGCTTTCAAGATCAGGGAAGAATTGTCTACTTAAGCACACTGACTGAATGCTCAGGGGAAATGCCCCCAATTGACTTCCATCCAGTTGGAATGCTAGTTGTATGCTCTCTTTTCTCAGCCCACAAAGCCCTATGCTCTATCTCCATTGCCATAATATGTCTTCCTTATAGCAGTAGGTAGAATCATTCTGAAAGAGCAGTAGACAAATACATAAAAGTTAAGGCTAATTGCCATAGTCTTCATGGCTGTATAATAATACAGTAATAGTAATAACCAGCTTTGTCTTGTGATTAAGGCACCAGGCTAGAAACCAGGAGACTGCATTCTAGTCTGGCCTTAGGCATGAAAGCCGGCTGGTGAATTTGGGCCAGTCACTCCCTTTCAGCTCAACTCACTGCACTGGGTTGTTGTTGTGGGGAAAATAGGAGGAGGAAGGAGTATTAGGTATGTTTGCCACCTTGAGTTATTTATAAAAATAATAAAGGTAGGATAAAAGAATCTAAAAAAAAAAAAATAGCAGAAGAAGGCTGACACATATCTTGTTTGGAGCTTCCTGGATGAATCTAGTTGGCCACTGTTGACATAAACTGTTGGACTGGATTGGCCTTTGGCCATATCAACAGGGCTTTCCTCATCTGCATGTCCTTCTACCCCCAACTGAATTTGCCATACATTTAACATTCCAGTTAATCAAGAAAGAAAGAGTAAATTTACTCCATTCTACTCAACTTGCCCCTTCTGTCCTCCCAGAATTTCAGCCTCAGATAGAAAGTACTTCATTTAAATGTAAATTATAGCTGCTAGGCTGTACTAAATACACAACCTCTTGGATATTTCACCCACTTCAAAATCAGTGGGCTAATTTCTCATGAAAAGACATTAAAAATATGTCTATTTTCTGAGACACACAAGGAAGTACAGGTAGTCCTCACTTAACAACCACAATTGGGACTGGCAACTCCATTGTTAAGTGACACTGTTGTTAAGTGAGACATCACATGACTGTGACAGACTTATAACCTCACTTCCGCTGCGGTCATTAGTTGAGTCACTCACAGTTAAGTGAGACATCACATGACCACGACTTGCGATAGTACTGCCAGCTTGTCCATTGACTTTGCTCGTCAGAAGCCAGCTGTGAAGTGTGCAAATGGTAATCACGTGACCATGTGATGCTGCGATGGTAGTAAATGCCCACCAGTTGCAAAGTGCCTGAATCTTGATCATATGACCATGGGGAAGTAATGAAAAAGTCACTTTATGACTGGTCCTGACACTTATGACTGCAACAGTCATAAGTGTGAGGACCAGTCATAAAGTGACTTTTTCAGCACCGCTAAAACTTCACATGGTCACTAAACAGGACAGTCGTTAACGAAGGACTACCTGTATAGTCACCAGACATCTCATTCTTGGCATTTTGGCACCATGAAACTAGCAAGACTGTAAACCAACCTCCCATTTCTCCTTAAATTTCTACTTTCTATAGTGCTTCCCCCACTCACCCTGAAGCTCCATCCTTTAGTCCTATTAAATTCACTCAGCTCAGAAAATGTGACTCGTTCCAATAGCTGACAACCTGCATCTAAGCCTTCTTTCTATGATCTTTCTAAAGGTTGGCCTTCCTGCCCACTCAGCTGGCACCGGCAGCCTTTTTACTGATTCTTCTTGTAACAGTGAGACTAGTAGTGGTTTTGACCAATAAGCAACAGAAGCCAGAAGTGTAGGGCATGTGGGAATGGCTGTGAAAAGCAATTCCTTTATCATCACTTGACAGAAATAGTAACATGCTCTGAGAGGAAAAAAAAAAATCTTAACTTTGCCTCAGTCACCCATTTTATTTTTTACTGCTGTTATGTATCATAAGCAAATCAAATAGCTCTAACTGTTGTAACTGCAGAAAGTCCTTTACAATTAGGACTAACTTTTTCAGAACAAGTTTATTCATCACTTGGGATGCTGCGGGTGGTGGTGGTGGTGAAATCTGCTATTGAACTCCTTGCCAGGGTCTTGCCAGGGGATATTTATTTAAATAAACACAAGATCGTTATACTGGCATAAGGACACTACAGATTCTCCCCAAAGCGCTACACTTTGATTATACATGATCCATCTTGTTACTGTATCTCTGCCTGAACTTTGTCAGCTTCAACTGAGCAGTTCTGTTAAATTTAGGTAAACCCCCCAAAGACTACTAGCCTCATAAATATAAGGCTGTAGTTCAGGACAGTTAGCAGTATGAATAACTCTCTCTTTTCTAAAACATCTGTCATTATCTAAGAAGTATATCCAAACCAATACGTTATACATAGGGATACAGCTGATGCTTTAGTCATCTTTTTAAAAATTATAATGAACAGTGAAAACAGGCCTTGGCCATATATAAAAAAAGGATTTTCTGTAAAAATAAGAAATGTATAGCATTGCATCCTAATTTACATCATGCTGACATGTTGTTCGTATATGAATTATTTTACAATTAGCCTCACTCTCTTCATAGTTTTTCTGTCCTTGTCTCTCTCTCTCTCTCCCTGACACACACTCAAACCATGCAAGTTAAACAACAATTATTCCAGGTTTTCCAATGTCAGACAAGCAGCTTTAAAAGAAGCACAGTGACAACACGGCCAGATTCACTTAGCTAGCATATGGTTGAGGTAGGAGACGTAACACAAACCTATGTATCTCTTCTCTAAGGGTGGGTAAACTGTGGCCTTTCAGAAGACACTGAACTACAGCTCCAATCTCCATCAACCTAGTTAGTAGTAAGGACATAGAATTCAGCAACATAGTTTGCTTATGTTTTTATTTCTGTTTGCCCCCCAGGTAGATGGCCTGCTATATACATTTGTTAAATCAATCAGTCAATCATGGACACTGTAGATTGCCCAGACCCAATCTATTCTGAAGTAGACTGGTATATCACTAAATGATAACTTTTTTTTGTTTTGTTTTGTTAATTTCAGTGGTTATTCAACACAAAAAGTGACCCTGATGTGAACTTATAGGAACCCACTGAGTGAACTGAAGGAAGTTAGTGAATATTATTGGTCAGTCATGCATCTGTTAAAAGAGAATATTATGCCATTTGTAGCATTTGTAGGTCCCCTGCAAAGATTTTAGCTTTATGAAAAAGCAAATTATTAGCCCTCAATGTTTGCAATAAACATTGGAAAACAGTTTTCAAAACTGATGGAACTTATGGCACAAATGAGTAATCTTTTGTGCTTTCTTTCCAGCCAGATACTACAATTATACTTTCCCTTGACTTCATGTGCTTATGTCTAATATATATTTAACTGTCATGACTTTTTTCTTCTTTTTTCCTGCCACTGAGGCTTTCACCCAAAGGACTAGAATAAAATTGTGTTCTGATTTAAAACAGTCCTTGCAAATTCATTCTTGTTCTGAAGGCAAACGTTAAGGTTTTCTTGCAATAGATGCTAGATTTCTATGTGAGCATGTACAGGAAAAACAGCTTTAAAAGAACAAGAACTATTTCACAGAGTTCTTGTAAGGAGAAACGAGGGCAGGGACTCTTTTATTTTTCCCTGAGTCTTATAGAGAGTGAGGACCATAAATCTAGCCTATAACAGTAGCAATAAAATCAGTAGTAATCTGAACCACTGGTCCATCAGTGTGCTTAGATAGCCCAACGTAATGTATTATTTTACATCTCCTTATTGGTTCTATAGAACACAATTGTATTCATTGGTGAGACTACACCAGGACTTGCATTATTATCATAACTTATATGACAGAATAAAGAATATTTCTTGTATGCAATAAACAATAGCTTCCAAATGAAGTTTTGCTCCCTAAAGAGAATATAACAACACCATCTGTCTGGCTAGTAGCAAAACTAAACCACAGCATGACAGCTCAGAGGAAAACATCTTCTTTCTTAAAGACATAGCTCCATTTTTGCTATTCAAGAATGCAGATCTATAGCAATCTAATTACATTTCCTTCTTATGTCCCAAAGGTTTACTCTTCTTGCCTCTATGAGGGATTAGATTTGCTATAAGTACCAAGTGCCCACTGTCATTTAGCCACTGCTTGATTCTTGTAGAATATTCATTAGGGAGGCTTAATATATGATTTCTCTTCCCTGTTTTATCCAAATTGTGCCATTCCAGTCATCCTTAAAAAGAAATAACTAAGGCAAGGAAGCTTTGGCTGTTCCTTGATTGCATTCTGTCCCTTCTTATAATTTGAGTACTATATTCAGTATGTGGCTGCCAAATAAAAAGCAGTCCATGCTGGCAGCTACATTTCATACCCAGCCAACACTCCAAGGTATTTTGCTAAGATCATATTGGGTCAACTTGGTTGCCTCTTTGCAGCCAGACTTTTTCCTGAAACTTCCAGGCAGCAACTGGGGTTTTGGGTTCTGATGCTAACCTCAGCATTTGGGGTATCATCAAAATTTACCCACAAAAGCCAATGGTTATCCTGTAAACTTAATGGCTACAAAAGGATCTCCTGAGGTCTTGTCCTATGCTTTTGATGCACTATTCTGCCTTTTGTTCCTTCTCTTTCTGAAGAGAAAGTAAAATAATGAGATATATTAATGTTAAAAATTGAACACAAAGTAGCATCATAATCACATTCTCTACCATCTTTCAAAACTGAATTTTTAAAATTCACATAAAAAAGCAGTGAAGTGATCTAGTAATACAAATATTCAGTGAGTTTGTTCCATAGCCTCAATTCCATTGCGATCCCTACATGTTCAAGAGAAGGTGAAGTAGACTTACATTAAAATGTAAAATCATCTGTTGGCTTTGACTTAGCGTAATTAGTCATTGTGGTTTGTAAGTGAAGGGTTAAAGCTTAGTGTTACGTGAGAACCATCAATTGAAGGATGTTCTTCATTAGCTCCAACAGCAAAGGATGTCCCCGCATAACCCCACCCTGCTTCTCAAACAAGTTACAGGAAGGACCATTTTCTCTTTTGATCTTTCAAATTATTACATGGTTGTGAAAGTTGCCTTTCCGGTACTGCATCACCCTTTATCAAAGCACTTAAAGTTTTTGATTGCAAATTTTTCTTTGGTTAGTTCTTCGGTCCAACAGATTTTCTCTCTATTGTTTTTAAGGTATCACCGATGATCATTTATTAAGCAAACATTCCTCCATTAAGTATAATATTATTGTTGCAGGGTTTTACAGCTTGCTGCATCAAGTATGTATGTTCTTCCTTTGTTCGCTATAAGTTATTGGGCACATCTGATCTTTATTTTCCAATTATTTGTATACTTACATTAAAAAAAAAATCTTAGAGAAGGGGAAAGGCATAAGAGGGGGAAAAAAAAAAACCTACCAAAGAGCAATTCAGATTTAAAATTCAGTATAACTCTTTCTTGGGTGAATATTGTTGTTTGCACTGCTATGTGCTCTATAAATGTTGAAGTTGCCTAAATCAGCAATGTCCTTCTAGCAAGTGTGCTGCATCGCATTTGAAATCCCCACTGTTATGTTTGTCTTTCAGGAAGAAAATGGCCTACATTGAAATTCTTGATTATCTTCCTCACAAAGGAAGCAAGCACAAAATTACGGAACAGCTGTGTTAGGAAACAGGCAATGGAAAGGCTAAGGTTATGTAAGAATGGACAATTTCAAGAGAGCAAACTGTATTTATCACCCTTTTTTTTCCTATTTGTGCATTAAAAAGCATTAAATAGGTAGAAAAATAATATCACCGCTTCCAAATGATGACAAATTATTTCTAATAAATAAAAATAATTAAGCAAACACTACAGGCCTGCTATTGATCTCCTATTCTGCAGAGTAATTTATCTTTAATGGAATAGTGCATAAGTCACATACTTGTTTTAAGTCATCTTTTGGAGGGAGGGTTTGGGGATAAATTAAGGGACATTTGGTGGAAATGAAAGATATTGTCAGTGCAGCATCAATTATTCAGTTAGCCAGCTCCCCAGAAAAATCTGTTCTCCTTCCAAAGTTTCTGGAATGTTTTCTCATGTACACATTTTAAAATCTCTAAATGAGAAGCCATTTCAGCCATGACTGCAGCAACAGCAATGCTAACAATAGTTTATGAATACAGTCATGCCAGCTTTAACGATCAATACAGCAAGACACTTGTCACAATGGCAAATGCTGGAAGGGGCATCAGCAGCAGTTTCCCAGCTGTTCATCTTAACATCCCAGCTGTTTCTCTCTTCTGCCTGTGTATGCCTTGCAACCTGTCCTAAGACCCCCTAAATGAAGATACTTCCTTAGAAGTGGAGGATGGCAATATTTCATCCATAAGGACTGATTAAAAAAAAAAAAAGTAACTGCCAGTCCAACTGGCTTCTGTTTATGGAATGGAGATGCCTCATACTCAGAAAGCAAAATGTCTTGGTTTAGTCCTGGATCATAAGTTTGAATCCAAGCTAAGTTAATTACATTTGGATTTCATGATTCTTCTGCACTGTTTGTAGATCCATCAATCCATCCACATGTAGGTACAAAGAGTTACCATGCTTCCACCAACAGGAGTATATAAATGGGCTTACTTCTGAGTTACTAGAAAGAATTGCATGATAAAATGCTATCACTAGCACCAGGTAATAGCAAGACCATTATTAGGAATAAGCCTTCTGAATTGTACAGCACATACAGTACTGTGCAAAAGTTTTAGGCAGGTATGAAAAAATGCTGTAAAGTAAGAATGCTTTCAAAAAATATATATTGTAATTCTTTATGTTTACCAATTTACAAAATGCAAAGTGAGCAAACAGAAGAGAAACCCAAATCAAATCAATATTTGGTGTGACCACCCTTTGCCTTCAAAACAGCATCAATTCTCCTAGGTACAATTGCACACAGTTTTTGAAGGAACTCAGCAGGTAGGTTGTTCCAAACATCTTGGAGAACTAACCACAGATCTCCTGTGGATGTAGGCTGCCTCAAATCCTTCTGTCTCTTCATATAATCCCAGACAGACTCGATGATGTTAAGATCAGGGTTCTGTGGGGGCCAAACCATCACTTCCAGGACTCCTTGTTCTTCTTTATGCTGAAGATAGTTCTTAATGGCATTGGCTGTATGTTTGCGGTTGTTGTCTTGCTGCAGAATAAATTTGGGGCCAATCACACGCCTCCCTGATGATATGGCATGATGGATAAATATCTGCCTGTATTTCTCAGCATTGAGGACACCATTGATCCTGACCAAATCTCCAACTCCATTTGCAGAAATGCAGTCCCAAACTTGCAAGGAACCTCCACCATGCTTCACTGTTGCCTGGAGACACTTATTATTGTACCACTCTCCAGCCCTTTAGTGAACAAACTCCCTCCTGCTACAGCCAAATATTTCAAATTTTGACTCACCAGTCTACAGCACCTGCTACCGTTTTTCTGCACCCCAGTTCCTATGTTTTCATGCATAGTTGAGTCACTTAGCCTTGTTTCCACATCAGAGATATGGCTTTTTGGCCGCAATTCTTCCATGAAGACCACTTCTGGCCAGACTTCTCTGGACAGTAGATGGGTGTGCCCGGGTCCCACTGGTTTCCACCAGTTCTGTGCTGATGGCACCACTGGACATCTTCCAATGTTGAAGGGAAGTAAGCATGATGTGTCTTCCATCTGCGGCATTAAGTTTCCTTGGCTGACCACTGCATCTATGGTCCTCAACATTGCCCATTTCTCTGTGCTTCTTCAAAAGAGCTTGAACAGCAAATCTTGAAACCCCAGTCTGCTTTGACATTTTTGCCTGGGAGAGACCTCACTGATGCAGTATAACTACCTTGTGTCTTGTTGTGTGCTCAGTCTTGCCATGGTGTATGACCTGTGACATGACACTGTCTTCCACAACCTCACCTTACTAGCAGAGTTTGGCTGTTCCTCACCCAGTTTTAAGCCTCCTACATAGCTGTTTCTGTTTCAGTTAATGACTGTGTTTTAACCTACATAGGAAATTGATGATCATTAGCACCTGCTTGGTATAATGGTTAATCATACACCTGACTCTAATTCTACAAGATCCCTGACTTTGTGCAAGTGTACAAAGTGTGCAAGTGTAAGAATTGACACTGGTTTGAAGCTAAAGGGTAGTCACACCAAATATTGATTTGATTTAGATTTTTCTTCTGTTTGCTCACTTTGCATTTTGTAAATTGATAAATATAAACAATTGCAATATATATTTTTGAAAGCATTCTTACTTTACGGCATTTTTTCACACCTGCCCAAAACTTTTGCACAGTACTGTATATCTTCAATACCTTCTGAATACCTAACCTGACACTGTGTTTCTCAGACCTATTTCAAGATTCTGATATTAATCTTTTAAGCCTAAGCCAAGAGTTGGCAACTACAGTCTTCCCAGTGTAGTTTCAACAGTTTCTGCAAGCAATCAGTTTAGATTTCTGGCAAGAGCTGTCCCTTCCCAAGAGCCTAATCAGAAGGGAAGAGGGACATGCACAAAGATATTAAGAAAAGAGAAGGAGAGAGAAGGAGATGGCAGAAAGAAAGAAAAGGGACGTCCTGCCTTCTTTTTGGCTCTGATTCTATGCATACAGTGCTGGCTTCATCCCCCAAATTGGCAGTAAAATATACAACAGATTACTCTAAATGTGGCCTTCAAGTTGGGCCAGCAATTTTTCAGTCTCCAAAAACAGCTATGTGCAGTTGATCCATTCCATCCATCCATCCAGACGAAGCATGTGTGTGTGTGTGTGTGCTTATGTATATATTTCCACTTTGGCACTTGCATCTGAAGCCTTGCCCATGTTTAGAATCGAGAAGAAAATGCCACTTTATCCAAACAAAACATTTTGTATCTAATGACAGAAGGATAACATAGTAACATAGCCATGGCATAGTGGGCTGTTTCTGGGAGGATTTATAGAATGCAGTTAAGGGACTGGTTAATTAATGAATAAAATTATAGACTTCAATAATAATTTTATAAAACTTACTATTTTTAAGTCTTTAGATCTTGATCCTGGGTCACTTTTAATGGAGTATGCCTATTTTACTCTTTGTCTGTGTTTGGTTATTCTTCCTTTATATTGTTTTCTATGTACTGCTTTTATTTCAACTCATGTGTAAGCCATTTTGGGTTCCCTCTAGCTCAAAAGGCAAGGGTTTCAGTGAAATAGTTACCAGTACCAAAAAGAAAACAAAACACTGGGTTAAAAACGGAACAGGAGCCAGCAAGGGGGTGGAGGTGGGGGAGGATTACTTATGAAAAAGGAGAAAAGATTCCCTGGGAAATCTCTTGAACTAAGCAAAATACTAAGGTCACCTCTATGCTAATTGCCAGCCTCAGGATATAACCTCTTCCAACTTGACAGTCACTACAGCTTTCATTTTACAGCTTTCTTTGATATGAATCATGATTTCTAATACTAACCATGGAGAAAATCTGCAGATCCCCAACCTAGAGCACTAAATTACTGAGGATAATACCTTAGTTATTTTAAATGTTAATGGATTCTTTCACACAACTGTTTCAAATTATTAGAAATTTTCAGTATGTTTTCCTGTCATTCACAAGTATTGTACAGTATCACTAGTTTTACAATACTAAGACATCTGACCAGCTTTTCTTCTACAGATATTTCATTTTCTAATCATGAAGTTACATAGTCTTTTACTACATTCTGTATACTGATTTGAGGTATAGAAGTGAAAGATTCACTTAAGAAAAAAAAAATCAACAGATGATGTCCTTATGATTTATTACATATTTCTGAATACTGTTACCCACTTACTGAAAACCTAATTAGTATGTAGCCTGCTTAATGTTTTATTTGATTCCATATGGGGTTATTTTGTAATGATTTGCTCTTTTTTTCATGATTATCCATCAGCTGAAACAGCTGATACAGCACAGATCTCAGGAAGCTTGTGAGAGGTCTGAAGGAATGGATATGCTTTAAGAAACTGATTTAGCTTAGTCATTCATACATCATTAGAAAAAAATAGACTAAAGTACATTTAATAACAAATTATTAATCATACAGGAAACTTGATTTCACGGGGCATGCTAATACACGTAAGTGTGAAGGCTCCTGTTCAGCAAAGACAAATTCAAGACAGGGCAAGCAAGACATATTTCTGGGCAAGTAACTTCAAGGAAGGAAAAAACAGCTTAATAGCTCAATTCTGTGGATGCTTATTCAGAAGAAAGCTTTCTGTGTATGGTAGCTGGGCAGATTCTAGAGCAGTTCATAAAAAGATTGATCTGTAAGCACTTGGCAACCAATGAGATAATTACTTTAAGACAGCAGGGATTTGTCATGAAGAAATCTAGTTAGACTAATCTTAACTCCTTTTTTGATCTGGTATCTTCCTTAAATAGATAGTGGGAATGTTATAAACATAATATGCTTCACAACAGGTGCACATGCATGATGGAATAGCATCTCCCTAGAGATTTGATTGGCTCCCATGTTCCTGACCTTTCATAAGCTGTTAAAAACTGAATGATTTCAAAAAGCCTTAAAGGATGAAATGAACTTACTAGTAACTGCTTGGATGGGTTAGGTGTTTGAATTTGAACACAGAAATAAAATTCAAAACTACTTGGTAAGCTGAAGACATGAGTTGAAAGTAACAAAAGGAAATTAACACACAAAAGTGCAAAGTTCTTAACTTAGGGGGAAAAAAATGAAATAAACAAGTATAAGATGGGAGATACTTAGCCTGGTATAATACTTGCAAAAATCATCAATCATCAATCATCATCATGTGGTTGATTCCAAAATGAATTATGAGCCAGCAGTACAATGTGGCTCAAAAGAAGACAATGGGATTTTAGGCTGCATTAACAGGAATATAATTTCAAAATTGGGAGAACTATTTTTTTCTGCTTTTGTTAGATCCTACCTTGAGTACTGTGTCCAGGTCTGTATGCTACACTTAAATAAAAAAGAAGGTTAAGAACTGTTATCTCTCATTCCAAAGTGCAGGTATAATAGAATAATGGATTTAAGTTACAGGAAGGCAGATTTTGATTTAATATTAAAGGGGTGGGGGAGCCTCAGAGCAGCTCAGCATTGGAACCAATTACCCAGAGAGATTGTGGGATTGTATACAGTCATCTGCCTGCAAAGCTTTAATTTGGATTCCGACTGCAAACAAGGTGTGAATCAATGGCCCCTTCCAGCTCTATGTTCATATGTTAAGATGTATTGCCAACAGTGCTTGATACCGACAGAATCAATGGGGCAAAGATACCCCTTCAAAAAACCGATGCCACCCCCAAACAGGATGCAGTTTTTCAATATTATCCAAGTTGCGATACAGTCTATGTATTAAAAAATAACTACACAACTGCAATATGATGTATGCAAAGTTTGCTAATCCCAAAATTACCAAACAGACCTCTAGTGTTTTCTGCAAAATACTTTCCTGAACACTCATTGCCTCATTATCAAAGAATTACAGGCTGCAATGCACAGAATTCTCTCTACCACTAAAAATCTATCAAGCACAGTCTGCAATGCAAACTCAACTTCAGTGAGTTCAAAGGAGGGCTACCAAGATGGAAACTAAGTCCTAAAAGGACTAGTTAATGTTTAGCCTGCAGAAAAGACTGAGGGGAGGGGGAATAGCATAGCAGTCTTCAGATATCTAAAGGATGGTCATATAAAGGAGGGAGTAAACTTGTTCTCTGTTGCCCTAGTGGGCAGGACCAAGACCAATGTGCTGAAATTAAAAATAAATTCAGCTTAGATATTAGGAGAACTTTCCTGATGGCAAAGGTCTTTACCCAGTAAAATAGGTTGCCTCATGTGGTGGCATATTCTCCTTCACTGGAGTTGTTCAAACAGAAGTTGGATAGCTGTCTGCCCCAAAGACTTTAGCACATCCTGCACTGAGCAGAGACTTGGACCAGACGACCTCTGAGGTTACTTCCAACTTTCTTCCAAAATTCATTCCAACTTTCTTCCAAAATGCTCCTGCATTTTTTTCTTACCAGTTTCTCATTCAGTTTGATGAAAATGAATTAGTTCTGGAAACGATTTCAAAGGAGAAAAGAATTCTGGATGGAATGTGATGTTCTTGTATTTATTTATTCCCAGCTTGGATAAACGGTGCCCAATAATGTCCTGTGTTTCAATGCACAATATTAATTCCAACAGTTGGTAGCCTTCCTGTCCCCCTATGCTTCAATTAATACTAGTAGGCATTAAAAGATGTCGGAGCACTTCCCCTTCCTCTGAAGAAATTTGGAAAACATTATCCACCCAGTTTTTCTGCCCACAACTTGGATGCTGCTTTTCAAAAGGTTATTTGTACCAAGCTCTAGTTCAGACCAAGCTAGACAATACAGCAAGGATGGAAAAACTGGCATGTACAGAAATCCATCTTTGTCTAATTGTTTGAACAGTATTTGAGACACACTTAACATCCATCTTGATACTTCAGAAGGAAGGCAAATCAGTTTTGTATTATACAAGACCAAAGTCATGCCCAACCCACATGAAGTAAAGCTAATAGTTTTTCAGTTCCTAATTGGAACAAGTTTAATTGATTGTCACATCACTCTGAAGTACCTGAAGTTATAAAATTAATTTGAGTTGATAGGCATTTCACTGCAATCTGGCATCAAGAAATGAACCAGGTAAACAAAGTTAGAGGTTAGGGGAGCTTAAATGTGTGTGTTTGTGTGTGTGTTTTGCATATAAAGATATTGATACAATTACACTAGGGGACACAAAGTGCCTTCCTTTCATCAAAGATCAAACTCAGTGGTTACTGCCCAGAGTTAGCATCAAATGGAAAGCATAGGAGAAAACTTTGAAGGGGGGCAGCTTTCAGAAACCCAGCAATCTATAGCTTCAAAGGAAAACTAACGTTCTCCTTTCAAGGATTTTCCAGGATACATAAAAAAAGAAATAGAAAATATCTAACATGCAAGCACAGCCTGATCTTCAGAATGTTATTAGAGTCTGCAGGCTTCTCTGATGGAAAATACACAAGAAATCTTTGAAGGGGCAGTTTTCAATCACCCAACAATCTGCAACTTCAAAGGGGAAACTAAAGTTCTCTTTTAAAATGCTGCCCAAGGATGGAAGATACATTAAAAAAAAAAAAGTATAAAGTATCTAACACTGAAGCACAGTTTCAGATTACTATTGAAGTTTGCAGGCCTTGGAAACTAAGAAAAACATCAAACCTATCTGAGCTTATAAAGGGACACAGTACTTACACAGAAGGCTCTATTAGACTAGAACTTGGGCTGTAATTGCATTTCATCAGATACTTTTCCAACCAAGTGAAATGAAATATATACCTGTCTGCCTGCCTTCTAGTAGAGAAAATGCACATTTTGATTCCATTATGCTAAGTTCATTCTAATATTTTCATTTTTCTTTGGGCTACTCACTTGCCTTATGCATATTTAAATAACATAATATGGGCATTAATCAGCTAGTAGACTTTACAATTTTTCCCTCCTTGAAGAAGGCTGGGAGTTTCTCACAACACATGTATTACCCTAAGCCTTCTGCAGTCTTAAAGGGTGATTTCTCCCAGGTTGTTTCGTTTCGGTCCCATGACTGGACTAGATAATCTATTTCCTTTATGATCCTCTGTAACTGATTTGTCATAATCTTCTCTACAACCTTCCTTAAGAAGGGTAGGCTGGAAACTGAGAAAAGCTATTAAACATATCCAGGTCAACTGAAGGCTTCTTTAGAAGAAGGTGCATTACTGTCTGAAACTACACAGAACCATATAAACTTCCTCAGGTTTCATCAACCAACCAGCCCAAAGTGGATATGAACAATTTTATCCACTAGAAAACCCATAAATTAATCTGGCATGCCTGAAGGTATGTTGTTCTGCATATCTTTCCCTAAAAGGTTTTGGCTGTTCTGAACCAGGCTACCGGGTAGGAATGTATGGATGCAATTAATTCAATACACGTCAAAGCATTATATCATTTAAACAAATGTTCACTCTTTAGTTGTTAGTTATGTATTTATTTAGATGGCAATGACCATTAGAGGAAGCTTTCTTCATGTGACAACTCTCTCCAGTGGAGAAAGGAGACACTGACAAACATTATAGCATGGTAATACATTGATATAAACAAACAGGGACCTGCAAGGACTTGTGGGGATTAAGCTCATGTTGTTTCATAATGTAGTCTTATTTCTCAAAAGTTTTCTTCTTAAAACTCTAAGGTTTTAAATCTTAATCTAAGCATACTTTAGAATTTCTTTTTGTCTGTTTCTCTTGGTGATGTTTTGAGACTATTTTTTTTTAATTGGAAGTCTGGAAGGATGCTACTGATCAAGTGTTATATTTTACTACACATCTTTCTTTTCCTCTGAAGTCTTGTGGCTACCTACGCTTCCAATCTCAGAAACAGATAAGGGAGGAACTCCCTCATGATATCTTCTCTTGGCAATTCATTTAAATGTGGGAAGCCAGGACTGAAGATATAGAGAGCTGATTGTTCAAAAGTAGGACATTCACCCACATCTCTTGGCTACCTTGTAACTAACAAAGTACAAAAACATCACACTTCTACCATGAGAATTTTTCAAAATCATCCTTTCTTTGAAAGACATTTCAAAAGCAAATTCTCTTTCATCAGATTGAATGAGAATTGGCATTCCCAAATACTATGAGAATTCCCAATTACAAGATGGGGAAAATTGAAAAATATAGCAGATAGTTAATTCTGTACTGCAACTAATCTAGAAACTCATCAAGATGTAATATGACTTCACAAAAATGCAATTCCTTAGGCTGTCCTGGATATTTTATGAACCTTAATGATGAAAATAATTTGTGGATGATGTGTTTTACCATTGACCTGATAGAATGAGAGTGCCAAGTTTGATATTGCAAGAAATCAGAGGTATGAAAAATACTTTAAATAGAAGCTGAAATGTCCTGGTGGTTGTTCAGTTGGATCTGTTTGTTTCAAGGCTGGAGTTGTCTTAGTAAAGTTGGAACAGTTCTTTCTGATAGCAGAACCCTTCCAGTGAGATCACTCCAAAGTTGGAACAGGACATGAGTAAATAGAAATTTTTCTGTCCTTTATTTAACATATGTATTCATACATTCTTGGCTGAATTTACTTAAACAAAACCTAATTTATAGTTTAGTTAACATGTGCATATACTGTACAATTTAAGAGAGCAAATATTCGGAAACCAATGCTTAATCCTATTGAGAAAACATTATTCATGATACCATCAGTATTTTTTTTTTCAAGTGAAAACTAATTAAATTATAGTAGGAGAGGGAGAAGTTGTGAGAGTTAGTTCTGGCAAGGTCAGAGGCAAGCAGCCTGATTTAGGACAAGTGGCAACTCTTCCTTCTGGTCAAAAGCACTGCATGGGTGAGAAAAAGAAGTGTAAAAATTGAACAATCTTGTTTTACTCTAAATAGGGTTTGCATTTTATACTTAGTAATTTCTGGAATTTTTTATTAATGGCTTCCTTAGTTTTTGTAATAATGATGTGTATCAGAGTTCTGTGTCCTTGAATCACTGTTTGTCCAGTTCTAGGATCTGCTAAGAAAAGACTGACATTGCTATTTAAGGAACAAAGAAAAACTGTGCAATTTTTCAGCCCATTAAAAAACTATAAAATGGTAATACTGAGTTTAGATGGATGTTCTTCTCCCACACCCATGCTTTTATTAATTCTTTAAAATGTTTTAAGTTGTGACATTGTTTTTAATCGTTGGTTGCATACTGTCCAGAGTCACGTTCAGTGAGATGGATGGCCATATAAATTTGTCAAGAAATGAAATGAAATGAAATGAAATGAAATGAAATGCTACCAAAACAATCAAGTACTGTAAAAAAGTATAAATACTTATAAATGTGGATTCATGTCCCTAAGGATAGAAATCTTTTCAGGGTATAAGGTGAATATTGCATGAATAGACTGGCTGTACAATATAGTAAACTCTCAGGCTATTTCATGTGATATAGCAGGATATCAACATGTTTATGGGGATCATCAGTTGAGGTGAGACTGCGTCTTGGATAGAAAGGAAAGTGCAATTTCTGTCCAATTCATCAACCTACAGTTTTGTTAAGCTGTGAGGTGATGTATCTGCACATGTGCTTTTGCTTCAGTCTTGAGCAGTGTTTCTTAGACTTGACAACTGAAGTTGAAGTCCACACATCTTAAAGTTGCCAAGTTTGAGAAACACTGCTCTGGAGCATTCAGCAGCATCTCTACTTCCCTCTCCCTCCCCCCATTCCACCTGCACAAACCCAGCAGATAGGACTCAGTAGGCAAGCACTCCCCTTCAGGCTTCATATTCAGTTAAATACTGTTAGCTGATCCATCAGTTCTATCACTCCCTAAATAAATATTCATTTAACTACTCATTCCCAAAACTAGCTATCATCCCTTCTTAGTCCATGTCATCTGCTCCTGGCCTTGAGAAGCATCTGCTTCATCTGGAATCCAACCATTAGCTGTCTTGGATGACAATGACTGTTCATTCAGTCTTCTAACTGACTATATCAGAAGTGGGCCAGAATCTTGCTTGACCAAGGCCCCTGGTGGAGATACCACAATGGTGAAAATGTATATCAGGCTTATGTTAAAAATTAAATTATTGATAATGAAAACAATCCTACTTTTTGTGTATCACTTAAACTGAGGTGCTTCAGAATTATAGTAGAAAGAGGATACTAATGTCAATCTTATCCTGTCTTCATAACAAGAAAATGTCTTCTAATAAGTTAAAACATATATATATTATATTGCTCTTTAAGAAATGGCAACCTTCCCATTGTTGATTTTATGAAAGTATGAGTCAGATCCTACATACCAGAGGGGGGAAAAAGAGGAGGAAGAGTTGTTGTTTTCTTTTTTTTTTTTTAAGATACTTGTTTTGTTACCATCTGTTTCTAAGTTACTAGCCAAACTAACAAGCCACACTATTGATTTCTGCACTCTGTTTTTAGCTACTCAAATATTCTGATCAAATTTAACTATGTTATTCATTTAAAGTGCTCTTTGGGAATCCCCTTTTGTTCCTAGCTGACCACACCATTTTAGAACATTGCATTGTTGAGTTCTTACGGCAGTTTTGCGTTGCTACAGGCAACAGGATCCAGCACTCTGATGCAGGCGCTCCAGTGATATGAAATATAATGGATTTTTAAATAGTGCTTTTGCCTTGAAAAAATACCAAGCCATGTTTATTTTTAAAAGTCTGAACTCTGACATAACTACAAAAGACATATCAGCATTCAAGTCTATGTTGTGCTTCTTGGGAATGTTGAATCACAAAACTAGGGAAAACTGGTTTATGCCTGCCTTGCCAAAGAGGACAACGTTTGGGGTCAAAAGAGCAGGACTTACAGGAATGTCTTTTTCTGCTGAACTACATATCTTTCCATATAAAACTCCCATGACTGTAAATGGGAGAGAGAACAAATCAGCAATTAATTAGAAATGAAGCTGGTAAAGTTTTGAGACTGAAAAATCAAGCTTTTCACAGTTGCCATTATGGAAATTTTTAAGTAGTTGAAAAGTTGAGGAAAACGTCATGGGAGAAACAGAAACATAAGCAATTGTTTGGAGAATGTTCTCTAAGGACCACAGGTGCAGGACATCTGTAATCAGATTCCGATTCACTCATTTAAAAATGGCAGATTGGAGGTCTGAGAAATAAAACATTTTCCCAGTTTTAAATCCATCCTAAGTACTATAAATTTCAGGGGGCAGCATGGTTTCAGAGGAAAGGGTAACAGTGAATACCAGCACCCAGATAAACAACCTGTTCCCTCGGTCTGCCCCTAAGTGGAAAACATGTTGTTGTTGTAAACTTTATTGTCATTGTACCTCGTACAACGAAATTAAATGCCATCCCCAGTGCACCTTATATATATAAAAACCATAAAATAAAAACACACATCCTTCACATTCTATTCACCATTGCACAACCCCTGATGTTACATTAATATTGCACTATACGTTTCTAAATTGACCATGATTTGAAAAATATTTAAAATCACAGATCCACAGAGATAAAACCTTTATTAGGCCAATACAACTACTCCTCTTTAAGCAAATATCTCGGTTAGAGACCATTTACAAATACGACGATAAAAAATGGTACTAAAAAAAAAAATCCAACCAATGCATGCACTTACGACCGAATTTCTGGGCCTGACCACAATGCACGCTGGAGTGAGAGTAACGCTGGTGTAGCTGTACGAGAGAACTTTATCTGAATGAAATGACAGCAACCAGTGACCTTGACAGCATCCCTCCCTCCCTCCCTCCCTCCCTCTCTCTCTCTCTCAATCCCTCATTAAGTGACCATTTTGCTTAATGACAAAGTTACTGCAACAGATTGTGGTCACTAAATGAGGAGAGGGTGTAGAAGTTTTCTAATATTTAGAAGTGTTCATATTTCTCAGAATTCTGTATCAGGTTCATTAGTCCCCCTCCCCCCCCCCCCATATCTATTATATCAGTGGGAAAGGAGAGCAGAAAGTGTTGAAACCATGTTTGTACGACATTGCATTTTTTGGACAGAGTAATAGGAAGAGTGGGCAAATTGGATCTTATATGGTAGAGAGTGGTGTGGGGTTTCAGGTACGATCCAGAAGGCCTTCGCAAAACTGCATCTTGTGTACCAGTTGTCGCCCTTCCTGAATCAGGAGGCTTTGTGCATAGTCACACAAACCTTGGTCACCTCCAGCCTTGACTACTGCAATGCACTCTGCATGGGGATATCCTTAAGGATAACTCAGAAGCTACAACTAGTCCAGAATGTGGCATCTTGAGGAGTTGTAGGCACTCCTGATTTTGCCCACATAACACCACTACTTTGAAAGCTGTGCTGGTTACCAGCAGGCTTCCCATTGTGATTCAAGGTGCTGATTGACACCTTTAAAACTCTGCATAGCTTAGGACCTGGTTATCTGTGGGACCATCTGCTCCCAGCATCATCTGCCTGCTCAGAGATAACTGGGAGGGAGAGCATTCTTTGACACCCTACCATAAGAAAGTGTTATTATAAGGAACCCTGTAATCAGAACTTCTCATTTACTGTCTCTCTTCCCACCCCCCTGACCCCCACCCCGACCCCCATAATTACAGTAGCCCAATTCTTACAACAGGGCGCGGTGGCACAGCAGCTTAATGACACTGAAAGTTGCCAGCCAGAAATGGTCAACACTTCAGCAGTTCGGGCCCAGCTCTGTGCAGCAGAGTGAGCTCCTGCTTCCTCCTGAGCTCCTGCCAACCCAGCAGCTTGAAAACGTATGTGAGTAGATAAATGGGTACTCTCACCCTGGTGGGAGGGAAAATGCTGGTGGTGCTTGCACGGGAGACGGGAGCACTTGCCGGTAACACAGAAGCTGCACACGCCCAAAAAAGGTGCAAAGCAATGGAAACCCTGCGTCCTGCACTTGCCAGCTGGGCTCTGCCCTAGGAAGGAGGCAATGGCAAACCATTTCCGAAACACCTTGCCTTGAAAACTGCAGGGACTCGGCCAAGCAGTCACCGCAGAATCAGTCATGACTGAGTGTGGATTAAAAAAATAATAAAAAAAAAATCTTACAAAATCCAGATAGATTAACATCCCTGAACACATAGTGGTAATTTCATTTATTTTTATATATCTATATCTATCTATCATCTATCTATCTACCTACCTATCATCTATCTATTTAATAATGTTTTATCCTTTGTTGCAAAGGGAGAGGATTCACTGCTTAGAACCAGTTTTGACTGATGCTTTAACTAATTAAGCAGGATTTGCTTAATTGGAAATACATCCAATATGAGAATGTTAATATGAAGTAAGTGATGACTTCTACTTCATAAAGACCATATGGGAGACTCAGCTTGAGCACTCAGCAATGCCCTTTGCTCCTTCTGCTCCCCCCCCCATATTAGTAATAAATATTAGAATTAGTGCAGGATTGTTTACAGATAGTTTAATAGTGTTAGTTAACATCTGTATTAGAGTTTTATTGTGGATTTTAATTGTCAATACTGATTGTTTTAATGTGCGACTTATTGTGGATGTTTTATTTATATGCATTATGGATGTTTAATGGTTTTATGTGGTTGCTTATATTCTATGTTACACTGTAGATGTTTTCAGTGTTATTCAGTAAGTCACCATGAGTCTGTTTGGAATTGGTGGCACACAAATCCAACAGAGAAATAAATCAGAGGCTAGGAGGTAACATCTTGGTCAGGGAAGAGTAATAACAATTTAAAGACCCTTTAGCAGAGCATGACTTTGATCTTCAAATCATTCTGATGGGTCTGCAAATGAATGATAAATATATACTAAAAAATGACATCCCCAGACACCTGTTTCCTATGGAGCATGTCACTTCTAGCTTAGCCATCACATCATTGCTGTGTGATATCTCAGCTTAAGCATCTACAGAATGCAATTTTTTTCAAACTTAGGAACAAAGTAGTTATTAACCACTGTCTATTGGAGAACCACCTAAGATGAATAACTAACAAAGCCTGAGGTGGAAAGAGGGGCTGAAATCGTCTGTTTGTTTGTTTGTTTTTAATTAATTCAGCACAGAGGATCATACATCATCTTGGAATAGCTTGTAATATATTCATGCTCAAATACTACAGATGCTTTCAACACAGACACACAGACATACACACACAGACACACACACACACACACAAATATTTATATAAATATATGTGATTTTTGTTACATTTCTGGATCCTTTTAATCAAATAGTCCACTTATTCAGCTATGAATCACTGTATGGTTACTTTTCAAGGGTGCAACAGCACATATTACAAAAGAGATTTTCACATGTCCATCATTTGCGAGGAAGAGTTTCTTTACATAAATGTAACTGTATGTGGAAATGACCTTGGGAGACGGGGGGAAGAGATGCTGCCTAGGGAATGATCAGACAAGAGGGGGGTAGCTCACAGCTGCATAACAGGTAGAGAAAAAAATTCAGAAAGGAACCTCCTTAATTTATCAGGTTGTAAAAGAGGCAGTGGGAAATTTGTACTTTCAGACTTGCAAGATTCTGTTAATGCAGCCTTATAATAAAGTAGAATTAGTTCATCTGGTTGTGTTTCCTGTCTGGTCTACCTGGGAAGGCTGACAATAAAAGACTATTAAACTCATTGCTTTAAAATATGATAATGGCCACTTGCATAAGTGGCTTCCAGGAAGAGCACCTATAGATGAATGCATAGTAAATAATCCACTAGTAATGAATATGAAAATACAAAGCTTTCATTACAAAATAAAGTTTCCTTATAATTGTCTGATATAAGGGCTTTACAAGTGGAAAATGTCTTACAATTTGTAACCACCAGTGTTCTGCAGTCGGTATATGTCAAAATTCAGATTTATCTAGCTTGGGTGGTTTAGTTTTATTACAAATGAATCAGCAGCACCCTCAAAAAGATGAGGGAAAAAAACAAAAACAAAATCAAGATGGCAGATGAAGAGTGCAGTCGAAGCTCTGCCTATTTTTTATGCATAAGCAATACGCATAAAAACCAGCCAGAGTTTCAATTGCACCACTGAGGTTGCTATCTTGACTTTTTTTTTACCACACTCTGCAGACTTCCCTTGTCCACAGGGAGGTCAAAACGATGGTGGTTGCAATATTGTGATCAAAGGCCCATCCCTTTATTCATGCATACAAGATTGATACATATGTAAAAGGAGCAGGCAATGCGATCACCTCCATGTTGCCTGTTTTGCAATTCCTGATCCCTCCCATGGAAGCCACTGATTTGTGTACAGAGCTCAAGATTTTTTTCAAAGTGGTGAGCAGTCCCTTCCTTCTCTAAGACATACTGAACAATGTTACTGTTTGCAGGGAAGTGAGGTCCTCAAAACTAGTGCAGTGCTATATGTATAATTTTCTAACTCAATTTAGTTCAATTTAATTCTGGTCTCACTCAATTTAGTGAAAGAGAAGTTGCTTTAGAAATTATTTCAGTTGAGAAGACTTTTTTTTTTTTTTTTGTGAAAATCTCCTTGGTAGAGAAAAGCGTTCTTCCATTTTTTGTTTATAAGGTGGCCAAGGGTAGAGATCAAACATGGTGCAGTGGTTAAGATGCAGGACTAGGAGCCAGGAGGCCCAGGCTCTAGTCTTCCCTTAGGTACAGAAACCAGCTGGATAACTTTAGATGAGGAAAGTCCTGTTTTTAGTTGTAATCTCTTTGGTGCTCTGTAACTACCCTGGCTTCCACAAATTCATCTACATGCCAAAGGTACTCTTCCCCCTGAGCCTCCACAGTTTGGGAAGAGTAAGCAGTGAGGGCACTCTATCAAATGATGGAAAGATGCACAATAGAAAAGAAAAACAGAAGCAGCAGCAGCCTCTGTCATATTCAACAATGCAAAAATTAATCCATAGAAGGAGAAACACATCCTAGAGAACTGAGTAGAAAAGATAAAAACCTTTTTTCACATGGGAAGAAACAAGGTACATTTCAGCACAGTATTACCTGCAAGCTATATATGAATTTGGGGAGGGGGATCCTTCATTAATCTAGAGCTGATATGAATCTAGGGTCCTCCATCTCTTTCCAAACTGATCCTAGAACTGCAAAATACTTGCACGCACGTGCACACACTTCTCCCCAACTCTAATAAGAAAATGGCAAGGTAGGGATGGTGTTATGGGACAGCAAAGGACTTGAATTTTGTGACTGACAATTCCAACTTCCAGTCAGAACGTTTACCAACCCCCTGCTTTTTAAGAATGAATAAGAATAGTAAGTAACACATAAGAAACTGATTTTGTGTTTTTTGTTCTTTTTGTCTGTGGGCTTAGGAGCACTCAGGACCTCCTTGGAGGATGATTGTGGACATGAAAGGCCCATCCAGATATGTGGAGATTGTAAGAGATGGGTGAACCCAGCAGAATTTGGGGGATTCATTCATTTAATCCCAATAAAGAGGTTTAGCTTTAGTCAAACAGACTTTATCATTAGCATGCAAAGTTGGTTGAAACAGCACAGAATAGATAAGCAAACATCACTAGGCTTACCCAGATTCAAGGGTTCAGTGGGTGTGGTGGAACCAGTGGTGTGCTACAGCCAGTTTGCACTGGCTCACAAGAGCTGTTTGTTAAATTTTCTGGAATTTTGCAAGCTGGTTAACTGCAGAAGTGAACCTCAATACCTAGCACACCAATCAGCTGTTCCACAGCTAGTGGCATGGCACGGTGGAGCAATGGAGCCTGCAAAGTGTACCACTGGGTGGAACTGCAAACCGCTCTGCAAAACAGCTGCTATATATAACAGGACAAGCCCTACAATAGGTTGCTATGGAAATGCCACTATTATATGCACATGCCAAGGCAAATTTTGAGGGGATTTTCCACTTGTTTAGAAACATGTAAATGACGAAATGTGGATTAGCCAATGGGACTGCACCATTTGAAAGGCCTTGTGTGAAACTGACTATATAAGTTTCCCTGAATGTGTCCTTGGGGTCTTTCACCTGGGAATGTCACTGAATGTATCCTTGTGTGCTGACCAAGCCTCTGCAGATTCTTAATAAACTTTTGGAGACTTTTAATCTGTGCCTACTCTGATTTAGTAGAAGATGGGGCCCAAATCTCACCACCCAGGCACTGAAGGATTTTCTGAGGGTATTTCTCCAACAAGATCTACCAAGTCTCGACACACCCCTCCTGTTTTCACTCTAGTTTTCTGGTATGGCAGAGTACAGGCTATGTCTTCTTACTCAAAATGCCTGCCAGGAACTCATAATGGAGCTGAGGACTACAAGAATGAGTAACTGGGGAGAGAAAGAACCAATCTTTCCCGCCTACCACTGCTGATGGTAAAGCCCAGAAGTGAAGTGAACATCTTGATCTGAAAACAAAACAAAACCAACCATCTGAAAGATGTCCCTTTTATGCCTGAAAGAATATGAGCCAGGGGTGGGAGACAGAGAAACTGTATTCTTGCACCAAGCACTGCCCAAATGCTGTATATATGTGTGATAGTTCTGCAATGCACAAAGGACAAAACAAATTACCCACAAAAGGGCATACCAAATGTTAATTTTCTCTACTTGTACTAAACACTGTGCACAAGCTCTACAGAATATACTTTAATGCATTCTCTCAGTAAAGTATTGTTCATCCATTCAATCAATAATGAAGCAAATTAAGTTTCTGTTACTTTCTTGTACACCGAGCAGAAAATCAAAAACAAAAGCTAAATGCTTTTCAGTAATTACAATTATCTAACTTCTGCATCTATTTGTTTGATTTTTTCCCCCATGCATATTACCTAATGGCATCTCAGTGACATTTGCTACTTTCATACAAATTTCCAAGCAAACAACAAATAACCTCTAAGGCATGACTGAAACATTAACAATTCTATTTGCCCAAAAATCTATGCATTCTTCTGAAATTATGCAAATTTTATCCCAGGTCTCCTTTAGGCTATGTTATTTTCATACAAATTGTACACACACACACACACAATGCAAGGCTCTAAATAATCCATTAAAAACAAAACCCTCCATTGATGAGTTGTGTTGTCTCACAAAGGTCAAATGTTCCAGTTCTTCCAAGAAATAAAGTTTAATCTGAGTCTTTTTGTTTTCAGAAAATCAAAGTTAAACATCATTTAGCTTTTTTTTTTTAAATAGCCCTTATCTTATAACTACTATAATTTATCTCAAATTTAGCAGACTTTGTCCACCAATGAAGTCCTAGTGTGCTTGTGCATTTCATATCATTCAACTGAAAAATAAAAATGTGAAAGTTGTTATGATCTTTCCATTATAGTCAAAAAGAAGAAATGCAAGGCTTGGGGTCATTTAGAAATCTGTTTATGGTTAGCCTTCATTCTATGAATGGAAGGACAGAACACTAAACAAGCCAAGATAGAAGACCAAAATTACCTATCTTTTTAAGTTCCTTTTTACTTATTACTTTATCTTTCATTGATTAATATGGAACAGAAAACAACTATGTCAGATCCAACACCAGCACTATTTTTCCTCTTCTGGGCTTGTGCACATATGGTAGAACCAAAGCTGACCATATCATGTCCTTGGAATCTTTCCTTTCACCTGGTGATACAACTATGGCAATGGACCTTGTTGCCACCAACCAAAGGAAGCAATGGCTTTAATTATCCTGTGTATCCATATGTGTATCTGTGAATGCACATACACTATTCATACATCAGAGATTTGCCTCTTCCTCCCATTGTCAGCATACCCTGAGGTTCATCAGATAGCTTTACAAAAAGCTGCTGGATATGTTGGAGTATTATATCACAGTGCCCCTCTAGAATTATATTGCAATATTACTCTACTGTTAATTAATGGTATAACACTTTTGTACTAGCATTCCTCTCTGCCTGCAAGTCAGCTCTTGGGTGAGCTATAGAAGTGCACTGTGCAATGAATAAAAGATTTAAACAACCAAACAATAAAATAATCAATGAAAGCAATGAACCATCCACCACAGGTCCAACTGCAAACATCACGACAGTCTATAATTCCTCATAAATGCCCATATAAATGAAGAGTGCCAAAACTTCAATATGAGGTGGCATTTGAAACATGCCTTAAAAGAGAGCATTCACAATCTGGGATCCATCTGGGAGAATATTATCACCATTTGATAGACATTCCCTAGCGGGAGATCAGCAAAACAACTTTTGTTTCTGAATATTCCTGGGCTATTTCACCTGAGATGGATCTTCACAGTGTAAAAAAAAAAAAAAACACCTGTGCTGCAGGAAAAATTAAGTGTGATTCTTTCTGCTTATAAATGCAGATGTTACAAATTATTCTACTGCTAGTGTTAACCTAGGTAGGTAGGAACTATCTTAAAGAAGAGGTGTCTCATCAGAGGACACTAAACTGACCAAATAAATTACTGCTGTATTGTCTAAGCTGTTTCTAATATATTTGAACTATCAATGTCAGTATGTTGATGTCTCACAAATATTACAATATCTAGGGAAAGCAAACATTTGAAAGTGAGGTTAGAATACACTGAAAGCAGAGTTCCCTTTAGCCCAATATTTCTCAACCTTGGCAATGTGCCAAGGTTGAGAATCCTGCTTTAGCCTATCCTGTATTTGGATATATGGCATTATTTTCTTTATTTTTTCTTTAACAATCTCTGTGCTACAGAAGAAACACTATGTGTAGCAAAAATAAAGGAAAATATATATTGCTGAAATTCAACATGTTCTCTTTAATGCTCCATAAGTTACAACTGGAAAGATTGAGGACTTTCTCACAGGATTTTTTTTTTAATTGCTAATTAGCCAGAATAATTTATATAGAAACGACAATGTTGTGTGCGACACACTAAGGTAAATTAATACAGAGAGTTTCTAATGCAGTGGAATCAGTCAGTGAGCACTTTAATGTCATGCAGACGCTCCATATATATTTTCTAAAAATAAGAAAACTTGTCCTTCAATTTCTTTCATCTGCAGGTGCAATAAGATATGAAGATGGGATTGTGTTTTTTATTGAGATGCCATTACCTGTAAAGTTCTCTGGAGACTATAGATTACCCTGCAGCTAAAGTACAGAACAATGAACCAACACATATCTGAAAGCAGGAACTTTTCAAAGAGAGCCAGTTTGGTGTAGTGGTTAAGGCACCAGGCTAGTAACCAGGAGATCATGAGTTCTAGTGCCACCTTAGGCACAAAACCAGCTGGTGGCCTTGAGCCAGTTGTTCTCTCTCAGCCCTTGGAAGGAGGCAATGGCAAAACACTTCTGAAAATATTGCCAAGAAAACTGCAGAGACTCATCCAGAAGTCAACACTGACTTGAAGGCAGAAAAAAAGTTTTTCAAACTGACCTAGCTCGCTAGGATACGTAACCAGCTGGTACCCTTCAGATACATTGAAATACAACTCCAATATTTCCCATATAGGGCTTGGGAAATGGCTGGGCTACTTGGGAATTATGGGAGTTGTAGTCTAATGCATCAGGAGGGAGCCCTGTTGGGTAAAGGTATTCAGCAGAATTCATGTAAAAAGATACATTCTTACATTACAAGAGCACCGTGGCTACCCTTTCCACACGGACCCAGGATATTCCCTACTGATAGGGATACTGTACCATGTGGGAGGAACTGACAATGCTTACATCTGACTCTCATCTGACAGGTAACTTCTGCATGGAAAATAACTTTCACAGAGCTCTGAATATTCACATAAGGACAGAACAACATATAAGTGACCACAGAGATATAGCAAGCATGCCATTCCTTAACCCGAAAACTTCCATTTCTATATTTGGGGAGTGTGCATATTAGGTAAGTAATACATCCAGAATAGTTTCAATAGCTAACTCTGAATACCACTTTTTGTAGGTTAATTCCACCTATTGAATTCTGTGGTTAGACTGCACAAAAAGGCACTGAGAGTGAATTACCGTGAGTCTCAACCCTGTTGAGCTCTTCCCATTGAAGGAAAGCAAGAAAATATGTTTTGTGGCTAGTCAGAAATAACATTTCCTCTGCTACCATGCTACTCTGTTACTTCCACTGTATCTGTGACAGTGATACATACAGTATGTCTCAAAGAATTCAGAGGCCCCTGGCTGGTTGGGATATTATTTCAATGCAGCACCCGAAATAAGATGAAACTCTCTAGTAAGGAAGGCAAGACAGCTTCATCACCCAAGTTTCCTCAGTGACTTTCACTGAAAACTCATTACAAAGGAGTGAATGTCTCCAGCAGATATCAACCCATTTTCACTTAATGTTAAAAACAATGCTTTTGTTTCTCGCAAGCTTTTTGTTGGAAATCTGGATCTATAGCTGTCTGTCTTCAACTGTGGGAAACTATCAGAAGTGCTCAAGAGCTAGTTCAATTAATTTCCCTTGTATGCTTGAAAATGGGATGGCCTTGAAACAGTGGATGGCTGCCTAAACTCTGGTCTTTGGATCCGACTTTTTAATCAAATTCACTGGCTTTCGAAGAAGGCCTCTCTTTTCTTAAGATAAGAGGCTATGACATTTCCAAAGGTGGGGCACTCAGTCTTGAAGAAGGCCTTCAAAGCCTTTTCAAGTGATCCACTACCAGATGCATGGAAATTATACAGATGTGGTGACTGAAAGTCTGATTGACACGTAATAGCCAAATTGCACTATATTAAAGCTTGTGTGTCAGTTGTACCCATTCTTAGACCAGGAGGCCTTACTCCCAATCACTCATGTCTTGGTCACTCCCTGGTTGGATTAGTGCAATGGCTTCTACATAGGACTGCCCTTGAAAACCATCCAGAAGTTACAACTGGTCCAGAATGCAGTCACACCTGCAGTCTCAGGTGCCCCTCAGTTTTAAACCACTGCCATGCAAGCGGCACTGACTTCCAGTTTTTTTTTTTCAGGTGCAATTCAGGGTGCTGGTACTCACTTTAATGCCTTCCAAGGCATAGGGCCAGATTATCTGCAGGACCACCTCTCCTGGAGGGTATCTGCCCATTCTACTAGGTCAGATAGGGTGGGCATGCTCTAGGTCCCTTTTCTGAGAGGTTGTCATCTAGTGGGACCTAGGAAGTGTGCCTTCTCAGTAGCAGCCCCTTCCCTGTGGAACACCTTTTCACCTGAGATCCAGCAGGCCCCCACACTTCTAGCCTTCTGGCAAGCTTTAAAAAGCTGACTCCTCTTCCCAAGCATTGGGATGGGGTGAGGCAGGAGCCAAGCTATTGTTGTTATTGTTATTGGGGAGTGTTGTTGGGTGCTGTTTCATTTTGAATGTTGGTTATTTAATTATTTAACTTTTTTTTATTGTTGTTGCTATGAACTGGCCAGAGTTATGGTATATAAGATGGGTTGTCTTCTAAATTTTCTAAATCCATCAGTCCACTGAAATCTGGCTTCAATTTTCACAAAACTTCATGTGAACATTAAGCATCAGGTGGGATGGAAGGGAGGGGAGAAGAACCCTGTGATCTACTACACTGGAGTGGCTGAAAGGTAGGTCTCTTCTCTCCACCACCAACTGGAACTGTCTGCTCAGGAAAGAGTGGAACTACTGAGGAATTCCAGCCCTTGTAGGTGGCCCATCACAACTACACAACAGCTCACCTTGGGGAAAGGGTTGACTGGTGGCATCAAAGTGATTAGAGATTGCTCCATTTTTATTTACACTTTCTTACTTTGATGAGCAATTAAAATTTTAATTAAAAATAATCCCAAACCCTGTACTCAGAAGGTTAGAAAACTATATGTTTTTGTGTATTTACCACAATTGGAACTAATAAGAAGGGCACAGTGCAAAAAGGGCAGAAAGGGATTAAGGAGAGGTGCTGTGTCCTGTCCTTCCCCCCCCCCCCCCCCCGATGATGATTTCTTAGAGGTTACTCTGTTTATTTCCCAAAAAGCCCACCATTATGGAACTTTTAAACTGGGTCTTCTAAAATATTGTAATACCATTAGTGCTGTTTTAATAGATTTCCATTACAACCTACATGTGTCCACTTAAAAGAAAGCCTGCTGAATTTGATAAGTCTCACTTCCTGCTCAGTGTAGATTGCTTTATGCATTAGTCTTTATTAAAATTTTGAGATTTTTTTAAAAAGTGCTTATTGCTTTGATAAATTCAGAAAAGCAGCAATATTTTAGATAAACAAACAGCACACATATAATAAGAAAAATTCACAGGATATGTCTCCTATCTGTGCATAAACCATACAGTTATAGGGTCTTTTCTTACAATGCACAGATATGCACCCCTGGCACACTTCCACCAGTGCCATTTGATTTTTCTGATGTATCTTCAAGACTAGAGTGCCAAGAGCCATAGAACTGCAGCCTAAATTGCTGTAATCGCTAATATTGAACAAGGCATTCTAAATGAAAACTCCGCAGATGGTTCAATAAAAAGCAAATTAATAGTACAGAAAACAACACACTTAATATTATTCCAACATCACCTGAATTATAATAAGAGAGACTTGAGTAATATTAAAAATTTTGTCAGAGCATCTGATGGAATAAACTTCTTCTTTAATGGACCTTGCTTTGTATTATATGAAAAAAGCACAGAATGTTTGAATGAATAAGGAACAACAGGAATTTTTAAAGAACTTTTGTTGTAATTACTGTTTTAAATTCCTCTTCTGAGATGTCTTTTATTTCTTTCTTAAAACCTCTTAAGCCTGGCAATTTGGTTTCCTACCTCTAGTTTCACTTATATTTTGTATGCTAATTTTTTCTCCACAATTCTTCATGTTTAAGGGAAAAAAACCTATTTCCTTGTGTATCATTTTGAGACACTTTATTTTATATTGTCTCCCTAAATCCTCATAATTCCAGCTCAAAACAGCTGCTCTTGTTAGCTATTCAGATTGTGGCGTTTAGAAGAAAATGCGAAAGGGGTTTTAATCTTAACTAAAACAGAATCACCTGAAAGTAGAACTATATTAAAAGCCAAGACCTTTTGGAATGGAATTAAAGGCAGGAATAAAAAAGAACATAATAATGTAATTAAAGTTGCAATGGTATGCTCATTCCAGGAAATAAGTCTCATTTAAAACATTGGGGTTTATTCTGCATAAGCATGAAAAGGCAAATTCAGGTTGTGGCCAACAACTCTAGCCAATATCACTGATGGTGGGGAATGAAGAAAGGTGTAGCCCACAATGGTGCATCATAGTTCTCACATTCAGTCACTGTACAGGACTGGTACGAACATTTCAGCCTGAAAATGTTTATAACTTTTATGATGGTGATAAGAATTCAAATGAGAATACTAGTAAGAAATGTTGTTGCCTCACCATTTAACAGCTGTTCAGACATTTAGCCCAGTGTACATGAGGAAGTTCAAGACACTGGAATCTTGCATTCCAGAGACACCCAAAAATGTGTAACCAATTTGCTGGGTGATTATATATGGCCACCAAAAAAAGTATGTGTTTTTATATGTATCTGTCTATATCCATTTTGTAGATACACTAGCTATAAGTGTAGTTTTTGGCTCTCATAAGATGGATGGAATCAGGACACTGACAAACTCATAATGTTTTGTCAGTCCTGCTGCACAAAAGCAGCATTGGCTTGAATAATTAAACTGGGACTGAGAAATACCAAATAAACATCCATATGTATGGGTTAACCCAGCAGGTTTTCCAGTTCAGAATTTGTGGCTTCAAGTTAGACAAGTTGATTAGTTTGAAAGTTTTTCTCTTTATTAGCATCTTCAGCACAAGCATTTCTTACCATTTGTTACATACCTAATCTTTTTGACAATCGGATGTCTTCAGAATTCTATAATGGCATTATAATCAGATAGAAAATGTAAATATTTAAGCCACAATAATTTCAAAGGTCTGGATGACCAAACAATGTAGAACAAAGGCATGGTAACACATGAAAGTATCATGCTATGTATTCCCTTGATTCTCTTTTACAAAGGAAAGGAAAGATAACTCAATCAGGACATAACATCCTTCACAGCACTATCAAAATAACATTTTAACTTGTCCTTAAAGATAAATGAGATGGATAACAGGCAGGAGGAACATTCAGTTGAATAGAGAATAATTCCCCCAGGACAACTTTGCCAGTAATTAATTATATTAATTAATCAATTAAATTCATATGCTGCTGAATAATTCTGACTCCTGGCAGCTTATAACAAAATAAAGTAAAATATCTACTGTAAGAAAAACAAAAACAAAAACATAATTAAAAAAGGGAGGGAATTTAACAAATTAAGAATTCATTCCACACCAGAATGCAAACTCAAAAACCTAAAGCTAACAATAATATTAAATAATCCATAACAAAGAGCAAATTGTGATGGCGAAGAATCACATCCCAAACACTCTCTGAAAGAATGCTAGCTTCTAGAAGACCATCACTCTAGGGGGCCAGTCTAATTTCTAGAGAACCTCCTCTGATGGGTAGACATTGGTTGGAATAGGCAGCCCTGGAAGTTCCTGGATGCCAAGCCAACTGAGAATGTGTTGCTCACAATCATTATGTCTTGCAACAATGAGCATTATCATGGAATTTGCTGTTATTTGTATCAAGGTCCCATCTAGCAGCAAAGTGGGTTTAGATTTAAGCTCTCTTAGTGAGGTGGCTGACCTGAGACATTAGGCATAGATGTGCTTTAATGTTCCAGTATAATAAATAGGCAAAGATCATCAGATTGGTGACATTTCCCCAATCCAGAATCCACAATCTGAAGACTCCCCCCACCCCCACCAATGAACTGTGGCAACCTATTGAGAATTGAGGAAAGGGTCTAAGAAAAAAAGAGTGCTAGTCTCCAAGGCAGAGACCTTGTATCTTCAGGTCTTTCCACTCTTCAAGAATGCAGAGCCTGGAAAAAAAAATATTCTGGCTGTGGAGTACATAAAAGGCTTAAATGCAGGCTTAGATTTCACCATTTGTCACAGTTAGTCGACTTGTAATTCATTTTAATGATTATAACTTGGGTTATAACTGTAGCTATACAGCTGTACACATTATAATTGAGTACAAACAGTTCAATTGGATGGTACTTTTTTGTTTCGTCTTACCATTTTTACTGAGAACAAGGTCTCAATGATTGCAACAGAACATAATTCCAAACAAACAGTCCCATCCCTGGAAGCGGATTCTGTCCAAAGGGTTTTTAATTTTTGTAATTTATTTCATAACTTCAAACTTTTAAATGGTTCAATCACTAGGAAGACAGATAAGCGAGCAACGATGAAAAGAGCCACATGGCAGCACCATAAGGAGTGTAGGTGGAAAGATTAAAACTGCAGCATTATTTCTTGTCTAATGCATGTCTTTTCATTGCACCTCCCAGATTCTTCTTCCATCACTTCACTCTAATATTTCTAAATCACCCACATAACCTGCAATGGTGCAATCTTGAAGAAGTGTAGTGTATAAATGAAGCCTTTTGCTTGCTAGTGGACAACAGCATAATGACAGTAAGTACATGCGAAGTCTTACCTGTGTGCTAGAGAAAGTGAATGACATTATTCTTTGATTATTATTTTTCTCATGCTTTGCTTGAGAAGAAAAACAAAGAAATGTCCACATGCTAAATAAATATAAATAAATAAATACATCTAAGAACATATGGACACTTTCTGAGTCAGACCAAAAATTATTTTCATCCAGTGCTCAGTCCCACAGGGAGCAACCAGAATCCAGGAGAAACTTAAAAACAGTTAGAGGACAATAATATTATTTCATCATAGCTGCTTAGCAATCAATACTCACAAGAACAGTATTCCCAGTTCTGGAAGTATCCATCTTGACCATTGATAACTTTATGTTATATGAATACCACTCCCCCCCCCCCCCATTAAAGGTACCATCTTCTTATCCTGGTACAGAATTCAATCATTTAAAGGAGGTGCATCATGAAGGGACAGTTTGTTTTTTCTTCACTTAATTCCAAATGGCTTCAGACCTGGTTTTGGGACCAAGGTTGCTGGTCACCAGGTTGATTGCCTATTCCTGTGTGCCAGCACAGCTGGCTGCCAGTCAACAAAATAGCAAGCTGGATGCCAGCCATAGTCCAGAGATATGCAAACTCAGGTAGAATTTTTAGAAGCAAACAGTCCTTTTTACCAGTATCTTAAGATGGCAACTGAAAATGTAGTCACAGGCTTGGCACAGATCAAGACCAGGAATCTGATGGAAAAGACAGGAGACAAAGTAAGGTGGAATCCAGAGTTCAAAGCATGGCACAACAAGGTAAACAAGATGGAACTGAGGCTTGAGAAGTTGTTCTGTTCTTTCTCTCAGGGAATGAGGCCAATAAATAAATAACAGCTGAGGTCCATTACACACTGGAGTCTACTCTCCTGCCACCCAGCTTCTTGGCTAGTCTGTCTGACCTGTGGAGCTCAGCCCTCTGCTGCTGTATCTTTATAGCACCACCTCTGCTTGGGACTGGGTGGTGAACTTCAGAGTCTGAAAGGCTGTCAGTGGGTACAGCAGGGAGTCCTGGAGGCTTGCTGGATTTGCCTCAGCCAGAGGGGGAGTTATTGGTGTCACCCTACTGGAATCATCCTCTCCAGGACTATTAACCTTAGAAGCCCTTGATGACTCCTCCTCCTCTTCCTCCTCCTCCTCCAAGTCCAGCAGGGTGAAAACATCTATAGCAGTAACTAAAACATTCTGCTGAACTTCTCAGCAGCTCGTTAGACCATCAATGAATGTATCCAAGTACTTGCAGAGATGCGCCTCGGAAAGAAAGGATCATTGACTTTAACAGGAATTATATAGGTAGTACAAATGATACTGAAAGAAAATGCAAATAATTCAGCTGTCTTAGGATCCAACCATATTATTATATTTTATTCATTGCATTAAAAAAGCCTGCAGTAAATCCTGAACCTTCCATGTGAGTTTAGCAGAGCCCTCAAATTGCCAGAGAGGAGAAATAGTAAATAATTACATTAAAAAAAAAAAAAACTTGCTCCAACCCCCCCCCCCCCCAACTGAATTACACCTGAATAAAACACCTCACTTTGGAGCTCAATTAATGGCATATAAACAAAGGTTTCAGACTAGAATGGGGGGAAAAAAACAAAAAAAAACCCTGATCTTTGTTTATAATTCCCTGCCATTTGTATTATTTCCATGGAAACACTCCAACCAGTTTAGGATCAACTGGGGAAAAAAATTAACTAGAGAAAGTATTATGTTTTTTAAATGGATGGAAATGATACGTTATTTAAATTGTGCAGATAACAAAATAAAACTGTTTATTAAACTTCCCAGGGGGAAGAAAGCTATTTTTGCTATTCCTCAGAACATGTCTTCTGTTAGGTGATGGAAGTTACAGTTTTCATAACAGATATTCCTAGATGCTATGAAACAGCCTTTGAGGCATAATGGCCAAAGACACAGAGGGAGTTATGATGGCAATCATGATCATACAAACAACCCCCGCCCCCTTTACATACATTTGTGAGCACTATTTTGACTTTGATACCTTCCACCACCCCACAGACACTTCTTATAATAGCAACTATCCTGTTCAATTATAATAGAGCTACACAGTAGTCATTGTCTTTGAACAAGCAAAATGTTCTACATGAGGAATGACTACCATTGCCAGATCTGAATGATATACAGAATCTTTAACATGCACAGACTGCTTGTAGAAACACAATTTGCTTGTATACAATTTGCTTAAAATCAGGAGTGGGTCAATCTGTGACCAGCATTCATGCTTATTAGATCTCTGTGCATTTTGTCCACCTTAAACTATTCTGTAGAACTCCAAATAGAACTTGATATACATCATAAAAGAATGGCTGCACCATTTCTGTGACTGTTCTACTGTAGAGACATCTTTAATGTTTTAAGAACACTGCATTTTTCTTTTTCATTTCATAAATAGCAAAATGAATATTCCAGTCTAAGTTTAATAAATGCATTATATCTTATTATTTTGATGGATGTGTTGGGTGAAATTACAAGTTTCTCAGCAAGCACAAGGCCATATTTTCTGAGTAAACTTCATTTGGGGGTGATCATATAATTAGTAGATTATAAGCATTGCTTAATCCTTCCAAGATCTGCCAATTCTCCCCTAATAAATCTCACAGTTTTTCTCCAAGTAGTCATATTTCTGGCACTTACTCCTGGTCCCCTTCACTCCATACCAGCACTAGGAGGTTTATATGGTTTAGCTATTCTGTATGCAAGATGTATATGATAGTACAGGTAGTCCTCAACTTACAACAGCAATTGGGACTGGAATTTCTGTTACTAAGCAATGCAGTCATAAAGGGCAACCACATCACTTAGCAATAGCAATCCCTGCAGTCCCAGTTGCCGTCATTAAACAAATCCCATGTTTGTTGGCCAAGACAACTTCCTGCCAGCCTCCCACTCCAAATCAGTGCGGAAGGCAGCAGAAAGTTACAAGTCCCAGGCAGCTTGCAAGCAGGCCAGCAGGTATGTGACTGCTGCTGGGTGTGGGAGGGAGCGAGAAGGTGTGTGAGGGTGCAAGGGAGGCGCAGTAAGGCTCAAGGGGGGTGCATGGGGGTGAGGGGGGGTGCAGAGGGATGTTCAGGAGGTGTGGTGAGGGCCACAGAGGGTGTGCGGGGGTGCTTGGGGTGTGCAAGGCTGTGAGGGAGGCATGGTGAGGCTCAGGGAGGATGCATAGGGGTGTGCAAGTGGCTGGCAAAGCAAAAGTGCAGAGGGGCTAGGGGAAGATATGCACTTGGGGGAGACTTACCCCAGTGATTTGCAACCTTCCCTGCCAGCTTCCCCACTGACTTTCTGGGAAACCTGGCAGGGAAGGTTGCAAATGGTGATATGTGATTGCAAGTGATGTAACTGGTCATAAGTTGCCAAGTGCCCAGATCATAATGGGATGCTAAGATGTCCGGAACTCCGAGGACCAGTCGTAACCCCATTGGTTCATCATTGTCATAACTTTGAATGGTCACCGAATGAATGGTTGTAGGTCAAAAATTACCTGTACATATTTAATATTACCCTTAGAACAGGTGTACTGGGGCAGATGGTGAAGGCAGTGAGGAACCCAAAATCTAGGAAAATGAATGCTTGACATTAACATCAAGGTGAAAAGTCTAAAACTTGCAATTTTAGCATTTTGGGGAAGAAAAAGAACTTAATCACATGCAGGCATTTAACAATAAAGAAAGGGAGGTAATTGACAGTGCTTACTGCCTTTAAAAAGGAGGCAGAGGAAAGAAGTTGCACATGTCTGGAGAGAAAATCCCATCGAACAGAGAAAGACTTTCAAGGAGACTGCTGTGAAAAACTAAAATATATCCATACACAATATATGACCCAACTCAGTGGGCTGCTTCACAGACCCAGGCTGAATGTGCTTTCAAAAAGACAATGCACTGTAGTTCACTTCCTGTGAAGCTCAACCCCCTCCTTAGGGGTCTACGAGAAGCCTAATTCTGCGGAGGATCTTGAGAAGCCTTTGTCTATTTGAAAATCATACTAACTGGGTTCAAGTCTAGTCTGTGAGGAGTGTATGATTTCAAGTGGTTCAAAGAAATTTTTCTCTGGGATCAACAAAAGGCTGGCAAGTGATGGAACAGCTCAGAGGTGGCTGGCTGTCTCTGCACTTCTCCTGAGTGACTTTGATGTAGAAGAAAGAAAGAGAGGTTAAGTTTTCCTTCTCTTTTAAAAGAAGATTTCTACATCTTGTCCAAAAGTGTTGCTAGTCCAGGTAGTCCTACCTGGGAAAAATGGGAGATAAAAATGGGGGACAAAAAAGCTGGTCAAGACTAACAAAAGAGAATCAGAAAAAGACAAAAACGGGAAAAGATTGGGTCTGGTAACTGGGTTGGTTTAACAGTTTTCCTCATAGACTGAACAAATGAACATCCAATAGGTTGATGGTATTGAAAAGGTTTTTTAGACTCCTTTTTGTTATCAAAAGAGATCCCAAGCAGAGTCAGTGAATCACTGAAAAGAATATGTCTATTGATTCTGACAAAAGAATCACTGAGGAAAAGTTTATGGCTATGGCAGCGTTACCTTATCCATTTGCTCCATCTAACATTCCCAGCAATCAGCAGTGCTGAAGGAATTGAGGAGGATGTCTGCACAATCTTAGTTTTGAAAGATCACGCCTGAATCCCTTTAATAAGATTTTTCTTTCTTGTTGCAACTAGAATTGCTCTATACCAGTGGTCATGGAAGGGGCTATCAAAAAACACCCTACTTTTGTTCAAACTGGGCTCCCTTTCCAAATCACCCATGACTGACAAATTTCTTCTAGGGCATTAGTATATCAGTTTTACTAGAGAAGGGAACTCTTTCATTTTTATCCAGTGGAGTCCCACTCCATGTAGAAATATTTTTCTTGAGACTTCAGAATCCACGGGAAGTGGCCAGCAAGTGCCTAAATATAAATGTAGACTGTCCTCTTCAAGTGCACATGAATTTCTGAAAAATGGAAACTGCCATGTGAAGCTGCCTTACATATAGTTAGACCACTGTCAAAATGATGTCTACTTTGACTGTTAGTAGCTCTTCAGGATTTAAGACAGAGGTCATTTCTAGCTTTATCTATAAATACAAGAACTCATTCAGCTTTTCTTACTGGAGATGTAAAAAGAGAATCTGGGATTATTATTATTTTTTTTTAATATGCTTTACAGCTGAGGAATAACTTAAAAAAAAAATCCTGGAATTATTTGCAAGGTATCAAAATGACATCTCTAGGTCTTAAAGCATGAATACGCCAAGAAGTTAGAAGAGAAGCAACAGGGACATTAGCTGTGCACAGCATCTTACGTACTACATTTCTCTGACAATTAGGCATGCTTCTCAGAAAAGTTACCTTTAATAGAGTCCCTTCCAGAAAAACTAAAGCTAATTTTCAAAAGCTTCTAGCCATTAATCCTAGAGATAAGAATTACTTAAATATGTGTGAGTTGTTAGCTTCAGCTCACAACTGGCTATTTTGAAAAGGCTGGATGTATATGTATGTATGTATGTATGTATGTATGTATGTATGTATGTATATGTGTGTGTGTGTGTATACACACACACACATTCATTCATTCATTCATTCATTCATTCATTCATTCATTCATTCATTCCTGATGAGTCATTGACCGGGCTGTGATACAAGGAATCTTAGCATACACTTATAGATATCATAGATACAGCTGGAACATTCTTCATCCTTTTCTTATTCAGATACAACAACAGAGGGACTACAGTATCTCTGGAACTTTACTGGATGCCATTCTGAGCTTAGGTCATGGAACTGGTCTTTCATGGGATGCATAAAATGTATAGTAAATCTGTCATATATTTCTTTTCAAAAGAAATTATATGGGACAGAATCCATATGGACATGAATGACCAGATAATTAAGAATTTACCAGTATATATGTGTATAAATGTGTTTATTTGAAAAAACTACCCAAAATAGATGCACTGGGAAAATGTTGCTTCAAAGTATCAATAGAGGTGAATACGTGTAGCTCAGGGTTGAACTATGGAGTCCTTGGGGTTCTCTGAGCTGGGTTCTTTTCTTGCAAACATTTCATAACATTTGCAAGAAAAGAACCAGGCTCAGAGAAACCCAAGGACTCCATGCTTCAAAGTATATCTTACATGGGCACACATATATATATTTGTGTGTGTGTGTGTGTGTGTGTGTCATACAGATGATCATTAGATGGATTTGCATATCCCTACCTAATAGAAACCCCTTCATGGATCGCTGCCTTCTCGTGGCGAAGGGGCTTGCATAACTCAGTGAAGCCATGAGCTATACGGTACAGGGCCACCCAAGACGGACAGGTCATGACAGACAGTTCTGACAAAATGTGGTCACTGGAGAAGGAAATGGAAACCCACTCCAGTATCCTTGCCAAGAAAACCCCATGGACAATGTTAAAAGGCTAAAAGATATGATGCCGGAAGGTGAGCCCCTCAGGTCGGAAGGTGTCCAATATGCTACTGGGGAAGAGCGGAGGGCAATTCCAAGTAGCTCCAGAAAGAGTGAAGCGGCTGGGCCAAAGCCGAAAGGACGTTCAGCTGTGGATGTATCTGGAAGCGAAAAGAAGGTCCGATGCTGTAAAGAACAATATTGTATAGGTACCTGGAATGTAAGATGTATGAACCAAGGCAAGCTGGATGTGGTCAAACATGAGATGACAAGATTGAACGTCGACATCTTGGGAATCAGCGAACTGAAATGGACGGGAATGGGTGAATTTAATTCGGGTGACCACTATATCTACTACTGTGGGCAAGAAACCCTTAGAAGAAATGGAGTTGCACTCATAGTCAATAAGAGAGTGGGAAAGGCAGTAATGGGGTACAACCTCAAAAATGACAGAATGATCTCAGTGTGTATCCAAGGCAAACCATTCAATATCACAGTCATCCAAGTCTATGCCCCAACCACTGATGCTGAAGAAGCTGAAGTTGACCGCTTCTATGAAGACCTACAACACCTTCTAGAACTAGCACCAAAAAAAGATGTCCTTTTCATCATAGGGGATTGGAATGCTAAAGTAGGAAGTCAAGGAGTAATCGGAATAACAGGCAAGTTTGGCCTTGGAGTACAAAATGAAGCAGGGCAAAGGCTAATAGAGTTCTGTCAAGAGAACAAGCTAGTCATAGCAAACACTCTTTTCCAACAACACAAGAGACGACTCTACACATGGACATCACCAGATGGTCAATACCGAAACCAGATTGATTACATACTTTGCAGCCAAAGATGGAGAAGCTCTATACAGACAGCAAAAACAAGACCAGGAGCTGACTGTGGCTCAGATCATGAGCTTCTTACTGCAAAATTTAGGCTTAAATTGAAGAATGTAGGGAAAACCACTAGACCACTCAGGTATGACTTAGAACATATTCCTTGTGATTACACAGTGAAGGTGATAAATAGATTTAGAGGATTAGATTTGGTAGACAGAGTGCCTGAAGAACTATGGACGGAGGTCCGTAACATTGTACAGGAGGCAGCAACTAAAACCATCCCAAGGAAAAAGAAATGCAAGAAAGCAAAATGGCTGTCTGATGAGGCTTTACAAATAGCTGTGGAAAGAAGGAATGTGAAAAGCAAGGGTGAAAGGGAAAGATATAAGCAACTGAATGCAGATTTCCAGAGAACAGCAAGGAGAGATAAGAAGGCCTTCATAAATGAACAATGCAAAGAAATTGAGGAAAACAATAGAATGGGGAGGACTAGAGATCTCTTCAAGAAAATTGGAGATATCAAAGGAACGTTTAGTGCAAAGATGGGCATGATAAAGGACAAAAAAGGCAGGGACCTAACAGAAGCAGAAGAGATTAAGAAGAGGTGGCAAGAATACACAGAAGAACTATACAAGAAAGATCTTAATGTCCCTGATGTCCACGCTGGTGTGATCACTGACCTTGAGCCAGACATCCTAGAGAGTGAAGTCAAGTGGGCCTTAGGAAGCATTGTTAACAACAAAGCTAGTGGAGATGACAGTATTCCAGCTGACTTATTTAAAATACTAAAAGACGATGGTGTTAAAGTGCTGCACTCAATATGCCAGCAAGTTTGGAAAACACAACAGTGGCCACGGGATTGGAAAAGGTCAGTTTATGTTCCAATTCCAAAGAAGGGCAATGCCAAAGAATGCTCAAACTATCGCACAATTGCACTCATTTCGCATGCTAGCAAGGTTATGCTCAAAATTCTACAAGCTAGGCTTCAGGAATACATGAACCGAGAACTACCGGATGTACAAGCTGGGTTTCGAAGAGGCAGAGGAACTAGAGATCAAATTGCCAACATTCGCTGGATCATGGAGAAAGCACGAGAGTTCCAGAAAAATATCTCCTTCTGCTTCATTGACTATGCAAAAGCCTTTGATTGTGTGGATCACAACAAACTGTGGCAAATTCTTAAAGAGATGGGAGTACCAGACCACCTTACCTGTCTCCTGAGAAATCTGTATGGGGGCCAAGAAGCAACAGTTAGAACCGGTCATGGAACAACCGATTGGTTCAAAATAGGGAAAGGTGTACGACAAGGCTGTATACTGTTACCCTGCTTATTTAACCTATATGGAGAGTACATCATGAGAAATGCCAGGCTGGAAGAATCACAAGCCGGAATTAAGATTGCAGGGAGAATCATCAACAACCTCAGATATGCAGATGATACCACCCTAATGGCAGAAAGTGAAGAAGAACTAAACAGCCTCTTGATGAGGGTGAAAGAGGAGAGTGCGAAAGCTGGCTTGAAACTCAACATTAAAAAAACTAAGATCATGGCATCTGGACCCATCAATTCCTGGCAAATAGAAGGGGTAGAAATGGAAGCAGTAACAGACTTCATTTATTTGGGCTCCAAGATCACTGCAGACGGAGACTGCAGCCATGAAATTAAAAGACGCTTGCTCCTTAGGAGGAAAGCTATGGCAAGCCTAGATAGCACATTAAAACGCAGAGACGTCACCTTGCCGACAAAGATCCGCATAGTCAAAGTTATGGTTTTTCCAGTAGTAATGTATGGCTGTGAGAGCTGGACCATAAAGAAGGCTGAGCGCTGAAGAATTGATGCCTTTGAACTGTGGTGCTGGAGAAGACTCTGAAGAGTCCACTGGACTGCTAGGAGGTCAAACCAGTCAATCTTAAAGGAAATCAACCCTGATTGCTCATTGGAAGGATCGATAATGAAGCTCAAGCTCAGATACTTTGGTCACCTAATGCGAAGAGAGATCTCTTTGGAGAAGACCCTGATGCTGGGAAAGATTGAAGGCAAAAGGAGAAGAGGACAGCAGAGGATGAGATGGTTAGATAGCATCACTGAAGCAATGAGCATGAAACTGAGCAAACTCAGGGAGGCAGTGATGGACAGGAAGGCCTGGCGCAATATGGTTCATGGGGTCACGAAGAGTCGGACACGACTTAACGACTAAACAACAACCTAATAGAAAGACCACCTTCACTGACTTACTAAGTCATTATAATTTTGGTTAGCATATTGTTAAGATACAGAGAATGGATCAGATATAGGTCAAAGCACAGTACCTTAAATACAGTATATAAGCATAGCTTGGCTGTTATTATCGTTCCTTATCTAGTCATTTGGGATTGAAGCAGCATATTAGCCAAAGTAAATAAATAAATAAACCACAATCTAATGTGTTGTCGAAGATCTGTGATCCCTTGCAGCTGCCATTGGTCCAGTGAACATCAGAGTGGAGTGCTAGAATGGCCACCAAGCAGAGCCACCTGAACAATAGGTTCTGTATTGTTTGAATTTGCATTTCATTTCCAATGAGCACATAGGACATCACAAAAGAAGTATAAAAAACTCAGATTTTCCCTGTAACATGCCATGATGCTCTGACCCTCATTAGGTCAGGTCACCACATTTCTTCTCTCTCCAAGTTTTGAAGTTGAAAGAAAAAAAGAGAAGTGGTGGAAACTAAGATGGATGGGGTGCCAAACCTTGACAGTAGGTGAAGAGGGAGCCTCTGATGGATGATTAAGTTGCAGGATGATTAACAGATCTGTCTCCTAACTATGGTTAATTCAGAACTAAGATCAGCTTGTTGTGTGAACATGGTACATAACTCTCGAAAAATAACTAAACATCAGACTAAAATATATGGGGTTAAGTATATGAAATTCTTTTTAGCAGGTGTCAGGCTTCCTTGACTAGGACTAAGCAGTAAATGACAGATCTCCTGATTTTATACAGCTTCTGAGAGTGTGACAGGTTCAAAGTCACTCAGCTGGTTCCCATGCCTAAAGGGAGACTAGGACCTCAGTCTCCCCACGCCTAGCCTAGCACCTTAACCAGTTCAGCACACTTGTTCTCTCTCTCTCTCTCTCCCCCTCCCTCCCTTCCACCCTTCCCCTCTTTACACACACAGACCACAATTTTACAATTAAAAATTCAATCATGAAGTGTGCATCCTTCATATATTTCTTTGTGGTGGTGGGAGGGAGGAAATCTTGCTAAAACTTTTCTTCTCCAGTCATTTTTGCGTTCAATCATTAAATTTTTGGAACAGGAAAATTGATGAAAATTAAAATAAGCCCTTCCCTTGCCTTTGGTCCAATTGTATAAGTATTTATTCAAGAATATGTCTCCTGAACTCAGTAAGATACATCTCTGAGGTGACATGCATATGATTGCATATTTAATAACTTTGTAGTTTATAACCCTGCTCAAGTGATTTGTTTGCATGGAGAATTGAGGAATGAGTAGCGGTGACCAGTTACCAGAAGGCTCCACTGTGACCTCTTCAGTGACCTCACTGGTGCAACTGAGACAGGGGAGAGGGTGTTCACCATTCCTTGCATGTTCATATTGACACATGAATGCATTGACTGAACAGGCTTATGTGTTACTTATTTGTGAATAGAGCTTATGTGCTACAAGTCAAGAGAGCTAATTTTACACTATCATTACATTCTTATACTTTTTGTGGTAGTTGACTAAGTGAGTGTGGGTCCTTGTTGTTGTTTAAGTGCAGTGAATTAGGATTAAATTTTAATAATGATGCTTCCATGTTAATCACAAGTTTAAAAATAGTCATGTATTATCTATCTGTCTATCTATCACCTGCTCATTCCCAGTCAAGCCAGCCTGCAGTGGTTTTCACTGCAGCTACATGTCTGCTTTTAAGGATGTTTGTCTTCGTATGTGTTTCAAAGCCGTTCTGCATTGAGAGAACAGTACAGTAATTAACAACTGTCAGGGTAGATAATTAATCATTATCATATTTAGCCTTTGGCATTATAATAAGCTGTGTGAGGCTGGCCAACAGAAATCATGAATGTATGATGTCTGCATGGAAAACAGCATACTAATCTGTTCTGCCCAATAGGCAACTCGTAGGAACTGAGATGAAAAGTAAGCAACCAACATGCTTAGTATCCTGAGAGCTGTGATGGGTGTTTACTTTGCAAACCATGGTACTCATTTACTGCTTAATGCAGAGGAATAAGCCAACGCTAATGGCTGTTACTAATTAGCTTTTTAAAGAGCCCACTGTGAATTCCAACTCAAAATGATTGTGCCAGACTTGGAAGATTTGACCATATTTTAATTGCCCAATGGTGTGTCTGAAGAACAGAAAGAAGGATAAAATAATTTTAGCATTATTTGTTTGATTTATCAGTCATTACTGTTTCATTAAGTACGCATTAAAGATGAAGGCTCTGACTGACGGCTGTTCCCGATTATATTTATTTATATATTGTTTATCTATAGCAAGTTCTCTTGTAAGGAACCTGCTTTAGGCTGTATTTATCTTTATCCCCATAAAAAGATATTTTGTAAAACATGCTAGTAAACTTTGAGCCATGATGAGTTAATTGTCTTCCATGATGCAAATGAAATAGAATACCACTGCAGCATCTTTTGTTACAGTGATAAAATATCATATAAAAAACCAGGAAAACATGACAGAGATGCTTTTCAGATTTGCAAATCAAGAGAAGTCACCAAGAATATAGAGATCTCCAAAGTACATATACATGAGAACTAGACATTTAACACCATATTTCGGAACTGAGTTTTCTATTTTCCCTACTGTGAAATATGATTTATGTTTCATATCCCATATATACTTATAATATCTACCTCCATTCTGTTCTGAAATTACAAAATAGGATCCACAAAATATCACTGTATTGCTGTCGCCACCACACCATTCCTCAATCCATGTTTCCTCCTTTTAATGTATCATGTGAAAAGATTATACTTCCAGATTATACTTAAAAATCTAGGTAACTGTGGTATACTGTCTGTCTGTCACATTTAGATCCTAATCTTTTTCTGACAGCTGAAGATGGTTTGTATAGTCTCTCTCCTAGTTTTATCCCCACAGCAAAGATTCTATGTGGTAGATAGGGCTGTGAGAGGGACTAGCCCCATATCACCTGAATCTTAAAACATTGCAAGACACTATTTGATATGATGTTCATTTACTAGGAAATGAGCAATGATGTTAGCGTGAAATAAAGCCCTGGCTAATTTACATATCTTTTCTTGCTTCTACTTCAGCCACACTTATGCTTACAACCCTTGGCAATATTTTCTGTCTTTTTAGTGATGGGGGAAATGGAAGATTGATTCTTCAATTTTTGTTCTCTTCATTTAATGTATCATTTTGCAAGGAGTGGGGGTGGAGGTCTGTGGATGTTCCTAACTGACCAAATCAGACCTAGTGAACAACTAATACTTGGAAGGCTTCCAGATGCATTCATATCAGACTTTTCATGAGAACTTACATTTATATAAGGTGCCTCAGGCTAAGATCTTCGTGAGGTGAATACTAAGAGCTACAGACCTTAATTCAATATCTTGAATGACAGTGTCATGAGATGATTTAGCATCAATAGCCATTTCAGAAGTATGCCATGTGCCAGATAGCTGGCATTTTACAATTGTTGTGAGAGGGTAGGTATAAAGGCAGAGAAACCTCAAAGGGCACACAGAGAGTATAACAGAAGAAACAGTTAATATTCATTTCAACATTTCTGTTTTCTAGTTTTAGGTTCCTCTTTCTCAGCCTTTCATTTGATGTGGATAGATTTACTGTTTCAGTAAGTTTCACGTTAGCTCTTGAATAAAAGCATGGGAATTCAATCACTGTTGACAATTGACCATGAAACCTTACAATGCTGCCACTTCTCTTCTTTATGTTGGCTATAGTGAAATTTCTGCTTCATATTCTTTTCCATAGCTTTGTAGTAAGAGTAGAAACTATTAAATAATTGGAAACTTAAGCAAATTAAGATCCTAAAATGGATTAAGGGTGTTCTCTCATCTCAGTTATTATTCAATTTACCATAAATGCAGTAGTGGTAGAAGTTTGTTCCTTGGAAGCACTGAAAGCAGGTCATACTTGATGTATTTTCTAATTACGTTGTTTCCTACAGGGTTACAATCAAAAACTGTCAGAGTTAAAACATCAAGTTTACCAAACATAAATGTATCATTGATTGTTCTCTTAGTGCATCATGAATATCTACTAGAGGCGAATTCAGAGCAGCAAATGCTGTCTCATACTGATGGTTTGATGATTTAACAATAAGAAGCTACCAGATTCTGGGTTCATGACAATTCTTTGTTCCTTGTTTTAGCTATGTGACAGATGTAATTGCTTATAGCTTCCATTTACTTGTTCCTTTAATTCCTAAATCAAGTCCAACACTTGGCTCAAGGGTCTGTAATTAAATGCCTCAATGAAAAGCCATTATAGCATTGCTGACTAAAGTTGAATTGTTCAAGGTTTATATCAATGCAGTGTAAATTTAATTCTTTAGATCTGATTTAGGTAGAAGTTTTAATATATGGCACCATGGAAGGTGGTATGGAAAATGTGGAGGTACAGAATCTTTTGCCAAGATCAGGAGAAAAGAAAAAGGGAGGGGAAAACTACTGTGAGAAATCAGTGTTTATATAGTCCTCTCACACTTTTATTGATTGCTGGATACATTATTCCTTAAACATTGTCGCACAACACTAATATGTGAAAAGCTGATAAGTATCTTTTGGTATTGAAAAATTGGAAGCATGAAGGGAAGCCATGACATTTTCTATAGCCCTCTCCTCACACATATTTATCCAGAGGACATGAAAGAAAAAAAATATTAACTACATTCATAGAATCTGTAAAGGAATGTAGATCTGACCTTGGGAAAGGATAAAGGGGGGGGGGAATCAATGAATCATTAAACAAGGATAAGATAACTCAGTCCTGGAAAATGGAAAGCACGAGAAACACAAAATAACCCCACTTTGATTATATTTAGTATAAGATGGATTCTACAATGATAAAGAAATGATGAATGAAATGAAACCCCAATGATACCCATCCTGCTTCCATTTCTTCACCTTGCTTATTTCAAAGGGCTGAAAGTTTAGCATATGGTCTTTAAAGATGACCATGACATAAAGATGACATATAGCATACTTCATCTTTAAAGACCATATGCTAAACTTGGGAACTTTTAAAAGTTAACCCTAACATAGAAAATGAATTAATTCAATAACCAAGCTAAGCACATTGTCTAACACAGTCCTGGCACTGAAAAGGCCCACTGGAGTCCCAGACCCTGCTTAGTGTAGGAATCCAAAATGAATGGATCCAGAGCTAAGCAGAGTTGGGAACTTTACCTTTTAGGGTTCCTGACAATATGGCATCCTAGAACTGTATTCATGAACGCAATGACCTTTCTGCTTCAAATCCCACCAGTAAACATGGATGAGTCCTGGAAGGACTGACCTTATTGCACCCGCACTTTCAGATTTTGAACTCTCAAAGAGGGCTATCATGCATTCATGATATAGATCATATTTATTTATATATTTATCCTATATTTATTTTTATATATTTTATATTTTAATATATTTGTATATTTATTTATTTATTTATTTATTTTTTTGTCTGCGCTCAGTCATTGCTGACCCTGCAGTGACTGCTTGGATGAGTCCTTGCAGTTTTCAAGGCATCTGTTTTTTCGGAAGTGGTTTGCCAGAGCCTCCTTCCTAGGGCAGAGCCCAGCTGGTGAGTGCAGGAGGCGGGGTTTCCGTTGCTTCGCGCCCTTTTCGGGCGCGCGCGGTTTTTCGCGCTTACCGGCAACTGCTCCCAACTCCTTTTTTGCAAGGCGCCGCCAGCATTTTTCCTCCCACCGGAGTGAGAGTACCCATTTATCTACTCACGTAAGTTTTCGAACTGTTGGGTTGACAGGAACTGGGGAGGAAACAGGAGCTCACCCTGTTTAACGCGAAGGCTGGACTCGAACCGCTGAAGCGTCAACCATTTCTGGCCGGCAACTTTCAGCGTCATTAAGCCGCTGCGCCACCGCGTCCCCGTATATTTATTATATATGATAAATAACACAATATGTTCACATATAAGATATTGTAGTTGGTTCTGCCTGTTAATAAAACAGAGAACAGAGCTTCAATCATATAGGTGATGGTGGAGAGCTGTTCATTTCCAATGATATGAAAAGCAGCCTAATGGTGCCAGATAATCTGAGCAAGAGAGCAGGGGATACTAAATGATACTAAAATGGGACAATGTCGTATCAACTTTGTGACTTCCACCCCTTCTATAAACAAGACTGAAGATTAAAACGTAGCTCCTTCAGATTCACAGCTGGGTAGGCCAGTTTTCTATGCATTAAAGTACCTCAGTTAGTTTCACAGTAAAGTGTAATTTGCCTATGTTACCTCCCGCAAGTTTTACAAACATACATTAAATTAAAATCGACTAAACAAAAATAGAAGAGATTTTCTACTACATTATGTTGTTTGCCATAATTTGCTCACAGAAATAAAATGAATGACTGATCAGCTCAAACAGAAACACGCTTCTGATTTGCACTGAAGCAGGTAAAAAAAAAAAAAAAAATCCAGACATTAAAATCAAGGTCATGTAAGAGTCATATTATACATGCCTAATTCTACAGCAGTTTCTATTATCACAAAAGAAGAATGATATGCTCATATTTTCCTTCCCCACAAGCTGCAATAGCAGTAAGATTTATGTGACTGAAGGAAAAGTTTATGTAGTGTAGCCAACTGCAAACACATTTCCTCCCAGCCTGTGTGCAGGTAGGCAGTGACCCAGTTTGGGTGTGTCATTCATTTTCTCCAAATACACTGTGCCTTATATTTTTCTTTCCAGTAACAAAGCATGTTGACACTATAACAGTATTTTTGGAGGAAAGCATTAAAAGACCAGTGTCAAGAAAAAAGAGTTGCCATGAAATTCTTAAAAACAAAAACTAAAACCACCAAGCCCTAAAACAATTAACGGTGGTTTTGGAAAGCACAAGAGGGGGAGAGAAAAGAGACTTGCCTATTTATTTAAAAACACGTCTGTCCCAATGTTTGTCAAATAGGAGAAAACTAATCTCTCCAAGGGCACTGTGTCCAAATACAGGATTGAAATTCTTTGCTGGCACTCACTGCAGCTCCACTGCCCTTGAACCCTGCCAGTTGGAATGATAAAAATGTTAACCAAAGATACTGGATCAAAAGGGAAAGCTTAACAGAGATCAGTCCACAACATTTGCACATTGCTGATCTGGTTCTTTAGTCAAGCCATCAGAGTCACTGAAGTAATCAGTTCTGAGGTCAAGCCTGGCTGCAATTTTAGTTAGTTTGTTTTTCTCTGTCACCCAGATTTTGTGTATAGCTTTACATATAACCCCTTGACAGATGAATGATAGGACTATGCCAGTTTCTGCTGCTCCTGAATCAAATTAAGCCTGCAGGCCTGCAAGCATCCTCTGTCACCGCGTGATGTTTTGCTGCTAGAATCAAGTGACACTGAAGTATGGAGAAAATGTGTAGGAGAAAAACGTAAACGCTGCCTACTTACTTCCTATGATTATGTCTGATGGCTTTGGTTGGGACAGCTTTGTCCTTGAGATTTCAGTGGTAGGAAAAATTGATTCATGGCAAATGAACCGTATTGGGAAGTGTTTTTAGAGTACTGTATTTGCGGATTTGACAGGAATATGTTTTTCATTCCTAGAAAAATTTTGGTTGTTCACATGGGTGGCACTTCAGTTCTAACACAGCACCCACCATTTTGCCAGTTTTACCCTCCCAAAACACACACACACCATGGACAGCACTGACTGTTTCATCTGAATATGTTTTCTTGACACCATAGAGAAATGTAGTTATAGTCACATTTCAAGAATTGCATTCCTTTCCAAGACTTAAGAAGGAATACACTATTTGACCCTTCTACAACTCAACAAATGTAATATCCAGATAATTCTCTATAACTACAACTCTGTATTTACTTCCCAAGCTGTAAGTCAATTGGCTTGCTTCTAACAAGATATGCATAACATTGTACTGCAAAAATACAGTATGAAACAATAGCTGAGAAAGCCAATATTATGAACTTCGGGTTGTCACTGTATTTTCTGGCCCCTGGTGTTATATTTTCTGGTCCTGGTGTCAAGACAAAGTAAAATTTATCAAGCAAAGGTTATCCAATAATTTTTCTCTGTAGTATGAAAGGCTTAGCTGTTAATCTTTAGTTGTCATCAAAGGCTTAAAAGTACCTAAAGTGTTTGTATTTAATATAGGATTTATCAGAAAGGTCATCAGAGGCTAAAGGAATCAAAACACTTGGATATGATAGGTAGGTAGATAGATAAGGTGGATGGATGGATGGATGGATGGATGGATGGATGGATGGATGGATGGATAGATAGATAGTTGATAGACCATATTGTGATGTATTGCTTCATTTCCTTGTAAGTGAAAATACAAATAGTAGCTTTTGTTTGTGACAATTTCTACAGCCAATGGATTTCTATAGTTTAGCTCAAAGGCATCCACAGGACCTAGCATTTTTATCAGAATAATGGAAACAATGTTGCACAGCAATGTCCATCTCTTTTGTATGCACATAAGATATTCATGACCCACAAACAAAAGAGTGGGGCTTCTATTGTGTCACTGCAACAATGTTTTTCCCCCCCATTGGCCCCCGGGACCCCCTGCCTTCCAGATACCTCCGGTCTAATTCTGATTGTAGACTGGTATAACAAATGAAGAATGGGGAAAAAATCAGTTCAATTCAGTTTCAACGCAAATCTGTCTAATTCAGATGTAAACTGAAATACAACTTTAATTCACATTAGTGGTTCTCTGTACTTTGCAAGGTAGTTTATCATTTAAAAAAAAAATGCACACAAAAATGCAAGTCATAGGGGAAAGTATGTACCAAAATGTGTTTTATAAAGAAAACAATATATACAAACATAGATAGACAGATAGATAGATAGATAGATAGATAGATAGATAGATAGATAGATAGATAGATAGATAGATTCTCTCTCATCCCTATGGATAGTATGTATCTTCTTCAATCTCAGGTCCTCTGCCAGGTTCTGTGCAGTATCTTAGCTGTTCCTAGAACTGCACTCTTCTGGATAGAGAGCTCTGATGTTGTTTCTGGGGTCTGTTGGAGCCACTCTCCCAACTTAGGAGTCACAACCCCAAGTGCTCCTACCACCACTGGGATCACTCAAACTCCCAGGCCTCTGGTAGAGGAGCCAAGATTGAGGAAGACATATACCACCCATAGGGATGAAAGGGGATATACTCTGTGTGTGTGTGTGTGTGTGTGTGTGTGTATGCATGACTGGATAGCATAGTAGTTACAGCAGCACCCTTTGATGTGGGACACTGGGGTCTAAATCCCAGCTAGTACCTGCCTTGCCAGTAGGGGTCCTTGGGAAAGACCCCCTGATACTTTACCTGTCTACCTTGGATATGAGAGTGACACGAACTAAGAAAGTCATGCTCTCTTGGACATCACCCAGATTAGAGATTCAGGTTCAAGAGTGGAACTGCCATCAGCCACCTTCTTTACATGGATGACATCAGGCTGTATGCTAAGAGTGAATGAGACATTGACTCACTGATCCACCTGACATGGATCTACAGTGAAGACATTTGGACTGGAGAAGTGTGGACAGAAGGTAGTAAAGAGAGGGACGGTAGTTAAGACTGATGGGGTGGAACTACCAGCAGGCCACATAGCAGACATACAGACCAGTTACAAGTATTACTGTATCCCACAGTCACATGGGAACGATAATGAGGAGGCAAGGAAGAAAGCAACATCCAAGTACCACCAAAGGGTAAGACAGATCCTGAAGAACCAGCTCAAGAACAAGATCCACACTATCAACTTGTATGTTTTGCCAGTTATCAGATACCCTGCTGGTATAATGAGCTGGCCAAAGGAGGACATGGAGGCTGCCAATGTGAAGACCCAGAAGCTCTTCATGATGTATGGAGATTTCCACCCCAGGTCCAACACCCAGAGACTGTACACCAGCCAGAAAGAGGGTGGGTGGGGTCTGGTGAGTGTCAAAGCCACTATCCTGGATGAAATCCAGAGCATCCAGGAGTACATCAGTAAGAGTACATACTGTATGCATGTAAGAGAATGTCTGAGGCAACAGCAGACATGGGAAGAAGTTCAAGCAGAGGAAGTGCCAGGGCAAAACAAGACCTTGCATGGGATGTATGAGAGATAGCTGAAGTGGCTGACATTAGGCTATCCTACCAGTGGCTGGAAATGGCTGGACTAAAAGATAGCACTGAGGCACTGATCATAGCAGCACAAGAACAGGCACTAAGCACCAGATCCATAGAAGCAGGAGTCTACCACACTAGACAGGACCCAAGGTGGAGATAGGCCTCAGAGACACGTAGTGGCAGGGTATAAGATGCATATACCAAATGGCACAACCAAGTAGCTAGTATTGTGTATAGAAACATCTGTATAGTGTATGGACTAGACCCTCCCAAGTCCAAATGGGAGATTCCACAGAAGGTCATGGAGAATAACAGGGCTAAGATCAGATGGGACTTCAAGGTCCAGATGGAGAAGCAGGTACTAGCCAATCAACCAGACATCATGGTAATAGACAAGGACCAGTAGACAGCAGTGGTGATAGATGTAGCAGTGTCAGGTGACAGAAACATCAGGAAGAAGGAGTATGATAAGCTGAAGTACCAGGCTCTGAAGGAGGAACTAGAGATGATGTGGAAAGTCAAGGCCAAAGTGGTCCTGGTGGTGGCAGGTGCACTCAGGGCTGTGACTCCTAAGCTGGGAGGGTGGCTCCAACAGATCCCAGGAACAACATCAGAGCTCTCTGTCCAGAAGAGTGCAGTGCTAGGAACAGCTAAGATACTGCGCAGAACCCTCAAACTCCCAGGCCTCTGGTAGGGGACCCGAGATTGAGGAAGACACATACTACCCATAGCAATGACAGAGGATACACACACACACACACACACACACCCTCTCTCATCCCTATGAATTTCTCTCTCTATATATAATTGCAAAAGATTCACAGACTGTGGAAAAGTGCATACAATGTGCATTTTGGGAAAGACTAATGTCTGTATGCACTTAAAATATACTTTATGAAAAATGTGAAGTGATAGAGATAAGGAAGAAAAAAAAAGTCAGCCAAATGAGAAACAGAGGGAAACCCAGATTGACGGATTTTTTTCAGTGTTGCAACAGAAATGTTGAAACGAATAATTGAAAAGCATTTGAATGCAGTCCACTATTTTCCTAGTGGGAAAAAAAGAAAGCCAATTGCCTACTGAAAAATCTTTACTTCCTTGTTGTGTTCCCATAAAATAGAAATATAACCACCATTGTAAATTTGTCCTATGATCCTAGCCTCTTGAACAATAATGTAAAACATGGAAAATGACTTTCACAGATTGTACTATTAAACCTGTTCCAGCAACGATCATCTAAAATCTTGCAATCCTGGGTTTCGGCTACTTGTCTGTGCATTAAATTGACTCTCAAGCCTAATAAAGCCACTCTGATTTGAATGCTGATGGCTCTGCCTCAACATGCCCCCTTTTGGTGACAGGAGAGACTTTGACTAAGGGTGGATGTAATGTCTGCTTGGGAAGCATAAATTCTATGAAAACAACTTGGAGAATCATCATCAGTCAAGACATTAATCATCACAGAAAGCTAATTCAGAGAACAGGGAGGATCCTGAGGTAGTAGTTCTAAATAAAAGCACCCACTGAATGCATTTCTTTCTTTAGAAGACAATTGAGCCATTCCTCAACCTTGTTTATCTCTAGCTTCTTCTCATAGCCCAAAGAGACAGGTAGATTTTGGAGGGGAGAGTAACAAAGAGTCAAACCAGGTAGTAGGAGAAACACTGAAGAGATCATCTTCTTTAGGAGGTGCTGGGAGGAATTTCCTTTTCGAGAAAGCTTTTCAGTTCACATGTTACTTTGCAAGAAAGCTTTTCAGTTCACATGTTACTTTGCAAGAAAGCTTTTCAGTTCACATGTTTCTCAAGCAGAACATACAATTTATGTGATTTCCATATCAATTTAATATTTTTCAAACAGCTGTGTGAAAATTTGTATTCATTTTTGGTATGCATTTTCCCCAATATACACATTTAGGCATTGATTTGCCCAATAGGACATTTTTGTGGTAGTATTTTTTTCTTCTAATAATGTCTTAAATTTTTGTAAGTTACTTTATAGCGTTAGCGTGTTTCTGCATGGGAAAACTCAGGACAAAATTGGGAAAAGCGAGAATTTGGAAGTTGAACTAATTCTGTGTTTGACGTATTGGCTTTAAAAGTATAAATATAGACATTAAATATGCATTAAATTCTAAACAGAATTGTTCTCTCAAGCAGCAGTGTGCTAGCATCTTGGAGAGCTAAGGTATAGTGAGATGCCTAGAAAAGATGTAGAAATTCATTGCTTACCCCCCCCCCCAACTTTTTTGGCTATCATTTCAGCAGCAAACCTTTCACTTAGATCCGTGTTTCTCAACCTTAGCAACTTTAAGATGAGAGGACTTCAACTCCCAGAATTCCCCAGCCACCCATTCTGGGAATTGAAGTCCACTCATCTTAAAGTTGCCAAGGCTGAGAAACACTGACTTAGACTTTTAAAAATCTATTAAACTGTGATCTAAGGAAGCTGGGGCAATGTTTCGCTGAGTTTCTTCTAAGTGAGCATAGCTCACTTCTTAACTGAAAGGAAGGCATTTCTGCTCCTGCTATTCCCTTTAAGGACAACATCAGGGTAGAAGGCAAGGGTGCCCTTTCCAAGGAACAGGGAAAAATTGGGCAAATTCCAAGCCCTGTTTCAATAAACCAGAGATTATGAAATAATAGCTTTAAAACATCCCTTTTGGCCATCTTCTTGCCTACAGTGCTCCCTGGGCAAAATGTCAGGATTTTAACTTAGAAAACAAAATGGTCACATGCATTCCCCAGAGATAATCTTTTATAACTTCTGCTCAGGATCATTTCAAGATTCTGAAAACTCCAGAGACAAAATATTTATTTTAGCCCCCGACCCTTTTTTTAAATTTTAACTTTTTAAAAATTATTTTCATGCTTTATACTAATATGAATGTAGTTTTATTTTCCTAGTTATTTTTACCCATAGCATCAGTAGCCCAATATTTGGGAGGATGTATTTCAGATGAGATGAGAAAATAGCATAGCTGGGTAGCTCTAATTACCAAATGCTTTATATACATTATCTCAATACAAATTTTATAACAATCCTGTCACTACTATAAACCCCCATGTTGCAATTGCAAGGTGGAGAGTAAAATATCTGCACACCTAAAAGCCATCTGCTGAACATATGTACATAGCAAGCATTCTACCAATGTACACAAATTCATCTATTTCTCTAGTTTTTCACCATTTATGTATAACTTACAATTGCTCACTTAGTTTTCACAACTAACACTATTTTCAACTCTGATACATAAATTTTCAGGTCCATACTTGTCAAACTTTTTTGGGGGGGGGGAGCAGGAATGGCCATAAATTTCAACTCTTCAGACAATTCCGCATTCAGAAATGTGCTCGCAGCAGTTCATAGGCACAATAAAGTGAGATTAATTGCTTTACTGCAGACAAGAATGAAATTATATATTTCTTGAAGTTTTGACTACTGCAGTACACAGAAATATATGTCAGTTTTTGGGTTTAAATTCTAGGTGTCTATCTGCTGCCTTTCTGAAGCAACAGAAATTCAGCCATTCTCTTCATGGCCTTGCAAGCAAGAGTCACCAGCTCAGTGTTTCTGTAGAAATTGTGTCTGTCCTGAAAACAAATGATTCCTGTCTCACTGGCCTCATTTCTCACAATCATTCTTCTTGCATCATGCAATCTAAGATTTGCTTCAAATCATTTTGGTTGTCATCATCTGTATACAGAGGTATATGCATATTCATGCCCCTACCAAGCACTTTTTCTGACACACACACACACACACACACACACACACACACACACCCCAATATGACATCCTTGTCTTAACTCCTGCTCAGTGTTGAAATCCATGACATTTTTTCTTACACATTTTCTTCCATCATACATTGCTCTTATCACATTCAGCAGTCAACCTTCAGTTCCATGTTCATGAAAAACTTACCATATTTCAAACCTGTTCCCTTTTCACATTAATATATTTCTCAGTAATATGCTGAAGACCATTCTGGTCTGGAGACCACCAACCATACTGCACTTTTCAAATTTTTCTTATTGTCACATCCTCTGCCAAATATCTTTCCATGTACACTGAGCAATAATCACTATGTTGTTTTTTGCATTATTTTTACTACTTTCCCCTTTTTATAGGATAAGAATAACAGCATTCTTCCAATCACAATCTTCACATACATGTTAAGCAAACCATATCCATATTTTAATATCTCCAGTTATACTATCTACAACTGCAGCCTTACCATTTTTCAATTTTCTTACAGTAATTATGGTTTCCTTTTCAGATGTAGATGGTGCTACTGGAAAAATATTAAAATATGGTTGTGGTTTGCTAAAAAACAAAAACAAACAAAAACCCCCCCTGTTTATTGCCAAGAAAATGTTATCCATACTTATCCATGAATTTATAAAAAATTGATGTTAAATTACTGCATTTTATAAATTAAAAAATCCACAAATACAACAAAAATAGTTTACATCTTTTTAGGAAGAAATCTGTGGGTAGACCAAACTGTTACAGACTGCTGCTCAAAATAAAGCAATGGTTTATAATCTTCTCTTTTGTACAGAAATAATTTCAATATTAATTTTGTTCTAGAAAAGTTAATGTTTTTGTAAATGCTTGTATTCTTTTATATGTAATTATATTCCTTAGTTTGGAAATTAACAGGAGGAATATTGCAATAGATATTGTGCCCCTTTATGGATGCTAAAAAGAAAAAAATGAAAATATATGGCTAGAATAACACTAATTTTGTGACAATTATACACTTATATGTGTAAAAAAACTTAGCTCTCTTTCTGTATCTGAACAAACATTTTACTGCTGGGAGACCCATTTGAAGAATTATGTAGTAATGTATACTGCATTTACTCATTTATAGACTTATTTTCCCTTTTTATTAATGAATTAACTGACAACAACAACAACAACAACAACAACAACAACAACAATAATAATAATAATAATAATAATAATAATAATAATAATAATAATTTCCAGTATAAGTAAGATTGGTTGTGTTCAGTACATAGGATTTTGCAAACTCTTTGTAGATTTTTTCCCTACCTTGCTTTTTGTTTCTTTTTGTTTTGTTTTGGGGGATAAACTTTTTTTTTAAAAAAGTCAGTGGGATATTTGAAATTTGGATGATGGAAAACACAGTAGACATGTAACCGAGAGCTGTGCTTATAGGTTCAATTGATTTGTTTGTTTGTTCAATTTATATGGCTGCCCATCCTGCCTTAACAACACTAGGCAGCTAACAGCATATAAAAACAAAGTCCAAATAGTATTAAAACAGCTTTAGAAAATCCATAAAGGCAGCCAAGGTACAAACTTGTTTTACAATAAATTCAGCCACAACCTCATGGGCTCCCACTAACTGACCCCCAAGCCTGGGATGTTACACAGTGCTCCAAAAATAGTTGAAGTGCTGTGAAGATCTGGCTGTTCCCCCAAGCATTGGGTTAGGATGGAATTTGACCTGGGTGGCTGTTTGGTCTGGTGCCTGGAGGAAAGGTCAGTTCTGTTTTTATCTGTGTTTTTATGGATTATTGTGAGCCACCTAGAGTCATTGTATGAGATAGGTGGCCATATTAGTCCTGTAAGTAAGTAAAAGTAAGTAAATAAGTAAGTAAATAAATGAGAAAACCACAGGGGAGTTTTATAATGTACCTATTCCCATGCTCCTGTGTCCTATATCTCTTAAATATATTTTAGCATTTTGAACATTACAAGAGCAATTAAGAAGTTAAGACATTGTTTGTGTACACCCAACTTCAATAAGTTCAACTTCCTAGTTGCAGTTATATTTGAGCCTCTATGAATATATACTAGTGCACATTAGTTATGAATGTGCAGTCAATATCCTAGAAAATGGACAAGACAGTTTGTAAAGATGTATTGAAATATACAGTCACAGGATCTTGTATAATGGTCTTAAATACATAGAGGGTAGCTACACTGAAACAATTGGAGACAAGGAATATAATCTTGATACTATGCATACTAGCCAAACACACATAAATCTGCTCAAGGTTTAAATAGAATCTACATGACTTAAGTAACAAAATACTATCAAAAGAGATTGCAATGCTTAGTTATGGGATACAACCTAATTCAGTTTGGTTTTGCTTTTTCAACCCAACTATTCTTATCTCCATCCCTTCAGGAATAAGAGCAATCATTAGGATCAATAGACGATCAAATTCAGTCCAACCTATTACTAAAACAAGGACATAGCCAAAACCTTTAGACCAGTGCTACTCAAGTGTAGGCTGCAGACATGTGCCAATCTGCACACTGTTTGTTGCCAGTTCACAATGAGATAGATACAAATTTTGAGAGTCTTTAGAAACGTTTATAGCAATTTGCCATTGCCATGATCTCCAGGCTCATAATGACTGGACTTGTCGTGTTGAACAAGGTATAGACCAGTTCAGGTGTTCCCAAACATTCATGGAGAGTCATATGTGTACTAGTTATGTGCAACAAGACCATTTTACAATATGTGCTATTTAAGGTTATTCAGTATTTCACATATAAGCATTAGTGCCCTGTGAGTCTCTTGTAAAGTAGCATTTTGGGTTGTTAAGACTAAAAAAATCATATACAGTTGCCAAGACATCAGTGAAATACTGGATCAAAGATGTGAGCTTGGAAATGTTGGGTGACTCCTATCTATCTATCTATCTATCTATCTATCTATCTATCTATCTATCTATCTATCTATCTAATTTGTCACCATCCATCTCGTTGAAACGACTCTGGGCGGTTTACAGCAAAGATAAAATTCATTAAAATGCAACTTAAAAACAGTCCTAAAAATAAATAGGTTCCAAAAGATGGAAAGTTGGTGAGTAATTCTAGGGAGCATCATCATGGGGCTAACCACCCCCAGGGATGGGTAGAGCCCATATCGCCCCATGCACACTGAGACACCCAAGTCTTTAAACCCTTTTGGAAATACGGGAGGGTAGGGGCCCACTGCACCTCTGGGGGGAGAATATTCCAAAGGGTGGGGGGATCGGCAGAGAAGGCTGTCTTCCTGGGCCCTGCCAGACAACATTCCCTTGCTGACAGGAACTGCAACATGCCCTCTCTGCCTGACCGGGTGGGGCAGGTTGATGTAATGGGGATGAGATGACCCTGCAGGTAACCTGGACCCATGCCATGTAGGGCTTTAAAGGTAATAGCCAACACCTTGAATTGGATCCAGAAGCAAACTGGGACCTAATGTAGCTCCCACAGTAAAGGTGTTATATGTGCTGTTTTTCGGGTACCCGAAAGATCGTCCACACAGCCGCAGTTTGAATCAGCTGTAGCTTCTGGATACTCTTCAAGGGTAGCCCCATGTAGAGTGCATTGCAATAGTCTGAGAGGTAACCAGGGCATGAGTGACTGACCAGAGCGCCTCCTGATCCAAGAAGGGGCATAACTGACGCACTACCCAAAGGTGGGCAAAGGACCTCCTGGCCATGACTGCCACCTGCTCTTCTATAGCAAAGAAGGTAGCCGAAGAATCATTATAGACACCATAGCTCAATGTAATCCAGAACTGGCTAACAACAGGAAAATCAACTCACAGAACAAATAAAGCTAACAAAGTATTTTTCATTGTAATTTGACAAGTGCACAGATATTGCTAGCATAGCAATTCTTTTAGTATATGTGTGATTTGAACATGATGATTGTAGGAAGTAAAAATTCTCTTTTTCTGCTTCATTGCCAGCAAACACAACTAGCTCTGAACTGTATAAAAATATGAAGGATTACCTTGTCAACAAATGTGGTTTGGAGCTTAAGTTTTATGTAGGAGTATATCCTGATGACACAGATGCCATAAGAGGAAAACATACTAGAATAGTTACCCAGATTAAGGAGGTTGCACCAGATTGTAAATCAACTCATTCCTTCCTTCACTGGGAAGGTCTTGCTATGAAAAAGAAAAAGACAGCTGAACTAAACAGTGTGTTTAGTGATGTAGTAAAAATTGTATAAAAGCTAATGCATTAAATTTGAGATTATTTTCTTTATTTTGTGATAATTTGGAAGCTGATCCTAAATAACCAATTGCATGCTGAGGTATGATGGTTATGGAAGGGAACATTTACGTTTGAACTACCAAACAAGCTCTTATGTTTCTGCAAGATAAGAAACCAATTTGGTCCCAACTTTTTGAAGATGTAAATTGGACATCCATTTGGATAAAAGTTAAAAATGAATATTCTGAACTTGCTGAAGTTGCTTTAAAATCTCTTCTTTTGTTCTCTATGAGGCTAGTTTGTCTATAATGGGTGTTATTAAAGCAAAACATAGAAACAATTTAGATAGACTTTATTCACTGTAAGTAGTGTTACTGTCAATCTAACCTAGATTAGATAAATTAACAAGCAAGAGATAGGCTCATTTGTCACATAAAAACTTTAAATATTGATTTATATCATATTTGTTCAAAATGTCATATAAGTATTTAACATGGGGAATTGCTGTTTCACACATAACTTTTTCTTTAGTTGCAATTTTTGTAATTCTTTTCTTTTTCCTTCTGTTATGTTTGTTTTGAATACACACACACACAATGAAATGTAATTTTATGTCTGTTGAATCTAATAATAAAAATGTGGGGCTTTTGCTTTCTATATCTTTTTTTTTTAATTTCATTTTGACAATAATTTGTATTTATTGTATTTTATAAAAGTACTGTAATGGAGTGGAATTTTTTTTTAAAAAAAGGGTCCTTTACCACAGATAATTTGAGAAGCACTCTTCTAGAGGACTGTTTGAATGCTAAAGCCCTCAAATTCTAGAAAGTCACTTTTTAAAAACAAAACAAAACATGATTGCTGTCAATGTCTTGTTCATTAAAGGAGCATTCACACCTGATGGGCATAGCCAATGTTTTACATCTGCCATAATAATAAAGTCATTGGGACACAGCAAAAAGCCAGGCGATGAGGATGAGGTTATTGTGTGCATCTTCCTTCCCTTGCTAACGGCACTCCAGGATCCAGGGCCTATGCTATTCCAGATGAAACCCAGCTTCATGCAGATTGATCTGGTCACCGTGTCAGAACTAATTCTGCCTAGGCCTCCAATCTTCACTCTGGATGGTTTTTTTCACAATGCCTGAGGAGTAATCTCTGTCACAGCTGTTAATAGTGGGCATTGGCTGTGACTGCGTTTGTGAATTTCTCTTAACTTTAATGCCTTCTGAAAGCACTGATGTGCCATATTCTTCAAGCAGGAGGCTTCTTTCACGGATCCATTACCAGAACGCTGCTAGATCAGAGCAGTGCTAAAAGATGATGTTGGGAATTATGCACGTTGCAGTTCCTCCTGTGAATAATAATCAGCTTGAGTTAGCTGCACAGTAAATAATAATAATGGGAAAAAATGCAGATTCATCTTTGCTACGTTGCTTCCTAAGTGACTTTTAGAAGCAGTTTTGCCTGTGCCCGAGTGCAGTCAAATCTGTTATTCTTCATCTAGTGCAATAAGGAGAGAACACATGCATTGTAATGTGAACTTACTACCTAGTTTTAGGCAGGCACAATTAGTTTGTCATCTGCTGTAGCCACAGCAGCAGCAGCAGCAGTTATAGCCTTGGGTTGGGGTTCAGGGGGGAATAAATAAAGAGAATCATCTCATTCATATTTATCAGATGGCTTTGCATTGTTCAAAGCTTCCTCATGCAATTGACATTTTTGTATTGCTTCTCTTGGCTCACTAAGTGGCGGTCCAGTTCAATCTAATCCATATGTAATTTAAAGAATAATGTGACCTTCACAAGGGGGAAAAATCCATCCCGAGTATGCTTGATTATTGAAATAAGCTTCCTTCCTTCCTTCCTTCCTTCCTTCCTTCCTTCCTTCCTTCCTTCCTTCCTTCCTTCCTTCCTTCCTTCCTTCCTTCCTTCCTTCCTTCCTAATGGTATAAAGAAGGTGAATTTCAATATGGATTTCCTTACTTAGCAACTGCGATTTTTTAAAAGACTACTGACTGCAATGAATTAAAGTCACACAGATCATCCCATGCTTTCTAACGCTGAGATACATTGGAATAACAGGAAAGCAGGGAGGGAAATTCAAGAGTAGAGGAATAAGAAGGAAGAAAATATGGAGGTATACATACATCCTTTTCTAAAACTCAAGATGGCCATGAGTAAAACAAGGGAAGCCAGAAGAGGCTTCTCTTCTTAAAGCTATTGTAGCATAAAACTAACAAAATTAAGAGAGAAAAGATATAGGAATATAAAATTTCCATAGAAGTGTATATGCTAAGAATAACATGTCAAATGGTTGCATCTAGTTCCCATGTTATTTATGATTACTTCTCTTTCTACCAGCACATTTTTAAAAAATGGTTTCTGTCTTACATCACTGAAAATGCTCTTCTTCCTGAAGCTAGCATATGATTCAAATCAATAGACTAGAATAATATACTTTGCTTTCAGAATATGCCTAATCAGGAAAGCAGAGTATATGCATTTCCAGATTCATACAAAAGCAGAGTAAGTCCTGCTGTTACCACTGAAATATCTTAATTAGCTTGCATTATGAACAACTTATTTCTCAAAACAAAACAAAATAACACAAACATTATCCTCACGTTCCCTCACCCACAAAAAGCTCGATCCAGTCCATGAAAAACAGTTATTTTACTTTTTTTATGGAGAAAAACATTATCAAACCTCAGAAGGCATATCTCAGAGCATGTGTCAGCTGATAACAGCCCACTTTGCTCAGTTTTATATAGGTTATAAGGCACTGAATGATGCCGACTGAAATAAAATTAATGATGAATATTTTTAAAAATGCTACTGATACACTCTGCAGGGCAGAACTTTGTGTTTTCATTCCGTTAACATGAGATTAATGAGAGGCATTGATCTTGTGCATTCAGTCTGAAGAGGAGATATATAACCTCTTATCAAACTGATTATCAGCTACTATTCTTCAACACCTTCTGGAAGAGATTAAGTGTGCGGGATACCTCTTGGCCTAGGAGTTTAGATTAATTGTATGCCTTTCTCTAAAAGTTGGAATTTCTTTGAAATGGACTTTGGTGGTGTGTGTGTATGTGTGTGCATCTACAGTATATGTGCGCATGTGTTCAGTGCGGAACGGCTCTATCTCAATAACATCTTTATTCAGTGCAGGGTTGGTAGGAAGGTATGAGTGAAAAACAGCTTGCACAATGAATACATTCTGACATGGCCCATCTTTAATAATGGGAAAGAGGATAAATGGTGTGACAGAAAAGCTATTGTGGCTGTTAGCAATCTATCCGGTGCCACAGTAGAATAGAGAAGATGGTATGTGAGCACTAATATGTATATTCCTCTACAAGGAAAGGAGCCAGTAGATGTGGCTGATATTTTTCTCCTTGAATATTTCACTGTGTGTTTCCATTTGCATTGTCACTATAAATTCATCATTACAATCCCTACATGTGAGCAAAAGCCAATCAGCAATTTATATGTTTCCTAGCCTTTGGGTCCAGGTTAAGCTAATCAGGAAGAATGGGAGATAGCTTAAATTGGTTGCTTCAAGGAAGTGCTACAGGTTGCATTATATTCGTCAACTCAAGGTTGTACGTTTGCCAGGGGATTTCTTTATTGATATGAACAAGTGAGTGGCCCTCCCACTTGGCTACTTTGGGACCTTTTGATATAGGGTACACCCAGTTTTTCTCTATTCTTAATTTAATTGACCCCCTTATACTACACAGTCCCTCCACTACTGTTATGCTACGTGGGCGAAGAGGTGCTGCCAAGGGAACAGTCAGATAAGAGACAGCATAGCCAGCAGATGGATAGTGGGTGGGGCAAGAGGTTTAGAAGAGACCCTCCCTAGTTTCCTGGGCTGTAAAGGAGAAGGGGGAAGAATTGTACTTTCAGATTTGCAAGATTCTGTCAATGTAGCTTTACAGTAAAGTGGAATTAGCTCATCTGGTCTTGATTCCTGGTTTACCCGGCGAGACTGACACTATTGTACATGGGAATCATCTTCCAAGAACATTCCATTCTTTTACACCTTTCAGTAAAAAATGAAACCTATAACTGCTCTGACATATGACAATGTTCTTGTCTTTAAATCCCTTTCTTCTCCATGGAGTGCTATATCTCTCTTCTGAGTTGTTTATTATCCTTAGTATCCCGTCTCCTTTCCTTTATGAGCATTTGAACAGTGTCTATCTTCTACCTTTCAGTTATTATTCCCGTCTTAACTCTTTGCAGCAAAGAATAGCTTTGGAACGATTGCCAAATCTCTTTCTGTCCTGTCTTTTGCTCTGAAGAAAGGCTCTGTAAAAGAACTAAATGGTTTTCTGAGCAAAAATAATCCATGATGCTTTACTTTTCTTTCACATTTTTGTGAGACATGATCAGAAAAAAATATCAGGGATTTGCAAAACAACCAAACCTAATTTGAATTTATGATTCAGTTGGAAGATTTATTCAATTGGAGTTTAAGATTTGATTCAAACGTTTGAATTAAAATGCATTGGCACCTGTGTAAAAATCTAATGGATCTTCAAATTGATTGGAAGGGGTCCAATTTTATTTGATGCAATAGGTCAGTTTGGACATTAGATTTAAACAATTATTTGAAAAAAGAAATGATTCAAATGAGTCCCTTTTGCACTGAATCTTTAGACTGATCTGCACTTCCTGTTTTTCCCAGTGGGGATAGGCCACGTATCGTTTTGGAAGGGCAGGAGCAGATGATATAATTCTCAGCCCACCCTTAGCCTGCTAGGAAAGTAACCTCCACCTGGGTTTTCTGGCTCTGCATCAAAGTGTTTCCCCCCTCTGCTGTTACAAGCAGAGATGAAGTGCCTGCTGCACTTCATTCTAACTTGCACAAATGCCTCCATTGCAATTGACTAGTGTGTGCTCTGGTGGGTACATAGCCCTCACCCAGCCCCAGTCACCAAGCTGTGCCTTCAATGGCTATTTTGTATTGAGCTACTTCCTATGAAAGGCTGGACCTTTCAGTAGTGAAATAGTAAAATGTTAGCCATTTCATTGTTGTTTTGCTTGGTTTTTAACCAGGAGAAACGAGACGTCTACAAAGTCCCTATTTCTATCCCAAGAAGCATAAAAGAAAAAAAACTGTAAAACTGTTTTGTTTTGGTGGTTGGTTGGTTGTTTTCACCAGTCTTCCAAAGACCTGCCAACATAAGAAAAGAAACTGGTACTTGCTTTCCTGGCATGGAAGAAAGGGGAAACGAAGCAGGGGAACTCATCAAGTGCGGACATGTTAACTATGGTCTGGGCAGAACATCTGGCCATCATTATGGCCAAAGTGGAGGATTGGGTTGAAATCCAGTCAAAGATTTCTTAAACCAACTTATTTTGTAGCCAGTTTATGCAGAGGAGACAAGCAGCTGTTAAGTGCAGTGCAGAAGCCCCCTTTGAATCAGAGTTATATACAATATGGTTATATTTGTCAATAAAATGAAAACAATTGATCACTGATAGTATTGTTTTAACAAGTAGGTATCTGACTCACTTGGAACAGTAAGTATCAGAAACCTACTGTAGTTCCATAATCTGAGTTTTCTCCAATTCTTGAGTTGAATGTTAATTACACAATCAGAGAATATTTAGGCCATTGAGTTTAATCTGTTCTGTCAAAGTAAAGCATTCCTAGCAGAAGGAATGCATCCAATGAAGGACAGTCCACTCCCTCTCTAGATAACTAGTTCCACTTTTGAACTACTCTTACTGTTGAGGGGTTCTTCTTCTTCTTTCCCCCTAACATCAAGTTGGAATTTGCCTTCCTGTAACTTTGATTTGTCTTCCTCCGCAGAAAACTTCCCTCTCTTCTGAGATAGATGAAACTCCCCTTTGATGAGTTCATCTGATGCTTATGGAGATTTCCTATTTGGAGGGACTGCCTGATATGCCTTTCTAGCTCCTAGCTACTGCTTCCTTCAGCTCAGCTAGAGGAAAAGTCCTTGTTTGCAATTTTGCCCACATGCTACTCTCATAAAATTTGCTGCCTTGCAACTCCCAGGAAGCTCAGTAGAATGCTGCATTCATGGAATCTGCTCTGCAATGCTGAACTGATGCCATGATAAACAGAAGGTTTTTAGAGATTGCTCAATGCATTTGCTATTATTTCCAAAAACTGAGCTTTCCTTGCAGCCGCATCCATTGCAACATATTGGGAGGAATCTTGTAAACCTCCACACAAATATATACAAATACATCCGGACAAGGACATGGATTGTTGGCGGTGGATGGGGAGAATGCTAGAAATGTATTTTCTTCTATTTTTATAAATGAACAGTTTATTCATTTGTCCAGCAGTGAAAGCTCTGGTGGCAGTATGCTGAGAAATAGAGCAACTGGAAGCAGAAAGAGTGATTTGGGGGACAGTCTCTTTATTCATCTATTGGTTAGATCTGTCTGAGCAATGATTGGCTGGAAGTGCTCTCTGAAGGACCCAGATTAAAAAGCACCTTGACCACACGATGCTAAAAGCATATGGAATCTGAAGATACTGAGGTCACTGAAATAAGCAAGCTATGTTTTTAAAGTACACTGGAAATTATTAGCAATGAAAAGATTGGTGGCATGACAGACCTTGTACCATAATGGCCAAGTAGAATATATCTCTACTAGCATATTGAGAAATACCTGAAAGAAGCTATAAAATGTTGCCCTCTTCAATGCCAACAAATAATGAATGGAAATTGGGGCTGCTCTCTTCTTTTATAGTATACAGGGATCTCCACTTTAATTTAAAATGAAACATGCACGTCTTATTGATGCAATCAAGTCAGTGTATAATCCCATAATAGATTATATTAGAGTAATAAACTAAAAGGAAGAGGGTATTTCCCCCAAAGTACATAAAAGGGATATAAAATTACAGGGAAACAATAGTGGAGCAAGGGAATCAGCAAAAGAAAAGCAAGCTAGATTCTAACAAAGGAATCCGTACAAATCTAAAGGTAGACTCTAAGTATCTAAGCAAGTGCCTGCTTTTTCTGTCATCTAAACCTAAAATGACTGTTAAATCGTCCAAACTCCTTGGTTCCATCTAACCCTCTTCCTTGGATGCAGTGAGTCATCATGTCAAAGTGCAGGGCATCTTTATTTTTATGCTCAGTTTATATTATTAATTTAGAGAATTGTCAGGTTGTCATCTAGATTTCTGATGACATCTACTGTGTCCTTTGAAGAAAAGTTCATTCTTTCAGCACAGACAACATACACAGACATCCTCCCTAAATAAATTCAAAATGATAATGCATTCCAGAAAGATACTGCCTCCCTTCCCTATTATAGAATTACAGGAATGACAGATTCCTTTTCTCAAATATATTGCTATAATTTAGAATCTAGCTGGGCTTCTTAAAAGCACATGAGGAGTGTGACACGGCCTAAATTGGTAGCATCAAGGAACTGCTAAGAGGAGATAATGCATGGAGCTAAAGTCAAAGCAGTGTATACCTTGAACTCTCAGTGTTTCTGCCTCCACTTTTCTCTGGTCACAAATCTCAAATGCCATAAATTAAGATATCTTCAACCCAGCAGGTTAATGCATCCACATACAGGGCTTCTATTAACAGCTTGTTCCTAGCAGCTAATTCCCGAGAAACACTGCCTGAGTGATAATCAGACAAACTGCTTGTGTCCATATCACTTTTACAGGAATAAATTACTACATTTTGGTTGTGTACACACTGCTGTTCCTTCTCCATCCAAAGTATTAAAGCATCTCTGGTTGCAGAGCCCTTCTTTTTCATAAGTTCTGTGATGCATATCTCAACTTTATACAGGTAGTCTTCATTTAGTGACCACAACTGGAACCAGCAATTTGGTCATTAAGTGAATTGGTTGCTTAGTGAAACTGCAACTGTTCTTACAAGCTTACTTCAGCTTTCCTTTGTTTTATGGAACTGCGGGGGTTGTATATGTGAAGATTGGTCACAAAGTTATTTTTTATCACTGTTGTGAATGTGAACAGTCACTAAACAACTCAGTCACTAAATGAGGACTACCTGTAGATTCTTCCTTCTTCCCCATGGCTTCCAGTTTTATAAGGATGAGCAAGGAATTGTATGCAAGACAAGTATACTGAAACTATATCCAGAACTAGGAAGAGATAGGAAGAACTGGCCAAGTTGATCATGGTAGCACCTGCCCTAAAATCTGCCAGTCCAACCTCTGGCCAAGCACCAAATTATTTCATACCACATGTTCACCCACATAGAACAGTGAAATGCTAATTGCAGAACACTTCCAGTATAAAAATGGCACGAGTTGTTTTTGCAGAAAGTTGTTGTGAAACTATCATCACATTTGAATAAACTAGAAACAGTTGTAATGTTATGACATTTCTGTGGGTCTACTAAAAAAAAAATCTGCTTTTGTGGAAATTTGTCCCAAATGATGGGCTGCCAGAGATAAGGAAGAACTGAGCAGGATGTCCTCTTGGGGGACCCATTACATTATTACTTCTCTTCCTCCACCCCCTCCTCACATTGTGCTATTTGCTCTCCCCTCCCTATTAACAAAAAAAGAAAAAGAAAAAGAAAAAGAAAAAGAAAAAGAAAAAGAAAAAGAAAAAGAAAAAGAAAAAGAAATCAATTTAGCCCCTTCTACATGCCACTTGGTGAAAAAAAGAATCTTATAGATCTTTTTTAGAATTTGTTTTCCTAGGTTTTTAAGGAGTATGTCAGGCATACTTCCACAACTGTGCCCAACAAGCTGCCAGTAATTTGGGAATGTGGCAGCAACAGACAGAAGGATCCATTTGTTCTGTTTTCACATACTGTTCAATTCCTTGCCTGTTTGCTAGAGCTGTGCACCTCTTCAAAGAATATGCCATTTTGCTGAGACTTTGACTGAAGTGGTCCTTCAAACTGAAGCCATGGAGCATTGACCTGCTCCTCTTCAAGGCACAGCAGTTCAACTTCTGGAAACAGGGCCTCTTGTGCACAAACAGCAGATGCAAAAAAGTCAATGTTAGTGAGGGACAGGGGCAGGGATAGATTGGCCTTACCTTGGCAGTCCTATGCCTTCATAAGTATAGGTATTCACTATCAACCAAGGTGATGAAAAAGTGATGAAATGTGGAACATGATGTAATGATGCAAACTTTGCCCTTTCATACTTCCATCCTGATGTTGCACCCCAGCTTGAAAGTCATAGGGTCATGATATATCATACCACAATATACATTTTGTCACTTGCCTGCCCCAGTGGACCCCTATGTCTATAAGGTGCTTAACCTCATTAATGTGGAATGGCCTGCCTTGTAAGACAAAATAGCCTATCAGTGAAGATTGAAGACAATCTGCATGCTTCTACTTTTTGCTCCCTTTCCTCTGTAGTTGATTATTTGAAGGATAAATGGGAAAAGCTTTTTGTAGCATTGACTGTTGCAGATAATCATGTTCAACATCTTTATTTCCCTGAATCATATATTAACGAAAGAAGGCACTCTCTTGGTATGACTGGAACTTCCCTCTGCAGACTTCAGCATGTCTACCCTCAGAAGTGTTTAAAAGAAAATATTCATAAATACATTGCTCAGACTTTGTTTTGGATTTCTTGAGCTGCACATGCTCATTTATTCAAATTCTGGTCTGGTTGAACTAGTAGCACTGGTTCTAAACAACTGACTACATATATGGAAAGAAAAATAACTTTAAAAACCAAGATTTCATAGTTCTAGATGTAAAGATAATCAGATACAATAAATGACAACATTAACAGGTTATATATATATTTTTGCAACATTAACAGGTATAGCAGGAATTTCTTTAGGGTGCACCCTAAATATCTATCTATCTATCTATCTATCTATCTATCTATCTATCTATCTATCTATCTATCTATCTTCTATCAGATTTTTTTTTTAATTTAATTTTTTGGGAAACTTCTTTGTGTGTAGTAATTTTAAATTAAACAGAATATTGTGTGCACATGATCAAGGAAAATCACTTTTCTTAATTTCTACTGATGGGAATATTCTCAGCAGGGCTTTGTGGATGTTCCTAATGATGGTAGAGATATGGAACCAGTTCTAAATGTAGAGGCAGAACCTCACTCATGCTTGTTTCTCCAAGCTTCTGCAACTCTTGTTCGAAGAATTAAAAGAACAAAGCTGATAAGTCTTTGGAAATATAATTGATCAATAGATTAAATTCTTTTACCCTGCCTTTTACCAAAACTGTCTCTGCTAGCATTCTCACTGACTGTTTTCTTTCTATAATTCAACTCATGATTCTTATTACAGCCAATATTAAAAGTTCTAAACAGGTAAAGCAAGCTAAATGCATATTTAAATTTAACTACATGCTTATACGTTTTATATATTAAGACCAGTTACAGGTTGTGACAGGGTACGTAAGACCCAATTTCTCCACTACTTAACAGCCATATGCTCCATTCTTTATATGAAACAATTACTGTATGGAGGCTGTGATTTTAGAGACCTCCCTCTGTTTTTTAAGGAAGGAAATTTTATGAATGTGACTACTACACATTCTTTCATAAATGTGGGACTGCAGCTTTTATGATTCTATCTGCATGGCGGTGTGATAGTGGGAGGATTCTTCTGTATCACATGCATGATCTCAATTGTCCACATTTTAGGATCCAAGTGAAGACACACCTCAGATACATTTCTTCCTGTTAATAGATTTATTTGTAGGGGCCTGAGAAAAAAAGAGACATCTGACTTAGTCCTAAAAAGGCTGCAGAATTCTTTAATTCTATGGACATGTGCCTAATTCTCACAATTGCTTTTGTGCTGGGTATTAATGAAGCTCTCATAAAGCCCCAGGCCAAGAGAGTGGTTCATTAGCTGTATAGAAAACCGAATTTGTTTGCCAAATATGTTATAAAGCCAAACTTTATATTTTCTGTGGTCTTTCTTATATGGACAAATGTTAGTAACAGTGACAGAGTCATCATACAATCATAGGCCCAACCAAATGGCTTTGGGAATGTAAAATAATGTGCATTGGAAATTAACTGCAAAATGTAAGCCTCTGACAAGGTGTAACTTGCTCCAGTTCCAAAATCAATGTTAGATATGCTCTTAGCTTTAAATTTACCGAGCGCAGAGAGCATACTTTCTGTATTACAGATTGTATATCATACAGTGTGTATTATCAGTATGGGGAAATGTCTCCCAGCAAATATATTCTATCTGAGGAACCACAGATCTCCAATAACTACATATTCTGGCTCAAGAGTACAATTTCCATTAGCTTTTAATACAGAAGACCTTTCCCCTTGCTGCCATTCATATTTAGCCTGCCTTCCTACTTGGTGTCAGAAGTCCATAAATAAATAGGCACATCTGTCCCTAGTCACAAAGCTCAGATATAAGCAGATGGCTCCGACCGTTAGCAGTATTAATTACACATGCTGTTAGCCTCCAGAAGAGGTGATGAGCAAAAGCCCCAAGGCTTTCAAATCTTCTTCAACCACCAAGCCTTTGATAGGCATTGAAAAACAAGAGCTCCTGGATCTATTAATATCCTAATATGGTGAAATCTCTAACTGCAGCATTTTTAGTTTTATAGATGCATGTTGAAAAAAATATTGGATGATGATGATGATGATGATGATGATGATGATGATGATGACGATGATGCATGGGATACATTATGTGTGTGCACGTGTATGTATGCAGAGGCAACTTTCCATTAAAATAAATCCCAAACCCGCATAAAATTTAAAAGGGCTTACGTTGTCATCTTCCTCCTCTGCCTATTTCCTTTCCTTCCTTACATTTATATTTTAGTATTGTTATGTTTGTGTACATTTCATCTCCTCTGAAATAATACAAAGTTCACAACTGTCTCAAAAAAAAAAAAACTTGAGTTATAAAATGCGAACATCTTTGTAGTTGACATAATATTAAATGGCTATACGTATGTTTAAATGGATGTCCAGTTTTCACAAGTATGCGCAGTAGAAGAAATCTTATAGCTAGAGTCAAATTAGATCTCTTTATCAATCTCAACAATGTCCTCCTAATTTTAATTACATTTTCTGCCTTTGTTGCCAAGGTTACAGTCTGACCTCAACTCCAAAGATGAAAATAGATATAAGAGCAAAACGATCAAACAAGAGAAAGGTGAATCAAATTGTATGTAAATCCAGAACATTGACTATTACTAATTTTATTTCACTTTAAGTCAAACTATGAAATAAAAATATGAGAAAAATTAAAATGCTGTTACATAGACACTTTTGAACATTATATCAAAGCAAAAATAATTGACTTTCCCCCATACAGTGCAATTTTCTAAAAAATACTGAACATTGAAATACCTGTTCAGGGGCTTTAAAACCTTGGCAACCTTAAAACCTTTACAGAATTCAGGGAAAAACAAAACATCAGTATTATGAATTAGATTCAAAATGCTAATTTTTATGACTTTAACTACCTTGTGAAATATAGCACAAATTTAGATTTTAACTCTAATATATTTTCAAGCCCTCATTCTGGCTGTTGCATCTCTGAAACCAAAGGAGAAAAGGCTTGTTAGATCAGAATGTACATTTTTACTGTAAATGTGTACTGATAACAGTGAAATGCTCCAAGGGTAGCTACTTCACTGGAAGTATCATTTGGGGTAGTCATCCCAACTACAAATAACATTTTATAACAATTTTTCATTACTAACCAAAAGTTGTCCATTGTTCCAAGCAGAGATGTATGAATCAGTTTGCTCTGATGTGTTTCAAAAAAATTTTGGTTCATTGGTAGCCTCTGTTTTTCCTTAAAGATCTTTGGACCAATCAATTTCCCCTTCCACTAATTCTTCCATTGTCACTTTTTATGGTAAATAATTGTTTGCTATTTTTGTCCAAGCAGCAAGTTATGATTAAATTTGCATGATAAACCACAATTGGATTCTCATTTCCAGTTTTGAATTGCAGGGCAGACACAAAAATAGCTTGCCAATTAAAATGAAATTTGCAACATATGGCTCTCATAAACAAGCAAAGGAGACTGATAGGTAATAGTTTTCATAGTGATTTTTTTTTTTTTTAATCAGACACTAGCAGTTCTGTCTGTATTGTAATGATGTGCTATAACTCTGCTTCTCTAGTAGACTTTCTAGTAGACTTTCTTTTGCATCTTTACTTTTCATAATAGTTTTGTCTCTGCACTGCTACAGTATGAGAAAGTTTGCATGTTGTTGTTGTTATTACCACCACCTGGGAAATTTAAAATCCCCCTCACATGTTTGTTAGTTCCATTAAATTACTCCTCCTCCTCCTCCCCCTCCTCCTCCTCTTCCTCCCCCCCCTCCTCCTCCTCCTCCTTCTTCTTCTTCTTACTGGAGAATTCAGGCTTTGTAATTAATCACGCTTCTTTATTTATTGAATCTGTAGTTGGCCCATTCTAGACAACACTAGGCAGCTTTACAAAATTGAAAACAGCAGTAAATATAAAACAACTACAACAATAAAAATAGTGTCCAATCAAAGGAACAATCTTCATTTGAAACTAAGATAAAGTAAGACATTTCTAAAAATGTGAGAGCCCTTTCCAAACTTTTTCCCTTTCCAGTCATTTCATACACAAATGACAGAAATCTGAGTGGGTAACCATGAATTTATTTTTATTCCATTTTTTTTTAATAAACACCTTAGATATCTTGGTCCTTTATCACACCTGAATTAGTACAGAATATTTATTTTATTGGCATCATTTTTCTCACTTCTTCAATCAACTTTTGTAAAAGCTGAAGCAAAACTCTTTTAAAAATCCTACAATGTGATTTTGACATTAAATACAAATATTTATTTATTCATGTCCTTAATTCAGAAGTTTAAGGAAGTTAATAAAATTGATATTAGTTATTTATCTGACATCTGAAATAGCAAACTTTAATAACCTGTTTTGATAAATCAGTGAAGGTTTGCTTGAAACCAACGGAAAATAAGTTCCTATTATTTTAAAATGGGCTACAAAGTCTAAATCAGAGGTAAGTAAGAAGAAGCTGCTTTGTGTCACTGAGATCTAAAGTTAACAGAAGATCTGAATGTATTAAGTATCCTCACTTAGTGTCCTCTAAATTAACATGGATAGAGGTAGTACTTATTCAGTGACCACTTATTCAGTGAAGTTCAAAGTTATAACAGCACTGAACGAGGAGACTTACAACTGGTCCTCATAGTTGCAGCTGTTGCAGCATCCCAGTGGACACATGATCACAATTCAGGCACGTGGCAACCAGCTTGCAATCGTGATAGTTGCAGCGTCCCACAGTCACATGGTCACCATTTGCGACCTTCATTACCAGTTTTTGACAAGCAAAGTCAATGGGGAAGCCAGCAGGAGGTCACAAATGGCGATCATGTGAAGTCACACCTATTGACCACATGGGATTTCCCTAATGATGGCATCTGGAACTGCCAGAACTGCCACTGAAAGTTGGCATGGTCACATGATATCACACTTTATAACTGTATTGATTAGCAACTGCGTTCCTGGTCCCAATTACTGTCCTTAACCGAGGACTACCTGTAATTAATTGATGAAGTAAAGTAGCTACACCAGAGTGTGTGGGCTTCTTGTTTGTATATAAATGACAGTTGTTTTGAGAGCTTTCCCCATAGCTAGTATAAGTACAGAAAGCATTTCTCAGGAAAATTCATATGGACTGAATTGCTCATGCTCCTTGCATATGTTACCTATGCAAATGCTATTAAATAAATATCAATATAATTCTAAAATCCAAGATACTGTTTTATGCTGTAATCTCATCAAGTTGACGGGGGGTGGGGGCTTGGAAAGGGGATGAGAATGAAATAAGGGTACTGCAGTATTCTGTACAATTTGTTCAGGTTGGAAAATGCTTAGAATATTTAATGGCACTTTTTTTAATTTCACCCAAAGTTCATTCCTTGATAGAAGATTGGATTGTATCACTCTCTATCAAATCTTTGTTTGTGGTGGAGTAATCCATGCTTTACAGGATCACTTTAATATTTATTAACATTTATACCTATAAATATTTTCATGAATATCTAATACATATATATATACAGAAGTTTCCATTTGAGTTCCCATTTTCTTACTTCTTTCACTTCTTAGTTTTTTTCCTGCATGCTGAATACAAGAAATATTCTTAATTCTTTGTTTTTGTTTTGTTTTATTTTCCCAGAAATATGTCCTGGGAACTGGAGCAATTCCAGAAAATCAGAACAAACTGGGATTGCAAATCAGGGACCATGATTAGAGAAGCTGGTGTGTTTATGTCTGTTTGTGTGTATTTGTGTCGCAGGGACCAATGGCGTAATGTAACTATTTGAGGGAAGTGCCTTTTTCTCTTGCTACCTTTTGGTAGAAAGAAGATAACCCTAGTAACATTAAAGGAAAGGGAGGGTGCTTTACAAAACATTTGTGTCCCCCATTCCTCACCCCCATCAATGAAGGCTCCATTTTTATACTTGGAAGACAAGTATAATCTGTCAAGACAGATTGCTATGAAGCCTAAATAAGATAGAAAGCCAATTTTGTTCTTCACAACGCTTCTCTAGTTTGGAACAGAAAAAAAAAGAGGAAAAGATAATCAAGCAATCAGAAACCATGAAAACAAATAACAGCAGGGTTTGTTCCATTTTTTTTTTTTTTATGTTGCATAAGCAGCTGGCAGTGGATCTGTCCCTTAACTTTTTGTAACAGAAAGAGAGCAGGAAAGAGAGAAGATGGAAACTGTGAATGAATGAATGAATGAATGAATGGAGACAAAGGCAGGCAGGAGAGGAGGAAAAATAAAGATTTAATTGTTACCATGATACAAACTACAGCTTGGCGGGACAGACATACTGCAGAAGTAGAAAGAGTGTTAGCATCAGGCAGCCACCCAGTGTTCTTCTAACTTCCCCTTCTCGTTGCAACTCCTCTCATTGTCAACTCTCATGCCATTCCAGAGAGATGTGTCCATACTCCAGGGCAGCTTAGAAGATGGACATGAGGGACTGTAGAGGTAGAAGGAACTCCATTGTATAAATGTAGTTTTCATAGCAATAGAAGTGTTTAGCCATTGCCTTCTTCCATTAGTTGTTTAGTTTAGTTTAGTTTAGTTTAGTTTAGTTTAGTTTAGTTTAGTTTAGTTTAGTTTTAGATTTTTCCTTCAACTTCCCAGTCTATTCTACAAGCCTGGGATTTTCTGGGGGTCCATCCAAATTCCAGCCACCTCCAAGCTTGCAAAACCTTCTGAGCCAAGGATGACTAATTGCTGAGGCATGATCGGGAAAAGTGGGTTTAACAAAATTTATTAGACTGGATTTGAAGATCAGATAGCGTCTTCTTAAGTTTCATGTATGTATTTTATTATATATAATATAATATGTAGATAACTGCTTTATACTGAGAAATGAGCAAAAAAAAAAAAGATTCAGGATTAATATTTTATAATGAACACTGCATGCCGTTTAGTGCATCTTGGTGATGAGACCAGAAAATAGGTTGGTAGAAATTTCCCATGATATAAATAATATATTTCCCCCTTGTTTTCCAGTTTGAAAAAGCACTGAGCTTGAAGCAAAAAGCATAACAAAAAGTAGATTCTGGACAAGATGATTCTGAAGAAGAACCTTAAGTCTGAGTAAGCCAATGTCCTGAACAAATCACTCTCTATCATTTAGAAACAGCAAGTACTTAACGTCTCATTCTTCTGCACATTATTACACAGAGAGTTCTGCAGCAGCAACGCCTTCATAATTTGACATGTCACAACATTGTTTATAAGCTGCTTTGTGGCACCCTTTAAAAAGCAGAAACGCTCCCGTCTTTCTTGATGAAACTGGTCAACACAGAAACTAGTGCCAAACAATAACTGCAGTATAAAAGATGGAGAGTAATTATTACCCTGTGACACTGTAACTTACGATGACTCAGCTTAGTCCATTGTTGAATGACAATGATTTGACAGCTTCACTCCTTTCTATCGTTGCTTTGCTTATTGAATTTTAAGCAGTTCAAGGACTGTTCAGCACCAATCAATTTATTACAAAAATAAGTCTAATTCTTTCCTTGAATCAATGTAACTTTTGAACTTATCTAGAGACCTTCCACTAGTCACTGGGGTCAGTAGTGGGAGGAGGGGTTGAAGAGCAGAAACAAAACAAACCCAGGAAAAAATATATATTTTCCAGAGGAATAAATCTACCAAAGCATAGAAATGAACATGCAAATAAAGAGATGAGGAAATGAAGAAAATGTCACTGAACATTTATATTGTGTTTGAGATTCTGGGGATTCATAAGAATTACACAAATGGCTGCAGATATTATAAAATCCCAACAGAAACAACTCTCTCTCTCTCTCTCTCTCTCTCTCTCTGTTTGTAGTCATCAAGTATGCTCTTTTTAGGCCAAGAATTTTAGAGCCATTGAGTCAACAAGGTTATACAAGTTTATGGCCAAGACCAGATGTTCAAAGGCTCTGTAAACTCAAAACAATGAAACATACTATTTTTCATTTCCAGACTCCAAATGGTGACCGGATAAACTGCTGAGCAAAGTACTGGAAGATGTCATCATTTGACCCTTGCTCAAAACTTTCTATCACTTGATTTTAGCCAGCATAACTGATCACGGACTTTTGTGAAACCTTATTGTAGATTCAATGTATATATGGTAGCAATGTATTTCAGGATGCTTTAGGGACCTGCTCTTGCCAGATACTATTCTATTTTATAAACAATAGACCATTTTAATGAATTAATGTTTACAGTTCATAATGAACAGAGATACAAATGCAATTTCTAAGGAGCAATATATATTCATGCAAGGTAACATGTACAACCATATATTACAATGTGAAGTAAACCAGCTATGTTCTCTTCCAAGCATCTGTGGGGGGTGAGGCGGGGATGGACAAAGGGGGCAGAATTCAAAAAGCAACATTATACTGTTGCGGTGCGAGCCCTGCCTCTTTTGTATATGTGTTGTGATGTTGCATGCATGTAAAAAAGGGGTAGAGCTTGTGGGTCAAAGTTGCTTTTATCATTCTGATGAAAGCAAGAATTTTTTGTGGATAACCACACTTCTAGGATATTTGATTCCATCCCCTTTCCTGAAACAGTTGTTGGTGACAGTGATGGTGATAGTGATGATTCCTCCACTAATACTGTAGTCAGGATTTCATGGCCAGTTACATATTTGGATTTTGGATTCGTAGTGTGCTTGGCCACACAGCCAAGGGTTTAGAAGAGAAATGTCCTGCCCAAGGTTAAACGCCTCTGTTGTTTTGCACTGAGAAACAGCCCCGTGTAGAGGAACCAAGAATTTTAGTAAGGGATTTTTAATGTTGCACTGGAGTAAGTACACAGACTTGGAAACTTTAAAAGGAATTTCCCAACCACAGTTATAGTGAAATAATTAAGGCAGAGTCTTTTTAGACAATTTTCCCCAGAACTCTCACCACCTGGGCTGAGTTGCCTTTTCTGAGATAATCTTCAACTAGCTGACCCTCAACTTTCCTACAATCTCTCCCAAGGAGTCAGTAAGAAGCTGGAAGCCAAGAGTTTATACCAACTTCCTGGAAAAAAAGGAGCTAAGATATATGAGTGAAAAGAGTCCTCAAGGTGTAAATTAGTGTTGTAAATGTACAACAGATTGAGATTCTAACTCAGCATCAGACACAGTAATTTATTGTTAAGCCCTTAGCTATATTTATAACTTGCACCTTTCCTGCTCTTCCGCCCCCTCCCCATCACAGCTTCTTCTACTTTTGATAATTTCAAGAAGTCTAAGATTTTCCTTACTTTTTTTCCTCTCTTAATTACATCCTAAACTTGATTGTCAGCACAGCATATCTTGCCCTATATACACCTTGCCTTGCCCTATGGAACACTCTCCCCCTGGAGATCTGACAGGCCACTAACCTTCTCTCCTTCCAGAGAGCACTCAGGACCTGGCTCTTCCCCCAGGCACTGGGACAGGGTGAGGTCAGGGTGAGGTTGCATCAAGAAGTGATTTTTTTTTATTATGTTTAGCTTTATGGTTGTTGGTTTTTATGTTGTTTTACTGGTTGTAAGCTGCTCAGAGTTGGTTTTAAGATGGGCAGCTATAAAAATGTTTAAAATAAAATATTTGGGGAAGATTCAAAGGATATCCAGATTAGATACATGCCAGTCTCCTTATTGTTACCTGTTTCCCAGTCAGCAGTACTTATTCCTCCAACCTGAAGTCTGAAGAGGACAAATCAGCGTAAACTATGAAATGAAACTGGATTGCTGAATGTTCTCAAAATGGAAAGTAGCATTAATCGTGATTGTCCTTGAACCTTTGCAGTGACCATCTATATAAAGGAACTGTAGTTTTTATCAGTCAATATTTCTCCCTCCCTAAAGACTAGATGTGAGAGTATGATCATTGTATACAGTATATTAAACAAATCTTATCACTTGCTTCTTCTACTTTTGATAATTTCAGGAAGTCTGAGATTTTCCTTACTTTTTTTCCTCTCTTAATTACATCCTAAACTTGACCTCTCATTGTCAGCACAGCATATCTTGCTCTGTATACACTTTGCCATGCCCTATGGAACACCCTCCCCCTGGAGATCTGACAGATATTTGTGAAATAATTTAATAAGAATATATATTTAGAGCATTTATAATTTACTTAACACATAGAAGAAAAACAGTCATAGTTTTGTTTTGTTTTTTCATTGAATGCATTTGTTTATTCCATTGATATAGCTGCCCTTCTCAATACATGACTTTGGGCAGCTAACAATACTTAAAAACAAGATAAAAACAATATAACAATCTCAGAAGCTGAGAAGCAACAACAACAACAACAACAACAACCAAAAACAATTAACACAGCCACTACACAGGCTGAACCACACATCCAGGGACCCAGAGCCTGCATAACTTTTTCAGCATAATTGTGCTGTATATTCAACTTCCTGAAATAATCTGAGTGAAGTTAGTGGCAGTGGTACTTAAACAGATCACTGTGGTTTTTCAATGCCTGAAACCACTCACTGCATTTCAAAAATGAAAATATTGTGTGCATTACTCATGATTCAGTGTAACTTCCCACCATTTTCTTTTCAACTAATGGAAAATATTTTCTAACTTAATGCTAGTGAATTTCACAAACTGCTCATCTTTTTGTAGTTCCTCCCTCCCCATGCTTGAAAGATTCTATAGTAGAACTAATTCCTTGTAAGTCCAGGAGAGAATAAATATGGCGTGATCAGCCCAAATAAATTATGTTTAAGCCATGTTGATTTCAATTTGCTTAAATTTCTATATGCTTAAGCATCCTCTTTTTAATGCAGTAGAATAAATCTGCTTGACTTGGCTGGATTACGCCCACTATTAGCCTCTACTTAGTTCTAGACCTGGCCTTCTAAATTACTCACACATTTGCACAGAGATTAAACAATCAGCTTTTCAAACTTTTTCTTCAACCATTAATCATTTTATGATCAAGCCTAATGTTGAGATGTCCTATTTTAGAGAAAATGGATTTTGTCTTCTGGTATTCACAAACTGCAGCCTTGATCTGAAATGACAGCACTTTATTAATGCTGTGGGTGTAGAATTGCTTGCCATCTGTTCATCCATGTGCAACTTCAAAGCAAATACAACCAACTAATCCTAGTTAACAGTTTTGTGATTGCAACTCTCCTAGGTTGAAATGATCTAAAAAGGTTTCAGATAATTTGGTGCAGGAGGGCAGAGGCAGGGGGAGAGCAAGCAAACAAGTATTCAGGTGATATCAATAGAATTAATAGTAGCTCCTGTATACTGAAAAAAAAAATGTATACTCTATTAGTTCCCTGCCACTGCCTTAATTAGTGTATAGTAAAATAACCGCAGATATATACCATATGTCCTTAAAAAGGTGACCTTGATTTTAAGAACCCTTCCCGTGCAGATTAGACTGACCTCAATTACTATATTCTCAGTGAATCTAACACAGTCTTTCAAATTTAACCATATATTAGTTGGAGCACAAAATCTAGCCCTTTTGGTTTACTTAACTATTTTATATTTTAGGTAATTCCCTATAAAACTAAAGAGTATGTTTTTGTATAGTTCTTGAGAATATCTTGGTCCTTCTTAAAACAATAATGTGAGAACAAACAATAGGTCGTTTAAGTCAAGCTTCTCTCCTAATGACTGCATTAATACAGTTCTCTTGTTTGCCCTTGTCTTTTAGTATGTTATTTTTTTCAGCTTTCTAATCTATAGCCTGGGGATTTCCTTATGTCCTTCCATTCAAGGACTAATCAGATCCAATTCTAAGATTTAAGATTTCAAAGACCAGCCCAGATTAGCAGCCCAGATAGATGTCACTGCTTATTTTGACAGAATTTATATAAACAATTCTAAACAGTTTTATCTACCATTTGACATTATCCTATATTCTCCTTTACTTGTATCACTTCTGATGTCTAAGAAGGATGTGAATTAAGTCACTTTTATGGATAAAAGTAGTTTCTCAAAGGTGCAACCCTTTATACCTGTTCTTGCTTGAGATCTGGTGAGAATTTTCAAAGAAATGAACCCTGGGGCATAGCATAGTCTATCTGAGGCGAACAAGGAAGAAAGAATGAGCAGGTCCACTGAAAATTTAAATGCTTCCTTGAATTCTGGCTATTAACCTAATAACTTTTGTTTTATACTTAGAAGAACTGGCATGGATCATAGAATATTAAATAAGATTATATTCTCAGGTCATAAATTCCTTGTGTATGTTTTATACTTGGCCATTAAAGTATTGGTATTGGTATTGGTATAATGTGTTTGTCTGTCAAGCATTTGTTTCACTGTATATTTTTGAAGGCAGGTAACTGTAAATAAAACCTCTTTCCTGATTTTTCTGTGTCCTGTCTCATCTCAGTGTTGCACCAAAATTCAGTTTTCTGTCACCATCCAACACGTCCCACATTTATAATTCATTAAACAAACACACACACTGAAAATATTCCTCCTAACTTTTAATTCATCTGGATTCTTTTTGATTTCCCAACATTCTTGCCAAACTGCTTATATCTCTTTGGCTTTTGATCACTATAATAACATAGTTTTATTCTTTCAAATACATTTGATAAGAAAACCATTTATTAAAAATTTCTAAACAGGGATTCCTTGCCTCCCTATGCAACTGTTTTCTAATGTCTACTGTCCACTTCACAGACAATACCTGAATTAGGCACTGGAGGGAAGTGTGGTGTACTGAAAAGTAATTTTATGAGTTATAGAATTTCATGCTGTGATTTTCTTGAACTCTGTGGAACAGGGAGAATGGGAAGTGACTGTAGTTTGGCCAACATCTAGTTCAGTTTTAGTCTGTTTTTATTTCAGTCACAGAGCAGCATAAAACAAATAACTTTACAACCAATTCAAAAATAGAAGTAGGAGGAGTAAAACACCATATTAGTACAATAAACAAAACATTACTAGCACATTACAAAATATAGAACATAATACCAGGGAACAATCTATAAAATTTCAAGCTGTAATCTAAAGGCTATAAAAGGTCAAACAACATAACTATAGATAAATACATAAGAAATATTAGGATCTATAAGACATTATACCAATATAAAGCTATTATAAATTGTAGTGAGTCTAATACTTGCTGCAGCCTACTAGAATTTGATTGGGATTATTGCAGTCATAATCCAACCAATTAGAAGTAAGATAATAAGTTAAATACAGTGTAACAAGAATGGTATGTGGGAAAGGAAAGGAAAGGAAAGGAAAGGAAAGGAAAGGAAAGGAAAGAAAAGGAAAGGAAAGGAAAGGAAAGGAAAGGAAAGGAAAGGAAAGGAAAGGAAAGGAAAGGAAAGGAAAGGAAAGGAAAGGAAAGGAAAGGGATTATGACATACATTGAGTCATGATAACTTAGATGTGGCTCAGAATCACCTCACTTGGAGGAGTCATCTGTGTTTGATCATATCTTGGATACAGAACCCGGCCACACTATTTGCTTCTTGGTCAGCTAGCAAAAGGCTAAGATAATCACCCTCTGTCCTGTCCTCTGAGATACATATCTCAGATTATTAAAAAGCCAGCACAGCAACATATGGCCCAAAGTTTCAACTTCCACCTCACTCCAAGGGCAGAATTGTTGCTCTTGAGGTATGTTACAGAACCTTCCCTCCAAAAGGGTGGAGGGGAGGGCATTACAGTGAGCAAGTATAGAAACTGTTCTAGTGTTTTTAGGGGCGATTTTGTATAGGTAATGAGTGCATGGAACACTTTTTCCTGAGTTTACTGGAATAGTATAAGGTGGAACTTGGCTCAGATAGCTTTGCAGGGCAATATCTCTGGCACATTGCTTGAAAGATGCTTTGGCCTGATCAAGTCCCATGGGAATCAATACATCAGGGGAAAATCCACAATACCTTAGGGTGGCACCAAGTAGTTTCCACCAAGAAGTCTGGAATTTGTCTTGAAGAGTTTTTTTTTTTTTTTTTAAAGACAATTTGAATTAAAGATTAGTTTGAGCTAGTAGCTAACATGAGCTAAGTTTCAATTGGAACCATTCCAACTTCAGCCCAAAGGGGTAAGTTAGAAACACAACAAGGAATCAAAAACAAAATCAAGTTGTGCAGATCACTATGAGGACTACAACATTTTGGGAATCAGTACATCCAGTTATCCTGAATGGGAAGCTAGGAATGTACATTACTGTAATCCCATGGGAGCCAAAACACCACAGCTTAGCACAGGGTTACCAGATCTGTATTGCAAAAATCCAGAAGACCATCAGATGTTACCAAAGAATAGGAATATTCTGCAGAAAACCAGGAAAATACCAACACTAGTGCTAGAAAAGTGGAGATAAAAGCAATGGTGTGAACACCCATTACTGAAAAGAATTCACAATCACTTCCCCCAAAGAAGAATGGGCTGAGATTTCACCAGCTGAACTGGCATACAAGAAGAAAAAAGAAAATATATTTGCATAGCTAATATATTAAATCTAATATGCAGATTTACTGCCTAAACAGTTGTGTGTGATATCATTTGAAACTTCCATATAAAAGAAAATCTGGGGGGCGGGGGGGTAAGTTTGTTCAGTCCAGCAAAGCACAACAGTAGAGTGATATTTTGCAAGTCAAAATTAACAGCATCCTTAAAGAAAATCAATGCTACAGAAGGACCAGTTGTAATGCAATGCACTAATAAAGGATGTTTTAATAAAAGGCATCCTTCAAAGTTGGAAAAAAAAATTGTGTGAAATTGCAAGGGAACAACAGCAGCCAAAGATAAAAGGAAATATGTCAGCAAGTGCAATGCTGTATCTTCAACAATGGCATTCGTGGGGTGGGGGGTGTCAAATCAGCAAGATGTTGCATATGATAAATAGAATGCTTCTTTGAATTATCACCATTCAGCTCAGCTCCATCTTTATCATAAACAATTCAAAAGTGTCAGGATTTCAGGTGTGAGTATAAGCTCCATAGGAAGATTACTCAATGCACTTGACTGGGATATAAAGGGTATGAACTCTGGGCCATTTACTTATTTGTTGATGCAACTTTATTCTGCCTAAATCACAAGCACTCTACAGTTCACAGAAATCAAACTCTAAAATAATACAATAACAATCATATCATAAAATAATCATCATGATACAATATAATAATCATCTATCACCCCAAAGGCCTTCAGGAGTTTTCATGAATTTCTAGAATATCACAAATGAAGGGGTTGTTCTTGCCTTCCGTGGAAAGTTGTTCCATGGGTAGAGGAGCCTGCAAACAGAATGCCTCCTTCTCGATTTAAGTATGCTGAATCTACCTGGAAAAGGTATTTCCAAAGATGCCCAGGCTCCAAGCCATATAAGGTTTTATAGGTAACAATCAACACCTTAAATTCAATTGATAAACAAGCCAGGAATCAATGCAGCTACAGTAATGCTGATGTTACACAACAATATTGTGTCTGCCCTCTAAGCATATGTACAACCACATTTTGCACAAGTTGAAGTTCCTGGGCAGTCTTTAAGGGCAGCCCCACATATTACAAATTATAGTAATCCAGTTGAGAAGTGGTAAATTCATGAGTGGATGTCCTCATGCCCCCCACTCCAGAAAAGCTGCAACTGATGTTCCAGCTGCAGGTGGGCAAAAGTTCTTCTGGCCACAGCTTCTGCTTGCTCCTTGATGAAGAGTTGCATGTCCTAGAAGACCACAAGTTGAATGCCTGCTCTTTTAGGGAACCACAGTTCTGTACAAAATCAAAATAAATATAATCTTAGAATTGTTTGGTTTCTGAATTAGTAGCCACTCCATCTTGCTTGGTCTGAATCTCAGCCTGTTTTCCCCATCAAGGCATGGACAGCCTCAGAGCCCTGGATCAGAAAGTCTACCACATCTCCCACACAGTCAATGTTGCATTCGTATAGTTGGGTATTATCAGCAACTTGATGATATCTCACTCCAAACTGTATATTATTGTACAATGCTGCTACATGAACTCTTCTTACAAAAATAATCCACTATGGCCACCTGAGATTGGCTAGAAATATGGCTATGTCATAGTTTCATGCAGTCCAAGAAAGTCACACTTGACAAGTTACTAGCACTCATGGTCACACATGTCAAGGGACCAAACTTTTTTCTCTTTAACTGAATTTTCCTCTTTAAAAGAATGCACAAAGATTCAAAACACAAATAAAGGATTACCAAGTTTGCCTTACTTTTATTTTACTTTACTTACATTACATCAGGAATAATATAGCACACATGAACAGTTTATTGGTAGTTATAAACTTGATTATTTTATCTAGGATGCATGTTTTCAGCTGCACAGTCACAAAACATTATGGAAGTTAAATCTTTGAGTTCTTCCAAGGGTCACCTTTTCCACATCCCAGTGTTTCTCAACCCAATTAAAAACTCACCTGAGATTGTTCCACACTAGTTTATTTGTAGATCTACTCAGACATAAAGACTTTATAAGCATAGTCATGTCTATGTGGTTATAAGCCTAAACTTTCAGAGAACCTTTAGCTAATCAGGATGTTTCCTTTTTGGCCAATAGGTAAGCACAGAGAATTGTGAACCAATCAATACTCAGTTGCTATAATGTTCCACTAACCAGAAACTGAGTGCCCCAAGTCATGTCCCAAGTTTGCATTGGGCTTGTGCTTAAAATGTCCCTTCCCCTTCGCATGTACCCACACACACATTAGTGTTCATTCTTTCTTATTCACCACATCTACTTTGTCCCTACATCTATACCGACAGTACTATTACAGGCCCCAACAACATCACACACAAAGTTAAAGGTGCTTTAACAAGCTTTTCCTCCAATGTGATATATGCCATTATCTGCCAGGAATGCTTCTACAATTCTACATAAGACAAACAGGCCAGAGTTTGTGCAAAAGAATTAAAAGACTCAGAACAGGGACAAAATAATACCAGAGCATCTGAACCTTACAGATCTCAAAGTAGTCATGTTGGATCTAGGAAACTTTGCCAGTACAACTGAGTGAGAGACAGCTAAGCTTATATACATCAAGAGGTTTTAGGCTATTTCAGAAGAATTTAACAAACACAGTGGGTTCTTAACACTTTCCAATTGTTAATTGATAGGTATTTGTAATGTGACTCCCAAGAAACCCCACCTGCACAACTACTCTGCCTTCCCCATCCCTTCCTCCACCCCAATGTAATTAAATCCTACATTAGTAAAACCTCTCCATGCATCTAAAGAATGAGAGTTTATGCCTTAAATGAAACTGTTAGTCTCAAAAGGTGCTCTTTCTGAATTTTGGCTTTTTCACCATGTATTTTTCTACATGTATTTGTGAACATTTGTGTATCATTATAGAAAAGGTCCCAGAGATGGTTGAGTGGAAAGCCGTGCAAGGAAAGATCAATGATTAAAAATCACATTGTACTAAAAACCCTTAAAAGCTTCCCACTCGCCACAGCAAGGGCCCCCAAATGAAACCCAATCTTGGAATCCAAACCACTGCAAACATTGCTACAATTGGAGCCTAGGAAAAATGCCATTCCCTGCCTTGAAGTAGAATTTCCTTATTCAATGATAAAACAACTTTGATATAAGGGTAGGTTGTGGTCCCAAACCTCCACTGATGATATTAGTGGAAGATGGTATAGTCTCAGTGCTGACATTGGAGGACACCTCTGTTGTCCTCCAATGTATTCTAGGGCCATGAGATACGAAGTTTTACATCTGGTAAAGCTGAGAAGAGTAGCAAGAGTTATACAAGGAGAATACATTGACACTGTGCCAAAAACTCAACAACAGAGCTCTTCCATGCACTCAAAGAAGTAAAGCAGGGCAGGTGAGGGCTGTATTCTCCCATATAATCTTCTTACAGAGCTTGGAATGTTATCTAATCAGTTTGGTATGATTAGCTAGAATATTATTATCAGTTAATATTGTAGGATTTAAATATGAATCTACTGTACTGTATAATTTTGAGAGGTGGGGTGGATGGTTCAGCAGGAAAATCAGCAGCAGTAACAGGAGGATGCAGGAGGATGCAGGAAAAAATGGGAAGTAGGCATTTGGGAAGAGGCTAAGAATGAAAACGGGGACAGAATGAAAACAGTAGCTACAAATAAATTATAACTGTAGTAGAAAACATTTGTGTTTTGGATTCACCTATGCAAACCGTCTGGGTGAAATACTGTGATAGGGAAAGTACAAGATATTTATTAACCGCGCTGATCAATGTAGTTTACGCAAATTAATGTACATGTGTGCCCATGTATTATAAAAGGAATGCAGTATCTGTGGTTACTACTTTCAAATATAAAACATTGCCAGAAGTCTCGAGCCCAGAGCAAAAGGGGTGAGTAAGAGCAAACTGTATTTAAAAGGACAGGAAATGGAAGAACTAATGGCATTGCTAGCAGAAGTTATTCAGAAAAAAATGCAGCCCCTGCCAGCATAAGAAATCATCTGGAGTAGTGCCTTCATATTACAGCAGTGTTAGAAGTTGAATTAATGTCATTCTATTGCAATGGTATTAGAACCCAGACGTGTGAAACCCTTCTTTGTGTAGAGATTGTTCAAGCAAATGAACTGCGTCTGCTTCAGTGTGTTGTACAGACTGGGAAAATAGCAGCAGGTAAAACTTGGCAAAGAGGCATGTTCTGTGAGGTGCTATTGAGTTCTTCAGTGGAAAAATCAATCAGCCTGAATGCAGTGGGATGTTACATGACATATAGGTGGAGACACAATGACACATGGGAGGAATGCAATGATCTAAACAACAGGAAATCAATATTAAATAAAAGCAAAATTCATTTACCATCTGCTGCTTTACACTGTAGAGGAACATATAAATGAGGAATTATTGTATGAGTGATTCCCTGAAATATTCAGTCTATGGAACAGCTATTCCAATCAGCTAACCTAATGGTGGTAGGAATTATAATCTAGGTAGGTTAGCCTTCTCCAAACTAGTCTTTTCATGTGTCTTTAATCCCTATAATCCCCAGCAAAAATGGCCTTTCGCCATCAAAATTGAGTATTAGAGGATCTGTAACTTATAACACTTGGATAAGGAACTATTCTGGGAAAGGCTATTCTAGGTAAAGATGTCATTTTCTTGGAGAATCAATATAACCATGTCTTGATTTCCTAAATTTTATAATTTACATTTCTGGGTATAAAACTCTCTTCTTCCACATTATAACCTGTTCCAGGTCTTGAAATATATCATTCCTTAATCAAACCATATAACTGACTGTAGCAAACAACCTATCAGCCATAATTTATAAATCCATTCCAGGTATATTAGATCCCTATATTTCTAGTACTTGATAATAAAATGTTAGCTGTTAAAAACAAATATATATTTTTTAATTATTAATTTAATGTAATGTTATTATATATGAATGTGTATTTCAAAATTTACACATTTTCTAATAATAATTCACAAGTCATTTCATCCTTATATATCTTAATTTGAATCAAAACCTATTATATACTTCCAAAAAAAAAAAAAGTTACCCACAATAAATTCAATTTATTCAGCATCCTGAACTATTTCAAAGGTGTTAACAAAGAGTTTGTGTGTTACAGGACCAGTCACAACAAAACTGTAAAAATATAGGTATTTGTTTAGTGTCAGTAGGAATATGTTGGTTTGGGTTGCTTCAAATCTTCCTATAGAAGACATATCAGTTACTAAATTTTGGAGAGGTATACAAAACCCCAAACGGTGGAAGAAAATGGCAAAAGAGAAAGAAATCTGGTGATGTTTAGGGGAGATGGCATCATGATTATCAGGGGGTTTGATAGCTCTCTCTCAGAAGCATTTTAGTTACCAATTTTTTTAAAGGGCTACGAAAGTTGGACTTGATATAACAAAATGGTAGAAAAGTGGTGTATGTTTTGGATGACAATCAAACCTAATAAATACTGCTTTAATTGTTCATTACCAAAAACAACAACAACAACACACACACACACAAAATAAACAAGGCAGTTTTCTTTAGCTTGGGCTTTAAGCTGGTCACTGACCAAAATAAAGTCCTCTAAACTAATCTTTAGCTTGGACTGCCGTAAACTTATTTGATCTTCTATTATCTTTCCTTTTGTGAAAACATGGGAAGCAGAATTCCCCCTTCTACCACCACCACCATTTTAAATACATCTACTTTCTGCACATTTCAAACACCTCACTCCCAACGTAGCTTCTGCTTCCTTTTCATGCTTCTGCATTTTCTTCCCTTTAATATACTTGTTATGTCTTTCACTTGTTTTCATTAGCTATCCAGGCTGTAATATATGTAGATAGCAGCAGTATACTGGAATAATAGCTGTGTTTATTGCTGCCCATATTGAAATCACACCCTAAAGCAAAAACAAAGCATACTCACTTTCAGCTTTCCTAAAGGAACACATTTCCTTTCAACCATAAAGTGACAATAACATAAACATACCTTGCACATGTAACTGGTTTGGTGTATAGTTGCAACTCCCCCAGATTGACAAAAAAGACCTAGGTACAGACACGCACCCCATTTAGATAGGCTAAATGATTGTGATTCTCCCTCTCACCTTTGGAGTAGATTGGATATAATTATGCCCTGATTTATGTATATCAGCAGATGGAAATCTAAGCACTGATCCTCAAGCACCATCCAAATCTCTGGAGTAAGAACATGCTAATACTTCTGATTACTTCTATCTGGCTGCAATAAAACAAAAGATGGGATTCAAAGCCCCTCAGCCACTGAGAGCCAGTTCCATGAAGTTCTCCCAACTCTCTTCTGAGAGCAGTCATATTAACATTATTGTGATTTGAATTGGGCTTTGTTTATTTGTTTGTTTAGTTTCCATTTTAAAAAATGCATGGCCACCAAGTAACAATTAATTAAGAGAATTAAGCCTATTGTTCAATAAAGTCTTCAGAAAGATATGATGAAAAATCTTAGGACTTTTGAGATAGGTAGAACAACACGTCTTGGTTTCCCATGTAGTAGCTGATTATCACTGTTTAATTAGCTGAATATAAAATGTGTTATCAATAGACAGAAGCAGCCAAGAGTCTAAAAAAGATTGGATTACTGTCACACCATGAAGAAGTAATGGATAGGAAAATCTTAAAGCATGTTTGGGGTGGATGGAGAGGCTGGGGCTGGATACATCACCAAGGACAATTACTTTTTTTATTATTATTTCCGGTTGCTCTTTTCATTGTATTTTCCTTATGTTGGTTTTAACAAGAATAAAGCAAACATATAAACCAATGCCAGGGAAGATAACTATGGCTAGAGTAAATGAGCGGGCATATCCTGAAGCTGTCAACAAAATGAAAGAGTTTTGAATTATACAGAGCCTCAACAACAGCCTCTGACCTATCTCATCTTGATTCTAGAATCCTGGGGGGGAGGGGGGGGGACACAGTGCTGGCAGAAACACCACAATTATTCATCTATACTAGGAGGTCAAACCAGTCAATCTTAAAGGAAATCAACCCTGATTGCTCATTGGAAGGATCGATAATGAAGCTCAAGCTCAGATACTTTGGTCACCTAATGCGAAGAGAGATCTCTTTGGAGAAGACCCTGATGCTGGGAAAGATTGAAGGCAAAAGGAGAAGAGGACAGCAGAGGATGAGATGGTTAGATAGCATCACTGAAGCAATGAGCATGAAACTGAGCAAACTCAGGGAGGCAGTGAAGGACAGGAAGGCCTGGTGCAATATGGTTCATGGGGTCACGAAGAGTCGGACACGACTTAACGACTAAACAACAACAGACATAGAACTCTCCATAGCTATGCCACTGATGCTGAGGCAATGCCCCTCCCTGACCCTAACCCTAAGTCACTCTATCCAGCAGATCAGGGGTTGTGGTAGTTGCCATTCGCCCAGTATGTTCTTTCTTGGTGCCTGCAAATAAAAGGCCATGAAAGTGCTCTAAAATTGTCCCAACATGTTATTAATTTAAAAAAAAAACCCTGCAATAATGAAGCAAAGCTATATTATTATGAATCTACAACTACTGCCGCTATTAGGGAAAATCTATTGTTATAAATTGAAAAATGTGATAAAATGAAGCAGTGATCTGTTTCCAGCTTAAAGTACCAAATTGGCTGAAAGAAATAATGATAGCCAGACTTCAGTTCAAATATCATGAATATGTAGTGATCAAAGAAGTGCTCTTGACTGAGTTATCCAGCCTTCCCCTCTTGAGAGCCTGAGAGGAACACAGTTAGCATTTTCTCATTAACTTATGAAATACAAAGTAGTCAAACAGTGAGCCTTTTTCTTCAAACAACTGTTCAAATCTTTTCCTGCCTGCAGTTGCAGTGCATTCTCAATGATAATGAAGCTGTTCATTTTTTTTTAAATAATGAATGAGCAGCCAAATCAAGTATGATCACTAATATGAGGATGATTTCCTGATTCAGAAATTTAGAATTGGGGGCTGGTGGGAAGAGAGAATGAGCTCTTGTATACTGCATTTAATTCAATATTTAATCAATTCATTGCAAAATATAAATAGGCAACTGGGAATAACTGAATTGGGGTTCTCAGTCAATATTGCTCTGAGTTTGCAGCTTTTTTTTCTGTATCATTTCTTCTTTTCCTCCTTCTCTCTCTGGGCAGATCTGCACTTTTTGCTCACTCCATTGCCAGTAAAGGCCATTCACTGCTTCTTGAGTGCAGGAATGGATATTATCTTCATCCACTCACTCCCAGGTCATTGGAAATGCATCCCCTTCTCAGGTTTTGAAGCTCCAAAACTGCACTTTTCCATCCTAGACCACCTTAAGCCCTTCTGAGCAGATATCTTCTGATCCAACAACAGCCCCAGCTTCAATTGGCTAGAGCATCTGGCATGCTCTGTCCCCTCCAGTGGCTGATTATAGCTGTGTGGCTTTTTTGTCCTGGGCTGCCAGGGTACTTTGTTCTCTGCTGGTTGGCAGCTGCCAGCTTTTAATTATCTTGTGGTTCAGCCAAGCATAGTACATAAAACCAATGAACATCCCTTACTCCTTGTTTCTTCACCACCCTTTTAGAAGCTCATATATCCATTCAACTCTTCTGTCTCCCAGTGGGCACATTTTTGATTTCTGCTCCCTTCACTTTCCCACCCACTGTCCATAGTACTGCAAATCTTCCCTTCCTTTCATTTTTTTTTTAAACATAGACAAATAACAACCTGTTGCTTTGATTATTGTAGAATCAGAATAACATTAGTACCAAGGACAAGAGGTAGGGGAAATACTAATCAAGTCCTATGGTGGCCACAGTCCAGACTGAACACCAGTCTTGCTCCAGGCCCAACCCACTGCAATCTGGACTGGAATTTTTAAAGTCAACTTCAGGAACAGCAGAGAGCAGCATGGGAGACAAGCCATTTAATCTGCAACATGGGATTGACCTCAATCTCCTTCTGCTACTCATATGAAATTAGGTCAAAAACCAAGTATAGCTAACAAGCCTCATCCAAAGCCTCTCTCCCAAAATGATGCTTAGAAATAAACTGCAGGATTAGACAATTTTCTGCCACTAAAAAGTAGCATTCTTTATCCTCTTAATAGTCATATCAACAATATGCATGCTCTGTATTCAGCAAGTTAGCAACACTGAATGTTTATTTCAGTTTATTTTAGTTTTATACAGGTAGTCCTCAGTTTAAGAACTAGTTCCATTTCAAAGGTCTGTCCTTAAATTGAATTTATATGAAAGCTGGAACAGTATTATTGTATAATACTATATAAGTAGTATTGTGTAATGAACTTGAACCATTGTGTATTTAACTCGAATCATTGTGTATTTAACTCGAATTTTGCTACAATAGGCTCTATTCTTAACTATGGGTCATCTGTAAACCTGACAATTTTAACCTGGGAACTACCTGTAGTTATATTCTGCCTTTCCTCATCATACAATCATAGAATGTAAGGTTTGTAAAATACCTTGCAGATCATCTACTCCAACCCACTGTCAGCATTCCACTGCTAGAAGAATCCCCCACCACAGAATTCCTGACAGATGGCCATCCATCCATCCATCCATCCATCCATCCATCCATCCATCCATCCACTGTTAAAGACCTTCAGTGAAGGAGAGTCCACCATCCTGTAAGGCATTCTGTTCCATTACTGAACATGTCTTACAATTAGGATTTTTTTCTGATCAAATCAAAATCAATTTCCTTGCCATTTAAACTCACTGATTCTTGTCCTCTGTTCTGGAACAACTCTGAACAACTCTGATGACACAATACCTGTCTTCAAATAACTGCACAGCTGTTATATAGAAGACAGCTATTGTGTCATTTTGCATTTCTTCCTCTTCTCCTGGATGAGCATATCTGGAAAAAATTTAAATGCCATGAAGCTATAAACAACTATCTTAGGAAAGGAATGGACATTTGTGATGCCACCAGTGTATACATTGGGTAGAATAGGTGTGAGGGGAAAATGCTGGGAGAAAAATACATCTTAGATGCCAAAAAATAGTTATGAATACAGCATCAGAGCTGAGCTTGTAATTAACCATTTAGTATGCCATATCAATATTTAGCAATGATAGTCATAGTGTTGGCAGGGTCTATTAGTATCTAGAAGAAAGAAGAGATAATTTCCCCATGCTGCTGCTTAGCTCTGAAGTCATTAATGAATAATGAATCTGTTCTACTCCTGTGAAGAAATGCAAAAAGTCATAAATAAGGGGGGGGGGGGAATGATCATTTTTGTTGTTCTTTTGAAAGTTTAGGAGATGTTAAACAAGAGGCTAACTATGCTCATACTTCCCATATTTGAAATTATATGGAGCTCAGGGTTGAATTGTTGGGTTCCTAGTGTTCTCTGAGCTTGGTTATTTTTCCTCAGCCATTTTCTTTTGTTAGCAAGATAGGTAACATTATCAGTGCATAGTGGAGGAGGAGGAGGAGGAGGAGGAGGAGGAGGAGGAGGAGGAGGAGGAGGAGGAGGAGGAGGAGGAACTGAGAGAATGCCTGAGGCAGCAGCAGACATGGGAGGAAGTTCAAGCGGAGGAAGTGCCATGGCAAAACAAGACCCTGCATGGGATGTACCACTGACAGATAGCTGAGGTGGCTGACATTGGGAAATCCTACCAGTGGCTGGAAAGGGCTGGACTAAGAGACAGCACTGAGGGACTGATCATAGCAGCACAAGAACAGGCACTAAGAACCAGATCCATAGAAGCAGGGGTCTACCACGCTAGACAGGACCCAAGGTGCAGATTGTGCAAAGAGACCTCAGAGACAGTCCAACACATAGTGGCAGGGTGTAAGATGCAGATAGGAACAGCATACATTGAATGGCACAAGCAAGTAGCTGGCATTGTGTACAGGAACATCTGCACAGTGTATGGGCTAGTCCCTCCCAAATCCAGTTGGGAAATTTCACAGAAGTCATGGAGAATAACAGGGCTAACTGTGAAACTTCCAGATCCAGACAGACAGGCAGGTACTGGCCAATCAACCAGACATCATGGTAGTAGACAAGGACCAGAAGACAGTGGTAGTGATAGATGTAGCAGTGCAAAGTGACAGCAACATCAGGAAGGAGTATGAGAAGCTGGAGAAGTACCAGGCTCTGAAGGAGGAACTAGAGACAATGTGGAAAATCAAGGCCAAAGTGGTCCTGGTGGTGGTAGGAGCACTTGGGGTTCTGACTCCTAAGCTGGGAGCGTGGCTCCAACAGATCCCAGGAACAACATCAGAGCTCTCTGTCCAGAAGAGTGCAGTGGTAGGATCAGCTAAGATACTGTGCAGAACCCTCAAACTCCCAGGCCTCTGGTAGAGGACCCAAGATTGAGGAAGAGACATACCACCCATCAGGGTGAGAGGGGATTATTATTAAAATATCTTGCCTTGCCAGTCTTTGCTGGAATATGGATTTTTCATTGATGATCCCTTGATTGGGGGATGTTTCTTCCCTGATTGCTTATTTGATGCTGTTACCTACTTATCTGGGTGGTGGTTGCTAGGGAGGATGTGCTGTGGGCTGTTTGTTTCCTTCCTTGACTTTTGGTACACAAGACATAACCAAATTAAATTATATTAAACACTTAAATTGGATTAGATTAAAAAAAAATTAAGGAGTGTAGTAACTGTTAGGCTGAACTCTTCTACGCAACTGGAAACTTTAAATGTTCAAATTTCTTATTAAAAATAATGCAAGTAACTTTCAGTTCCTTTTGTCAAGCACTATGCTGCAAATCACAAAATCCAATCAAATGGAGAATCTTTATAGGTATCTTTGGACATTGACATATTATAGAAGGAAGGAAGTTATTTCATAGCATAGATTGTACAGATTCTTTAGTTTGTACCCCATAGCTGAAAACCACTTCTGTATTAATAAATGTAATACTTATCTGAGTATTAGATAACTATTTGAATACTGGGTACTGATCTGATAGTAAGCCTGAACATTTTACTGCATTTACTTTTGAGGAATCATTATTTAGGACTGCACCGCCAAGGCTTACAATTTAACCTTATCATCAGCTCAAGGGATTGTTGTAACATACACTTCTAAATTCACGGCAGTTAAAACTATCCTTCCATCCAAAATTATTGCCATGAAGGGAAAAGTTTAAAGCAGTTAAAAACCCTCACTCCTCAGCTGTTCTGGGGTCAATTTTGCAGCACATTTGCTGATCAGCAGTCTAATGCTGCCATTTATTATGTAAAAGAAACAATGTTCTTAGATTAAACATTTAATTTTGAATAGCTTAGAATAGCGGGAACTCCCATTAAAATAAAAGTGAATAGAGGTTGCACTTCGGTCAAGTGTATTAAAACAAGAGTTTAAAAAGAGCCAATGAAGTGGTGCCCAATTTGGTTACTAGAACCTTTTCTCTCTGCCTCTTCTTTTTTTTTTCATTCAGAATTTGCATAAGAAGCAAACAAACACCATTGTGGAATAGAAGTAAAAAAGGAATAAATAAAGTCATTGTAGATCAGTGACATTTGTTATTTGATTTGTAAATTGCTGCAGCATTCTCAATTTATAGCTCTGTGTTACTACAAAGTTTCTAGCTCTTTCTCTGTTTTACAGCTGAAAAATCAAATAAACCTTCAGTGCTAGCTAACTAGCTATTTATTTATATTTCAACCAGAGTACCAAATTGACATATGAGAGATTGTGGGGAGGCTGGGAAAGGATGGAAGACTTAGCAGCAGGTGAATCAGCTGATAGCTCACCTCATTGAAGGTAACTCAGCCGAGGTGAGGGATATCTTAGAAAAATATGTCAAAGTATTCAAGAGACTCTGCCTTAAGTATTATAAATTAAACATGGAAATTCTTATTACACTTTCCAAGATTCCATATTCAGACAAGCATTAAAAAATATCTTACTGAAATACATGTAGTTCTTGTTTCCTTGGTTGTGCCCAGCCGTCTGAGCCTTGATAGAAAGCTGTGATTTGAAGCACAAATCTAAGAGTAGTGTCAAAAAGTACAAAACAGAAGAAATCAAAGTGGGGAAGACAGAATTCATCCTGCTTCCTGCTTCTTTCTGTGAGCAGAGAAAGCCGTGCTTAAAGTGCACAATGTTCCTCTACATATCAAGTTTTGTCCATGTCTACTGAGTTCAAAATGCAACTGAGTAAAATACAGAGGCCAATACAGGGACATGAGGGGTTGCATCATTCTTTACCAGCAAATGATGGAAAAACTGTGGAAGAGATTTGGGTTGGCTACCATCCCTTTGTCTGGTTTGTAACCCTCCCCCCCCCCCCCCACACACAACTGAGTTTTGTGCTGATATCCAGCACACAACTCAAAGACTAAAGGCAGCCTTTTGGCTGCTGCTGATTATGGAGTTCTGCTCTGTACAAAGTCAGATTTTCCAGCTATTTTTCCTTTGAGAAATAGAGCACCAGAAGCTCACAGTGTTGTCATTTACAAATAAGCAGGCCAGTACCATAGCAACATCAGGTAACTCTTCTGAAAGCTAATTACCTAATTTGTGCTTTTAGCTCTCCTCTCATAGAATCTTTCAAATTATAATCAAACTGATTGCAGTCTCCACAGAAGGAGGTCACAGTGCCTTAAGTTCCAGTTGCCTGGGACACTGATCTGTGCCCATTCTTCTCCTTTAGCTTCTCCATATATTGCTAAAGAGAGAAGAGCTGGTCAGCATCTCTGTGTTACAGACTTTAACAGAAAGATGCCCAAGAGACCAAAAGCATACCTTGTCTCTTGCATTTCACACAGATGAAAAACAAGAAAACCACTCTGGAATAAGAATGGGATTATATTGCCTATTGGGTGAAAGAGTTTGTCAAGCTAGGTAGAGATGCTGCAGAAAAGCAACCCAGTCTTATGTTGTAACCATGACAGCTGCAATAATTTGTCACTAACTACTAGTGTTAGACAGCCCTAGCTTCATATATGTAGTATTACTGTATGTGGGTTTAAGATAACACAAATTTCTAACATTATAAGAGGGGACGAGTGAGGGAAGAGAGCAGAGAATTGTCATGAGCCCATTTTGGGCAAATGCATCACTCCCAAAACACTGAGTCAAGTGCACGTGTTTGTGAGCACAGGCAACATCTGCACATTTGGCCAATGCGCGAGTGAGTCTTGATGTTGTAACAGCTATCCACCTTGCTTCAAACCACTTTCCCATGTCCTTTATGTGTTGGTCAAATGCCAGTCAATGCCTCTGATCACACACAAAGAATTCCCTCACCTAGGCCTGAAAATACCTCACTGCTGTTACAGAGGTGCCTGCAAGCTGCCGGTGATTCAGGCCAGGTGCCATGCAATCCCACTAAATGTAGTAGTTCTCCTTCCACATGCATTTGTGCCAAGAGGGAAGTGCTTGTCTGTACATGTCACCTGGGCTGTGCATAGTGTTTGGAAATGTTGGACCCCTGCCACCTTTCTGCCTGTGCTATGCAACATATATCAGCACAAGCAATACAGATGGCATCTCCAATGGATTGCAATGGATCAAGGATCACTGATGGGCACGAGTCCAAATTAGACCTTCTCTAGAGGAGAAGGAGGAAGAGGAGGAGGAAGCAGAAGTATGGAAGCAGCAGGCATGCCAGTGGTTTCAGCTGAAAGACTGTCCTTTAGACAGGAGAAAGTTAGCCAGATGCTAGGTTCTGCCTATCGCTGTAATTCATTTCCTGTAAAATCTCCTTTCTGTTATGCTTAGATCAGATTTTTGCTCAGGAATGCTTGTCCACACACATAATTTCCACTTCTAACACATCCTGTATAAGTGGATCTTTTTCCTCTGTTGCTTTTGTTCACTGAGGTCCCTAAAACAGTGGGGCAACTCTTGAGATTGTATTTTACCTTAGCTTGAGTGCCTTGAGATTCTGTGGGATCATTTCTTGTACTTCATGTTGGTGTAGGGCCCTTGGCAACTGCCTATCTTTAAGAGCCCTGAGTCTAATAGGGATATATGTAACAGGTGTGCCTTGCCACTCTAGTAGTTCTTCCATCTGTTGGTGGCCCTCTTGTCAAGATGTTTGTGACACATCCGCCTCTGTAAAGCAGAACTGAACTAAAATCTATCCTTCAAGTTCCCAACAGTTTCCTTCACCTGTGAAAGAGGCCTCTACTTTTTCCCATTCTTCTCATGGTGCTTTACATTCCTTTAGAATTTATTTTGGTGGAGGTGGATTTTACCTTTCTGTTATTATTGGAACAGGGAAGAGAGTCAGCTTAGTATAGTGGTTAAGATGTCAGACTAAAAACCAGAAGACTGAGTTCTAGTTCTCCCTTAGGCATGGAAGCCTGTTGGGTGACTTTCAACTGAAATCTGTCTCAGCAAAATCCATCGTATAGGGCTGTTGTGGAGAAAATAGGATAAAGGAACATTATGTACAATGCCTTGATTGTAAAATCATCATCATCACCATCACCATCACCATCACCATCACCATCACCATCACCATCACCATCACCATCACCATCACCATCACCATCACCATCACCACCACCATCTTGGGATATAAATCAAATAAATAAAAGGGTGCTGGTATCACTGTTTTGGAGTTGGGTGGGGGTACATATATCAATCATTCTGCAGCCTCCCTGTGGTTACCCATACTTCCAACTGGGAAAAAGATACATGGCAGGAATTCTCCCATGATTTCCCTTGGTACTGAATTAAAACTTGGAAAGCCAAGGAGATGGAAGTTATGTAGAGATGTGATTGAACAAAGAAAAAGAGAATAAATGCAAAAATCCTATACCGAGGAGAATCTCACTAAAATGTTTTTTCTCTTTTTAAAAAAAGTTTTCAGTGCATTTTCTTTTCTATTGAATTGAAAGAGTAGGTAACTACTGTATATAGAAGGAATTATAAGCAAATCATTCTAAACTGAATTTATATGTGATTAGTCACTTCAAGGATAGCAAAAATCTCTTACAGGCAATTCTGCCCAACCAAAGGTATAAATCCTTCACAGAAGAGAAAGAACATCATGGGAAGCCAAACAAATTTTAAGATAACACAAGCAACATTTACTTAAAGTTTTCACAGGCCACTATATGAGGGGGTTTAAAAAAAAGTATATATTATCTGTCTGTTTTCTTCTTGATTTGTAATTTTCAGCTTCCTAGCTGGATACCTAAGGGGAAAAATATCCTTAGCCTTACAAAATAGAATGGAAATAATGTCAAACTAAAGATAAGATTAAAATAAATCCCTACTATAGAAAAACAGCTCAAGGTAGAGATTGTATAACATTGGCTCCTCAAGTGTTCAAACTGCTCTCTCCATCTTTTCCTCTCCTGTAGTTACCTACTTAGAGAGGCCCAGTTATAAGACATTCAATTAAATGCTTCTGCAATTTTGAACGTAAACAATCATAAATTATTTATTATTATTAAATGCATATGCTGCCCAACTCTCAACGACTCTGTGGCCTTATGGAAATATCCAAAGTAGGAGTGGGTGTTTTTTGTTTTTTGGTAAAACAAAGAACTGAAATAATACTGATAGTTATTATTCAGTATAATTTTATGTTATTCCTAAAAATAAAGTATCAATCTTCTGAAATAGAGCATTCGGCACCAACCTCTACAGGATGTCAAGGAATGTTTGCCTCAGACTTGATCATGATTCATATTATTGTTTTAAACATGTTTTATGTCACTGTATACCAATCTTTTAGTAATTCCTTGTAGCTGACATTTCTCCAACCTCTTGAAGAGAGAGCCAAATGGGATTTAGAGCAAAATCCTATGCATGCTTAATTGGAAGTAAGTGATGCTATTTTTAATGCAATTTATTGCCCAGTAAGTAAATTGAATCCTTAAGTTTAAATCCTTTCTGGTCCAGAGGTATTATAGAAGTGATGCTCCCTTGCCTATGGAATCAGGATTCTTCTTCTTCCTCTTGTTAGACTCAGCTTTGTTATCTTTGCATTCCCAAGTTTCCTCTTTTATAACTCTCAGCAAACACCATTAACCTCACTTTCAAGTTAATAATCAGCTGGATTTCTTACAGGGTAAAAGGTACTGTAATTCACAGGCCAAGAGTTCACATCTTTTAATAAAATAATCTCATTCAACAGTTGTGTCTCTGAAAATTCTCTTCCTGCACCTCACCCCAAAAGTTTAGGGTTGCAATTGTTGCAGCTGATCACTTGGATTCACAGAAAAACTGACGTTAATGAAAAGTAAGTTTCTGTTTTAAGTGCTCCCTGCATCAAATGTTAGTGGGCAATGCAGGATTCTCTAGGATGTGATAGCAGAAGCAGAAAGAACAGTGTAGCTTTTCCCCAATGGTCTCGTCTATCATTGTCTGAAACAAAATGACACTTTTTTTCCTTTATTCAAATAATCAATTTACATGTTAAATTAAACTTAGCTGACAGGAATCATAGAAAGGTATCTAGTTTCAGAGTGTATGAGAAAATGTTATACACACATGTACACACAGACCCACGTGCACTTCAAAAAGATTTCGAATTAAACACATATAGGGGCAATTGTATTGCCAAGCTTTGTGGCTGTTTCAGTATAGGAAGAGTTGAAGAATGTAAGTCACCAATGCATGTTATTTGCCAAAGAATCTGAATGTAATTTGGGAGATAATAAAAATCCTGAGGGTTCCACACCAACGACACCCTGCCTTTCTAGTATCCTATCCAGACCTATATGTGGGCAGTGACATGGCTAAGGATGTCACAGCATCTCTGGAATAGAAGGAATAAAAATGTTCCACCATTTCAGGATTGTTTAGAGTTTTGGAGATTTTCAGGAAATTACTCTGGGCAAAATTTTGTCCTTCAAACTCTTGCCTTTGCCTTTAACTTCTGCCAATTATAAGGGAAAAAAATCAACCTTTTGGGGGGCAGGGGGGCGTTTAAGGGTAAATAGCTTAAGGCACTTATTTTACCCACAGGAGTGTCTGCAGTGGTATTGAAAAAGGCAAGCCACAACCATGTGAACAAAGCCCCATAAACCCTTTTTTCAAATGCATTATGACACATATTAAAAAGAGGCGGGGTTTTGATTGTATGGTAGTGGGCACCATCTTGACTTTTTTGACCTCCCTATGGACACTCCTGTTTTCCCCCAAGATCTAATCAAGACTCTAAAGGATTCATATAGTCGGTTGATTGCTCACTCCTGTCTTTTATGTCAATAGCTTGTGATGGGGGGCTTAGCTAAACTTACATAGACAATATATAATGTGGTTGATCCACACCTGCAAATTAATATGCAGAACAGAATTTAATCACTGTCTTTTCACTTCCTGAATGTTCTTAAAGACAATTATAGAAGTACATTTTGTGTATCTGGAAAGAAAGAACATAAAAGATTATGTAAATATATAAATGAAGATTTAAATTGAGTTTTTTTTTTATTAAAAAAAAATCACAGCTCCAATGGATTGGAATAGATATATGGGCAAGCCATACAGAATAAATTTATTTCAGTATTTCTGATACTTTAAGTACATAAAACTTCACATGAAATGAAACAAATATTTGGTTGGCAAAGTGTATTTTTTTTTCTTTGATCCATAGTCCCTACAAAGTATTTAAATCTACTCAAGACATAAACTGTGAGCTCTAAAATCTGGTATGTCAAACTTACCAGTCAAGGAAACATTTTTGGGGTGGGTGGGTGGGGTATGTAGCCTGTCTGTAACTTTATAAGATCTCCTACTTTTGCTACCCTACCCTCCTAGCAAAATGGTAGGCTGTGAGAACAATACAATACAATACAATACAATACAATACAATACAATACAATACAATACAATACAATACAATACAATACAATACAAATACTTTAATGACCAAGTATAAAATATATACAAGGAATTTGTCTTCGGTGATGAACAGCAAGAATCATCAATTATAAAAACCCATCATAAGATATATATTGGGAACAGATTATCAGCCAATCAACATAGTCATTTCAATGCATGAATGCCATGGCACTAGACCCAGCTTAGTTTATTGTAAACTACAAAAAGCCTTGGTAGCTATTGGTACAACCAATTAAAGTAATACATAAATAAAGCATTGGAGTGATGTAATAAGGGAGCGGCCATATATTAAGGGCAGAGCCCTTGCTTGGCATATCAATGGTCTCATCTTAAAACAATGCCAGGCAACATATTTTTGGATTCAATGCAAGACATGCTCTTTCTTCATGACCCAATGAAAAATAGAGCAGACACTATGGCATGTCAGGCAGCCACCCTTTGACTTGCTAACTTGATTCACAATGTTCAGGCAATAAAGTTAGCCTTTCTGAGACTCAGCGGTGATGCATGTTGCCTCATCAAGGTGCTTCATGTCATTTCAGAGGTGCAAAACAATGCATCAGCTTCACATAGCTTTCTCACAGTGGGAGGGGTGCTTATGGGTTACTTCACAAGGTAACTTTGATGTGGGTCTTTGATAAAAACCTTATTGAAATGCTGGACTGAATGAGCCAGTTGTCTGATTTACATTCAGGATTTGTAATACTTTACTGAACTTTCTTAGGGTAGATGTGACATTTAAAGGCTATTTACACTAGGTGCTGGTCTAATCAACAGCAATGTCAGTATGATAGCACAATGCAGTGCCAGACTGAAAATGCTGCAGCACACAATTGGAATGGCATGGAGCATTTGAAGAACTTGGAACTTTTAAGTAATTATGCCCACTACACAGAGAACTGCCATAAGCAAAGCAACTACAGCTTTCCCATAGGACCTGCTCTTAATATATGAACTGTGATGGAATGTATTGCATACAGTATATTGCTGAAGGAATAGATACAATTTACCTATTATTTATGGGAAAGGGAATCTGCTGTAATTATGACTTAATTCTCCATTGTTCATTGTCTGAAAATCTAGGCAGAGGAAATGTAAAGGACTACTGTCTTAATACCTGACTAGAAGTGGCAGATAGCTTGAAGTTATGACATAATGTATTTTGAGTCAACTCTCCTGCTTCCCATATTTTTCTGGATATTATTTCTTCCCAGTATGTCTCAGTGATCAGCTTTCCCACTCCGTGGGTTACTCAGACATTGATATGTGCAACAATTGCAATCCTAACAATAAGCAAAAATGATAAGACACTTGGCACTCTTCTGAAATGCAGCTTATTTTGAGAAGACACACTCATGCCTGGGTCATTCCATCACTTAGAAAGAAAAATGAAAGGTTGATCTGTTTTTTGTGCAATAACTTTTAAGTATTTTCTTCAAAACATTTTAAGATGAATCAAAAGGTTGGCTCTTAGAAACAAAAGAGCAGTATCCATTTCAAGTAAAATCACTGGGGATAACATCAGGGTTTTATGCAGGACTAAGTCAGAGTGGTGCTTTTGAGGAACATTTGGGGAGTTGCAATCTTTCAGCAGGACTGTTGATGGCCATCTCAAAAGGGGATGGAGATATTTATTCAGATAGTTTCTCAATTAGCCAGCTAGCTTTACTTATTTACTGTCTTTACTGGCATTAGCATAAGCAAATTCAATTAGCTTCATAGGAAAGTCACTAGACACCAGACAAGTAAAGAATAGCGCCAAACAAATCAGATAAAATATTTGCCCTCGCATCCCTAAATCAAAGTAAAAAATTATCTTCATTCACTTTTGACCCCAAAATTAAATAGGGACATGTTGAGCATTGCCAGTAGTGTTGTTGGTTTTATTTTAGGTTAAGTTATCATTTACCTAGGAATACTCAGTCCCTTTGAAGCAACATCTCCAGAAATGGAAACAAACACATTTAATTGTGAAAGAGAAATGGAGGGCAATAAGACCAAAAAGAGAAGGAAAAGACTCATGCATGTTTTATTTCCATGATATATATTATTTTATTCAGGAATCTCCTTCACCATATTCACACAATATATTCCATAATTGAAGCCTATTTACTTTATCATACACTTTCTCTAAATCAATGAACTTAGAATAAATATTCCCACATTCATACATTTCTCAGTGGGGTCCTGTAGAACAAAAATATGTTCTGCACAAGATCCATCTGCTTGGCATAAATTTGGTCACTTCTTTCAATCAGAATTATGTCAACTATGCTCTGTAGAAGTTTTTCAACTTTGGCAAATTGAGGATGTGTGCACTTCAACTCCCAGAATCCCCCAGCACTAGAGAAACAGAAACACAACTCTGCAGTGTTGGCGTTCACTCCTGCTAACTTTCCTTTTGTACTGGGAATGGTTACAGAAATCTTCCCACTGTCAGGCTCAGCTGCAATCTTCACACATACAGTATATGATATGTCACACAGCCACTCTATAAGCAAATCACATCAATATTTTACTATTTCTCCAATTATCCCATCTCAGCTTTACTATTTTTCAACATTCTCACAGCATTTATGGCTTTTCATTTTTTTTTTCTTGGATTCTACATACAGGTAGTCCTCGCTTAACAATGGTAATTGGAACCGGCAACTCTGTTGCTAAGCAACGCAGCCATAAAGTGCAATGTCACTTGACCACGCTGACTTATGAAGGCAGTTGCAGATGTCCCAATTGCCATCGTTAGGTGAATCCCAAGGTTACATGATTGCCATTTGTGACATCCTGCCAGTTTCCCCGTTGACTTTGCTTGTTGGAAGCCAGCAGGAAGGGTTGCAAATGGTAACAACATGACCATGGGATGCTGTGACATCATAACTGCAAGCTGGTCGCTGAGCACCAAATCATGATCACATGACTATGTGGATGCTGCAACAGCCACAACTACAAGGAACTGTCTTAAGTCCTCCTCATTCAAAGCCATCAGAACTTCGAATAATCTCTGAATGAGTGGTCATTCAATGAGGATTACCTGTATAGGATAGTTTTGAAGAATGATGAATTCGTTTATTTTGTCTTTTTATCATGTCCTTTTATTTCTTAAGCTGCACACTGCCCAAATAAACAAATACATTTATAGCATTAATTTTAACTTATCATTATGATTTCCATACAAATCTCAAAAATAGAGATTCCCTCCGGCATTCCTTCTACAGTTTCATCCCAAATCCTGATTTACCCTGTTTTACCACCTTTCAGAACTATCTCTTATTCCCAATAACATCTTTCATCCTCATTTTTTGCAGCATTTTCTAATAGCCATTTTTATATTGAGCCTCTCTCATGTCACTATTCTACCAAGGAGCCTTTTTCATACTTCCTTTGTTTATTTGTTTGTTTACTTATTTAAATTTGTTTGTATGCTGCCCATTCCTGAAAAGATTCAGGACTGCTAACACTGTCAAGAAAAAAAAAACAACCAAACTCCCAATTATACATTTAAAAAATGACAAAATCAAAAAAGACATAAACCTGAAAAATATAAAATGTCACACATCTGTGAACCTCACTTTCAGTTATAGCACATCCTCTTCCTGTGCCAGGTTGAAGGTCTTCAACATTTTCATGAAGCCCAAGAAGGATGAAACTGACAAGTTCTCTATGGGGAACAGCTCAAAAAGTGGAAGGGGCTACTGAAAATGCCCATTTCTCGGGCCCCAAAAGGTGATATCATCAGATAGGTGGATGAATACAAGAGAAGGCAGGAGAAGATCTAGCTGTTCAAAGGCCTTCCTAGGCACAGCTCCCACCTGCTCTTCAATCAGGAACTGTGAATCTAGGAGAAGCTCAAGTTACAGACTACCTTTGAACTCTGTCAAAGGTGGAATTCCCTTGGAACTGTTACATCCACAAAACCAAAGCCACTCCATCTTGGAGGGATTCAGTTGGAGTTTGTTCTTCCCCATTCATGCTCTGACAACTTTCAGGCATGGGTCAATATTTTCATTGAAATCTGTTTGGCCTAGGGCTGAGATGTGTAGCTGGGTATCATTAACATATTGGTGATACCAAACTCTGTGCCAGCAGATGATCTTCTGCAGTGGCTTCATGTAGATATTAAAAAGGAGTGAAGAGAGAACATCAAGGTGCTCCATAAATTAAAGGTCTAAGGACAAATTTTTCCTCATCATCACTGACTGGAACTGCCCCTTCAGGAAGGAGGAGAACCACTGCAAGACAGTGCCTCTACTGCAACCCCTCAGAGTTGGTTCATACTGATACCGTGGTCTCCAAAGCCACTGAGACAGCAAGAAGGACCAAGAAGATTGTACTCTCCTGATCCTGGTATTGCCATAGGCCATCCACAAGCATGAATAATACAGTTCCTGGTTTCTATCCCAGCCTGAAACCTGACTGCCAAGGGTACAAATTATCTCTTTCTTCTAGGGCTTTTTGCAGTACACTATGTAATTAGTGTAACTTCACACACTTCTGAGGCACTCTGGAACATCATTTTTTTCATTATATCTCAAATCATTTTGGCATCTTCTTTCTTTACATGTACTGTCTATTCATTCCATTGGGAGATTAATTTTTCTTCTAATACTTTTTCCATACCAAATTTGTACTTTTTGTTCTGGCAGTCATTCCACATTTACTTTTTCCTTTTCTTCCATGTCCAATTTTTCCCAGGAACAACTCTTGACATAAAAAAGAAAAAAGAAAAGTTGTCCCACATTCGGAACCCCTCAACAACTTCGTGTTCTGTACTAATTATCTTAGCATTTCATCACAAACAATCAAATCAGTCATGCTTCTAAATTTATATTGCCTCTGTTGCAATGTGTATTTATGAAATGACAGAAGTTTTTAAAATGAACATACATTTTTCTAAGCAAATAGTAATCAAACAATCACAATTCTCATTTATTTTGGAATCTCCAAATGACCTAAACCAGTCTTTCTGTACCTTCTCATCTTGTTTCCATCCATCCATCCATCCATCCATCCATCCATCCGTCCATTTATGTCACCTAATAGAGTATTCCCCCTCCCCCAAAAAGATGCATTTATTCAAAATGTTGCACAATTTTCCCAGGCCCATCCCTGGATCTTCTATTATCTTCTATTATCCAGTGTAGTTCCCTGGAGTGTAACATACAACTATTACCAATGTATGGCTTTCTATTTTCATAAAAAGCCACGACAAAATAAATGAGACTAATCCATACTTTCTTACATAAATGTTAACCCTTTTATTCATAACTAGTCTTACTCTTTGCCTTTACTGCATTTATTCATAAGCTCCACTCCCCAAAAGCCAGACCACCTTCATTCAGTTCAATTATATCCATCCTTTTCTCTTAGTTTCACAGACACACAGATACTGTATAAACTGATTTTCATTTCATTGATTAATTCATATTTTTACCATTCAATTCTTGTTACATGCCAAGTCTCAATCTTCCACACACTATGGTCATCTTCAGATGCCCCCATGCCCATCACGACTTTGGTTAACTGACGCTTTTCAGTAAGATAAATTAGGTGTAGATTGGATTACCTGCCTTAGTTATATACATGCTGCTAGCAGCTTTCCTTACTAATAGTAAAGGCAGCACCAGTCAGCTTTGGCACATTTTGGCAAATATTCCAAAGTGCAAACAAAGCCTAGTTTTACTCCCAGGTGTTCCCTTGCTCTCTCATGCGAGCTAGGGTCTGCAATCTAGAGACTTTTTCACAAGACACAATATTGTGCCCACATATCCCCAACAAGGAGGAATAAGCATGCATTGATACACACTTAGGATGCAGATTGTATGTGTGCGTGTACAAAAGATATTACATTCTCTTTTTGAAATGACACTGAGAATATGTAGGCTTTTGTAAGTTGTTTGCATTTTTCCTTGGGCAAGTTCCAAGGTCTAATGTAATTTTAAAAATTGTTAGATATATGATGCCTATGTCTATGTTAGAAAAAAAAAATGTATAAGATCATCATTCATGTTTGGAGCAATTTTCTCCAGAGAGAGTGGCAAGAGAACAGGATTGCCTAAACATAAGTATTGAGCTCTAAGTCTGCTATCTGCTGAAAAGAGCTCTGCTGTGTCAAAGCAAAATGCCCACAACAAGCAAACAAAAATCCTGAGTAACTGTATGTGTCACACTGTGGTGACAGCCTGCACAGCCTGTTTGGAGGAGTTTCAATCAAACAAGGAAAAATAATAAGAAATGAACCTTCCAACAAAGATCACATCCTCCACTCTACACTTCCCAAAATTCTGGGCTCCTTGCTCAATAAATGATGCCAGTGTGACACCTAGTGGTAACAACCAACTTAACCCTCTGTCAGAGGGATCACTCTCTTCCCAGGAAACTTTGAGTCTTTTAATATAAATAATTGCTGTTTGCTAAAATAATTGTGACACTTTGAATCAGGGGAGGACAGTTGGAACACAAGTAAACAGGAAGTCTATGCTGATGTCAAAGGAATAAAAGTGCTGGGTGGGGGAAAGATCCATGACAGTCACAACAAAAGAATTTTTTGACAGTATAATAAACTTCAGGATAGGAAGAAGAGATTCTAAGAGCCCTTTTATCATTCTGACAATTCTAAGGGTGCTGCTGAGTTTCCCAATCAGACAGAATTGCAAGAAGACTTATTAAAGGAAAAGTAGACTTTCCAAACCCCAGACTTCATCCTGTCCTCAAATCAGAATATCAGAGGAGGAGAATTCTATCATTTAAACATTAACTTTCTATATTATATTGAAGAGAGGGAAATTAAACACTTCAAGGATTAAAGCTAATTCTGCACTCCTTCAAGGTGCTTGTCTCCCATTTCTCTGCTCCCACATGTTTCTTAAACCTACTTCAAAAATTTCAATCCAGATTGCAATGGGCTTGCAATGGATTGGGTCAGTGCTCTGTCTAGACTATGGCCACCACAAGGCTTGTTATTGTTGTTGCTCCTCTGCTTCTTGCCCTTCCCATCCATACAGGGAAGGCAAGCTTCTCTGGCTGGCTCCTATGGGGACCAGTCTCCCAGTGCCTGCCTTTTTCTTTTAGGGATTGTTCCCCTTTCACTAGTCCCCCTGCCTTTCCTTCACTTTCCCAGATGTTTGCACATATGGATGCCTCAACCCCCTTCTCACATTATCTCTTTTGACACTAAAGCAGATGCTTTCCCTCCCCCTCCCTTTTTTTTTTTTTATTTCCTATCATGGGACCATCCTTGCTGTGATGCTACAATCATAAGAACTTTGTAGCAAGGAAGAGCTGATAGTTTAGCTTCATAGAAAAAAAAAAAGTTAGAAGTTCGTATACTGAAACCTAAATATGTTACAGAATAAAGGAAATGGAAGGGAAGTTTTGCAGGATTGTGTGCAAGGGGGAGAAAGCAAGAAGAGCAAGCTTTACCCAGCCTGAGCAGAAACCAAAAGGATGCCCACTGGAAGATACAAGGGTTGAATGGAGTATGAGCTTCTAGGGTTGATGATAATTCAAGCCACTGTTGGATTAATTGCAGGTTACATACATGCAACTGTCAACCAGCAGAGACCATAAGAGTTGGGCAGCCCAGGATAAAATGGCTGGCCCTGGCACTGCAGCCAATCAGAATGGAACAAAACACTGGAGATCACCTGCTCTGAACAGCTAAAGAGAGCTCCGGTTGGAAAAGAGCAATTTTGAATCAAAGCTGGAAAACATTGGTGCAGGTGCATTTATAATGGGTGTAAGGAGGATGACATCATCCTTTCCTGGACTCAGGAAGTGGTTGGTGGCCTATATTAGCAATACCCCAAGTAGAAAGTACAAATCTCCCCAAAGGTAATGTTGGGACAGAGTCATGACCCCTGGAAGGCTTACAAGCAGGGATCTCCACCATGACTTTTGAGTTCTTCCCCAGCTCCTCTTTGTGGAAAATCCATTTCAAGATCAGAGGGTCTTTCCTGGGAACTGATCTTTTGTAAGAATCTGCTCATCATTTCCCACAAAGCCATATATATGACATTGAAGCCTTGGAGGAAGGCATGAGCATAAATTGGCAGAAGCAGTTGCTTACCGTCCTGATGGATTTGACTCGTTTTGCTTGCATCTAAAAGCAAGCAAGCATTTGTTTTCTCCAGATAATAACAAACGCCAAAGAATTTCATACATGATAGTTAAGTATATAATATCTATCATTTGCAGGATGATATCATGACATATGCAATGTCATTTTGAGATTCTTATTACTTCATTTAGATATCTATATAAACCCTACTGGATGGGGTCAAACCTGCGATTCAGGAAAAACCTTTCTGCAGGTCAGGCTGATTACTTTATTAAGTTTTTGATGGATTTTATTTTTGTTGCTTTGTTATTGCATTTATTTTGATGCTATTTTATTATACATTGTATTGCACATTTGCACAATTTTATTGATTAATGAATATTTTTAATATATAATATATTGAATATATTATATTTAATATATAATATTAAATAAATAAATAAAAACCATTTTCTTAACAGAGATCAATCAATTATCAATTTACATACAATTGATTATATTACAGATAATTGCCTTAGCAATCAAAAAGGGAACATTTCAGGCTTTGGGAAGATTATTTTTTTGGGAAGAATTAATTATTTTAATTATTACTTAAAATAATTTTATTTCAACCAAAATCAAAGGGGCTAACTTCCAAGTAAGTTTGCTTATTTGGGGGATGTAAAGATCAGATACTTTGCTACAGCATTTAATAGTTCTGGGAAACTGAATTCCAAGCAGTTTCCTCTCTTCACAAATATCATCTTTCATTTATTAAAATCTGTTAATCCTGCCACAAAGTTTTCTCTATCATGCATTAAAAATGATTGTGTAATCAAAACTTGCTTGCAAGAGCACAAGGATTATTAGATATGTTATTTAGCTCTATGCTTTGTATTTTTAGTAACTGCTTACTTTCAGTGTCTTTTTCTTATGTACAAAAGACAGCATTTAAAAAAGCATATAAATTATGAAGGGCTTAAGGAAAACCATTGTAGTTACTGAAAAAAAATTGGGTAATCTTCTTGTAATATCTCCATTCTCTTCCTTCTGAAATAATGTAAATAATAACACTTAAAATGAGACTGTTATAAATAATCTACCAGGGTAATTTATATCTCTTTTTTCCTCTTCATCTAATCTTTCCTTTGTAAATTAATTTCAGCACTTGAAACAAGTAGCTAAAAAAACCTGGAACAGTCATTCCCATTTCAGTCTTTCAAAATTAGACTCACCATGTTTTGTTAGTCAGTTCCACTTAAAATGAGAATGTTATAAATAATCTACCAGGGTAATTTATATCTTTTTTTTTTCTTCATCTAATCTTTCCTTTGTAAATTAATTTCAGTGCTTGAAACAAGTAGCTAAAAAAACCTGGAAGAGTCATTCCCATTTCAGTCCTTCAGAATTAGACTCACCATGTTTTGTTAGTCAGTTCCTTCTCAGAAAAATCTGTTTCTATGGGAACAAAACCAACACAGTGAAAATATTAATTTGCAGGGTTGGCAGCAAAGCTTTTGGTGAGATTTGTCTCCAGTTTTTTTTTAACCAAGTCAAGTGGAAAGGAAAGGAGAAAAATTGTGAGATGTTTTAATTCATACAGATAGTCTTATTAGCTATCCACAATGGTTTACTCTTCCCCACACTTTTACAGATGATAGTGATGAATTTTCTGAGAAAGAATGCTATTTCCCTTTCTTAAGATTTTGTAAAAGTTTTGAACTAACTAACCCTCAGACCTGCACCATATCTTACTACCCTTGGCTTGGTTTCACTTACTTTCTCAGGCCACTCCTTTGTGACTCATTCATATCCTTTCAAGAACCAGTATTGTACTGTCTAGCTGTTGGGAAGAAAAGTGCTACTTAGGTGGTATTGGTGTCATATAAGATTGATGGCATGCTCATTTCTATCCAGAGTTTTCATATACAACTTTAACCCTCTGTAGAGGGTTTTTTAAAAAAATATTATTATTCATAAATAACTGAAATTGAATGAATGAAAAGAAATGCAATCAGCATACAGTTTTGCAAGGTCAAATTTTAGGAACAAGGGAAAACAATTGGAATTACCTGCAGTTCATGCAACAGAAAAGATAAAATGAATTATTTAAACTGTGAATACAAATGAAATATTCCAGTGTATAACCAGGAACGTATCTAATCCAAAGATAAGAGGGAATGACACCTGATGTTCAAGGAGATTTACTCCAAAAGTGTATTCTGGTATCAATGGTTAGATGAGGGCACATTAGACAAAGCTCCTGTGAACAGTTCTGGAGTGTTTTTGGAGGGGTATTCTGCCTGTAAAGAACCAAATATCTGGTTTGGGTACTCTTTGCACAATTTTATTACTGGAGTCACACAAGTTTTTACAGCATGGAATACTAGCTACTATTCCTGCTTTAGTTTAGCTGGCTGAATTAACCTACGACTTTATAACCTTTCAATTAGTGTAATGTCTTTACATAGAGCAGCTCTTAGGAAACTACAGTTGGAAGAAAGTTGCCAGTATGTAGACTGGAAGCTGTCACTTATTCATTTGTGGTCTTAATTTAAAAGTAATGTAAAAGTAAATGATTTGAACCTTGGTACTGTATATGAAACAATGCCTCTTCTCAGCCTGTCCGTGCTTCTAAATCTAGGGAGAAATAAGTTTCAGCTCAGCATTACCGATTAGAGATGTAGGACAGAACCTTTTCTGAATGTTGAAGACCCTTCTCCATGTATTTTTCTGGGTATCTACAAGTGCCTAATGAGAGCCAGTTTGGTGTAGTGGTTAAGGCATCAGGCTAGAAACTGGGAGACTATGAGTTCTAGACCTGCCTTAGGCACAAAGCCAGCTGGGTGACCTCGGGCCAGTCACTCTCTCTCAACCCTAGGAAGCAGGCAATGGCAAACAGCTTCTAAAAATCTTGTCAAGAAAACAGGCAGTCATCAGTAGGCAAGACTGGCTTGAAGGCACCAAAGGGAGGAGGGGTGGGTAGAGGAAGACCTCATTAATCAACATGATAGCATCAACGGGATTGCGAGTACGTTACTGGTTTTATTCGTTTTATGCTTTTCTATTGCTAACTTTACATTTTAATATTGTCAACGATCTCCTCTGGGTTTTTAAAAATAAAAAGTGAGATACAGATGGAATAAACAGGGACTAGGGAATAGCAATATGAACAGGGAATAGTAAAATAATGCTTTCCATTTTTTTAAACTAAAACTAACATAAACTTGTTTGCATGGCCATAATAAATTACATGAGTTCTGAGTAGTGTCCAAATTGTTTTTAATCCAAGACATTTCATTAGCCTACTGAAGACTGAAAAGGTTATCCAATTTTGGATAATTTTGCTCCTCCCAATTATATTAGTAGCTGCTTTTCTTTTCTGATGATTTTTTAATGCATTTTTCTGTGACCAAACAAAAGGCTGATCATAAAGAATAAGATTTTTTAAAAAGTAAAATATTTTTTTTAAATAGAAAGAATAATTTATTGACCATATTGCAGCCACAACTCGGCAGATATTCAATGATACAATTCTTTTAAGATACAAGCCATTATACAAGTCACTGAACAAATTGGTTATTGCTTGCACAAATCTTCCCCAACTTCCATTAGCCTAACATTATATTCAATTCAGATTCATCTAATTGTTGTACTTAAATACATTTTTCTGATGCTGTTTAATGCTACAAAGCTACTGTATATGTTCCAAAAAGGTTGCAGGCAAGTCATTTTTAGCAGTAGAACTAACTACAGGTAGTCCTTGCTATCTGATCACATCTGGGACTGGAACTTTGGTCACTAAGCAATGTGGTCATTAAGGTGAAACATCACATGACCACATCGCTTAGCGACTGTAATCCCAGCTGCCATCATTAAGTGAATGCCCCGGTCATTAGGTGAGGCAACTTCCTGCCAGTTTCCCACAATCAAGTCAGTGGGGAAGCCAGCAGGAAGCTGCAAGCCACAGGTGCTGTCAGGTGGGGGAGGGAGCAAGGGGGTGCATGGGAGTGCATTGGAGGGTCAGGTTGGGTGCGCAGGGGTCCAGTGTGGGTCGGGTGTGTGAGGAAGAAAACGGGGCTTTGGGGGCTGCCTGAAAAACCTTTGTGCTGAAATCCAAGCAGGATTTTGGCATGGGGAGTTTAGCGCACAGAGCTGCTCTGTGCGCTAAACTCCCTGTGCCCAAATCCTGCTTGGATTTCAGTACAAAGGTTTTCAGGGCTGCCTGAAGGTGCCCCATGTTGAAATCCTGCTTCGGTTTCACCACACAGCTTTTTCAGGCAGCCCTCAGAAGGAGTCTTCTCGGCAGGTGGCAGTGGCTTGTAACTTTCCCTGCCAGCTACTTTCCCAGCAAGCGGCAGGAAAGATTGCAAATGGCAAAAACATGATCGCAGGGCACTTGGCAACTGGTTATAAGGGCAAACTGATTGCCAAGGGCCCAGATCGCCATAACTTCGGGTCAGATTGTAAGTCCCTTCATTCGGCTCTGTCATAACTACAGATGGTTGCTGAACAAATGGTCAGATAGCGAGGACTACTTGTATAAATAATTTTATATTCTTATTGGGCCAAGAGGATAAATGCAAGGGATAAAGATATAAACAAAAAAATAGGAAAATAAATATAAGGCAAGATATTGATAATGATTATAATAAAGTGAGCCTTTATCAGAAATGTGATACATTCCATTCAATGTGAGAAGGAATAAAATATGTAAGATCCAATGGTCTGGGGGAACATTCTTGGGAGATAGGAGGAAGAGCTGCTGCCTAGACAATGGTCAGATAGCAGATATCTCAGCCCACAGAAGGAAAAGGGACATGAAAGGTGTCTCAGAAGGGACCCTCCCTAGTTTTCTGGAAAGTAAAAGTGAGGAGAAATGCTTTCAGACTTGCAAGATGCTGTTACTGTAACCTTCCAACAATGGTAGCGTTAGTACTCATGGTTTGTGCTTCTTCTCTGGACTACCTCAGAGGGCTGACATAAGAAGAATATACTTGAAAAGCTTTCACTAAGAATAAACAAAGATTATAAATTAATGTATCCACTGAAATGACATGCTTTACCAGTGTGTATAACTTGTTCCTGAAATCCAAATAAATGTCCTAACAGGATTATTTCAAGGTACTTGTAAATATATTTTTTCCCAAAATAATAATAATTAAAAAAATATTTAAAAACATGGAATATTCCATCTAGGGACTAATGATAACCCACTTGCTTTGCAAAATATATTTTAAGAATGCAGAGATTTAGTAGTAACACCTTTTTATTATTCATAAACAAGGAAGAAACATAAAAATTCCAGTTGCCAGTTGTGTCACTTTATTGCTTTTTAAGACTAAAAAAGGAGAGGAAAAAGTATAAGGTTTTATGGTCACTTTATTGTTAGTTCTTAAATGGATTAATTACCTAAATTGCCTCAGGAGCAATTCTAACAAAGTTGTGTCCTTTAAAAAAAAAAGGCATGGAAAGAGAAGAGGAATCATAAAGTTCATTAATGATGCTGAAAGTTGCCAGCCAGAAATGGTCGACGCTTCAGCGGTTCGAGTCCAGCCTTCGCGTTAGCAGGGTGAGCTCCTGTTTCCTCCCCAGTTCCTGTAAACCCAACAGTTCGAAAACTCACGTGAGTAGATAAATGGGTACTTTCACCCCGGTGGGAGGAAAAATGCTGGCGGCGCCTTGCAAAAAGGAGTCGGGAGCAGTTGCCGGTAAGCGCGAAAAACCGCGCGCGCCCGAAAAGGGCGCGAAGCAACGGAAACCCCGCCTCCTGCGCTTGCCAGCTGGGCTCTGCCCTAGGAAGGAGGCTCTGGCAAACCACTTCTGAAACAATTGCCTTGAAAACTGCAAGGACTCGTCCAAGCAGTCACTGCAGAGTCGGTAACGACTGAGCGCAGATAAAAAAAAAAGATTTCATTTCTATTAACTGCTGAAGTAAATCAAAGTGGAACAGCAAAACCCATGTTGCTGTTGGGTGTTGGTGTCATACAATCTATTACTTATGAAAGTTAAGCAAGTGGATTACACAAATGTTCAGGAGAGATGGAACTAGGTTAATAAAATGGGGAATCCACGTTAGACCTTGCAGTTTCTTCATTCACTCACAGTATTTGGAAACTGCAGCAGGCACACTGACTCTGGGAGGTTGGGTGAAGGTATACAGGTAGCCATCGCTTGCTGACTACTCATTCAGTAACCATCTGAAGTTACGACAGGGCTGAATAATGAGACCTATGACTAGTCCTCAAAATTGCTGCTGTCGCAGCATCCCTGTGGTCATGTGATTGCAATTTGGGTACTTGGCAATCGGCACACATTTGTGAAATCCGCAGCATCCCGCAGTCACATGATTGCCATTTGTGACCTTCACAGCTGGCTTCTGACAAGCAAAGTCAATGGGGAAGCCAGCAGGAAGTCACAAGTCAGTCATATGACACTGCACTTGACGACTGCAGGTGATTTAAGGACCACAGCCATTGCTGTCTTGTAAGTTGGGCACAGTCACATGGTTTTTTACTATCACTGTGTCACTTAGTGACAGAGTTGCCAGTCCCAATTATGATCAGTAAACAAGGACTACCTGTACTATTTTGTAACACAGAGACCTCACTGCTGACTAGAGCTATGAACATCACTCCATGGTTCCATGCATCCAAATATACCAGAGAGAGAACATGTTTCTTTCCTAGAGGGACAACAGGGGATATAATTCCCTCTCTACCTGCTTACTTGAAAAATCTCTCTGTACCCTAGATTAGGAACAACCATACCCATCACATTCAAAGGAAGCTTGTGCTCTACCAAATTGGCATGAACTAGGAAGGGAAGGAAGCAAACAAAGGAAAAACAAGCATCTAACCTTAGTATCAAATGAAAGAATGAGCATATTAATCACCCACACTCCCTCTGACTGTAAGATGACCATCCCCATAAAAGGAAGATAAGATAGAAAAAAATGAATCTGCCTCCGTTTATATATTTTCAGTGAATAAGAGAATGCTCCCATTTCAAAATTGCATTTCTTAAATGCAAAAGCTAAGTCTTCTTCCTTTCAGGCAAATGCAGTAAATGAATGAAAACACTGCATTTATTTAACAGATAAAACAATAATCTGTACCTATTTATAGTCCATGGTTGATTAATTATTATGTTCCATCAAGTTGGTGTTGACTCATAGCGATCACATAGGTAGTATTTCTCTGAGATTATAGTTCTTAGATTTATAGATTTTAGCCAAATGTATTTTATAATATAATATAAGTTTCAGTTTTTAAAATAAAAATCCTGCTTTTTAATGAGGTAGGAGTTTTGGCATATGGAGTTTTCACAGTGGTCAGTACTTGACTGATGTCATCTGGGTTTGGAAGCTATACTGTGTCATATCTGGCCATTACCTGAACAGATCTCCAGAAAATACTAAGCCTGGGAAGTAAACAAACAAATCACCATTCCAGAACAGAGTAATGGCAAATTACTAATTCTGCTGCAGGAAACACTATTTAGTCATTTGGCATTAGAATCAAATCATAGTTTGGGGCCAAATCTTGTAATATAGACTCTCTCTCTCTCTCTCTCTCTCTCTCTCTCTCTCTCTCTCTCTCTCTCAGACCTGCTATAATTGCATCCCATACATAGAGTTACTGAAGATTGGAAGAGGTCAATCTACATTCCAATATACCCTCCCCCCCAAAAAAAGAGGAGACCCTAATTTCACATGCTAGCAAAATAATGCTTAGGATCATCCAACACGTATTAGAGATCTACATAGAAAAAGAGATGCCAGATGTTCAAGAAGACTTTGGAAAAGGCTGAGGAACATGAAACATTATTGCTGATGCACACTAGATAATTGAGAAGGCCAAAGAATACCAAAAGAAGTCACTATGTGCTTCATTGATTATAGAAAGACCTTTGATTATGTCAATAACATCAAGCTATAGAATGTGTCTGAGCACATGGGAATCCCAGAACATCTCACTGTCCTCAAGAGAAACATATATACAGGTCAGGAAGCCACAGCACAGGCAGAACATGGTGGAACAGATTGGCTCTAGGTTTGCAAAGAAATGCAACAAGGCTGTATGCTCTCCCCTTATTTATTCGACCTAAATACTGAATATATATTAAGGAAATCTTGACTGGAAGAAGATGAGCATAGTTTTAAAATTGGAGAATGAAACATCAATAATCTGCACTATGCTGATGACACTACCCGAACAGCTGAAAATGCAATGGATCTGCAAGATCTAGTAATAAATGTCAAGGAGTATAGTGAAAAAAATGGGACTAAAATTAAACAAAAAGTAGACCAACTAACAAGAACAGGTAAAACCACCAGCCTTAGAATTGACAATGAAGATATCAAAGTGGTGGATAGCTTCTGCCTTTTAGGATGAGCTATCAACAATAAAGAAACAAGGAGTCAAGAAATACACTACAGACTAGCACTTGGGAGAGCAGCCACAAAGGTCTTGGAAAAATTATTCAAATACCATGATGTTCCTATACATATAAAGATCAGAATTGTGCCAGCCATGGTATTTCCTGTGGCCCTCTATGGAAGTGAAAGGTGGACTTTGAAGAAGCAAGATAGGAAGCGTATTGATGCTTTTGAACTTTGGTGTCTCAGATACTTGAGAATACTGTGGACTGCCAAGAAAAGAACAAAATGGATCATCAAACAAATCAACCCAATCAAGAGTTCTCACTCAAGGCACAAATGACCAGGCTCAAATTATCCTACTTTGGACTCATTATGCAAAGACCCAGCTGTCTGGAAAAGGCTCTAATGCTGGGAAAGGTGGAAGGAAAGACAAGAGTACAACTAGCAGCAAGGTGGATGGACTCAGTTACAGTGGCAATGAGTGCACCATTGGAAGACCTGAAAAACCAGGTTACGGACAGATTGTCTTGGAGAAAACCTATCTATGTGGTTCCTAAGAGTCAACAACAATTTGATGGCACATAATCAATCAATCAATCAATCAATCAATCAGTTATTCTATAATAATTTTGATTTTTTTAGAAAATTTGAATGGACCGATAGGGCTGCAAACATTTTATAAATAAAATTGCATTCATTCTAAAGTTTATGTTTTCCTGGCTTTTCATTGCAAAGTCACATATTATCTCCCAAAGTCAATTTCCTTTTCTTGTTCGCATTCAATAGGCACAATAACTAAGTTATTCTTGTACCATAGTAGGACAATGACAGTGTTTGAAGAGTTCTAGTGTCTCTAAAATTCATTTAGCTTCTGTCAATCACTGCCCAGTCCAAACCAATGTTTGCTTTTCTCAAAAAGCTAAAGAAGGCCAGCCCTCAATAGTACTTGGAAGGGGACATCCAGGAAATCCCATGGCTGTAGGCTAGTCTGGGAAGTTGGAAAAAAAAAATTCCTGATATTTTGTATTGTTGACAGGAGAACTGGACATTCCATTGTCATCAGGAGTCAAGCTTGACTTGAAGGAGACTTTCCCCTTCTCTTAGTCCTTAAAAGATCAAATACATGTCTCCAAGAGAGAGTAGGAGGTTTCTTTAAAAAGAAAAAAAACAAACAAACAAACTTTCCTTTTCATTCAGAGAAAACATTTTGATTTCAGAGAAAGGGCTGTCCTCCCTAACAAACTCCTAGACCTCCATATTAACTTCCTGCCACCCAGTTTTCCTCACCTAGAAGGGGATTTACATCAGTCTTAAGCTAGCATTAAAACAAGCAAACCAGCATTCATTATGGAGGGAAATTATTTCCAACTCCTAGAATAAGAAGAACATGCGTGCCCATGGGAGGGTGGCAAAGCATGAAATATGTAGGATGACATTAAAATGCAAATGCCACAATTTACCTACTTGCATCAGGTGTTGGGACACAAGTGCATAAAGGCAGGATTTGTATCAGGAAGTCATCGCACAGATGTTATTTTTGTGCCACTGTGTCCTGTGGTGGAAAAGTATGGAAGGGAATGTTGCTTTTCTCTGCCTTCTCTCCTTTTACTGTTGTCTTAACAAAACGTTGGATTCTTATGTTAGCAGTCTTTATTCTCATGTATCTGAGGCCTTTAAATTCTACTAGCAGCATCTCTAGAATCAAGGTTTGGGGTTGTTATGGAAATTTGTCATTCCTGTTCCCTACCCCCAAGTGTCCCTTTCCCCTCATGTGATATAAGGGACTCTGGGATTTGGTTGTTACTAACAAAATGTGCCATACAGAGAAGCAATAATTTTCCTGCCTCTCAAATCATGCCCTTGTTTAACTATATAAGAATAATTTTGCTGCTTTGGAGAAGAACCTAGGCTGGTCTGTTCAGAATGTTGGTTGTTAAGTTCTAGCCATGCTTCTGATTGGGCTCAGCCAGTCTCAAAGATAAGGGGAATAGACTGATTGAGAAAGTTTCCTTGCATAAATTCAAACATGAGCTAACATCTAGTTTCATTTCTTTTTCTTCATAGTTATAACTCTATAACCTCTTCTGGATCTCTAGTTCCCCTCTCTTCTTGTCCAATACCTAAGCTCTCCTTCCTATCATATTCAGAATAAATATGACAGCAAACCATGCAGTGTGTTGTCTAACAACACAAATGTCTATCGAAGTTTTCATTTGTATGTATCAATTCAGAACTTGCCAGATTGCTCAAAAATCCTTTTCATAACAATTCCCATTTTCAAATAAAATAAATTAATATTGCTGCTAAATTAAATCTGACATTGCTTAAAATGTGAAGCAATCTGTTTGCAGTTGGGCAATCACTCAGTGCTCTGATTTTATTAACTCTCAAGATGGAACAAGCTTAAAATATATTAACTTTGTTTAACAAAGTCTGATATTAAGACTGAAATGTCATTCTTCACAGTTGAGTGAGTTCTTTTAAATGTTATATGGTTTGCCTATATTACCCTAGTCAGCAGTGATGGATGTTTTCTTTTGATGATTTTGTCATTAGGAAATCATACTTCCCTTGTATATAGCCTTATGTGCTTTTACCTCCTACCTTTTCCATTAGAAAATACTATAAAAGATCAAGTATGTGTGCTTTAAAACTCTCTTAACAACAGAAGGAAGACATATTGTGACACGGCTGATATATTGCATTCCTGAAAATGTCACAAATGCAGTTTGATACAGATGTTAAATATCACATGCATATGGGGATATATTCCATGAATTTTCTCCATCCTCACATTAAAAAAAAAAAAATCCACATCTACTGATCTTTTTCCCTCTCTAAAAAACAGAAATAATTAATCTTATTTAAATGTTTTGGAAACATAGAAACCAGGGCTAACTATCTCCACTCTGCTTCTCTGCAATCTGGAATTGCAAAAACACACATTATGTGGGTGTCTCTGTATTTACAGGGCTACTTGGGGAGGAAGAGCAACATAAACATGAAATAAATAAAGAAAGAAAATAATAAATGACTGTTAGCTCTGAGATAAAGAGGAGGCTGTTCTGGGTTTGAGAACAAAGCTCCCCAAGATCACTATGTAGCCTTCCCTAGCCTTCTTGCATTTTAAATAAAGTGGCCTTGAGCCATGCCTCTACCCAGAGGGGTGGGTGATAATGGATCAATTTTTGTCCCCTCCCCCTGGCAAATTCAATTAAGATTAATTAAAAAAAAATTCCTGTTGTGAGCTGTAATAATTTTTCAACTACCAATAAACAAATTAACAATACAGATGTACACTTGGTTAAAAGGGTATCACACAGATATACGTTCAAACCATGTTAAGCTATTGATTTCAGTGGGATGTATCCTCTTTTGCTTTGCAGAGGGCTTTGGTGAGCAGACCGTTCCCACCCACTTATCCTCCCAAGTCACTCCCCTTTCAAAGCATATTAAAGGTGTAGAATATTAAAGGCAGGGTATTACTTTATAGGATGAATACGCCCTCCTCTGCTCTAGAATGCTCCAAATCAAAGGTTAGGTCTGCAAAGGTCTCAGGTAACAGCCCTTCTCATTCTCCTCCACCTTGCTATCACTACCTTCAGGCTGAATCTCCTCCATCCTGTCCTGTCTTATCTAGTCCTCTTCTCTGTCCCCCCACTGGACCTCTTGGCTCTTTATTTCTCCTATTTTCCCACTCCACCCCAACTAATCCATTGTTTGTTTGCTTTTCTGGGGGTCCTGCAAACCCCTCTCTTCTTCTGTTTCAATCAGACAACTTTTTTTCACTATAGACATAGCCAACTACTGTACTTCCAATTTTCCCACTGGTTCACTGTTACCAACCCAAACTCCTATTCCTTTGTGCCCTGGGTTGCTTTCCCCCCCACACTTCAGAGAGAGAAAAGACTTCTGGCTCTGTTCTTCCTTTTTCTCTTGAGGGTGCTTATCTGAAGCTACTTTTCTTCCTTTACTTTTCCTTCCTGTAGACTTCACACACCTCTCTTGCATACTCAAAGCTAACTCCTTTTTTACTTTTCTAGCTCTTAAGTTTTTGCATCCTTATTCTTGGAGAAAAGAATCCCTCCCATTTTTTAGTTTCAGTTCTTATTTCCTCACCATTTCCACTTTCTGCAACAGAATAAGCTTATCTCTTCCTTTGATCACAACCTATTTACTCTACATTTCCAAGGATCCTGTTTTCCCACAATTCTTTTAATTGCAGCAGCCTTTTAACATCTTGTTACAAACCCAGATTCTTTGCAACCTCCTGGCAACTCCTACAAGTTTTCACCAACTTATAACGCTATTAATTTCTCCCACATCCCTTTGGTTAACTATAAAACATATGACTGGACTTCTTTCAGGCACTTGAGTTGAAGGCATGGATGTCCCCAACAGTAGCTACACCACAGCTTAGAAGAAGGAAGTAGTCAGCCTGACCTCATATGCTGAATTTAGCTATTCTAAAATGCTTCATAGGGCTAATATGTTCCTTCCATACATACTTATTTAATGTACTAACTACATCGTTTGCTTTTTTTAGATAGCATTTATTACTGATATAGTCATTAAAGCGTTAAGTAGTTGGAGGAGTGCTCATGTGATTAAGGGGAATGCAATTCTATTTGTGAGGTATAACTTTCCCAAGCCCTCATCCTGTTATGGTTATTATACGTTAGCCACAGACATTGGATATTGATAAAGCATACTTGCACAAACCTTACTCCATGTAGGATTCTAACTCTTACATAACCTTGTGCAATTATAGATCTCCAAGTCTAATGCAAAGATGTCAGGAATTACACTGGAGGAAATTATATGTGTTTACTGATCCTGAATTGAGCATCTTTTCCTGCAGAGTGCATAAAGGAGGTGGGTAATATCTCTATACCTCTACCTATCTAGTGCAAGATCTACAACTATTTATTTATTTATTTATTTATTTCATAAATTTATATAGCTGCCCACCTCACATATTTTTTTATTAAAGCTTTTATTAAAATATATAAAAAGTACATTTACAGTACAAATCAGAAAGTGTAGAAAAGAAAGAAAATAGAACTAAAAGAAAAAGACAAAAACTAAAATAGTGAGAACAGATAGAAAAATGAAACGGAAAGTGACTTCTGACTATCTCCAATACAGATATGCGTACAAATTAAAAAAAAAGATTAACCTCTTACCACTAATTAATCCAAGTTCACATTATTTCTATCAACACAAACCATCTAATCATTAAATCCCACAATCAAAGCTTCATTTTTTTCCAACCCAAGCACGCAATCTAGGAAGGGTTGCCATGAGGAGACAAATTTAGAAACAGTATTATCTCATATTAAAGCTGTTAACTTCGCCATTTGAGCCAAGTCCATTAATTTGATAATCCATTCTTCCACTGTAGGTATTTGTGAGTCCTTCCATCTTTCTGCATACAACAGTCTTGCAGCTGTGGTCATGTATAGAAGCAAAGTTCCATGTTGTTTCTCCAGTCCTTTCTCCATCAAACCCAGTGCCCATCTCACATATGTGATTGTACTTCAGATTAATACATTAAAAACTAGATTGAGTCAAAAAGAAGTCTCATTGAATTGCAGAGAGCAAAGTGTATGCCAAAGTACATTTCATTAGAATTAATGCAGCTTAAAAGTAGTAACTGTGCCAGGATGATGCACTAATAAAGTAGATACAGCTGGAACATCTGGATATGTATTAAACATTAAAAAAAAAAACTATAAAGCCTTAATATTACAAAGAATTTTGCATAATGTACTTTTATTAGATCCTGTATGGATGTACTATACTGGGCATCAGACAAGAAAATAAATAAATAAATAAATAAATAAATAAAATAACAACAACAACAACAACAAGTTACCTAGGGCACTAATGAGAAATTTAAAGGATGTTGTAGAACAGGGTAACTATATCAAATAATAAAATCTTCTATAAAAGTAGAAATTTTATTTATTTATTGCATCACATCCATTTAAATTACTATTTCATCCTATTTATGTTGGTACTAGCCTCTTAAGTGAAGCGTCCAGACTCCAAATGTGCTCTCGAAAAGGAATAGTTTATTTCAGTTGGAGAAAATTTATCCAGTTGTCCAAAAGAGAGACTCTATCTTCAAATACATTTTTTGGAACATTGAGGCAATAGCTGAGTCTACAGGGAACATCAGAAGACTACTAAATAGATGGGAACTTCTTCCCAGACCTTACAGATGGTCTAAAATTAGTGGCAGTCCCTGACCTAGGTGATCTCCCCAAGCTCCACAAAATATTGTGATGGAACACCCACAGCCTTCCTTTCATAGGACAGATATCATTGGGCCAATTATGGAGTTACTTGTGCAAATATTAGGTGAAAGAATTAAGATAAACTGTTACTACAGCAGTTCTGTGTGTCAGTTTGCTGCACAGAAAGTCAGACAATTCCAGTCCTACTGAAAAGCATGATAGAATGCATGAGGACATTAATTTAAAGAAGAACAGCTGATTTTATTTGTGAGAAACAGTGTCCCCTAGTAACTGTCCGTTCTACTTCAACACTGAGGGAATAATATTATATTTCTATATGATTCAAACATAAAAATCTTAATGAAATAACATGGAAGGTTGCCATATATTAAAATTTTGAGTAAAGTCCTCCTCATGTTCATTATTTAAGGATCAGAAGCTTGAAGATGAAAAAGAGTGTAATACTGAGGGACAAGATCACATGATTATGATAGCCAGAAAGAAATATTGCTTGACGAAGTGACCAGATCAGTTTATTTAAAATACTTATAATAGTGTTACTGAAGGTTCAGGTTAAATGACTTCAGTATTTTATTCATCTTTTCTCTGAATGGGGCTTAGCCCTTTCCACATGCAAGCATTTCACCAATGAAATGTGCCCCAGTATCTCCATGATGCCATGGTGGCTACATGAATCTTGGGAAGCTGAAAGAATTAGCTGTCAGCTCAGCTCCTGCTTCAGAAAAAGATGGTTTGCAGCAATTCCTCAGGAACTGCAAAGTGCAGTTTTCCACTCCATCACCTTGTCCTGAGTCAGTCTCCTGAGATTTCATCCATCCTCCTGTAGCCCATGGTCCCTTGCTCTCATCACTCCACCTTTCCCAGTGACTCCAAGAGATACTTTGACTCTTCCCACACACAATGTTGTTCCTCTTGTTGTTGTTGTTGTTGTTAATCATTGCACAAGTTAACAAGGGAAGGGAAGGGAAGGGAAGGGAAGGGAAGGGAAGGGAAGGGAAGGGAAGGGAAGGGAAGGGAAGGGAAGGGAAGAATTAAGGCAGAGTCATGGCACTGACTGGATGGATAATGTATGTATTTTCATTTGTTCCACTTTTCTTTTATCCTCTACCCCCCAAAATATAACATAAGTGGCAATGTAGTGATTCAGCATCAGAATAAAACAACATTTTCACAACTTCTTTTTTAAAATGATATAAAGCAATTAATCTGACACCCTTCTAGAATAATCTAAGCTGTTTACAAATTTTACTGAATTGTGAAAAAGGAGAAAAAAGAAACCCCTCAGCAGTTAGCTGTTTGTTAAAAAAAAATAGTTTCTAGAATAAAAGTACATATGTTTTACCTTACATCTCAAATTAATAATAATAATAACAACAACAACAATTTCTCCAGTTCCTTTTCTTCTATTCTGCTGTCTCCAGGTATTACAATATCCACTATCCAGACATTTTTGTCTTTCTTATCAACGTTAAGTCTGGGGTGTTGTGTGGCAGGTGCTTGTCTGTTTGAATTCTAAAGTCCCAGAAGCCAAATTGGGAATAGAAGAGAAAGAACTGGAGAAAATCGCAAAATATAAAGACCTGCAAATAGAAGTAGAATGCCTATGGCAAAAGAAAGCAAAGGCAGTACCAATAGTTATAGACACCTTAGGTGCACTTCCAAAACATCTGGAGCACCACTTGAACATAATCAGCATTGACAAAATCACCATTAGTCAATTGCAAAAGGCAGCTTTACTTGGAGCAGCTTACATCCTGTGATGATACCTTTAACACCATCAAACAAGAACATCTGCCTATCCCGGGTCCTTGGGAAGGACTCGATAGGTGGATAAAAATGCCAAATCCAGTCTAAACATCTGGCTAACTGTGCAACCAACTACAACAACAATAACTCCCAGTGAGGCACTACCTTGACATGGTTGTGGGGTTTGTATGCTCTGAGGAGGATGAGAGCTATGCTAGAGGTTCAACCATACTGGACAGGTCTCGTCAGAGGAGCTGGACAAAGAGTATCTCTCCCATAAACAATATGGTGAGAGTAATTTACAGAAACCCATACCAGATCTGCCCATCCCAGGTCCTTGGTGGATAAAAATGCCAAATCCAGTCTAAACATCTGGTTGACTGTGCGACCAACCATCATCATCATCATCATCATCATCATCACAACCACCACCACCGCCGCCACCACCACCAATAGTTACAGGTGCCTTAGGTGCACTCCCAAAACATCTGGAGCACCACTTGAAGACCATTGGCATTGACAAAATCACCATCAGTCAATTGCAAAAGGCAGCTTTACTTGGAACAGCTTATATCCTGCGACAATACCTTTAACACCATCAAACAACAACATCTGCCTATCCCAGGTCCTTGGGAAGGACTCGATAGGTGCCAAATCCAGTCTAAACATCTGGCTGACTGTGTGACCAACAATAACATTGCTATTCTTGAAAATGCCATTCAATTATAACAAATGAACAAATGGAAAGGTTGAACCAGGGGCTGATTTACAATGAAAGCTAGTGGGAAACTGTTTCTGAATAGAGACTGGTTCTGAATCAAAATCAAAGAGAAGTCCTTGAATCAATCCAAAGAGAAGCTGGCTGTTTGTTCCCAAATCACCTTAGCTGTGTGCACACATTTAATTCTTTATATTTACACTAGCATATTGTAGACAACAATAACAATTACATTTGGCAATGTCTGTTGTCAGGGAAAAAATATAGAAATGTTGGTGCTGAGAAAACCTCATGGACCACAACCAAAGCATGAACACTTGATTTAAAAAAAAAAAAAAGTCTTGATCTTCACCCAGATGTACTGAAACTGGACTATAAAATAATCATCTACAAAGGACATGATGGGGGGAGAAAAATTGGCTCTCTTTTCTATGAACACAGTATGCTGCAGATGGCTTTTTGTCCCCTGCTAACCAGATTAACTTTCCCTGAACAATTTCCTTTAACCTTCAAAAGCTTCCTCTACTGATTACTCATTATCAGAGCCCTCCACAGAGTATAAGTCATTTTTAAATAGTCACAGACTTTTGATAAAAACAAACCCACTGTGGTTGGGGCTTACACCAAAGAAACTTGAAATAGCTTGGGACCAGACAGCTGGACCACAATGAGCAGCCTGGCTGTTAGGAGTCTATTCCAGAAAGGCAATAAACCAAGAATTTAGAAAAATAAAGGCATCCACAGCCCTTTGCACCCCTGGTCTTCTGCATGTGTATTTTCCTGCTCAGAGCAGATATGTACTTAAAATGCTAGGTCATTTGTTGAGAGGGATCATTAACAACCATGGTGCAGTAGCTGAGCTTATTTTTAGTAGCCTTCCTCCCCCACCCCCCAACCAGCTAAGGAAGAAAACACAGTTGGTAATTCAGAATATATTATTTCACACAACACCGAAGACAACATCCATTTTGCAGTATCCTTCTCTCAAACAGGCATTTTAGCAGAACTTTATGTATTTGCCCCAAACCTGGGACCCTAGGATGAATTTAAAAGCTCCAAAGTAAAAATCCAGATAGATGATAGATACAGATACAGATACAGATACAGATACAGATACAGATACAGATACAGATACAGATACAGATATAGATATCTGTATATACATACTGTGTGTGTGTGTGTGTGTGTGTGTGTATAAAATTTATATAGCTGCTCATCTCAAAAAAAGTGACTCAAAAAAAGTGACTCTGGGCAGTGTACAACAAACCAGTAAAACAATAAATATATGAACAATAATTACATAAAATCTACACACACACACACACACACACAAACTGCTCTTTAACTCCAAAGTTCTAAGGAAAATTGACTGGAAATAATTTATTCTGTGTCACCGGTTCCCTTCAATTATCTGTGAGAATATTTACACAGCCTAGAACAATTATTTACAGTGGAGGTGGAACTGCACACGAACAGTATCTCAGATGCAATTCCTCAAGGCCGATGATTTGGCAGCCCTACTGAAATCATCAGTATGTAAACAGATGATGGCTTCCAGGCTATGGTGAATGACAGAGGAGTTATGCATAGTCTGATATGATTATGGCTTCCTTACACATAGCACCTTCAGTCTTTTCATAAACAGGTATACACTCTGTTAACTCCAGGAAGACTATCAGCCTGAGTTTTTCATTTTTAAAACATTAATTATCTTTTGCCATCTGTGATTTTTTGAACAATAAACCCAACATGAAATGACTTATGAATTTTCATGGCATTTCTCTTAGTAAGCATATGCCTTATTATAATGGACGTACTTTCTCCTACCTGGGAGGGCTTTTGTTTTTGAAGGCAAATGGCTGTGTTGGCATGCCACGCTTCGTTGGGTTAAAAATGGGGTGGGGGGGGAAGCAGGGTGAAATATGCTATGCAAACACCATAGCCCAGACAGTACCAAATCCATGAGAAGGCTAGTGTTTAAACCTAACAATTCCTTGCTTTCTTCCTACTGCCAGCATTCTGGAAATACAAGATCACTCCAGATCCTTCCTCTCCTCTATGGGGGCTATAGGATTATAGAGGAACAAAAAAGCAGTGGGATGAGAATCCCCTCATCTTGTTTGCTGTGGTTCTGACCCAGCCAGGCCATTATACTTTCTTTTCTTAACAATGAAAAGGACACTTCTTGACTTCTTCCACAGATGGCCGCTTCCCTTTTGATGGAACATCACTTGTTCATTTGTTTCTTGCCAATTCATTGGGCTGGGTGATTTCTTTGGAGTAGCAACAAACTCGACCGACTGTGTTGTGCATACCCAGCTATTGTACATGCATTCTTCTCTGTTTAATTCCCATTTCTGTTCCATACTTTCCCATTGATAGGCCTCGAAATATTAGATTTAGCTCCGAGTTTGACTTTAGCCTAAAGAATAATCAGTTTTATTATACTATAATATATCTATATTATACTATATCCAAATGTTGTTCAGGAGCTCTGATAGATCTGATATTCTAGGCTCCGTATTTGTTCTTTTATGGCTTGTCCCTTTACTTTCCTGTTTTTGTTTTTGTCTTGTTATTATTTTATCCTGGTGATTGACCAAAACAAGGGAACTTACTATTCCACACTGCAGAATTTGAAAAAGAGTAAATATTGACAAGAAGTTGTACTTTAGGAAATACAAGATGTGAAAATTCAAAACAAATTTCTTATGCACATCTTGTCCCTAGTCTATGATTGTCTGCAATTCTGCTCACTTTAGTAAAGAAATGGAAATACAGTGCTAGCTTTATAAGACCAAGGGTCCCACTGAGAGGATCCAACTTCACAGCATGGTTTCAGATACAGGTTTGTGTAAAGAGACCCCACAAATTCTCCTCTGTATTTGTGGGCAAAGAAATAGTGGGAGCCATTTCAAAGAATTTGTGAAAATCAAAATACTTCCCACTATGTTTCATATGATCAAGGGTTATGAAAAATTGGCAACACAGAAATCTGTAAAATTTCAGGAGGACAAATTTGGTGAGTGCAGGTGAGTTTTGTGACAAAAGTCTTCAGAAATATCCATAATGCAAAAATCTATTCTGGAAAAATAAGCACAGGAGCTAAAAAGTTGGCTGAATGAAAGAAGCTTGAAACTTTTTTTCATAATCTTTCACACACAACACACACACACACACACACACCCATAATGCAATATAACAGACAAGAATGAACAACCTGTGGAGCATAGTGGCAAAGACAAAAGACCCACACATTTAACAAAGTATCCAATGTTATATGGTTTCATGTCACCACACCATCAAACCTCTTATAAAATTTCTGTTTTGGGAAATTAATGAATGCTAGGAAATCCTGGAACAGCCCTGGAATGTATTCCTTCAAAATCCAAACACTGTAATTGGAAGATTCCTGTAAACCCATTTGCTTTAATTACGAATCAGAACAGATCCCACTTACACTTCTCTTCACTTAGGGTATTCCTCATGAAAAGCACTTGGGAAAAATGTATTGGCTGTTGGAGAAACAATAGCCTTGTATCGGGTTATACATTCCCATGCACAATTCAGCACAAAAAGATGAGTAACCCCTTTCCCCTCCAAGACATGGTGGCAATCACACAGAAGAGCTGCTTATCTATAGGTACAGTATAACTGTCTGCAATGAAGGGCCTCTGTATATAACTAAACACTTCTGCCTGAGTGAGCACCCTATGCCTGTCATGTGGGAACATTTGTGTGCCCATAAAGCTTCCTCTTGCAGAGAGTTACTATGTATCCACTGAAACCAACTCATCAGTGTAGTGGCCTATGTAGCTTGGAAGGAAAGAGTCTGCTGACTTTCCCTTGCATATAAATATAGTGCTTGAATAAAACTATTATATTGTGGAATTACGAATCACTAGCATTTGCATTCAAATTCAGGGCACTTCAGAAAAGACCAATTCTACTGAAATATCCACCAAAATCTATCAGGATCGGCTCATTTGGTGGGGGATTTGGAATTAACTCATTCCTAACTAAATTGGCAACCAATAAAATTCAGAGAGGATCAATCATATAATTGATAATTTAATTGCACAGAATGAAAAAGCATGAAAGATATTGTGATGGAAGGCACGAGCGAGGAGGATCCTGGAATGGAGCTTCAAGGTTACAGGGAGGGGGAGAGACATTCCAAGCATCTCCTCAGCCCCCAGCTGGAGCATGTGAAAGTGAAGCGAAGGACACTGGCCCCTCCCTAAGGGATTCAGGGTTATAGTTGCTGTCGCTGGGGGTTAGAGTTAGCCTGGCAAGATTCTGTCTAGTAGGTGGAAGCTAATAAAGTAACTGAGCTGTTCCTGGATTGTCTTGCTGTGGTTCTTGGGCTGAACCTGACAGATATAGATATAGATATCTAGCTCAACTACCAGGTAGCAAACACATTCAAGCATTATAATTAAAATATTTTAGCTAGATTAAATCAAAATGTTGTTTGATTTTTAAACAACTTTTGTTACATTATTAAGTAACTTGTTTTTATTTTTATTTCTTTGCAATATAATGTATACAAATGGTATTATGAGTTATGCTTCAAACAGTTTAATTTAAGAAATATAATGAAAATTAGAGTTATCCAAAGTTTCAAAAGAGTGCTTTGCTTCAACGAAGTTGAATAACTTGCTTCAACAAAGTTCAAGGGTTCCATTGAAAAGAAGTCATACTTCTAAAATATGGGAAGTGACATTATGCCAAGCAGATGTTAGCAGATCAGATTTTTGTTTATTTTGGTGTTCAACCAGTTAACAAGAAATATATTAGTGTGAGAAAGAAAGTTTATTGTATGCTTATTTATTTAGAGAAAATAGATAATGAATAGTATTGAATTATGGAGTGTTTTGCATGAATTTGGAGCTAACGTATACTGCATGCAGTAAGAATGGTATATGAAAAAGTAAAGCATGCATAAGAAAAAAATAGAATATTTGAGCAAGGAGTGAGATAAGGATGTGCACTTTAACTTAGGCTGTTTAATGCATTTGCGGATAAATGTTTAAGGAATGTTTGTGGTGACAATAAAGACATATTAGTTATAGACATGAATGTGCATGCAGTTTTGTACGCAGATGATCCCATGATGGTGGCTAAGAATCTGAATTATCTGCAGTGAATTTTAGATAGACAGTATGATGCAATGAGAAGTAGGGTTCTGAAAATTAATGTATCCAAGACCCAAGTAGTTGTGTTTGGCAGAGATAATGGAACAAACACTTGCAAGTTATAAATAAATGGTTTAAAAAACAAGCATACAGCAAACAAATTAATTTATCTATCCTGGTGAATTTTTTTTAATAAAAATTAGGAAATTGAGAAATTTTAAGATATGTGAATGCTGGTAGAAAGGTAGTCAATAATATATTGCCTGTTGCAAGGAATGAATATTTGTGCTGTGTATAACAGGATGCTCTGTGTACTTTGTTATACAGAAGTGAGAAAGTGGGTATGTCAGAAGAAACATAAACAGAATTGGATACTTTAGAACTATGTGTGGTAAAACCAGAAGAGATAGGACAACTATAAATAGGTAATGAATGAATGTGGGTTGAATTCAAAAGTGAATGACCAGAACAAAAGAAGTACACTGAGATAGTTTAGTTATATTGTAAAGGTATTCTGGTAATTTAATCTTATAATAAAGATAGAGTTAGTACTCATAGTTGTGCATCTTGTCTGGACTACCTTGAAGGGCCAATGTAAGTCTTTCAGACTCAGTATTTCTCCCTTCCTTTCCTTTTACTCTCTGGAAAGCTAGGGAGGGTCTCTTTTGAAACACTTCCCATGTCCTCTTCCATTCTGTGGGCTGAGATACTTTGGTCATGACCATAGTCCAGTCTCTGGTTCTTCTTCCTGTCTCCCAAAGTCATTTCCACATACCACTAAACATAGAGAGAGGATGGATGATGAAGAGTGAATTGCACAACAAATACATGAAGGAAGAATGAATGGGCTTAAGGGAAAGGGAAAATCAATAAAGTTATGGTTGATTGGAGTTGCTAGATGCTCAAAAAGAGAAAAGTGAAAAATTTTAAAGTGAAAGGTAATATATAAATCAAGGATGGAGGTGTGGAAGCTAGGATTGGGTTTGGGTTAGCATTAGGGTTTGAGTTTATAAGGATTAAAAAAAAATGGGGAGGTCTAGTGGATTATGTTATCCTGAACTTGATTAGGTTGCTTACCCAAAAGTCAATAAATGTTATGAATATATTTTGATGTTTTTGGAACTATACCCTTACCACAGTGTATTAGCAAACACAATTAGTTTGCAAATCTAAATACGTTTGTCTTCTGATCAAAGCATGAACCCTGGTGTTCTTACCTGAGAATTAGCCTCATAGGCTGGAATCATATATCACATTAAGCCATTCTTCACTCGGTAGGCTACACCAAGCTTACTGAATTAACTAAGTCATTCACACTAGACACATCACCAACAAGAAGGACAAATAAGAAAATCGGGGAGAAAGAAATGGAAGGAGGGGAATAATAAAAAAAATAATATAAGTTAGTCTCCAGAAACAGTAGGAATTCAGTCAGAAAAGCTAAAGCTCAGAATGAGCTGAGACTTGTGATACCAAAAGCAGTAAAGAAAAAGGTTTATTTAGATATGTTAGAAATAAAAGGAAAGCCAAAGGGAGTATAGGCTTATTACAAGGAGAGATGGTGAATCAGTGATGGTGAGAAAACAGAAAGTCTTAACTCCCATTTTGCATCTGTCTTCCCTCAGAAAGCACATAGACACTGATCATGGTTATGTCATCAGGAGAAGGAGGAGCCTAGAATATACAAGAAGAAAGTAAGAGAGAACTTAGGAAATTTAAATGAATTCAACTTTACAGGGCAGATTAATTTTACCAACTGGTAAAATCCCAGAGTAAGAAGCCAATAGCAAACCACTTCCAAAATCATGCCAAGAAAACCTCAGGGACTAGTACCAGCGGTCCCCAGGAGTCAGCATTAACTTGAAGGTGCGCACACACACACACACAAATCCCGGAATACCCAAGGAACTAGCAGAGGTGATCATAATTGTCATTCTCATCTTCACAAAGGCAAAAAAGGAGGCCTGGAAATTACAGACGACTCAGCTTGAGAGAGAGATTGGGGGGGGGGGGGGGAAGATGGCAAGTTCTTCAAACAAATTATCAGACAGCATGTTTGTGGCACTTGGATAACCATATTACTGTTAACAGGAGCCAGCATGAGTTTGTCACAAACAAGTTGTACCAGACTAACTTTATTTCCTTCTTTCTTAGAGTTACTTACTAGTTTAGTAGGTCAGAGGAATGTCATAAACATAATATAATGGGATCTCAGCATAACTTTGACAGAGTGCCTTATGAAATACTTGATAAAAATATAAAGTGTAGACTAATGAAACTTCTCTTACTTATTATAGTAGTCTTCAAATATCTGAAGAACTGATGCACAGAAGGAATTGACTGATTCTCTATTGCTCCAGAGGGCGAGACTAGAACCAATGGGTTAGAATGACAAGCAAGGAGGTTCTAGTTAGACATCAGGAGGAGCTTTCTAATTCTATAAGCTGCCAATGGTGAAACATAACATGGAGAGTTCTGTTGCTTAAGTGATAATTTCTCAGAGATGCTGTAGTGGATCCTTCACTGGGTACAGGGTTGGATTAGATAACAGGTAGCTTCCAACTCTATGATTCTATGGTTATATGTTTTCCTTTGTTTTAGCTTACTGTGAGATGTGAATGGAACCATTCTATTTTGTAAATAATAATAAACATAAATAAATGATAATCTGTACATCCAATCCTCCAATCCCACCCCACCCAGAAAAGGGATATTTGCAAGTTGTGTAGAGCTGGGCTGAATAGACATTACAATATAATGAAACTAGCCAAAGTAATATTATCAGATAAAAGTAGATTACAGCATTTGTGATATTTCAGTAAATATTCTTCCAAACTTCATAATAAAAGTGAAGTTTCCATTAACACAAATCTCTGATATTTGCAGTGAGTAAGGTAACAAGTGAGCAATGAGCATTTATATTTCGCTGCCTTTCTTCTTTACAAAAATTACATATAAAGTCTAGCAGATTGTATTGTGTTTCAGCAAAACTGCCTCAAGCACAATCCCATAGATGCTCATGATGATTACACTTCAAAATGACAGATGTCAGCTAGCAGTACCTGCGGTGGGAAAATAATGTTTAACTAGTAGACATTTGATTGCAGTTTCAGTGCAAGCTCCTTAGATGCATGTACCAAAATATACATCCCTCTCTCCATATGCTTTGTTCCCACACTCATCACTAACCAAAAAGCACAAGAGAGAAACAGAGAGGATACTTGGGTTACTAGCTGGAAAGAAAATGGGATGCTTAACAGGCTTGTTCTAGAAATCCATAATGGTTTTTAAAATATAAATACATTTCTGTTTCACCTAGAGACCTCTGACCTTCTTTACCAAAGCTTAGAGGAAGTTATAACAAAGCTTTTGTGATTGACAGGAAGGTACATTTTGCTCTGCACTAATTCATGTATCTTTTTTTCTTGCACTATGGAGGTGGCACGATAAACAGTGAATATTATGCAGCAAGGGGAATGGGAGAAATAATTTAGAAATATCTCACTTCACTTTTTGATGTCTTTTATTTTAAGGATGTACAATAGTTTGTTTATGTAGGTACTGACAATGCTTATTAAGAGTGTTTTCTATGCTACCAGTGGCATTATCCCCATCATCTCCATCAAATCAATGGATCCAACTGAGAGGAATGAAAACATTCAGCCAAATACTTGACACGACATCTACATTTTCAGTTGTAACTTGGGACAAATCTCTACTGATCTAACCTTGTGCTTGAGGATAAGCAAACAAAGAGTTCTTTGGAAAGGAATCTCTTAATGACAGAGAGAAGATGTCATTAACAGATTATAGATTAAAAAAAAAAAAAAAAACCAAGAAGCACTTATGAATTGACATCTTTTAATGTGGCTTTGTTTAAATCACCAAGCACACATAGCTGAAAATTAATTGAAAACATACAGCAGTTGAGATGTTTCCATAATACAGTTTTTATATTAGAATATAAATATAATGGTAATATTGTTGTCAACAATATTTTTGCCTTTTGAGGGTTTCCTTTCTCATTACATATCTGAAATTTTAGACCCAAATGTTGCCTGATTTTTCAGAATGTTACCTGAAATCAGGCTTCCCACCCTTACTCACAACAATTCCAAACAACATCTCTGGGACTCATCTGCATTTTGATGCAGATACGTTCTTTGGGAGGAATTTTATAGCAGTCTCTCCAACCTCATGTCCTCAAGACCTGATGGGTAACAACCAAGTCTGGCCACTTTTTTGTGTCCATAGCCTCATTTTTTCTTTTATGTCTTTCCAGTGGTTGAAGGCTGTATAAGCCATGCAAAAATGCAAAAACATAATCAGAAGGGACCATTTTTGCCCCATTTTGATCTGAGAACAGTACGTTTTACCAGCACATTGAGCCTTCCAGAGGGTTAACACAGGTTTGTTTGATGGCAGCAGAAAATGTCCCATCATTATTTGGTTGGTTGCCTCAGGATTGGAGAATGTTGTTTTATAGGAATGAAGAATGAGGGTGGCTATTTACTGGAGATCCATTAAAGAAAAGAAGAGAAAGAAAGTGACCAAGCTCTATCATCTCAGTTTAATGGAAGTGAAAAATTATAAGGATTTCCTATCATTCTGCATGTGTAAGCCTCTAAATTCCTTATCTTGCTATCACAGTTGCTGAAAAAGAGCAGGACAAAGAATTCCAATCACCGGAACCACTTCTTGAGCTGGAAGATATTCTGATATCATTGGTATTCTGAAACTCTGATGTCATTGACCTTAGAAGCATTTCCAAGAGACTTCAGAAAAAGCTACTCTATGATTCTGAGGAATTTAAGAAATAATTTCTTTACATTAACCCACCATGCACATTCAGTCAGCAGCTTGGTTGTTTTATTGCTTTTCCAAGTTCAATTATCTTAACATATAGCACCACTCTTTTTAATATACTAATGAATTGCACTAACTTTCTATACTACAGGAAATGGAAGTCTCTGAGGTCAGTCACTTTCCATTATTCTTAGTGTACTAAAAGTAAATTCCACTAGAATAGGTGGACGAGCAAATTGCTCAGTTTGAAAAACATCCTCAGCAAAGAAAACATTCAAATAATTTACAAGCAAGTAGTCTAATTTCATCACTTCTATTCTTTTCCTGACATTTACTTTTTAATGTTAATGTTAACTCCTTAAGGAAAAACTTTCAGTTCAGAAAGGAACTTTTAACTCTACATAAAAATTGAAATCTGAAAATGATTTGTCAGGTAAAGGGCTTACAATTAACAAAAGATGCAAGTTACCTTTTTTCTCTTTGCGAATTTTGATTGAAACTGATGTGGAAGAAGGCTGTATAAGGACAAAACAGCAAATGGAAAAGACACACATGGAATATGTTACATGAGAAGAGGTTAACGATCTTCTCTTTCAGCATCATTTTCTCACTCCATATTGGCTTTCTACTCTTTAACTATGATGCCATTTAAACACAAATAAAAGTGTTTAAAGTGATTTGATCTTAAAACTTCTGCCTTAATGCTTAATTTGTTTCATGTAACATATGTAGCAAAATAATGTTGCACGTATCAGTATTTATTAAATTTAAAACTTTGAATGTTCTCTAAGCCATCAATACTTTCCCAATTATCTCATGGTTGCATGCATGCAAGCATGTACTGTATGTGTGTGTGTATACACACACATACATACAGTGTGTATATATATGTGTGTGTGTGTGTATACACACACACATACACACACACACACATGCAGTTAGGTTGTTTGCTGATTATTCAGGGTGACAAAATCAAAAAGGAATTATGAAGAGTTCCAAAAGATGACTTTAGGCTGGTGAATTTTAATTGGCAACTACAGTTTGATATAAGCAGGTAATCACTGATGCATATCGACCCAAACATTACATATTTAATGTATATAATAATTCAGTCTAAGCTGATACTGTTAATGCCAACCATATTTTTAACTCTTTGCAATGATTTAATTCATATTAATATCAATGGCTGCTCTCCAGGGCTGCTGCAGGGAGATCCGAAAGAAAGAACTAATAACAGATGCCAGAGTGATTGAAATAACAAGGATTTTTTAATAGATTCAATATATTCACACATGGGAGATTTTTTCCCCATCAGCTATGACAAACGCCATCAGAAAAAGTTGTATGCCATGGCTTAAGTCCATGCGTATAGGCTTTTTAGTAGGCACCTTTATAGCCTTTGGCTCCCACCTCCCAATCATGCTGGAAATTGCATTGCAATGATCAAGAAATGGTCATAAAGTATTAGCAAGCATTTTGTTGTTGTTCAGTCGTTAAATCATGTCTGACTCTTCATGACCCCATGAACCATATCGCGCCAGGCCTTCCTGTCCTTCACTGCCTCCCTGAGTTTGCTCAGTTTCATGTTCATTGCTTCAGTGATGCTATCTAACCATCTCATCCTCTGCCGTCCTCTTCTCATTTTGCCTTCAATCTTTCCCAGCATCAGGGTCTTTTCCAAGGAGTCCTCTCTTCGCATTATGTGACCAAAGTACCTGAGCATACAGATAAGTAAGAAATGGGGTGGGGGGCGGGGGTGGGGCAAGGAAAATACTGCAGGAACAAGAGGTGATTCCCCTTCCTCAGTTAGAGCATAGTAGAACACAGGACATTCATTGTGGAGTTAGTGAGCGTGGAAAGCCTGGTTACATTGTTAGTGAGGGCAGAAGGCTCCATGAAGGGGAAAGACACAAGCTCATCATCTCCCATGCCTTACAGCACAGGAAGGTGGTGCATGACAAAAAGTGACTAGCTTGATCAGGCAGGAGTTTGCATGCTGGTCAGCCTTGGGGATTAATTTGTATCATCAAGTCTTTGTAAATATTGAAATGAATTATTTTTTACTGTATTTACTGTAGTTGTGATTACATACCTAGTTCCTCTTATTTTAAAGTTGCAGTTATCAATGGCTACTTCCTCTTAGGAATGGCTGCATCAGTTTTCCTCTGTCTGAGGAAAAGGGACAAACTCCCCCCCCCCATCATCATTTTATTGCTCAGAAACATGTGCTCAATTTCATGGAACAGTTTTAGTCTTTTTCCCAATTCATATTCTGTGAGAGACTGTTCCATTCGAGCCAGATTGCTTACTTTGTTCGGTCAACACAGCCAGAAGATGTAGGCTTCTCATTCTGTGATAGTTTGAAATGAAACTGAATATAAGAAAACACAACATGGTATATAAAATCAGGCATGACATTAAAAAAAAAAAAAGTGGATGAAAATGCAGGAAAAAATAATTCTCCTTCTCTTGTGTTATTAGAACTTAGAATCATTCATAATGTGGGAAAATTCAAGACTCATAAAAAGAAAGCATTTCTTTACATCAGGCCTGGACAACTTGTAGAGGGGAAAAGGCCACGCTGATAAATTAAAAATAATCAAGGGCTGCAAAGAAATACCTGGTGCACAGATCAGCTGCATGGTGGTTAGTGGAACAGTGGCATTGCTGGAGCTAGTGATGACCTGCAGACATTGGAGGTGCTCAGCAGCATGGGGGCAGCGGCTGAGGTGGCAAATTTATTGACTTTTCAAAAAATGCCAGCAGACTGCATGAGGCTGCTTGGTGGCTGCATGCAACCAGTGGGCCATACATTGTGCTGGCCTGCTTCATATAATGCACTTAAACCGCAGAATAGAGTTATGGATAATATCCATTAAGTTATCTTCATGAGAAATCTATACACAGGAAAAAAAGCCACAGTCTGGACAGAACATGGCAAAACAGATGGACTCCAGGTTAGCAACAGAGTGAGGCAAATCTGTATATTGTCTCCTTATCTGTATACGCTGAATATACAGTATATTGAGGGAGACTAGATTGGAAGAAGTTGAGCATGATTTTAAAACTGAAAGAAGAAACATTAATAAATGTTCTGTGCTGATGATACTAATCTGACAGCTAAAAATGCAAATGGTCTGGAACTCTAGTAATGAAAGTCAAGGAGCACACTAAAAATAGGGCTACAATCAAATATATGGAAGATCAAACAAATGACAATAAATACAGATACCAGTCTTAGAACTGACAGTGAAGATATTGAATTGTGGATGGCTACCAACAGTAAGGGAACCAAACATAAAAAATATGCCATGGATTAGCACTTGGGAAAGTAGCAATGAACTCCCTGGAAAAGTTATTTAGATGTTGTTGTATGTCTATACCTATAAAGGTCAGAACCATGAGGGCAGTTATTTTGCCTATGGCGCTCTATGGAAGCAAAAGTTGGACTTTGAAGAAGCAGGATAGAAAGTATATTGACTCTTTTGAACTTTGGTATTGGAGAAGACTCCTGATACCTACCCAAATACCATGGGTAGGCAAGAAAACAAATGGATTATAGAACAAATAAATCCTGAGTTCTCAGTTGAGGCACAAATGTTCAGGATCAGGTTAATAATATTTTGGACACATTATGTGAAGACCCAGCTCCCTTGAGAAGTCCATAAAACTGGGAAAGGTGGAAGGAAAGAGAGTAGTAGTAGTAATGGGTGCACCATTGGAAGGCCTGAAGGGCTTCCTAGACCATCCTGGAGAAGGTCTTTCTGTGTGGTTGCCAAGAGCCAATACTGAGTTAATATCACATAATCATCATCAATCGACATATATGAAATACTGCAGTGAAAAATAGTTATTAATCTCATATTCTACTTGTAAGCTTCTTGGATGCATCTGGTATTGCTTTGTTAAGATTCACAACCCACCTTTTCCCCAGCAATTCAAAGTAGCTAGTGCATTTCCTCTTCTGTTTCTTTGGTTTTTGTTTTTGTTTTCCCATAACAACACTAGGGATGTGTAAAACTATCAGTTTGGGAATGGAATGGAACAGAATTCCAGAGTAGCAATCCTGGGAAATAAATCCCCTGCACTGTAAACATTTTGAGGTGTTTCAGATAAAAAGAAAACTGTTTGGGAGGCAGGTAATCTCTGAGATGTCTCAAAGCATTTCCAATTTAGAGGATTTACTCCTGGAAATTGCTATGCCACTCCTGGCCTGGAGGAGGTTTAGCATGATCCAGAGCAGGAAAGCAATGCTGTGGGATTCTCTGAAACATTACATTCCCAAATTGGTGAGTTTTATACATCCCTAAAAATAACACTGTTGGCTAGGTTGGATTGAAAATGAGAAGATCACCCAGTCAGTTTCTGTAAGCCCCCCACTAGGTAAATCAAATCAAGAAATCAACTCCACAGGATTGCTAAAGTTACTTTTACTGAGACTGGCTATAATAACAGAATCTTGCAAGTCTGATGGTGCTGTTCCTCCTCCTCCTCCTTATACTTCTGTGAATTAGGGAGGTGTCTGCCTGAGCCACTTCTGAATGCTGTCTGTTGTGAATTTAAATATTTTTTACCTCTCATTGCCCTAGTAATTGATCTTGTAAATCTCCTTCAAGGCTACTTTCCTTACTCTACAGTATTCACAGATAAGGTGGTCTTGAATCTGAGTTCCCTGGTCTTAATCCAACATCATAACCTCTATATTACACTGGACATCACAGAGTGCTTTACTGGAGAGGCTTTTGACTTGACTCAGTGTGGTCCTTTGAAGATTCAGGGTCAGTCAACACATAGTTCTTAATCATGAGTTTCATGAATACTCTGTTTGAATTGAATTGCATCACAAATAATTGAGAATGCTTAAAGTTCAGCCTCATTTGAGAGTCATTGTCTCTAAATTAATTGGCTATAAAATTGACTCCTCTTGTCCACTTAAGTTCATTAACAGGTTGAAGAAACTTTTCCATTGTCAGTATATGATATAATTGGAATAACACTTAGAGAATTACGATGGACTGATATCACACAATTATCAGCTATGCTTTGAGACTTAGAAGTATATTGGTTTTCCTTTGGCCTGCCATTGCTCTGCTCGGTTCATGGGAACTTGGAAGGAAGATGATAGTAATAGCAGAAGACCAGAGAAATGTGTCAGTCCTTCAGAGTAAAACTGAGTGCTCATAATAGCTGGTCATACTGCTTCTACAATGGAGCAACTTCTCTGTGACTATAAGTGAGGCAGACTGGAAGAAGGAAAGCCAGGGTACACAGTGCATGAATATGCATATGTTTGGGTGATCATCACAGGAGAGGCTGTGAGGCACAAAATAATCCTACTTTGTTTCTTTCCCTCCTAAGGTGTTGCTGTTGTTACTAAGCAAATCCTTTGAATAAAAAATGTAATCCTTTCCTGTTTTGCAAATTAAGCTTAATGTATCACATCTGAAACCACTTCAGCGTCACCTGTAATCTTACATCTTTTGTCATTCTGCTATAATGTGTATAGGCATAACAGTTGTGTTTATTATACATATCATCAGCATACATACATACAGGTAGTTCTTGTTTAGTGACTGCCTCGTTTAGCGACCATTCACAGCTACAATGGTGATGAAAAAGTAGCTTTGTGGCCAATCCTCACATTTACGACCTTTGCAGGTCTTTAAAGCAAAGGAAAGCAGAAGTATGATGATAAGCACAGTCGCAGTTTCACGTAGTGACCACTTCACTTAATGACCAAGTTGCTGGTCCCAATTGTGGTCTCTAAATGAGGACCACCTGTATTTGTCTTGATTGCCATCGCCTAGGAATATAGTAGAAGACTAAAGACTTAAATAGTAGGGATCACTTTCTTCTGAGTAGGACTTTGTCTTAGTTAAACGTTTGGAGTTTCCTAGCCTATATTTCAGTGAGAACATCAGACTGTTGAAACATAAATATCATATTAGGGATCATGAGATTTCAAGGTAGTGCAATTCTCCTTCCAGACTCTCTGGTAGAATAACCACCTTTCAAGTAACTGTGATGTATCTGAAATCTCAATTCAGCCAGGAAGTTTGTTGTATCCTAGCTCAGTTTCTTTTATGCAGCTGATGGTGAAGGGTAGTGTAAAAGCAATAAACAGGAGTAAGAAATAATATCCTGTACCAAAGAATAAAGTAGCAATGCGCTGGTAGCTCAGGAAAAAGGAAAGTATGATCAATCTAAATCAGTGTCTCAACTTTTAAAATATTACTTTGTTGCTCAGTCTCTTCTTCATCTTCTTTTAAATCTCTTTATACCAAATCCCACCTGGTATGAACCTTATGATTTTTTTCCTGCTAATCTTTTAGGGCATATATTCTATATTGTTTTAAATTTACTATAAAATACAGTTATTGTTCATTTTTACTTATTTTTTTTTAATTTTGGATATTTGTATACCACTTCAAGACCTATTGGCATTCATAGCTAAATAAGAATTTGAACCTGAATTTCATATACGTGAGCCCCATAGAATCACATATGCTATGACTGTATGCTGGATGGTAAGCTGTTGCAGATAATTTAATGGATTCTTGCATTGGGCAGAGGGTTGGACTAGACGACTTACTGTAATTGGCCCCTTCCAACTTACACATTATGTTATTCTATGAATACAGGAGAAGCAGTATAAAATGTATTACATTTAGAATAATGAACTGTTCATTGCAATTTGTTATAAAAATCTGGGAAAATGTTTTCATTCAGTTTCTCTTATATATGAAGTGCTGTATGCAATTTTCCTAATACATGGAGATTTTTTTATATATACCTGTCCCAGGCTATTTTGAATATCCCTTTCCCAAATGCATGCTTTCTACAAATTTTGAGCAAACAATAATTGATGCTTGTGGAATCCATGTATTGTTGCCCATCAATGTTCCAACTAAAGGACAACAATAAATGGAATTCACAAACATCCATCATTTTTTAGTCAAGATCACAGAAAACATACTGTTCCATTCTCCATGATATCTCTTGAAAACGTACGTTATATTTTTGTCTGTAAATCTTTATTTTCAGTTCTAAACCTAAGGAAGACTGCTTACCTGTTTACTTATTTATTTGGTGTGGCTGTGACATTCACTTTCCACACTCCCCTCCCACTCATTCATGCACATGGTACATGAATACATAAATGGAAATGCTTGCCAAAAGATTGTGGGAGGTCCCAATTTATTATACAGAGTTGCATACTAGGCCCAGAAAGTCCTGTTGGCACCTCTAGTGGCTAGGGTTGGTAGCTTGATATACATATAAAGTCTAGCTTGAAATTCTTCTATGAAGCTCAGTGTGATACAATGAGGATAATTTTTTAATCACAATCAAAAGATTGGAAATTTGGAATCAGCCACAGGATCACATATTCTCATATGTTTTCCTTTCATTAAATTAAGCCTGTTCTGATTATTACCAACAGCTTTATAACTCATGAATAGATTTAAAACAAAAAACAAAAAAAACTTTAATCATGCATTCTAATGTCATAAAAATTGAAATGACCTGACCAAAGCAGAGGTGAGCTAGGCAGTATTACAGGAGATTGGTTTGGTAATAGCATGAGACACCTCCATGAGCCATATGTCTCATATGCTTTCAACCAATGTTAATTTATGGATAGTGTTTAATAAAAACCCACTGGCATATAATAGATGAGGTTAAGGGCTTGCTGTTATTTTATAATAATTTTGATAAAGTCTAATGAGCATATTGACAATGGCTTTAATAAAAACACTGATTCCCAAGTCTTATATTGCCTGCAGCTCAGGATTATGAAGGAAAGATTCACTCTGATGGTCCAGCTAGTGTAGATAGCTAGGGAAAACAACTTTATCTTGATTGTGGCATGGGCCATCAGGGGCCAGTTTGGGCAGTATTTGCTGGACTCAGATTGCCTGGAACCCACTCTGATGTATGACTGCCAAGTTTAGAGTTGCATAAACATTCTTTCTTCTCCCAGGCTCCAATAGGCCCAGGAACTGGAAAGAATTTTCTTGCTTTACCTAGGTCCAGATATCCTGCAGAAGACATACTCTTTTTGCTCCAACTTTATTGTATTTGGCCAGTCAATCAGTCAATCTATCTATCATTCTCTCTGTGTGTGTGTGTGTGTGTGTGTGCATGCATGTGTGAGCATGTGCACACATGCCTCTCCCTCCAGTCCTGGGAACATTTTGTTTCAGAACAGTGAAACAGTTACAGGCCAAAGTAAGGTGGCAGCAGGATGCCATAACGGCCAGTAGCGTGCAGCATTCAAAACAAAATGGGGCAGTGCTTTTCAACAGCAGTCTCTAGGGAAGAGAATATTTGGCCTCATGATTGGTACACAAGGCGATGAGGTGTGTGAGTGTGTGCCTTTGAGTCAGTTTTAAATCCTGGTGACTGCCTGAACAAGTCCCTGCAGTTTTCCTAAGTTTTCTTGGCAAGCTTTTTCAGAAGTGGTTTGCCTAGGGCTGAGAGAGAGGAACTGGCCTGAGGTCACCCAGCTGGCTTCATGCCTAAGGTAGGACTAGAACTAATGATCTCCTGCTTTCTAGCCTGACAACAGGCACCAGAAGGCATGATCTGGGAATGGGGTGTTAGATAGTTTAGGGCTATTTCTTATTTTTGTTTGCTTGAGAGACAGAACTCATTCAAACACTGCTATAAGTGACCAACCCTTTTGATTTAATTGAGCAGACACTGGTTTAGTGGCAGAGACTTTTAACTTCTTATTTCAGATACTGATCTACCGGCAGCAACTTGTAATTTCATGCCACAAAACACGATTTGAACTGGCAGCAGTTTGGGATTTTCTACTGCAGAGTAGTTTGGTGGCAGAGGAAACTTAGTTTCACATATCCTTAGCTCTGCTGGGAGAAATGAGAGGAAACAAAACTGATTTAATAAGCCATTTGCCATTTCACTGTACCAGAGGAACATACATACATACATAAATGTTGCATGCTATGCTATGTATGGGAACCTTACATATATAATACCCTCTCCAGAGTGTTTTCTTTTTCCAAAGCTGAAATATGATAACCATAACTTCTCACCTACATTATGTGAACAGCATGGGATTCATTAAGTAAGCAGTTTTGTTTTTAATAATAAACATGGGAAACACCGAATAGACAAGAAGGGGAAAGTGGTGGTTCTAGGAAAGAAGGGAGCATGAGTGTTGACAAGGATTACTCCAAAGATCTTGAAGTTTGGGCAGGTACATACAGGCAGATGTGAGTCTTCAAATATTGGTGTTATAAACCATTCATGGTGTTAAATATTAGGGTTGTGCATGCTTTGACAATGATTCAGAAGAAAGCTTAAGGCCTCACATGAGCACAGCACTTCTCTTATTCAAGCAGACAAGTTTTTTCCATTTTCTACATGAGCCTGAAAAATAGTATTGCCACTTTAATGAATCAAATCATTTAAGCAGTGCATCTTTAGTGGGACTCTTAAATCAGCTGCATCTTGGTCTGGTTTGTACAGAAGTGAGAAAAAAGATGGGACAGCTTTAACAGATAGCAGAGAGGTCAAAGTCTAATACACTTCTTCTAAACTATATTGGAAGCACGCATAACTACGGCTTGGGCCCTAATATTTTAAGAGTCATCTATTTCATATTACAATATTATCTTCTCAATATATCTATTCTGCTTTGAGAAAATATGGAAAAGACCTTTTCAGTAGTGGTGCTCCACTGATTGCTTACGTCCCCAGAGTAACAGTACCAACTCTTTTATTATTTGGCATTGGGCTAGTACATTTTACCCAGCACTTTCAATCTGTTACTGTATCTATAGTTCTATTTTTTTTTTCTTCTTCTGAGCATGCTGCTGTCTTTGAGTATTTGGCTATAATTTAGTGTTTTTCTTATTTTTTTTCCTGCAAGAGCTTATGTTGAAAGGGACAGGATATTAATATGTAAAATAGATCTGAATATACAAGGAAGTGTTTGGTGTTGCTAGGTTCCATCTTTCAAGACCAGGATATAAGATTCAGCTAGAAGGATTTAAAAACATGCATTTAATGTATATTTTTAAAAATAAAATAACAGCTGTCAGGAAGTATGCTCATAATTATCAGAACCAAAGTTCTTGTGAAGATGCTACTTGCATTTTGATGGTACAGTATATTTAATTTAATTGCATCTCCATAGTATCCTTCTTATAGGGACTTGATCAGATGTTATACGTTATTTTGCATGTTAAAAGTAATTTAGATAATATAATATAATATAATATAATATAATATAATATAATATAATATAATATAATATAATAATATAATATAATCACACAGGCCAATAGCATTACTGTGTGTGCTTTGCACAAATTTCTAACTGATTAGCACCCACACTTATGTATGAACAAAAATAGTTTTCAGTGCCAACAATCAAATTCAGCTAGCTTCAGCTTTTCCACTGTAAAACTAACACAAGAATCCTAAAAAAAAAAAAAAATCATCTACCATATATACAGAGACACATGCATATACACATATTAATAGGAGAGTGAAAAATGGAATGATGTGTAATACAACAAATTATAAATTCAAGTACAGTATTGTACATGCAAAATTTCAAAGAAAGACACAATAACTGGATCAGGAAATTCCAGATGTGGTGATGTGACTCTTTATCAAGGGTAAATTTTCATTTTCTTCTAAAGCTTCCTAAAACAGTGAGGGCTATCTCACTTCTTCCTCATTAAAAAGGGCCTTTCCTAGGATGCTTTGGTTAATCCTTTGAGGATAGGATAAAAAACATACTGTAAGTAACAAAACTTGTCAAGCCCCACATAGGCAGCAAAACCAAGGAAACAAGAATGGCACAGATTTCAGTAAGGAATCTTTAACACTAATCTGAAATCTTGGAAACTGTAATAGGAATTTCCCAACCTTGGTTATATTGAGTTTATTAAAGTGAAGTCTCTTTGAGGTACTTTTTTCCAGATTTCTCATCATCTTTTCTTTCAACAGACTTGCCCCAACTTTCCTACCATCTCTCACGCTTGGTTAACTTAGATGTATAGCTATATCTATCAGGGATGTGCTATTTGTTTTTCACTCCATGTATTATTTTTCAGATCTTACATTAATTTTGGCCTATTTCTGCCTTAGTAAACATTTAGTAGACCCACTGAAGGTAGTGTGATTGACTTCAGAGCAGATACGTCTACAACAACACTATTAATGTGTTTCGAAAAGAAAATACTAAATATGCCATAATTTAAATGATACAAATACTGTTTGAACTATTGGTTGTCTGATGCCCAGAGTCACATTTAGTGAGATGGGTGGCTATATACAGTAAATGTGTTAAATGAATAAATAAATAAACTAACTAACTGAATATCTAAATAGAAAAGAAATGTATAATAGAAAAACAGTTAATGGAAAAAATAGACATCACGTACCTTAGATATCTTTAATAGATTGCTGTGAACAGTCTGTTTTGTTTTTACATATGGGAAGTACATTTTCTTATTTTTCTTATCTCTAATGGATTATTGTGAAAGGTTTTTTGTGTATTTCTTTGTCTTCTTTCTTTCTTTTTTTAAATGAGAAATATATTTTCTTATTTTTCTTATTAAGTCATGTCCAGGAAATCTGGAATATTCCATGTTCCACCTAAGTTCTCCCAGGTAAAAGAAAGAAAACTTGACCTATACATTTAAGCAATATGGAAGAATTATTATGAAAGTGTTGTATTTATGAATCCCACTGAATTGTTACAGAAGGAATGGACTAAAGCTCATATAAAATAGAAACAGAATATCCCAGGATCATCCCTGAGACTGTCAGGCACAGCTGACAATGTAATGGTTTCCAATGTAAAAGATTCTAGAGAATAGCTAGTATTGAGTTACTACAACCAACCAATAGTTTGACTCAGAATAAAGTAATTTCTTATGCAGGTTTGAAGGACAGGAAACATAAGATTGTCATATATCAGTCAGCTGCAGTAATTATTGTAATACATAATATTGTTTTTCCCATATCCTATAAAGCATGGATAACTCAGAATTTCAAGTCCCCAAATGCATTGCTTCTTCCTTAATTAATAAATAAATATTTCTCAGAGAGCCGCCAATCAGTTTGTGGCTGGCTTGCCATGAGAAACAGGGTCTTTCTGACTTGCTGTCCAATTTCTTATCTTACCTGTTGTGTTGTTCTCAGGTAACTGAGTGAAATATTGAGCCTTAAGCATCTAAACAAATGGTAAGCTAGGTATTAGCAAAATCAATGTAACTGATATTTTTAAAATACGTTCTTTCTGAAAATAGTTTCTCCCCTACCCTTTAGCTGAATGACAATAATCCTATCCTCCGTGTTTCAGAACATTAAGAAAAGATATTGAAATGAATGCAACCTGTTGCGTCCTCCAAGTCATCAGATTTTAAATAGCAGATAGAGAACAAACTTTGGCCAGCATGGCATGGTACTTCTCCTCAGATTCATTGCTCTCATTCATCTTAGTGCTCTATAATTTGTAAAGATGTAGGTAACATATAAATATTCATGACAGGTCTGAAAATAGACCATCCAAGATTCTTTCTTTGTGTTAGAAATAAGCAGAACATGAAATAGAGTTACAAATAAGTCTGAGCAATGATACACTCCAGCCATTCTTTAAGGGAAAATAAAAGGATAAGGTAATTGAGGCCCTGCCCTATAAATGAATCCCAGGGCTTTGCAAGCTTGACAAATGGTAAAGGAGATGGTGGTGGGGAACTACCTTATAGGAACTCTTGCCCAAGCTTTCTGATAGGTAAGGAAGAATCACAGCTTTTGTCAAGCCTGAAAGCTTCAACAGATGTTATACTTCTTAAGTCCTAACAGATGAAATAGCATGATTACATGCAGGAAGAATTTGTGTTCACACATATGTTTTATATGCAAATGGATTCCAATTCAATTATTTATGTCACGAGGTAGGGATCAATGTATTTCTATCATGTCATGTCAATCTCACATGCCTTCATTCAGAGGTCTAGCATGAGCAGATATCTCTATCTCTATCTCTATCTCTATCTCTATCTCTATCTCTATCTCTATCTCTATCTCTATCTCTATCTCTATCTCTATCTCTATCTCTATCTCATCTATCTATACCTGTGCCTTCAAGTCAGTGTTGACTCCTGGTGACTGACTGGACAAGTCCCTGCAATTTTCTTGGCAAGGTTTCAGAAATAGCTTCCTTCCTCCTAGGGCTGAAAGTTACCAGCCCAAGGTCACCCAACTGGATTCGTGCCTAAGGCAGGACTAGAACTTACAGTCTCCCAGTTTCTAGCCAGATGCTTCAACCACTACACCAAACTGGCTCTTGTCTATGTCTACGTCTACGTCTACGTCTACGTCTATCTAGCTGTAGCTATAGCTATTTTATTTATTTATTCATCATATTTATATCTATATCTATATCATCTATATAAAAACCAAACTATGGCTTTTGGTACTTGAGTGAAGAACTATGTTGGAAATTTGAAAGAAGTGAAAAAACAGAAGGGCAATTTATTACATCAGGAAGTGCAAATCATGTTGGGGCACTTAAGAACTGGAGATTTAACCAAAAGTTCATTCATCTCTATTTTCCATTAAGAACACTGTGTGTGTGTGTGTGTGTGTGTGTGTGTTCATTCAAGGGTTTCATCTTTTCTTTGTGAGGTAGACAAACAAACATACACCAATGTGGTGTAGTGGTTAAGGTGTTAAACTAGGAGTGGGGAGACCAAGGTTCCTGTCCTCCCTTAGGCACCAAAGCTTGGCTGGTGACTGTCTCTCCCTCCCTCCCTCCCTCCCTCCCTCCCTCTTTTTCAGCCCTAGATTAGGAAACAGAAAAATATCCATTTACCAACCCACACTGGAGCAGCATGGTCTATAATCTTCAATGAAGCCTTTGTCTTGCAGTGGATTGATTTGGGCTGATATGGTTATTGTAAAATATCTACCTACCTACCTACCCACCTACCTGCTGTAAACCGCCCAGAGTCGTTTCAATAAGATGGGCGGTGATAAATTTGATTGATAAATAAGTAAGTAAATAAGTAAGTAAGTAATTAAGTAAATAAATAAATAAATAAATTTAACAGTACAAAAATATATGTGCTACCATATCCAAATAGCCATATGTCTTCCACCATAGAGTTGAATGCAATTAATTTACTTTGTATATATGTTTAAACATATTTATTCTTTAATATATGCATGTTAAAGCATTTTGGTCTATTTTTAAGGCAAGAATACATTTCTAAAATTTGGGGAGGTAACTATATTCTGAAAATTTGGAAGGAATATATTAGGTCAGTGTGTCATGCATAAAACTCCTACCTAAAAATCTGGAGATTATCCAGCAGTATCAAGATAGATGGGTCAAGCGTTTGATATAAAGCAGTATCCTTAGATAACATTCCCTCTTGGTGGTACAGTGTTCCATAGAAGAGAATATATTGCTTCATCAACCTTCTCCCCATTTACTTTTGAGAAGACTTGAAAATTGGTCCAATTCTAATTTCCTAGTGATGTGTTCCCAATATCCATTAAAATCTGACTGGTCTAATGGTCTATTACTTCAATTCTGATTTGCTTTTGTTTTTTGTTTTTTGTTTTTCTTAATATTAATGTTGGAAAGCGAGTAATAGAAACAATAAAATAGTAATATGTGCAAATATTAATATATTCAAATGTTTTGTATTCTACAGTTGTCATGCTCTCCAGACACATATATGCACACACCCCTAACTGTAAATTGCTACAGAATCTGTGAACATATTTTAGATGATTTACTACATTATGACATGACCTTATAACTATCCACACCTTTTATTGATTAGCAAAACCTCAGAGACAGGAGCTTTTCTTATGGGGCATCTTTCAGAATAGAGTGAGAAATACACATTCAACTTCCTGTGCTTCAGATGCAACACTGACCATAAAGCCATAATAAAAGTAGATTATGTGCAGTAGTTTAAAAGCATTAAAACAAAGTCTGATATGATCTCATCTATTTTCGAGTTCCCCTTCCCTTGATCTCATCTCTTGCCACAGAAGAGAGGGACAAGGACTCCCCTCTTTATCTGCTGAAGGAAAATCCTGACAACTTCCTCACAACCCACCTCCGTAAGATACCAGTGAATCAGGCTAGACCCTCTATTTCTAGTTAGCCTCATCTGGAGGATTTCATAGCTTCAACTCCCAGATACCTTTTTGATGGCCAACTGCAGAAGACAGGAAGGTACTTAAAGAGTCTTATTCACAAGAGGCATTGGTACTCTTGAGCTGCTATATTAGTCCCAAGGAAACCCCTCTTTTTCAGTATTTAATTATGCCTTCCTGCTTTTGATTTTTTCCCCCTCCCCCTGAAGACAATTTCAGTGAAATGCATGTAGGTGAAATCTGAATTCTTGCCCTTCCCTTAGTTATGAGCAGCAGAGACAGTGGGGAGTGTAAAAAAAGTCAAAATGGTGGCCACATCCATGTAGTCAAACAGAGTCCCTTTGTACATGCAGTTGTAGCTGCCATCTTCACTTTTTGATCCATCCTGTGGACACACATGCTTCCAAAGTGAGTAAGAAATGTAGATCAGTGTCCTGTGTACCATTCTACACTCATCTCTCCAAAGGCTTGCTTCCAGCTTCAGTTAAATCCACAGAGAAAAAGAACTCTAATGCCGGTCACAGGTGCTGGTGAAATGTCAGGAACCAAAACTTCCAGAACATGCCCACACAGCCCGGAAGACCCACATCAGCCATAGAACTCTAATTATTATTATTTTTTAATAGCAACGCAAGAAGGGACAGAGATTGGAGGAGGGGTAGCAGAAAGCAAAACCAAGGCAAGCACCCTTTGCCACCCCCCCACACCCCACAATTGCATTAGCTCAACAACACAACCAACAGAGATTCTAAAGACATCCTAAAGTATGGAAGAAAATGAAGCAGAAAAACAGAAACTTCTTTCTTAGGAGAAGAAACTTTTGGGGAAATTGGAAAATGGATTTTGGCACAGTAGTACTGAAAATCATTTGGGGAGCTGAGCTATTCTCACCTTTAAACTTATCTAGAAATACTAAAGAGAAATACCGAAATGAAACATAACCAGAAACATCTTAAAACACACACACATATCTTTAGAGGGTTGTTGCACTTTACCTCCTTAAGCCATCAGCAGATATATTTCATGAAACTAACAACATGTACTCTGAAAAATATTTTTACTTATGGGAACAAAACCCAGTGGATATAGAATCTGAGGATAGCAGACCTTTAGATTACTATCCCTTAACTAAGACATCAGCACTAAACCCATTGGTTTGTTCTGATCTATGGAGTGAGTCATTCTAGGATCATCCTTTACACCAAAAACATGAACAAAAAGTTTGGCTTTCAGCTCATTCCTCAACCCAATTCACTTTAGAATTCACCTTCGGAATAAAAGATCTTCCAATCCTGCACTTTATCTCACTAAATACACAACATTCCAGTAGAGACTACATGGAAGCAGTGAGCGTTGCCTAATAATTATTAACATCTGACTGTGAAATATAAAACATGATAATAGGTATCAGCCTAGTGCCAACCTAAAATGAACTACATTTTAGGATAAATACTTAAGTAAAAGAACAGATGTGTGGCAGTAGAAGACTGAATAGTAAGTGAAAGTAGTAGGTGAATAGAGTAATTGAATTAGTCTACCACTGAGATTAATCAACTGTTCAAGATTAGATTATTATTTTTTTTAGCATCCACACTGTGAAATGTTCTGGTTGTTATTTTACTTTTAATCAGTAAGTGCCACATCCTCTGGTGAATTTTCCGTAATAGTAAAGGATATGGAACATTTCATTTGCATTTGCTTTTTAATGTTCTAGGAACAACCAACATGACACAAAAATGAGGTATGATTCATGGCTATTTGTGGTAGGACATGTTTCATAATGTATCCTAATAAAATTATTATGGCATAAAAGCGACTTAACAAGGATGAGGGTAATTGAGCTATAATACGCACACGGCATATGAAGTGCTTTTAATCATCACTGGATCTTGGCTTTTTAAGATTCTCCTTAGTTAATATCTTCCCTTATTGAAGAAAAAGAAAGGAAGAATATTAAAAACAAACAAAAACAATAGCCTATCTTACTAACAGTCAAATATATGAAGGATGGAGCATGGGCATCAGCAAGACGGAACAAGTGAGGCATGTGAGTCATGGTACAAATTATGTGAGTTACATGCTGCATGTCATCTGTGCCATGATGCAGCAGTTGCCTTGTACATGGCTTAAGAGCTTTCTGGAAGGCCAGAAGTGTCACATCCTATCTGATATCATCTGGATGATGCTGTCACAATGCAGGTGACATCATCATAGAATCTACAGGTTGCTTATGAGATTGAAAAGACTGTTTTTCCCAGAATTGTGGCTAAATTCACATAACTCAATAGGGTAAAATGTGGGTAGTCTGTAATTCAAGTTATCATATCTATTCAGCCACCATACTTCCTTTATGTTTCAATATATTGGCTAACCTAAGCAATTAACTGGTAGATTATTTAAATAAAATATGGGTTGGGACTTCCAGTGGGGACATGATGGCTTAGCCATATCTCCGTGAGAGGGGAGACGACAATGCAGTTGATCGGTGGCTGGCAGTAAGTGCTAGGAGGAAGCAAAAAAATCAACCCATACAGACTCCAGATGGCCATTCCTCGAAAGCTAATAATGAAGACAGCAGCTTCTGTGAAAGGCTTTCGAGTTGAGCAGCTGAGAGGCAGGGGATCCATCTTGTTTGAAGCTGCCTTGCAGCTATTCATGGACACTAGAGCCGACCAAATCTCATTTCTTAAACGCTTTGGATTATGACTATATTTCAACTTGGGAGACACCTTCCTTGCAACAGATAAGTAATTCTCTTGGGGCTTATCTTTATTTTTGAGTTTATATATTTAAAAGAAGAAATAGAGTTTCAATTTGAATCTGATTAATTCACAAAAAGATGGATGAAAAGTGGAATTTAAAAGGGACTTAAAATCCGTTTATAGCAAAAAGGGAGGTCTATTTGTTAAAGGTTTATTTTTATGAAACTCCATCTGTGTAATTGGATTTGATTTTTTTATGGGATTTTTCTGTGACATGTTTGTTGATTGGCTGGATTTTTAAGACAGAAGATAGTAATTTGAGCCCTCTGTATATTTTTGGCTGGAATGAGTATGCAATTACAGCATGAAAGGCATCAGAGGGCATGAACTATCTGCTACTTTCACTTATACTTCCTACAGTTGTTTGACTAGAGGGAGGGAAAAAAAAAATAAGAAAATGGCTAAAAGAGGCTCTTTGGAAGAGCTGTCAGAGGATAAAACAACTCCTTTAAGGTTGCTCCAATTAATGTTTGATGAACTAGGAGCTAGATTCGAGTACCTTGAAAAAAAAAGATAGAGGAAAAGGTGAATAAGATGGCTAATTTTGAAATGCAAGTGGAGATTGACTTGAAAGAGAATTTCGAGTTCTAAAAAATCCAGGATATTGAAGGTGGCATGTATAATAACAGTGTTATAGATTTAAAACTGAACTTGAAAATGCAAAAGGATAAGAGTGATATGAAAAAGGATGCCAGAATGGATCTACAAGTGAAACTAAAGTGACTTTAGTCACAATGATAAAGGGGCCATACAAATAATAGAAAAGAAGAGTGACCTGGAAAGTTTGGATTGCAAGAGGAATGTGGTAAATTGGTGAATACACCTATTCACCTCTATTGGAATGTGCTAAATTGGTGAGGATGGGGGCTAACTAAACAACGTGAAATTTCCCATTATAAAATTAAGTCTCCCATAGAATGGGAATCATGGCAGTTCCTCTGATTCTGTACACTTGTGATACTCATTCTTAATGATAGGTACGGAAGATGATCTAACTAGAATACTTCTTCATAGAGTAGACTGAGGTGTGGAATGGGATAAATTCCAAGAAAATAACTGGCTCCTTCATTTCTTATTCAGAATGGATTTAGAGCCACCTAGCTGGGAGAAAGAAAAGATTAAAGAGAAAGAAAAAAATTGATTGGGTTAAAAAGAGGTTGTCGGAAACAGAGAGAATGAACGATGAGTGATGCTACCTCATTCCTGCCAGACAGTATCATATGACCTTTAGCCGAGTACCCTTGTGGGAATGGATGCTTTAAACCCCCCAAAAGATTGTCTATGTCTGATTTACAGGTGTGGATGTAACTTAAAAATGCCTGGAAAGAATGAACTGTTTCACACTGCACAATATGTTGTAATGTGGTTGTTGATTCAATTTGACCTACTATATTGTGTGAACCCAGTTAATTTTGTTTTATTTAGTGAACCATATTTAAACAAATTTGGCCAAAATCTGCTTGAAGAATCTATTTATACTGCATTTCTGAAGCTACAGCCATAACCTTGTCCTAATGAATCCTAGCATAGAATATATATCCAATCTACTATCCATTATTGATCAACTATCTATCTATCTATCTATCTATCTATCTATCTATCTATCTATCTATCCTCTGAACAAAAATCGTTGTATACAATGCATACAGAATATCAATTAATGAAAGTTCAGTTATCCTATGCCACTTTTTAACAGATCTACCATATTCACAATTAAGTCTAATTATTGAAAAAAAGGATAATTGTATGTTCCTTCAAATATTTCAAGGACTGAAAGGCATAGAATTGCATAACAATGTAACATCAAGACCAAGATTTAGCTCTCCAGAACTCTATTAAACAATATTTCTCCACTAATCTCAGTCCATTATATTCTATTCTCTATGGTGCCTCTGAAAGAAAGAAGAAAAACTGAAGTATATGGTATACTAATTTGGACAAAACCTGATTACCAACCTTCCTGCACTTGCTAAGAGTTGATGTCTTCCTTTATACCTCACAGAGATTGACATCAGGTATCAAACAACCCAAACTTGTTCTTTTATTGTTAACTTCTACAGGAAAATGCCAATTCTCATCCTTCTAAAATGCTTGCTAGAAGTCATTCTGGTCCTTCAAATACCACAATATGAACCCTGAATTTATTTTCAAAATTCAATGAGCAATATGCAATAATGCTTTCTATATTGCTAATTAGAGCCAGTTAAGTGTAGTGGTTAAGGCACCAAGATAGAAACCGGGAGACCTGGAGTTCTAGTCCCACCTTAGCCACAAAGCCAGCTGGGTGACTTTCAACCAGTCACTCTCTCTCAGCCCTAGGAAGGAGGCAATGGCAAACCACTTCCAAAATCTTACCAAGAAAACTGTAGGGATTAGTCCAGGCAGTTGCCAGGAGTCAACACTGACTTGAAAGCACATACACACACACTCAAAATTGCTATTTATTTAAAAAACAGATGTCCCCCAGTTTCAAATTGTTCTGTTTAAGTGATTGGCAGTTATTACTCACCATAAGAATGGTAGTATAACTTTAATAAATTATTAATCTGTTATTTTTTTAAAAAAATAATTCTGATCAATTTTGGAAAATATACATATTGTTTGGTCTCTTTGTTTCTCCATAGATTCTTCCACGTTTTTATTTCTACGCTGCTGCCAATAAGACCAATTATTTTCCATTACCCTACCTATAAACCCAGAACTTAAAAGATCTATAATTTAAGCAGACCATACAGGTCCTTTGGGGGGTTAAAATGGGGAGAATTGCCACAGGACCCACACTTACAGAATTTCATTCAAAATATGTTCAGTATATGAAATAATCTGAAGACTTCAGTTGGCATCTCAGTCAGTAAAATGAAGTAGTTAATATATAATTTTTGAGTTATTTCAGTATTCTGATCATTCTGTCAAATATTTACTGAGCCATTGACTTCAATGTTCAAAATCAGTGAAAATAATTTACATAGGATATAAATAATTATATTTACATAGGAAGAAAGTGGAGGGCTTCATGGATTTCCAGTCTTAAAAAGATGGTGCAACTTTGAAGAAAACATGAAGTTTATGAGTTTTCACATCTAAGTTCTATTCCTCCTAAATCTGTTTGCAAACCTACTGTGGTCAGTGACATTTTATGTAAAACAAGACTTTTCGTAGCAACATTAACAAAATCCTGCACAAACTCTTAGAAAAACTGGAGGAAATCAATAAACTTTAGCCATGTTAAAATCCATGAAGAAGGTTTGTTTATGGTGAACCTATATGCCATCTTCTGATTAACAAGACTTTCTCTTTTCTCTTTTCTCTTCTATGCCTTCGAGCCAGTCTTGGTAATTGTCTGGACAAGTCCATGTGGTTCTCTTGGCAACATTTTCAGAAGTGGTTTGCTACTGTCTCCTTCCTAGGGCTGTGACAGAGTGACTGGCCCAAGGTCACCCAGCTGCCTTTGTGCCTAGGGTGGGACTAGAACTCACAGTCTCCCAGTTTCTAGCCTGGTGCTTTAATCCATACACCAAACTAACTCTCAAGAAGACTGTGAAGAATATGAAAAAGCATAATTAATCCAGAGAGGTGAGAAAACTATACATAATGTTATGCCATTAGATTTCTGCTCACGCAAAGAAACTTTTCTTTTCCCTTTTCCTTTCCATTTCTTATCCAAATCTTCACCAGAAAATCCTTCACTCTCAGAAGCAGCAGCATTTGGAGTTGTAGCTGAATTAAAATGCATACTGTTTGCATATGCCATTCTACTGGCAGACACTATTGAATACAAACCCCTAATAGAGAGCAAATATTCATTAACACATCAACTGAAAGGTGGCCAGACTATTTCTATAAAAATATTACATTACAATACAAATGCACCTCCTTGGTCAGGTGCATCCACATTTTGAGGACTACTGTGTATTACTAAACTGAACAGAATAAGCTAAAAGGGCTCATTCAATTGACCTCAAAGGTGGGCAGCATCTTCAGATAGGGTGCAGAGCCTATTGTCCTCCAGAAGTTTTTGGAGTCTAGCAGTCATGATCCTCAGCAATTGGCTCTGTTGGCTGGAGTGATGGAAGCTAGAATCCAACATAACTGAAAGTTTACAGATTCCTCACTTATAATGAAGTAGCAGAAAATTATTTATGAAGTTATATACTTTCCTACACTGAAATGTATAAGATTTATTTTGGAGTTAGTAGATAGAGGTTTGTGACAGGATTTAAGATGTAAGTAATGTTGTTCTTTTTTTCCCACATCCCCATTGTTGCCAAGCATTAGGCACACAGTTTTTTTTTTCATGTTAAATCCTCAAAGCTTTCATTCTCTCTTCTCTCTTTCTCCCTCTCAAAAATAAGAACCAGACTCAAATTCAGATTGTCAAAAATTACCCTACACTTGTTTGTCCTTGGCATGAACACAAATAACTACCCATGTAACTCTCTGATAATTTGATATTTAAACATGTTCAGAAGGAACCAACAACATAAAGGTGTTTTTTTTTTAATCCTCAAGGGAAAATTCTCTGCAGAGAAAATGAATCAAATAAAAGGCTGGAAAACAGATGCATTTCTAAAGTCGGATACACACCGAGAAAAGGCTGGAAGCTTGGGGGAGACCCATTACCAAGACTCTATGAGCTGCTGCTTTCTGCTTCTAAACCAGGGCTTTTCATTAACAAACAGGACACGTCAGGGGCTTTATGAAAACATTTTCTTCTATTTGCAGCAGGGAGAAGTCAAGTTATCATGGATTCCCCTCCACTGAATGAACCAAGTCATTAAAGTGGCATTTACATTGAAAAGCTTTTCACTGAGCTTTTTGTCAAGCCTTTCAAACAGGAATGGAATGAAATGAATGGGGGGGCAGCTTACAAGTGATGCCTTGTTGAATATATGTGGGAGCAAACAGTCCCCATTGTGGGTGCAGGTGGGAAAGAAAAATGAATGGACAATGAGAGTAGCTGAAAGGGACAATCTCATTATTGATGGGCTCAGCATGTAGCTTTAATGAGGTTTAGGACAGCAGCAAGGACCCCATAATATATGAACCTTCCTTCCATTTTCAGACTGAAAAATATATAAAAACAGAATGAAACTTCATTGTAGTTGCTTAAGTGTGATCCTTTTAGTGTGATCCTTAAGTGTGATCCTACTTAGCATATTTGTGTGAAATGGAATTACTGAAGAACTAATCCATGTTTCAACTGTTCTGTTTAAGTCAGTGCTCAAGGAAGTAACTATGTCCTGAAGGCAGTGACTAGGTTCACATATATTAAGCCATAATTATTTTAACTAAGATTTTTTTTTAGAGAATTCACAATTGTGTAGGGTCTCACAAATATTATGCCAAAAGCTAGCAAACTAAGACTTTGTGACCAATATAAGGCAGACTTTTCCAACTTGGAAACCTCCAAAGACCATATAGGGTGCAATTTTTTGAAGCTGCCCTACACATCAAGAGGGGTCTAGATTGGGGAAAAGTTGAAAATGGGGAACCCATTTTTTAAAATATACATTTGGCTACAAATGCAAGCAGGATTGCTATTGTGTAGAACCAATCTGAAAACCAAACCAACAGAATCTCATATCCATACTCATTAATTGTCTTCCTATTGTAGTTAGAGAGGCATGGGTAGATTCCTTCATGGCTCTACCTAAGATTCTTTTGGCCAACAATGTAACCAGTGTTGTTGGGCCTCAGAGTCTAATATTCCACAAGAGAGAAATCTTGGGAAGAAAATTTCTGCCTTTTGGCTAAGGAAAAGTTTCATTTTTGTAGAGTCTGCAGTTCATACTGAAATGTTGGTTGCCCAAATAATGTGGTGTTTTATTTGTCCATTTCTGGAAAATTTAGCAAATTCCTCATTTGTTGTGGAACAAAATCTTATAGTTCATCAAGAAGTAATCTAACAATCAAAAAAGTGTGTCATCTTTCTTTGTTTAGAAACTATGGTTCCATAATCAATATTCTCTTTTCTTACTCCTTCATGCTAAATAGAGAAAACAGCAGAGACATTGTACTTGGTGTCAAATTCTTGTTTTAGTTCTTCATATTGTCACTGCAAACTTCTTAACTTTGGTTTCTTTACCCCACTGTTTTTAATTTACAACTGAATGCACAGATTAATTTGCTGTATATGGCTTTGTTGCCACATCTGTGATTTGGATTCTAGTTTTAGTTGTATAGCTCTCTCAGCTATTTCATCTAGTTTAAAATTTGATTTTAATAACAGCCTTATATAATAGTTTGAAACTGTTAAAAGTGTTAAACTGCTGTGAAACCATGTTTATATTTTTCCAAGTTGATATGTAAACAAAAAATGAGACGTTTTTCCCAGTGGAATAATTTCTACTTTCTATTATATTATTCTGTAAGTTTTTCCTTGCAATATTTGTATTTTGCAATTTCCATGTTTTTTTTAATTTGTTTTTCTTCTTTTAAAAATGAATAAATAAATGATATCTTTATCAGTTTTGTTGCATTTATAACATTTGTTATCTGCTGTTACTTATACTTTAACCTACGCAAAAAGTATTATGATGCAACTTTCAAAAGCCTTTTTCATTTCATTCCTTTTATGATAGAGACATCATAGTCGACAAGTGCCAGAAGACAAAGGGATCAATCATCAAGTTCTCAACCATAGTGGAGCCTTTTAGAGGACACTAAGTTCACTAACCGTGCTTCTAATCACTTTTGGAAATTGCCTATTTAACTATCTTAAGGCTATTATATATCTTTGGAATGACAAGTTTGAAAAGCCACCTGATGAGTCTCTCTTCATTTCTGAACAAAAGAAAAATTAACTACAAATTTAAGAACTTAAAGAATTTGAAAGAAATAGCAAAAAACTAAATAAGATTTTGAACCAAGAAAGTTATAAACAAACTAAGGGTCCATACAAATTTGGAATACTGAAACTTTTACTATAAGCTTTTGGAACTAACTATATAAAATAAACAGCTTTTCATGGGAACCCAAATTATTTTGTCTACTGTAAGTCATAACAGAGAATAGAGACCTTATGATTTAAATTGGACACTTAACGAGACTAAAGATCCCAGGGAAAAAGAAAAAAGAAAAAAAAAACCCTGCCTTTTATTTTGATTAGGTTTGGGATTTACAAAATGACACAAAACACTATAATATTTAAAATATTAAAGGAGATCTTCAAAGAATGGGGCCAGACATTAATAGCCACAACATCAACAATATCAGTAACTATCAGTAATGGATAGACTATGTTTAAAGGATGTTAATGAAGGAATGACAGGTGAAACAAATCTTGCTTGATGAAAAAATAGTGGAATCAGAAATATTGTATATATATATATATAAAAAGTGTGCATTCCAAGATGGAGAAGGTATTTAAAGTGGAAATGCAAGTGGCAGGTCAAGAGAATGACCTGGATAAGATCTCTTTACTGGATATACAAAAAAAGCTGGCTGAAGTTTTAAAAATTAAAGGGGAAATCCATTGATAAACCAAGAGAATGACCTGGATATATATATATTTAATTGGATTTATAAAAATGGTTTGCTAAAGCCTTGAAAAAAACCTTTGTGATGGGACAAAGAAGAATTGAAGAGATGTCAAATCCCACAACAATATTTGAATTAAAGATTAAGATTTTCAGTGGTAAATGGAAGGAACATAAAGTTGGTTTATTTGATTAAGGTTAAAATATAAGACATGTTTTTATGAAATTCTGGCAAACATTTACGAACTTTTTGCTGACATCAGGATTGAAAAGTTGATGTCTTACGGAATTGCTTATAGATAAGGGATAAGTTAGGGGAAGAAGAGATATCTGCTCATAATCTTATAGAGAGTAAAGGGCTACCAACATGTTTATACGTGATGAAGACTGGAATTCAGTTCTTTATACATTTTTCTTATACTTTATTTCATTCTTTCTTTTTTCTTTTCTTTCTTCTTTCTTCTTTTTTTTTCTTTGCACTTCTTACTCTCTCTTTTTACTTTCCTTTCTCTGAGTTTAGTTTGTATTAGTTTTTATTACTATAATTAAAACCTTTAATACATAAGAACAGCCTAGTAAAATATTAGCATGGACTAGGCTGCAACAATAGCAGCCACAAGTCAAACAGTACAAGTCAGCATCACAGAAGTTTGGTAGGTCTGTGAATGAGTAATTAATTTCATATGAATTATCCTTACTTATACTTTCTGCATGTGCAGAACTGAAAAACAGTTCTGTGGTCCAAATTTGTATTTTGTTGTCTTTTACAATGCATTTGATAATACATTCTATAACTACCAAAAAAAATAATAATAATAAGATGCACATTTGGGAAATGTTCACAATCTATCACAAGGGGAAATCTACCAGAAAATCTATCAGAAAATATGAATATAAGAAAAAGTGCATAAACAAGCATATCAAATGTTTATGAAATGTATGACTATGATAATATGTGCAATGTAAATGCTTGATTATTTTTAATACCAGCTAGGTAGTTGAACCTAATGTAGCCAATCTCTGAAAGGGAAGAAGAGTTAGATCCAGTTAGTACTTGGATGGGAGACCATGAGAAAAATTTATTTATTTATTCATTCATTTATTCAATCTATATAGCCTGGAGTATAGTCTAAATTAGTAAGATGAAAAATAAAAGTCCTGAAAGTAGGCAATAAACTTACTCAGAATCAGATTCAAGTTGACTTTGCTACTTTAACTTGAGAAAAGAAAACAAACTGCATTTGGCTGATTAACAGGGCCATATGCAAATAAACAAAATATTATTAAAGGAGGAAGTTTGAAAATCTTTTCATGTTAATTTAGATACACACATGCAACAACCCCTCATCAACACAGAGTGCACATTCATATCTGATGTTGTTCCCATGATGTTAGTGGTAAACAAATAATGTTGCAGTCAGGTTGTTTCTTGCACTCAATTGTTGTTGTTTAGTCGTTAAGTCGTGTCCGACTCTTCGTGACCCCATGAACCATATTGCGCCAGGCCTTCCTGTCCTTCACTGCCTCCCTGAGTTTGCTCAGTTTCATGCTCATTGCTTCAGTGATGCTATCTAACCATCTCATCCTCTGCCGTCCTCTTCTCCTTTTGCCTTCAATCTTTCCCAGCATCAGGGTCTTCTCCAAAGAGATCTCTCTTCGCATTAGGTGACCAAAATATCTGAGCTTGAGCTTCATTATCGATCCTTCCAATGAGCAATCAGGGTTGATTTCCTTTAAGATTGACTGGTTTGACCTCCTAGCAGTCCAGGGGACTCTCAAGAGTCTTCTCCAGCACCACAGTTCAAAGGCATCAATTCTTCGGCGCTCAGCCTTTTTATGGTCCAGCTCTCACAGCCATACATTACTACTGGAAAAACCATAGCTTTGACTATGCGGATCTTTGTCGGCAAGGTGACGTCTCTGCTTTTTAATATGCTATCTAGGCTTGCCATAGCTTTCCTCCCAAGGAGCAAGCGTCTTTTAATTTCATGGCTGCAGTCTCCGTCTGCGGTGATCTTGGAGCCCAAATAAATGAAGTCTGTTACTGCTTCCATTTCTACCCCTTATATTTGCCAGGAATTGATGGGTCCAGATGCCATGATCTTAGTTTTTTTAATGTTGAGTTTCAAGCCAGCTTTTGCACTCTCCTCTTTCACCCTCATCAAGAGGCTCTTTAGTTCTTCTTCACTTTCTGCCATTAGGGTGGTATCGTCCGCATATCTGAGGTTGTTGATGATTCTCCCTGCAATCTTAATTCCGGCTTGTGATTCTTCCAGCCTGGCATTTCTCATGATGTACTCTGCATATAGGTTAAATAAGCAGGGTGACAGTATACAGCCTTGTCGTACACCTTTCCCTATTTTGAACCAATCGGTTGTTCCATGACCGGTTCTAACTGTTGCTTCTTGGCCCGCATACAGATTTCTCAGGAGACAGGTAAGGTGGTCTGGTATTCCCATCTCTTTAAGAATTTGCCACAGTTTGTTGTGATCCACACAATCAAAGGCTTTTGCATAGTCAATGAAGCAGAAGTAGATATTTTTCTGGAACTCTCGTGCTTTCTCCATGATCCAGCGAATGTTGGCGATTTGTTCTCTAGTTCCTCTGCCTGTTCGAAACCCAGCTTGTACATCCGGTAGTTCTCAGTTCATGTATTGCTGAAGCCTAGCTTGTAGGATTTTGAGCATAACCTTGCTAGCATGTGAAATGAGTGCAATTGTGCGATAGTTTGAGCATTCTTTGGCGTTGCCCTTCTTTGGAATTGGAACGTAAACTGACCTTTTCCAATCCCGTGGCCACTGTTGCGTTTTCCAAACTTGCTGGCATATTGAGTGCAGCACTTTAACACCATCATCTTTTAGTATTTTAAATAACTCAGCTGGAATACTGTCATCTCCACTAGCTTTGTTGTTAGCAATGCTTCCTAAGGCCCACTTGACTTCACTCTCTAGGATGTCTGGCTCAAGGTCAGTGATCACACCAGCGTGGACATCAGGGACATTAAGATCTTTCTTGTATAGTTCTTCTGTGTATTCTTGCCACCTCTTCTTAATCTCTTCTGCTTCTGTTAGGTCCCTGCCTTTTTTGTCCTTTATCATGCCCATCTTTGCACTAAACGTTCCTTTCATATCTCCAATTTTCTTGTAGAGATCTCTAGTCTTCCCCATTCTATTGTTTTCCTCGATTTCTTTGCATTGTTCATTTAAGAAGGCCTTCTTATCTCTCCTGGCTATTCTCTGGAAATCTGCATTCAGTTGCTTATATCTTTCCCTTTCACCCTTGCTTTTCGCATTCCTTCTTTCCACAGCTATTTGTAAAGCCTCATCAGACAGCCATTTTGCTTTCTTGCATTTCTTTTTCTTTGGGATGGTTTTAGTTGCTGCCTCCTGTACAATGTTACGGACCTCCGTCCATAGTTCTTCAGGCACTCTGTCTACCAAATCTAATCCTCTAAATCTATTCATCACCTTCACTGTGTACTCACCAGGAATATGATCTAAGTCATATCTGAATGGTCTAGTGGTTTTCCCTACATTCTTCAATTTAAGCCTAAATTTTGCAGTAAGAAGCTCATGATCTGAGCCACAGTCAGCTCCTGGTCTTGTTTTTGCTGTCTGTATAGAGCTTCTCCATCTTTGGCTGCAAAGTATATAATCAATCTGGTTTCGGTATTGACCATCTGGTGATGTCCATGTGTAGAGTCGTCTCTTGTGTTGTTGGAAAAGAGTGTTTGCTATGACTAGCTTGTTCTCTTGACAGAACTCTATTAGCCTTTGCCCTGCTTCATTTTGTACTCCAAGGCCAAACTTGCCTGTTATTCCGATTACTCCTTGACTTCCTACTTTAGCATTCCAATCCCCTATGATGAAAAGGACATCTTTTTTTGGTGCTAGTTCTAGAAGGTGTTGTAGGTCTTCATAGAAGCGGTCAACTTCAGCTTCTTCAGCATCAGTGGTTGGGGCATAGACTTGGATGACTGTGATATTGAATGGTTTGCCTTGGATACGCACTGAGATCATTCTGTCGTTTTTGAGGTTGTACCCCATTACTGCCTTTCCCACTCTCTTATTGACTATGAGTGCAACTCCATTTCTTCTAAGGGTTTCTTGCCCACAGTAGTAGATATAATGGTCACCCGAATTAAATTCACCCATTCCCGTCCATTTCAGTTCGCTGATTCCCAAGATGTCGACGTTCAATCTTGTCATCTCATGTTTGACCACATCCAGCTTGCCTTGGTTCATAGATCTTACATTCCAGGTACCTATACAATATTGTTCTTTACAGCATCGGACCTTCTTTTCGCTTCCAGATACATCCACAGCTGAACGTCCTTTCGGCTTTGGCCCAGCCGCTTCACTCTTTCTGGAGCTACTTGGAAATGCCCTCCGCTCTTCCCCAGTAGCATATTGGACACCTTCCAACCTGAGGGGCTCATCTTCCGGCATCATATCTTTTAGCCTTTTAACATTGTCCATGGGGTTTTCTTGGCAAGGATACTGGAGTGGGTTGCCATTTCCTTCTCCAGTGGACCACATTTTGTCAGAACTCTCTGTCATGACCTGTCCGTCTTGGGTGGCCCTGCACGGTATAGCTCATGGCTTCACTGAGTTACGCAAGCCCCTTCGCCACGACAAGGCAGTGATCCATGAAGGGGCTTGCACTCAATAATGGGGGGGAAAAAACAACTTTATTTTATAGAATATCCACATGCACTCACAATTACAGTAAATGCAATAGAAAAATGCCAATAAATAATAATTTAGGCAGCATTTGCCAATAGGCTTAATTAATTCAATTGACAATGAGGGACAAAAATAGAAGTGGCATTTTCTATTTCTTATTATGTGATTATTTAATACGTTTATACATCCTTTCTCATAACACTATTTCTACTTGATTATAATACTGAAGTCTGTCAGGACATCTTTTGGGAAATGCTACTGTTATTTATAAGGGTTTTTTTTGTTTTTTGTTTTTGTTTTTTTAAAGGTTATCTCCACTAATGAATATAAGTAGGCATTGAATATCAGATTTTATCACCCTTTTCCCCTTTCTGTTGAAATCACATTCCAAGATTTGTCCTTGACAACAAATGAACTCAGACTGTAATGTTCATATCTGACAAATACAGCCACCCTGCCTGGAATCTGCAAATACAAGCATCTCTCAGCATCTTCTCTTAAGTGAGTCAGAGAGACACCACTTCTGCCAGACACTGTGCATCATTAAACTTCACAATGAACACAGTCGCTAACAACTCACCCAGGCTTTCTTATCCTCGACTTCTCCTTTTCTCCACCACCCATGGAAACAAACAAACAAAATCTTTACAGATTGGTGTACTGCCATTGCTGTTAATTCTATAAAAACTTACTATAAGTGAGTGGAGGGGGAATGGCATTACTTAGCAGTGATTCCACCATGGTTCACAGGTGACATACTCTTTGTGTTGGAACTCTGAGCAGAAGAAAAAAAAAACAAACTTTTTCTCTAGCTCCTTTTCAGCTATTAGAAAGGAAAAGAACAATATGTGGTTTTCAGTAGTTGAGATGATTTGCCAAGAAACTCATGTAATTGGCTTCCAGGGACTTTGTTGGTGGCACAATGTTCACAGCGGCTTGCAGGAAGAACTAGTCCACGCCTTTATGGAGTTACTAGTCCGCTAAGGTTTTCTGCTCTTTTCTATTCACCATGCTGAAGAGAATCAGGCAAAGCTAGTGTTTATTACTGACAGAGGATATATCATGGCCTCACTAAGAGGCAATCAACAAGAAATCACCATACATCTTTTCTATCTCCACACTATAGATGCACCAAGAAGAAAGGAAAGTTTAGGGAAGTAGAAAAAGGAATGAGATTTCAGCAGCAGTTCTTCCTCTAGCAGATCTTTCTCCCATCCTTGCTTAAGGAGATATATAGGACAATCTGGAAATAAGAAAATTAGGATGGAAATCATAGATACCATCTCACTTATATCTGGGTTAATATGTGTCTGTATTTTTTTTTTTTTTTTGTCTGCGCTCAGTCATTACTGACCCTGCAGTGACTGCTTGGATGAGTCCTTGCAGTTTTCAAGGCAATTGTTTCGGAAGTGGTTTGCCAGAGCCTCCTTCCTAGAGCAGAGCCCAGCTGGCGAGCGCAGGAGGCGGGGTTTCCATTGCTTCACACCCTTTTCGGGCGCGCGTGGTTTCACACTTACCGGCAACTGCTCCCAACTCCCGTGCAAGCGCCACCAGCATTTTTCTTCCCACCGGAGTGAGAGTACCCATTCATCTACTCACATGAGTTTTCGACCTGTTGGGTTGACAGGAACTGGGGAGGAAACAGGAGCTCACCCTGTTTAGCGCGAAGGCTGGACTCGAACCGCTGAAGCATCAGCCATTTCTGGCTGGCAACTTTCAGCGTCATTAAGCTACTGCGCCACCACGTCCCCCTGTGTGTCTGTATATGTGTCTACAATTTTTTCCCCCTCTCTCTCTTACATGAACACACATTTTAGCCAAGGCCAGCTACTTCTTACAGGTGTTTGGATGAAGGAAACTTTCTCCCAGGACTTTTCAAAATTTTATTTTTTCCCTATAGAATCTTCAAAAGGGATTGGGAAATTCCTCAGACATGCTGGACAACAGATGGCATGCCTCAGTGATGTATCTCACCTCTACTGCTGTACTACTGAGGGAAGGACAGAAGACCTGTCTGATTAAACTCTGAGGCAATTCATAATTGTGCCAATAATAATAGTTCCGGGCATCAAATCATGCTTTTCTAGCTGATTGGGCTTTTCTGTTTTGGATTATCTCTAATCTACAAGGGATCAAAAAGGAAGGAGAAAATAGTTCTAGACTCTGACACAGAATATGTGAAGGCTCTAGATTCCATAACTTCTAATCCAAGGAACATAGGATTCTGGGTATTGGATAAACTTTTAATAATAAAACATTACCTGAATTTTTAGAACTTCCAATAAAGTTCTAAAATTCTTCTACATCAGTATTCAATGATTGGTTTAGGTCTCCTTCAAAGTAGAAGATATATCCCCTAAACCAATTCAGCACATCTTTAAAATGGTATATAAAGCTCATCAAATAAAATCACTATCTTCTTTTATATACCATAATATCAAAATTCCACCACCCAATATGTGGTAAATATTAGCTGAGATGCTTTCAAAATGGATAAAGTGTACTTATTGCACTGATTTATTCCAAGATGTTCAATTTTATTTAGGCCCCAGAAAGTTTGAATTACAAATACCAAGTTGTATTGATATGAACAAAAGCTTTAGGCATAATAACTAATTTCAAAATTATAAGAAAGACATTTAATACACCTTGCCTGTGTAGTACTCAGTATTAAAAATCTGAAGTAAAAATAAAGACTCCTTTCTATCAGGCTCAATTTGTGGTGACATGGACATGGATAAGTTAGTTTCTTGCAACAATATTAAAGTGGTTTTACGCTGCTTTCTTCCAAGTTGTATCTTTTTTCCAACTTCACAGTCTAATCTATACCTCTACTATTTCTTGGTGGCATCCTCTCCAAGTGCTAACCAATTCCATTTCTGCTTAGTTATTTTGAGATAAACCACGTTTAACTAGGTATCGTCACCACAGCATTAAATAAATACAGTTGTTTACGTGTTCTTTGCCATTCAGTCCCTTACTACAAGGCAGTGCTCTCACACTCTGCCTATCTACAGAGGATGTTAATATATATGGTCAACCACCCACACTTCAACTGTGGTCTTGGACAGTCATAACCACTCCTCATGACTGATAAAGTATTGGGCCAAAACTAGGATTGATTGATTGAATGATTTTATTGCATTTATATCCAGCCAGAATCCAATGTCTCTTGGCAAAAGACATGACATAGGACATAACAATGATTAAAAACTCTAATATATGATTAAAAATACTAATAAAATAACAATCACAAAACCACAGAGTGAAAGACACAATATAACCAATGTAAAGAACCAGAACAATAAAAGAAAACAAAAAAGAATAACAGTTGGTACAGTGCATGAACTGAGTTAAAACAAAATAATTCTGCTCATAACATCTTCCTGAAAAGCAACAAGGAGAAAGTTAGCTTGATTGCCACAGGGAGCACTGGCACTGCCCCAGAGAAGCAGTGCCTTTTGGCTTTGACTCCCTTTCTATCTTGAAGAAGGGGAGGAAGACTTTCTCCCTGTATGATCCACTAGATCAGTTGGAGGAGGCAGTCCTGCTGGTACCCAGACAGGAAATTACTGAAGAGGGTTTAATTTATTTCTGTTCTTGGATTCTTATTTTTCTTATTTTTTGCAGCCTTGAGGCAATTGATATATTAAAACAGGATTGCCTAGTTGCACATCATGCCATGAGTTCTTTTATGTGCCACCGTGAGGATCTCAATATCCCCCACCACCACCTTACTTGTGCTGTGACAATGGAATTGGAAAGAATGTTCGCCTAGGCATCCCCAACCTGGCACCCACCTGTTGGGTCTATGACTTCCTGAATTCCCAATCAGCATAGCCATAGTCTGAATACATCTCAAAGCATCAATTTGGAGAAAGCAGACTTATTTTGCTTCTTACTTCTTGAGTGTTCTCAATGTAGGCGGCCTTGAATTAGATTAGCCTATGTGCCCAGTGAGACCGTGTCACCTACTCTGACTGCTAGCAGCCTTTTAGGGCAGGAATGGTCAAGCTTTGTTGGTTGGAAGCCATGTATAACATTTTGGGGAAAGTAATGGCCACGATGAGTAGCTCAGTTAAGAACACTGAATAGTACTATATCCTTTATACAGGCAAGGACAGGATATCTGGGTATTTTTAATTTAAAAAAAAAAATCAAATTAAGCTTAATTTGGGGCTTAGCCCAGAGTTTTATATATTTCTTACCTCAATCTGCTATGATTGTCAGCAAATGTGACTGAAGGGGGCTCTGGCAGATTAAAATAGTTTGGGGACTACTTGCAGCTCTAGGTTCTCAAGTTATCCACCCCCTCTAACCATCATACTGGGATCTTTCATGTCAAGAAGAAATAGCTGACCTTCTATTAGACAAGGAAAGCTATAATCCAATGAGGCATGATCAACAGTCAAACCTCAAGGAACTTGACTTTTTTGGCTAGAAGTAAGTTTGGATTGGCAAAGTAAGAGAGGTTACCAGGTACAGCCTATAATTCTGCAGTCAGTCACTGAAGGAAGTCAGAATTTGGAACTAAATCTCTTTTTACTGTAATCAATACCTGTTTCACCCCTGGCAATCTCAAATGCGACTGACAGAAGAGCCATTTGTATATTGTTTGAGGAACAAGGGATTACTGAAATTTTAGTGAAACATGGAATATGTTAACAGAAGTCAACAAAATCTAAACTCTATTCAAAATTGCTTAACTATTGTGGCCTAAATGCAATCTTCCAAAAATTCTTTGCATATTTTTCACCTATAAAACACTCTTGGGAATGTATATTAAAAATTGAAGCAGCAATGGAGTTTTCCAGCTGAGAGATTATAAAAGTTCTTTGTTTCATAAGGTATCCCTGTAACCAACCCTGCCATCCCAAAAATTTCTTCCTGCACAATCATTGTGAAGATTTTCACCTCTCCAACCTCCTGAAAGCTAAACATTCAACTTGAGCATCCATTTTAGGTTTAACTACTAGAAACACTGCTTCCAAATTTGTCACACTGTTGGGAGATGAAAAGAAATTGGAGGAAGGGGGGATAGCTGATCCACAGGCTGGCCTATTTCAAGGGGGGATTCATTGGCACCAGAAGCAGCAACATTCTTCCTACCTCTCATTTATTGATTAGTTTACTTACAAATTAGTTTATTTAGAAATTCTGTTTTTCATGATAGATATAAAATGAAAACTTACAACATAAACATCATTACAGAAATACATCAAAAGTAAAAATAAGAAATAAAAACACAGTATCGAAATTCTTAACTGCAATAGCATATCACGTCAGAAGTAACATCTTCAGGGAGTTAATAAAGTCAAGATGGTGGCTATCACCATGCAATCCAAAATCCTGTACCTTTTTACAGGATGTTGCATGCACAATTGCACAATCATGGCCACCACCTTGACTTTTTAAAATGCTCTCTGTGACCATCCCTGGGTGTGCAGACATGTGTAAATAATGGTGGTAGAACCACTTCACCCCAATAAAATCATCTGACTTTTTTTTTGAAATCTCCCATCCCTTCCCTTCCAAAAGAAACACCTTTTCTATTTAGCTCTAAAAGAATTATGAAGGTGAAGTTGGAAACCTGGTCACGTGGCTGCATTTTGCATATCAATAAATCTACCTCCCTGCTCCATCACAATTAAGAAAAAGCCTAGTAGCCAATAGAGAATATTCATAATATATCACAGCAGACATGGTATCATAACATTCTCTCAGATTACATTGTCAATCATAATACCTCGCAAGGGCAAGAAACCTATTTCGTACTGTGGCCTTGTCAGCGTACGGATCCCAAGGAGTATTTATGAGCTGCAGAGGCCAAGAGCAGCAGAAGATAAAGTTGTGTGTGTACTTAATCAGGTCAAAAGCAGAAGACCTCATTAAATCTCTCTCCTCCTGCCTTTTACTTGTAGGAGTACATTCTGGGGAGAAATTACGAAGGTCTCCTTAATTAAAAAGTACATCATCATTATTATTGTAATTAATCCAAGTTAGGGATAATTGTAGTTTTCTGGTGGTTCAGAGTTGCCATTGTTTAAAAATGAGCTGGATAAAAGTTCTGTCTCCAGCTAAAAGCTGAACTAAGCTATGGCATTAATAGTTGTAGTGCTTAACATCCATTCCCTAAAATAGTAAACTGGAATGGAAGGGGAGAAGGAAAATGGTGCATCTGTAGACCTTAATGGTTCACATTACCAGCAAATGAAATCTTTGATAACTTCAACAAAAATAACCAATGTACATAGCCTGGCTGTTTTGAATCTTGCTGATTAGCAAAGAGGAAACTAATATTTTCCTAATATAAGAGCATAAGTGTGCTACTGTCAAGCAACCTAAAATTATTTGATAAAGTGGCATATAAAATAGCAAAGAAAAATAATTGAATATCAGCATTTATGACATGGCTGATAAGTCCTAGGATACCCTTTCTATCTTTTTAAAACATGGCTTTCTGTACTTCTGAGCATCGTATCCATATTAAGACCAGAACATCAGAATGTCATGAACTGAGAAACACAGCTGCCATGTACTGAGTTTGATTACTGAGGCCAATATTGTCCATTGAGGCAGTATCTCCACTTGGGCCTCACCATGGCACAAACGTTCTGTGGCACCATCATTTTTTTTTCTGCCAGATCCCCATCATAATTGCTTTCTTCCCCAGCCCATGAGTCAGACAAGTTTAATTTGCTGTAAGCTGTATCTGTATTAAAAGTGTTTTTCCCCTTATTTCAGCATCTTCCAAGCATAGCCTTAAGGTGTATAACATTTGTTAGGCTTTGTCACCCATTACCTTGGATGGAAGTCAAGTGACCAGCAAAAAGAGGTAATAAAGGGAAGATAAGGATAGGTAATAGGAACAGGAAATTTCATACCAGTATAATTTTTTTGCTGACTCAAGGATAGGTAGGGAGCATTGTAATTCTATAGTGGGGAAATATGTCCAGAATGACAGCAGCTCCCATGACATGCAGTTTCAAAAAATTACAGGATTAATTTCATGAGATGCATACCCAAAATACAGCATTTACTTAGCTAACTCAAAGGAAGTTACTTTACTTGAACTCTTTGGAATTGGTTTGCCACTAACAACTGACAGATGAGAGAGAGGAGTTATTTTAGAACATTTTGGGCACCGCCCCCTCCTCAAGCTGTACATAGAGCAAAACCTTTTACCCTCACACACACACACACACACACATCCTTGAATAACATGCTCTTGAATTCCAGACATGTTTTAAAGGCAGCTTGTGATGAAGTCCTGAAGTAGAAAAGGAAAATTGTTCACAAAAAAATAAAACAAAAAAAAATGCATTTTCCTTTCCATGGAAATACATTTACTTGATTGCAGCATATATGCTTTCTATCAACAGTAAGAAAAACAATCAATGGTGTGTGCTTTATGGCATCTGTTCTCGCTCCCCAGGATTTTAACTCTTTCTGTTTGGTCACATTGCCTGCAAATGCTCTCCTTCAGGGCCAGAGAGAAAGACCAGTTGAGTGAACAGACGGTAGTGATAAGACGACCAGCCACAGAGACAGACTGATCTAGTGGTCAGCACTGGACAAGAGGCCTAAGTTAACCCTAGCCTTGATGTCAATGATACAAATATGGCCTTTAGAATTCTCTCTATTCTATAAACACATTACCTTGTGAACTGGAAAATCCTAAGGAAGAAATGAAGGCCAAATGTGTATGATGGGGAAAATAGCTGATTTCACATATTAGTCTGAGCCAATCAGCCTTTTGATATAGCATATAACTTGCCAATGTGTTACCCAACCACTTAATTCTTACTGCTTTTGTTACACAGCTTAAAGCTGCTTGAAGAGACTTCTTGATGGGAGTGCAAAATCATGACAAGGAAACAGCAGGATTTCTAACAAGGTACAATCAGAATCAAGTGTTTATTCCCAGCTCTTAGCACTGAATTCTCTTAGTGTTGGCTACACTGATACCATACTGTCCTGGCTACACCTGAGACAATTTTAGTTAGTTTCAAGGACCCTGTTCCAATGACACAAATCACCCAGTGTGCATTATCCTATAGCCATCCAATTAAACTGGTGGATCCATGAGACTCACCTGTGGCACCTCAGTTGCACACAATGAAGAATGGCTAGGTCAGGGTGGTAATGGTCATTTGTACAGTCCTTCTAGTAAATACAAAAGAGATTGGGAAGCTATCATTACCTATCTCGAGTTCCAAGGAAGGAAGGAAGGAAATCATAGTGACCCAATGAAGATCCATTTAGGGGAGTTACCCAGTTCCCACCCATTTCTGTTCATTTTTCAACCCACCATCACCTGCTGCAGAAGAGGAAAATCATTAACAGCCAGAGTGATGGGATGGCCAGTTTTGCATTGTGTCTTGAATTTTATCATAATTTAGGAGAGATAAGAGTTAGGTAATCCTATAGCTGGTTACTGGGCCAATTAACTCTTTTGTGTGTGTGTTCTCACCAGATATTAACTTCCTTTCATTGACCCAGTTAAGTCTGTAGTAGAGGGCAAACTGATCACTGGGCTTTTTTCATTAATTTTTATCACTTGAATAAAATACTTAGACATCATGTCACTCCATACACATACACACAATACCAAAAGAAGACTGGTTTTCTCCACACCATCCTTTCAGCTCTTGTCAGGTTCCAGTTCATTCACTCTCATTCATCTAAACATGACTGCCAATCGTATTCTTCCACATATATAGCAGTTTTCAGATTGGAAAGCAGAAAATAAATCATCAGAGGGTACCGTCAAATAAAACAACCTGAATCATCTTCATTATCCTTAACCACCAATCACTTGTCACACAACCACCTCATTGCCATTAGTCTTTAAAGCCAAGCAGCCTGAGAACTAGGAATAATTGCTGGTCATATATCAACTCTGAGGGAGCATTCTGTGTTTAACATCTGATCTTTCCTGTTTCCACCTGCCTTGTTTCACCCTCAGCACTCACAGATGTTACCAGAAAAATTGTGAAAGAGTATTCTAACTTTTTTAGTGAAATCATAAAAACTTGTGGAGGATATTAGGGACTATTCCATGGGCCTTGAGATTCATTCTGGTCTGTGATATGTCTGTGTTGACTTCAGCATTATTATTTTTAATGAGGATATCATTTGAGGTAAGTCTTTCTCCACCTGGCTTCTGATGGAGCTCTGTACCATCTAAAGACAAGGATTGTGATCATGTAAATTAAAGGAGCAAGATCAGCATCTTCAGCCCCATCATTTTACCCATTTAAGTTCCACTGAATGCCTGAACAGACCTAACATTCTTACATGTTTCATATAAAGAGATATACATAATATTTTCCTTTAGGGCAGCCTTCACCAATTCAGTACCCTCCACACGTTAGATTTCCTGAAGGAAAGTCTAGTGGTGGTGATGGATATAAATTAAATCAATCAGATAAATTTCAATTTCCAGAACTCCCATCTACTATCAGTTCCAGGAATTCTTGAACAAGGTCACCATAATGCCTGGAATGAAGTCCAAAACATCAGGATTGCCACATGTTGGGAAATACCACTTTAAAGAACCAATCTCACTGTTGAAGAACTGTCCACACACAAGTTAGCAGCTCTCAACTGAAAACAACAGAAACAAGAGCAGCAGATTAAGAATATGCTTATTTATTCAACCACTAATTTTATACCCAGCTTTCCCAAAAAATGGTTGACAACGTCAAGAAAATACTAATTAAACAGTGCATAAATAATTTCATTGTATGTGCACAACTTAAACTTAATGATCAAATAAATTGCTGTATTAAACAGCCTACTTTGATAAATTCATCAGGACTTGAAAGGTTTGCACAGGTTGCTAACCACTGTAATTTTGATTATCTTAAACTGTTCTTTTGTTTACAGTACAATCAGTAATGTGGGGGAGTCAGAAGGCTATTAAGTCTAATACATATCTCTAGATGAGATCTTTTATCCATGGATGTTTTACAGATTAAACCAGATTAATTCAAACCATTATACTATAAGTACAGAATAAAAAATAAAAAAGGTGAATGACACCAAAATCCCTTCGGAACCAATATCACAAAAGTGAACCAAGTAAGCTGCTTGAAATTCAGAAGTGGAATAGAAAGACAATTTAAGGTTAATAAACTAAGTGAGATATCCTTCTTCCTCCAGAATAAAATACATGATAAAATCTTGGCAAAGAAGAGTCAATTCACAGACATAACAAGTAGGCTTTATTTTGTTTTTGTGTGAAATATTCATGGCATATTAAAGCTGATCTTCAGCTTTTGTTTTCTTTATAGGCTAATTTTCTCCAGCCCCCATAATAAACAAACATTCACAGTTGCTTCTGGTTGATTGCTTCCAACTGAAGAACATGGCAATATGGCTTGATGTCTTCCCTTTGCTCAAACTGCTTAAAATACAATGCATTTTAATTGCTTGTTTCAACCATTTAAAATTTGTTCTTAAAAACGTGGAAAAATATTTTTATCATGTCTTTAGGTAACACTTGCTAAAATGGGGGGGGGGGAGGCAGAGAAAGATGACAAACTAAGCAGAGTCAAATGACCCTAATTAATTTTAGTTTACAAATGAGCACCGTCACTTAATCTAAAAAGAAAGTGAAATAAATTCACACAGTCACTTTTTGCAAAATCCCAACTGTGTCCACCAAGCTCCCAAAGTAGACACCCCTGACCTATAGTGTCAAAAGCATTGATATGACTGTTTTTTAGGGCTTCCTCCACCTCATGTCCAGTGTAAGTTGAAGCAATTGCCTGACTTGAGGCATGCGAGATCATTCTAACCAATTGCCTAAAACCTCTGTGTATCTCCAACCCCAGTTTGGTGATTTGGATGGCTTATCTTTAAATTCTTAATTGAATGAAATGTTTTTTAAGGAGGGAAAAGAGGGATGACTGGCTTCAGAAATCACCTGATCCACGTGACTGCAAACTACCTTGGTTACCCCAGTAACAGACTTTGGATGGATAGCAATATCATTGGGAGATGGCTTATGAGAGAGAAGATAGGTCTCAATCAAATTGCATTGACAAAATATTATTTGTGAATTATCTGAGGAATACTGCATAAGTGGTTTGAGCATGTAGCTGCTATGTTTGAAATACCAAAAAAAAAAAAAAAAGACATGATGCTAATGATGGGCTGTGCAAAACTCACAGTAAGGGTTGTTATCCAAGAGACACTGGGCATACTAATCTAATGGCTAACCTGGAGAATATCAAGATGGGTCTCAGCTGAGGAATAACACCTCCTCTTTCTTTCTTCTTATGCAAATGACTAGTGTGCTTCATCTTTCTTGGGAGGCTTGGAGCTAGTAGGTAAGTACTGACAACCGCATCAAACTACTAGGTGTGACTACATAGAGAGGCCATCAAGATCCATAAACATTCCAACAACGTCAACAGAAAAGAAGAGAGTTTCACAATCAATAAAGCAGGATCAATAAATAAGGATCCCAACTTTATGGGACCACCCCAAGATTAAACAGCCATTCACTAATAAACAAGAATCTGCAGCAGCCTCACCAGAAACACCTAGCAATATCCTGGCTCAAAGACAAGGCAATCAGGAACCAGTTATCTTAGTATTCTCCAAAATATCTCAATCAGAAGTCCACCTATGCTAAAAACAAATCAGCAGCCTGGCTCAAACACAGGCTAATCAGGAACCAGTTCTCTTGGAATTTCTTCAAAATAGACCAATTGGAAGTCTACCTAGATGAGGAACCAGCTTTCTTAAGCTTCTGTGACATGAAGCGATGAGAGATCAGCTTGGCAGGTTCAAATGCAAGAGCCCAGTCAGTCCCTGTTCAGTTGTCTATGAGCTGCCGGGAGGCATACCACAACAGCAGCTCACTCTGCCTCTGAAGATACCAGTCATAGCTGCTGGTGAAATGTCATGACAACAGAAAATCATTCAGCCAAAAGCTGATTACTCCGTCATTCAGCTTTGTTGGAACTGGTTGGTGGAGTAATTGATTCTGCCCCTCCCCCCAGTCATCTTGAATTATATAGTCTTTTTATATGGTATTATTTTTAGGCAATTTAATATGGGTATTTGTTTTTACTGTTTTACTGTTTGATTTTAAGTGTGAGCTGCCCAAAGTTGCCCTCTGGGGGAGATGGGCAGCATCTAAATTTAATAAATAAATAAATAAATAAATAAATAAATAGATAGATAGATAGATAGATAGATAAATTTTAACCTTTTTTGTCTTGCTTGAAACCACCTTGTTAAAGGAACTCTGAACATGTACTGAAACCCAAAAGCTCAGCCAAGGAAGTAATAATTAACCAGTGTATTTGGCAGACTATTTATTTTATTTGGAACTGTGTGTGTGTATTCCCTTTTCTTGTTTTCCCTATATTCCCCTATTTGGAATAAATTCCTTTCTATATCTGGAGATTTATCTTAACTGCTTCCATAGGCAATTTCTTAACAAAATACAAACAAGATAATAAAAGCAGCCCTAACCATATCTATCTATCTATCTATCTATCTATCTATCTATCTATCTATCTATCTATCTATCTATCTATCTACCTACCTACCTACCTACCTACCTACCTATTCAGTTACATAGGTAGCTCCTATTTAAAAAAAAAATTATTGAAAAAAAATTACAGAATAAAAACACTTAAAGGAAAAAAAATACAATAGTGAGAAAAGAATAAAGAAATTAAAGAGAAAGGAGAGAGAGAGAGAGAGAGAGAGAGTCTTCCTATCTTCTTTATAGCAGTTATAAATGCATTTTGAATTTTATCCTCTCTCTCTAAGTTTATATCATAGCTCCCTTCTTTCCATACTCTAGTCTTTCTAATCATCAAATTCATAAATCACAAGTACATTTTTTTTCTTGTTTTCAGCAAAAAGTCCATAAAGGGTTTCCAGTCACTAACAAATGTAGTTATTGTCTCTTCTCTAATTAAACAGGTCAGTTCTGCCATCTTTGCAAATTCTGTCATCATCACCAACCATTCTCTATTGTAGATATTTCAGAGTCTTTCCATCTTTGTGCATATAATAATCTTGCTGCAGTTACCATGTACAAAAATAATTGTCCATAAGTCTTTTCCAGTTGTTTATCCATTAGTTCCAGCAAGAAAAACTCTGGTTTCAGTTGAATATTAATCTTTAAAATTCTTTGTATTACTGTATGTATTTGAAACCAAATTTTTCTAAGTTTTTTTGCACATCTACCAAGCATGATAAAATGACCCTTCATGTTTTCCATATTTCCAGCATAAATTTGAGGTACCTTTATGCATGCTAGAAAGTTTTTCTGGTGTCATATACCAACAGTACATCATTTTATTAAAGTTCTATTTTAAATTGTAACCTAATGTAAATTTCAGGCCTTTCAACCCCATATTTTCCCATTGATCCATCTGTATATTATAGCCAAAGTTTTAGCCTATTTTATCATACACATCGTTCTTCTTCCACCTCAAATCTCAGTAAAAGCTAATATGTTTTAGCAATTGTATGTTCATCATTAGAACATATTCAGTTTCAAATTCTGTCTTATATTGTTCAACTCCAAATGCCCTTTTATCTACTTTAAATCTTTCTCTCAACTGTACATATGAGAACCATTGAAAACTAAATCCTTCCTCAGTCCATTGTTCTTTTGACTTCATCTTATATTCTCCAGTTAGCCCCTATTTTTCACAAGCAGCACCTGATTTATTAAATTCTGTATTTCTGGGTGAGAAGATCCAAAATGCCCTCCTTTCTATTTTTCTTAGGGCTGGGTGGAAGGAAGAAGTCCTGAACAGAATGGCTAAGAATTCCCAGGTGGACAGCCCAGGAGGTATCATGAAGTTCAGCCTGACTGGTATTATATTTCTCTAAGTATCTGTTATTGGAGAACTCTTGGAAAGAGTTCTGGAGGTGAGTTTTTAAATTATCCCCTTCCCGGTTTGTAACATATTATCTCTGCACAGGCCTATTCATTTATCACACTGCACAACTCTGTATTGCAATTCAGAACAATATTGTTGCACTTCACTACAACACAAAATGTCTTCAAAAACTAAACCATCTGTTTCTGTTATGGCAGCTTCAAGTAAACCTGAAGGCTGAGGTGGTCTAAAAATCATAAACTTCATTGGCTTTTTAATAAACTCCATTTTCCTTTGTTCAAACTAAGGAATGCATATTTTCAGCTTGGAAAATGGTTAAAGTAACACCTGATAATAGAAGCTTTCTATCTGTACCCATTTCATTTCTCCAAAAGTATGTGATTTCCCCAGTATGGCATAGCAAAAGATATTTTACATCTCACTTATAAGGAATATAGCTGAAGAAAATATATTACTTTACATGCTTAAGGGACTTTTTGAAGAGTCTTTCTATTTTTTTATTACTGTAACAATATCATATATAAGCATAAATGTATGGTGAATAAGCAGACTGTGACACAATAGCCAACGTATTGCACAAGTACAAGTGCTAATAAAAATCCACTGAACTTGGCTATTAATATCTGCTCCTGCAGGAAAGATCCAATGGCCATTGTTCTTTCAATAAAATGAACCTTCTGTTTGCCTGTTGTTTTCATTATTAGATAAAGGAATATTTTCCACAACAAGGCTTACCATACCAAGGAACTAACAAGCAGAAGTGATACAGAGAATGGGCATTGGGGTCATCTGAAATGAAGTTGCCATACATGAAAGAGCAGAGAAATCAGGGCTTATTATTGGACTTCCACTTACGGGAGCAGGGAAGAGGAACAGTCGGGATGAATTGAACAAAGATTGTATCAGGTATATACTGTTTGCAGCGGTTGGAAGGAATAACAAAAAGAAAACAATTTGGCTGTTAATAAGGAAATTGGAGAATAAAAACACAGACATTCTCTGAAATGAACAGAGTCAGGCTCCAAAGGGCATTTCAGAACAAACCACTGACTATTTGAGCTCTGCTGTGCCAAATTTCAAAGGGAGAGATGAGACTGCATTTTTAATACCTACCTACCTTTATTTATTTATCACACATACTCTGTCCTCCTGCCAAACCACTAAAAACTACTCTTATATGGTTCAAAATGGTAATTCATCCTGATAGAGGCCACACTGTCAAATTAAGTAGAAAAATGCATTATGTGCTTTTAAAACATTCTCTGAGGTAAACTCTTCAGCCCTTAATCCTCCCAGAGACTTCTGTAGTTGAACTGAACTTTAAATTCTCAATATTCTGCAAATACCATTGGTTATAATACCAGGTTCTTATTATCTTACTGGGCAGAAGATAAATAAAGAACTTAAAAGGAGTAAGTATCAGGAATGGCCCAAGCTGAACTAATCATGCATTTATAAGCAGCTTCCTCTGTATATGCATGAAAAATGTAACTACAGTACTTACTCACAGAATTAAATGACTTTTTTATTATAAAATCTTGTCAAAACAGATAGTTTCAGGGGCTACATCCCTTCTTTTTCCCTGTACTGTTACTGAAGCAGTAACAGTAGAGTCAGATGTATTCAATCTTACAGGAAGGGGTAGTATTTAATGATTTTGCCAATATGGAGTGGCAAAGTTTGGATGTAGATAATATTAATTTTATTGCTTATTTAAATGGAGTAGGAATCTTATTTAAATAATAGGGGCTTGGAATGGAAAACCTGGAAGTGTTTAAAAAAAAGTTCAATATTTTAGATCCACACAGATGTTAGCAATGATACATTTGGAAATAAAAAAGTAGCTTATGGTAAACCTTGAAAACTTAGAGAAAACAGCATTAATGTTCCTCTTCCTTTCTCTCATATGTGCTGATGGACTGAGGTAGAAACATGGAGACACCACCAAGTGATCTTCATTTTGGCATGGCAATTGTATCTGAACATCCAGATTGCTTCATGAGGACAAATGGAATCTGCCAAGCCTGTAATAGCACTGCACAGAATTTTCCCAATGGCCAAATTTCACTTCAAAAGATGTCATTTTGAATGGTACAAAAAGTTCATTGATAGTGGCAGGAAATGACTACCTGACTTTCCATTTTCTCTCAAAGCCTTCTTTTGCATTTTTTTTTTCCTGGTTTATGGTATGAACCAAGCCAGCTACTGTACATATATTGTGAATATCACGGCATCATTTAAACAGCCAATTAGCTTTGGCTGTGTCATGAAATCACTATAGGCAAATGAATCTAGAGTTTAGTTCTATGGCTATATGATGATGCACCTAAATGTCAATAATTAAAAGTCAATTTTATATCCAAATGTTTAAATAACATTGTCAACCTGGTTCTGTATAAGTCACATGCTGCTAAATTGTTCTTGGAGTAAATATAAAGGGTAAATGAATGTCTCTATTATAGACCTCTGAGATAAATTAATGAAGACCCTATATTCATGACATCATAGCACTTGAATTTCCTACATTATAACATCTTTAAACAAAACATGTTTTTAAAATAAAAGTTCACAGAATAATAGTTGGAATAACAACAGAAGAAAACACTGATGGCTTTGGGCGACTTGGAAGTTGCAAAGGGTACTTCGAACAATGGGGACTCAGCTCTGATCGGCAGACAAATAACTTCATTCATATGACAAGACTCTACCTATGACCAAAATCTAAAGGTGTTTATTTACTTTTTTATTGCACTATTTATAACCTGCCTTCAACCCGAGACATTGGACAGTTCACAACCAATAAATAATATGATGAAATAACATATACAGTAAATCCCATAAATTTCCAGTCTTTATTCCCAAAGATTGTAATTAAAATAAGCTTAGATGAAAATAGACTATAGAAATTAAATATAAAACCAAAATGTTTTGAATCAGGCAGACTAACAAACACCCACTTAAGCCCCAAATATCCATAAAAATAAAAACGATTTTCACAGTTTCTCTAAAAATAGACAGTGTGGGGGCCATGGTGTTCCACAAAGCCTGGACAGCCACCAAGAAGGCCTGTCTCTGGGCTCTACCTCTCTCCTCGGTCAAGGGGAAGAATCTGAAGTATCTCTTCTCAGCTTAAATATACAGGACAGGCAAATTATTTTGGAGAAGATAGTCTTAAAGCAAAAGGAAGCCATGTCACAGAAACATTTATAGGTTAACAAAGCACTTTGAATTTTACTTAGAAGTAAATGATAGCAACTACTATAACACCCACACAATGGTATCACCCTGCTTATCCATCAGCAAGCAGCAGCTGCCTCTGTACTGACGACCCCAAGTAGAAAATGTTTCAACAGTCTAAATCTGAAGTGGTGAGGACATGTCATAGTCATTACGGCCTTCGACTCCCAAATGGGTTGCAATTGGTATTCTAGTTGAAGCTGGACAAAGGCTGATTGGCCATAGACTCCATATTTTGATGAAGCAAGAACCATGAATCCAGGAGGATCCCCAAGCTGTTGTGATCCTATATCTTCAAGGGAAGTATAACTCTTCATGCATTCTTCCCCTGCCTTTAAATGATTTCTTCTATATTGGGCCATTGGACCAATAGATTTGGGTATTACAGATTTCTTTGCTAGTTTGTTTAGACATAATGTTAAGACAAGAGATGTTAGCTATGATTTGTTGAACAATTGGTTCACATCTTATGTTAAATCACAATCAATCATTTACATAACATGCCAAATCAAGAGTAAACAGAATGCATTATGGATTTTTGTCATGTATGAGTTGTCTTAATTTACCTCTCTTTGCTAGCTTTGCTTAAAAGTGTTGCTTAGAATAATTTTTGAAGATAGATTGGGGGAGGGCAGCATGTGCATTTTTTGCCAGGCTGGCTGCTTCTGGACAGGCTGCTTTCCTAGTATAATTCAGCAGGAAAAAAAAATGGGGAGAAAAAGCTCAGGTACAGCCTTGGAATAAAGCTGAATTATCAAGAGGGAAGATGACCTGACCTGGCTGCTAGCCAGGGCTGTTGTGGGGCAGATAAAGGCAGCATTCTGATTGGCAAAACCTAGTATGTAGCATTGGGGTTCTAAAGTCTGGGGGGGACCCACCTCCTCATCTGCTGGGGAAAACGCTGCCATAAAGACAATCTGACAGACAAAGAAACAGACAGGGAAGAAGAAAGATGGAGATACACATTCTAATGTTTGAGCCTGTGCCACTCTGAGCATTGAGGCTGTTAAGTAGAGTGACTGCATGGGGAGTTGGCAGCTGAAGAGAAACATTGCTGTCAGGGTGCTGGTCCACTGGAGTGGACATCTGCTGTATCCTGGCCCCAGAGGAAAAAGAGGGTGAAGACAACAGCTGGAGCCTTCTCTGTGAGAAGCAAAGAACCAGAGGGATGGGCTTCACCCAGGGCCAAAGGCATATGGAGACAGCGGGAGGCAATGTCTGCAGAGGAATGTCTGGAGACTTCAGGGAAGCCCCAGAGCAGAAGAGGTGGGCAGAAGACCTGTGAAATGGGTTGGGCTGAGGGAGAGTGACTGGCCCAAAAATCACCCAGCTGGCTTTCATGTATAAGGCAAGCCTAGAGCTCACAGTCTCCTGCTTTCTAGGCCAGCACCTTCATCACTACACCAAACTGACTCTCCAAGCAAACAAACAAAAAAGCCTTCATGGTCCCTACACACACACACACACACACACAGACACACACACAGATAGCTATAAGAGTAGCATCAGTCAAACTGTGACTTTGAGATTATGACTGTACTATTACTTTTCTTTATTTATTTTGTTTTTAAGGCAGTGTATAAAATCTTTTCCAAAGTTAGAAATATCTTGAAACAAGACTGTTTAAACCTTTAGTTATCATTAAGTATTAAATGTAGTTTAGGGTTTTAGAACTGGTTTAAGAACTGAATTAACAGTTTCTCTGCTGACTCATACAAAATTGAACCATGTCTTTGGAAATGAACGCATTTGAAACTTTAAAAAAGTATTTAGGGCACCACAGAACTTCATTTTAGCTTCTCTGCTTTACTATTTAAATATCAAATTTAATATTTCAGGTATTCAGAGAAAGTTAATATATTTTTTTTGATTTAGCTGTATTACCCACCATTGCTTCATGCAATGAAGTCAACTGAAAATTAAAATTTCACATGATTTCTTTTAGTTGTGCATATAAAAATGCTAGTGATTGTGTGAGCTCTTTTAGTGCCTACTTTTGTACTGCCAGCTTTGTCAACTTATTTCCTTAAAATGAATTGATGTTTGTTTTCCCTCTGTTTCTAACTGAACCACAAGACTGAATTATTAACTCTTGTAATTGCCATGCTGATAATTATGTAAGAAAAATACAATATTTAATTAATTAACTAGGAATTAATAAATAATCCTTAATATACTTTAGAGTAATCCTGAGGTTACAGTGAAATGTATTTATCATACTGGTATGTAGATTTCCTACTGGTACATTTCAGATCAAAGTGGTCTAGATCCTAAATTTTACTGGCAAATCAATCAGAACAGAATTTGCAGCTGGAAGCTTACATTTGTGGGAACAATCCAGAAACCTATGTGAACCATTTTGCATCTTTAAAAAATCCTGCTTTATTAAAGACAAAAACAAAAAAACAAAAAACAAAAAAACCTAACTAAAATGAAAAAAACTTACTTATACTGCTATGAATATGTCCCTGAAATGTAATGTAGCTTAAGTTAATTGGCACTTTCCTATTCAAAATTTACTACACAGCATTAGTAATAAACTGCCATCTTTCCCACGCAACCATGTATCACAGTGTGAAACAATACATCACTATGCCAAAAATATCTATTATGTGTTGGCTTCTCTGTCATACTGATTTATCAGAATACTTCCAATATTTTTAACTCTGAAAAAGACTAAAAGCATATAGAATTCTTTTAAAACTTGTTCTTCACATGCTACAATTACACATCTACAGTAGTGTCCCATTTTTCCCCCTCAGTATGTTGCTATAGAAGAAATATTCTGGTAATCAGAATGGCAATCTCATATATTGCAGGAGAAGAGAGTGAAATAGAATCAAAATGTGAGATAGCCAGAAATTGGTTCTGTACACACACAAAAAAGGAGAACTGATTTATGTTAAGTTCATTTGCTAACTTGAATTATACCAATTATATTCAACATCAAAAAACAATATGAAAGTATCTTATGAAGAGAAACCCTTACAATTGGGAGAAAAGAAGTCAGTTTTAATATTTTTAAAGCTATATTCTTGTACTAGGATACCCATGCATATATATCGATTCAATATAACAAAGCTGAGGATTTCATTATAAATCTTTTGTCTCATATAGCAACAGAAAAACTAATATTTTCCTTAACATTATCAATAAATTATTTGTAAACTGTATGTTATAAAAATTGAACACATGGATTTCTCCAACAAAGTTATTCATCAGGATTGAGAAGATATTACTCAGTGTAGTATGGAGGCCTTATCCATAGCTCTGCAGACAGCTCTTGGTCGGGGGCCATAGTCCAATCCAATTCAATGTCCAAAACCAAAGTGAAATTTGGGGAGAGAAAAAAGTTCAATTCTCCCACAATCAACTTTAAGCTAAACCTAAGACAGACAGACAGACAGACAGACAGACAGACAGACAGACAGACAGACAGATAGATAGATAGATAGATAGATAGATAGGCAGGCAGGCAGGCAGGCAGGCAGGCAGGCAGGCAGGCAGGCAGGCAGATTTCTACTTGAATGGGTTGAAACTTTTTGCAAAGGTAGAATTTTATCAGATTTACCAGAACATAGCAAAATTCATGGAAATTGACACAAGTTTTGAGCCAGCATCATTTAAATCTGATTCTTAACATAAAAAAACAAAAACAAAACCCTATTATCTGTCCCAAATTATCTTGTTCAGGACTTGGTTCAGCTTATCCAATGAATATTTTTAGTATTCATACCACATCCAGAATATTATTCTACCACATTCCAGACCAGATACTTTAAGAAAGCCCCTTTAATTCTCTTTTTTGTGGCTGTACACTAATAAAAAGTTAAATTACAAAAAATATCCACTCTTTTACATTTCAGTCTGCACTATTTCTCTTCACCTAAAATATTGTACCAGCCATATTGTACTTTAATTTGACAGCTAAAATTAGTTTCCAGTGGTGTAAAAATCCCATTTCCAATATTAAAACTTAACAGAGTACAAACTCATAGGACTTCATCATCATTGTAATGTTTCATGTCTCCTGCTGATTCTCAATGGTGGATGTTATCAGCAAAACTTGAACTTGTTCAAAAGGAAAGCTTTTGCTCTGAAATCTTGAAATGCATTTGAAGTGTCTTTGGTAAGGTATCTGAGTGTTGAAAACTAGAGAATTCAGTATACCTGCATTTACTAATAACAGTCTGCAGTGATCTAATAAATGGGAAGGATAAAAGGTGTTTTCATGACATTTCAGAATATGAACTGACCTCACTGCTGACTTCTGAAGAACAAAAGGCCACAATTTACATTCTGTATTCTACAATATAATTTTGGTTTTCTAGATTAATCCATTTTCCTTTAGCACTGGAAAGGCTAATTGAAAATGTCAATTGTTTTTATTATTTGTAGTAACAAACACATTAGATAATATTTTGTTTGTGTGGGGGAATCTATTATTTTTCTGTATTGCAGTTATTATTAGTTTTATTTGTCATCCTGCCCAAAACTTGTTTACCAGTCTTTTTTAAAAAAAAAAACGCCAGGTGGTCTATATCTTATATTCCGTTTCTGAATGAAAAGAGAAAAATTTGCTATAATTAAAGAAATAAAGACATCACTAAGAGATTATCTTGCCTCCACAGAGGGATGATAAGATATGGAAAGCAACCAAGTTTATCTAATCCCTCAGAGGTGAATTTATCTTCATGATAAGCACATTGCCTGGAGTACCTTTGTTATCATCAGGATAGAAGAATACAAAGATTTCAGTTTTAAAACCACATAAGAAGTTACATATTTTTTTTAAAAAAATCTACCTTATGCAACAGTTAACTGTTCTTCATAATCCAGCACTGGGTTATGGCTTGACCTCAGGTGGGCAACAGTAGCAGCAACATCACTACTTTGTGTGTATGTGTGCAGGTGGCGTTCATTTGAGATATTTATTAGAGAGGGAAGAAGGAAGGGTAGATAGAAGAAAGGCAGAAAGGAAAAGTTAAGCATTAAAGCCCACTGAAATGGAGTTAAAGTAGATTATGGTCTGATAATATAGAAGTGTTTATTTGTAGAAAATATTGCTACAACATCTCTTCAGCATGTTGGCAGCTGATCTCATCCGCTCAGAAGGTAAGCAGGATCCAACCTAGTTAATGCTTAGGCCCTTCCACACCGTTACAAAGAAAACTACAGCATTTCTTGTAGTCACTCAAGTGACTGATCCAAGAGTGTCTATATCTTTGCCCCTTCTTTGCCATTTGGCCAACAGAACTGGCTGAGAATTATGCAGATTGTAGTTCAACACACTGGTGGGGGGAGAGGTGTTTCTCTCTCCTGAAACACATCCCACCCACCCATCCATGTGTTGAACTACAATGCAATTGCTACCTGGAAGGGAACATTTCCTGATTTACGGAGAGGAAAATCACAGCAAGGCAAAGATAAGCCAGACATCATCCATCACTCAGAGCAGAAATTTCTGTTCCCCTTCACCTTCCCAGTCCTTGTCGAAAGACCACTCTGAATGTTACTCTGTTTGGTAAATGCAGAACTACTCCCATTCATCAGAGAGAGGACTAAGAAATGTTGGATACTGCAAAGATGGAAGAAAATATTAAGCTGATTAAACAAAAAACCTGATCAAAGAACTTTCCATGGCATGGAAAAAAACTTGAGTGTATTTATTTATTTTTAAAAAAAACTGAATATGGGAACCAGCAGAACTGGCAAATTCATCTGTCTAGACAAAGGCTTTGCATATTTACCTGCTGAAAGTTCTGGAGCTAAATCACTGTGCAATGGCCTATGTTGGGTCCCCACCATACACAACAACAACTTTAAAAAAAAAAGCCAGGCTCTTCATCAGACATATTTTGAAATATGGACAGCCTTTACTCTATTGGCCTTTTGCAAGGCTATAAAGACCTGGCTCTTTCCTCAGGCATTGGTATTGAGATAGTGTGGTGCATGTATCTTGTACTTTTGTCTTTTTGTTGAGCCTCAATGCAGTTTTAATTTTAATGTTGTTTGTTTGTTTGTTTTAATATTTAATGTAATTCTCTGTTTTTGTTTGACACCCATAGTTTCTTGGATAATTGATGGGTAGCCATATAAATTGGATTAATAAACAAACAGATAAATAAATTTGGTGATCTGTAAAGCGGCACAAATCCCTTTCTTGCTTTAATCTATGGCTGAGAATGCCAGAACTGCCCCGAGTCAAAGCTTTAAACAGCTCCTCTTTTCTATTAAATAATAAAATAATAATAAATGGTGTTGTTTGAAGGCATGTCCCTGCAGTATTATAATTTTTAGCGTCACAGAAAGGGGGAAATGATTAAATATTTATGCAGTAATCGCATTAATTATATGTTGTTATAGTCATTTAATTAAGTTTAAATTAAAATTAACTTGAATCAGAATTAGTTTTTGTCCTGGTCCACTCCCTTTTTGGAGTGGATCCTCTGGCGCACACTCCAAGGACAAATGCCATCCCTGGCCTGCAAGCAGAAGACGCCTTCTGGCCTTTAAACACCCAAACACTTTGAGTGAAAATATGAAGCCTGGAGAACCCTAGTTTAATAAATGGTTTTTGAAAAAGGAGACAGGTGTTAACAAGTAAAAGAAGAAAAGAACAAGGAGAACCTGAGAAGTAATGTGTGCATTAATGAATATTCATCTTTTAATTTATAATCATGTTTATAGCCAAAACTGCAGAGCAAATTATATTCTGCATCAAATCCCAAGGGGATTTTCATTTCCATTGTTTGGAAATGCGCCAGGATGAAGCACATTCAAAAGAGAGAGACTGCAAAGAGGATGTTTAAGGCTTAATGTGCTGGAGACAAAATGCTTGTCATGGCCAGTGGGGGAAGGAGCAGCAAAGGAATAATGATTCATATAATACTAATGTATCACAAATCACAGTTATTTGAGTGAAATGAGGTGTTTTGGAAATAAGAGAAAGAGAAAAGTAGGCAACAAGTCCATAGTCCTCAAAGCTTTAATTAAACATAAACCATGGTTCATTTCAGCTCCCAGGAGCTTAAGTTCTGTTTTGCTCCTCAGGATCAGCTATAACATACAAGTATATATTTTACCAAACAGGCAGCTGGCTGAAATCTGATTGATCAGCACAACACTTAAGCGTTCCTAGCCAATCAAAGACTCCTTTGGGGCAGTTCAGATGAGCAAGCGAGTACTGAGTAAAGACACAATGACCGAGGATGAGTTACTGAGGTGGCTGGCAAATAATTCAGTTGAAACTTAAGCAAATTTATTAAATCGTCTTCCTGGTACAAATAACTGGATGACTGCCAGATAACAAGAACTTAATTATAGGGCTACCAGATCTGGAATGTAAAATTTTGGATGATCATTAGACGGCAGCAAAGAATTACAGTAAACTAACTCTCTACTGATATCTAGTGGTTGTATGTATTTTTGCAGCCCAGAACTGATAGCCCTAGAATACTTGTTTGAAAGCTAGGCTCTTGACAAAGCAATTACACAATCTGCCACAACCCGAAGTTATTATGGATCATGTCATGGATTCTTCCATTTCATTATCCAATATTCCATTATTAACTTTTTGAATGGCAGATGTATTTTTTATCTGAGATCAAAAGACTGAATGCACAGTGTTAACACTATTTGAACTAATTATTAAAATAAATTGAAGCTTTCATTTCATGTTAACACTGTGGCCGTGTATGCATACCATAATGCAGAACCATCAGTTGACTCATTAATTTGCCAGTATTACTATTTTGAAAAGTTCCACTGTTCAAAAGACTGGAACTAAATTAATAGCTTTAGGATTTTGATGTATCTTTTCTGTATTTCCCAGAAATAAAAACAAATATCATACATTAGCACTTACAATCAGACTTTGGTTGTCACAGATCATGAGACTCATAGCACTGGGAGCATTTATTCATAGCTCTCTCCCTTTGCCCCAAAATTATTAGAAACGAAGAGAGAGACATAATTATAAGGTGAAGATGAACGGCCTAATCTGCTGCCTTGAGTCACCTCATTTTTCTGCATTATTCATATTTCTTCAGCAAATGCAAGCTTGAATGCTAATGTCTGTGTTGCTTTGCTGACTGTCTTCTGCCACCATATTTCTCTCCAAAGAGATATCACCAGTGAGCACCTATTCTGCAGACCATGATTTAAGAGCCTGCAGCATTCATCACTAGCTTTTCATTTATTGCCATCTTTTTCTCTATGCTTTAGAACTACAGCTCTCAAAGGAGCTGGAGATTCTGGGTGCCATTGCTGGAAAGATTCCTGCAAGTTTCTCAATAAGGCTTAAAGATTTTGGCTGTGTCCAGGTCCACCGTTCAGAAGCAGTAGGTTTAAAAAGCACTGATTTCCAGTTGCATGCCTTTTCATATACCCATTTATTTGCATATCAACATTTCTTAAATACATTTTTGGTATAACATGTTTCCTAACATATAGATACATTTTCATCCCAACTTGTATATTTTAATGGGTGCCTTTCCCAAATATATGGATTTCGATACACAGTTTTGACTGGAGAAGTGGGTCACAACTAAGAAAACCACAAATACAGTAACAAAGTAAGATGTGCAGGCAGTGCAAATGGAAAGAGTTCATATTAAAATAAAGACTCCGATAAGTTGCCCTGAGAAATCATAACATCTAGAATGCCCTTCCTTCTCTGAATTTAAGTTTAACCATTTTTATAAGCCAGTCCAATTCATACAGACCTGGGACAGTGTATAGTAGTTCAAGATATAACAACACCAATAATATGCAATTATGATAGCCAGACAAGCAAAGCTATGGACCAAAATCTCACTGGAACAATACAATTTCCACTTGTTTCAAAAAAAAAAGGGGGGACTTGGGACATTCCATACTTCCAGAAATAAGGTCCTCCATAAGTTTGTGAACACAACTAGGAAGGCCTGTTGCCTGGTCTATGACCCATGGGCCTCTCAGGGGGAGGGGGAGAGCCTTCAAAAGTCCTACCCTGGGAGTCTGGATAGTTAGATTCTATTTCAGCCACATTCTGCTTGACATAACCCAGTGTTGCATCATGAAGGCTTTAAAGGTGATGACCAGCACTTTGAATGGGGCCCAGAAGCCTACTGATAACTAGTGCAACAACTTCAGAATCACCTTCTGTATATCTCCAAACACAACCCTGTGTAAAACATGCTGCAATAATTTAATTGGGTTGTGATCAGAGCATGAGTAATTATCACCAGGGCCAAGGCATTCCATTTGCTGGCCAACAGGAACCAGCGTATTTATTTATTTATTACATCCAATACTCTCTGGGCAGTTTACCATAAAGCATACTAAAAATATACTCTAATACACATACACACACAGTGTGTGTGTGTGTGTGTGTGTGTGTATGTATATGTATGTATGTATGTGTGTGTGTGTGTGTGTGTGTGTGTGTGTATCCACCATAACTCAAACCAATTAACTGATATATGCTACAGCTGCTGTAATCCTGGAAATGCTTGGCTACACGATCAAGAAGAACAGCAGTACATACCCCCTCCCCCCCCGGAAAATGAGATTGGAGACTAAGATCAAGGCAACCCGGAGAGAAATCAGTCAGCTGGTGGAACTACAGAAGGGTGTGGAGATTAAAGATAAGACTTGGCTACTGAAAAAACTATATAGCCCTGACTCCATCTGAAGCCGCAGAGACTGCTAAACAAAGGCTCACAGCACTGGCTGCCAGGCTAAGGAGATCACTAGAGAAGCAGAGGCCAAGAAGATAAATGCCCTGCTCTCCAAAAAACCATCCAAAGTGTACTCTCAGCTGCAGTACAACCACACAGTAACAGCAGAACCACCAACAGCAGAAACTGAACAGTACTGGAAGAACATATAGGAGAAAGAGAAGAGACATAACACCACTGCAAAGTGGCTGCAGGACCTGAAAGCTGACCACAGCAATCTCCCAGAACAGGAACCAGTCACCATCACAGTAGCAGACATCCAACACGGGATCAAGAACATGAAAGGTTCAACAGCACCTGGCCCGGATGTGATCCACACCTATTGGCTAAAGAAACTAACAGCACTGCATGAACGCCTAGCAGCACAGATGAACCAGCTGCTAGCAGCAGGCTCCCACCCAGACTGGCTAACACAAGGAAGAAGATTAAAACAATACAGATTAAAATGCAATTAAAAGCCAGCCAAAAGAGGCCTCCCAAGTCATGAACCCACACTTTGGGGGAAATATAAAGCATATTCCCAGGCCAGTTCTTGGTGATTGCCTAGATGCTTGCAGACACAGCAATTTTATTTTGGAAAGATTTAATCTGACCTCTTCCTTACAGCCTCCAGATACCTATTCAGGACTTCCATCGTATCTCTGGCTTGGCTGATGATAGTAATGTATAGCTGGGTATCATTTGCATATTGATGATGCTTCACAGCAAATCATTGGGTGGTTTCCCCCAATGGTTTCATGCTGATGTTAAATAACAGGAGGAAAATAACAGGAGCTCCCAAGGGCTTGATTGTTCTTTCTCTGGGGCCAGCAACCAGAAATGTTTGCTCAGGCAGGAATAGAATTAATGAAGGAACTCTAACTCCAAACCATTTCAAGCAGGCCATAGAATTCCATGGCTGATGGTGGAGCTCTAACAGGACCAAGAAGAATGCATTCCCCTGCCCTCAGTTCAGATGTAGATCATTTAACAGAGTGACCAGTGTTCTTTCTCTCCCATGACCAGTCTGAATACTGACTGAGAAGGATCCAAATAATCAATTTCCTCTAGGATCCTCTGCAGCTTCACAACACCACCACCTTCTCAATAGTATTCCAGAAGGGGAAGCTGGAAACTGGGTGGGAATTAGCAAACATTGCTGGTTCCATAGAGGGCTTCTTCAGGAGAGGACACACCCACCATCTCCTTTAAGGCAGGTGGCACTATTCTTTCCCTCAATGAAGCATCAACCATCTCACAGATCTGTTCATGTCCAAACTGGAACTAGAAAGATAGCATTCAGATTGCTGATGACCCTATCCATTACATCAGGCTGAACAAGCTCAAAGTATCCCAGATTTCCACAAAGACATTGCCTCACTTCTCACCACCATACTCTAACTGACATCCAAATCAGGTTTATCCACCAAGAAATCTGCAGATTCATCCACTGCACCTGTAGGAGCCCTGTGCCATTCATCTTTGGTACTAAAAAGGACCAGTGGGCATGAATCAGTGCATGCGATAAGTGTGGAGATTATTCATATTGCTTCTTGTAGAATTGAACCTGAGCTCTTACTAGTGCTTGGTCAAGTCCATTTTATGGGCAGAGCTTGTGTTGTGATGGTGTAACATGTTTTGTCATATCTCCCCTTTGCACCCTTTGTGGACATACCTTCCAAGGCCCATCTTTTCTTTCCAAGAGTGGCCAACCATACATCTCTTGCAAATAGAAGATGGAGACATACCTCTTCCATCACTGCTCCCTGCAACTAATTTTTGGAGGTATGCTATCCCCAACCTGAAGGTAACATTGAGTCTTCAAAAGAAAAGCCCTTGTTAGACTTCATTTCCATCTATTTACTCAGTCTACTTTTAAAACTATTTATATTCTCTCCATCACCATGATTTGTGGAAATGAATGCCATGGGTTAGTTAAGCACTCTGAAAAGTACTTTTTTCTATTCTAAATGTTCTTCAAATCAACTTCACTGGATGGCTTATAGTCCTAGTATTAGGAGAAAAGGATAAAAACTTCTTCCTGTCCACTTTCATTTTGCCATGCATGATTTTATACACTTTAATCAAGTCCACCTCAATAATTACAAGCTAAAGTCCAAAACCTTTAGCTTTTTCTTTTAGGGGACTCCACTGATAATTTTGGTTGCCTTATTCTGTACTTTATCCAGTTCAATTATATCCATTTTAGGTCTGATTATAAGACCTGTGTTATTCCAAGTGAGGACATACAATTATGGCATATTTATTTTTAATCCCTTTCTTAATTATCCTCTCATGGAATGGGCCATTTTTTTACAACTATCATACAGTGAGCCAGTATCTTCACTGAGCTATCCAAATGAAACTGAGATCTTTCTCCTGGTTAGTTATAGATACTTTCAGACTCCACCAGTATATATGAGAGGTTTGGAGTGGAGTACATCATTTTACTGTTAAATTGAATTACAATTGTCATTTGGCTGACAAGGTCATATAATCCCCAAACATGGCCAGCTTGCTACCAAGGTAACTTATGAACAAGTTAAAAAGCACTTAGCCCCACACAGACCCTTGAGGACTCAATTTCTTATTTCTCTCCATTGAATAAATTGCCCATTTATTCATGCTCACTGAATTCTGTTTTTTAATCAGTTAGGGGCCCACAAAAGGATAGGCCTCTTATCCAATGTCCTCCAGGTTTACTCAAAAGGTTTTGAGGAGGAAAAAGCTTCTGATGTCAAAGGCTTTTTGAGAACCCAGGTATACATTGGTGACTGGATTACCACTATCCACATTCCTATTCACACTCTCAAAAAACTAAACATTTGGTAAGTTTGATTTATCTTTGCAGAATCGTATGCTATTTTTTCTTACATAAGAGTTGTTCCTCTATGTGCCAAGTTATTTCTATCAATTTACCCATAGCAGATGTTAGCTTACTAGCCTATTAATTTCCTAGTTCAAACTAGATCCATTTTAAAAAAAAGCCACATTGGCTAACTTCCAGTCACCTGGCTTGAGACTGATCTGAATAACAAGCTACATATGTTGCTAGGAGATCAGCAATTTCACATTTGAGTCCTTAAAGTACTCTTACTGATGCCGTCAGGATCCAGTTTGTCTCTAGAAATGTCCTAGAATACCCATTTGTGATGGAATGGAATTATGAAGGCCAGGCTCAGGGAGATAAGCATGTTCTTAGTTCACCAGAGGAGCGTGGGAAGTTCAAGAGGATGAGACTGGCACATCCCTGAGGAATTCACGGTGTGGTGGCTGGCTGGCTTGGGAGCTAGGTTTCTGTCTGGGGAGATTTCTGTCTAGAGGTTATAGCTAATAAACTCAGTAGAACTGAATTTACATTGTCTCTCGGAGCTCTCTGGGCTAAACCTGACACATTTTAGTTGTTCTTCAGAAGCCTAAATTTGGCTTCAAAGACTGGCCAGCAGGGACCTTGAAGACTGTCTCCATCCCAATGCTATCTAATAGTCCAGCCAAATGGCACATAACATCAGCAATCTTTGCTCCGGGGACGGGGGGACAATCTACACACTCATTACAAAACCATGTGTTTGTGTTTCTAAAGATTGAATCACCCACTACCAAAAGTACTCCACCTCCAGAGGAGTATCCTCAAAACATGACAGCATCAAGAATCAAGTCCTTCCTATGAAAATGTCACTCTTATCCTTTAAATGATGTCTTCCTTCCCCAAGTCCCTAGTTCTCCCTGACAGGAAAAGAGTTGCCATCCTGGGAGTGAGACAAAGCTATTATATTCCAGAGGGTCTTGTTAATATAACCGCCCAAAGTCCCTCCTTATGGGGGAGTTGGGTGGTGATATAAATTTGATTTATAAACAAACAAACAAATAAATAAATAAAATACTTTGCTGGCTCTAAGGATCTCCCACTTCAGCCATCCTTGATTTCAAGGAAATGGACTTCCAACATGAGCACCAGGAACTCACAGCACTGAACACAAACCTATAGCTTATGTCCAACAGGCAGATAGTTGTAGATCTGACACTTTGCAATAAATTATAAGGCAACATCTTTCCCACTGGCTTAAAAAAAAGTATATTACAATGGCACAACAAAGGGAAACAGTATTAGATCAATATGTCTCAAATTAAGAGGCACAGAACAATGGCATATTTATATATGGTTTGAGGAACCACCATTTGGATTTTACCAGGAAGAGACCTATAAATAATCCAAGGCTCAAACTTTCAAAATAGCTGGATTATAAATACCAAGGAATTACACTACTTAAAGTAAATCCATACAAGCATAAAGTCCTTTTTTGTTTTGGGTTATTAATTACAGTAAATAGAATGGAAGGACAGAAATAGAAACCTACCTAAAAAGGCCACAGCAGAGAAGCACACTTTTAATGCACTGCTCACACACATACACACACACATACACACATTGCCCTGCCCTGGCACAGGTCTTTAGGTATACATTTGTGAAAATGCACAGTAAAAATTGTACAATTTATTCCTCTCTTCTGAAAATACTAGTCAGAAAACTCACATACAAACACCATCAAATTAAAATGATCAAACACTGATTTAAAAAAAGCCAATTACAAAAACCCCAACAGAAAGCAGTTCTTGAACAACCACATAGGTCCCAAGCACCTGACAAAACAAAACTGCTTTTGTTACAATATAGCCAAGGTAATAGGGTTTTTCTTAACCAAACCTAGCAAAATTTAAAAGAAATGTAGAATTAGATTTCCTGACCAGGTACAGAGGTCTCTTATCTGTAAATAACCTAATAATTAGTTCCCTTAGTCATTTTCTGATCTCCTTAATCATTTTATAAACATTTAATTTACGTGAACAAAATTTAATTGAAAGAAACTGAAGGAAAAACTCTCAAATACTGCTTAATGGTATAGCTTATTGCAAAACTCAGAAAACAGAGACTGATTTACACATTGCATAATGCCACTGACTATGATTTATTTTTAAAAAGAACAACACTGCTTATTTTGCAGCAAATGCTAAACTATAAACCATGATTTACAAACGACAGATTGATGCAAGACACTAAGCCAGAAGCAAAAAACCACATTTATTTTTTATTTATTTTTAATGTATTGTTCATGTATAGGCTATCAAACCATAATAATAACTATAATATAAAACAAAATAAGAAGAAAAATAAAAATAAAGCAATAGAAAAAAATAGCATAATTATAATAATAGACAATAACAATGTAGTAAACTACCTAATAAAATCTGGCTGCAGATAGAACATAATCATTCCCCAAAGGCCTTTGGAAGAGTTTCATTTTCATAACTTTCCAGAATGTCATCATTATGGAGGCTACCCTAGTTTCTGCAGTGAGACTGTTCCAGACTAAAGGAGCTATGTCTGAAAAAAACAGTATATACTGGCTTCAGTTCCCTCACTTCATAAAACTGGGGCAGTATAAACAGCTTCTTTCAAGAGAACTTTCTTGGACTAGTTCTCCTCTGGTTGGAATAAACTTTCCAGAGGTATTAGGCACTAGGTTTTGTAAGTCAAAACTAGCATTGAATTGCATCCATAAATCTATTAGTATATCCATACAGCCTACGGAATACACTTAATAGGACCATAGTAAATAGGGCCAGTTTCCAAGTCTCATGTAGAGTGTATTGCAGAATCTAAAAGTGGGGTGATAAAGCCATGAGTTATTGTGGTTAGGTCTTCCTGCTCCAGGAAGGGCCAGAAGTGGTGTACTAGCTGGAGCTGAGCAAAGGACCTTCTGGCCACAACCTCCACTTGCCCAGCTAGCACCAGCTGCAATTCCAAGAAATCCCCAAGTAATGGACCTGCTCCAAGAACTGCAATAAATAAACAGAAAATCTGTCTTGCAAGAGTTCAGTTTCATCTTGTTTTGTCAACAAACTCAGAGCACAAGACTTTGATGGTATCTCCAGCTGGGCTCAGAGTGACCATATGGCTGAGTATCATCAGTATGGTAGCACACCCAAACTGCCAGATGATCATATGTGTCATCTACAAATTTGATAAGCATTCCTTTCAACCCCTCATCCATGTCAGTAATAAAAAGTTGAAGAATATAGGATTCAAGATTAAACGTTGTGGCACCATACTGAATACATTACTCCAGTCTGATGACATATCATTGATGAGGACTTTGTCAATACAATTTTTGAATTAGTCATGCATACACTTGTTAGTTAACTAGTATGCTAATTAAGATGCCTTATCAAAAGCTTCCTGAAATTAAAATATATTATATCCAGGCCTATCCGCCATCTACTAATGAAGTTACCTGATCATACACTGGGACCAGTTTAGTTTGGAAAAAGGTAAGTGGATTTAGGCACCAAAAATAATACTGCTTTTATTTGTTCCTCTACTTATTTTAATCTAGATGCTCTCTACAGAAAAACCAAGTTCATTAACTTGGCCTCCTGAACAGAAGTGGATTCTTTAAGATTCAATACTGTTTCTCCTCAACTTCTACTATTGTTACATATGTTGATCTGATACTAGCCCAGAGACACCCAGTGAGCAACTTAGTTGAGTAGGAATTTCAAGCTGAATCTCCCTGGCTATCTAAGACACGTTCTTCGCTGAAGTATACATGGCTATAGAAGAAGGTTCAATTAATTTCTATTCCACTTTTGTCAACTCACTACCTGTCAAGCCCTTTACAGTTAGCAAATTCAGGAAACAAGAACCAATCGGATTTCTTGAAAGATCTTTATTGCTGGTAGGGTAAGGTAATAGAATCATAATGCTGAGACTCATGAATATTTAACTCTATGGAAAAAACTCTACCCTAAAATAGGGGCTAAAATGTTATATTGGAAGTTGTGGTCAGAATCAGGAATACATATTTTAAATCAATTACTTTGTAATTACTATTTTAAAGATTTTTCTCAACTTCCATTAGATTTTTCCTACCTAATTCACAACAGTGGTCATATATTCAACTCAAGCATGTTTCTATGTCTCAATATGGACCAGTTGCTCTGGCTGCATCTGAAAAACCTGAGGTATCAACATATTTGATGGAGTTGATGCTTGAAAGTCAACCCACATCCTTTTTGTACCAAAAACTAAATACCATTTTTAAAATCAACATTAAGGACATTTATGGTTCATAAATGATTAAAGAACTAGAACATCCAATAATGGAACATCAGTGGTTACAGATCTTAAAAAATATTAAATTTGTTTCAGTGGATTTAAAATGAAAACTGATTCATCAGTTTTTATTTCAAGTTTGCTTGACACCCCAAAGAATGATTCAAAAGAATAGACATCTTATTTTCTCTGTTGGCAATATTGAAAAATTGAGGCATCATTGACTGATATGATTTGGTCCCATAATTTATTGACATCTTTTTGGAATAATATTTTAATGTACGTAAATAGATTTATGAGGAATTTTTTTAGTGTTAAGATGTTAATGTTATATTAAATTATGTCCCCAAAATTTGGAATTTGACTATTTTTGAGGGTGTGGCTACAAGAATTATTCTGAAAAATTGAAAAAGTAATATTCCTGATGTTAATGATTAGATTCAAAAGATGTGTGACTTATGCATTTTTGAAAAGACAATTTTATCCCCCAATCAAAAAAATGACTCAATATGTTTTTCTGTGGCATAGATTTTATGTATTTTGCAATATTGTAATCTTTGTAATATTACAGAACCTTTTTTTCCTCCCCCAAAGGTAGATTTAAGAATCTGACCTTTGATTCATATATGATGTATATAGATAGTTTTTCCCTTTTCTGTTTGTTGTTTTGTTTTGTTTTGTTTTGCAACTTCCATGTTTTTCTTCCTTTTTTTTTTGTATTTTGTATTTTGCATTTTGTATTTTTTCTATTTCTTTCTGTAAGACCTGTTAAGAAATTCTTTAATAAATAAATAAATAATTCAATCTTGAAAGCCTACCAAAGTAATTCTACCACATTATCTAAGATAATTAAGGCAGAGTTATTCTTGTTCCCTTCTCCTACTTCCCCCCTCTGCTTTTTTTCCATTATGATCATGTTTCCTCCCCTAACTATCTTGGTGCCTCCTTTGTGTTCCCAAGATCTATCAGGCACTCCGTCACATCTCCCAATCAACTGCAAGGAACCTTTGCTCAATATGAAGGTGGAAATCTTGCTGGTTGAGGCTGAATTGTGATTTCAGCCATTGTGCGGAAACACAGCTTGACAAGAAATGGATATTAGAAATGAGGAGGGGGAGCCAGCAAGAGCAATTCAATAAATCTCTCTTTAAAGCAAGTCATGGCAGTTGTCCAGCTTTTATTAAGGAAAAAATAAATATGGAGGCAAGAGATTTAAAGCCTGTGCTTTGGAATTAGTTTTCCAAAAGTCTTACTTTGCCTTAGGGGGGGAAAAGATGAGAGGCTTGCCAACTCAAAATTGGTTGATGGTCTATAGCTTAACCTTTGTTGCTGGGCACTTTTTAAAAAGAAGTCTTTTGTGCTAATAAATGTCCACTTCTTTGAAGATTCATGACTTCCATATAATAGACATATTTAAAAGATCTTCAAACTATACAACTCCCTTCCACCTACTTTAGCTTAGGGAAAAACCTGCCTGATTGAATGTAGGGAAGAAATAATGGCAAGTGGATGCAAAGGAGGTCAAGACTCCTGTACCTTTGTGATAATCTTAGCAAATAATGAAAAGGTCACCATACATAAGGCCTGGGGTGACTGCTAAGCACTTTAAAGGTTTCTAATATTTCTGCCACATGTCACAGAAATTGAACTATCCTCAAAACAGGAATGTCAAAGTATTTACTTCATTAAGAGCATTGATAGCATAACCTAGCACCAGGCTATGGGCAGGTAGTACGTTAGTATGGTCCCATAGACAGCATCTACATAATGATAAATATACTTTTGAACTTAATTATGGAAGAGGACTATCTTGAATGGTCGCTGCAGAACAAAGTCAGTCCAGCACAATTTTGAAATTATTATAATAGCCCTGGGTGAAGCCTCAGAGGAGTTCTTCAAATTCAATAATGCAGCCATTGTGGATGCTCCATGAAATGAAGCAGTGGCCCATTTCTATGCACCAAATTAAATATTGCACTGAGTTGAATCAGCAGCTTCAATAATCTTAGGCGATTTATTGCTCATAACAAAGACATTTCTACCAAAATGTATTAGCCAGGTAAAGTGAGTTGGCCAGCTTGGATGCTTTTCATGAGACGTGTCACAGTGGAGTGCCTTGAGATTCTGCATCAAGGTGTTACTGCCAAGTGGAATGTTTCAGCAATCATAGTTGAGATGGCTCCACAAAGTAAAGCAGCTTTCCTCTGCATAGCACTAGTATCTATTTCAAAACAATGATTTCTGTAACAGAACAACAAAAGATATTCAAACAAAATGGATATTTTGGAAGAAAGCATGCACAAAATATATGTGTTGAAGGCATTTTCCAGCAAAAAAAAAAAAATGCTTTAAAAATAGCATACCCTAAGAAAACTGCATATAGAAATGTACATATTAAAAATAAAAATATGTATATTTAAAAACAGGCATCAGTGTGATTTTATTTTAATGAATTGATAGATCCATTTCCCCATCTACTGCTAGACACACCTCTGTAAACTCCATGATATCCACAGCACACTGAACTTCTAATAATTCTGACACCTCATCACCCTGGCCAAAGCAAGTGATTTATTCTCTCCATTATTTCAGCAACAGATGAAACACATTTTACAGTGGGTCTGTCCCACTGTGTTTATGGTCAGTTATTTTCTCATGCTCCACACTGCTAACACCCCCAAAAATTATTTTTAGAAATTGCAGTGCTTTTAGTAATAGTTTCAAATTCACTCTTCTCTTGCAAGTGTCCCCACGCTAGCCCACTGGGAAAAATGTTTAGCAATCTAACAAATGCATAAGAATGTGGACCTTTCTTTCTTTTTATCTTGGTGCCAAAATCAGGTCTCCAAGAGCTGCTATTTCCATCAAAATTACCCACTAAACAACATGCATGTATTCAGTCCCCCAAAGATTCCATTTGTGCTAATATCCCTCCAGCTATCTGTCTGAAATTTAGCATTTTTCCCTAGTGAAGGACAGCTATGCGTATAAATGTGACATGATTCTGTCCTGGGGACTTTTCTAACAAATCAGGACCTTAGTTCCAAGACCTGCATATTGTTCTCTGAATCAGCATGTATCTTTTCTTTATGTTCTTCTCATCTTAAAATCTTATTTTATTTAAAAATAAGAAAGCTGCAGCCCTTTGTGCTTTCCCATTCCAGCCAATGGGAGATTTAAAAAAACACCAGCCATACTCGGCAATATTTTCTTGCAGAGCACTGTTTCTTCTTTTACTGAAAATCATTGTGGCTTCCTCAATATTTGTCAGCCTTTTTTTCTGATCAGTTTTCCCTTCTGTTATCTTTAATTTTTGCTTCAAGTAACAATTGAGAGCCAATCTAATGCCACGAAGCTCCCAAAACTTCTTCATGTATAAATAATGGTAGAACTCTACATTTCTAAATTTCATCTATTTCAAGCTGCCCTGGTCCTTGCCTGTCTTAACATACCTTCCTATTCCTTGGGGGTGGAGGTGCAAGACCATCTACATATCCTGCTTAGCCTTAAGCCTTCTAAGAGTCCAAATCTGGAGCAAGACTCAGTGTGACCTCCTATTACCTTGCGATGATTCATTTTCTTTTATTCCACTTTTATCTTGTAACTGAACATAGTCCATGGCTCTGCAGCTGGACACTTATCAGCTGCAATTGTCTAAGCTTTGGCATGATTATCATGAGAAGGAAGATTTCTGCCAAACATTGCTTGGCAGCTGTCTGAGAAATGGGTTCCACTTGCTGCTTTGTTACCTAAAACAGTGGTATTACTGAATGACAAGCCATTTAGCTATATTATAAGATAGACCCATGCTTAATATATCCAGCCTCAGTAATGACTACTTGAGAATTCTGTGATTATTATTATGAATTCTGGATGGAAGCCAACTTTAAATATCTCTAGAGTAGTGAAATATCTTTAGAAAAGATGTAGCCATGGTTATAGATAATTCATAACTGGATGGAACAGAAACACCTGCTCTAGATGTAGGAAGAGAAGTATTTAAAAAAGTATCATTGGACAACAGAAGAGAAAATATATATAGCTCAGGGTTGAACTGTGGAGTCCTTGGTGCTCTCTGAGCTTGGTTGTTTAACTGCAGATGTTTCATTCCCCAACTAGGTGACATCATCAGTGCTATGTGGGGTTTACTCCCTGTTTATATACAGTAGTTTGCCCTGCCAATGTTGGTGGGGGTGTTGTTTTCTCTTTGGTAGTTCCTTGATTATTGTTTTCTGCTTGATTGTTTGCCTGGTGTCTGCTGCTATCATTGGACAGTCAAAAGCTTACTCCAAGAAAAAAACAGATCTCTCTTATTCACACAGTGTAACCCTCTCTCCATCACTTTGTTCATGTGTTATAAACTAGATTCATTGGTACAGTTGCATAACCCCCCATTTCTCCTGGCTTAGAATCCAGCGATCATCCTACCTTGATATTCCTTCTACGCCTTCCCCCTCCTATATCCCTCCACAAAGATCTATCTGTTCATCTTTAAGAGAACCATCCATTCATTTAAAAAGACATGTATGCATCATATACACCATTATTTATTATTTCATTTTATTCTTAATGCTGAGAGATAATAACTGCCCATAGCCATTTAGTAAGCTTCCTGGCTACACTGGCTACATGGAAATTTGAATCTGGACATCTCTAATTCACATTCCACACTCTAACTATTACTAGTACCCTAACATTGTAGCCTATAAGAAAGTCATTTTCAGTTCCATTCTCCACCAGTTTGATTAGTTTAAATCAGCAGTACCCAGGAACTGATGCTATTAATTTCTAGAGTAAAAATACCCTTCTTTTTCTATCATATTTTATTGCTCTCTTTAATTAAAGTATATGGGATTTGACACTTGGAGAGAAGGTAATAATTTACAGACTCAGAATCTGTCTTGCTTATGCACTTAAAATACTGTTCACACACCAAGCTTCTAAGAAAGCATGGAGGAGCTCCTTGCCTGGTGCAGACCAGAATTCTTAGGGAAATAATCCTCTGTGCAAAACTTCAAGGTCATTTCAGCCTCCAAGCCAAGGAGATATAGAAATAGGACTCTGCTCCAAGATCACCAGAGGAGGATGGGGTACCTTTAATCTGCACCACAGAATTGTACTTGCTATCACTTTAAAATCTTTGATCACCAATTTTAAAATAATTTGTATTTGCCAGAAAAAGGAGACTGGCTATTTATTTATATACTAACCATATACTGTTTTGAACAGTATTCTATGGGATATCTGCAAACAGTAGCAACAATATATAGTAATGACAGCTATATTTTAAAAATCCCCAATGCTAGCATAAAGAAAAATAGTAGCAAAGAATGCAGTGTATATATTAACAAGTATTCCTAAATAGAATCAGTAACAAAAATATAGTGGACTCAAACATCCATAGGACAGGACAGGAAGGCCTGGCACGATATGGTTCATGGGGTCACGAAGAGTCGGACACGACTTAATGACTGAACAACAACAAAACATCCATAAACTAAACACCTGGGGGAAAAAGAGATTTTAATCTCTCCTTTATCCCAAACTCTCCAAAATATTCAGGGGAGGTGGGAAGGGCATTCCAAAGTGAGGATGCCCTCACATTAAAATATATATATATATATATATATATATATATATATATATATATTATTGCATATGATTTTTTCTGTTTAGATCCTGCATCCTTTTAATCATACACTCTTTATTTTTTTCCCCTAGTTTCTAAGTTATATTTCAAAAACAACTTGTAAATAAGCCCCAAGAGATGTTTTGAATTTTGTATGGTATTTTTTTTTTAGTTCAATCAACTCTCTAAGTATTCCATCCTGTTTTTGTAATTCATTTTAGACCTTTTTACTTCTTTGAAATATTGAAATCAGTGAGGTGATTCTAACCATTCCAAAATGTCTCAAAAAGTTTAATCTTTGTTTTATTAAAGATTAAGTCTATGCTGGTCACTGACCAAAATTAAAATTTCTTTCATAGAAGGATTAAGTTTTGCAAATGATATGTGTCATTATCTGATCATTCTGGGAGGGTGTACCTTCATAAAAAATAAATATTTAATATTGAACTGAGGGGTGATAAATTTGGGTTATTTTTTCCCTGTATTTATGCCATGCTTTTAGTATACATTAGTATACAAGAGATTGAATAATCTCTTACAGGTTGTGCATTTGTGTTTGTATCCAACAAAATATATTTATGCAAACAATCTGGAAGTTCTGTTCCTTCAGTAGAACTAACGCAGCCATTAAGTGATATAATCCAGTCTGTAATTCAAGTTAAACAGCAGGCCAGATAATATAGTTTAAAATGTGGTACTGCCGATCCACCTCAACCTTTCCTGTTGTGTCAGATCTTGAGATTATTCTTCAATCTTTTGTTTGACCATATAAAATTTGTCTTTGCCACTTGCTTAAGATGTTCTCTTATATTCTTATTGGAATGATTTGAAATAAAACAAATTAAGCTCTGGAAAAATATCCATTTTTACTACTTCTTCCTTCCTAACCAGGACAAATTTAGCTTTCTCCATTTTAAAGTATCTGTGATTATATTTTTCCAAATCTTTGAGTAAGTGTTTACATTTAGCAACATTAGTCTTATAAATTTAATTTACTTCCAATAAGTCCAATACATTGGGAGTCACTTTAATCCTTTGTTCAGAATCCAAAAGCAGGTTCTGCTTATGTATTGATATTAATTGATTTGATTTATTTATTAATATATCCTTTTGATTTTGTAGGGCTTTCATTCTATTTGATGCCAAATAAATAAATTGTCTTCTCATGAATGCTTTATTGCAGATAAAGAAACACCGTAGGTTAAATTAGTTTAGAAAAAGATGCGTAATTCATGTTGACACTGTGATTTAATATCTTCTTGCAGTAATAATAGATCCTCCTGTGATCCATATTGTCATGAGTTGGTGGCGGGGGGGGACTAGTAATATCTCCAATAATCAAAATATATCCCTCCACAATTCCAAGCAGTGATTGGAAAAACATATTCATAAAAATGGTTTCATTATTATTTAGAGCATCAATAAAAGCAATTTTTATTTCCCCATATCCACTTTGAAATTGGAAGAGTAAAAACCTCCCTTTATCCTGAATTTATTTTTTTTCAGGCTTCATGATAAATTTCTAATATATATGACTACTTCACTTTTTTCCCCATCTGTTCGAGGAATTGTTTGACCTAAACATTCTAGCAAATTAATACTACTCTTTTAAAAATGCAACTCTTGGAGAATATATCTATATTTTCTAGTTTTAACTTTCTATTTTTTTTCCTTTTGAATGGAATATCAATAGAATACAAATATTAAATTAACATGAATATCACACTTAGAGAAAAGTTGTACAAGACATTTTACCATTGCTATATTACTTCAGTATTGATTGCCAAAATAGATCATTCATTTTTTTAAAACTGTTGGAAATGAATAATCACTTCAGATCATTCATTCTCTATACTTGGTGGCAATGTTATAAAACTCAACAATTCTGGAAGATGATTAATTATAGAAGGAAACAAAGGTTAAATGTGGGATACTAACAGCTGTTTTTCTGTTAAACATCACCAAATCATATATTTCTACAAAGTTTATGGAGTTAACTATGTATATAATAACTGCTGCTACGATACCTTATGTCTTTTATCGGAAATCATATACAATTCCCTCTTTAGAAGAATGGCAAACTAAACTGTAGGAATTTGCATTGATGGCAAAATAACATTATAATTGAAAAATAATTCTGATATAAAATTTAATTAAACTTAGAAACCTTTCATGGGCTATAATTCTATGTATGGACTCATACTTTATTAAAGTTTGAGTTTCTCTTAACATAATGTTTTAATACATTAGCTCTTGGCTGACATGTTAAATAAGGATAGAACTTTTTAGCACAGATAGCAACTGTGTTAACTGCGCATTCTAACTTATGATTCTTATTATATTAGCCACTTTTGTTAAATATTGAATATTGATTTGATTTTAATAATGGTTTTGATCATGTTTATATATGTAACACTAATCTAATGTTACTTTCAAAATTTTATTCAATTTTATATAGCTTATAAATCTTTTTTCTATCTTTTTATTTTTTCTAGTTCCTTTTTGGCTAGGTTGTGCTTTTAGATATCTATTAAAAATATAAAATAAAATAAAAATAAAGATGTCTAAGTTGTACTCCTGATAGCAGTATAGGAGTGATTTATCATTGCTCCTGGGAATCTTTTTCTTTAACTTATCTGTTTAGCCTACAGACCAGGAATTTCCTAGCGGTCTCCCATTCAACTGCTAACCAGGCCTAAATCTGTTTAGCTTCCAAGCTCAAATAAATTTGACCTGGCACTATTACCTGATAAGACCATTTCGTAAAACCCTTTCCCTATTACACTTCATTTTTGTAGGCACCTTGAATCAGCACTTTCAATTGGACTGAAAATAAACAGGGGGAATGAAACATGTTTCCATTCCCCAAGATTCACTTTCCTTTTAGACAAATTAACAAGTTAGAGTATGGTAGTATTATAAGCCTTATCAGTGAGACACTTTCTGTCTTCTGGGCTTTTCACAGAAATGGTTTGTGCATTTTGAAGTTAAGTATCAATGTCTTTATCCACACAAAATCCCTCATACTCAGGTTATATCACAATGCAAAGGCCCACAGCACCTTTATTTGAATGTTCTGGTTATTCCTTCCTCCACAACATACCCTTATCACTCTTGGAAACCCCACATTGAACGTTAGGATAGTCTTTGGACAAACCAGAAAGGGAAAAAGGGAGGGAGACGTACAGAGTGATACAGAAGCATCCATCATATTATTTAGTACTAACTCTGCAAGCTTCCTAGTATCTTCAAGTAATGATAGACTTGCTACTGGTTTCAATGGCATAACATACACCATATGTTCTGTGTATAGAAATTGAACTTCTTCAGCCCTGGAGTAGAGTAATTCCCTTCTGGTTTCAATTGTTAAGTCAAAGATGATGATTATGATTCTTTCCCCTGAACTGCTGAAGCATGAACAGCTATAAACATTTATGGGAAAGAACAAACTGTGGAAGCATTTCAAAACATAGCAGAGGAGGTAAGTGCTTACAGCTTTTCAGAGACATTGTTAGACTAACTCAAGGCTTGCTGCTTATCATATGTTAACCCTGAGTTTTGCTACATTGCTCTCTGCATCACGAACACATTTTGCATCTCCAGCCAATGCTTGTGCATGAAGGAGACTCTCTTTGGCCACGCTTGAAGTCTTTTGCAAAGGCAGAAAGGTCAAAGGGCTAGCATGTCTCAGGAAATAATCTGCTAGCACCGGAAGCACCTTGGGAAAGAAAGAGAGAAGGTTGCAGGTCCATAGCCAAAGGGAAAGTGCAGGAAAAACATCAGAAGGATTCTCCTGTCTGGGATGATATTCAAATTCACTTCTTCAAATTGTTTAGGAACATATTGGAAAACAAAAAGGTAGCAGCTGAGAAACGGATACCATCCTAGCACAATCAATGTTTAGAGACTGGATTAAAGCTGTTGCTGGAAGAGCAGATCAGTAACAGTATAAAGGACAAGAATATAGTATTCCACTTGGGAGGAGCAAAGTCTTTCTTTGTAGACAATGTAGGGCTTGCTGAGACAAGCCAAGACATGATAAAGTTGTGAAACTAAGTTGTAAGATGCAATAAATAAGTTAGGATCACAGCTAGATGGCTCAAAGGCATCCAATTTTGAAAAATGATGGAAATGGATGTTGTAATGATGGAACAGGTGTTGCAACATCACAATGCAAATCCGACCCTTTCATACTTGTGTCCCAACATTAGATATAATTATCTAAGTCATGGTTTTCATTGCAATGTCATGATGTACATTTTGTAATTTTCTCCCCCGCCCCTTTGCTTTTCCCACAGAATCATGTGGGATTGTTCTCACTGTTAGCCGTCCTACAACTGAGATAATTCCCTCAGGAGAGGGAATGGAATGGAGAATGGAAGGAATGAATGGGAAAAAGCTAGACTTGAAAAGAACCAAAAAGAGATTAAAACTCCAACTTTGGGCATATCAAAACAGGGAGGATAGAGAGACAGAAAAGACAAAAGGAAATTATTCCATTTAGGAATAATGGAATAAGCAAAACAGGAAATCTTTTCCCCACTACAGACATACCCACAGCACCGATACCCACAGATTTCCATCCCCAGTGCAACATGAAAAGGGAGAGGGGAAAGTATTGGTTCCAGGTGCCTAATTGTATGGGCAAAGAGAAGGTTGCAGACAGGATCAAGCCATGGGAAAGCTGGAAGAGAGCAGGAGTGACAGAAGATTTGGAATCAGCCTTAGAGATCAACCAGCAAAGAGTTAAAATAACAAAAAGGCAGGAAGAACAGGAGCAGAGCCTAGCAGAAGAAAGCCCCCTAAAGCCTCTCCTGCTTGCTGGCAGCAGTTTGTCAGCAGGGTTGTTTAAGATGAGTTGCAAAGGAGTTGAAAGGGATCTACACTAAGAGGTCCCATGGGGAGTGAGCTCTTCAGACTCAGAGTTACCACAGTTGCTACTAAATCAATTCCAATTGCAAGAAGTCATTTTGTTACAAGAATTAAACAATTCCTGTTTTGATACCTGTTGGAATTACTGCATTTCATTTGGAATTCTGCCCTTTGTACAAGCATAATTATTTTGCAGGTACATCCTGCTAGCACTTTGGGAGTTTTAAAAATAAACTCTAAATTTGAAGGACAGGAGGAAAAATATACTAACTACCTCTTTGCATCACCCTCCATGTAGAAGTTCTGCTTCCTCTCTGTGTGGAGATGACTCTCCATGCAGTTCATTTGTCAGGGTTCCAAATTGCCCGGAGATCTGAAAGACGCTTTCTAGTGGTTTGGTCTGGTTCTTGAGAGCTAATTGTTAAACTGTTTCATGTATGTCAGCTAAGCCAGAAAGTCATATTTTTCCTGCTCTGCTTGGTCAGGTTGGCTTATCCAAGCAGAGTGAGAAGAATGTGGAGTATATCTAATGGAAATTGGGGTTTGAATGCACAGGCAAGGTTGTAACACTGATAGGACCATACTCTGAACAACCAGCTTGTTCAGGCAGAGCAGGAAAAGTATGACTTTATACCTTACCTTTAATATTGGTACTTAAGCACCTAAAGAAAATAATAACTTCAATGGATTCTTTTTCAGCAGAACTTGATTGTATATAATTGGGATTTACATTGTTTTAAAACATCCAATTCTATGTGTACATTGCTGATTCAGTCCAGTAGGATGTTGGGCAACAAATTATATTACATCAACCCAGTTCTAAACAGAAATATGGTTAGTGAGTTTAGTATTGCTGTTGATGCCTGTTAACTAGTAAAGGTTTTAAAAATGTTTCAGTTATCTGTGTACCAAATGAGCTATATTAAAAGAGAGAGGGAGAGAGAAAGAGAGAGGTGGTTGTTAGAGGGTTAAGGGAAAAAAATCTCTCTCACTCATGCTTTCACCATCTGCACTTAAGAGGAATCACAAGCTATTTCTTCTTATATCATCAGTTCTCTGAGAAAAGCAACCAGGACCACATTTTATAACCTTTTATTTTCAGTAAAGAACACCCAGCTCAAAGGGAATTCTTTATATAGATTTTTTTTCTCTCTCAGACCTTCCAAAATCAATGTGTTTCTTTAGCTTTTCAATTAAGTTTCAGTTAAATAAGATTATTTGGAAGAGATTCCTGAATTTTTGATATCAAGGTGTTAAAAAAAAGTCAGTCCTATCTGAAATTTAGTAGTTCATGGCACTGCAAAGTCTGAAAAGTCCTTCTTTCAACTTTGTTGAAATAATAAGCTTTTGAAAGACATCTTGGTATATCCTGATTATTAACTACTTTGATATTTCTCATTCTGAAGGACTAACATGAGAAATTATTGTTGAAATAAATTGTTATCTAATTTACATAACACATCTGGAACCTCTGCAGATAGGGGAGGTTCTCTTTTACAGACAATCCCCCTCTACAAATAGTGGGTGGTTAGGAGGCACAACTCACATTCTCATCCTTATTCTTCCTCATATGAAGAACTTACACATTCCTAATACACCTAATGGAGGCTTCTCTGGCATTGTAAGTCAACAATCATTTGCTAAATAGATTGGCAGATCAATTCAGGCTCAAACATGCATGCCAACAGAGACAGGCAGCCTGCTGTACTCCAGTTGTTTTGGACTTCAATTCCCATCATACCCCAGCCAATACGGTGAATGGCATGGTTTATTGAAATTATAGTTCAAAATGTGTGAAGGACACCAGGCTGCTTATCCATGGTGGAGATAAGATAAATTGCATAGCATAACACAGGCTACTTCCTAACCCCTACCTATGTCATGTAGTTGGAGGAGGGGTGGAAGTACTTTCTCCAGTTCTGTCCTGGTAAAATTATTCCCTTTATGCCACCATGGAAGCTATACGAACAGAAAATGGGGATGAGAATTGCAGGCTGGTATAGTTTAATTAGGCTTATCATATTTTCAAGCAGTTAGGCTGGGACAAAACTCGAAAATAAAGAAATCAGCAGCATATTTTATATTTGCTTACATTTGTTTATGTAATGAAACTATAAACCCATTTGATGGGGCTTTAATGAGTCTTGGAGGTCCATTCTTATTTTTCACTAGAGAGTACTTTCTGCAAAAAATTAGTGTCATTTTTTAGTTTGTGAAAAAACTGGGAGCATGTCGAATCAGTATGAGGTGTACAGGAAAGAAGAATTTGAACTCTATTTTCTGTCATGAAAATAGAAAAAAGTTTGGTGACCCCAAGTTCCTCATAACAGGAAAGAGTCTTTCTATTGGAGTCTTTTTATTGCATGAGATTAGCAACTGAAATTACCTTTTCACTGAAATGATTAAATGGTACAACCTATTTTTTTTCCCACCAATGATCCATTTCTCCTCCCAGTTTTATTTTATACATGACATAAAATGCTTGGCTAAATTACTCATCAAAAATACTATCAACATCTGTTACAGCCTATTCATATCTTTCCTTGAAACTGTCTGAAGTCTTCTCATTTTCAGGCCATTTTGCTATTTACTCTTTCATCTTTCATAACCCTTTAACTTATTCCATAAAAGCTTTAGAGTTAACTTAACTTAACTTCTCTGTGGAATAAAACTGTTCTCTTTTTTTCCTTGCTAATCTATCTTTTTTTAGTACACAAACTACTTGTGTTACAGAAGCATTCATTTTCTCCAACTTCAGAACTGCCTTATTAAACTGTCCATGAATTAACCATAAATATACCTCTTGATGTAGTTCTTCAAAAAAAAAAATACCAAACTTCTTGATAATTGATAGGCACTGTTCTTGTAGCTCTAGTCCTCAAATATATTAAGGACCCTTTCTATAGCATGAAAAATCTGGTTTTGCCATGTTGAAAATGTTATTTTGTATTCTATAGTTGCGAAGTCACAAAATTCTTCTGAGCTGAGTAACATCACATGATAAAATGTTAACTTCATTTTGAAGTCAGTTGTGGACTTTGTATGCTGCATAACAAATTCCAATCACATTCCTTCCAATTTTCTATTTTAATCTTTTTAAAAAATGCTGTCATCCTTTACTCTCAGCACAAAATCCTGTAACATTCTTTATAAAGTCATGCTTTTTGAGAACAGAGAAAAGATGACTGGTTAATATTTTGTAGTTCATCCAGGAATAGGCTGAAAGCAACGATTTTAACATTTATACCCGCCTGGAAACAGTGCACAATCATAGGAATATTTTTAATGTCTTTTTGGTCAGAAGCATCAACTAGTATACAAACACATTTAGAGATGCTCAATTCTTCATGTAACTCTTTAGTACACATGGGTAGAATTACATTTAAAACAATAGTTTCCCATTTTGTTCCAGCCACACCAAATCTAGGTTCAAAAAATGTTGACACCAGTTTGAAAGTTCAGTCTGATGTTTTAAAACTTAAATCAAAAACAGCTGTGTGATATGCCCAAATGGCTTCTTTAGCAGCTGCACCAGCAACAAAGTTCTTAAAACTATTTTTGACAAAATATGTGATTAATGAAGTGGATACTCTTGATACAAGAGATAGTTTATGCTTTGCCGTTTTTAAATGTTTTTTAATAATGTGTGCCAAATGTGGATCAAAGTTCAGTACACATTCAGAACACTTACTTTACACCACTGCATTACTATTTCATAAATAGAAAATCTATTTTTTATAACACAGTACATTTGCAGTTCTTCTTTAGCACTGTGACTAGGGATACCTCAACTGTAATTCCATAAAGGTGTAATAACATACAAAACATATCCTGGAACACTCTACAGAAAACAGTACCACTTGTGCTGTTGCACTTCCCCATTTGAGACTTGAAGTAGGACACCTTGCCATCGTAGTCTACTCTGTCCATACACACAATGTCCTAAGTGCTCAATAAACATAATATAAGTATCTGCCAGGCTAGAGCTACTTGTCAAATAAGGGAGGAGCCTCACCAAGGAAGGAAGCCATTTCACTCCCCTCCATAGGCATTTAAAGGAAAGACAGAGAAGCAGCCATTGCCTTCCCAATCCACTTCACATCCAGGTTGAAGCTGCAGGCTCAACAAGGTAAGAATCTCACTGAAGAAAGAGGTGCTTCCTTTACTTCCAAGTATGCTTCATTTTCATTCATGCAAAAACAAACACCAGAAATGTGACTCAAGGGAAGTGAGCTTTGACCATCTCTATTTTGTATCTGGGAAATTGAGTTCTAGCTAGTTATTGTTTTGCCACAGGAAGAAGGAGGAAACTATAACTTTGAACAAACAAGGAGCGGGTAACAGAGAACTTAAGTTAATTTAAATAAATACAAGTCTCCAGGGACAGATTTACTACACACTAGAGTCCTGAAGGAGCTAGCAGAGATGATCATAGAACCACCCTCAACAAATGTAGAGAGCCCATGGAGGACTAGTGAGGCCCCAGAATACTGAAGAGCAAATTTCAACTTCATATTCCAAAAGTAACTACTGTACAGGCCTGTTAATCCTTCAACAGGTTTTTACATGGAATATCTGTGAGCACTTACATAGGCATACTACAATGAACAGGAATCAACCAAACAAATGGTTATTTATTTATTTATTTATTTATTTATTAAACTTGTCCCTGCCCACCTCCCCCCAATGGGGGACTCTGGGTGGTTCACAACATATTAAAACAATAAATAGATATACAATGAAAATTTATAACAGTACAGGTTTACAGAAATAAAAGGAAAAATAATATTAGTTTTATTAGACTAATAAAATTTATTAGACTAATAAAATAAAATTAAAAATATTAGACTAATAGTGTAGTTGACAAAAACAAAGCCTTTGAAACACTGTGTCATGATATTTTACTTAAATTCAGAAAGATCTAGATGGACTTAAACACTCAGGAAAAATATAAAGTTCTGTATCTGAATAGGACAAAATGAAAGGATGGGGAAAAACGTGGCTTGGCAGTAGTACCTGTAAAAAGGATCTGTGTGTCTTTGTTGACTGCAAGTTAAACATGAGCCAGCAGTGTGATATAACTGCTAAAAGGGCAATGTTATCTTGAGATATATTAATAGAAGCACAGAATTCAGATGATGAGAAGTAATTGAGTGCAACTCTCCCCTAGTCACACCCCACCTGAAATACTATATCAAATTCTGTGCACCACAGTTCAAAAACGACAGTGAGAAATTAGACTAAGTTCAGAGGAGGACTACCAAGATGGTGAGGGATCTGGAAACCATGAGGAATAGTTAAAAGGTCTAGATATGTTTAGCCTACAGAAAACTACACCTAAAACTGACAGATGTACCAAAATCTTCCAAAAAATGAATTCAAGTCGCCTAGAACCGAGGTTGACACAAAGTGGGTTATAAAGAAACAAAGTTTCATTATACTTTACAAACATGCAAGTTTTGTAACTTCCTTTCAGGTGTGCTTCATCTGTAAAATAAAATGAAGTCTGATATTAAGATATTCTCTGAAATTTTTGTCCTAGACTTGTTCTCCAAATGATTAGTGAATCCCTCTTAAGACATTTCTACACTATCTACAAAAACTTCATTTACCTATCTAAATGGAAAGGCCAGTATTTTTGGGTTTTGCTGTCTAATTCCTTCACCACAGGTGGTCATGAGATGCTCTTTGCATTGCATATGGAAGCAAAGGTATTATTCCTTCACAGTTTACCATGAAAACACAATAAGAAAAGCCCAACACAAATCAATTCTGTCCTTTCAGTCATGATTCATTTCTGATTATTTGTGCAATGTTCCGTTTGTGACTTCCAGAGACTTCTCATTTATATCTTTGGTATAGATAGTATTATCATAGGTAGTGATACAGCCATCAAACTATAGCATAGTCAGTCTTGGGGGACTCATTTAATCAACACAAAGACATGGCACTTACACTTTAGTACATAAAGATGCACCAGTGACCTTTTCTTTCTCTTTCCCAGAATGAAATGAATGTTGAAATGCCAAGACAATTATCACATTGCAATGTACCAGAATATCTGAAGATTCAGGCATACTTCCTGAAAACAAGTTAATAACTTCAAGCTAACATCATTTCTGCAGGGGGGACACACACACACAGACTTATATATTCCCTGCACATGGATCTAAACAGCTGGGATTTTACATTTCTTCAGAATACAGCCTAAGTTGCCATGGTTACCAACACCTCCTCCCCGCCCTGGAAAAAAAAACCTTTAAACCCAGCCTCCATATATTCCTTCCAATGATTTGGAAAAACAAACCTGGTTCTTCTCACCATCAGCCTTTCTCTTGCAGACTTTGCATTGCCAGTTCTTATAAGCTGCAAAGGGACTTTCCTCCAATCAAAGATCAGTGCTAAGAAAGGAGGTCTAGGAGGTGGTTCATAAGATTTGTTTAATGGACTGATTCAACATGTTTGAAGCTGCCAAGTGGAAAATCATTTGGGCCAACTTGATAATTGAGGGAGCGGAAGATGGTTTTAACAAAAGAAAAGAATGAATGAACGAGTGCTAAGAATTTTTCCCCAGTTTTTGTCCAGGTTGTTCCAGCACTGGGGATTTTAAAAAGAAGGCCCTTTTGCATTAATAAAAACAGAGGGCACAACAATTGCTGTGCACTTGCAATAATGCCTTGAAATAATTAAATAAGCCCTATCTCTTCCTAATTATTCTCAGTATGTGATCTGGTTTACTCTTCAGTCTTGCCATTCTAAAAGCAGCTGGGATCCTTTGATTCCAACAGAGAAAAGCACAGAGAGAGCATGCACCCTATTGTTTATTTCTCATTCAATTCACTGGTTCATTGAACGGAAGGGTGCCCTTGTATACTGACAGTGTAAGCACCAGACTCTGCATCCATTTGCTAATGAATGGGTGGATAAAGTTCTTCACCAAAGCCATTAAGCCCATATGCTTTGTAGCTTTGAGAAAGTCTCAGTCAACAGCACATGATAATAAAAGATGACCTACCAGATAGGCTTTGGTGAGACTGAACAGAAGACTGCAAAACAAAACAGCTATCCATAAGCCATAGTGATTGTAGATTATATTTAATATTTATTTTGTCAGATCAACCTTACCATTTTGGACCTAGCCATGGTATAAGTATGTCCTGTTCCAATGATGCTGTCTTCAACTCATCCTTAGCTCATGAATGAAACAGACTTAAGTTTTCCGTGGCTGTACTGATGTTAAAGTAATATTCCTCCCCATCCCATCAATGCTACTCAGAGGAAGCCTCAAGATGTATAAATTTGTAGAAGATACATTGGGTGGAAGACTAGTGGTCTCAAACCTCTTCTCTCAAAAGGCCACTGCATTTTAATACTCTGGTCTTCCTTCATGCTTTGGGAGAGTGGCTTTGTAGCTCTTGTTCCTACCATCTATCTTTCAGGTGATCACCAAAAGATCAACATGCAATAGTTGAAGTAATTTATGTAAAGTGACCTTTGGACCATATATGGTACTTTCTTCTGCCCTTGGGAGATAGACCAATCTATTTTCTGTTGCAGAGTATTAGAGCCAATGAAATGTGATTTAGCACCACAGAGAAAGGAGAAATCAAATCTCACACAAATTCCTCACTATTTTTTTTCTTTCTGTATTGTGTTTTTAATTGGTTTAATTGATTTTATGATTATTCGTTGCCCAGAGTCACTTGTTTGAGATGGGCAGCTACAGAAATTGAATGAATGAATGAATTAATAATATTACCTGTTCCTGCAGAAATAGAAGTCTCCTGAAACAGTTGTTTCCTCAACTTCTATTACCAGGCCTTCCTTTAGCTTTTGGGGGACTTTTCACTTTAATCAGTGGCTTAATTAAAGCCCACTGTTTTCCCACCACAGTCCAGGGATTTTTGTCAAGTTCTCGTTTTGTTTTGTTTTTTCCTATTTCCAGGAGTGGGAAGGTGTGAAAGATCTGTCTGTGAGACAAAGAAGTCCTCTCCTTGTGGGAATATGAACTGTGAATATCTGAGCCTGCAATGTAGTAAGTGGGCTAGGCAAGCAGGCTTTTTTCATAACAAAAACTGATTAGATTTTGACTTTGGGAAGTCAGATGACTGCAGTGACTTGAACCAGGATGACCAGAGAGTGCTTTAAGTTAGGAGCAGTAAAAAAGCCCTCTATAGACTATAAGTTTGGCTTTTTCTTCTTATTAATGGACAAATCTCTTTGCTTTTGTTCTTTTATGACAAAGAATTTTCAAATTAAATGAGCAGTACACATTATCAAAAGCAGTTGCTAATCTTTGCATCATCACCCACCCAAAAAGAATTACAGTTGGCAAAATCTATCAATACAGGAGTAAGCCCCATTCATACAGTGGGATTTTTCTCTCTTCACTCCTTCCTTCAGCCCATGGGTTGTCATAGTGGATTCCTGCACAATGGAATTGTGTTTTTGCTTTTGTTCTTTAAATCCTTTGATATTACCCTTATACCTTTCTTTAATCATGCATTGAAATCTGGAAAAATCAGGAAAACTATAGGCTTTATTAATTACTAAAACTTTTTTTTAAAAAAAAGATTCTTATTGTTTATTTTGTTTCCCATTTTGATGGCAGTTATATTAAAAGCACCCCCAGATAAAGATAGCTTAAAATACTTACTGACTGTCAGATTATTACTCAGCCAATCAAGTTAGACAGTACTTACATTAGGGTCAATTCAGAGATTCAGCAGAAAAAAAAATATCCCCGTTCTAAAACATACTCACCTTGAAGTCAGATCAGCTAATAAGAACACAAAGTGAGAACCCTCCCAATGATATGTATGTATGTATGTGTGTGTAGGGGTATATATATATTAGTACATATTTAATTCTTGTAGTCAATGTTTTGTCAGTTGGTGGAGTGGTGGCTAGAGAGAAGTCAAGCTTGTGAACTGAGGGAGTGGGGAGGGAGATTGAAAATGAACACAGAATTCAGTGAAATTATTTCAAATTGTTATCCATGTTGTATGGTACCCATTTTGATGGAAGGGGCGAATCTTCTTCCATAGAAATTCATGGTAAATTAATTTGATGTCCTTAGTGATTACCAATGAGATATATGATTATGCAAACACTGGCTTATTTCACCCTAACCAATTCAGTACCATGCATTTATTTTCACGCCCATCCACACAAAATTTGTTTTCTACATTATAAGAGTTTCATACACAATTATTTCAAGTGTGATGGAGAGCCACGTTCATTGTCAGCATCAGTATCTGGCCTCAAGATGTAACCAGGACACTTAGAAAGAATAGTTATGTGAAAAGAAAGTATGCATTAAATTGAGAAAGAAACATGTAGAGGAGGTATGTCATAGAGAAATTGTCTCCTCCAAGTTTACTTTCTGCCTCATTTATAAATCATAGATTTCGTAAGTATTTTTGTGGGCTAATAAGGCATTTTATGGAACAAAAGCATCAAACAATTAAAATACACTGTTGCCTTGCTAAGTTTCCTGAACTTAGTTTTAGTTTACAGATGTTTCCTTTCCCTGATAGGTAACACCAGTGTTTCTCAACCTTAGCAACTTTAAGATGAGTGGACTTCAACTCCCATTCTGGGAGTTTAACTCCACTCATCTTAAAGTTGTCAAGGTTGAAAAACACTGGGTAACACCATCAGTGCAAGAATTTTGGAGATGTGAGGTTCACTGCAAGGGTTATATATCCTTCTGTCTTGCCTGCTTTGCACATGCTTGGATGGGACGGTCCTGTGGACAGATATTATTTTTTAATGGCTGGATTTCATGTTGTTGGTAAATTATTTATTTGATTGATAAGTTACTTCCTGTGTAATTGGGGGTGTTGATAGAAAAAGAAAGGTCTATAGCACTTCACCATTCCTCTGTTCAAACTATTAAAGAAGTTCAGGTTTTCATGGCAAACAGCCCAGCAGCACAGCATGTAAAGGCTACAAAAGGCAGAGGGTGGGGACTAGGGGAACATGCCTACCAGAGCATTCATCAGCCAGTTGGAACAGATTCATCTATGTAAGATGGAATGAAGCACAGCAGGTAGGCTGGACTACTCTGCTTGCTCCAGTGGAGAGGGAAAAACAATACTTTTGATGAAGGTCAGGAAAACTATGGTTGAAGTTACCTTCCAAACAGTTTAGAGGTGGGCTGAGGATCACATTATCTGTTCCTGCTATTCAAAATGTCTTGCATTGGAGCAAGCAGAAGTGTATCAGCCCTAAGGGAACTCTGACTTCCTTTTTGGCTAGAGAAGAGAAATGACACACTCTGTTAAAAAGATTTCCTCTAATAAAATGTTAAATTAGTGAGATAAATTTTGCATAGATGCCCCCCCCCCATATTTAAACAAGCTAGATTGATGTTTGCTTCATATCCACATTCTTTGTCTTATAGCAATCTTATTCCTGGTACTTGTTCTTGGATTAGAGCTACCACCTAGGCTTTCTTCTTGTTTTTCCTCTATGTGCTGGCTTACTGAGCAGCTGAATCTGCCAGCTATTACAGAAAGAAGATGTGACTCTGCCTGAAGCAGGACAATTAAGACTTAAGAGTTTCACCTAGAGAAGAAGGATGGCAGAAGGTAATTTTTAACTCTATTTACTCCATTGTCTTATTTACAGTGCAGTAGAGATGTAGTAGAGTAAGGACTGCAGCATCCTACAAAACCTTTAAAAAATCAAGGGCCATATTCATGGCCACACTGCAAAAAATAAGTTTTGATACAGTTCCTTCACCCTTTCACTCAAAATGTCATTATTTTGACTCATTAGCAATAAGGTTTAAATAGAAATCACACATTTTGTGCACATCTTCTGTCAGGCTCCAAACATTGGCTTGGATACCTTTTATTTTGATAATAACTGTAGCACATGAGTAGAGAGTTCTGCTCTGAATACTTCTGCTGGTATAAAAGTAGAAAGAGATGATCTTCTCCTTCCTCTTCCCTCCTGCAATATTCAGGTCAGCTCCCTCTCTCTAATTTTCAGAGAGATACCCAATCCTCAGAAATGATTAAAGATTTCCCCATTATGCAAGATGAATTTCTGTGATGGGGCAGAACCATGTCTTCTATTCCTGTGAAACAAAGCCAGGGTACAAAATCTAACAGACTATCCTTCTGAGCTGGGAAAAAAAGACAGAAACCCATTTCAGATTCCCAGTAGATATTTTGTATTCTCCATTATGACTGATATACACCATTAAAACCTTCTTAAAAAGTGATTAGTCCTCCCAGAGAATATACTGAAGTAAATGTTTGTATAGAAGTTGGACTGAGATAAGATTACACACATAATCATTGTGTTTCTTCATTTAGCTTCCAAAATGCTTTAATATCACCAATAATATATATGATAAATAAACAGAGAGGATAATATCATTTACAGGATTGGGGGGATGAAGAATACATACTGTATAACTAGATTGCATCATGTCTTCACTGTGCAACCAGCCAGGAGATTCTCATGCCAGAAAATCTGCAATCACTTCATAAATATATTCTGCTTGTTGTGAAGAGATGGATTAGCAATCTAGCTATCTGAAATGTTAATAATATTTTGCAGTAGATAGGAATTAAGACTATCTGCTCATTTATTTAAAGGTGTCTAAAATGATAAGCACCTGTGTTGCTGAACAGCTCTTGAAGGAACTGGACAGATTGGCCTCCTAACATGTTCTACAAAGGCCACTTAAGAAATAATATCAAATTGAAGCATTATGGGAAGTAGATGGGAATTACTGTCACAGCTAATATCATTATTCTGGATAAACAGATAGGGAAAGGTACTTATTCACACATAAGGATGCTGATTAGGCTTAATATTTCTCTTTGCATAATAATGATTGAAGAACTCAGTTTTGGCAAATGTTGATGTAAACCTGGCCTGATCCCAAATTCTAGTACTATTATACAACCTGGAAGCTAATTATTAATCTACCCTTTCATTTAGAATTTCTTTGCATGAAGAAAACAGAAAAGAGGGCTGCATGGCATATGGAGAGGGGAAAGTACCTGAAAAGACCAGACAGGAATTTCTGTAGGCTGTATCTGGGTTTGGGGCTAGAGGTTCCCTGCTCCTAACCTAAACACACTCTAGTCATGGAAAATAGAGGCAGATTTGAGGACATTCTATGGTTGTCAGATCAAGCTGTACTCACTGTTTTCTTACTCTGAATCTGTAAACAATTTTAAGTTAATAAGTATGCATTCAATTTTACCAAAATATGTTGAATTTAACTTTGTATCATGTAGAAGTTGTGTAGCTTCTGTTCACTTAGGGGTTCATTGAGACACACAATTTGGTTAGGGGTACCTTATCTTTTGCCTGAAAGTGTAGCTGTGTCATTTTCCATATTGTAAAGCCTATCCAACACAGCATTCCAATGAACACATCGCTGAACTTCTTTGACTTCCTTTCCAGCTTGGAGCTTGCATGCTATTCTCAGCAAGCAATCCTTATCCACCTTCCATACATTCTAGTGTTTTCTCAGTTTCATTGCTGGGGCTGCCCTAGTGCCTAACAGTGAAAATAAATGCTGGACATCCACAGCCATAAACTCTAGCCTGTATTTCCCATTTGCCTTTGGGTTAGCAATTTTAAGCTGCCATTTTCCTATTGGCTTTAACATAATGTGATTATACACGGATAGCACCATTAATCAACAAGTTACAGGGTTTTATAAGGCATTTGGGGATAACATTACAAGTGGCACCAGAATCTATTTGGGACTGTATATTTCTGTATTCAAGAAGTATGACTGTATATAATTGGGTTTTTCTATGCTCCATTTAAGTTTTTTGTATTTCATTTATGGCCTGATGTGATAACCACAAGAGGTCCTCACATTTGCTGTTGCTTTCCATTTCTATAGAGTTATCTGCTTATTTGGAGAGACACTTGGATGCAAAGTGATTCAATTTGTCAGTTTTAGCTCCTACTTTCATAAACTGGACCCCTCTTTGTTTCTTTTGCCTGCTTTTGCCTGCTGTTGCTTTTGCCTGCTTAGTTGCATTGCTTTATGGTATTCTCATTCTGGTTTCTCCCTGAATTCATTGGGTACATGGGAAGGTCCCATTATCTATCCATCAAGAGCTTTAATCCAGTCTTTGGGCAACTCTGATTTCTTTCATTTATTGTCCTAATCAGGTCTGCTCTCTCAGCAATTTCTTTCCTGCTTTGGTGTCATCAGTCATAGGTAATATTCAATTCCTTATCAAGGAACGTTTAATCTCTCCAAAACTATAGTTGACTGCTATTATCTTAATATCAGTAGAACATGTCTCTGTGTTTTTACTTGTTGCTTGATCCCCCTCTATTTCATTCTTTTTGTAGTTATAATGGGTGTCTAAATAGCCCATTATAGCTAGGATATGCTGCACTCAAGAGTGTGACTGATCTCTCTCCTTTCTCTAAGAAAGTAAAGGAAAAAATTAATTTTCCTCTTTACACCATATTCATTACCTCAATTCCAGACATTAGGTTTTGTAAGAAACGTTTAGCTCCAAGGGACAAAGTATTTAGAAGGAACAAATGCTAGCTTGTATTATCTTTCCGCTGATACCCTAAGGTTGTTAAAAAAGAAAAAAAGTTCAATTCATTGCTGCGGCTCTGGTTAAACCACACAACATAGGAAATGGCAAATTATCTAAGGGCTTTTACTTAAATGGAAAGGGGAAGAATTGCTCTTTATTGTTATTAAAAACAAAAAACAAAACACCTCCATAGATAGAGTGGATGCGCTTACCCTGCCTCAAGCCAAAACTTGTAAAAAGTATACATTTTTATTTCTCCCTGTGTTTATATAATGGGAAGGCAGGACTGCCACAACCTGGTGTGTAAATTGGGCCTTGCACAATGATGCTGTAGGAGCGGGGCACCATCTGCAAGGTTAAAAAAAAAAACAGGTAAGTGTGCATGTACACAGCTGACATTTTTTTAAAAAAATGTGGGTAGAGGGTACTAAGTGGAACTCTGCACAAGGGAGTCTTGTATGCCCGCAGCACTCCTGTGGAAAGGAATTTATGGAGGAAATATATGGATAGTATATAATAACATTTGAATATTAGGTTTAGGCAGCACTTTGGATTCAGTTCCAGAAAGGTGTTTTGGAAAGTACAAGAGAATAAATATTTATCCATTCATTTATTCAATTTGTATGGCCATCCATCTCAACAAGTGCCTCTGGGTGGTGAACAAAATAGCACCTGTCTGGAACTTTTGAGAACTGTGTAATCTGAGGAAAATGAGCAGCTGTTTTCAAGAGCTGAAGTCAAGTGCTACATTCAGGTCCCATGTACTCCAAAGCACCTTTTTGGAATAAAATCCAAAGTATGGCATGGCCCTATTGAATATTGCTGATGAGTGGCTGTTATATGTTTAAACAAGCACAGAACCACAGAAAATTCACTGTGGACTTGGGTCTAAATTAAATAAAGAAGGTATCACCTGCTCACATCTCCCATTGGTTTGAAACAATTATTAATCAGACCTTTAAAAAAATCTAACTCCACCTCTAACTGCTTTTAGATATGTGGTATAAATAGCAATGGATATGGTGGAATAGGTGGACACTGGGTTTTAGCTATCCCAGGTCTTCCAGTGATCAGTCCAAATAAGAACTGTTCTATGCTGGGGTTGGCTTATTGCCTGTGGCATTTGATGTGGGACGATACTAGAGCTACATACGAAGGTCTCATGGCACCAGTTCCTGTCGTTTTTTTTGTTTTTTGTTTTTTTTTTGTTTTTTTTTCCATAGAGGGGACGATCCTATCAGACCATATCCCTTTATCGTTATTAATGATGTTTCTAAAACTGAAAATTACCTGAATAAATTAGAATATGAAGTTGACTATTTTAATGCTCAGTACCTCATTAAGGTACTGTTTCTTTCCACTAATTCAGAATAGAAAATTGTCTTATTTTGCACACTCATGCAGAATGTTTTTACTTTATATGTTAGGATTTTCTTTCTCATGGGAAAGGATTCATCCCGTTATCTTTACAACAATAACAAATAATATTTTGGCTACAGAGATCATGTGAAAAACACCTGTTATTGTGTGTTGTGTATCGTGCTATTTACTGCCACCTATTGGCGTGTGTATGCTAGTTACCCAGTGGGGGGGGCATAGAGCTATAATACAAGGGGAGGAAAATGTGCAGCCTCTCTGAGTAGTTGTTAGTTGTTTTAGTGTTAGCCCCTATGTAGGTTTTATGGGCTACGTAGTTGTAACAAAGTACCAAGTAGTGTACCTCTTCTCTAAGAGTTTGTAGCTAGAGATTTTGTTAAGCTTGTGTTGCTAATAAGTCTTGGATGCTACATTACATGGGAAGATGTGTTTTTCTTTATATTTTGTATGATATTTGCATTTTATGGAGTTTTGCATTTTTATCAATAAACACCAGTTAGTATATATTTTCTGACTGGATTTCTTTGGGAAACAAGAAATGGACATTGCATTGTGTTTGCTTTCATGGCTAATCTTTTCCTGGAGTTTTTGCTGCGCTCTGCACAAACAGGAGTGTTTGTGATTATCACTCTGCCCGACATTATATATCTGTATCTATATCTCTATCTGGTATAAGATCTGAAGGCCACTTCAGATGTATGTAAGAAAACAGAGAAAAGTTTTAAGAAAGAGATAGATGGAGCTCCAAAGTACATCTGAAAAAAAAAATGAGACATTCTTTTAAAAGCAATCTGTGTTTCATATAATTGTGTTCATTCTTTAGACTGAATTCTAGAAATTCATTGTAGACCCCATTGGATTTATCTCAGTGTAAAAAGAAGTTTAAGAAAGTTCTTAACACTGTAACCTTGAGATATTTAAGCTTGCTGTCTTCTTCATTATCACTAAAAAGTAGGATTGTAAATCCATAATCTCAAATGGAAATGAGTCACTTCAGATTGTTTCTGGGACTCTGTAATGTAAAGCAGGATCCTCTGAACTAACCTGAACCAAACTAGGACTGTCATAAAGTTTTGTGATGGATTCAGCACTTCAAAGCACAATTCACAAATGCAAATACAATATCTATAAATTAGCTTTTTTTAAAATAAATTATTTCCAGGATATTGGGTGATAAGAAAGAGAAAGCCTGGTTTATGCAATTCACAAAGCTATAAAGTATCTTGTTGGTTTAGCTTAACGTATTGTATGAACCCAGACAATTTGGGGTTATTTAATAAAGATAAACATCTGAACCCCATGAACGATTCATCAGAATATACCCAAGCCCTGCGGAAAAATGCTGTCCTCTTCATTTAATTTAGGCCACAATAAAAATTTATGGTACATTTTTTTTTCTAAATTATAACTTGCAGTTTACAGTGGTGCCTCAACTTACGAACACCCCTACTTATGAATTTTTCGAGATACGACCAGCTCCGGCCCCAAAATTTTACCTCTACTTACAAACTCGCTTCTACTTACGAACCGGATCCGTGGCCATTTTCCCTGCTGCCACGCGGTCGCAGCTTCCTGTGGGCGAGATCGCGGTAGCAAGGAGATGTTCGGTGAGGCTTGTGGTGTGTTTTGTGGCGTTTGGAAGGTTTTTGTGGTGTTTGGAAGGTTTTTGAGGTTTAAAAATAAAATGCATATGTTTCAGAACTGTTTAGCCGTATTTACATTGAACCTTATGGGGAAATTTACCTCGGGGTGCAACCAAATTTGGAGGGCAGATTAGCCGTATTTACATTGAACCTTATGGGGAAATTTGCCTCGTGGTGCGACCAAATTCGGAGGGCGGAACGGATTAACCGGATTTACATTGAACCTTATGGGAAACTTTACCTCGACTTGAGACCAACTTGAGTTGCAACCAGAGTCATGGAATGGATTAAGTTCGTAACTAGAGGTACCACTGTATCTCCAAACTTTATATCTCTCCTTTTCAATTTGACATATTTTACTAAACCTGCCACAGATGTAGCATACAAAATAATAAAGAATATAAATTACACTTTTTTATTGCAATTAAAATATAATCTATAAAAACTACCCTTAAAAATATTTTGTTTCAAGCCTGAAATTGGACAGGCTTGATCCCTATAGACAAAGTAACTGTATCTCCAAATATCACATAACCAAAAAAAGATATAGACACATGGTTTATTTATTCAATCAGCATTTAAAGAACTATAGTTCCAACCCTTGGTTTATTTCTTTCATCAATATTTTTAAAAAAACTATAGTTCCAGTTAATGTTAACTAAAATGCCAGGTACCAAATAAGCTATGATAAAACAAGACAACTGGCATGGACACATGACTGGGATATACCACAGGCCACCATAGAATTGGATTGTTTCCCATAATATAACACAGCTTGTCCTTTCCCAAGAATATTTGGCAAATTTAAACCAAACCCTAAAAACAAATAAACAATTAAACCTGGACTTTTAATTTAGGAAACCTACAAACAGATGGAACAATCATTTTGTGGTGAGCATTTTAAACAGATTCAGTTTCAATTCTGGTTCCAACGGTTTAGTTCACTGCTCATCATCTTGTACATACACTTGCCAGACACCACTCAGCATGAACACTCTTGGTAACTGTGGACTGTACACAGAGAGTGATGAAGCTAAACAGTGCCTACTGGGTTACTGGCATACCAGAGGAAAGTTGCCTGCTGTGTAGCTTTGTCCTTACATTGTGATGAAAAATCTAGACAGCACTTCAGTGATATTAGACTGATACATATTGATTTCAGTAAAAAGTTGGCAAAGGAGAATCCAGAGAATCATTCTCAAACCAGGCATTACTGTGGCAGATGCTCACAAAAAGAACACAGTGGGTTTGGGGATTCTCATTCAAGATTTCCAACATAATTCACCAAAGGGTCATCCTTTCCTCTTTAAGAGATTAAGCAAGCAATATACCTATTTATCATTCAGAGGAAGAAAAAGGGATTTTATTTTATTTTATTTTATTTTTTAGCGAGATGCTGTTCAACTGATCCAAATGTTATGACATATTAGTAAAATGTACTTTTAAACTATCTCTTTGTTCTAAAGTTTTAATAACAGACCTAACAGCATCTTCAAAATTCAAGAGGTGGTAAAAATCTTGTTATTTCATAGGAAAGCAAATTACTTATTAAGCTATCACTGTGTTGTGCTGATTATTTAAAACATTAATAGCTTTTAAGGATGTAACCCAAACAGTAATATTACCCTTTGTAATATGTTCATTCTGGAAACATAGGCTTCACTCTATAACATACACATGTTCAGTAGGACATCTAGGCATAGTCTTAACACAAAGACATCTGGAATAAGCCATGATAATATAATGTATGTCATGATATAATTGTGCAAGTGAACCAAATTATATAGTTTACACCATGTGTGCTATCATATTATGATGCATGTCTGTCAGCCCTTTGAGGTAGTCCAGACAAGAAGCACAAGCCATGAGTACTAACACTACCTTTATTGTAAGGTTACAGTAACAGAATCTGGCAAGCCCTTCTCCCTCTCCTTTACTTTTACTTTCCAGAAAACTGGGGAGGGTCCCTTCTGAGATGCTTTTCATGCCCCTTTTCCTTCTGTGGGCTGAGATAACTTTTGCATGATGGTTGCCTAGGCTGCAGATCTTCCTCCTGTCTCCTAAGGTCATTCCCACAGATCATTACAGTGTCATGTTATTTATTTAGCAGTGTCATGCTGCTTCCTGCTTCCCCCCACTTGCCTCTCTCTGTGGGTCCTGCATTTAGTGTTGGGTACTGATAAAATTCTACGCTGCTGACTTGTGCTGCACTCTGTAGGCCTCCAGTCTATCTCTCTATTACATCTTTAACCCAAATAATAGCAGAAGTCCTCTGAGAAGACTACAAATGAAACATTTGAAAAGGCAATAACATATGAAAATGATACCCCCAGGTAACGTATCTCAAAGTTCCCATTCCTATATAATATGGGTACTTAAAATCATCAATCACTTTAAAATCAAAAATCTCTCAGAGAACAGAAATGTCTTTGGAGCTGAAAAATAACAGTTTCAGTGCCAGCAAGTCTCTTTCCAAATAGTTCTCCTAAAATGGAATACCAGAATGGAAAGTCTAAGTTCACTTGGCAGGGACTTTAAGAAGAGGGTTGAAAGGGCTGCATAGATATTCCAGCCTCAATTCAAGGTTATAAAGGTCATTGTCAGTATTTTGCATTGAACTTGGAAGCTGATTACAAATTATTGAAACTAAACAAAGACATAGTATCCTGAAAGTATTATTAAGTCCCAACAGCTTTCTTTTCTGTTAACCCTAGTTTACTCTTTTTTTCTTTTTAAATCATTGGCATACAATACAAGTTTTAGTCTTTTAGTTGTAGTTTAGTTTGAAAGTGAAACCTGGGTAAGATTGAAGGGGAACTGAAAATAATCTTACAGTTTTAGAGATGGGTAAAACTGTCAGTTTTGCTTTCTCCTACAGTACACTAAGTTATAGTATCCAGCCATCCATCCATCCATCTGATAATTCCTATCTTCCCGTCTTATTTATAAAAGAAATGTGAAATTAGGAAGTTGTTATCAAAACAATAAACCAAACAAAAGTTTCAACAACTTTGTTTTCTTATACTCATAAGTAACCCTCCATGTCATCCCAAAAGCTCAACACATCAAGACTTTACTACTACAGAAATGATTGTGCACATGCATGAGAAAGCACAAAGGTGACAAAAACGCATCTCCTGTGAATTCATCTTGATTGTAATCATTGACATGCACTGGGGATAAGAAAGGCACTAGGACATTAATCACTAGTCAGACATTCAAAAATGCACTGATTCTTTGATTTCTGAAATTAACACTAACCTAATATAGTACCAATGTCCCATTCACCCTTCATATAAATATATTAGTAGGTTACAGTGCATAGCCTTCAAAGAAGAAGTCTTCATCCTGTAGTGGATTCATTCAGGCTGATAAAAACAGCAACAGTAATATCGTATCCCCTTTAGGGTATGCCACCACTTCCTAGTGGTGGGACTTAAGGTCCCCAGGAAAGCTAGGCAGGCCTTAACTAAGTGAAGAATTGGAGTACACCAGGAAAAGGAATAGGTACAAACCTATTCTGTATAGGGTTTGTTTTTTATAATTGATTTTGAATGGATTAATTACTTTTAATTATTTATGAGGCATTTTTAATTGTTTTGATTTTAACTGTGAGCTTTCCAGAGTCACCCATTGGGGGAGATGGGCGGCATACAAATTTAATAATAATAATAATAATAATAATAATAATAATAATAATAATAATAATAATAGATAGATAGACGGACTTCACTGATTTTTGCTCAAACTTCTTCCATTTTACATTTTGTCTTAGAAATTATTTCAGTCAAACGTTGCAGCAAGGATCAATGGATGATTTGCTCGCTACAGGCCAGACGTTTGTGATCATGAAAGATAAAGCAAAACAAACAACATTTAACAATTTTCATCCAATCATTTGTCCACCTACAAATTCAAGTTGTTAACAGGAATCACTACCAGTAATGTCTGTCTACAAACACCAGATTTCAAATTGTTTGTACACTGTAGAGCAAAAAGAGAATTTAAAACTGTTGGAGTATAAAAGACCAAGTTCTCTATCCAGGCACCTGCCCTGTGGAACAACATGCTCCCAGAGATCTATATGGATCCCACTCTGATGATGTTCAAAAACTCACTAAAGACCTGGTGTTCTCCCAGGGTTTGTGGTAGGATGGTTTTTCAGCTCCTGTAGGTTTTCCTGTTTGCTAGGCATAGTTTATCCTCCAGATGTATATGATATGTATTATTTTATTTTATTGTTCCTGCTTTTAAGTTGTAAGCTGCCCAGATTCATTTGGAGTTAGGTGGCTTCTAAATTGTATAAACAAATAATATTTTGATTGATAACTCAATATTTAAAAAAAAATATATCAGAAATGCATAAAACAAAACTTCATATGGCCTGGAACGATTGGAGAAAAGCCTTTGACTTACTACCCCATAGTTAGAATAAAAATTGTTAGGAAACTTTTTGGAATTAGTAAGAAAATTGAAAAGATAAAGTTGAAAAGACCTGGTTAGGTCATCAGGTCTGGGGGTCTTTGGGAACTGGAGGCATTCTTAGATGGCTCCACTATAATCGATATTCTGCTTTCTCCATGGGGTTTGTATATTTGAAAATCTTTTTTTTTCAATTTGTGATAATGTTTTTATTCTAATAATAACTTTTTATCTTTTAATAATACCTGTTTTTATTCACTTGTTATTTTATTTTAATTGGTGTATGCCGGCAGGAGTCGCTTTGTGAGACAGGCAGCTATAAAAATGTGATGTATAAATAAATAAAATAAAACAGAACAGAACAGAACAAATTAAACAAAACAAAATAAAATAAAATAAACCTCTGCATGGTCAATATCTGAAAGAAACTGAAAGTAAAGTGGACAGTACTAAAACTTGGTAAAGGCTTGGATCCATCAAGGAAACAGAAGGATTAATATTTGTAGCACAAGAACAAATTCTGGTAATAATTGCCATAAAAATGAAAATTTAAAAAAGAGCAAAAGTAGATTATGCAAAGAGAAAGAAGAGACTGTTGACCATCCCATAAGAAATTGATGCAAAATTGCGCAGACAGATTATAAGACAAGACATGATCACATCGTAAAATTGTACATTCAATGTTATGTAAAAAGTATTGATTTGATGTCCCAAAGTATTGGCACTATTTTAAAATTGAAAAAAATGTTCCAACAGGACTAAGTAAGCATTTTATGGGACTTGCAAATTCAGACACACCAACATCTAAAACACAAGACTCTGGACATCACACTAGTTGAAGAAAAGCAAGTTTTACTTATAGATGTAGTAATACTGACTGACAGCAGAATAGCTCAAAAGGATCTGGAAAAAAAAAAGGAAAATATCAGGACTTCACAACTGAAATACTGAGATTATAGAATAAACCAGTAAAAGTCTTTACCATAATTATTGGAACATTACAGCTATTACAACAAAATTGTCAAAACAGATAAAGAAAATTGACTTCCCAGCATTTCATTTACAAAAAACAGTTTTACTCACAACTGCATATATTCAATATTACAGTCGTATTTTGATAATTCTTAGGTTTTGGGATACAGCTTGAATAGGTCCTATATTACCACAATTTGTTGAGGATTCCTCAGAAGACAATATATAGTATTATTAAATGTGCATATTATGTTAATAAACAATATAGATTTGAAGAAGGACTGGGTTGGTGACAACAAAACAACAAAAGTCTTACCTTAAATGAAAAATTTACTTATTTTATAATAACCATTATTTTTTTTGTATAATAAAAGTCAAAGTGAAAAGGAATTGTAGCATTTTTCATTACTTTTAAAAACCCTTCACACTTACTTAATCCCTAAACATGATAAATTCCCTCTTCCTTTAAATATTGGCTTTAGCAAGAATTAAAGATATATAACTAGGCACATTACAGGTAGTCCTTGCTTAATGACCATTCATTTAACGACAGTCCAGAGTTACAACATCCTTCAGAAAAGTGCTTTACAACCCCTGCAGTCATATGATCACAATTTGTGACTGTTTTTATGATGGTTGTTAAGCAAATCACTGTGGTCGTTAAGTGAATCTCATGATCATTAAGCAAATTCCAGCAAAAAAGTCCATTGGGGAAGTTGGATTCGCTTAACAGTCACATGACTTGCTTAACGACCATGGTGATTTGCTTAATGGCTGTCATAAAAAAGGTTGTAAAATCAGCTCTGACTCGCTTAATGACCAAATTGCGTAGTGACCTAAATTCCGGTCCCTATTGTGGTCAGATAGCGAGGACTACTTGTAATCAAATTAGATGATGAACAAGATGGAAACATTGCATAGATGCATGAACAATCATGAAGTCCTTGCTTAATGACCATTCATTTAATGACAGTCCAGAGTTACGACGGCCTTGAGAAAAGTGCTTTACGACCCCTGAAGTCACACAATCATGCTTTGCAACCATTTGCAAATCGCTTAGCAACCTAAATTCCGGTCCCTATTGTGGTTGGATAGTGAGGACTACTTGTAATTAAATTAATGATGAACAAGATGGAAACATTGCATATATGCATGAAGAATCTGTAATGATTTGTCAATTACTCAAAAACCCAGACACATACACACATAATAATAAATGTTTTAACGTATCATGTACATTTGTTTTAGGATATAATATGTTTTGAGGAAATATATGGCATATAGATGGGCCTTACTTCAGCTAAAATTCTTTGCAATGTGTAATAAAGTCAGAATTTGAAGGGTTTTATAGCCAAAAGATAAAGAATCATTCCAATGCTGCTACCATATGAAAATGATTGTCAGAGCTGCGATTATATGTTTGTAATTTGAATTTTTCTCTGTCAAACAGAAAAAGGCATATAGTTTTTGACATCTGTGAATCTTTTGAATTATAAACATTTAATTTAAAATAAAAATATCAGCTTCTGATTTTGATTTCTTTATAAGGTGAGTTAATTCATAACTGTCCAGGATGGACAGAAATAATGCTGGAGAATGAAATTGGTTGAGCTTAGGTGTCCACAATTTTTGCAAACATAGACTCACAACTGGGTTTGGTAGGGTACATGGCGGGCCACCCGCAAAAAGTAGTCAAATCCAAGATAGAAACTACATCTGATTTCAATTTAATAATTCTAGCGTGTATGTAATCACTGTCCTCAATTAAAAATTGGAACTTGGTGGCAAAATTTGTAGGGGAATTGACAGCTCATAGCTGCACTCAGGTTATGCAAACTCGATTTAAATGGTTAGCAGATTCATTCTGGGGGAGAAATGATTCACACCTATAATACTTCCCCCCCCCCCAGAAAAAAAGTCATATTGGCTCTTGGCAAATATATCAGGGTTCCATCCAAGCAGTTAGCAGAGCCACAATGAGTATTAGCTGTAGTGTATCAGTTTGGGAGAGCCAGTTTGATGTAGTGGTTAAGGCATCAAGCTAGAAACCAGGAGACTGTGAGTTCTAGTCCCGCCTTAGGCCTGAAGCCAGGTGGATGACCTTGGGCCAGTCACTCTCTCTTGGCCCTAGGAAGGAGGCAATGGTAAACCACTTTTTCTCCAGGCAGTCTCCAAGAATCGGACACAATTGAATGGAAATAATAATAATAATAATAATAATAATAATAATAATAAGAAGAAGAAGAAGAAGAAGAAGAAGAAGAAGAAGAAGAAGAAGAAGAAGAAGAAGAAGAAGAAGAAGAAGTAGTTTCATATTTTTTCAACAAAATATTTTATTGTTTATTGGTTTATTGGTTCTGTATTCTTCTTCCTGATTCCCTGTGGAGTCTGCAGCTTTGTATTCTTTTCTTCCTGTTTTTCTTTTGCTACTTTCATTTTCGTGTTCTCATATGTATGGTTGCTTCTTTAAGCCTGTTTATTTTCTTCCAATTATCCATACATAATAGGAAGAGGCAGGCAGTTTCTTAACAAAAGCTTTCTGGAGAGTTCCTCTTTCCGCTGGAGTTCAGCCATCCATTTTCTTTCCCCACAAATTACAAAACCATTTGTACCTAGCTTTGCCTAAAACACTGCTGTTTCTCAGCGTACTGCATAGGTCAGAGGGCTATAATCAGATGTCTGTTTGTGCTGTACCCATTCTAGGTTCAGTTCAAAGATCACATTGTAAAAGCTGTAAAAGTCTTTGCAGCTTCAAAAAGGCCCCAGTCTTTTCAGGTGATCAACCTATTTGTCAGAAGCCTCCTGGGAAGATGGCAAATGCCAATCACGTGACCCTGAGATGCTGCAACCATCATAAATACATGTCAGTCGCCAAGTGCCCAAATTTTGATCATGTGAACGCATGGACACTGTGATGGTTGTAAATGTGAGGACCAATCATAAGTCACTTTTTTCAGTGCCATCATAACTTTGAATGGTCATTAAATGAGTGGTCATAAGTCGAGGACTACCTGTACTCTCCTCTGGCAGGACCAGTTTAGGAATTTAGGGGCCCAATTCAACATAGCATTAGGAGCCCACCCACCCACTCCCACTAAACAGGCCTAGATTATTTACTGGATATGGATTCCTGCAAAATGAAATCCCACAGACCTGCTTCCTCACAAGTAGTACTGAATCTTTGCATCCAGTGGGAATATGAGTTTTAGCAGATTGCCAATTTTGGCAAAAGGCTGCAGAAGATCAAAGGCAAGGTGATTAGTTTTTGATTCTTTACAGACCAGCTAATAGAGAAGATGGGGAAGTGTGGGGAAGGAAACTGGAGATCAAATTACTAAAGGAAGAACTCTGCCCTTTCTGGTCCTAGACTCAGTGTAGGACGAATTTAATGCACCTGACTATGTCAATTAAACTCTTCCAAGATTCCATCTCTCTAATGCTTGTGAAGAATTCACAAAGCATTGCTCAAGACCTTCTGCTGGAAGAATGAAACTGGAGTCAGCAAATTACATTTGTCAGTCAAAAGAGAGCCTGCATAATTTCTTTACAAAAGTACTCTAAAACTCTGTAACTGAGTTGGGTTTTTTCCCCCCCTCTTTCTTTTGTTTGCCTAGCCTTTCTTTGAAGTTTCTGTTTGTTGGCTAGAAGACTAAAGTTACAAGGAACTGTAGAAACTGTATTTCTACACAAGCCTTGACTCTGAAGTTGAAAAGGACAGGATCAAACAAAAAGTTACTGATCCTCTGTATTGTGAGTACTTCTGTAGTTACAAGCTTGTCTCATACCTCCTGACAAAGACAGAGGGCGATGTTCCACATGAACCTGAACCAAAAATTAAAGAAGTATCTAGAAGAACTACATCGGATATCAGGGATGTGCAAAACAGTTTATGAACATTCTGTGCAGGAACAGTTGCTTCCAGGGTTATTCATGCTCAAACCAAAACATGAGCAGAAAGGGAAGGTGATAGGAAGATCAGGGGAACAGGTGGGTCACTGGTATGGGTTGCTGTGGGAAGAAAGAGGGCACCACACACCAATCTTAGCCTACTTGCCCCATAAACCACTCTGAGATCTGTTTGGATTTTGTTGAGGCTCAAACCGGGAACAAGAAAAATGAATGAAGCCTTGTTTGCTTTGACAAAACATTTGGAATTAATGATAAACACATTTTCCACTTCAGGTGCACGCCTACTGGGCACATTTTCTAGCCCACCTGAAAACCCTACTGACTCATCTGTACATTGGTTAACACAGTGCTCTATTACCTAATGCAGTGTTGTCCAAACTTGGCCACTTTAAGATGAGTGGACTTCAATTCCCAGAATTCCCCAGCCAGCATGGCTGGCTGGGGAATTCTGGGAGTTGAAGTCCACTCATCTTAAAGTGGCCAAGTTTGGACAACACTGACCTAATGGGTAAACCTGCCCATCCAAAAAGCATACTCTCTGAAACAAATACGGTATGCTTTCTGGAGAGGATCAACAGAGGCAGGCAGCCACAGCATCTCCATTTTTAGGCATGCTTCATCACCCACAGTCCCCTTCAGCCTGCTGTTCGGTTTAGAAGGCCCCCACTTTTCTAAGATCCAATGCAGCTGTATAAACCAGTCCTGTACTCAGGAAAGCTTCTCTAGCATATATATATATTGATATCATTTCAACATAAATCTCTTCTCCCACCATCCCCATGTTTCTCACCTGCTGTGGATGTTGCTGGACCCTCCAGATTTAGAGATCCCTTGTATCTCATTGGACACTTTAGAAAAATGATAACTAATTTTGAATTAGGTTGCTGTGAATGTTGTTTTTGCTTTCATTCTGCTGAATGATTTTATATTGAACTGTTTTAGTATTGGTGCTTCATTTTAAATGTTATTTATAGAAAGCCATCCCAGCAACCTATTAAAGAACAGGGTATAAAGTAAAATAACCCACAATAAAGCAGCCAGGCTGAAGCAAACTTGGTCTGTAGATACTTTAATGTAGACAAAAACCTAAAATGCATTTCTTGAACTATCCTTTGTATGTCAAGCAGGCTATGCAGAACACAGGTAACGTGATGTCATCCATAAAGCTCAGAATTATTTCTTAAATGTCCACATGCTGCATATGGGTGAAAACACTCAAATAAATGCATGAAAATTACAGTACATGAAAACAAGAAAGCAAAATTGCTTTCAGCATGACAGGTTATCCTTCAAAGAGGACAAAAGGAAAATAATTTCTGTCTGCAGTGGTACTATAAGCCAAAACTGAACAAGCAGAAGTAGTCCTGAGCCTTATAAAACTTCCTTTATTCAAATTTCTCCACAAATATTGGAGCTCCAAATTACCTATGATAAAAACATAAGAGAGGCTGGTGAACCAGAATGTTAATCCATCTGGTCCAGGGAACAGATGACTTGATGACCTTCAAATGTTTTGAACTGCGCTCCCATAACTTTTTGTCACTGACCATGCTGAATGAAGTTGATAGGATCTATAGTCCAAACCATCTGGACATGATATTATTGTCTATCAATAACCTAATCCCAAATTGTACATCATTTTCCTAAAGCATTCAACTAGACACCAGGTATCGCTAAATCTGGGAAGGGGGGGGCAGAAAACCATTCCAGCTATTACTAATTGGAAGATATCATTTTAACATTATCTTTGAATCTCCTTGAATCTCCTTTCAAGCACCTCTAAATTAGAAGTCATTATACATTTTTGCAGTATATTCTACAAACCAGGAATAAGCTCTCCAAGTCTTTTAGCTAGTTTAGATTTAAGTATATACATCCTATTCATCATGGGCAATAGTCAGGGATATTGAAGTCCAAAACTTTTGGAAGATATCAGGTGCATACTTTTGCCATGAATTTTACATTCTGCCCCAAACCTACCATTCACCTATTTCTTTCTAATCTTGTTATCAATCTTCTTTTTAGTGAGTTAATTCCTTACCATTTTACTGGATTCAGTGTATCTATTATTATTATTTCCAATCTTTTTTTGTGTGGAGTGTAAAGTATGTATCAGAGATTCACCATTTTCCTATTTTTGATTTTCCTATTTTTCCACATTGGTGCACTATGTATGTGTCATTTGCCACAGTTTTTAATGTGCATCTTCTCCTTACCAATTATTGGTAGGCTTGAGCATATCTGTGAACTGATTTAAAATGATGTGTAACAGATATATTGATTATAATTTGACTTTCAGTAATAATACTTATCTTCACACCTGCACATCTGCTTCACTGACATTCATAACTTACTATTGCAATCAGTGATGCGTTTACAGTAAAAATATGTTGTACAGACATTATTGTCTTATCCATGAATCATTTAATAAATGCACAAAAAAGTTTTGTTTATTCTTCCACATCTTCCATGGACAGCTCTTCAGTGAAGCTTTGCTACAGATGTTCCATTTTGCAGTTGTTCTTGCTTATCATCTCTTGGTTAAATATATTCCTTTCTGGTCTATGCACAAATCCCACATGTGAGTTTGCACGTATAGTAAGCCGTTTCAGGGATATTTAAGGCAATAGAAAAAGCTACTGTTTCATTCTATTCTTAGACCTTTCTTTCTAAATTTGGGGAATCAGCTGAGCAGAGAGAACACTTGAACACAACAAAGTAAGAGATTTCACGTTTTTTCCCCTTATTCTTCTTTATTCCTGAAAAATAACTACAGAGAGAGACACATACAGAGGCTATCCACATTAGTAATTCATATCATCATTCAGCTGTCACTGTGGCAATATAATGCTTGTTCATGTTTGACCAACCAGTTCTTGGTCCTTATTTTTACTTACTTTAGTGAGCACACCACCTCAGAGGTCAATATGAATTGGTCAACAATTAGTACACGTTACAATATCCTGCCCCATATTCAATTTCAGCAGAAACTGCCCATGAATATTTGATCATACTACTTTCTCAATGGGATAAACAGGGAGTGATCTGAGGTGACTAGGATTTATTACCTACCTACTCTAAAGAGATTATGTACTCACATTAGTAAGTAAAGAGAGGAGAGGGTGAGCATGTCCTTGTGCTTTCCCAACCCAATTTACAGTCTCTAACCTGTGCTGAAATTCCAATATCTGGAGCTTGCATCACTTGATCACACCATCTATTAGTGTTTTTCCAGTTACAGGCTAAATGTCTGTGTGTGTATACATATATAAATATATATACATAGATACATACACACACACACGTATGTACATATACATATATACATACCCCTTCATGGATCACTGCCTTGTCGTGGTGAAGGGGCTTGCATAACTCAGTGAAGCCATGAGCTATACCGTGCAGGGCCACCCAAGACGGACAGGTCATGACAGAGAGTTCTGACAAAATGTGGTCCACTGGAGAAGGAAATGGCAACCCACTCCAGTATCCTTGCCAAGAAAACCCCATGGACGATGTTAAAAGGCTAAAAGATATGATGCCGGAAGATGAGCCCCTCAGGTCGGAAGGTGTCCAATATGCTACTGGGGAAGAGCGGAGGGCAATTCCAAGTAGCTCCAGAAAGAGTGAAGCGGCTGGGCCAAAGCCGAAAGGACGTTCAGCTGCGGATGTATCTGGAAGCGAAAAGAAGGTCCAATGCTGTAAAGAACAATATTGTATAGGTACCTGGAATGTAAGATGTATGAACCAAGGCAAGCTGGATGTGGTCAAACATGAGATGACAAGATTGAACATCGACATCTTGGGAATCAGCGAACTGAAATGGACGGGAATGGGTGAATTTAATTCGGGTGACCACTATATCTACTACTGTGGCCAAGAAACCCTTAGAAGAAATGGAGTTGCACTCATAGTCAATAAGAGAGTGGGAAAGGCAGTAATGGGGTACAACCTCAAAAATGACAGAATGATCTCAGTGCATATCCAAGGCAAACCATTCAATATTACAGTCATCCAAGTCTATGCCCCAAACACTGATGCTGAAGAAGCTGAAGTTGACCGCTTCTATGAAGACCTACAACACCTTCTAGAACTAGCACCAAAAAAAGATGTCCTTTTCATCATAGGGTATTGGAATGCTAAAGTAGGAAGTCAAGGAGTAATCGGAATAACAGGCAAGTTTGGCCTTGGAGTACAAAATGAAGCAGGGCAAAGGCTAATAGAGTTCTGTCAAGAGAACAAGCTAGTCATAGCAAACACTCTTTTCCAACAACACAAGAGACGACTCTACACATGGACATCACCAGATGCTCAATACCGAAACCAGATTGATTATATACTTTGCAGCCAAAGATGGAGAAGCTCTATACAGACAGCAAAAACAAGACCAGGAGCTGACTGTGGCTCAGATCATGAGCTTCTTACTGCAAAATTTGGGCTTAAATTGAAGAATGTAGGGAAAACCACTAGACCACTCAGGTATGACTTAGATCATATTCCTTGTGAGTACACAGTGAAGGTGATGAATAGATTTAGAGGATTAGATTTGGTAGACAGAGTGCCTGAAGAACTATGGACGGAGGTCCGTAACATTGTACAGGAGGCAGCAATTAAAACCATCCCAAAGAAAAAGAAATGCAAGAAAGCAAAATGGCTGTCTGATGAGGCTTTACAAATAGCTGTGGAAAGAAGGAATGCGAAAAGCAAGGGTGAAAGGGAAAGATATAAGCAACTGAATGCAGATTTCCAGAGAATAGCAAGGAGAGATAAGAAGGCCTTCTTAAATGAACAATGCAAAGAAATTGAGGAAAACAATAGAATGGGGAAGACTAAAGATCTCTACAAGAAAATTGGAGATATGAAAGGAATGTTTAGTGCAAAGATGGGCATGATAAAGGACAAAAAAAGCAAGGGCCTAACAGAAGCAGAAGAGATTAAGAAGAGCTGGCAAGAATACACAGAAGAACTATACAAGAAAGATCTTAATGTCCCTGATGTCCACGCTGGTGTGATCACTGACCTTGAGCCAGACATCCTAGAGAGTGAAGTCAAGTGGGCCTTAGGAAGCATTGCTAACAACAAAGCTAGTGGAGATGACAGTATTCCAGCTGAGTTATTTAAAATACTAAAAGATGATGGTGTTAAAGTGCTGCACTCAAAATGCCAGCAAGTTTGGAAAACACAACAGTGGCCACACGATTGGAAAAGGTCAGTTTATGTTCCAATTCCAAAGAAGGGCAATGCCAAAGAATGCTCAAACTATCGCACAATTGCACTCATTTCAATGCTAGCAAGGTTATGCTCAAAATCCTACAAGCTAGGCTTCAGCAATACATGAACCGAGAACTACCGGATGTACAAGCTGGGTTTTGAAGAGGCAGAGGAACTAGAGATCAAATCGCCAACATTCGCTGGATCATGGAGAAAGCACGAGAGTTCCAGAAAAATATCTACTTCTGCTTCATTGACTATGCAAAAGCCTTTGATTGTGTGGATCACAACAAACTGTGGCAAATTCTTAAAGAGATGGGAGTACCAGACCACCTTGCCTGTCTCCTGAGAAATCTGTATGCGGGCCAAGAAGCAACAGTTAGAACCGGTCATGGAACAACCGATTGGTTCAAAATAGGGAAAGGTGTATGACAAGGCTGTATACTGTCACCCTGCTTATTTAACCTATATGCAGAGTACATCATGAGAAATGCCAGGCTGGAAGAATCACAAGCCAGAATTAAGATTGCAGGGAGAATCATCAACAACTTCAGATATGCAGACGATACCACCCTAATGGCAGAAAGTGAAGAAGAACTAAAGAGCCTCTTGATGAGGGTGAAAGAGAAGAGTGCGAAAGCTGGCTTGAAACTCAACATTAAAAAAACTAAGATCATGGCATCTGGACCCATCAATTCCTGGCAAATAGAAGGGGTAGAAATGGAAGCAGTAACAGACTTCATTTATTTGGGCTCCAAGATCACCGCAGACGGAGACTGCAGCCATGAAATTAAAAGACGCTTGCTCCTTGGGAGGAAAGCTATGGCAAGCCTAGATAGCATATTAAAAAGCAGAGATGTCACCTTGCCAACAAAGATCCGCATAGTCAAAGCTATGGTTTTTCCAGTAGTAATGTATGGCTGTGAGAGCTGGACCATAAAGAAGGCTGAGCGCCGAAGAATTGATGCCTTTGAACTGTGGTGCTGGAGAAGACTCTTGAGAGTACCCTGGACTGCTAGGAGGTCAAACCAGTCAATCTTAAAGGAAATCAACCCTGATTGCTCATTGGAAGGATCGATAATGAAGCTCAAGCTCAGATACTTTGGTCACCTAATGCGAAGAGAGATCTCTTTGGAGAAGACCCTGATGCTGGGAAAGATTGAAGGCAAAAGGAGAAGAGGATGGCAGAGGATGAGATGGTTAGATAGCATCACTGAAGCAATGAGCATGAAACTGAGCAAACTCAGGGAGGCAGTGAAGGACAGGAAGGCCTGGCGCAATATGGTTCATGGGGTCACGAAGAGTCGGACACGACTTAACGACTAAACAACAAACAATACATACATACATACATACATACATACATACATGCATACATATATATATCTGACCTAGTTGATCCTACTCAAGAATAATTAAAGTGACAGACTCAATGAAGTAATTTACTCCAAGTACAGCTATAAGAGGAGCCGATGGCCAGTCATGTTCCCACTCATCAGATGGGCATTGTTTGAAAGATAGAAGCTAGGGCATGTTTAGGAGAGAAAAGCTGAAGTCTAAGAGGCAAAGCTCACGCCAGTAAGTTTCACTCTTTGCTGGTAAATTGTCAGCACCATTATTTCCTCAAAATTCTAGGCTGTTTTCCAGACATTCTTTCTTTCCAGGTTTTTCTCCACTTGTACTGGGTCTCCTTTGAGATTCGATCTCCTGGGCAGCCATCCAACATCAGGGTTGATTCAAAAGAGCCCCACTTACTATCTAACAGTGATGTTTTGCCAAAAGAGGAACAATTCTGGCCAACCCTTTTTACTATGATTTGTTTACCTTCTCCAAGTTCCTAGCATTTGCTCTTTCCTTCTTCTCACAACATGCATCAGTGTTTTTCACACAAGCAGTAAAAGTTCACAGAGAAAAATAAACAGTAGTTCTGGCCCTTATAAAAATGTAATGTTATAACTTCCACAAAAACTTAAGTATAGCATGTGATATCAGTAGGGGGGAAATATTCTGCTTTAGATTCATATTACTATTATTGCTACAAATAAGCTTACTCAAATAATTTCAGTACAACACTGATGTTTATAACGTGATCAGGCGTTTCATGGACCTCGATATAGCTACTATCAAAACAATTTCTGAGAAATTACTGAAGGCCATAACATACCGCTAGGGTGGACAGCCCCACACTGCATATGTGTGGGTATCCTGCCATGCTTACATTGGCCCTATACATGGCAGAATACTGGATAAGTAGTACAAAATAGGTATCTCTGTTAACTTGTAGCATATTGAGACTGAACAAATTTTCTTACCCAGTGGCTTCTGGCCCAGAGAAAGCTTATTTTAGGGAATAATATTCATCATTAAGATGTCATGTATTCTGAGTTTAGGCATTTTATACTCACTGTACATAAGTATGACACTGTTATACCCTTGGGGGATGAATTGTTCTCAGATGAGTAGAAGGACCATGATTCACTGAGCTGGACACAGAAAGCCCAGACTTAAGCAAAGTGGATAGTGGTGGATCCTGTCCAGATTGAACCAGAGCCCTTTTATTTATATTGATATCGATATCGATTCAGATGTCTTAAAAGATTTTTTAAGAAGGAAGAAAACAACTAATACAAACAAATATAAAGAAAAGAAAAAGAAAGAAATAAAAGAGAAAGCTAAAAGTTCAAGAAAGGAAAGAAAAAAGGTAAAAGAAAAATATAAAAGGAAAAAAGATACAAAGAAAAACTTCTGATCTTCTTTACAGCAATTATAAGTACAATTATAAATTTACTTCTTACTCTATGGTTACAACATAACTGTCTTCTTTCTATAAACTATCCTGTCTAATCATCAAAACCATAAATCATACGTTCATTTTTTTTTCTGTTTCACGCAAAAAAAAATCTCTAAGGGGTTTCCAGTCAGCAATAAACATAGATATTGTCTTTTCTCTGATCAAAAAAGACAATTTAGCCATCTCAGCAACCTCACCATCTCATCTTCACCAACCATTCCTCCATTGTGGGTAGTGCCAAATCTTTTCATCTTTGTGCATCCATTAATCTTGCTGCAGTTATCATGTACAAAAACAAAGTTCCATAACTTTTTTCCAACTGTTTGTCCATCCATCACAAAAGAAAAACATCTGGTCTCAATTCTATATTAATCTTTTAAATCTTCTGAATCAGTATACATACTTGAATCTTAATTTTCTAGCTTTTTTATATGTCCACCAAACATGATAAAATGTCCCTTCTTGTTGTTCACATTTCCCAAATCTGCAGTGCCTTTATACATTCTAGACAATTTCTCTGGTGATACATACCAGTGGTACATCATTTTATAAAAAATTCTCTTTAAAATTATAATATAGTGTAAATTTCAATCCTTTTAGCCACGTATTTCACCATTATTCCATCTGTATATTATAACCAAAATGTTTAGCTTACTTCACTATACATTAATTCACTTGTTTCATATTTCAATAAAAGTTTATACATTTTAGCAATTAAATGCTCATCATTTGAACACAATTCTATTTCAAATTCAGTCTCACAATGTTCAAAACCATAAATTATTTTGTCTACTTTAAATCTTTCTAATAATTGTAAATAAGAGAACCATTGACAACTATATCCCTCTGCCACCAGTTCTTCTCTTGATTTTATTTTACATTCTCCTTGACAAAATACTACTATCTCATGATAAGTTAGTTGCTTCTGTTTGCCTATTATTGAAGCAGAATACTGATGGATTTACAGCTTGAATTTTTAGTTACTTCTAATCAAGAAGGGAGGGCAGGTTAATGGTTGCCATTTTAGTGTGTGAATGGAAGAGGCTGGGATTGTTACAGAAGAATTACAAAACTACAGATATAAATAATAGAAACACGGATAAATCAATGGACATAGACAACATAGGTACTGAGGCCAAACAAAGGATCTCAGAAAAACTAAGCATAGTAGTTGGAATATCAACAAAGCAAGACAGTGTCTCATGATTTTGTAAGAAAAACAGATAAAATAATAAGACAAGTTTTTATAACAAGTGAGGGGTTTGTCACAACTAACACTCTGTTATCTTTGGGCATGAAACAAGAAGTCTATAATTTACCTATAATCATGTTCAAAGATACCTATGTTGAACTTCCAATTAATTCAGTCCTTCAAAACAGTATAGATATTAGAGATGTAAAACAGTTTCCTAATTTCCCAGTTTGTATTTCATAATTTCCTATACTTTCACAGCCCCAGAAGCCCCAGATGGTCATTGTCAAGAAATGCCACCAAAGCAATTAATATTAATAGTTTTGTGTCATGCATCTAAGATCCAGCTTAATTGTTTGTAGCCACCACAAGTAGCTTCCCTAGGTAGATCTAATAAATACTCCCTAGAAAATAAATATAGTATTATATTACCTAGCAGAAAATAAACAGCATCAAAAGCATGTCCACTGAATATCAATTTTAGGATTCCCCTGACTCTGCATTCATATCTGATAGATATTCAGTCTGTGTATTCCATTGCCATTCTTCTAAAATCATTTTCAAGACCCCTTTAAAGGGCTCTCTTAAGCTAAATCAAACAAATCCAAATGACCATTTTTGTCTTATACTTTTATTTGTTTGTTTAATGATATACTACCAATTATCAAAATCCCTCAGCAGTATACAATAAAAACAAATGTAGAAATGAGACATTACAAACCATTAAAATACCAATTTTAAAAAAAAAGTAAAATAAGTAGAAATAATTAAAATTTTATACAGTTGAAAGTCTGTACAAAAAGATGTGTTGTAAGGGCTTTTAAAAAATCTAATAAAGATATTCGACCACTCAGCTTTGCAGGAATGCATTGCAAAGAGCTGGGGCAGCATCAGAATAGCTTCAACCTCGAGGTTGCCATGAGATGAGCTTGCAACAACTAGAGGGAAATCTCCTCATATGATCTCAATAAACAAAGATGTTCATGTCCTGAATATGAGAAAGTCTTAAGCAGCAGTTAAGAAAGAAAGATAAAACAACTCACAAAGGAATTGTTTTTCTAAAGGAGAAAACTACCCTATATACATTTTCCAGAGAATAAATCCTACTGAATTCAACTGGATTTGTAATAGGAAGACACAAGGCTACACTATTAGAAACTATGAACACTCTTAGAAGGGCAATGACAAAGATGTAGCAGCCAACTAGCTCTTTAGTTATTACTTCTTGACCTCACTGTAACATACACACAGAAAAATCAGTATAACAAATGGGTATGTCAATGGGTAAAAATGGAAGCATCATTTACTATCATCTTCCTTTTTTTATAAAGTGTAGTACCTCTATTCCACTATTGTTTTTTTTTTTTTCCCAAAACAAAGAAATCAGCAGTATCAGTGGAACATCCTAGTTCAGAGAGGTAAAATACAATTTAACCATTGTGAAAATTTCAGGGTCTTAGCATTTATTTTTAAAAAAGAGAAGCGTGATAATGACATTGATATTAGAATGGGGAGCAAATTCTTTTAGGTTATATGGCAATAGTTACTGTATATGCAACAGAAAAAAAAAGTTATATGCTGAATTATATCTGCAGGGCTTTTTTTAAGTTATGGTATAGTTTATATATCTGAAAAAATAAATACAGTACATGTGTATTAGAGTATGTGCACACAATGTACAAATTCTAATATAGATACTCCCTGGGTTAAGAATGCCCAGTTTAAAGGATGACCCGTACTTAAAAACGGAGCCTATTGTAGCAAAATGTGAGTAAAATACACAGTGGTGTTATACAATAATACTGTTCCAGCTTACATATAAATTCGACTTAAGGAGAGACCTTGGGAACGGAATTTGTTCTTAAACTTGGGACTACCTGTATATGCATTATACTTATTCTCAGTTATAAACTACATCACAATATTAAATGTTATTTGTACATACCATGCGTGTGTGTGTGTGTGTGTCTGAGAAGGGGGTCTGTTCAACTATCTGTACAACTGAGTAGGGCCTCACTGGGATTTACCCCATTTGTGTGATAATGTGATGATGCAAATGAAAAAATTACATCATTTTTATCTATTTGCATAATTGGTGTGATACCATTATGCAAATAACATAAATGGATGCAAACAGGTGTTTATGTGAAAAGATAAAAATGGAATAATATTATTAACAAGCAAAATGCTTTCCAACTTTGTATTTTTTAAAATAATCTTGTACTAAAATGTAGATATTGCTGAAAAGACTACAGCATGGTTTATATATTAGAGAAATGTCCATGAAAATGCATGTTTGCAGATTTTTTATTAATGGCAAACTAATACAAAAAAGAAGGAGCAAAATGAGGCTTGATACGCAGCATTGTAGTATGGGAAATTAGAATGGGAAGAGAAATTATTTTGAGTGTTAGTTATCGCTGCACTCTTCTTTCCTTCACACAGTCATCTGTTTGGTACAATTGCTCATTTGATATTAGGACTTTGAGGAAAACCCACGAAATTCTTTTCTTTTCTTGGAGATTTCTTTCTAAGCTGACCAATAGCATTCCCCAAAAAACAGCAGTGAAGATAAGAAATGGCGCACAAATGAGAGATAAACAGCTAAACCCAAGGCGTGGGGATAGTTTTTATTTATATTTATTTTATATGTATAACAAAGTTGTCATCGCCCATCTCATTAAAAAGTAACCCTGGGCAGTTTACAGAAGAGATAAATAATTAAAAATACAATATAACAGTAGTCCTAAATAAATAATAAGTATATTCCAAAGATTGATGGTAACTAGAGAGTATTAGGCTCGGGGAGCGTCATCAGGGCGCCAGCCACCCCCGGTTTGGTTAAAATTCTTACTGCCCCACGTAAGCTGACAGAGCCACGTCTTTAGTTCTTTCCAGAAAGCCAGGAGGGAAGGGGGCCACCACACCTCTGGGGGGAGAATACTGCAGTAGGTGGGGGCAACGGCAGAGAAGGCTCTCCTCCTGGGCCCTGTCAGCTGATATTCTCTCGCTGACAGGGTACGCAATATGCCTTCTCTGCCTGACTGGGTGGGATGGATTGATGTAATGGGGGTGAGACAGTCCCTCAAGCAGCTTGGACCCATGCCATGTAGGGCTTTATAGTTTCAGTGACTGCCATTAATTAAATAATCTGACAGTGTTATCAAAATAGAGAGCACCTGCTTCACAAGCTTCTTTGTCTTGCTTATTCTTTTTCTCTAAAAAATGCACCATGTTTTTGAAAAGACCCCAAATATAAATGGGGTTGTTATATACGCTGCCTAGGGAGCAAAATGTCAGCAACTTCAAACTTCCAAAGTAGCCCATGAAAATATCATGGTCAATAGCATCAAAACATGAGTTGCAATGGATTTCGATGGATCTTAAATCTCAAAGGGAATTGGATTGATTTAGACAGATCTGGAAGAAGCCGCAACTGAAACAGAAGTCCTCCAAAGAAATCCAAATGAGAATCTGCACCCTTTCCATACCTAAAACTTTTCACATATTTGATATGGTAAAATAAGTATTTTCCTCTTGCTGTATGAGGAAAAATCCAGGTAGAGAGAAGCAGGAAGGAGACAAGTGAATGTGGAATCTCTTAACCATAATGACTGGTTTTACTGGGCTTTTAAATAATAATGCTTTGGGTGAATGATGTTGAAATAATATTTAATTGCCCCCATGTTCAGGGGTTTGTTTGGGGAGGGGGGTGCCTTTGAGTTAGTGTTGAATTCTGGCGACTGCTTGAACAAGTCCCTGCAGTTTTCTTGGCAAGGTTTTTCAGAAGTGGTTTGCATTGCCTGCTTCCTAGCACTGAGAGAAAATGAGTGGCTCAAGGTCACCCAGCTGGCTTTGTGCCTAAGGTGGGACTAGAACTCAGAGTCTCCTGGTTTGTAGTCTGGTGCCTTAACCACTACACCAAACTGGCTCTCCATGTTCAGTACTCTTCACAAATCCATAGCAGGAATGTCCAACATAGTTGGACTTTGCAGATGATCTGCAAAGATCTGGAATGAAGTACTATTGGGCATTCACTTGGAAAATGCTAGACGTTAACTCCTTCTGTGCTTTCCCATTGCCCCTATTTTGCCCCAGATCAATCATCTACCCCATTTGCAAACTTGTATTACTTTAACAGAACATTAAGCATGTGCACACACACACACATTAAATTGTTTCATTCATCATAGCACCCTGGATTTTGCACCCATTCTTCTGAACATTTGCAAATTCTTAACTAAGAGGCATAACCCTAACCCATTATTCTAGAAATGACCCCAAATATACAAAAGGATAAATTGGGAAAAGTATCATTCACCACTCTCTGAAGATTCAATTTCTGCAAAATTGCCTGGATTTTAAATTGACAAATTTTAAATCAGAGCCATCTCTATGCTTCATGTTATTTCTGTATCGGTTGCATGCATATGTACACAAATGCAGGGACAAACATGTCCATGAGACTATAGTAGGCTGCAGTTGCGCTGAAATAAGCACAATATTGTGCTTTTTCAGAGCTTTCAGGGAAGTGGGATGTAAAAAGATACATGAAAATAGTCTTACAATCCCTATTGATTTGAGGGAAATAAAATGGAATAAATAATTTCTTTTTAATAAATTAATCCCTTCTCAATAAATTTTTTTTTAAAAAATCATCCTCACTCATCCCTCCCTGTCTCTCACTTCCCCTTCCTTCCTATTTCATTTATATGTGGAGGGTAACCATAGGAATTGATATTACAGGCAATCTACTAAGGTATTACCATTTAGGGTTATACAAGCTCCACTATAATCTTTCTCAACTAAAAAAACATACCTAAAGTAATTGGTCTTTTTCTTTTCTGCAAATAATATTGACATAACATAGAGCCATAGTATTGTAGAATATAAGGATTGGAATCCCCTGTCCATGAATACTACAGCAACCCCAACATAGCTGTCCACTATGTGTCACAGTTTTCCAGTAAAGGAGAGTCTAACACCTCTCAAAGCGATCTGTTGCATTGTTACAAATATTTTACCATTAGGAGGTTATTGTTGTTGTTTTCCTGATGTCCACCTGAAATCTAATTCCTTGTAATTTAAGCCATTGTTTCTTGTTCTGTCTTCTGGAAGAACTCTGAACAATTCTGACCCATCTTTAACATACAAGCCTTCAGATACTTGAATACTGCTATCATGCTTCTCCTCAGCCTTTTCTTCTCTACACTAAACGTACTCAGTATCTCCCACAGTTCTTTGTATATTTTTTTTCCCCTTCCAGACTCCTCATTATTTTGGTTCCTGTCCTCTGGACTCACCCTAGTGTGTCAATGTCCTTTCTAAAATGCACTGTCCAGAACTAGACACAAAATTCTAGGTAAGGTCTGACCTTAACACAGAATAAAGAAGAACTTGATCCTCTTGGTTTTGATCCTGTATTTGTGTTGATGCAACTAGAATTTTGTTTGTCTCTGTTGTGGCTGGATTCAATACACTAGTGGTTCATGTTCAGCTCATGATCCAGCAAGACAATCAGATCTTATTTCCATATAGTTCTGCTCAGTATGGTTCTTCATCTCATGCCTTTGATTTTACTTACCCAAATTAGGGCTTTGCATTTGTCTCTGATGAAATTAATCTAGTTGTTTCTGCCCATTGTTCTAACTTGCCAGGATCCTCCTGATTCTTGATATTGGCCTCTAAAGTGTTTGCTATCCCCACTATATTTCTGTTGTCTCCAAATTTAATAATAGTACTTTCTAACTCTTCATTCAAGTCATTTATAAATATATCGAATAGTGCACAATTTAGATAGAATGAAGCCTGCAATATGCCACTGATCACTAACTTCCAGTATGATATGGAGCCACTGACGAACACTGAGCATGATCATTCACCCAGCTTTGTACTGATCTAATGATTGCATAGACCATCTCAGATTTTGCATCTCCTCTACTTGGATTTCCATGTCCATTTCCATTTCGTACACTATGTCCACTATATTTCCACATCAGATAAACTGATAATTCTATCAAAAAACAAAGTTGGATTGGCATGAGTTTTTCTTGATAAACAATGTCTGCCCTGTGGAACAGCATTGCTCCAGAAATCCAGATGACCCTGTTAGCCTTTCACAAGGCTTTGAGGACCTGGCTGTTTCCCAAGCATGTGGATCAGGAAGTTTTGTGAGGTCTGCTGTTGCTTTGGTTTTTGTAACCTGGGACTTGTTTTAACCTTGGGTGTCATGGGCTATTCATTGTAATTGTTGTTCTAATACTCCTATGCCATCTAGAGTCACTGTTGTGAGATGGGTGGCTATATAAATCATTTAAATAAAATAAAAAATAAAACAAATCCATTCTGACTTCTGCTAATAATACATTATTTTCTAAATGCTCACAAACCAACTGTTTAATAATCTGTTCCAGAGTTTTAGTCAGTATAAGTCCATAGTTCCCTAGACTTCCCCCCCTCCTCTTTTTGAGGCTATAAATGTTTGCCCTTTTCCAGTCCTCCATGATTTCTCAAAGATCACAGAAAAAGGCTGCAAGTTGACATCCACAAGGTCCTTCAAGACTTTGTAATTGTAACTGATCTGTTCATGAGATTTATAGTCATTCATGGTAGCCAGATATCCCTAATTAACCTTTTACTTACTGTGGGTTGCCATGCCCTCTTGGTGGCAATTGTGCTCTTAGGTCCATTTGAACAAAGTTCTTTTTGAGGAAAAGATCAAAGCAAAGTAGGAGTTGAGGAGCTTTATCTTCTCTCCCTCTCCCTATTATCATCCTAATGGACCTCTAAGCTGTGAGGCCACCATTTCCACTGTTTCCCCTCTTACTACCAATATAACAAACAACAAACATATTTTATGTTTATTAGATTCCCTCACAATCCTGAGTTCTCTTTGCATTTTAGCCCTTCTGTCTTTTATTCTGGAGATAGCTACTTGCTGGTATGTTTCATTGGTGAATCATTTTTCCATTCCCTGTGCATGTCCCTTTGAACTCTTATCTTAAGCTGAAAGTTCTCTAACCATTCACAAATGCTGGAATTCTGTGTGACTGTATTTCCAGTATTTTTTAGAAGTTCCCAGCTCTCCTACACTCCTTGTGACCTATGGATTTATGTCCATGTTATTCCAACTAATATTTCTCTAAGTTTATGGAAATTGGCTGTCCTGAAATCAAATGGGCACATGTGACTAAAACGCAGTTTTCCTTTCTGTCATATTTTGAAACCTAAGGTGACCAGTCACTTCCTCACAAAGTTCCCACTGCTTTTAACCTCTTTAGGATCAGGATTAGGAGAGCTGATTCCCTCTTGTCTTCTTCTACTTTCTGGAAAATGAAGGAAACAGCAAGATCACTAAGCAATTTTGGGGATCTTACTATCTTGGCTGAGATTTTTTCCAACAAATGTTCAGATAGGTGAAGTCTCCCATTATTACTAGGTTGCTTCTCCCTAAAACATCTGTAATCTGGATCAGAATGGCATTATCCAGATGTTCTGCCATGTTTGGTAGTCAATAGTACACCACTACGCTAATATCACCCTCTGGGGGAGATGGGTGGCATACAAATTAAATAAAAAAGAAAGAAAGAAAGAAAGAAAGAAAGAAAGAAAGAAAGAAAGAAAGAAAGAAAGAAAGAAAGAAAGAAAGACTGTTGTTTCCCCATCTTTGTATTCTTATCCAAGTGTTCACAACTGGAACCTTCCTCTCAAATTCTTGCATCTCTACATATGTGTGCATTTCCATCACATATAATGCCACACCATCTCACTTTCTGATTGTTCTTTTCAAAATGAATAAGTTATGCTGGTCCCTGATTTCTTGAAGAAAAAAGAAACAAGTACATACAGTAGAAAGTACCCATCAAAGACTTAACTTCAATGACTTGTTACAAAGTGGCCAAGCACCTCATGCTGAGATAAATCAGGTTTTTTTTCCCCACTATTATACATACAGTCAGGTCAGGTCATTTTTCTTTAATGCGTGCAAAATTCCACTGCTAACACTTCAGCTCTTTTCCACTCAAAGCAAAGCAGCCAGAGAGAAAAAAAATGAAGACATGTTATGACATGTCCTCATCCGGCTGTATGCCTTTCTGCAAATCTTTATGCTTTTCAAGGAAGATTCCAGCAATGCAGCTGAGTGCTACACAATAGCTAAGTAAGGTTCTTCAGTGCTAGATTAAAAAAGAAAGTAGCATAATACGCGGTATTATTAATCCATAAGCACCCAGCAGTGTAAATTATATTAGTAATTCCTGCCTGAAGCATTTGTCTAAATTAACATGTGCGAAAAATTTGTTAGGTGCCATGCATGAAGCCAGACTCAACTCCTGGTGACTGCAACTAACTATCTTGATCTGTCCTCAACAGTAAATTGTAGATCTTCAAAGGACATTCTGTAATCTCCTCATTCCATCCATTTATCTTATCATTGTCTTCCCCTTCTTCTAAGTATTTCAATCTTGTCATGCACAGTCATATTTTGCAATTCATTATCTGTTCATATCACATGCCCAAACAATGTGAGTTTGTGGTCACTAATTCAAAGGAGCAGTCAATATGTGTTTAGTTCAGGATCAAATAGCTTAGATAAAATGAATAATAAAGTGATCAAGAAAATATAAGGAGGTTTACCTTTGATTTACTGATCAAGAAAGTCCTCTGATTGTGTAGATTATGCCAGAATACAGAGACCTGGTTATTCTTCTGAGGAACTTTTGCAATGCACATAAAGCTATTGTAAGAAATAAATCTGAAATTCAGAATAGGAAAGGGGATGAGGCAAAGATGCACATTGTCACAATATTTTCTTAGCATGTTCTGTGTGTGCCTTCGAGTCAGTGTTGACTCCTGGCAACTGCCTGAACAAGTCCCTACAGTTTTCTTGGCAAGATTTTGGAAGTGGTTTGCCATTGCCTCCTTCCGAGGGCTGAGAGAGAGTGACTGGCCCAAGATCACCTAGCTGGATTCGTGCCTAAGACGGGACTAGAACTCACAGTTTCCCAGTTTCTAGCCTGGTGTCTTAACCACTACACCAAACTGACTCTTTGTTTACCTTAGATACTGTCTATATATTAAGAATGGATGGATTGGAGGGGAGTTTGAATGAGCTAGCTTGCTTGCATACTTATTTATTTATTATGTTTTTATGCTGCCAGACTCAGAAGACAACTCCCAATGGTTTACATCATAAATTAGAAAAATATAGTAACATAATATCCAGATACAAACACAGTTCTACCATGACAGAATAGGTGGAGTGGTGACTATTCTTTCCCTAAAGGCCCTCAGAACAGGTCTGCCTGTACTAATTTTCAGAAGGCCAAAAACCTAATCTCCAGAGGGAGATTGTTCCATAATAAACTATGCAAAATTTATCAATTGAAAGTATAGGCAATTTTAGAAAAGCTTACTGTGAACATAAAAGTAACAAGTGAAAAATATGGCTTAACATTAAGATGAGAAAAGTAATGGCAACTAGCATGCTTAGTAAAATTAACTGATATTAAAATGTAAAGAGGGTAGAGAGTTTTGTTCTCTTGGACTTATTAACAGGTAAACAGAAAGAGTATGTTGAAGATATCAGGAAGTTATTCATCCCAGGGAAGAAGACAATGACAAGAGCATGACGGGCAAGCAAAAATCAGAATAATTAAAGCAATGGTCTTTCAGGTGATAATGTACACTTATAAAAGTTGGACACTGGGAGAGGGAGGGAGAAAGGAAGGAAGGAAGGAAGGAAGGAAGGAAGGAAGGAAGGAAGGAAGGAAGGAAGGAAGGAAGGAAGGAAGGAAGGAAGGAAGGAAGGAGGGTTTTTTTGAGTCATCTGAAGTCAGGCAGTCTCTAAATTTAATGAATTAATGAATAAATAGTTGTCCAAAATTAAAATGGGAGATTAGAGTGTGTGTGTGGGGGGGTGGGGGTGGCGGGGGGGGTGTTTGATAGAGCTCAAATAATGCATGTTTGGTACCTCACTTATATGCTGTTCATACTTATAAGAAAACAACTATGTTACAGGAAAATTTATCAGTTAAAACTTTACTTATCTAGCTAGAAGTGGATTTATCAATGGGCAATATTTATATTTAAGAGTCTACAACTAATCCTTTGCAGATGTTGCAACAATTAAATTCCCTGAGCTCTTATTGAATAAATAATGCTGCTCTCCCAAGGCAACTTCTCTTTTTTCCAATCTCAATGGGACATCCCTCAAGTGATAACTATATACCATTTTAGCCATGTACACCAATACTACAAGATGGGGGTGTTTAATCACAAAGGAACTCTGTTATTGTTGGTATAACCATGTCATAAATGTTTTGAAATATTTAGATTTCTCATGATATCTATCCATCTAATCAAACATAGCATAAGAAGACAGTTTGTGTAGTGGTTAAGGCACCAGGCTAGAGACCATGAGTTCTAGTCCCACCTTAGGCACAAAGCCAGCTGGGTGACCTTGGGCCAGTCACTCTTGCTCAGCCCTAGGAAGGAGGCAATGACAAACCACTTCCAAAAACCCTTGCCAAGAAAACTGCAGGGACTTGTCCAGTCACCAGGAGTCAAAAACGGACTCAGAGGGACCAAAAACAACAACAACAACAAAAAACCATACATAGCAGTCCAATATGATAGCATGAATGATTCTGATTATGTGTATCAAAAGAGATAGGACTTTATCCATGTAATGTCTTTGCAGGACTAGTTGGCAGGTCCTTATCCCAGCTTGTGTGTTACAAAAAGCCAAATTTAATAAAACCTGTACCTTCCTGGCAGGTTTTTAAGAATATCAACTTATTGAGGTTTGTTCAAAAGATTTTAATGAGTATTTTCTCCCATCGATGACTTTCAAAGGCTCCCAGTAGACTGAAAGAGCAAGTGAGAGAATGATGTTACACATTATAGTTATAACTGTATGCATACTTAGAAGAAAAATTCTGTTCAGCTCAGTGGAAATCAAAAGTCCACATAGTTGGGAGGCCAATATTCCAGCTTTTCTAGTTTGAGAAGGCTTAAGGTTAAGGGGAAAAGATAAAACAAGGCATATAAGCCACAGGAAGCAACCTGTTTACCGGCATTGTGCTTGCCTCAGACTGTTTCTTTTTCATATAAAGACGTTCCTTTTTATTTTCTCTGCAAACTCAAAGGACAAAAGAGCCCTGCTGAGGAAACTTATTGCAAATGTGACACCAAACAGCAGCTCAGAATCTAAAGTGGCAAAAACCAGAGTGTCAGAATTAGTAAACAGCACCAGAAAAAGGGTTTGATGCCTTCCCAGCCGCTTGTTAGCATTCACGTCCCTGCAGCTGCTGTCTTCTCTCTCAGACACTTTGCGAGAAACGAAAGGGGAAAGAAAGAGCCATTTGTTTTCCTCCTCGGTCACCACTAGGGACTCTAGAACTCTTTTCAAACTTCCTTCAGCATCTTGACACTTGACAGGCTCAGAGAAAACAGGTCTGCTGAATGAAGCCTGCCACAGAGAAGGAAGATTCGCTGTAACAGGGCAACCAGCAGGCCAGCGTGAGGTGGAATGGAGGGGAACAGCACGAGGTGTCATGTATTCTGCTTCAAGGAGGGGGGGGGGAGGAATATCCAGCAGAAGGAGTTTTGATGAAGTTAATTAACAGGAAGATAAGAAGCCATCAAGATGTTCTGCTGATCTCCCCCAGACACACAGGCTGCTCAGTTTCATAACAACCAGTTCAGGGGTTGGATCACTGGTTGAGGTGAATTCTCTTTGAGAAAGACTTCCTGGAGAGCCTATACATTGTCTTCCTCCAAGAGAACCAAGCAAAATGGGACTTGACATAAAACCACAGCTTTTTTCCCCCAAATGATTTTCTTCTGTAGCTTCCAGGGGCACTGGAATTAAGGCATGGCAATGCAGCAATGAAGATACTGATATAAAACAAGCCCCTAGGCAAATGATGAAAGAGCTTTTAATGTCTGATATAATCCTGCTCAGGCTGTGGGTGGCAGCCTCCCCTAAATTGGGTTGATTTCAAAGGAGGTAAGCAGGATTGGACCTAGTTGGATGTAAAAACATCAGGAAATCCCAGGGCTGTAGGGAATTCAAAAACACACCTTGGAAGAAGGCAGCAACAGACCACCTCCATATTGTTGCTGGGAAAACTACATGCATGTAGTCTTGGGCTCCCATATCTGGACCCCTAAAAAAACTGAATAATCACTAGATGGCAGTAAAGAATTAGTGTTTCATTTCTCTTTGTTGCCAACCAGTAATCATCCAGATTTTTGCAGTTCATATGTGGTATTATTAATCTCGTTACCAGTAATTGAGCTCAACTCAATGGTGTTTTTAACTGTGACTATTCAGACATCAGGAAACAGCAAGCATGGAAAGAATCAGATAATACATGTTATAGTTACAACCTTTCCAAATCTCACTGCCTCCTCTCGATGGGAAAGGTCTGCAGTACAACCACACTGCAATCTTCAGCATGACTGGTAGCCCTGCTGGCTCTGAATTCCTGATCTCACAGTGACTGTAACAGCCTCTGTGGAAGTGGGGATGGAATGCAGAGTCCCTATTCATCCCCTGTATAGTCTTACCCTTGATTGGAGATTAGGAAAGCTTAAGAAGCAAATTCTCCAGTATTTGCATCAGACAGACAGTGAAATGTGAATGTAGACTTGGAGGAAATTAGTGTGATTTTGTAGAAAATGCACAACTTAAGTTCATGCATTCCTGAAGTATTTCAGTAATTCCCAAATAGATGACTTAGGAAAGATGATTTAGGATGCAAACCTGCAAGCAGTTAAGGGGCTTAATCGTATACAGCAAGAGCTGAGAACTAGTGGTTCTCCAGATGTTGCTGAAGTATATTTCCCAGCAGCTCTACTCTGCACTTGTTGTTGTTGTTTAGTCGTTAAGTCGTGTTCGACTCTCCGTGACCCCATGAACCATACTGCGCCAGGCCTTCCGGTCCTTCACTGCCTCCCTGAGTTTGCTCAGTTTCATGCTCATTGCTTCAGTGATGCTATCTAACCATCTCATCTTCTGCCGTCCTCTTCTCCTTTTGCCTTCAATCTTTCCCAGCATCAGGGTCTTTTCCAAAGAGTCCTCTCTTCGCATTAGGTGACCAAAGTATCTGAGCTTGAGCTTCATTATCGATCCTTCCAATGAGCAATCAGGGTTGATTTCCTTTAAGATTGACTGGTTTGACCTCCTAGCAGTCCAGGGGACTCTCAAGAGTCTTCTCCAGCACCACAGTCAATAGCAAAAAATGAAGTGGTTCAGCCACAAATAGAGGGCAGGGAGGGTTAGGTTTCCACCCTGGGGGGTACTACTACTACTTTAAAAAATATACTTTACCACTATTTCATGACTCAAAATATGTATTACAAATACATTGTAGTAAGCTTCCCTGTTACCAGATAGAAAAGATCTTCATAAATATTCTAATGAGCATGATTAGATAGCTGTTCCTTTCTTGTATAGTAATCACATTACAAATTGCAAGAAACTTTCTTTTATTAAAAAAATAGAGTATGTTTTCTAGATTTAGGATGTTTTCATATGCAGCATGTTCATTGCTTCAGTTTGGCATGTCTTTCTTTCTTTTTTTTTCCTTCCCCTTGCTTGTTTGAGTGCTGACAGAAGATTGTGTCACTCAAATACAGCTAAGTGATGAAGCTCTTCAAAACTGCATGGTAGGCCTTTTGCATTATTCTGGTAAATTTACCTGTCAGAATGAAATTCCTCACCTTGAAATCACAAGGCATAACATTAAGCCAGATGGACTTTCATTTTAAATTATATACTGGTAGCAAAAATAAAGAAACATCTTGATTCAGCAACTATGCTCTGAAGTACTTTCTCCTTCTTATCCTTCCTAAAATGGGCCTTACCCATGAGGCATCCATAGAATCCACTGGTTTTGTCAGAATGATGCAACAAGCATTGCCACAAAAGCTCTAACCCTTGCGCATGCAAGAATGTGACGCATGTACAAAAGGGGCAGAGCTTGTGTCGTGACACCACAATGTTTTTCATTTTGTCATTTGTCCTCCTTGACCCTCCCTGGGTCTGCTCATCTCTATGAATTCTTTCCCATAAAACGAGAAGTCTCATAGCAAAATTTGACTCTTTCATAGTAGACCTAGTCTTATTCCTTGCCTTACATCCACTGCCCCATTCTTTGTGACCTTCCTAACTTTCAAGCCCCAGTCTTGAAAAACCACTCCAGTACTTCGTATAATGTGCAGGTGCCACACCACCTGGCAGAGTTTTAGTACAGCAGACCTTTGAAATGAGTTAATTTCAAGATCAGTTTGTGATGTTCTTACCCTTGGATGTTAGACTGAAAGGAAAGAAGAAATAATTGAAGTATCAATTATATGAAAAGACTACAAAAGCAATGTAATAAAACAATGTAATTGTGCCCTATTAAACCATAATAAAAATCCAACAAAGATAGAGCATAATTTGAATATACAAACAAATTTGCAAGGCGAATTCTTGCATAATTGGCTTTATAAATTAAACAGATACTTAATTAGCAGAAAAAATCAGGTAATTCCAAGGATCTTATAAATTCTTCATCAAATGGGGAGCCCCCAATCAGCTGGTTAGCAGAGAGCAATTGGTCACGTCTCCTCTAAACAGCTAAGATGAAGCAATTCAACTGAGATGGCAGCACCACTGAAGATCTTTTACCAATAGATGGTAATGGTGACAAGGTTACATGGAGGTAAGGACCTGGGTATAGCTATATTTTATGCAGTGGGGAGGTTGGTTGACTAGGTGCTAGTACTGGTACTGAGTGTCCTGTGGATAGTATGCAAATTACCTCAAGAAAGTAGCTATCTTGCCCCTTTCATGCTCCAGCAGGACTTGGAAGACTTGGGGAAGTGGGAACCTGGACTGCTTTTTCCATCAGGCAGGGGCTCCAGATGTTTACATCTGTGCTGAGACTGAGTAAGAGCTTTTGTTAAGGATTACTTTGCATCAGTAAGAATGGTGAAAGATATTTCTCTGCTCTTTTTGCATCCACAGACTGCTGGTCAGTAGCCTTATTTAAGGAAACCCAATAGTAGCAAGGCTGCTGTGAAGACTATTCTAGGCATCTGTCAGATAACCTCTCTCAAATCCACTTTGAACTGGACCCCAGTTGTACAGGTCCTAAGGAGCTGATTGAGGCATTGGCTAGCTCTATTATCAGAAATGAGTTTGAGCCTATTAGTCCTGGAGAAGTGGACAGAGTCCTTTGGGCTGTAAGCACAGTCATAGATTCGTATCCCTTCAAGTTGGTCAAGGCCTCTGGGGTCAACTCCACTATGTAGACCAGACCAGTAAATCATCTCCACATGAAAATTAGAACTACAGTTTATTGAGATAGGGTATAATAACAGAATCTTGCAAGTCTGATTTGTACTGTACCTCCCTCCTTCCTGGCTCCCATGCAAATCACCTCATCATCCATGATGTAAAATGAAATTGTTTTGCACTGGCTTAGATGAGTAAGTAAGGGGTGGCTGGTCTCCCATCCTATGCTATCTTCCCCACCCTTCACAATGAGACAGGACTTTATTTCCCTTATGAAAGCAGAGAAATGCAACTCATAGTGATTAAGGCATTTCTGCTCTAGCTGAAAAACTGAGGTTTGCCAGCCCAATTATTAGAAGCCTTAATAGAGGACTTTGTGCATATCTTCCTCTCAAAAGGATGCTGCAAGTTGAACAAACAAGAATACAAGAGAGAAAAGAGATAAGTGTCAATATGCACAATTGTGAATCTCCATGGAGGGAAAAGATATATGATCATTTTTTAAATATAATAATCCCACACCAACTGTTCAAATGGCAATTTGGGGCTTTAATGTTTTTAGACACACATCTGAATAGTCAACTGCAGGAGAAATTAAAAGCAGTATTTTTCCACCCTCTGCCAGCTCAGTGGATGACTCACATCATAGGAGACGTGATGCCTTGACAGCCATAAAGGCCTGAAAACATGACACAGTTATATAACGACTTCAAGATTTCCTAAAATCATACCATATCTATATGGCAAAGAAAGTTTGTTTTTTAAGACAACAGATCTACTAGGTTGTGACCCTAAGGAAAGTCTCATATAAATGAAATCAATTTCTCTGTTTTATGTAATTATTTAAAGTATTTCTCAATTTTTTTTAATCCAGTTTGGATTTTATTATGAATAACCTTTTTAGGGTTGTCACCTTATTTGTTTTTATGTTGCCATTCAGAACTGGGGGGGGGGTGTTTTGTTTTGTTTCAAGCAGAACAAATTGCTTACAGAAATGGGTCCATTTACTCGATTGCTTGTGTGCTTAGTCTTCCACAATTAAGAGCACAAGCATCTGGTAGCATGACAAAATCACCTTCATGCTACAATTGCTATTCAGTCAAATCTGCTTAAAACTGGACATGTTCTCAGCACAGAATTTTCAGCACAACTCTTGGGAGGCAGAGAGTGGGAAAGAATTTACATCTCTGGTAGCCATACGGAAAGATGTTCACCACCTTGACACGGTGCTCCTCCTGCTGGCTCTATTCCCATATCCCTTGCACAAAGATAAAAAGCTAAATATCATGCCATTTTAAAAGTTTAACTTCTATGTCTTCAGTACTCACTGATCCTCTCAGCTGATTGTCCTATTCTGATTTTGAGAAGAAACCTACGGGGAATTGTGAGAGAAGCACTAGAGCAAGCACTGAATGGATATATTTTTGTGGCCAACTCTTAAGAGAAGATGAAGTGTTCGTCTTCACAGCCAAAGAACCTCACTTATTTTACTTCTTCCTGAAAGAAAAAGGCTTTCAAGTGGCAGCCTCTGGCTAGGAACCTAACATTTCTTCCACTTTTGGATCAATTTCCCCCAATCATGCTGCTTGCCCTAATGGGATAATATTGTATAAAAGGAATTCTTCTCAGAATCCAGGTTCAGAGGTATGAACTGCAGACTTTCCAATTCCAGGTCCTTGGCTCCAAGGGCTCTAATACAATATACTCATTCTTGGCTCAAGTCTGGCCATGAAGCTAGCACCAGAGTTACTTTTCAATAACTCTGCTTCTGGTGCAGCTAGTCTGAATCACCTGGCCACCAACCGCCCTTGCATAAGTTGGCCTCAGAAGCCCCAAGTCTTTTGCTCTGAGTACCTGTCTGAACAATTGCTTTTAGTCATCATAAAAATAAAACAGTGATAAATTAATCAAACAAGAAGCCAGTAAAGAATCAATATAAACTCACAGACAACTTGTAAGAGTTGAAAGGCTGGAGATAAGAAGAATAGAAAGGCTCACCCACATGAGAGCCAAGTAAATCTCCCTGTGAAATCCAGTCCAAAGGAAGGGGCCACATTGCAAAGGCTTTCTTCCTGGTTGTCAGATGACCTATTTCAGAGAGCTTTAACAAGCATGTAGTAACACAGTCCTTCTTGTGGGTTCCTAGCTGCTGTTGGAAGTGTTGAGCCAAAGACAGTTTTGCCACTTCTACAATATAGCCACATCTGTAACAATTTATATCTAATGATATTTATGTGGGCAAAGCCCTGGTACCACTAGTAGTGGCAGGAATATACTTGCACATACTTTTCCTTGTTTTATTTTCTTTCCTACACCCCTCTCTCTTTAATCATTTATACCTGTATCTTCCTTTAACTCTTTGTACTTCCTAGCAAAGCTCTTTCATAAACCCTGATGGTCACAAAGCATGCTAAAGAGGATTGAAGAGACTGACTAATTAATTCAGTTAGAAACTACTGTATCTGTAAAATACTTTGACAGTGAAAAATTCCCCATCACACTATTTGCTTTTACATAAGTGTCACATTAAAAGTATATTACTAAAAAAAAAAGAAGACAACTGTCCTTTTCAACCTTTTCATGGTAATAGTAGCTCTTATCAATCTGACATTCTAACAAATGTCCCCTCTAAATGTCAAGTGAGATTTCCTAAGTGACAAAAGAAAGAGAATGCCTCTTTCCCCTTGTAAAATACAAGGCAATGAATTTTTCAAATAAGAAAAATAACTATTCCTCTCCAAAAGCCATTCAAGAAAGTACAAAAATGTTATTTGGAGAACGGAGGAACTGGTTATTGAGAAAATATGAATATGAACACTCAGGTAAAATTGGTACAAAATGCTTGTTTGTCAGTATATTACTCCAGTGTTTATTGCCAAAGTACATATCTCTTATTACAAAAACAAAAACCTGCTGGAAATGCAGTAATCAGATTCGACCACTTTTTCACACTTGGTGGCAATGTCATAAAACTCAACAATTCTGGAAGATGATTCATCATAAAATGAAAGAAATTTTAAATATTGACTTTTTTTTACTGCCAACTGTTTTCTGTTAAGCATTGCTAAGCCTTACATATCTGCAAAGGATGCAGAGTTGGTTTTATATGTGATAGGAGCTGCAAGGTAAATTATGGAAATCACACATAATTCCTTCTTTAGAGAAACAGCAGACTAGACTATGGGACATTGCATTGATGTCAAAAATAATCTCACATTTAAAAAAAAAAAAGGTCTGATTTTAATTTAACCTGGAAACCATTTATGGACCATAATTCTGCACACTAATTCATACCACAATTGAAGTTGGGGTCTGTCTTAACAAAGAGTTTTAAAATATTAGATTTGTTCCTGACTGGATATAATACAGATAGACCCATTATTAATTGTTTACTCTGATTGACAATTCTTATCACACTGACTACCTTTGCTAATTGATTTGATTTCAACAAGAGTTTTAAATTGCTAAATATAAGATGACCTTTATATACTCATCTAATATTACTCCAAAATTTTCATTTAATTTTACAGCTTATAAATCTCTCTCTCTCTCTCTCCCTCTCTCTCTCATTCATTTCTTTTTTCTTGGTTGCATTTTTAAATAGCAGTTAAAATAAAATATCAAAAGGAAAAGGAAAATGCTTTCAGTTTGCCTGCAAATAATCTAACTGGTGATGGAGAGAAATTAATTTGGTACTCATTTTTATACAATCATACCAATTTTACATTTCCTAAACCATTACATAACTAACCTGCTTTTATTTTTTAAGAACATATTCTCCGATTTTTAAATGTATTATTTCCAACTAAAGATAAAATTGTAGCAAACTGTGTATTAAGGGAAAGCAAGCACAAGCATGTATACGTATAAGAGAACAATATATGAAATGCATGATTTTAGGTAATATTTCCATGTAGTTTTATATATATATTGAGAGCCAACTTGGTGTAGTGATTAAAGGAACTGGGCTAGATAGTGAGGAACCATGAATTCTAGTCCTGCCTTAAGTACAAAGGCAACTCTAGGAAGGAGGCAATGACAAACAACTTCCAAAAACGTTGCCAAGAGAATTGCATAGACTTGTCCATGTAGTTGCCAGAGTCAAGTCTGACTCAAAGGAACACATGTGTGTGTGTGTAGACACACCCACAGAGAGACACACATACACCCATACATTCACACACACGCACTAATAACATACAAATAAACACACACACACATACACATTCAAAATAATGTTCATATTAGAAGACCTTTATAAAAAACTTATTTTTCTACCATGTAAAAAAACATATGCATGAGATTTGAATCCTGGTTTCATGTTATTTTCATAGCACAGCTTATTTCCTATTAATTATAACATCATGTGGTACATAATAGAATGTGAGTCAAAGAAATCTTCTCAGATCTCAGCTCTGTTGTATTATGTGGCCTCAACCATTCCTACAAACATAAATTATTGGTCTAAAAATACTGATACATATTACATACGCTTTAAGTACAATATACTTTTTACAGATATAGTAAAGAGTTTTAATTACAGGAAGACTGGATTCACAGAACCCCCTGAACATGGTTAACAAAAACACTTTGTTCTTATTTCATGTTGTGCCCAAACAAATCCAGATTCACATAGTCTGCTTAAAAATGGCTGACTTCTCACAACATGCTGAACCACAAGCCTCCCAATACTATTTTAGCCTAGTATGAAATGTGACCAAATACTACCAGTAATGGACAAAATAATAAGAATAACAATAACTATTATTATTATTATTATTATTATTGAATAACATGTACCAGTAAGTCTATCAAACATTGCTGTGTTTTTTACCAATGTTGCTATCAATATCTCGCTTTTGAATATTTCCAATGTGCCTAATGAAGCCATCATAACTCAATGTGAGTTTGCTATTGAGAGAGAGAGAGAGAGAATTAAAATATATAAATTGGCAAATTGACATTTAACACTTGCCTTTTTCCTATCTGTAACGGGTTGTCATGTAATTATCAGAACAGCAATTTAACCACCACTATTTGAAACTGAACTAGTCTGAAAAGTTATTAAGATAAAATAATATATTGGGAGGAATAGAAGCATAATACTATAAATACACATGAAGCTATGTTCCAGGAAGTAGCTGTAGTTACAGATGTAGTTTTTATAAACACAGAATTAGCAAGTGCTTGAAATTAACGCAGAACTAAATGTAAAGCAGCATTGTTTGACAAGTATGAAGCTCTCTGTTGAATGATGAAAGGCACGAGTAAGGATTTTAAATACTCATATTAAACCCTTTGTGTATATATGTGTCTAACAGTATTGCAAACTGTTGGTAGGTCTAAAGCCACCTAATCAAGTTTGCATATAGATATCTTTGAAAACAAAGAAATATGAGATGAAACATCAGGGCAGTAATTTGGAATGTCCAGAAAAGTATTATAAACTTGCTAGGCTTTATTCAAGGAACTGTACTAAACCCTGTAGTTAGACCAGGATCTCAGGAGATGATTTTCTGATATCTTCTATAATGTCTGAACTGAGGAGATTCCAGAATATGTGAAGGAATCTACAAATGTTCACAATAAAGGAGCTAAGCAATCTATGTCTATGTTACAACTGTACCTTTTTCTGTGGTTTTCTTCTTCATCCATTACTTTTCATTTATATATATATATATATATATATATAAAGATTATAATTACAACAGTCCATCGCTTTTCATTTGAAATGAAAAGAATGCAGAAGAATTAACTTCAATTATAAGTGTGTTCTTCCTTTCCTATCTAAGCTGCAGCAAACAGTGACAACTAGGTTTTGCTAGATTGGGCCTATATTAGGTCTACCAGAATTGGGCTGCAAAAATCCAGATGGCAATAGCAAGATACAGAAACCTCTGACCCATGGCTGTTTTCTGGATTTTTGCAGCCCAAATCTGATAACCCTAATCTAGATGCTCCTGGTAATTAAACAACCAGTTGTGTCCCAGTCTTTATTCCAAAATAGAATTCATCTGCAATACTTCTGGGTAGTTATTCATAATGGTTATATTTAGTAGATTTTGTAAACCAGAACTTTCTACCCTCGATGTTAAATCATCCATTATGTTATCATGGAGCAATCAGGATCCAAACAGCTAAGCAAAATTTGATGCAAATAATGGCTCCAAGTCTTGATATCTGTATACAGTCTCCTGAACCATATGCCGCATACTTTAAATACTTGTTGCTGGGTAGCTCTCATCAAATAAAATAATCTTCTGTCTATCCTTGTGAACTTCCCAAATGCATCTGACTGGCTACTGTGTGGCACAGAACTCTGGATTATATGGATCCAACAGAACACTTGTCTTCTGAATTTTTTATCCATGATTTAACATGTGTTTGGATCTCCCTTTCAGATTGTGAAGTGATATAAACAGAGAAACATTTCTTTGTCACCTTCTGAAGTTGGCCACCTGATATTCTCCAGATATGTTGGACTGTAATAAACAAAATCCCTTGCCATCTGAGATCTTAACTAAGGATGATGGGAGGTTGAAAGACCAAGGCCTGGAAAGTAACAAGTTGTTTTAACTCTGTTGACTATTGTTCCTCACAGCTCAATATGGCCTTCTTTATACCAGAGCAAGTTTATCAAATACATAGGCATATGGCTGTTCCAGCAGCCCACTATTATTCAGGTTATATTCTTCAATTTGGGATTACATTTCTAGTACAAATAGATGAAAATGAAGTGCATAGCTGAAGTAATGAACAAAGTTTCCCTGATCTTTAATGGATTGATGTTCTCGCCTCCAAGCAAATTAAGCTATATTAGTACATGTACCTAATTAAGTAATCAGTTGTTAAGAAACTAGCTTATGTTTGGTTAGAAGAAATCTGATTTAACGGTGTGAGGCAGGCACCTGATTTTGAGAAGCAAATGTTCCTTCTGCTGGATGACATTTCCAGGTACAATATCATGCTGAATTATTGCAATATCTAGTGGTCATGAGGTACACATTAGATCACCTGTAGTACTTAAAAAGTCCACTTAGTGACTTTCTTTTTCACCCTTCCCCCTCCACTCCAAGGTTTTGTTTTGTTTTGTTTTGTTTTGTTTTTATTTATTTATTTATTTATTTATTTATTTATTTATTTATTTAAGCAATTTATATGGCCACCCAATTCAGTCATGGTAACTCTGGGCGGCTTACAGGAATAAAAATTCCAAATACAAAACCCACTACGCCCCTTATCCTTACAGTATTCTGTCTGAAACCACTATTAAATGAGATACTTGATGCTGAATTGCTCCTTCTCTGGGTCAATGGTGAGTTAATCATACCAAGATCATGTTATCTAAATAATATTAATAAACAGGGCAAGAATTCCAGATAATAGACATGTATGTTTTATAACGGGAAAAATGTTTGCAGACTGGGTACACTCATGAGAGGGAAAAAAGGGCTTAGACTATGAGATTTAATACAATAAACCAAGATCAACGTATATGAATCCTCAGGGTTATAATTCTGAAAAGAACACATGTATCTTTAGCAAAATCTGAAGTTAGCCACATTTAGGATACAGTTTTTAAGATTTAATTAGACTGTAACCAATGAGAGAAGTGATTTTTACCACATTCTGCTGTTTGTTAATCAGTGAATAGTAACAGCAGCAGCACAGTTTAAGATTTAGACTCCTGGCAGGTGTTTCAGCAACCTTCTTCAACACAGTACCTTCTATATGATTTGGAAGAACACTCATAATGTCCATATTATGGGAGTTGACACCTAGGAAAGCTGAACTACAATATCCTTTGACAACCACTGAAACTTCTATTGAGTTTACTTGCAATGTCCAATTGTCCAAAGTTTGTACAACTCAGTATGGAGAGGCATTGAAGGGAAGTACAGATCTGTCATACTAGGCCACTGATAAAATATATACACTTTGATGCTAGCAGCGTCAAAATAACCCTTTAAAGTCTTGCTGGACAGTGATGATTTTTAAAGGTGTACACCACTGAATGAACACTTCCTCCCCCTTTCTGTTGGAGGATCATCTCAGACCAAGTGTTAACATAATGTAATTCTTATGAATGGATTCTGCTATGAACTCTTAAAAACCTGACTATGGGCTTTTTCCCTAGGTATTATTTTTAAAGGAAACCACAGGGATTAGGGAAGCAGATAAGCAAGGGCATATTGTGATCCCCCAGGTTTTAGTGTCTGGACTGGTGCTTTTTACTAGTATATAAAGTAACTGGAGTTTAGACTGTGCAATGAGGTGACCATGTTTGCTGATGAAATCAAATTGGGGGTCAAATCAAAAAGAGATTGTGAAGAAGTCCAAAAGATCTCTCCCAGCTCACTGAACAGGTGTCAGAACGACAAATGCAATTCAGTGTAAACAAACGTAAAATGTTGAACGCAAAAACATCCAAGCTTCATCTGTATATTATTGGGATATGAGCTAAAGGAAGGGATTGTATGATTGTAGTGGACAGTTTGATGAAAACATCAAGCCAGTGTGCAATTGCTAAAAAAAAAAAAAAGACAAATTCTATGTTTAGTATAAGGGTGTTATTGACAGTTCTGTTTCTAGTTCCGTTCCTAGTGATTCCAACCTAGGGAGAGTCCACACACAGAGAATTGTATACTGTTCTGGTCACTGTGCTTTAACTAGGATATTATAGACCTTGAAAAAGGGCCAACACTATCAAGGAGTTGGAGCAGCTCCCCTCTGAGGCAAGGCTACAGCAGATTTGAACTTCTAATGAAGGAAGGTAAGGGGAAAAATGATAGCAATAAATAAATAATATATGACAATTTAGAGAGAGATTTTTTTTTTCTCCCACAATGTTAGAACTCGAGGTCATTCTTTGAAATTGAATACAGGGAAATTCAGGACTGACAGACAGTCATACTTTTTCACATAGCACATTGTTAAATTGTGGAATTTGAAGCTACCACTTTTGGTAACAATAACCCCCTTGGAATGGTTTCTGGACTGGCTCATCAGACTATCAGTGCAACCAATTCTGATGGCTGATGGCTACTTCCTAAATCATAAACAGCATGTCTTAAATACTGTGTTATGTTATCCCCCTTGAATCCAGGCTTGTGAGCTTCTGGAAGCAATTGGTCACTGTGTGATACACAATGCTTGAATAGATGAGTTTGTGTGGGCCTGATCCGCTTATGACTTTTCCAGCCTTTTAAAAGCTGCACTATTCATTTCTTTCTCTTGTTATAGACTTAAAAATGCCTGTCATAATGTCTTTCATTATAACGACTTGAGTGCTCTAGCATATTAGATTAATCTTCCATTTTTTTTTTCCTTGTACGTCCTTTGAATTTCTCCTGGCAGGAATTCCAAATGCAATGTTTTAACTGGTTTTGAATGTTCTTCCTTTTTCTTCTTTCTACAGGGGAGGAAAGGGGAGAAAATGACCTTGAGTGAGAGAGATTATTACCCCACTACTGAGAGCAGAGGAATAAATTTAAGTCAGGCTAAAATACTTCTTTTGCAGGCACCAACTTTTTTTTCCTAGCATGCCCTTTCTACCATTTATATCTAACCTGAAAAGGAGTAACATGGCAGGTGACGGTTTTCCTAGTCTAAAGATAAAGCAACAATACATGCTTTAGTATCATCTGTTAAAATCTAGCATCTGAGTTAGCTATCTGAGCATATGTAAAAGCTACTGAAAAAAAAGTTACCAATTATGTTTATCATTTATGATTGTATAGAAGAGATCAATCTTTCATTGTACTCTCATTATGACTTCTGGTCCCCTAAAATAAGATGGAGAACCTTTCTTTCAACCAGCGGAAATGAATATATTTGTTTTCTGAGAACATAGTGTGGGAGTAGAAGAGAAGTGTCTCCCAGTAATACTGCCTCCAGTACTGTATGTCAAGAGCCACGACATCCCCATCTGTGTAAACAGGAATATCTATTCGCATTTTGATGAATCTGCATAGGTAAGAATAGTGACTAATGCAGCTAAAATGCAATTTAATCTACATAACAGATGCATCAGAGGTATGAAAAGGCTTGTTGCTGGATAATCAGATCTCATTGTGAAGAACTTTATCTAAGTTTCTATTCTGAATCCACCACCATTCCTCTCTTGAACCATCTTCTCCTTCTCTGCTAATATATAATACTGCCCTTAGATGACTTGGGGTATTTTCTTCAGAGTTATCTCCTGTCCAACTCAAAATCTAGCTGACCACTAATTGTATATACAGCATGACAAATCAGTTGTGTGTTTCACATACAAACTATCCTAAAATGTGGGTTCTTTTAATAATGGAGTAGACCAGAAACTAAGAAATGGGTCACCTCTTGAAAAAGAATTGGAAACCTTACCTGGCAAGACTCTTAATTTATAGTTCAAGCTTTAGTTGATTAATAAGACCAATAAATCATTTAGAGCTTGCTGTCCTGCTTAATAACATGGAGTTTGATTGAATGTAACACTAATGGGAAAACTACAAGCAGTGGCATTGCACAGCTACTAGTGCTTACTGGTACACAAGCACCAATAGACTAGCACTACAAAGTCTAGTACAATTAAATAATTATTGTGAAAGCATGTGTGCAAAAGCTTGCCTGATGATGTGAGAAACCAAACCTGTCTAACTGTAAGGCAGCATTCTTGATGCTTCTCAGAACTGCAAGGATAGCTCTTATCAACTTGGACTGGACAGTTTCCAGGGTATTAAACTTAGTAAAAGTACAAATCTCAACACCATAAAGAAGCTGAGAAACAACCTCAAGCAAGAAAGAGTCTTAGCAAGAAAGACTTAGCAAGACAGACAGACAGAAAGCTAGCTAGCGAACCAGCTTTGTTGTTGTTGTTTAGTCGTTAAGTCGTGTCCGACTCTTCGTGACCCCATGAACCATATTGCGCCAGGCCTTCCTGTCCTTCACTGCCTCCCTGAGTTTGCTCAGTTTCATGCTCATTGCTTCAGTGATGCTATCTAACCATCTCATCCTCTGCCGTCCTCTTCTCCTTTTGCCTTCAATCTTTCCCAGCATCAGGGTCTTCTCCAAAGAGATCTCTCTTCACAAGCGAACCAGCTAGCTGCAGGAATAAAATGTGCTCCCTTTGAGTGGAAAAATCTCAAGACAGGTGAGGAACTACATTGACCAACACTGGCCCGATAGGAGAAATGTGTGTGCTCCAAAATTAATATTCTCATTCTTACATTTCAGACAGGAGTAAGAATGGAGAGACAAATACAAATATGTCCAGGATCACTAAAAAGGTTATTGTGCATACTCTAGATTTCTCCAAACGCTAAAAATTGAAATGACAAATTTCCACCTTTTAGGTGGCAAGTATTCAAGTCTTAAAATGGACTTAACAAAGTTTGGCATAAGCCTTACAGTAAGATTGTTTTACAAAACACCAATAATGTATCCCCCCTCCCCTTTGAACAAACTAAAATCCAGGCCATGCCTATATGTGTGATATGGCTGTGTCCACTTTGGACACAGATACACCAATAATGTATCCACTGTGGCATGATACAGAGAGCCACGGAGACGACCTTGGGGAAACTAGGCAGAGACAAGATTACATCCACAAAAGCATAATTTAGGCCCAGGAAACAGCAGATGCATGAAAAAAGAAGCTCAGACTGAGTCCTCCCTAATTCATTACAGTATAAGAGAGAGGGAGAGGAAAACTCAGTCTGGCTTTCGAGATTTTGTTACTATAGCCTATCTCAATAAAGTACAATTGGAGTCAGACTTCTGGGGTCTGTTTCCTGACCTGGCCTATTGTGAAGGGCTAACATGTTACACTTTTAAAAACTATTGAGCATGTCACCTAGTTACTGAAAGATTGTCCATCTCCATGCTGTTCTCTGGACCAACCTCACAATCTCTTTCTCTGCAGAATAATGCCTCTGATCAACTGGAGAGTATCCTGGATGACAACCACTACTCCATCTCCTCTGCCATGGGATCACAGCTGATGCAGCACCTGAAACCTGGATGGGCACACCTCTGAGAGAGGAACACCCCTCCTCTCATCTACCCAGGTCTTAGTAATACAGTCCAGGTCTGCTGTCTCATCCACAACAAGGCCATGGATCAGAGGAAAGTTCCTGAGCCTACTGGGTAATTCTCTTCCTTTTCTTATAATAGTTTTCCCAACAGTAAAATAGCCCACTTCGTTTGTACTATATTGTTTCTCCCATATCTGTTGTCATGCTTCCCCGTATTGTTTTTCTGTTCATAATTATCAGTAGGATCCATTCTCTGAGAGCTACACTAGACAAATCCTGGCTTCTCAATGTTTCCACTGTGCTCTACACTCAATGAGCAACCTTCACATTGTTTACATGTGGCATTTTTATCCCAGACAAGTTATATCTCAGAGGGAAATGATTAGTCTAAAAAATAATCCTGCGGGCTCCAACATAGGCTTCAGATATTTCTAGTGCCTCTACTGCGAGTAGGAACCCTTTTGCCCAATCACTCTACTATAATCACTTCTGATATAAAAGGTTTAAGTTAAATTAAGCTATTGCAAAGCAAGGCTCTAAGGATGGTTTGCAGTAGCTGAAGATCTTGTTAATTGTTTGGTTGCCTGAGACAAATGTGAAATATTTTTGGTGACATGGGAATAAATGTATTAATAAATTAAACCCTCCCAAAGCTGTAGTTAACTTCTTCAGATGAATAAAGGCTCAAAGCCTTTTTTTGCCCTCTTCTTTTTCTCCTATTACATCTTCAACACACCAAATTCCTTCTGCATCTTTTGCTTTTCATCCATCTACTTCACATGAACTCAAGTGACCCAGAGTGAAAAACCATGACCACTTCCTCAGCCAGCATATATTTACACAAATAAAGATTCCTGCATGCTTCTATACCCTACAAAACCATCTGTATGTCATCCTTATATGACTTCTGTGTCACACAAAATTGTCACTCAAGCCTCAAAATCTAATAAAACAAGACTGTTCCCCAGGCATACAAAGGAAGGACCCCCTCTTTCTCTCTCCCTCCTTGCTGCTACATCTAGTTCTTCTGGCAGGAGGGAGGGGGTGAAGTATATGGACTTTAAGATGCCTTTTTTCCCCTCATGTCTTTGCCTATACACATTTCTATTAAAAAAAAGAAGAAAAACCCATACCTTTCTCTTTTTTAGCCTACCATAAGCTCACAAATATATTTTCCTACCTTTTTTTTTTTTTTTTTTTTGCTTCCCTGCAGTGTCATTTTGCTCACTTTGGGGTGGGCTAGCGAATGGGAAGGGAAAAGAGAAACACACCCATGTGAATCCAGGGAAATTGAAACAATAAATCACATTTTATTATACTGCCCTTTTTATAAGGACTTGCTTTTAAAATACATTAGCCCCATGCTGCAGGATTACCTGGGCAGATCAGATGAATTTTATATCATTCTACTCCTTTCCGATGTAAAGTACCACTCTCAGGGTGGCCCAACGTCTGGGTAGCTGCTGCGAAAATGTGGCAACAAATCATTCAGTGTGATGCTGTGGCTGGGATGAGCTCTCATTCGAGTTTAAATGTTTTACCAATGTGATTTGGGCCTCTGATTATAAATAAAAATGTATGCATGTATGACATCTTCTTTTACTAGATTTCCTCAAGAAGGCCCCCAACCATGCAAGAAGCATTCCTTGTAAGTCTCTAAGACAGTTCCCTCATCAAATGGGTCAGCATGCCATCTATAAACTACTTAAAATGGCTTGGCATCGGACTCATGGAACCCGTTAGTGTAAATGCCATTTGCCACAGCAACTAGCCTACTTTCTCCATTTTTCCCAGTTCACAGGCTTAGGACTTCCTGTCCTCATGGCTTCCGCTACCTAAACAAACATGGTCTCTCCCACCACTGTTGTTAATTCATCACAAAGTCAATTGCCAATACTTCCACCAGCATGAAGAGATACACGTTATCCACAATGTGTTAGCTAATTAAGTTATCTCATCCAGAGCTACTTGCAGTAGCTCTCACATAAGTGATATTCACCAGTAGCCTTCCTTTTTTAGCCTTTTCTGTTTCATTTTTACCATTCACACTGGCAAACAGCATCTTTTCTTTCTCTTGATCACATAATGCTGGACAGCAATCAGGGTTTCTTGCAGCAGATTATCTGCCCAGCTGCAATCAATTCTTTTTGCAAATCATTCAACTTCCATGGATATTTCTAAGTGGCTTGAGAAGCACCCATGCAGTGGCCTTGACAGTTTTCTAGCTTTTAGAAAGTTCCTAGCGGTTTGCCATCTTGTCAGATATATACATTTCATAGTATTTCTCAATGGTTTCACTTTGTTTAGGCTAGCAATGCCATCCATTACCATGTTCCTACTTTCCCAATTAGAGACTGGCAAGCCATATCATGTTAACAGGAGCACAGTCCAGATCACAGGAAATAACTCTTCCACTCTACCCTGCAAGATGGAAACACTGTGTCCATTCCAGGAAAACCACCATCTAAAAACAGTAACAAACTGGAGAAGGATCAGATGAGAGGTACTGAGAAAGTAAGGGACTTGAAACCAAACCCTATGAGAAATGGGTAATGAGAAACCAAGTCCTATGAGAAATGAACATGTATAAGAATCAGGGTATGTTTAGCCTAAAGGCTGGGGAGAAATATGATAGATTCTTCCAATCTAAAGTTTTCACACATCGAAAGAGATATCTGTGTATTCTCTATGCCCCAAAGGGCAAAATCAAAACCAGTATTAAAACTACAAGGATGTAGGTTCAGACTAGATCTCAGGAAGGAACTCCTAATTGTATAAGTTGTACTGTTTTCCTCACACTGTCACCCCATGGAGTAGGCTGCCACATTAAATGGTGAACTCTCATTCCCTGGAAGTCTTCAGAAGCTGGATGGTCATCTATCAGAAATGCTTGAATGGCTTCTGCACTGAGCAAGAGGGTTGGACTAGATGAGTGCTGAAGTGCCCTCCTACTTCATGATTCCATGCATCAACTTTTCCCATTGTGAAATGCTCATCTTAGCAGTGCCTTTTACTGATAAAGTACTGATTGCTGTATCCCAGAGTATTACCAAGACCCTTTGGAATGGTGATTAAACTCAGCAGGGGGTTGCCCAGTCCTTATTACTATAAACATTCTCACTTCTTAATTTGTTCCAATGTTCTAGTCTCATGTCTGACATAGAAGAAAACAAGTCATATGATCACCGTGATCTAGATTTCAACACACTTCAGAAACAAACATACAGGTTATTAAGAGTAAGTTCCATGGAACCTAAAAGGATTTCTTTGTCAATCCTTAGGTACTGTAAACATAAACTTTCATGATGGTTTTAACTGATTGGTGAATATTTCACTCCTTATAAAAGAATGAGCAATTTGCAGTGAATCCTTAAATGGCGAAGAAAGCTACTGCCTGAACGTTTTTCACTGCACACCAATTTTATCATGCCAGTATTTTTCTAGTTTATAGAATCTATGTTTATATATAAAATAAACCTGAATCTATGTCTGAGACCCAATGGGTTGTAAATAAAGATTTACAGGAGACAAGTAAATTTCCACAGAAAGTATGCGTTTAATATAGGATTAAATTCATGCCAGGATACAGCAAGATTTAGCTTTGGTCTAAAGCTTAGTGCTGCAACATGTGAAGACAAAGTAAATTCAGGAGTCCTCTTAGGGACACAAGATGTCAAACTTCATTTGCCCTGTTACTCAGTTCTACAGACAACAGCTTTATATATATATATATTTAAAATAGCATGCATATGTGGGAATATATCTGGGCACGTTCATGCTTATGTAGGACTTCTTAGAAGTTAAGCATCTGCAGCCATAATTGTTTAGCTGCTATTTATCCTCGCCTGCAGCTACATCCATATAAACTACTACTCCACAAAACACTGACTGATTGAGAGGCATATTTTGGGACAATAATACTGAAAGTAAACAAACAAACAAAAAAATCTGCTATAAATCATACAGTTGAAACCAGAGTTATGCAATATGGAACTAGATGTTCTTGCAGGTGGCAGAGCACTAGCAAAGTGTAGTGGTTAAACTGTTGGGCCAACACCAGGGAGACCCATGTTCATGTCCACCCTCACTTACAGAAGCTCACTGAATGACTTTGGACCAGTCATTCTCTCGGCCCAACTTACTCGACGTTGCTCTTGTAGGAAAAATGAGATACAGGAGAGAGCATTATGTACACCATCTTGAGATCCCAAACAAACAATGGAATAGAAATCTAATAGGTAACTAAATGAAGTCTCCCTCCTTACATGCTGACATCTTGAAAATCTGCTTTGAACAGTTGGTGAATTCCCTAGAATAGTGAGAGATGTGCTGCTAGGACTATAAGGATGAATTGATGATACTTGCTTCCCATCTTTCACAATGGATCTGACTCATTTTCAAAAATGCAAGCCCTTCTCTTTGCAAAACAAAAAAACAAAAAACAAATCTGGATCCAATCCAAAGTGTCTGTGTTTAGACACTGTCTATTTCTGTCCATATTATCTGTATTAGCCCTTGGAATTGGTTGGGATGGGGGAGGCATGCTGCTGAGCTCAGCTTGTGAACATTTCTGAATTAATCTTTGGCACCTCCACATAGGATTGGTACCCTGAAGAACTGCTGACAACTTGTAGAAACAATATTAGGAAAGGTCAAACAGTTACCTTGTCCTAAGGCATTTCCTACATACTTATATAAAAGCTACTTTAGTACAGGAAGTATAGTCTAAGCCAAATGTAAAGCCATTCTGTATTGGATCGGTTCCGTTTCATATTCAGAGTGGTCATTGCATGACTACCACATCCAGGATGACCTCCACTTTGGATGTGCACCGTGTTCTGAAAATCTTGTCAAGCAGAAAAATCACATTGGTAAAGCTCTCTGTCCTGGAACAAAAGTAGTTCAGTTTAGTTTCAACTATTATTGGTTTAACAAAATGCTACAGGGGCAGGAATGAGACACAAAGCAAGCAGATCCAAGCCAAATTTCATTTGCAAGTGCAAGTCTTGCAGACCTTTCTAGAGGCTTTTTCATATTCCATACCTATGCATATGAACACTTTTAGGAAAAAAAAAGTTTACCAAAACATTTGGCTGGAATTTAAATTTAATAGGAACACTCAAGCATGGTCACAAGCACTATTCCTCATTTGATTTTATAAAGCATACATCTTCACATTTATGGCACTTCCAGATGACCAGCTTTTCAGGAGCCCAGACATTAGAAATCCTCTGATTTCACAATAAAAATGAAGCAAGCTATTCTGACTATTTTAGGGTACCAGGATGTTCTAGGAACAGGTATGTTTACTTGTTTGGCTGTCCTGCTAGAGAGCCAACAGCCAATGACAACTCATCTTTCTGGTCAACAGTTCAGCACACAGAGATCTCACCAAAGAGCATGTTTCATGCAGAATTAAGGAAAACCTTTCTTTTGTAAAATGTATTTTAACAGGTATTCCACATGCTCCTGATGGTGGCAAGCTATGAATGAGGTTGCCCAGAGAGATAAGGCACACTAATTGTCCTTTCCAATATCTACAAAGAACGCCAGATGCTCACATCTTAGCAAAATACTGCAGCATCTGCAGTGGTTTTTGTTGCTTGTAAACTGAAGTTTTCCATGTGACAAAATTCTTTTGACCATAACAGGAAGAAACCAGAATTCAGAACAACGGTTAAGCTGTCCATAACAGCATCATATCATCCACGGGTACAACAGTCAATTCATGCAATTACTTCTTAACTTTTCATAATCAGATCTCCACCCCATTTGAAAATATTTTTAGAAAGCCCCTCCAAAAGTTCTCAGTGGAATTGGTATCAATTGGTGAGTACATATAACTAACTATGCATTGCAAAATATGAGTAACAATGCCCCTTTTTTGTTGGTTTTTTTTTTTGAAAATAAAACTAGCAATAGGGAAATGGGATACTTTATCCAACATTTTCTCAGTTTGAGCTACCTTTTCAGAAAAAAAAGTTAAGAAGTAATTGCATGCCATATTTTCATATTTTGTGTCAGTTTTCTGCCACAACTGGCAACCTGTTTGCTGTCATACCAAACCATGTGACTCTTCAATTCCTTTCTAAATGTCTGAAGATTTCAAGCAACAATCAAATATGCATTGACACAGGCTCAAACAGCATCCCTGTGTAGTGTTTTGGTTCAGCAATAACCACAGGTGCAATTATCAGGTGAATGAAACAGAATTGGCTCCCCTGAGATCCAGATGCCCCCCACTCTGCTGTTGTTTAGAAGAGCTGTGAAGACCCGGTTCTTCAACCCAGGCCTCTGGTGAGGGAGAGTGAGACCCCTTGCTTCATCATGCTTACCATCTTTTATCTTTATCTTTTATGTGTTATTGATTTTATGTAATTTCTTTGTCTATGTTGTATTGTTGTGAGCCATGCAGAGACATTGAGAGTAGAGTGGCAAATATAATAGTATGTTGTTGTTGTTGGATGCACAGTCAGCCAGTTGTTTAGACTGGATTTGGCATTTTTATCCACCTACTGAGTCCTTCCCAAGGACCTGGGATAGGCAGATGTTGTTTGATGGTGTTAAAGGTAAAAGTATTGTTGCACTGAACTCTCTTCAATCTGGCTATAGCTCTGTGATAGTCTCACTTCTTTTCTAGTGTTTCCCCACCCACCCACTTTGGAGTCCAAACAGAATTGCCCTGGAATCAAAAAAGAATAAGGTAAAATTTGGCCTGGATCCAGCAAGCCCAAAACTTCACACTCTGTTCCCCCCCACCTTTCTTCTGAGTACTTGCTCCCATATATTTATTTCCAACCTTTTAACATTATTACTTAGTTCCTCAATAAATATCTTTCTTGGGGGTGGCAATCATGTTTCTCCTTGTCCTCTGTAGCGTGTTATGAGGTGAAGACTTTTCTTTTGAAGAAAATGTCTGTCCAGTTAGTTTTGTTACTTTCTCTTAAATATGTTCTACAATGAATGCTGTCCATTAATGGGGTGCAAAATCCAGCCTACAACACATTCAAAGCACCCTTGTCCATGCCAGGTCCAAGTGCTGTACACCATTATCTGTATTTACTAGAACAAAAATAATGTTATTTGCCCAGTGTAATTCTACTTATACAGGAGAGACTTGAAACCTCATATTATAGCCAGCAAATGTACTGAAAGGAAATAAACCTTGAACCAAAGGAAAGCAGTAGTGAGAGATCTGTATTGATCAGAAAGACCTTTGCATTTAATTTACAATAAATACTGTGCAGTAGAAAACATAGGTCTTCTGTGTTTTAATTAAATCCACTAAAGACACATTTCAGCACAGGCAATCTGTTTAATACATCCCAAGTCTGCTGCATAAGAGATGTTGGTTCACTAAGAACTGGAGGACCACTGCAATATACAACATCAGTCAATAGCGAGCATAAACACTTTGTCCCACTACAGCTACTGCAAAAAGTAAAGAGATTGCCCCTAAGAATGAGGTTAGCTGATCCAGGACTTCCACCGTTTCATTTGGAAGAAAAACGCTCTCCACAGCACAATATCCAAGTCAGTTTTCATGAGCTGAATATTAATGGGCTGCTGAAATTTGCCAGACTTTTTCAGTCTATTTTATGCACAGAAATCTGTATACATTTTCCTGCCATTTTGAGGCAGAACACATACAAGGACGGTTGTGTAACCCTTAAAAGTGTCTTAGCACACTTCCCCCCTGAAAAAAAAAGGGGGGAAATCCCAAATTCTCCCTCCCTTGCCTGTAACATAATATCATACACTTTAAATTAGTATTTCTTAAACTTGACAACTTTAAGATGTGTGGAATTCAACTCCCAGAATTCCTCAGCCACGCCACACATCTTAAAGTTGCTGAGGTGGACAAACATTAGGCTTGTCTCTACTTGAACACATCCAGAGAAGGAGAGTTCACAGCTCACCTTCAGTAATTTATTCCCTTGTTGAACTGTTCTTACCTTTGGGATTTCTTCCCTAATGTTTCAACTGCTTTCTTGAAACTTAAAACCAGGGATGTGAAAAATTCAGCCATGTAGGAAATCAGAGAGTCCTCCAGAATGTAGTTCCACCCTCCCCTACCAATCCTCAGACCATGACAAACTACGGACTACACTATTTAAGGGTCACATTGGCAGTTTCCCAGAAGTCAATCAAACCAGAAGTAGCTCAAGGTAGCATGCCTATTTTGGCTGGAACATTGTGTCTGAAACACCTTGAACTCATTCCTTCCAACTCAGCAGGTTTACTTCCAGAAACCACCAAACTGTTCCCAGAACAGCATGGTCTTCCATCCCCTCAACATCTTCCCTCCCAAATGTCTTCCCATTAGTTTCAGTGGAGGACTGGTAGGTGGGGGGAATATTTAAAGGAGTGGGAGAAGACTCACAACTGCATTGGATTGATTTGGAGGTTTTCAGCTGTAATCCCACACCATAGCCAATTCAAGGACTTCAACAAATTCTGTCCTTCCATAAAATCATGCCTAATGAGAATAATTATAGGATCAGGGGAAACCCTGAAGGTGGCACGGCAGGTTAGCCTTTATTGCTAACGTTTGGATTGCCTTTTCTATATGCACTGTACATTTGTTTTTATACTCCTCATTACAAAAATGCAGGTACCTCTTGTATCAACTCAGTGGAAATGCAAGATAAATTATCAGTGCCACTTTTTAAAGTTCTGTTGCCCCTGACTCATCCAGAAACATCTAATCATTCTCTCTAAATGTTTGATGCTTATGAAGACACTAGTGAGATTATGTCCTCTGTTCTCTCTTCTATTCCTATTCAGCAAGGTCTCACAGCATGTGACAAGTCTATGCAAAACCTGTAACAATAAAGCAATGATGATTGCAGGTTTTGGGTATAAAGGCTGGGGGACCCAATCTTTCTGAAAGCCTTGATACATGGATGCAGCCTGCATCTGTACAATTGGTATGGCTTGATGCCTATGTTTTCATTCAGTAAGCAGGAGACCTTCATTTGGGGAGCCTATGTGGGTAGCCTGATTCAGAATTTATGCTGGGGACTTATGGAAAGAAGGGTGAACTGAATAAAATCTTGGTGTCTCTCTCCCCATCCCCACACCATCAGATACTTATTCACTGTTACAATACAGTGAATACAGAAGAAAGAGTCAGAACTGAATAGCAATGGTACAAACTAGAAATGGATGGATTTTAAAAAAAAAAATCCTTCCAAATAGCCTTGAAATTCAAGCAGCACAAAAATTGGCTTATTCTAAAACAAGCACATGAGGCAAGGAACACACAGTATTCACCATCTGGTTGACAAAGCCTGCATTTAATACAGTTTATCTTAATACTGAGCTTCTTCTAACATACTATGATAATACAGAAAACTTTTCTGAGTAGTTTCCACATCTAACCTAATGGGATTTTACTGACATGGGAAACCTCCAGCATGTGGGTCATTGTACAATATTGCCATTGGATCAACTTTTAAGATATTAAAAAATGCTACTTCTTTTATTCTTCTTCTCTCTTCTCATCATCAGATGAGTGTATGCATGTTTGAATGGTGTGTGCCTATGTGTACATATGCATTTAAAGATCTAATTCTAACCACAGGTGAATATGCTCTATTAATACACAGCTTGTACCAAATTAACCATATATTTTTCAAGAAACAGGCAAAATGATAGTATGTAGATTAGTACATTTATTAACATGAAATTCCGCAAGAAAAAGAATGATTTATTTCCTTAGTATATCCACAGTTTGAATGCATACTATTCGAGCAGAGGGCATGCCATATCTAGTTTCCCTGCCCTCATTCATTAGTTTTATGAAATACTCTTTATGAATAGCTATTAGTCTATTCATTGCATGCCATTTTGAAGACTTAGAGTTGCAAAGTATAAAGACATAAAGTGTGAATAGATGAGAAAATAAAGGAACTTGTATTATAATGTACCTAATTTTATTCAAGTTCTCATGATCTATGATTTTGTCTATATATCTGGAATCTTTTAATATTTAAGACATACAAAAATACTTATGATTAATTTATTAGTATACTCTTTGAAATATCAGATTAAGCAAATATCTTGTGGGTGCAGCATTCTTTACTGGAATCCCAGTAACTAGGAATTTTTTATAGTGCTGAATGAAGCTATAGTTCATCAAAGGTTCTACCTTTTGTCCTCCTAACATACCAGAGTCACATGTTAACCATTGTACACCTCATTAGTGTTGTACCTTGCATGATGACTTAGATTGCAATCTGAGGCACACTGGAGCAGAAGTTTCCTGCCACTGATATAAAAAGTTTCAGGTTGCACATCCATAGCCTTAAGACACTGCTAGCAGGAAAACTGTGCCTTTTTTAAAATTATTTTTTTGATCCCCTTTATTATTTTTTTATAAATAACTCAAGGTGGCGAATATACCTAATACTCCTTCCTCCTCCTATTTTCCCCACAACAACAACCCTGTGAGGTAAGTTGGGCTAAGAGAGACTGACTGGCCCAAAGTCACCCAGCCGGCTTTCATGCCTAAAGGGGAAGTAGAACTCACAGTCTCCAGCTTTCTAGCCTGGAGCCTTAACCACTAGACCAAACTGGCGTTTGTTATAGTCTAATGTCTGGGACAATTTCTTCATGATAAATCAAGATACAAGGGAACAAAAGGGCAGGAAATGCATAGAAATATTAATTTCAGGAGACAAGAAGACTGTACGTAATCTGATTGGTTTCTTGTTTATTCCAGCTGGATAAAATGAGCAAGTTACAGTATTTTCTTATTTCATGAAAGGCAAAGTCTAAATTCAGATAGCTCAAAATTAGTTTTACTAACCCAGTATATACTGTCCTTGTGGGTTCAGGAAACTGACATTTCTTGGAACTAGAGGGTTACATATAGATCCCCTGCTAAACTTTATTCTGCTGTAGGAAGCAAACATGGATAAATTAGCATCTGTCTGGAAGCAAAATCCAGGAAGAATTTCCATGTCACTCAGTCTCACAATACAAACTATACTGTATTAAATATCAGCAAGTAACAGATATGATTATCATTCAAAGGGCATTTCATCACAGTGCTACCCCTTTCCTATGATCACTCGACTGGACAACCATCAGCTTATCTGGTTTGTTTCAGCACCAGAGCGCTGAATTGTCCAAAAAGTCTGAATGCAATCATTTTGCCTGAGAACTGCTTGCAGTTTAAAGAAATTATTTTTAAAACCCAAATGCAATGGCTTTGGCTTATCACAACTATTGAGTTCATGACTGTTTTCAATGGCAGCTCTTGAAAGGATGATAATATTCCATGCTAACAAGATGACTCAGCAAGCTGAAGGTATGCACTGCATCAGCCCACAATATTTGCACTTTTGGTAAATAATCTCCCCCCCCCCCCCCGTTTAGCATTCCAGTACAGCCTTGCCAGTTATCATCCCAGCATGTTCAAGAGAAAAGGCAGAATTCATGTGTGAAGCACACAGGACCCTCTCTGAAGCAAAAGTCATAGGGCCTGGAGGAGTTCAGCAGTAGGAGTCCCAACAGACCGATCAGTCCTGAACTAACTTTAACTGTCTTTCTTTAAGTCCGATTTGGATCATTCATTTTGGGATCTTCATTTTGCTTACATTGTTGCTGAGAAATGTTCACTGCAGCATCACATTACTTTGGTTTATGTCATTGCATAGATTTTCCATAGCAACGCATTTACAAGTACAGGATTATGAAAAGGTGAGCTTTTATATAATTCTTTAAGCAATGTATCCACCACAGAATGAATTATAGCAGTTTTGGTGTTGCTGAAATAGGAAAAACATACCCTCCATCCATCCATATATATATATGAATAATCATAGGCAACAATGAGACATACTTTGTTTTCAGTTATTTGTTCCAATAATGCTGCAGCGAATGTTCATGGTTTAGCTAGTGCACCCCAAATCTTGGCAAAGAGCTGCATGATTGTTAATACTGTCTAGCTTGGGTTGGTGGATAGTAAACTATGAATTGGTTGAATAAATGTTAGCAGTATTGAGAGTTTGATTGGGTTTTCAGAGATTTTATGCTTATGACTTTGGAGCAAGTCTACGAGAACTCAGTGAGACAAGTAATGCACACAATTAACCAGTAAATTAAAGACACACAAGTTTAAAAGTATATCTAGTATTGTTATCTGTGAAGTATGTATCAATTACTAATAGCCAGGTGATATCGCTGGATAGAAAAATTCTCAGATCACATGCTTTCATAAGACACTTTGGGATCCTCATGAGAGGTTGGAACTACAGATAACTACAAATGACAATCACAATCATACAGCTCTTTCCAAACTCATATACAAGCCCAGTTGAGTTGAAGACAACTCAACCTCAATAGATGAAAGCAAAAACAACCAAATTTCCTGGGCTACTTTCCTACCACTGAGGTTCTAAATAAGATGTCTGGTATCATACCTATCTTCATTATTTACCACAGACCTGCAAAAGAAGCCAGCATTTAAATATCCATGATAAGTGTTTTAAATATTTCCCTCAACCTCCCTAAAATGTGCAATAAACAAACAAAAAAGATGTACAGAAAACAAATCTAAACCCACAACTAGATTGGACTATTATATTCTAATGCAGCAATGTGAACTGCAGGCTGGCATGTTGCTCTTGTGAGGATGAAAGGAGAAGGCATCTGTGTTTACAGTATCTCTTTCTTTCTTTTCCTTCCCCTCTTGAACCTGTTCTGCAAAAACAGTCACCAACATTCACAATAGGAATGACAGCCAGGCCAATCAAAGCATCACAAAATTTAATTTGTGTCTTTTTATTAACTTTTATTTTTGTTGTTGTACAAAAGTCTTTAAATAAATGAACAAACCTTTCCACTGAATAGATTAAACTGGCTATCAAGTAGTTTTGCTTCACCAGCTGATATCCAACTTCAATATTGCATGGATAGATGTGCGCTGTTTGTTGCCTGTAATCAACATTCCAGGTGATATACTTTTATGTGTGCATGCATGTAGGGACATTCTGCATGTTCATATATATATATATATATATCCATGATAAGTGTTTTCACATCCAATAGTCAGTTATCTCATATGGCATACAACAAACCAAATCTATGCACTAGGAAGAAGCAAGATAGTCCCACAATTCTACTTGAAAAAGCTTGTTCCTGAATTAATAGAATGCTTTTCACTTCTTTGGAAAACTAGTGTCATATCTGTGTGCTAATCAAAATACTCAAATGAAGGAGCCTTTGATGGCACCACACTGTAATCACATTTTACCTCCTAAAGAATAATTACAAGGTAGGGAGGCTGAGTCTCAGATTCCTGAGAGACAACACCTGTAAGTAAAGCAAGCACCAGAACTTGTTGAAAATTTAACTTAAATCACCAGATCTATCACAGGAAATGATGGTGTTCAGCATGTTGACTTAGATTCACATACCATCATCTCACTTTTCACCCCCCAGAGAGAGATGGAGAGAGAAGCCTGCTGTGAAATTTGAGGGTGATGAGCCCCTTCCTATACAAAGGATAGCACACAGAAAGGAATCAGAAATAAATCTGAAACTGTACAAGGAAGCTCCACTAGCAACCAACACATCTTTGAGAAAATTGGTATGATAAGCAGCAGTTTACAAACCCTGACTGATTTCCATTTTGCTATCAATCTGCATTAACGGAGAGTATCAGGAGCCGCTTTCTGAACCCACATATTCATTTTAGCTGAGCCAGCTGAAATGCACGGGGGGGGGGGGGAGTGAATACAAGGACTTCAATCAAAGTTATTGCTAGGTAAGAGGAGGCTATGGGGAGAGGTACAGATTATAGACTATTTTCTCTAGAAAGAGGCCACAGAACACCTCCACATCAAGCCTCCAAAAGCTTTAATCTACCATATATCAGCAGCTTGCACAATTATTTTAAAGGTGTTGAGATAGATAGATAGATAGATAGATAGATAGATAGATAGATAGATAGATAGATAGATAGATAGATAGATAGATCTCCCCAGACATTTTACATGTAAAACGCTTAACCCTACAGGCAACTTTAGCGTGTGATCAAGTATTATCCATTCAACATGGGGGGGGGGGGGGTACAAAGCATAAGAAGCATTTAAAAAAAAAAAAAGGAAAGGAGACGGTAGTGAAGATCTTGGACTTACCTGTCCAATAGTCGCCCCTGAAAACTTCTCCGATGAAAATGAAAATTCCTCTAGTTTCCCCGGGGATCTTTTAAGTTGCCTCGGAGCACAATAATCAGTGAGTTTTTATATGGTCCATTTACTAATCATCCAGCTCCAGGGGGGGGGGGGGGAGGAAAGGTGTCCAACAGACTTTGCAAAAAGTAAGTCCAGGTTTCCAAAGCAATCGGAAAAAGGAGGAAGGTTGAAGAGGCACCGAAACCAGTGGCCCGAGACAAGAAATCCCCCCCGTCTGCACGGTGCGCCTAGCTCCTCGCTCTCCAGAGCGGGAGAGCAAAGCTGTCAGTGGTAGCTTCCAATTGCTGCCGTCTTATGCTGCAGATGGTACATCTCGCTCCTACCTTCCCAATTGGGCAGGCGATTCAAAGAACGGGAAAGGCAGCCGCCTCCACCAGCGCCAGCGCCAGCACCAGCACCAGCACCACCCCCGGAAAAAAAACAGGTGGACCGTCAGCTACTCACTCACTCACTCACTCACTCACGGCACTTGATCAATCAAGAGAGGGCCGGGTGGTCACCAGAGACAGCTCTTTGCAGGGTGCCTGGGATTATGGCAAGGTTATTAATCTTGCTTTGCTGCATCCCCCTCCCACTCCTTGCATTCAGCCGCCTGCATTGAAATGATTGCCAGCTCTGTCTCTGTCCCTCTTCTACTGCATTTTGCTCAGCCCTCCCTTTGCTGCAAGTGAAACACAGAGGAGGGAGGAATGCTAATAAGGTGGTTAGCTACAGTTTCTCCAAGGCATTGTACATGCACTGTCTATGTGTGTTAGTCCTGTGCCCAACTGTGCATGAGATCAAGAGCATGTCTGGTGCCTGTGTGTCGTCTTGTGCATGGATGGAAAGCACATGCAGAGGCTTCCTTTGCTCTTGCTTCAACAGAGCCGTTTCCCGTTTTCCAGATGCAGAATTTATTTGGGATCAGTTCTTTTCAAGAGGACCAGAATCTGGGATCTTACTTTACTGATGATGTACAAGACACTCAGTTCCCCTCCACCCCACCCTCCCAAAAAGCCCAAGGCCCTGCATTGGCAGTTAAAAGAAAAACACCTCTTCCAAGAGGCAAAGAGATGAAGTTAATAAATACGGCTCTGAAAAGTCCCGGTCAGCACATGCTCTAAAATGTCCTCTTACAGACCTAGAAATTAAGGTTAAGGGCAGTTCTTGAAACTAGCAAGAACATCTAAAGATTACAGACACTTTCATTATGGAAAGAACATTGGAAATCACCTGGGTGAAGGAAGGAATTTTTGGAGTGGTCAGCAAGCTTCCTTCAGCCCCCTTCCCTTTCATTCTTGACTGGTTCTCCTGGGCGGCAGTGAGGTATCCTCTTCTTCTCTTTCTTGTCCCAGCACCACAAAAGAAAATAAAACCAGGGATGTGCATTTAACTTGGCATTCCAAGTGTAATGCATTGCTTTTAATGACAGGCCTTGCAGCAAAGAAAAAAGGAGTCTAAAAGGTTGGCTGAGCAATGGCTCTCCCCAACACTCTATTCATCTGTGATCATCCATGTACAAATTCATCTATAGAGCTGCACTCAGTGGAATTTGCTCTCTTGGACTACAAAAACAGCTGCTATTTGTGCCAATGTTCAAGCAGGTAAATTCCTTTTGGCTGCAGTCCCAGATGTATCCAGCAGATGCTGCTAGTTATAGTTCAGTCAGGAAGCAAAGGAAGAAGATCCTACTACAAGCAAGAATGGACATTATTCAAACACATTTACAGTATACACACTGATTTACAATAGTTTCTTTGGGCTAAGGTGGGAAAGACTGTTTTTTTTAACATATCAGAAATATATTATTGCAGATTCCAGTAGTAATGTATGGCTGTGAGAGCTGGACCATAAAGAAGGCTGAGTGCCGAAGAATTGATGCCTTTGAACTGTGGTGCTGGAGAAGACTCTTAAGGGTCCCCTGGACTGCTAGAAGGTCAAACCAGTCAATCTTAAAGGAAATCAATCCTGACTGCTCATTGGAAGGATTGATAATGAAGCTCAAGCTCAGATACTTTGGTCACCTAATGCGAAGAGAGATCTCTTTGGAGAAGACCCTGATGCTGGGAAAGATTGAAGGCAAAAGGAGAAGAGGACAGCAGAGGATGAGATGGTTAAATAGAATCACCGAAGCAACGAGCATGAAACTGAGCAAACTCAGGGAGGAAGTGAAGGAGAGGAAGGCCTGGTGCAATATGGTCCATGGGGTCACGAAGAGTCGGACATGACCTAACGACTGAACAACAAAAATTGCAGATTAGGAAAACTAGTGACCTCCAAATATTCTGGACTTCAGTTCCTATTGGTTTCAGTAAATTTGGCTAGTGACAAAGTCTTGTCAGAGTTATAATTCTAAACATTTGGCTGAAAAGCAAGCTGCCTATGACTGTACTATTTTATCCTCTAGACCAGTAGGCTGGATCATGAACCCAGTGGTTTTTCCCCCTCCTAATAAAACAGATCACAATATTGTGAATGGAATTGAGATACTAGCTGAGTAAGTCTGGATTATGCAATATATTGATTGGAAAATATTTATGTCTTACTTAATTCTCTATGTCAATAACTCTCTTTCCCTACAAGGAGCTAAAAATGATGCACATCCCTCCCTACTTTCCAGTAGGTTAAAATGCCATAGGTTAATATCAACCAATCACTTAATGTGCATCATGGCTGAGTGGAAGTAAGAATTTCTCTAATTATTAGCCTTCCCTGCCTTTGCATATGGAACATTTTAGGAAATTAGTGTTAGATATTCTGGATATTAACAGAATAAAATGGATGTTTGAAAATAATATTGCAATATTGCAGGGGCTTCAATACCTTCTTTGAGTTTTCTTCCCCAGGCACTAAACTCAGACATCAGTCATTTCATCCACATTCAGATGGTTCTAGACCATGTCAGTGTTCACAAGCCCTTCATCTGCTGCCATCAGGTTTTATAAGCTTATCTGACTCAGATGATTTGAAACCTAGTATATAAACTCAGTTTCACTCTGTTTCTCTGGCTAGCATTGTCTTTCCCTCGTATTCCATGGCTGCAATGAAGGAACAGTATCCCTTCTCAGAAACATCTCAGAAACAACCAACAGACTACTATATCCATAGAACATCACTGTAGCACACAAACCAACTAAAGCTCTCCAAAGTATCTTAAGCAAACTAAAAAACCTAGTAGCCCAAGAAGAAAAAACAGGAGTCATCTACAACATACAGTGTAAGGATTGTAACAGCCACTATGTAGGGCAGACAAGAAGAAGAATAGCAGATCCTTCATGAACACCAACTAGACTCAGAAGACAAAATGAAAACTCCTTAATCTCACAACACATGGACAGACTCAATCACAGCTTTGTCTGGGAAACTATTAGCATCATAGACCAAGCCAAATCCAAAAATGCTAGAGAATTCTTGGAAGATTGGCATTCAGACAATCAGCCATCAATAGACACAGAGAGATAAACCACACCATTCAAAAAAGACAATAAAAAACCTAGGAAGGAAACACAAAGACTACAGCACATCCCCTCCAGCATCCTACATTCAATCCCCTCCAGCAGTCTACATTCAGATAAGCAGAGATCAGCACCAGACAATCAGGCAGAAAACAATACTCTAATCAAGGAACCACCAAGGAGGAAACTACACCTGCATCAAGACTGGCAGGGCAAGTTACTGCATATAAACAGGCACTAAACCCCACACTCACTCACACTGATGATGTTACCTAGTCAGGTAATGAAAGGTCCACAAGCAAACAACCAAGCTCAGAGAGTACCAAGGACTCCACAGTTCAACCCTGAGCTTCAGATATTCTCTTCTATTGCAGCATCCCTTCACTTTGAAGCAAGAAACAGAAGTCACAATTGGAAAAACTATAGAAAAAAGGAGAAAAGGTAATAAAGTAGGACTTTTGAGTGCAAAACAATGTGAAGGCAGCAACCAAATTAATGTTCCTCCATACTTAAGTTATTCTAAGTTCCAGTTAGAATAGACTAAAATGAAAACTGTATAACACTGGATTCTATCTCATTTGTCCCCAGAGAATATACCAACTTTTATGTGACTACAGGTAGGGCATCATTCTTTGATCACAGGAAGAAAAAATTACTGAATGAGAATGGACTTGTGCATGTTAGATATTTTTTTCCTCTCTCCTCCCCCCATCCCCACCCCCAATTAGGAAGCCAAGTAAATAGCTTTTCATTAGTGCTAATTATCATATTCAGTCTTGGAAAGAAACAGTTCTGGTCACTTTGGTTACCAACCTTAACAAACAACGGCACCGATAGACAGCATATCTTGACGGGCTGATTTGGGCTTTCTTCAGGCATTCGGACAAAATATTTGATGTTATTATTATATTTTTATCTCACCTAATGAACATACCTAATACATCTGCCTCCTATTTTCCCCTCAACAACAACCCTGTGAGGTGAATTGGGCTGAGAGAGAATGACTGGCCCAAAGTCACCCAGCTAGCTTTCATGCCTAAGGTGGGACTAGACCTCACAGTCTCCAGCTTTCTAGGCCAGCACTTAACCACTACACCAGACTGGCTCTTTTCATGTTCATCCCAGTTTTCCACTAAGGAAATGTATGGGGAGAACCTTTTCACTTTTTCACCTTTTTATTGTGGCAATATCTAAAAAATCAGTTTTAAGCTTAGTAAAAAGATAAGCTGATAGCCTAAACAAGTGAAAGAAGTAAATCATCATCAGACATTTACATACAATTATGTACCTTATGTTATTCCTGTTTACTATAATTAATTCCTGATTAATTCAATAGAACTTGATTTCAAATCAACAGGGTATTTGGTTCCCTCTTGTTATTTTCCCATGTCTTGAATGTGCTTCGTTCTTTTTTATGTTGTACCATGACTACAACTATGCCCAATACAAAACAGAGAATATTATTCAGCTTGAAACTGGAAGGTAATACCCAACAGGTGTCTCCTGTCCTTCCATTGGCAGAACTGAGAGCTTGGCAAATCTTCTTTGCTCTATTCCATTCTTAGAATCTGCTTGTCATGGCTGATTTTCAGCCTGTTGGATTTGGCCCAATGTTCTAACCTATCAAGTCATCAGATGTTGTCCTTTAAGATTAGCTAATCTCATTAGCTTGATTTCATCTGCAAATTTGATAAGCATTCTTTCCATTCCATCTTCTAAATCATGTATAAAGATATTGAAAAACACAAGTCCAAGGATGGAGCCCTAGAGGACCTACTCAACACTCAAGATAGTGCAGAATCATTTACAAGCATCCATTTAGTGTGGTTATTGAATGAGGTGGAAATCCACCAGACCTCAGTATCATCTAGCTGTCACATGTCCCTATCTTGTCTATAAAGGTATCATAAGAGACCTTATTACATGCTTTGTTATGATCAACATAATTCCCTTGATCTTCCAAACTAGTCACTTGACCTTAAAAAGAAGTGAGATTAGTCTGACACAACTTGTTCTTGACAAACTCATTCTGGTTTGTGCTTACAGATATGCTACTTGACAATTTCTTCTATTAGATTGCCTAGTGTAGACACCAATCTAACTGGTTTATAGTTTCCTTTGTCCTCTTACCTCCACTTTTGGAATATTGGACTATCTTTGTTCTTCTTCAGACTTCTGGCATTTCCCCAGTTTTCCTGGAGTTTTCAAAGATTATATTCAGCAGTTCTGAGATCACTTCTGCCAACTCCTTCAACACCCTGGGATATAATTAATCTGCTTCTGGAGACTAGAACTCATTTAAGGTGGTGCAGTGGGTTCTTATTATACTTTTATTAATTCTGAGCTGAGATTTCTCAGTCTTGTTAGAAATTGCTCTTTTCCTCTTCTGAGAAAAGATCTTTTCCCTATTGTTATTTCCCCATGTTGCCTGACCTATAGCATCCTTGAATCTTATTTTGAACATATCTTCAAATCCTTTTTATTACACTTTGCATTCCTCACTAACCTCATCTCTGACTTTTATCTTTTCTGATTTTATCATGACAGGCTTAAACTACCAGTTTGTATTCCTTCTTTGTTATTAGCTCCTGCTTCCATTTGCTTTTTTATATATATAATAATAATTTTATTAAACATTACAATTAAAAAAAGATACAAACTAATACAAACTAAAAAATAAAGGAATAAAAAGAAAAAAATAGAAAGTGCAGAAAAGAAGAAAAAATAGAAAGAAAAATAGAAAAGAAAGAAAAAATAAGAATATAGTAAAGAAAAAGAAAAGAAATATGTAAAGAACTGACCTCCCCCTTCATCACAACAATTTTAGTAACTTATCACCTTCCCTTAAAATACAACAAATGATCTCTTCTTCCCATACCCCATTTCTTATCTATAAATAAATCCTTAAAGCCTCATCCTTCAGTCCTGGTCAGCTAAAGTCCATTAAGGGTTAGCAAAGATAACAAAATATCAATTTTAACCTTGATCAAATAAACCAACTTTATTTTTCTTCCTTTTACTTTTAACAACCTTGTTCTTTAGTTCCTTCAAACAATGTCCTAGAACTTGATTTCTTTTCATTTTTAATTTGTCCCTTCTCACAAAATCCTTCAAAACTTTAACAAGTTTCTTTTGTAAATCCAATACAGGAAAATTATCCAAGTCACACTTTTGGTTTGTTAATTGTATATCTCTTTTAATTATTAAGACATCAGCCAGTTTAATGTATATATCCAGTGTAGTATCTTTTTCCATATCATTCTTGTAGCCTGTCATTTTTAAATACACTTTCAAATTAGTCTCAATCTTGTCTAGAAAACTTGTTCCTGCTCCATAGCATCTTTTAAATGTAGTCTCTCTATAATGGCAGACAGTTTTAAAGTTAACTTCTGGATCCATTGTTTACAAATATCCCTCAACGTGTCCAGTGTTAAAATATTTTGCTCCATTCTGTATTAGTAAGTCAAATTTAAGTGTTCTTCTCCTTTAAATGTAATTTTTAGTTCCTTCTGGTTTTCTCTAGTGTCCAACCTTCAAAGTCCCATCCTATTTTTTTTTTTAAGAATTTGAAACAACCGCACTTTCCCAAGGGAAGGATTGTTATAATTATTTTCAAAATCTTCTTTGAAATCCATCTGGACCCTTAGTCCATTTGTAACTTTCCAAAATCAACGTTCTAATCACACTTTTGCTATTTATTCCAGAAAATTCTTTTAAATAAAATTTTAAGTCCTTAAACTTGTATTTAAAATTTCTTTCACTAAGGATTGAAGGAAATTTACCCAGTGCTATAAAAAACTTGTCAATCCAAAAGTTCCTAATAGCTGAAAAGCAGTTAAGAAGCAATTTCTGAAAGTGATTAAGGAATGCGGCTTGAGCAACCTTGGGTCCATATAGGCTGCATTACAGCTGTGAGCTTGGCTGAAATCCCTCGACTCCCAGCTGCTCAACTAGTGAACTGGCCACAAAAACCTCAGCTCCTGCAGTCTACTCACAAGTAGCAGCTGCCTGGAATACAAGTGGGCAATCTCATGATCTCTCCTTTTTCCAGAGAGCCTTTCCTGGCCAGAATTCATCATATGGCCACCAATCTCTGCCACAGTGCCATCCCTGCTCCTTCATGGACGACTGGTCAGTAGAAGTCACAATGCTTCCATTTCCTATGCATCCCGTCTTAGCCTTTCAGCATGATATCCATCCATTCAAGCTTCTTACACCATTTTTCCTTTTCATGGGGATCATTTGTGCCAATCATTATCTTGTTTTTCAAGATCTCCCTTCCCTCTTGAATTTGTTTGGATTAGAATTTCAAGCCATGGGAAACTGCCTACCTTTTACTGAGTTCATTGAAATATGCCTCCCTGAAGTCCAAGGTATATATCTGACTTGTGTAGCTTTTCCTCTCCTAATTATCTTGAACTCCAACACAATGTGCTGGTTTTCCCTTAAGCTGGCTGACACTTTTAGTCCATAGACTTTTGAATGTGAGGATTTTGCTAGTTTCATTAGAGGTTGTACAGAGAAATTTTGAAAACTGGATCTAAGGTAAGCTCTGAAACAACAAATGCAAGATACATTTATGGACATTATTTCAAATATTTAATTGTATAGATTCATACATAGATAAATCAGACCTTACTTCAATATAACAAAGTACTGAATGTAAAAAGATGAATATCTGTGTGACATGAAAAGCTGTAAGAAAAAGAAGAATGTCATGTTTTGATGCTGTCTGTGGAGGCTGTGGTCAAGGTAATGCATGAGATGCTGAAGGTATTCATTTTTAAATATTATTTTGATATGAATTGACTATTCTAACAACACCTTGAAACATAATAATTGAATTGAAACTTAATTGGTGAATTGGCTTTTGGATATTCTGAACATTTCACTGTTTGTCAGATCATTGGAATGTAAACGTGTTTCAATTTGTGTTCTTTTCGTACAAAATCTATTTCATAATAAATATTGACCTACATACTAAGCTGGGAACACTTGTCCACATCTTTTTTAAATCACAGATTAATGCAGAAACTGAGATGGACCTACAGTGAACTCATACAGAAGCGAGATGATCCTAAGACAGGCTGATTCATTCATTCTAGTTAACCTGCTTCTATTGTCAAGGGAAAAAAATGTCAAGAGTGATTTGGTCTACCCTAGACTGTGCAAATTTAATCAGCTTGGGGGCCACAGCAAGTTCAGTAGATCATACTGAGGACTTTACTCCAGGACAGTTGGAGCCAGGACCTAATATGGGAAAGAGGATCCAGGTTTTAAGGGGTGAAACAGGCCCTTGAACTCCCCAACCCTCAAAAACATGAACCCCACCCTTTTGAGATGCTCTGGGGCTCTAGAAAGAGGTGCTAATAAGCCATATGCAGCTTACAGGTCCCATTCTAGCATCCTAATGAATCAAACAAATATGAAATAATACATAGGTTCAGTAATTGTGTAAAAGCAACATTTTAAATGGTTAAAAAACCCCACAAACCTCATTTGTTCTCTGCGTATGTAGAGCTTTGGGTTATTTCCATTCATAGCAACTATGAGCGATACAATAAGGCAGCTAATAATCTGCTGAATGTAATTGCTGAACTTGTCTATGTTAGCATTCAAATGTTTCCCTCTTTTTGCCCTTTTATGCCCTATTATCACATACTTATTATAACTAAGGGCATGGCCTGTATCTAAATTAGGGATGTGCCAGTAACTGTATTCCAAACTAAAGGCAGAGCAATGACAAAGAAATGGTGCGGCCAGGACAAAAATTACATTTGGTTGAAAACAGTATACATTTGTGAAATACTTTTAAAGTGGTTATCTATCATTTTCCCTAGCAACTTTTAAAAGATTTTAGAGGTCTTAGTTAAAGCTTGAGGTGCCAGATACAGATCTTGTATTGTAAGTTCCTAGATTACCATATGATCATCAAATGATTCCATTATCACATTGATTCGGTCAGTAATAGCTTTTTGAAAATTGAGATCATATTCTAGACAAGACAAAAATGAAGTGAGAAGTCAGGGGGAAAAAAATAAAACTAGCCCTAATAAAGAAATTTTGCTATTTGCTACTCCATCATTTTTTAAAAAACAATAAAAAAAAATATGTTGAACCAACAAGGGACAGAGCTGTGAAGTTATTACCTGAAGGAACTTTTAAAAAAATGACTGCCGCAATCATAGGAGGAAGGCAGAAACAAATCATTTTGTATTCACACAACCTTGTGAATGGTGAGTCTTGGGAATAAAGTCATTATATGAAGTAGCAATGCCAGAGATATATTTATTCTGCTTAACGAGCCTACGTTCCTTTATTTTTCACTCTTCAAAGAGAAAACGAATCAATTCAGCTTCCCTCCCCCCCCGCCCCCCCAGAGAGACTGAAGTAATCTGCCTGCTGTCCAGCTCTTTATTGAATGTGTTAATATTACATACCATATAAGCTGGGGGGGTGGAGAAGAAAAGCGGAAACACTTCTTCAGTTGAGACAGAAAAAATCCAATTGGTTATTCCCAGTCTACAGATACATATTGATGATTTAGAACTGCAGGAGGGGTATCATCCCCTCCTTCTTGACAAAGACCTGAATGTGATTCCCCACTATGGTTCTGAACACTCATATTAAGAAATAAACCTGACTGAACTCATTGGAATATCTACAAATCACTGTCTGCTAAATGAGAATGCCTGCGAAATAGTAATGCATCCCAAACCTATCCATGTTTTATTCAGTAATAAATCTCAGGTGGGGATTTACAATGGGACATATATTATATATGCTCCCTATTATGCATATATGATTACAGCATATTCAGTTCCAGGGTTTTTCAAACTGTGTTCCATGAAACCACAGGGTTTTCTGAGAACTTGGAGCGTTCTGGGAGAGACTGAGGGGGGAAATAAAGTTCACTCAAATGCAACCAATTTTATATCGCTAGAGCTTTACCTCTTAATCTGGAGTTCTAGGATTTTGTTTTGTTTTAACTAACAGGTTCTGGGGCCTGGGCAAGCTTGTAAACCCTGAGTCTATTCCAGCATTCTCAAGCATGATGGCCTGAAGGAGGAGGTTTCCAGGTGATAAGGCTACATCTACTGTACATCTTTGCACTTGAAACACAGCAGGGATTAAGCACACTGACTATTAGAGTAAGAGGGATGCTATGGGGCCCCCTGTGCTGTGAGTCAGTGGCACTTGGAAACAAACCACAGTCCAACAGAATGCTCTTAGATGAGTTCAAAGCTAATAGATGAGCTCGAAGTCAGGTTCCTTCTTCTGGCAAGATTTGCTACTTACAAATGGGAGTTCCAGTTTGCAAAATGTAAAATATAATGAGCATGCATGCCTTCGAGTCCTGGCGACTGCCTGGACAAGTCCCTGCAGTTTTCTTGGCAAGATTTTTTGGAAGTGGTTTGCCATGGCCTCCTTCCTGGAGGAGAGAGAGATTGACTGGTCCAAGGTCACCCTGCTGTTTTTGTGTCTAAGGCAGGACTAGAACTCAGTTTCCCAACTTCTAGCCTGGTACCTTCACCACTACACCCAACTGGCTTTCTAGTTTGCAAAAACACGTTGCAAATTGAAACAAAAAGAAGCTGTGATTGGGTGTGAACCATACATGCCCAGGGTTAGGACTGATTGAACAGGATGGTGCCAATTCATTCCATAAGTAAATCTGAGCTGTTTGGAAGTGCTGCGAGTTATCAAGTTGCTTTTGATTGCATGAGAAGAAGAGACGTGATGCACTTGTTGGCGCCATCCTTTCAATCACATGTATTTACTATAATACTTTATTTCAAAAAGGTATTCACCATGCCTTCAGTCATTCTAGATTTATTATTTGTTTCTTTCTTTCTTTCTTTAGTAAATTTATATGGCCACCCACCTGACATATATGACTCTCAGCAGCTAACAGTTGAAACAAATAGGAACAAAGTAAAACACAACATAAATACAGTAACTTAAAACAGCATAAAATAGCAGCTGAGATAATTGAACACTGCACAATCAACATAACCAGACAAGGGGCTCACCCCCTATCAGGGCCGCAGGCTTGATGGCAAAGGCAAGTTTTTAATGCCTTGTGAAAGGCCAGCAGGGTTGGGGCAAGTCTGATCTCCAGGGGGGCGGTATTCCAAGGGGTGGGTGTCATGGCAGAAAAGGCCCTCCTCCTGGGTCCTACTAAATGACACTCTCTTACAGATAGGACCCAGAACATGCCTCTCCTGCTAGATCTAACAGGACAGGTAGATGTCACTGGGGAGAAGCAGTCCCATAAGTAAGGTTGCAATTCTCTCATTATATTAATTATTCTGTTTATGTCTAGTTCAATACAACTCTGCTTCTGGGAGAAGACAGGCAACACAGGAACAGGGGATTCCCTTGCATCACCAGTTATCATTTCACCATCTTTCCTAAGCCTTCCTAAGATTTGATTCCATGACCTTCCTTTTGCTCTTAACTTAGCCAAAAAACACTTCTTGTCTTTAGCAATTACAGGCTTCAATTTAATATCATGAAAGCCTATGGTATTTCTCCTCATTTATTTTCTCCTCCTGTTCAATACACTTTCTTTTCTACCTTGGGTCATCAAAGATATGATCTTTGATGACCCAAATATCTATAGCCATACGCTTGCTCAGGTGTCTCCCATTTTTTCCCATTGTGATTTTACCTTCATTTTGTCAGTTCTTAAGTTCTCCCATCCCTTCTGAACTCTTATGGCTATTGGAGCCTACCCGTTCTTTTCCTGAGGTTTTCAGACTTAGCTTTCTTGGAACGCATGTTATATATCTGATTAATCCCAGTTTTCAAAGCTTTCACTATCAAAATGTACAGGATAATCTGGTTATTTTCATTCAGTGTTCTAGCCAATGTTTGCTACCTAGAGCAAAGTCAATAAAAGTCAGTAACAAAGTCAATAACAGTCAATATGCTGAATAAGAATGCATACCACAGACATACCTCAGCCTGTAAATGAAACAAACAATGGTCTTTTATTCTACCAATTAGGGCAGTCTTGGCAACTTTAAGATGTATGGACTTCAACTCCCAGAATTTCCCAGCTAGCTTTGCCAAACAGTATGCCAGTGTGTCCTATCTTGATGTGTGTGTGTGTGTGTGTGAGAGAGAGAGAGAGAGAGAGAGAGAGAGCGAGAGAGAGAGAGAGCGAGAGAGAGAGAGAGCATTCCTGAGATTTGGAATCCTACTCTGACCAAGGATTAGTAAAACAGCTGTATAACTTTAACAGAGAGAACCATTTATTTAAGAAAATACAAGATTGAAGTAGGCAACAAGCTTTGTGCATGCATGCCTGTGAATAAAGGAAAAGGGAACCTTGAGATTAGCCATCTCTTTAATAAAGTCAGCAGAATGAAAAACAAAGAGGGAGCACAGAACAAATCTATGATTCTCTATTTACATTCCATTGCCCCTTGTGATTAGTAGGTTCTGAGATGCTGAAGAGTCAGTGTCACTGAAGCCACACTTACAACACTGATTAGAGATGGGACAAATTTGGCTCTCCCTTCACTTTGAGAAAAATGAGTACCTGCTCTGTTCTTCGGCTGAGAATCAGAAAACTGCTACTCTTTGTTGAGGTGCTTCAAAGTTTGTTTGTTTTTTAATTAACAACAACAGAAAAGCTTTTGGGTCCAATTTCTAATATCAGTATTTTAAAAAAAATTAGGGAATGGTTCATACAGTATTGTGGACTTCATAATCTTATGGGTGCTAAATAATCTTATATAACCACATGTACTACTTCAATTGTCCAGCACACAATTTTTACCACCCCATTATTCCATGCTTTTTTTAAAAAAAAAAAAGTTTCTGAATGCTTAGGTCATATTAACAAATTGTTTTGCCAGTTGTTTGCAAAAATAAAATAAATCTTCTGGGTATGCAGTTTCCCATTTTAAACTGACTTAATTCACGACTAAAATAATGAAATGGAGTTTGTTTCTATAAATCTCAGGCCAAATGCATTTATTTGGAAATAAGCATCACTTTGTTGAAAATGCCATTCAGTCATGAGGCTCAGTACATGACCTTGGGAGAATCAATCCCATGTATCAGCCTAACTTGGACTGTACTTGAGGACCTTTCAGAAATTGCAATGAGTACAGAATGCACCATCTTCCATACTGGGGAATGAAATCAGGTGACACCATTACTGTGATTCTGCATTGGTTGCCAATAGGTTTCTGAATACAATTCAAACTGCTGATTTTCGCTGATAAAGACTTGGTTTGGCATGGTGTCTAGGTATTTGAAAGATTGCCTTTTGTAAGTGGAATCAACCTGTCTGATATGTTTGTTAAGAAATCAGATTTAGTAATGGTCTTCCATTTTCAGGAAGTGAAGAGATGTGGGACCTAAAATAATGTTTTCACTAGTAACCACTATTCTATGGAAGCTTCCCCTCAAGGCCACATTAGCAATCTTCCAGAATTTGGTAAAAACTGAGCTCTTCTGGACAGTGAGAGTGAAGTTGGCGCTACTGGGGATTACTGTGCTTCTGTTTAAATATTTTATTGATGTTATCTGCCAGGTATCAAAGGTAAGTATCACAGTATATAAAACAAAGTATATAAAACAAACAAATAATTAACTTCACAGAAGATAAAATGAAAACTAAGGTGAGGGATGAATAAAACAATTCATCATCTGAATGTTCTTGAGATATTCCTACAGATGGTGTCCAGACTCTAAAATATTCTTTTAAGAGATGTGAGTGATTTTTCCAGTATCCAGTGAAGATCATTTCATTTTTCTCATGTATTGTATATTTGGAAGTGTTTTAGAGTCGTTTAGATTTTTGTATCCATTTGTTGTTGATGCTGTTTCAAACCATTGATTATGTTGTGCAGTTTCCTAGTTTTAGTGCTGGTTTTATCTTCGATTTATGAAGGGCTGTTTCGTTGACTTAGTTTTATTATGTTGGAGGTCTTTTCTCCTGCTTTTATTTATCTGTTTACTGTTCAAGAACTTCCAAGACAGACTGAAAATGAATAAAGAAATATATAAGGAAATGGAAAAACCTCTGTCCCTAGAGAACTATTGCCATTTAGAATTACACACACACACACACAGAGGGAGAGTGGGAGAGAGAGAGTTTGATTTGCTACAAGGCAACTTTGCTACATTCCCACCTTTGCTCACTAACTAGCTTCCATCTGTCCTTGCAGTAATAAGTAAACAAAACCTTTGTATTTCTTTTCAAAGTTCAAGTGTATGTTAGAAACAAAATAGGCAAGTGCTTTAAAATATAGCCTGTTCCACATACCTAATTTGAGATCCTAGGTCATCCAGAAACATGTTGCTGATGTTTTACTTCTCTAAGTAGTGCCAGTGTGTTTTTATTGCAAAGATTCTCAACTTTTTATGACTGGAAAGGTGTCCTTAGTCTTCATATAGCATGCTAAGGGATCACCCTTCAAAAGGTGGGTGGGGCCAGGCAAAAATTAAATCTATACACATTTCATGGTATTTAATGTTTAATTTATGCTAATACTTAATCATGTTTTCCCTTCAGTGAGTAGGTCGTAGCATCTAGCTGGTCGGTCTGTGCTCAGAAGCAAAGGAAGACCAGCTTGGTTTTAATTTATATGGGAGACCTCCAGGAAGACGGGTGCTATGGAGAAGAAGTCGAAAAAGGATCTCAAAAGGCAATTGCACACCACTTCCATATCCCACCAGGAAAATACACATATGGGTCCATGAAGTCAGCTAAATTTGAGCTCAACTTGAAGGCAGTACCTGTTTTTACCACATTAAATTGACAACTTGAACCCTGTTTTTAGAGGTCTGTACAGCTTTGGTTTTGACCCTAAACCTACAACTGTGAAACTCTTTTTTTGTAGGTTTGGAGTTTCTAAATGAATATCCACAACACTAGATGCTTCCAAAAATGAAGTATTAAAGTTTGTTGTTCCTTCCCTCAAATGCTCAGATTTGTAGTGCTCATTCAGAATATAAATCCATATGCGTTATCTTCATGTGACTTTAGGGCATCATGACAAGGACAGAAATCATTCTGATTGCTGACTAAGAGGAAATACATTTTAGCTAGAGAAGGACAGACAAAAAAGCTGAAAAACAAAATTAAGAGTGGTATCTAACAATTCTCTCTAGAAAGAAGGTTTTTGAGATTTGTTACAGGGCTTTGGACACACTGAAAGAAAGTCCTTGACAGATTAAAATTAATCTAGATTACGTGTGAAAGAAAACTCTTCATTTAAGAACAGGGACTGAAAGTTCTTATGTGATCTTCTGTTAGGTATGGGCACAGTGGAGAGTGTAGAAATAAAGTTTGAATCCCTTTTCCTTCCCATTTGTCATAGGGCTGGATTCTATTTGCATCCATGGCTGCATATGTAGCCCACACATAATAAGAGTTTGTGGCAGCCTCCTCTTATTCCAGAGGCAGTTATAAATGTGAAGTGGCTCTTATTCCTTTTTCTGCTTCCACATCTGACAGCATGAATAGCAGTACTTGCATTCTGGAATATAATGCAGCTGCAATCATAAGAGCTACTGCCCTCATTTACAGCAAAACCTTCTTACCTTTAATAGCCATGTGACTGATAGGGGAAAAAAAACCTCTCCCCCCATTGCTATATTTCCATGCAAATGAGAACCTGTTTGTTCTGTTTGTTTCCTTTGCTTATTCTTGTTTTCCGTGTCATACAAAAATTCACAGGCTTTCTGCTCCATGTGAAAGTGTGAAAGTACATATTTCACACTCAGACTACAAACAAATCTATGCCTTCTAGGATGATTACCTAACCCAAGATAAAAAAAATCCTCTCTATGCATTCTGGGGAATGTGTGAGGGTGAACAGTGTGTAAGGGAAGGAAGTTGCATGTGCTGAATCCCGTCCAAAAACCTCAACATGGCAGCCATCCCTATCTGATCCCACTTTCCTGGGCAGAGCCCACACAACATCAGGATACCTCTCACACAACTGAGGTTTGGAAGAATCAGAGGACGAGATTGAAAACTGGAAAGAGATTTCTTAAGCTGTCTTTATTTCCAACCATTTCATTTATAAGAGTCCAGCAGCTTAAGGCTGCAGTGTGAAAAGGTCCTCTGTTGCACACAAAAAGCATAAAACAAGTATTTTCACTGTGTATATTGTGGAAACACACACTTGTAATTGATAAGACAACAAACCTAAACTTGCAATTTAAAGGAAGAAACCTGATTTGCTGAAAAAATGATGAAAGAAATAATAGAACAGTACATATTGCAGTGACATATACATATCTACAAATCTTTTGAGGGCAAATATGGCTGACAGACTCGCCGTATTATTGTTAACCAACAGAGATCACTAGAGGATCTGAGTCTGACAGGAAGAGCAACAGCTGGAAAGGGCTGCTATTTTTAATGAGCTGTTATCAGAGTCTTCAATAGGTAGTTTTTAGAGATATAAAAGAAATGCTGTATTTTAGGAGAACAAAGTGGTGTGATCTGCCAAAAAAGGACTCCCTTGTGCACTGTTACAGAGTAATGAACTCATTCCCCTAGTGTTTCTCACTCTCCATGCAAAAAATCACACCAAGAAGCATACAGTTGGCAAACAATGCACATTTGGAAAAATGCAGACAATAAATGTGCATATTAGGACATTGTGTTGTGTTTTGAAAAAATGTATTTTTGGAATGTTGGCCACAAAATTATAAATATTAAGGAATGTTGGATACCAAATTATGCCAATTAAGGAAATTAATTGAAAATGCAGGTTGCTGATTAGCTGATTGACAGAATGAAATAATAGAAGAAAAACCTGCATCTGTAATATCACCTGGAATTAGATTGATCCATGTATCTTAGGCCTGCTATCTAATATCCAGTTTGGCCTCCAGTGGAAAATTAGAATGTGTTTCTCTGATTCAGTGGGAGAGACTATAGAATGATCTTTCTACAGTGACTTAGAATAATACCTCAGAAAATATTGCTACATAGGATTTATAGATAAAAATCAAATTATATCAAGTAACCATTATACCAGTTGATAATCTCCCACTATTTCATTGAACTCTAATGTAGCTTGATTTCCATCTCAAAGGCAAATGTTGCATTGTTTAAAGCAGCTTAGTTTTGATGTTTATAAAGAGCTATTATATCTTCAGATTGGGCAGGCTTTCTTATCTCAAGAAAAAAAAAATCATTTCTACTTATTTCTTACATTTCTGTGATATGATAATGAAGATGATAACAATGACAACCTAATTTCATTTTGTAGTTTTTGTTACCTTTTCCCCCCAAACTGTACTACTTAAGCCAAAGTATATTTATTTATGTATTTATTTTATTTAAAAGATTTGTATGGCTGCCCATCTCAGAACAAAAACTCTGGGCAGCTTGCCCAGAGTATAAAAAATGACATAATCTCCTTTCAGTTTCTGAGCCCTGTTAACCTTTTTCTTCTTTTAAAGAGAATTTGACTTAAGTTTGAATTTCATGGTTTTAGAACAGAAATATGTAAAGCCTCTTGGAGAATGTTTTGTCACCTTATTCACAATGTATTTGACTTTGTTCCATACCTCAGGAGGAATCTGTGTATTCATTCTGAAGATTGGTTTATCTTTGGGGACAATCTACAGAGGTGAAATTCTTAGAGAAACTCTTTCTGTTTGCCCTAAAAAATATCTTGAAAGTCCTTGACAGCCCTTGCCAATCAATATAGATAATGTTGAGTTGGCTAGTCCAGTAATAACACTACAATAGCCTCCTATGTAATGACGTGGCAGAATTGTTTAATAGGTTTCTGCATTATTTAAAATAAATTAAGGATTAACAGAGCTAAGTAAATGTTTTGTGCATTTTCATAAGAGTTTTTAGAACTCAGTAAGTAATTGTCGTAGGATATTTAAAAGTATTTTTTTAAAAGCTAGATGAATATTAATCCAAGCATATTTCTATATAGAAATTTTAAAAGTCTGGACTTTTGCTGTTCTGTTTAATATTTATTGTAATGTGATACAACTGAAGTAATGACAAATACACTTTTGAATTACTTGAACAAAAGTAGTATACATTTCTCATTAATTTGAAAAGGTGTTCCATGAAGGAAGCTGTAGGATTAGTTATAATGTATCTAGTTGCCTTCAGAAGATACCAAAATATGCTAGGTTTTATGGTACTGGACCGATTACAAATTGTGCCTTTAGTATGCACAGATATGCATATATGCACGCACACACACACACACACACACACACCCCTTTAGAAAATAAATAGCAGAATTGTCATAGGAGGTAGCGTAGTATTTTGCTTCCAGCATTAGAAACTAGGGCAGAGCCTGCTTAAATGTAGATCAGTGTACAACTAAAATGAAAACAAAGTGTGGAAATAAAAGCCAATGAAATATTCCTGGAGAATTAGGCAGGCAATTTAAAACTTTCTGAGATTCTTCAAGCTGAGAGAAAGCTTAACTGTTTCAGAAATTAGAAAAATACTACAGTAACCAAAAGTAGAAGAAGTGGTAAAAGATTTGACTATGCCTCAAAGCTAAATTTGAAGTGTGGATGGATGGATGGATGGATGGATGGATGGATGGATGGATGGATGGATGGATAGATCTTGGGAAAATTGCAGAACTCCTGAATATGTTATTAAAGGTGAATTTTGCCATCAGTTTTCTCCTATTGTACTATATAATATTTACTATATAATGCTATCTGTTATATGCAAATATAGTAAATGATCATCTCAGTGATACATGGGGATAATATATTCAATACTTGAATAATTGTTATTTGGCACCTCAGATGGGATATGTCAGAATATAGCCCTGAGGTCTTTAAAATTCAAACCCATTGAATTGATCTTTGGATTAGGCAAGAAGTAATGGGACCCTTCTGCGAGAATGTGAAAAAAGCCAAGTCTTGGTAATGCCATATTTATCAAAGCTCCCTTTTCATTCAAATGGAATTTAGAGCTAAGTGGAATTAGTTAAGGTTTATATGTGGTCAAAGAGCAAAATAGTTAAACAGAATTAAAATAGATTGCAGTCAAAGTATACTGTGAACTGAAATGTAATTCTCTAGCCTGCATCTTTACTGGATGATTCCAAAATACTTAGCAACATTTTCATGGTCAGCTAGATTATTATTGTACTGACAAAAATTAACCACACTAAAAGTAGAGACACATTTATATTTTGCAAAGATCTACATACTGTAGATTCTACTATTCTAGAGAAGCTTTATCAACAAGTGAATCTCTATCTCTATCTTTATCTTTGTCTGTCTATACCTATATCGATATATCACAGTGAAATATATTGAAAGATTGGGAGATCAGAAACTGGGCAATCTGTCTATTATCCTTGCAATTATTTATTAATTATCTGAAGCTTGGTTTCTTTCTGCTTCATTTCCACATTAATTTGCACGTTCTTAGCAAAACGTCTTCTGCCAGAATTGTGTGGCTGTTTGCATGTACACATTTTTACAAGCATTTCCCCTTATGTGTACTATGGTGGGAGAGAGAGGGTGAGCTGCTCTCAGGAAAGGTGACCCTGGTGTCACATTAATACTGGTGTTACATTCCAGGTCCCCGTGCCCATCCCCAAAACCTGGTCTCTGGAGTCTTGGAAGCCCTGGCCTTTGGCTACTACTACTGAATGCCAGGTCGCCAAAGCCAACCTCAACCATGGATTCTATCATGGATGAGAGGGCTGACCTGGTATCCATTACCAAAACCTAGTTGGGTACAGGGGGAGGGTCCTTCTCATAAATGTGCCCTCCTGATATTTGAGTGTGGTACCAGCTGCAACTCTGAGGCAAAAGTGGAGTGTGGCTTTGTTATTTAGGGCATGGACATAGACATAGCCAGATGTGAGACTGGACCATAAGAAACAATTGGGCTTGCTGCTCACCTAACTTCCCTCCTGCAGTGTGGCAGAGGCCCTGCCTGAGTTCCTTGACCCCACTGCTGAGTTGGTGGTGGAGTTTCCCAGACTGATAGTTCTGGGGGATTTCAACTTGCCATCTTTGGGCCCAGAACCTAAGGTAGCTCAGAGTTCATGACCACCATGGCAACCATGGACCTGATCTAATTTATTAAGGGCCCAACTCATAATGGGGGTCACACATTAGATCTGTTTTTTGTTTCAAGGCAATAGCATCATGAACTGGAGTTGGGGGGTGTTAATCTCAGTCCCTTGTTATGGATAGATTGGCCCATCCCAAATCACTGGGCCCAGTAAGGTTTCAGAGGGAGCTTGAGTTTATTCCTGAGGCTCTGGTGCATGCCTCAGCTGAGGCCTTAGTCAAGGCTTGGAATGAGAATGCAGTTAGGGCCTTCTATCAGATTGCACCTGTGTGGAATTTTCATCATTGTTGATCCCATAGTGGTTTACAGAGGAGCTCTGGGAGATGAAACAATGCAACAAACTCCTAGGGTCCTGATGGAGGAAGATGAAGGACAAAACTGACCAGGCAGGAGTGGCAAAGCATGCTTACTTCTCCACTCTTATTGCATCTGCAGATAGCCAGCCAGCAGCCCTGTTTTGGGTATACAGCTAAGGATGTCTGGGAGAGCCCTTGCAGGGCCATTGGGAGGAATATTCTCAGCATCTGTCAGACAAAGTTGCTCAGATTCATTCTGAATTGGACTCTGGCTGGGCAGCTCCTGTGCAAATGACCAAGGCATGTCTAGGCTCAGTTATACGGGAAGAGTTTGATTCAGTCAATCCCAAGGGACTTGTTGCTGTGAGCTCTGCCAACTGTATTCTGAACTCATGACCCTCTTGGTTGGTAAGGCCCTCTAGGAGATGACATGTATTTGGGTCCAAATGGTGATTAATGCTTCTTTGTTGGAGGGGATGGTACCATCTGCCTTGAAGGAGGTGGTGGTATGCCCCCTTCTCAACAGGCCATTCTTGGACTCAACAGTATTGAATAACTTTCGCCCAGTCTCCAACAAACTGTTGTTGAGAGGGTGGTGGGGTCTCAGCTTCAAAGGGCACTGGATGAAGCAGAGTATCTGGACCCTTTTCAGTCAAAATCCAGGTCAGGTTACAGTACTGAGATTACATTGGTCACACTTGTGGATGACCTCTGGAGGGCTTGGGATGGTGGTGGCATAACCATCCTGGCCCTCCCGAATCTCTTGGTGGCTTTTGATAACATCAACCATGGTATCCTTTTGGACTGGCTTCAGCGGTTGGGAGTGGTTCTTCTTCTTCTATGGCTGGTTCCAGTTGATAATGGTCGGGGTGAGAGGTCCATCCCTAGCCCTCTGTTATGTGGGATGCCTCAAGGCTCAGGTAATTCACCTTTCCTATATAATATCTACATGAAACCACTGGGTGAGGTCATTTGGTGGCATGGGGTGCGGTATCATCAATATGCGGATAATACTCAGCCATACATCTGCACTCCATGTTGGGCAGGTGATGCCATTCAGGTGCTTTCTGAGTGCCTGGAGGCTTTGAGGTCCTGGATGGGAAAGAATCAGCTGAAACTCAACCAAAACTCAGCAAGGCTTTGGGTGTTTGGCCCCCAGAGTCTCATGAGTTGTCATCTTTGGCTATGGATGGGGTAGCACTACCCTGGACAGAGTTGATATGTAATTTGGGGGTATTCCTGGACCCATGGCTCCTGATCAAAGAGCAGCTGGCAGGTATAGTCATTGCACAAATTCATCTTGTGAACTAATTGTGCCCATTCCTGGACCAGGAGGCAATAATTTCCCATCTGGATTACTGCAACATGTTCTATATGGGGCTACCTTTGAAGACTACCCAGAAGCTACAACTGATCCAGAATGCAGTGGTCATGCAATTCTGGACATCTCATGGTTTGCCCAAGTTACATCACTGTTATAATGGCTTCTAGTTTCTTTCCATGTACAATTCAATGAACTCCTTATTACCTTTAAAGCCCTGAATGGCATGAAGCCAGGTTATTTGCTGGACAGCCTATCACTTACACTATCTGCCCGTTGAATGAGGTCAGATAGGGTGGGTGCCTTCCATGTCCCTTCCCTTAAAGTTTGCCATCTGGTGGGACTTTGGAGGCATACCTTCTCTGTAATGGCCTTCTACCCAAATTTTGGAGGGCCCCTCCACTTTTAGTCTTCCAGAACACCACGAAGACCTGTCTCTTCTGCCAGCATTAGATTAGGATAGGGATGAGCCAGTGTACAAAGAGTTAATGGATGTTACGGCACTGTAGTGGGAAGTGTAATACTCCTTTGAACGGGTAATATGATTGTTTTTATTGTTTTATTATTTCTGTTTTGAGCTGTCTACGATTATTGCATATAACTTAGGCAGCCATATACATTTTATAAATAAATAAATACATGCATTTTGTATGGGGTTTGTTTGCAGTTTTCTGCAGTGCACACATTTTTGTGAAAAATGCCTCACCAAATTTAGAGCAATGCAACTCCCAAAGGAAAACTGTGTTCTGATTTGTGTGAATAGAACAGTAGCCAAAGTAGTGCAACACTGAACCATTTTAAACACAACAATTCTGCTGTTGAGAGAAGTTGCAGTTCTACAGCCATCCAGCAGAGGGGGGAGAAACACTACACTGTGGGGAATAATTTGCATACATTTTACATTGTAAATAGACAAGTAAAAGAACTAGACAGAAGAAAAGACATGCCAGAAGCAATGAAGTTAATACTCCTTATTTGACTCATATAGAAATAGGATTTGGGTGATTCTCTGTGAAAGTGGGAGACAGAAAACAGAAAAGGAATGGGTATGCATGGGCAAACTTCAAGATATGATATGTGTATTATGAAACTGCAGGAGAACATTAACACTTCGGAATCAGAATAAATCACCTATGGATCTTAAGTAAATTACCCACTTCTCATAGCTTTTTGGCATACTTGCCACTGCCAGTACCTGGCGAGAAGGCTCTTTTATTTTATTTATTGGTTCCTTCCATACCATTGATTACTGAGACGTCTGAATTCCTTAATGAATTTATATTCAACGTTTTATCCTTTCAATGTTTTGGCGGAGGAGGGGATTTTTTCTTTCTTTCTTTTTTAAGTGTAAAACCCACTGTATTAATTGAGTGTTCAAATCTGGCTTCTTGTCTTGTTTTCCTTACTTCGTGTGATTGTTTCTCTTTGTAAATTAGTGATCCATTAAAAAACATTAACAACAACAGCAACAACCCAAGCCAAAATAAATATCTTGGATTATGGATTAGGAACTGAGTGAGAAAGCCAGACCAAGCCTAGAAAAATAGGTACTATGAAAGAGAGAAAATTCTGCCAGGCAGAGTGGGGCTGGGTTTCGAAAAAGGCAAGATGGGATCTGCAATCATATGGACATCCTTTCTTTATGTGCATTGTGTGACACATGTAAAAAGGAGGGGAGCTTCACGTGCTTGTGGCCACCATCTTGTTTTTCTTTTTCTTTTACCCCCCCCTCCAAAACCACCTGCTAGCAGCTAGAGACCCCCTTTCCCAACACACACAACTACATTCTCACAAGTCTCAAGGATCACCACAACTTAAAATAGAAATAGCTTCAGGTAAATAGGATCCCTCCATATTAACCATGGGATCTAGAATGTATTTAAAAGTAGAGCAACTAAAAATCAATGGTTTTTTAAGGTGGAACTCAAATTTTGGCCAGAAATAAAGCAAGGATCTATTTTGCTAGGTGTCTGGGTACTAATAATGACTAGGCTTCCTTAGGTATTTTGTAAATCGGATTGCTATTGTATTTTTACATTGCTTATTTTAGTTTTTACTTTTTTGGTGTATTATTGTAAAGTGCCTTGAGTCACATCAAGTAGGTGGTATACACATTTTTGAATAAGCAGAGTCAGCTTATAATTATTGGCAAAATTTATGTAGAATTTATTGGGACAACCTGGTCTTTGGGTTCAGGTCTATATGCCAGGGCTGTTCAGTAATACCTTTAAACATAGTACCATAAGTAATGAGTTGTTTTTAACAATGTTTAGGTTGTGGGAAGACTGGTATGAGAAATCTATTATCTGGATTTTCTTGCAGTTTTAAACATTATCACAAACATTTAACAAAACTGATCTTAAAAGAGTTCCATTTTAAAATTTGTTGCACCTCAAGTGTAAATTTAAAGCAAAATGTTGCTTACAGGGGTAGAAACTGCAGACTGTGACCCAATTTATTTATGTTTGTTTGTTAATTATTTTAGAAAAAGTATCTCTCCGAAGACTTGAAATCTTTCCCAAATTAAGCCCCAAAACCCCATTCATCACTTAAACAAGATGAAGATGAGTCAAAAGGAATATGTGGACATCATATTATACATGAGCCACTGGAAGGGAAAAGATAGACTTGGTGAAGAATTAGCAACTTTCACATCCTGCCTAGTTTTATGTATGTGTGGACTGTATGTTTTGAAACGTTGATCCTTTAAGCTGTTTGTTAAACATTCTCCTCCTACAGAATGGCAATGGAGAAGAAAGGAGATCTAGTGTCCAGAAGGTATTATGAAATGGTGGTTGGTAGTGTGGAAAAAGAGCTACTTTTCTACTTACAACATATCTTTGAACTAATTCTTGGCTTTCCATTAATTCATCTCATGGGCTAAATTAGGTCTACTGAAATTCATTTTAAAATAATTCACCCACGTGCACACAAGAGCACAAAAACATTGAAAGCTGTCATGCTAAATCAAATAATTAAGTCTTTAAGCTCAATATTATTGATTCACACAGTATTTTCAAAGATACAAGCAGAATATTCCAGTTTTATCTGGAGATGCCAGGGTTTGAAGCACAGACCCTCTACACAGAAATATAGCATATGTTGTACTCTACATTACAGGCCCTCTAGCCACATCTATATCACTCACAATTATGCTTGTATTATATTTTAGAAGCCAATCCATATTATGATGATCCAAGTCTATGCTCCAACTCAGATGCATAAGGAGAACAGTTCTACTTATGTTGAGGACTACCAACATTTTTGTCAACACAACACCAAAATCATAGGAGACAGAATAATGGAAATGTTTGGCCTTGGTTTACAAAATGAATCAGATGACAATTAATAGAATTCTGCCTGCCCGCCCCCCTGCCCCAATTCTACAGCAAATACCTGTACTTCCAACAACAAAAAGATGAGTCAACACATGGAGATCAATAGATGGACAACACCAAAATTAAACCGATACATACTGTACAAGCAAAAAGAATGGAGAAGATCTACTTAGTCAGCAAAAACAGAATCTGGTGCTGACTGTGGCTCTGATCATCAACTCCTTGCAAAATTATAGTCTAGCCAAAGAAATCAAAATTGTTAAATCAACAAGATAAATTCTCAGCATATTCCATGTGATTCTGAGGTGAGGGTAAAGAAGTGATTTAATGGATTAAATTTAATAAACTGAGTGCTCGAAGAACTCTGAACTGAAATTCATGACATCGTTATAGATGAAGCAAACAAAAATATTCCAAACTACAAAAAATAAAATGAAAGCAAAATGGCTGTGCGATAATAGAGACATACAAAATTTTACTCAGCTAAATACTAAGTTCAAGAGAAGAGCAAGAAGAGACAAATTATTCCTAAAAATGAAATGCCAAGGATTTGAGTATAGCAATCAAATGAAAAAATTACAGAAACCAAAGAGTGCAAACATGGGCACATTAAAACATAAAGAAGGCAAAGATTTACCTGGAAAAAAAATGAAACAAAGATGATGTGAATATACTGTAGAAGAATTATACAAAATTGTAGATTTATTCCCAAATCAATGACATATATGAAGGTTAATCACTAATCTAAAGCTGGAATTCTGGAAAATGAAGTTTAATAGGCCCTAGAAAATATTTCTAACAACAATGCTTCAGGAGTTGATGAAATACCAGCATCATGGTTTAAAATCTTGTAACATGATGCAATTAATGCTATTTATAATTTGTAAACAGTATAGAAAACAGCAGGGGACAAAGGACAAGAAAAGTTCAGTGTATATTCCAATATCAAAAAGGGTAATCCTACAGAAGGCCTATTTATGGATCATTAAGAGTCAACACCAACTTGATGGCATATAATCAATCAATCAATCAATCAATCAGCAAAAAAGGGCAGTTCTAAAGGATGCTCAAAATACTGAACAATTGCACTTATCTCACATACTAGCAAATTAATGCTCAAGATTTTGGAACTGAGACTACAACAATAAATGGAACAGGAACCGCTAGTTGTACAAGCTGGATTTAAAAGAGGCAGGAGCACCCGAGATCCCGTAGGTAACATCCAATGGATAATATTAGAGGGAAACATATTTCAAAAAGTGACATATTCTTGCTTTATTAATTATACAATTTTTTTTTACTTTGTAGACAACAATAACAAATTGTAGATACCCCTTAGAAACAACGGTGTGTCAGGCCACTCATCTACCTGTTGAAGATTTTTTTATACCCAGAAAGCAGAAAGTAGAAGGAATATGAAACACCTAAAAATTAACTAGCAACTAAAATTGGGGAATGAGTGTGCCATTGTTATATACTGTACTGTCAGCTTCATTTTAAGTTATATGCAGAATACATTGCGAGAAATGCTGGACTAGAAGAAATAGAAACTGGAGTTAAAATTGCTAGGAAAGGCATCAACAACCTCATATATGCTCATGATATCACTTTGTTCACAGGAAGCAAGGAAGATTTAAAGAATCGGTTGCTGAAAGTGAAAAGCAAGATCCAAAAGCAAGTCTGTCTCTCAATATTAAAAAAAAAAAAAAACACGAAACCCTAAGACTATGTCAGCAAGTAATGCAATTCCAATGAAAATATGTGGAGAAGAATCTAAAGCACCTTACAACTTTATTTCCCTACAGTCAAACATTCTCAGGGATGGAAGCTATGTCCGTGAAATGACATTTGGGAGAAAGGCTAGGGGCTCTTCCTTGCAGCTGCATTCGTGTGCTTTTCTCCCATCCATGAATTAGGAAGAAAGTGTATTTTATTTATTTCATTTCATTTATCAAATTTATATGGCCGCCCATCTCACAAAATGTGACTCTGGATGGTGTACAATGATTAATTGAAAACTATAAATATATAAAAAACAGGCATTATTAAAAATATAAAACGATCATTATTAAAATATAAAAACCACCCAGCACAGGAGAGAATGATATCAGCCACAGTGATGGAGCCATCTTAGAATTTCACTGGTCCCCTGGGACAGGGTTCCTCAATCTTGGTGACTTGAAGATGTGTGGACTACAACTCCCAGAATTCCCCAGCCAGGTGGCTGGGGAATTCTGGGAGTTGTAGTCCACACATCTTCAAGTCACCAAGGTTGAGGAACTCTGCCCTGGGACCCCAGGCCTGATGACATAGCCAGGTCTTGAGGGAGTTCTGGAACATTAACAGGGTTGGAGCTAACCTGACTCTGTGGGGGTAAGGGGAGAATGCCAAGTGCAGATCCCTAGCAGCCGGGACCCACAGCATACCTTCTCTGCCACATCTGATGGAATGGGCAGATTTAACTGGGGAGAGGCAGTCCCACACATAACCCGGTCCCATGCCATGAAGGACTTTAAAGGTTAAAAATAGCACCTTGAATTGGACCTGGAAGCAAACTGCCAACCAATGCAGCTTGCAGAGCAAAGGTATAGCATGTGCTGTTCTGGAAGCATACGTAACTGCAGGTGCCGCTGCATTCTGTACCAGCTGAAGCTTCTAGATACTCTTGAAGGGCAGCCTCATGTAGACAGCATTACAGTAGTCCAGTCAGGAGGTGACTAGGGTGTGAGTGACTGTGAGCAGAGCCCCCTCCCCGATCTAGGAATGGGGGCAACTGGCACACAACATGTATATCAGCATCAGTTGTGCTTCCCCCACAGCCTACCGCTACAGAGCCTTAGCAGAGCAGTTTCAGGGGAGCTATTGGCTGATTCCCAGCAGTCCTTTCCTTTCCTTCCCATTCAGTGTCATCTACCAGCAAGATAACTAGCCATCTTTCACTCTCTTGAATGTGTTGGCAGGGTTGGGGTTTCAAGCCTTCCTCCTCCTCCTCCTCCTCCTCCTCCTCCTCCTCCTCCTCCTCCTCCTCCTCCTCCTCCTCCTCCTCCTCCTCCTCCTCTTCTTCTTCTTCTTCTTCTTCTTCTTCTTCTTCTTCTTCTTCTTCTTCTTCTTCTTCTTCTTCTTCTTCTTCTTCTTCTTCTTCTTCTTCTTCTTCTTCTTCATCATCATCATCATCATCATCATCATCATCATCATCATTTACCCTTAATATTTATTACTGTGTGCTGCTGCTGAGATTGTTGGAGTATAGAAAGATTTGTTTTAAAAGCAGGTGTAGCCTTATCCTCCACTGAAAAATGATGACTTATTACAGTAATCCCTTCTGTATTTGCGGTATCTTCTTTTCTAGAGGTGGTGACTTTGTTTTGACACAAGAAACTGCTTCTTTGGCAGAGATAATGAGTGGGAGCTTGGAAAATGTTTAGATTTGGGGTGATTTTCTTTTTTCTCCTCTTTCTCTTTTCTAGGCATGTGGACTAGGGGCTCTTGCAGAGACACAAACATTTCACTTTCTTTTAAAGTGAAAGAAAAGAAGCAAAAGCTGCTGGTGAGGCCCCTCCTTGTATCTCAATGCAAAATCAGTTTACAACAGTGTGGGACTATGGCCTATCTGGGTGTTTATGAGCAAATAAACAGCCAAATGTCTCTCTGCACTGGGGAGAAGTTTGTCCCCCTTCTACTTGCAGTGCAAATGCTTCTGTGGCTTACTGAATGAATGGATTTCAGTGGGGCTTACTCCCAAGGAAACTTGAGTATAATTTCAGGTTTGGTAGACTTGCAGGTATCACCAGGAGTGTCACTGGTGAACACAAATTGTGTCTGTGTGTGCGTATCAAAACCCTGGTGTTAACATATATGCATAGCGTTAGATCAAGGTGATGGCTTGGCTCTGGAAGGATAATCTGCACAACCTCTAGATAACAACATCTATGAAATCATCTATGAAATCCTGAGAGATTGATACTCCTGTTAGAGAAACAGAAGATCAATATACCTATTTCAACCCGGCCCCCTCTATGAAAAAGTCTGCCTGAATGATCAGAAGAGCTGACTTGAAATATAAAACAGAGAAACCCACTCTCCCAGTGCTATTGTGCCTCTGGATATTTCTTTTCTGAAGCCAGTTTCCGCCACAAGTCATTTTGATCAGGCACTCCACACACGTGTGTGTGTGTGTGTGTGTATGAGAGAGAGAGAGAGAGAATATCAGAATTCCTGGCTGACAAATGTATCAGTCTCCTAGAGATCTGAAAGTCTAAGTGTCCAGTCTTTCTTAAAACCAAATTTTGAAATGGCCACAGAGGCACAATGGCCAATGGCCAGGTGGACAAGGGAGATTTGCACAGCTAATTTGCTGTGACAATTAGAGCTGAGCTGATTGCTGTCCCTGACCACACATCACATGCCAACTTGGATCTGAAGTACCCTAGATTGTCCACCTGGGAAGTTGTGTGTCACAAGCAGAAGGAGAACATCACTTCCTAATTTTAACAATTTAAAACTAGTCTAAGCTGCTTCAGCAGCAGGCTGGGGATGAAATGGAAATAACATTATGAAAATAAGTCCCTAAAAAATAGTTAGCAAAGTGTCTTTATGCTGTGGCAAACAGTGAATGTGTATGAGCTCTTTCACAAATCTAGCAAAATATTAAAGTGCAGAAACATCACATATTGTAAAGGATATTGTTTTCCCAGGTGTAACATATGGCTGGGAAAGCTGGATCATCAAAAAATAAAAGTACAAAGAATGAAGAAAAATTGGTGCTTTTGATTTGTTGGAGGCAATTGTTGAGAATATTTTGGACTGCAAATAACTCAATACTAGATGAAGTAAAGCCAGCCTGATCACTGGAACAACTAATACTGAAGCTGAAGCTGATCTTTGTGACCTCTAGGATACATAGTCTAGTATCCTAGTCCCAAAGGGCATTTTAGGTCCCTGAGGCTTGGAAAACCACCTCTAAGTATTTAAAAATTGTATATGCAAGCCTTCTTTTTAAACTGAGGCACACAGTTCATTCCAATTGCTATTAGGTGATTTACAGCTAAAGCTCATGCCCATTTATTATACAGAGATCAATTAGGGCCATACAATAAAGGAGCAACATTACAGAAAGTCCAATCCAAATTTTTGAGAAATTTTTTTTTCCCCAGGTCCCTTGCTGTGGCCCAAATAAGGTGCTTCATTGAGAAGCAGTAGTCACAGGAGTTGAATCTGACTTTTGGATTTTTATCTTTGTTTTGTTTGAAATTATTGTATACTCCAGCTGGATTGGCCCTTTAACTATAGTACATGTTTTTGATTCCATCTTGGAAAGGGCCATTTCTAAGGAATCAGATTTTATGGCTTTTCCTGGGACGCTCTTTTGCCAACTAAATTTTGAGCATGCCAATTCATGTTTGAAACAAAGGGTTCTAGATGTAGAAGGCCAAATATATTATGCAGTTTGCCCTTGTAATATATTTATTAACAACCGGTTTTCAAAATACAAATCAGCCACTTATCAGGATAAGATCATGGTTTCAAATTTCAGAAGAGCTTTCACCCTGGCTTGTTTTAACACTTTCCCTATGGCAGTGTTGAAAGAGAAATCCCCTTTGCTAAACAATGATGCCCTGTGATGCAGGTACAATAGAAACTACAATCCATGTTTTGTTAGACTGCCAATTCTGTGTGGTCACTCATTTGCAGCTGATTTCTTCTTTCCTCTCTAAATTTCCAGGCATTCGATTTCTTCTACTTACATTACCTCTCCTTATGCTGACAATGGGGCACTCCACTTCCCTAGGCAACACCATCTTCAATTCTTATCTGAAGCTATAAATGAATTATTCAATTACTTTATACTCCTTTTTGCATTCTTTATAAACCTATCTAAGATCTGTACTAATAAGTCTCAGTGCTTTTGGTCCTAGCTGGCAGGGAACCCAGGGATTGCTGTAATTTTGCTAGCTTAATCAAGAAACCAAAATCATTTGGTTTATTTCTTCAGGTGAGTTTTTGCCACCACAGTCTATAGAGGAAGCTTTCCATTTCTCCCACTGAATATCATGTGAAATGGATTGAAAAGATTTTAAATCTATAAAAGTTGCATAAGGAGAGGTTACAGATTGAGAAGAGTATTTCTGTACCAAGTGTTGCATATATTGGTCAACCCTCTTTGAAACCAGGAAGAGTTTTTCCTGTCCAGCCAGTCATGAAGCTTCCACTTTAAGTGTCTGGTGTAAAACTTGCTGATGTTGCTGAGCAAGCTTATTGGTCTATAATTTGAAGGATCCTCTCTGTTGCCCTCCCTATAGATAGGCACCACAATTGCAACACCCCAATCCTTAGGAATTCACCTGGTCCAATCAATAACCATCAACAGGACTGCTAATCCAGGGCCCCACCAGACCACATTCCTCTTCATCAAATTCAGCAGAATCCAGTCACATCTGGGAGCCTTCCCCAGTTTCAGCTGGGCAATCAAATCCACAACTGTGATAACATCCTGTGACATTATAGGTCAATAGACCATGCTGATCTTCTACCAAACAGTTCAGATCAAAAGCCAATGTCTAGGCAATCACTCACACCTCTTGGGCTCAACTGTGATGCCACCTGAATGGATGGGTCCAAGTTTTAGTTGGGTATCAGCTGGGTTTCTTCCCTCTCCTGTGTGGGCCACTATTCCAGTACAGGGTATGGGTGAACAGGTCATAACTGCTATGGATTTTTCACTGGAATTAATCTGGTGCTCTTTTTGGCTTGGCGGTAATATTTGCGTCTCAGGACATGGTTTAGAAATGGCAACAGATAACAAAAAGAAATTATCATGGTCAAAACATGTGCAGGGGTTTGACTTGTGCAGAAGGAAAGTGAGAAATATTCAAGTCAGAGTCTTCCTCAGCAACAAAATCCTGCTTTCCCAGTTAGGCTGTTGAAGGGAAAGGTAACAATCAGTTGCCATATTGGCCATATGCTTACCCAAGTCAATCTGTAATGGCAGGAGAGAGTGTGTGTGTCACTTTTATCCGTAGCATTTACATCCTCAGTCAACAGGGGGATTTTTATTTTCTGCTTGTTCTAGCAACTGCTTTAACTCTTGGAGGCACTCAGGAATTTGTGCTCTTCCTTACACGCTTGAGATTTTGCAGACTTCTTCAGCTGTTTTGCTAGAGAGGAGTTTGGGAGGATAATCACTCATTTTCATGGACACCTTGTGGTCACTCACATTCTGCTGGGCCCTGTTTAGTTTTGTTTTTTTTTTTTTGAAAGTAATAAGAGGCTAAAATTCACAGTCTCAAAAGACCCTGTTAACCCTTATGGAATAGCTGTGTGAGAGAGATCTCCCCATTTTTATCAATTTAAATGGCAAAGAAGAACTTTTAAGTGTAAGTACAATTCTCCGTGCATTGGGATGAATAGGCAAGAACTGAATACATTCTGGGTTTGGAGATATAACTCTAAATAGCTTGTTTTGTATTGCACTTAATGACCATGTAATCACTTTTTGGTGTGACTACCTCCCTTCATTCAGCCATTTCATCTCTATTTGAAGTGCTCCCCGTGAAGGTTGTAAAATTCTTGAAACCTTAATGTTTGAACTAGGGGAGGGTTTCAAAGAACTGCTTTGTATTAGCCTTGATATATTACACCCTTCTTTTTCTCTTATGCAGTGCTGGATTACAAGTTCTTCAATGACAGGCCTGTGATACAAAAACAAAAACAGAAAAAAAGTTCTATACTTTCTGTCATTAAAAGACATGCCCTTTTCAAATATTTGGGGAGATGCACTCTAGGGAGAAGGGGGGGGGGCAGGCAGAGCTCTTCAGGGATTTAGCTTTCTTTCCTCCTGAGTTGGAGCTTCTCAACATGGGGGAAATTTGTAGTTGGGGTTCTTCCCTCTCCCAAAACCCTCTACCTCTGTGCCCAAGTCATTCAGAATCTCCCAGAGTCACTGGAAGTTGGGCAGCATGTTGTGGTGGTGGTGGTGGTGGTGGTTTATTCTGTGTAGAAATTAATGAGGTATTCATATCAGGGATTAGGAGTGAATCTATCCTCATTTGCTTCCCAGACTTGTCAGCAAATGAATGTGTGGGTTAGTTCTGGAATTTTTTGAGTGTGCATCATTTGACATAGTTGGTATGCGTTGGTAGGAGCTTCAGGCTTTTAGCACACAGCCATCTTGCTCCTGCCACAGGAATCTTTTTCCTATAGTCTCAAAAGCAGAATAAACACCTTTCGTCTCTTCGGAACCCATAACCCAGGCACATACTTCTGAAGAACCACCAAGTAGGGGAAAATGGCATCTTTGCCAAAGAAGGAACAATAAGAGTATTGCACTGAAGAGCAAAGCTTCAAGGCTAAGCTCTTTAAGAGTAAAGACTTATTCAGAATTTGGACCTTGGCATGTTGCTTGACTATGCTGTATGGTTGCGCCTGTAACTGTACAGTATGGGCTCTGGTCTTTTGAATCCCTATACTGAGCATTGACTATGCTCTCTTTTCTTCTGCTTGCAGTATCCCTTGTATTCTTGACTTTATTGAGTGGGACATATCATCATTCTTTCAAAGTATGACTTAGGTTGTCAAATAGAGCCCAGAAGCTTTACTAGGAGGCTGTGATCCAGTGCTTTGATTACAAGTAAGTCTGCCTGCCCCCCGCCCCAGGATGAAGGTTGAGGAACAATTCTAATAAAACAGGGTTTAGTAACTTTGTTTTTTTCTTTTCTTGGTTAGGTTTTTCTTCCATTTTGTGGGAGTACCCAAATGTTAACAACTTTCCAAATGTGCCTGTGAGGTTAAAAAGATTGGGGACACTTATTTTAGACTTGTTTTCTTTTTTAACCCTAACCCTAATAAATTATTTAATGGAAGAAAGGATTTCAAATTTCTTCACATTGACTGTAATGTAATGAAACGGGGGGGGGGGGGGAAGCAAGTTTCATTTCCTTGTGACCTGATAAGGCAATATTACCCAACATGGAACCTTTTTTAAATATTAGACAAAATACAAAAAATGTCCAAACAACATGGCCTTTAGCTTCATAGGAATTACAGCTAAACACATCTGGAGAACACCAGGCTGAGGACAGCTCTATTAAAGTATTTTAGCTTTTATACACATATCCTTTGAGTAGAATTGGATGACTTTCTACTAGTAGAAAAATACAATATAGCAAAAATTAAAGTCAGATATTCTACAATATGTTTTATGACATTATGACATTGCTAACTTATACAGAAATATTTGATATAATCCTACATTTTTCTTTACAGAAAAATCATGCAATATTACTGAACTGGAAAAAAAGTGTCAAAATTTTTACTACATGGCTGAGCTTAGATATGAATTCAGATTTTTATCTATAAGCACTTGAGTCACTGTGACATATAAAATATTACCATATAAAATATAGTGAATATTAACATCTGAATGACCTTAATCAGAAAAATATTTATTTTTCCCATTTCACTTTTTAAAGAAATAGAATTATATTTTGACAGTAGGGCCCAACACACTTTACAATACCATTACTTGATATTTACTATTGGGTTTATACTGACAATTAGTTTTATTTCCACTTAGTAACAATACTGCTTAACTAACTGCTGGGGAGGGTCACAAGTTTTATGCCTCCATGCATTAACAGGACCAATGTTACTGCAATTATTGCCCTGTTAAAGTTGAATGTGCTGGTGTTCTGAGAACATCCATTATGAATAAAACTATTGAAGCATGTTCATGTAATGACATAAGCAGTCAATATCTTCTAAATGACACCTCCTGTTCCCATAAAAACAATAGGATGAAGGGGAAGGGGAAGAGGGAGGGAGGGAGGGAGGGGAGAGGAGGAGGAGGAGGAAGAAGAAGAAGAAGAAGAAGAAGAAGAAGAAGAAGAAGAAGGAGAAGGAGAAGGAGAAGAAAGAGAAACAGAAACAATTAGGAAAAGTGTTTTATTACTGGATAAAATGTCTATCAGTTTCATTCTTAATATAGTGATATTCTCTTCCATAATTCAACATAATGTCATCATCCATGTTGCCACAACTAAACACAATTTTCATCTCTTCTTGGATTTTGTGAGGAAGCTGGAGGCATTTTGAAGACTCCTTTACCCTCAGCCAAGAGAAATTTGTTCACCTGTCTTCCTCTTTGTGTCATTTCTTGTTCTATCATTGACTGAAAGTGAGCTGCTTGCTTGGCATTTCTTTCCAGACTTTATATATGTATTTCTAGTAATATCTGGTTTAATCTCCCTCCTTTGCCTTGACCATGAATGCATACTAACTATGCATAGTACTGGAGGGGGTTCAAATGACATTGTTCCTATGACTGGAGATCTCAGATTTTTTCTGAATCCCTGAGTCTTTCAGCTCAGGATCCTATGAAATTGTCTCATAATGAGTCAGAACACTGTATAGACAATCCTAGGCTAACTGAATCAAAGACTCAGGGGCCTTTACAATGTTAGAATAGGGTCTTTTTGAGACTGTGTTGGGTACTGTATACAAAGGATTGACTGACTGACTGACTAACTGACTGACTGACTGACTGACTGACTGACTGACTGACTGATTGATTGATTGGGTTCAGTCTTTATGTAGTTCCAATCCTGAGACTTTGAGCAGCTTAAAATCACCAAATACAAAGGAACCACAAAACAACAACAGCAAACAGATAATATCCAGCCCAGTGTGCCTATACCCCAGAAGTAGTATAACCTCTCACCTCATCCCCATGTACACTCTGCCAGGGTAGGGAGACCATAACCAGGCTTTACAACAGGGTCCCTGCAGATGACATTCTTTCAGTACGGTGGAGGGACTCTCAGCAAGTCCTCTATCCCTGATATTTCAACCCAGTGTAGGCATTCTTGGAGATATCCAGACCCTAACCCACATAGGGCTTTAAAGGTGATAACTAGATCCTTGGATTGCACTAGGAACTTAATTGGCAGCCATTGAAGCTCCTGTAGTAATGGTATTGTATGAGTGAACTTCAGCATGCCCATAACTATCAAGGCTGCTTCATGATGTATCCACTGAAACTTCCAAATGGTCATAAAGGGCAGCGTAAGAGATTGTGAGTAGGCTGAGGGGGAAAAAAATGGGAGTAACTCTGGATATAATCAAGCACAGTAAAAAAAAACAAAAAACCAACCCTTCCTTAAAAGGGGTTCATTTAAATTGGAGCCTAGGACACATTACATTGAAGCACAGATTGATTTATTGACAACACTGGAGGCAAAGACAGGTCTAAAGAGAGTGGGGTTGCAGTCCCTCTTTATAGACTTATGCAAATTAGAGTATGGCAACAAGGCTTTTCATTGGACATAATACAACATGTGCCTAGTGAGTTCAGTGAGGTAATTAGGGTATAACTATGAAATAATAGAGCAGGACTACAAAGTCAGTAGGGTTTTTTCTAAAAACCAAAGTGTCACAGTGTGATGCGGTTCTTTTTTGAACCGGAGGTATCTTGCGTTTGCAAGGTGACAATTGACACAGAAAACAAGACAGTGGAGACTTTTATGCTTTTTACTATACACAGTGACATTATTTACAACAGTCCTGTTGTTGATCTGATGTCAGGTTTCCTCTCTCTCAGAGACCATCCCCCTCTAGCTCTCCTGCTTCTTCCCCCTTTCTCTCCATCTCCCTCCCCCATTTCTAGGCTTAACAAGAGAGAGAGTGAAAAGAAAGGAATGGGATGGAATTTACTGAGGTGCACACAGCATGGCTTAAGGGGGACGCGGTGGTGCAGTGGCTTAATGACTCTGAAAGTTGCCGGCCAGAAATGGTTGATGCTTCAGCGGTTCGAGTCCAGCCTTCACGTTAGCAGGGTGAGCTCCTGTTTCCTCCCCAGTTCCTGTCAACCCAACAGTTCGAAAACTCACGTGAGTAGATAAATGGGGACTCTCACTCCGGTGGGAGGAAAAACCCTCGCGAAAAGGGCGCGAAGCAATGGAAACCCTGCCTCCTGCTTGCCAGCTGGGTTCTGCTCTAGGAAGGAGGCTCTGGCAAACCACTTCCGAAACAATTGCCTTGAAAACTGCAAGGACTTGTCCAAGCAGTCACTGCAGAGTCGGTAACGACTGAGCACAGATTAAAAAAGAAAAAAGAAACACAGCATAGCTTAACCTCCTCCTGGAACTGCTCTGCTGAACACCTACTGCTTCTCTGTTGGGGGAAGAACAGAGCCTTCTACCCAGTCCTTCCCCAGAGACCAGGGCTTCTCTGCTGACAGCTGATACCCTTCTTCCCCTCTGTGGTCTTGGGAGAAGCCACTGCCTGCAGCTAGCTGGGTCCCTCCTTCCTGTTCTTAGATCTTGGGTGGAGCTATCATCCCTCTGGTCTTCAGGGAAGCCACCACTGGACCTTTCTTCTCCCTTCCCATTCAGGAACTGACAACTTCTCTGCACACTTAACTTCTCCACCCCAACTTTTCTTTCTAGCCACTCCATTCACTCCATGTACAGACTTTTTCTCTCCACTCCTCCTCTCCTCTCCTCTCCTCTCCTCTCCTCTCCTCTCCTCTCCTCTCCTCTCCTCTCCCTGTCTGTAATTTTTAGGTTAGACTGGCAGCATGTCCCCCAGCAACTGAGGAGGTGGGTGTCCCCCCAGGACTCTAGTCCCAAACAGCTATATACCAGGCCTGGGACTGCTGTCTTGACATCTCACCACTAGGTGAGCCAGGTCAGCTCATCAGGCCTTGTGACAGAGCACCTGCCCTTCAAGGCCAAAACTGAGCTGCTTTTTCTCCTTTTACTCACTCCAATGGCTGGCTCATGCCAGCAGAACAGCAGCCACGACAGGCCACTAAAACCCATGTCACACAAAGAGACAGTATTCTGTGAACACTGCTTCTTTCTAGGAAGTTATTTTCTTTTGCTTTTCCAGAGCTCTGTTTGCCTCCCAGTATCTTTTCCCAGCTTATTACTCCTTGACCTTCTAAATATTTTTATGGTTAAGCTGACAGTTTTATTTTCCCTGGGAAAGTGCTTTTGTAGAGGGCATATTTGGTTAATTTGATACCATATAATTGAGCCAGTAGTTTGTTTTCCTTGAGAAGATGTAGTTGGGTTAGGGGCTTTTAGTCTGACCCCTAATATTTTCCTTCACTTAACAGATAAGAGAGTTTGTTAGTGGCTTATCTAGTAAACAGCAGCTCAGTCCAGATTGCAGAAAATTTGGGAATAAGCAATTCAAATGTTTCAAAAAGACAAACTTAATAATAAAAGAGGGCTGGAGCTTTCTAATTCCATTTCCAAGATTCTATTTCATACCCTTAATTCTTGCATTAAAACTCTGTGTGGTTATACCCTGCCCTAAGGGCCCTGACAGCTTCATGTAAGAATAAGCCAGATGTGAGGTGACAAGGGCATGAGGGAAAATGACAAAAGCCTCCTTTTCCAGGAATGGGCACAACTGGTGTCCAAAACGTAGTTGTGCAAAGATCCCCTTGGCCATGACTTCCACCTGCAGTTCTGATCTTAAGTCCAAGAAGATTTCCCAGATTCAAACAATTCCCTTTCATGGGTGCATAATCTCATCCAGAGCTAGACATGGACCATCTCTAGAATCAGTTAGCTTTCAAATCCATGGTGTTCTGTCTTTCTGGGATTAAACCTAAGCCTGTTTTTCCACATTTAGGCCCTAACAGCCTCAGACACCAGGTCCAGACCTGTATTGTATGTCCTGCCCAGCAGGAGTGGAGATACAAAAATGAATATCATCTGTATATCTCATCCTGTGCTGGTAAATGAATTCTTTCAGCAGCTTCATGAAGATGGTAAATAGCAGATTGGACCTGGATGCAAAAATTTGCTCTATTCCTGAACAATGGCTATTTTTCTATTTTTTGCTATTTACTATCTTCATAATTTGCAGCACTTCCACCTCGAACAGTAGTAATGTAACATTTCTGAGATGGATGTTGTCTCCAAATGCATTGAATTACAACTCCTGGAGTCCTGGTTTGGAATTTAAAAAATATTGTCCAATATCTGGGAATTTGGAGAAAGCTACACTAATGCCTCTCCTGTCAGCAAAGCATTTCCAGTCAGTTTTTCTTTAATTAAATATTTAAATAGGTATTTCTTCTCACAGGTTCCTTCTTCATTTCTAATTAAATGAAGGAAAGAAGAAAACAGTTTCTTAACATTTTCTCAAGTAATTAACAAAAGATAAAAGAAAAGGTTTGACAATCTGTTGATGGCAATCAATGCCTAATAGTTTTTCTAATAAACCAGTGGCCTACAAGTTCTTTATATAGCTGTTAAAGCACTAGCTATTTCCATCAAAAAAATACACTAAACAAGCTAAATTGTACTAATAGTTAGAAAAGTTAAGTCTAATATTCCCCTACCTATCAGTTTGGCTGGAAGCCTTTATTCCTTATATTTGTAGTGAGATTGAGTAAAATCCATATGTCACTAATTTCTGACTGTATTTCCCTACTTATAGCTTGTTAATAGGTTAAATCTGAGATGGGAGGAAAGGCTGTTGAGGTTTTGAATAAACAAATCATTTCCCTCAGAAAAACAGAAGTTGGTACAGGATAATGTCTGGCACTGAACAAAATTTGTCTCATGCCATTTGCTTTCCTGCAGCTTAAATTGACCTGCTTTAAAATGTTGAAAAATAATATGCCAAAATTAGAACAAAATTTTAAAAAATAAACAATTGAGATGCAATATAAATGAGAGGAAACATGAAAGGACAGCATTTCCCACAATACCAAACCTGTGACTGATGCAGAAAACTTTCCCTTGACATGTCACTAACAGTCTAAGACAAGCTTTCCCACAACTCCTGCTATGCTGCCTCATCATGGCAAAGGGTGCGTGCCTGGTTGGGTGTTCCTGGCAAAGTGCTAAAAATGCAGGAGTGTATGCCCAAAGTATATCCTCTCAGGAGAGTCTCCCAAGGCATGAAGGTCAATCCCAGCTACCCAGCTAAAACAAGCATGCAACAATATTGGGCAGCAGTAATATAGAAAGATGCTGGAGGCAGATTATCACTTTAGTGATAATGGCAAAGGCATCAATTCATACTGTATGGGAGAAGGCAATGGTAAAACACTCCTGTGTTTTATCAAGAAAACCTTGTGGGTAGACATCATAAACTAATTAAGAATATAATGCCCCTTGGGTTGGATGGTGCTCAACATGCTACTGAGGAAAAGCTGACAAGAGGACTACCAGCAGCAAGGTAGATGGACTTGGTTACACTGGCAATGAATGCACCATTGGAAGACTTGAAGAGACAGCTTGGGGACAAACCATCCTAGAGAATGTATATCTAGCTAGTGGTTAAGAGTCAAAACCAGGTTGATGACACATAATCCATCAGTCACTCAATCAGACAAGCTTTTTAGTGGAAGCAGCAGTAAGATTTGGAATGTATTCCTCCCTCTTCCTGCCACCACTCCTTTGCTCCTCCTCAATACAGTTTTATAGAAGACTGCATGAGCAAAGCAGAGCCATGATATTAAATCTCTGGGCAAGTCCACATAAGGATTCCACATCAGTTTGAAAACAGCTCCAGATCCAGTGTTGCCATCTGTTCCAAAGCAGCAAGATTGGACAGCTAACCCAAGACGCTGTCCTGTTCTGCTTTACCAGGAAGCTGAATACCACTCCCCCACACCCCACACCCCAGCATCCAATTCATGGAGTGGTGATAATGGAGGCTACCAAATAAAGCAGAGGCTCACTTTATCTGACAGTTTCTATCAACCTGTCTCTGTGGATCAGGTGCTGCAGGTGATCTTTGGGATACATAGGGATTTTCCAGTAAAGCAAGAGGAGACAACCCTTCTGCTTTATTGGGAATCAGAGTTTGACAGATGGCCAAACCCATGGAAATAGCTATCTGTCAAAACCTGCTCCTCTCCCATACTGAGATCCAACGCATGTTAAGGCAAGAGATTCATGGATGCTTTCTTTTCTGGTAGGATATTTCCTGCAGTCCCATATTAAAGCTGTATGGACACCACTATTTGCTATCTTCACTGCTGAAGCAGATTGTGCTGCCAGGAACAGAGCAAATTGTACCCATTGTTGAACTGGGGGAAAGTACAGGACTAGATGAGCCATAAGAAGAATTGTAATTTGATTCAGACAAGTTTTAAAATTAAACCCTGTCTCCCAATCTTATAATTATTCATGGATAATAATATAGCACAGCTACTATTCTCATATAGCCCATATACTTTCTCTTCCTACAAGCCTATTAAATGGGCTACCACTCAAAGCACCTTTCTCTTTCTCAATACCTCTGAATTTCCCTTCCTCAGTAGTATACCTACTGCTGTTGCTTTAACAACCACAGTACCTTTCCAAGGAGAAAGACATTGCTTCTATAAAAATCAGAACCAAAACTAGTAATAACAGCATTTCAGTAGCAGGTGTAGGCCAAATGGCACTTATCCACTCAGACCGGGCACCATCACAATAATTTATATGTCTGACCAAAAGACTTTTGTTGCCTTTCTGAGTGTTCCTAAAGAGTCAAAGCCAGCCAACTCAGACCTGCATGAGAGTCAGAATTCTAATTCTGAATTAGAATGCTAATGCTGGCAATTAGAAATATGTCCAGTCCTATAATTGCATTTTCTCTGCCCTAAAACAAAAATGTGTGCAAAAGATACCCCATCATTTAACACTGAGCTATGTTGAAACAGGTGGTTATTAGTCAAACCAAGAAGTGGGTTCCATTCCATGTTCCACCTTGACAGATCGCTTTAGATTATCCACCTATCACATTCCGATGTGATGTATCTTTGCTCCTCAATCTAGGAGGAAAGTGGAGAAATGATTACTTACGGTATTACTTGCTCATAAGATGCGCTTGAAAATGAAAAAGAATTAGGTTCTTTGTACATTATTCAGGTGTGCCTAGGAATCCATATAGAAGCTCAGTTAGAATTACATACACACCCACATCCAGCTTCATTCTGTTGTGGGGAAAGAAAGAAAAAGTGAAATGAAATTGAGGTGGAATGGAAATCCATCTTATTTTTTTTAATCAAGCCCTAATTTATGTAGGATGCAACCTTGATTTTACATCAGTCCCATTTAGGATATTAGATCTCTGCTGCTACCAATATTATTCAGTCACAGCTCAGATTTTTGTTCAAATACAGGATGTACAGACATTTGTTCCTATGAACCAAAAATAATTTGGTCATGATTAAAATTTAATATTCAGGTGATTGGGTTTCCATACTGATGGAATAGCCAGCCTCCATCAGATCAGCAATACCCGGAATGGTTCCAAACAAACCATCCACCTGCAGAACTGACAAGGGCATTTATTAAAAAGTCCCAGGCCCAGACATCAGGGCAAAATGGAGTTTTGGTAGGACTGATGTATTAATATATTGCCGCAGACATGTTATAGCCAGATACAATTATAGTTACAACAATTCTAGCTCTTTGTTTTAAACCACTTATTTCTAGTTTCCTAGATTTGAGCATGTTAAAGGCAAATACAATTACAGCTACTACATTTCTAGTTCTTTGTTTTAAGCCACTTATTTCTGGTAGATCTGAAGAAATATGAAAACCAAGTATGGACCATGCAGCAAACCATCAGGAACAACACCCAGCTCCCTTTGGAACCCATCTGGGTCCATCAGTCACCAGGGGTGGACCAACTGAATAGGTCCTGCCTCCCTACAGTAGCATAGTGCCAGAAAATCCCATAACAGGGGAGCTACAGAGAGCTCCCCCAATTCCAGATCACATTGCCACTGCTCTGACAAGAAAACCAAATCAAGTGTGGGACCAATGTCCCTTCTTGGGTCCATGGCTGTCATGGTGGCCATGAACTCCTAAGCAACCTCAGGCCTAACCCTCACCCTTACCCTAACCCTAACCCTCTCCTAGGGAAGGCAGATGGAAGTGCCCCAGAATCATAAGCCTGGGAAACTCTACTGCCAACCCAGAACTGGAGTCAAGGAGCTCAGGCAGGGAGGTCACTATGCAGCAGGGAGGCTGGTACAGCAGCAGAGCCCAACTTAATGAACAAGGTCTCATATCCAGTAATTTGTGAAGCAGTGCCCCAAAAAACTGTTAGGGACTCCTATTAACTCAGAACATTGGCAAATCTAGCTAAATATTATCTTATCTAAGTATCAATGACTTTTTAAGATCTAAACAAATGTGCACCCACATCCTCCCCAGTGCAGATGGCAAAGATTTGATGAAGGACCTCATGCTTTCTCAGATTATTCTCTGCTACAGTGTTACAGAAAGCATTTGCCTGGAAATACTTATCATTCAACCCATTTTCAAATACAGAAGAGCAGGTTGAGATTCGTTCAATCTTTTCTTGCTGTTGTGGAGAACCAAAAGGATGGCAAGCCCTGTAAATAGTAAGGATTGGTGATATAAATAATGTTTTAAGTTCAGTGGCTTCAGACAGAGATAATATTCAGCTAGATTTACCAATGTTCTGAGCAAAATTATGGAGGAAAGTGTTTGACTCATTGCCTGCTTGGTCAACAAATATGTATCTTTCCAAATTATTTGGAATGTTTCATATCTACCTTGAAAGATTCTCCAGTTTTCTTGGAAATAATATTTTTCTGGACTCTAGACCTTATGAAAAAAAACGTTTAAAACCTCTTAAGTAATTTAAATTATGGGATCCTTTGTCTTGGCACATACTATTGCTGAGAACTATAATTGTATATGAAACACTAATTCTAAGAAAATTAATACTGATTGTTTGATTAATGGCAGCTAGCAAAGGTCATATATGTTTTCTGACAAATCAATTAAAGCTAAAATAGTAGATTTTATTTTTGCCAGATGCTAAAGGTTTATGCTAAACTTTCTCAAGTTCTTTATTCCAGTGTGTCATCAAACTTTTATATTATCCACCCTCTCATATTCTTTATTTATTTGAAATAGTTTGTCTTAAGAGAAAAAGCTCTCCATTGGCAATGTCAGGATAAAATGCCAGGTAATAAAAATTATACAAATTATAGTGCACTATAAATGCTATAACAATAAAAACTACAAACAATAGCAAGTAAAATTTCCAGCTTGAACAGTACGAAATGTAACACATAGTTGCAGCTAAAACTAAGCATAATCCCATAAAAACAGTCAGGGGTCAATTTTATGTAACCTTAGTATAGTAGTTAACAGAGATACTTCCAATGCAATCTACCAAAAGAAAACAAAACAAAATAAAACAATGTTTACTGTAATCCTAATCCTAATTTATTAAACTAGGATGCTCAGAGCAGTTAAAAAGTTCTCTCCTTGCCCTCTAATAATCTATATTTTTTCTTTTCTTGGCTATCACAGATTTTATCTCTATGTTTCATACATATTGTTCTGATGGACCCCAGATGCCACTGCAGAAACTCCCTTATTCCTCTTTTCTACTGGTCAACACAACATACTTCAAAGATGAAAACTGGAAAGGTTTTCTGTTATTTAAAGGGCAGGCAGATATAAATGAAGGCAGTCCTTCTAGTAACTTGGTCTCAAATTATATACAGTAATACCTTGGTTCACGAACACTTCTGTTCACGAACAATTCGGTTCACGAACAGCACCGTTCGCAAAATTTTGCTTCTGTTTGCGAACTCCGCATCGGGTGATGAACACAACCCGCGGCCATTTTCCCTGCTGTGACACATGGTCGTGGCTTCCTGTAGGCGACGGGGACTCTCCCTCCAAACAATAACTGCCTCCCCACCCGCCTTCCTGTCCTCCATGCCAGAAGTCGCCTCAAGCAAGGTTAGTGTTCTCTCTCTTCATACTGTACTGTACTGTACTTTGTTTCATATTTTTGTGGTTTTAAAAAAAATACATATGGTTCAGAATGGATTAACTGTATTTACATTGAACCTTATGGGAAAATTTGATTCGGTTGGCGATCAAAATCGGTTGGCAACCACATTCGTAGGGGCCAGAACGGATTAACCGTATTTACATTGAACCTTATGGGAAAATATGATTCGGTTCGCGACCAATTCGGTTCATGACCAGAGTCGTGGAATGAATTAAGTTCGTGAACCGAGGTACCACTGTAAGGCTAAACAGCAATTGGGAAAAAAAAAATCCCACAATGGAAGTTCAGCTCTGATCCCAGTTTGGTGACTCAGAAAACAGCCAAGGTCATCTTAGACTGTTACAGAGACCAGCTGAGTTGATCTAAAGAAAAATCAAGTTTCTAGATTCTTTGGGTTCTGCTGCTTATGACAGGAATCCACAACTTTTTAAAATACATGGAATTTAGCGATATTTACAAAACTGATAGATCTTATAAAGGCGATGAGGATGGTAATTTTCATGAGCTGAACAGATTTCAGTTTCACCAAGCTGAACAGCTTTCCAGTTTCAACTTTTCCAATTCTAATATTTGATCAGTGTGGTTTCTTATGTCAAAATTTGCCATTTTATAGGTCTATAATCACTATCTCATGCCTTCTGTACTGGAAACATCTAACTGACCAGCTATGTAGAGTTGGATCTGGTTAGTATTAGGTCCAACTACAAACATACTTGTAGGTCAATTGCATCAACTGCCTACATTTCTTAAAAACGCTATTTAAAAGTCAAAGCCTAGACATTTTCTGAACATAACTCACATACGCTAAGCTCCCTCAAATTATTTTTAATCAAAAATGCACCTGATTAAAATACAATAGAAATCAAAGCCTAGAGATTTTCTTTAAGCATAACTTGCATGTGCTCAGCTTATCTGTTTTGTTTGTTTGCTTGTTTTTAATTATTTCTGATTTTAAGAAAAAGAGAGGCTTGAGAGATAGGATTTGCATTCAAGATCCAAGCATGCATAGAATCATGTGAACAAGCTTGGGGTAAAACTAGGCTTTGGTTGTGCTTATGGCATACTCACTAAAATGTGCCAATGTTTGTAGGAACTGCCCTTTGCATATCTCTCTCTCCCTCCAGTTCCACTCCTTATTCAGCTGGAATTAGCAGAATGCAAGCCCATCTCCATGCTTATGGTCAGAGTATACAGAGGTTTGACAGTAAGGTAGCTGGGAAGATTTCAATGAAGTACATTTTGTTTTTACAACTGACTTTCCATTACATAACTTCCTATTATAACAGATTCTCAGACCACCAGCCAGATGCAGATAAATACACGAAAACATGAACAGGAGAGTGCTAGCAATTTCTTTCTTGTTATTTCCTTCTAAGGTCAAGTGTGAGGTGAATAATTTTTGTTACTTTACAACTGGTGGAACTCAGAGTGAGGAGCACTGATTGGATTATGCTATTTGTATTCTTCTGTTGGTCAGCAGATAGGAATGAGATTGGGCACTGATTGGGTCGTTGTGTCTGTGTGTGTGTGTGTTCTTTGCACTTTGAGACTGGCAGATGATTGTAGGTTAGTTTCAACTGCTTTGTGGGGATATTGGTATTAGGTACCATTATTTGTCCACCCAGGATGGCCCTTAGATCTCCTTGGAGCACAATAGGGCTATTCCTGTTAAAACATGCTTAAGCAACAAGTTCTTTCAGCTCAAATATGTTCCTGTGCCCTTGATTATTCTTTGATTGATAAGAGTCCATTTCTTGATAGCCAACTTAACTGAAAGAAATATTCCAGCAGAATCTTAACAGGATTTATTGAAAGGGTAAGAAATAAGGTTACAGAAATGTCAACTACTATATTATTTCCACTTTAAAACTCAATTTATGCTTCAGTTTGTTCAGGCAGAAATGTGAAGGTTTCTTTATTTCTTTATCAAATTTATATAGCTGCCCATCTCATGAATGTGACTCTTGGTGGTGTACAGTAAAAAGAAAACAATAAAAACATCTTAATAAAAAACAAGAAACCTGCATATAACATGGGAGAGTGTTGAAAAACTCATACATAATAAAGTTATCTTGTGGGCTCCCTGTTGCCAAAGGATCTCCAGGTCTGTTGGAAAAAAAAAAAAGCAGCATTTTGAGGGCCTTCCAGAAGGCCGTAAAAGTTGGGGCTAACCTCACTTCAGTAAGACTGATGCTCCAAAGGGTGGGTGCTACGGTAGAAAACGCTTGCCTCCTTGGTCCTGTCAGATGGAACTCCTTAGCAGATGGGACCCATAATGTGACCTTCCTGCCCTTCTTTTCTGGTGAAAGGGGCGGGGTGTCAAAAAGATGGAGGTGGTTTGTCATTGCTTTCTTCCAATTCTCCTTTATTGTCCAATCTAGGCTACAGCAGTGGGATTTTCTTGTGGTCTTCCATCCTGGTAGCAACCAGGTCCAATCCTGCTTAGCTTTTTTAATATCAGTGAAGGTCAGAGGCCACCTGCTCCAAACTGGACACATGGTTACTGATTATCTCTTCACTCATTTCAGGTAGCTACCCATGACTCAGTCCTAGCACAGGCCCTACCTCTTTTTTCCCCCCACATTCACTGATTATGATGCTGACTCCAAGTGACAGAAGAAATGCAGTTTCAGGATTTCTTCGGCTGGTAGTGTGTATAAGGAAAATGACTCAGCCAGAGGCATCAGAGCACCCCTCAGGCTTTGAATCAGTGGGAGTAAATAATTCTAAATGAGAAGATGACAGTTTCACTGTGATTTGCACAGGAGACATAAAAAGCTGGAGTATGGAAAGATTGTTGTGCAAATCAAGCTGAAGGTAATTGGGCTCTGTGATACATATCCCATCCTTGCAGCAGATGGTATGAACACTAGGCAAGGATAGTAGTGGAAATCGTGTCAGCATGAGCAGGATTTAAAAAAGCTTTATCTAATTAGCAGATGCTCAGCCTACTTGATGGGTGTGCAGTTTGAACAAAACTATAGAGCATTCTAAGACACAATTCCACTTACTTCATAAGAAAAATAAGGTTTTCCAGCAGAAAAGATTAAACCCAAGCTTGGCATGTGACAGGGAATAGAGTTGTTAATTGAAATATAATCTAAATAAAAGGCAGACATCCTTTCCTTTGAACTTTGGTGATATTTTTTAAACAAGAGAATTATCCTACAAACATTTCCACCATAGTTCCTGCCCCCACCCACCCCCCGGTAAATTATATTACATTTGACATTCCTAACCCAGAAAAAAAAAAGTACATTTTAGGCTGAGATGTATGTCTTACATAGTCTTTGGAATACACTATAGAAACTTGAAAGCCTGACCATCATTCAGTGTGCATCTGGTTATCAACTAGCCAGCTACCACAAGAAAAGGAGGAACTAACTGCATCTTTTTCTTCTTAGCTGACTTGATCAATGAAGGGATGTGGAAAAATAGTTTTATGTGCATATGTGTATTTAAAATAAAGTTTTTTTTTTTTTTAAAAAACTCAAGAATAAAACTTATTATGTAACAACAATAATCATGACTTTGAGGAACCCATCTGGGAACTAGGGTACTGAAAGTTCCTGAATTTGTCTTTCTTCCTCTTATTTTTTCCCACAGCAACAACCCTGTGAGGTGAATTGGGCTGAGAGAGAGGGACTGGCCCAAAGTCACCCAGTCAGCTTTTCATGCCTAAGGCAGGACTAGAATTCACAGTCTCCTGATTTCTAGGCCAACATCTTAACCACTACACCAAACTACACAAACTTTTTATTTATCTTGTGACTGTATTTGTGTAAATTAATGTCTGTGTGAAACTCTTGATTAACCCAATTTCCTAGATTTCAAATGTGAAATCATACAGTACAAACTGTCAAATGCTATTTCATTTAAGTTTCCAAATACTATGAACTATTTAATATTATTGCATATCAATGGCTATAAATTTAAAAAGAAAAATTGTAGCAGTTCCACACTGGGTGGGGGTGGGGGGTCCAGACCTGATATTCACACATTTTATAGAATAGAACCTGTCTTTGACTTCACTCTTAGGTTACTGAATTTCTGTTTCCTCTGGCTTCTTCCATCTTATTCAGTAGCTGACCTGCACAATGGAACTCAGAGAATATCCAACACTGAAAGGCATAAAAGGGATTTGGAGAAAAATAAAGACTTCAGCCCCAACTGTACTAGCTTTAACTTTTATATAAATACATATCCTCACCATATTTTGTTTTTAGGCAATTTCCTTGTTTAGGGGTGAGGGAACTAATGACAAGGTTAATTTCTTCTTAAAGTTCTTAAAAATCCAAATATTGGATTCACCTAAACTGTACACATAACTAAAGTTCTGCATAAATGTTGTCAGGCAACCAGGTGGGCCCTAGGAAGTTTGCTAGTTTTCCTGCAGGAATAATAATATTTTTTCTTTAAATCTTGATCTGAACTACCAGGAGATTATGTTTTAAAACCTCAATTTTCCCTAAATCTATTCACTCTCTTTTACTTCAAAACAAAGTTTATCATTATCTTATCATAGTGGATTCTGTCTACCAAAAGCACATAAAATAAAAGTGGCTTAATCTTATGAGTTCACTGAATGTCTGAAAGGAAGGACCAATCACAGAGGTGATGGCAATACATTTTATAGCCCTGTCTTCCTCCAAAATAAAAATGGATTACCAAATTCTTGCTTCCAGAAATGATGCTGTTACTAGATATTGAATGATGCTAAAATATTGTTTCAACATCTAAATTCAAACTATGTGGAAAATCATATCAGATTAGATGCTCTACCTGATGTCAAGAATCCATTTAATTCCATTCCAGGACTTTTTTCCCCCCAGACCTGAAGCCTAGGTGGCTTAGACAGTTCTCACCAAGTAGTTTAAGTACAGGTATATTTAAAATTTCTTGTTTCTACAATTAATGTAAAGCCACAAATGATTTGAGCTTCCTGTAGGTCTCTACCCTCCATAACAGTGGACTGAAAGATATAACCTGAAGTTTCACATTTTGTCAATTCCTTTTCATCCAGATTGTATTCTTGTGTACTATAACAGTATTATTCAGGAACTGATAATTTCCTTCAAGGAAGACTTCTGTTTAACACTAAAGATACATAAGAATAACTGAAGCAAAACAAATGTGAACAGATTAGCTAGAGTTTCCCAAACTGCAGTCTTTGCGAGCTACAGAGAAATTTCTTATGGAGCCTGACACATGTCCAGTAGCTAGACAAAGGGGTTCTATAGTTATGTCTGGTTCCTAATGGGAACACAAATCTCTTACTTGGACAAAAACAGCATTAGGCTGCCCATTCACATCTCATTATTCATGAGTTAGATGCTGGGCAGCTTTTCTATAGTGAAGCTATTTGTTAGAATGAAACTTACTTGTGTATGAGCCACAGATCTATATCACAATGTTAACACAGCATTAGTTGCCACTGGTTGTCTCATGGTCCTTCCCTGAAAGCCCTGGTAGGAAAACATAGGCCAGAATAGAAGATCATTTTGGAGAGACAACAAAGGCAAACTGACTGTATTAAAATACATACACATAGCCAGGGAATGCCTCCTTTGAGAGCCATATCTGTCAGTTGTAGTGTTTAAATTAAACTGTCATCTTCCCTATTGCACATGCTTATGAAGTTAGAAGTGCCCTTTAGAAAAACTGTTCTGAAAAACAGCATAAGGATTTGATATCAACTTACTGCAAATATTTCTAATTCATAGCAGATTATGAAGGGATAATGAAGAGATCATATTCATGCATGCCAAGCTTGAAAAATTAGAAAATGGCATATACTCCTTAGATCTCATCCTTTATTTTATCATTACATCCATATCATCACCTCCATCATGGTCCCAAGACTGACCAAGTGATAAAATATCTCACTTTTTAGCAAAGGCTACATTTGGTGATGGCCAGCTAAAACAGATCTTCTGCCTCCACAAAACAACAGCAGAAAAAAAGTTAAAGGAAATAAAAGAATAAGGGCAATAAATGTGAGTACATAAAACAATAGTTACTTTACAGACAAATAATGAACCAAGAAAAAATAATATCAGTGAAAATTTGTAATAGAAATTGACACGCCCTGTGATAAAACATATACATTCAGTTTAGTAGAAAGCCTCTGCCTTTCTCCTTTTGATGCAGTGAAATAGGGACATATTAAACTGATTCTGCAGTGACTGCACTGGCTTACAATTACTGTGGGGGCACATTTAAAGATTGGCTTTAACTGATTAGGAGTCAAGACTTTAATCTGTATCAGGTCTGTCACTTTTCTTAAATCCATATCATCTCCTTTCTGCTTCATTCTCAGTTGAAAGAAAGAAAAAAAAATACAGCATGTATATTCTAATACAAAAGGTGTTTTTCCTCCCCAGAAAATATGTTTTCTGTATGTATTTTGGCATTTTTTGGAGCTGAAAGCTAAAGGACTGCAAAAGTCAGAGGATTGCAAAACCCAACAGATAACTATTTTAGGTATTAGAATGAAAAATCTAAAATAAGTTTTAAAAGTGCAAACTTAAAGAAGCACAAATTATTAAGGTTTTGCATGGCCTGGAAATCACAAATATTAAAGATTGGCTCATATAAGGCTCAGCCTGCTTACATTTTTCAGGGATAACACTGAGTGGTAGGGCCATATCAAACGTGAAGAGGACGTATTTCATGAGGCTGATCCCATTCATAACTGCCCAAGAGATAATTAACAACTTCTCCTGCAAAGTCCAAAGTGATTACAGTTTTTCAGGCAGAAGGAAAATTTCCCTTTGGATCTGCGCTACTATAGAATGCATTATTTTAATTAATATGCTTTGTTATTTTAAATTGGTTATGTCACTGATATTATTTGATATTCCTTTGGAAGTGACCTAAAACTTATATAAGGTGGTAGATATATTTTAAATAATCCATCCCTTTAGATGTTTGTTAAAATTATTCTCCCTCTTTTGTTGTACTTTTTTGCCCTATTTATTCAGTTCCCCTATTCTGACAGTTAATTAGCCCCATGATTCACTTGATAAATAACCTATAGTTGGATGTTCCCAACTTTGTACCTTTCCATCTAACTTTGTACTATTTAGCTTGCTGGCCAATCAGATTATTAAGGGGATATTCTAATAAGGGAATATATACAGAAGAAGACAGCTCCTGAACCATTTACAGTTATGTAGATGAGAAAGTGTCAGCAGGTATACAGTAGCATATCACTGATGTTAAAAAGCTGTTAAAATTACCTCTTCTATCCAACTGTAAATAAGAAACATCTGATTATTTGGAATCATGCACACATTTACAATAGTGTCACATTTGTGAGGATCCAAAATTGTTCCCATCTTAGAGTGTACAATGTTGATTTAGAACCACTCTCCAGTTACTGGAGTTCCTGTTCCAGTAAGTTCCATTAAATTCAGTGGAGGAGACATGCATTTGTAGACTGCAATGTTAATAGTAGAAGATTGATGACTGTTATATTTGGATGTCTCAAAATTATTTCATTAGCAGATATATAAAAACAAACAAACAAACAAACAAACAAACACTATACTACTAAGGTACTATACAGCTAGGCCAGCCTTTCCCCAACTTAGATAACCATCAGAACTGTGGACGTCAATTGCCACAGCCAAAAGGTCCTCCACATTGGGAAAAGTGACTGTAGCAATCTAATAGAAAAGCAAGTAAATTACCTTGACTGAGCTATAGAGTTAAGCATGGAAGCCCTGGTTTGTACTTAATTGGAAGAACTATGTAGGAAAGCCAAGGATGCAAGCAAGACTGGGAAATTGACAAAATATCCTGGAAGAAGTAAGTGGCAGAGCATTTATTTATCATGTAAAAAAAATAGCATGGATCTCTTCATGCAAATCACTAGGAGCTGAGCACAATTCAGATGCAACTTCATTTAATTTCCCATCTGTAGAGTTCTGCTTGCAGAATACACTCACTAGTATTAGAGAAATTTGACTCTGTTTCCTCTGAAATCAGTTTATGAATAGCATGGGAATAAATAGTCCTAAAGTCTAAAGAATTTTTCCCCTTCCCATCAGGGGGAACTTCCTTTTAAATAAGGGTCTCTTCAGTCAATGTAACCAAAGTAATTTTCTTCAGGATATAACTCCAAGTATTAATACTGACATTTTTCTTTCTCTGAATAACAAGAGAACAGGGTTACCAAAGTATATAGCAGCTTTACTGCTTAAACTATCCTATAAGGAGCAAATCCTACATTTGCTAAAACAATTGCTTATAAATGTTTAATTTCACTAAAGTGCAGAAGTATTTGATTTTAAAAATCCAACATTATATCCCTGGATCTGATATATAGCTTTCATAATAAGTTTTTGTTAATTTACCCTAAGTGTGTATGGTTGAGGTAAAACTGGGCTTTTATTGTGCTTGTGATATACTGGTCAAAATATAGCCCAATTGACCAATACTATCTGTACCATTCACAGGGAATGCTACATATGGTACAGGTATGAATAAGGCTGGTAACCTAATTTACTTTTTCTATGCAAGGAAGTAAAATTTTGAACAGGAATGAAAAGGCCAAAAAGTATACAGTATCAAAAGGTATGAATGAATGGCAGCTAAATTATTGTGAGTGTTACAGGAAAGCATTGATTGACCATAGCTATAATGACAGGTGGCAGTCAATATCAGTGGACCCATCTGGGGATTGTGACCTGGAGCAATTATTTAAAAAAAGGAAAGGAAAGGAAAGGAAAGGAAAGGAAAGGAAAGGAAAGGAAAGGAAAGGAAAGGAAAGGAAAGGAAAGGAAAGGAAAGGAAAGGAAAGGAAAGGAAAAAAATATTCTGTGAAATGAAAAGAAGGGGAAATGAAATAATAGATCTGAATGAGCATGGATTGATCTTGTGAAAGTGCATTGATAAATACATGCAAGGAAGTAAAATTTTGAACAGGAATGAAAAGGCCAAAAAGTATACAGTATCAAAAGGTATGAATGAATGGCAGCTAAATTATTGTGAGTGTATATGGATATAGGAATCTGTAGGTTGATGATATATGCGTGCTACACTCCAGTGAATGGTTATAATGGAAGAATCAAAGATGAGTTTTGGGGAAAACTGTGCAACATTCTGAAGAAATACAATCTAGGGGAAATCTTTCTTAGGTAATATGAACAGAAAAAGCAGGAAAGGAAAGAGGATGTGGAAACTCTTGGACCAGAGTGGGAAAAAAAAAATGTTGCATAGTGCTATATGTGGACTTACACTAGTATGAAAAACGATGCTTGGAATAATGAAGTGAATGAGGCTGTAGATGAGATGAAAATGTATAAGAAGAATGATTGCTGTAAAAATAAAAAAGGGTGAAAGAAATATATTGTTGAAAATGTATATATAGAAAAAGATAGTTGCAGAGAATGTAGTCATAGAGAGGCATCAAGCAGAGAGGTAGAATGGTTTTGTTGGAAGGAAAAATGTTTGGAAATGGTTGAAAAAGGCTAAACAAAGAACCTCCAAGAAAATGAATGGAAATTAAAATTAAAAATGATGATGTTATTTGGGAATGCTGAAAAAATATTAAGAAATTAGAATGTTATGGGAATAATAATTATATTCAAAAGTACAGTTGAAATGAATGGATAAATACTGATGCAAAAATGGATATAAAGAAAGTGGTAAATGCTATGAGGATGATGAACAATAATAAGGCCGAAGGAGTGGTGTAACTAATTTATAGTGTAGCTCTATACAGTAAATATAGAAATATTGACGTGGTCGTGTGATGGAATGGTCGTGCAGCTTGTTTACCGTGTTTATGAAGACTGCATTGTGTCTGATGTTTGGAAGAATGCTAGCACTCTTCCTGTATACAAAGAGGAAGACATCGAAAGTGAGTGCGAAAACGACTGGGCGATTAGTTTGCAAAGTGTGCCTAGGAAAGTTCTTGGCAAATTCCACCATGTAGAATGTGTGGCGAGGGAGGAGATGGTAAAATTATCCAGACTGAAACAGCATGAAAATTGGACAAGGAGAACAGGAGGTTGCACTGAAAAAGAAAAAGAAAGAAACTCAACAGGACAGAGATGTGACGTGCAGTGGGGGCAGAGGCATCTGGCTGGAAAGAAAAGAGAGGTCAAGTTTGGGCATTACGTAAGAGTTAAATCCCCAAGGCAACAAGCTTCATACTTTGCATCTTTGAAGCGTGCTGCCATTTCCACTTCTTGATCATTCCTTTGTTTCCAGCAGCTTCTATGATACCTATTAGCAAATACGACACGATCCTGCCATTTACAAAGAATTATTTAGGTGTATGAAGAAAAATTCATCTTCCTATTAATAAGTATGGTACTTCACAAAATTGTTACTGGACTTCAGAGCATGCTGGAACCCATACATCCTTTGAATAGAGTCTTTTGGCATGCATATTTTTGCCGGCAATTTTGTATATTTGGTGCTTAATGTACACATTTTTGTGGCATCTTTTTTGAGTTAGAGAATTTCACAAAACCCTGAAAGAAGTCTACAAAATGTAGATGACTGGCCTTCATTCTCTGTATCTGTGGCAAAACGGACTAAATATTCTGCTAGGGTAGCATTGGTATATCTCTTCTTCTGATCCAGTGTTAGTGAAGTATGAGATTGCTCTGCCCTTCTTTTGGATGAATGATTGCGTTACAGGAAATATTATCATAATAGGCTTTGCTCCACCAACCTCAATTCATTGTAAAATCTCCTTCCCTTGAACAATATGTATAAACACTAGCAACTTGCACTATATATGGGGAGAGAGGGAACACAGACATCACAATGTACAGAGAACTGCATTATTTCATTGCATAGTCTGGTAAAAGCATGTTTGGAGTTTGCCATTTGACCAACATCTGATCATTTTCTATTATACACACCTGAAAAAAGTTCTTCACAATAGACCCATTCAGACCTTCATCTAAACACATGAGGAGCTGAGTGTGGAGAGACAAAGGTGTAGTGTTCTCACCACTTTGCACTTTCACATGTTCAGGAAAATGTCTGAAAAAAAGGCTACTAGATCTGATAATCAAAGAATGAAGACATTCTTTGTCTACCAATGGCTTCCTTCCATTTTGTTCTATGTTGCCCCCATCCATAAACAAAAGCAGCACAAGATAGGCAATGGATAAAAAAAGTAAGACAGGATTCAATTCCCCACTGTGACACATTCTCCTCATCCCTCCACCTGGGTTGCTGATGTATAATTTATCAGCTGTAAATCTCCTCTCTGCCAGCAGCCCTCACAAAAGGAGAAAATGTGCATAAGGCTATACACCTAAAGGTTTTAAAAAATCTGAAATCAGTAAATCACATTTTTAAAAACACAATCAGACAAAGGATGTCAGGATTATCTCCTTATGTTTTGCCATCCCCATAGTGTTCTTGTGAAAGCCAGTTTGGTGTAGTGGTTAAGACACTAGACTAAAAAACAGGAGACCACGTGTTTTAGTCCCGCCTTAGGCACAAAGCCAGCTGGGTGACTTTGGGCAGTCATTCTCTCTCATCTCTAGAAAGAAGGCAAAGGCAATCCACTACTGAAAAACCTTGCCAAGAAAATTGCAGGAACTAATCCAGGCAGTCGCCAGGAGTCAACACCGATTTGAAGGTATGTGTGCGTGCACACATACACAGTGTTCTTGCACTATTTTTTCACCTACTTTTTCTCCTTTTCTACACAACTTTTTCCTTGTTCCTTTATGTTGGCCTTTGCACCTGCAGAAATTCACAGACTGACTATACAATTAATGGAGAAATCACTGGCTTCATATTAATTTTTAGAAAGTAGCACAAAAGAAACCACCAACATTCCTTTCAACATATTATTATATACATACATTTTCAACTTAGCTAATTTATTTTATGTTCTCTGTCTTCTTATTGAACAACACATCAACTATTAAAAATTGACACTCCTTTATTTTAATTTTATTTTAACAGAACAAGCTTGCCCTTAATCAAATCACTATATTAACATTTACTATAACTTTCCCATTCTTTCAGACAGAAGTATTATAGAGATGTATGCCCCATCCTTTTTGAATTCTCCATTTGATGAGATCTTCCATACATTGAGAAATGGACATTTGTGTAGAAGGAAGGAAAGAAGCCCAAACCCTTTATTCAGGCCACAATGCATTGGGCAGTAACACCTCATAATGAACAATTACAAGTAGATAGTAATCAGATTGATTTTGTCCATGTGGGTACAGTTGTGTCTGTCCACGGGAATTTCACTGAGGCATGCACCCCTCTTTCTAAACGGGACATTGAGTAAGCCATTAGCAGGAAAAGAAATCAGAAAGCTATTCTTCATCAGGCAAACTCCACTAACCTTCTTCTCACTTATTGTGTGCTTTTAGTAGTCACATTAAAAGAAAAAAAGAAAAAGAAAACCCACTAAGTCCAGTTCACACCATTCACCCTACTAGCATTACAAACATGAAGCTGATGAGTTGTGAAGTGAGCTGATTAGGGATTTTTGCTATTCACCACAGCACCTGGTGGAACAAACATGTCTGTTGGTGCATTGCCAAGGTAGTCACTGGACCTTGAAAAAGGGTGCCTCAGGAAATGGAATCAACTGGGATAAGCAAATGGAACAGAGTGGCAGAATAAACAGAAATAAATGCAGATGCCACAGGAGTTGCAGATTGTGATTCAGTTGCAGGAATTCTTCTCTGCTAGAGGAAAAATGGGAGCTATAACTCTACGCACACCATTACTTCCTTCTCTCCAAACACATCATTAGTTTCTTACACATTCAGTCAGTTTCAGACTTGAGTGCACAGAGGTATGAAGGAAAGTACTAGGCAGTACATCAGCAACAGTTTCTATCTTGTATTGTTATTATAGTTACAGAAATATTTTAGGTTTGTTATGTGTACAGCAATATATATATATATATATATATATATATATATATATACACACACACACACACACACACACACATACACACACATACACACACAAACACACACAAACACACACAAACTATATATGTCCAGGAAGACCTACCCACAGGAAGGAAAGCAGTTGGCTATTGTTTTCCTGGAATGGAAAGTTGGGACGGCACAGTAACAGTGAAATTATCCAATAGGAAGATGCAGTAACCTGTTGTCCATACTGAAAACATTGCTAAACTGTCTAAATCTAGATGAGATTTTCTTAAACCAGCTTAGGATCCAGCCAGCATGAGCACAGGACAGGTTTGATATAAGGAAGCAGTGCAGGTAAGGCTTCAGCATCAGTTCCTTGGAGGTTAAGCAATTGCATTTGCGCATTCTCAGAACATTCCCTTCATCTTCAACATTACTTCACATTATGATTCCTAAACTGTAAAGCAAACTGCTGCAAAGGTAACACTCAGCTTTAGAACACATGCCCTGAGCGCATGCTGCAGTCCTTCTGAGCAAATACAAAAACATATTTCTGTAATGCTTTGTATATGCTCAGAAGCTTATGCTGTCTTCCAATAGTCATCAGAACAGCAGCCTGCCTGCCTGCCTGCCTGCCTGCCTGCCTGCCTGCCTGCCTGCCTGCCTGCCTTCCTTCCTTCCTTCCTTCCTTCCTTCCTTCCTTCCTTCCTTCCTTCCTTCCTTCCTTCCTTCCTTCCTTCCTTCCTTCCTGAAAAGCTGAGGCAAAAACTGTTGAAATAAAGCAAAGAAAAGAAAAGGCAAAGTTTCTGTCAACTACCCTCTGCTAAAACTCTTTGTCCCTCAGAAGACTATATTCAGAATTTGCATAGGCCACTTGGAGAAAAATAGGGCTGATAAAATGGGCAAAACTTCCTACGCATCCTTGCTTTTTTAAGAATAAAATTCAAGGCCACATACCTGGGTTTTCAAGGTGATCTTATCTAGGCACTTGGCCTACGGCTGTGTTCCTTGACTTCACAAGATCAAGGCCCTTGGACCTTGAGCTCTATGCTTCCATGGAGGACTTTTAAAGATGTAGTTCAAGAATTTCTTTTCTATGCTAAGTACTAGTTCTTTCCTCTTCAGTAGAGTTAGTTATTCTGGTGTTAACTAAGCATTTAAATTCTCCTGTGAATTCTTCTGCAAGGCAGCTGAATTCTGATAAACTAAGAAATTCTTAGCATTGAAACATGCCATATTTTCCACTGTATTCCAGTTGGGTTCATTTGTATCAAGCAATTCTATCTAGAGTTAAACATCTATTATGAGCTCAATATGAAGCATGTGGGGCCAGCTGTCTTTGAATAGCAAATTGTAACACTGCACATTAGCATGGCAATATTACACATGATTTACCTGAAGAAACATAGGGCATGCATTATTTTGTATATAAGTACTGTTAAAGAGTATTTTAAGCAGTTAACTATTATGTATGCACCAAGATGTTCTGTGTGCTTATAATTTTATGTTAAAAAATCAATTTGTAAACTCAGCCACAACTCCCAACTGCTTCCAGCTCTGGATAAATTTATGTTACAATTACATACCATTTGACATCCTGCTGCCAATATTGGGCTACAAAAGAACAATTCCCAAATTTACAACGAGCCCCTGCTATAACAATCCTCACAAGGGTAACATTGCAACTCATTACCTTACTGATGCTATAAACAAAACTGTGTGGTTGCTAATATGCCAAATTCAAAGTCAGACACAGTGAACAGATGGGCTTTGCAGTGTACAACAGAAGGTGACAATATCTCAGTGTGGATTTGTGGGACTAGAGTTAAAAGTATAGGAACCATGAACAGAAAGACTGAGCAGGCTTGATACCTGTCTGAAGCTATGATAAACTGGAAGAAGAAGAGGACTTTTCTCATACAAGGGCAATAATCCTGTTTTGCTACTGGGCTAAAGCTAATATCTAAAAAGGATTGAGCACTACAGCTGATTTGTTTTACCATCCCTATCTGTGCCCACCTTAGCCTTGATACCTTCCCATCACTTTCTGATGGCCCCTGCCCCTTGGAACAATCTTGCCAGGGCATAGAGTTGCCTCCATCCCTGCAGGCCTTTAAGAGGCTTTTCCTCCAGACTTTGGAGTTGTGGAAAGTTTCAGTTCTGTTATATTGTTTAGTATGGTTTAGTAAGCGATGTTATTTTGTATCAGTTAAATGTGGTTTCTTTTTTGTCTTTTTGTCACATAGTTTGACTTGGGCAGCCATATAAATAAAGAAATAAAAATAAAATAGCCACTTAGTTCCTGTTCTAGCTACATGAATGGCAAGATTGGAAGGAGCAGGGCTAGTCCAAAGTGTAGCTGTTGTCTCAGGCAATAGATCTTGACCACTGCAACATCTTGGGCCAGCTGGAAGAGGGATTCTTCCAAAAGAAGAGAATATATGTAGCTCAGGGTTGAACTGTGGATCCTTGGCGCTCTTTGAGCTTGGTTGTTTGTTTGCAGACGTTTCATTACCTGACTAGGTAACAACATCAGTGCTGGTGAGTGTGTGGTTTGCTCCCTGTTTATATAGAGTAGCTTGCCTTACCCATGTATTGTCGAAGGCTTTCATGGCCGGCATACGATGGCTGGTGTGGGTCTTCCGGGCTGTGTGGCCGTGGTCTTGAAGTCTTGTTTCCTAACGTTTCGCCAGCACCTGAGACCGGCATCTTCAGAGTGCAGGAGCACAGACAGGAGCAGTTCTCTCTGTGCCCAGGGTGATATGACCCTTTTTGTGGGTATTTATAGAGATCTGGGGGGGGGGGAGGGGTGGATTGGAGGTGTGGGGGGGTTGGGTTACTGAGTGGCTGCTTGTTTTGGTGTCAGCATCTGTGTGTATTTTCCTGGGGATTAGGCAGGGTTTTTTCTTCTATTGAATTGTTAACGAGGGGCTGCTGGGGGTGATTAGCAAGTTCATTGTGTGAACTGTTCACATGTCCTGGTGGTTGAGCTGAGTTTGTTGACCTTTTGCAGGCTGTATTTTTCAGGATTGGTAGCCAGGTTTTGTTGATTTTTAGACTCTCCTCTTTTTTATTGAAACTGTGCTGGTGTTTGTGAATCTCAATGGCTTCCTGGTATAGCCTGGTATAGTGGCTGTTGGTGTTGTCCAGTATCTCTGTGTTTTCAAATAGGATTTTGTGTCCAGTGTGCCTGAGAGCATGTTCAGCTACTGCAGATTTGACGGAACGCCAACTCGCGCCAGAAGAAACCGCCATCCTAGTCAAGGGAGGAAACTTCGCAATCACACCCCCCAGAATTCCTGTGGAAGATATCATCGCCAATGTGGAATCAGCCATCTGCCACCGTCCTGAAGAGGAAGCAGAGGAAATAAGGGGTGAGATAGCAAGTATCCTACGGAGAGCAAAGCCTCCCACCAGCAACATAACGAGGAAAGAGAGAAATGCCCTAAAAACCCTCAATTCAGACCCTGACATCATCATCCTGCCGGCTGACAAGGGCAACACCACGGTAATTATGAAAACAGATGAATACAAAGACAAAGTTAGAGAACTACTAGACCCCACCACATACAGAAAACTAAAACAGGATCTGACCAGCAAAATCATGAAACAAACCAACACCCTGACGAGGAGCTCCTCCCTTCACCCCAACGTACTTCAACGCATATGCAAGACAGAAGCCCTTACACCCAGACTATACGGATCCCCAAAATCCACAAGGCTCAATCCCACTCAGACCCATCGTAAGCGCCATTGGCTCCCCGACATATGAATTATCCAAACATCTGGCCACCCTTCTACAGACCCACATTGGACAGACTCCAGCCCACATCAGAGACTCAGGACATTTCATCGACAAAATCAGCACCCTGAAACTCAACCCCACGGACAAACTGGTCAGCTTTGACGTGGTCTCCCTGTTCACCAAGGTACCAGTGAGGGACACCCTGGCACTCATCAAACAGATCTTCCCAGAAGACATAACAGCCTTATTTCAGCACTGCCTAACAACCAGTTACTTCCTATGGGATAATGAGTACTATGAACAGATGTACAGTGTCGCCATGGGAAGCCCCCTGAGCCCAGTCATAGCAAATTTCTACATGGAACATTTTGAAAAACGGGCTTTAGAAACCACACCCGCTACCCCAACAGTCTGGTTCCAATTTGTGGATGACACCTTTGCAATTTGGAGTCAGGATGAAGACCTAGAGAAGTTCCTGAACCACCTAAACAGCGTCCACCCCAATATACAATTCACCATGGAAAAAGAAGTGGACGGCCAACTTCCATTTCTAGACACGTTGGTCATACGCAAACCAGACCTCAAATTAGGACACAAAGTCTACAGAAAACCCACCCACACGGACCGGTACCTACACAAAAACTCCAACCACCACCCACGTCAGAAAAGAGGCATTATCAAAACCCTCATGGATCGTGCCAATCGGATCTGCAAAACCCAATTCCTAAACTCTGAACTTAACCACCTTAATTAGGTCCTACAAGCGATTGGCTACTCCAAAAATGAAATAAAAAGAGCCATCAAACCAAGAAAGCAACATGCGACTGAAGAAGAAAAACAGCCACCCACCAACAAAGTATTTCTGCCCTATATCAAAGGGGTCACAGACCGCATGGGAAAACTGATGGAAAAACACAATTTCCAAACAATCTTCAGACCCACCAGAAAAGTACAGGAAGTGCTAAAATCAGCAAAAGACAAAAGGGATCCCCTCACCGCCGCAGGACTATACCGCATACCATGCAGTTGCGGGCAAGTATACATCGGGACCACAAAATGCAGCATCCATACCAGGATAAAAGAACACGAAAGGCACTGCAGACTACAGCAACCAGAAAAATCTGCAGTAGCTGAACATGCTCTCAGGCACACTGGACACAAAATCCTATTTGAAAACACAGAGATACTGGACAACACCAACAGCCACTATACCAGGCTATACCAGGAAGCCATTGAGATTCACAAACACAGCACAGTTTCAATAAAAAAGAGGAGAGTCTAAAAATCAACAAAACCTGGCTACCAATCCTGAAAAATACAGCCTGCAAAAGGTCAACAAACTCAGCTCAACCACCAGGACATGTGAACAGTTCACACAATGAACTTGCTAATCACCCCCAGCAGCCCCTCGTTAACAATTCAATAGAAGAAAAAACCCTGCCTAATCCCCAGGAAAATACACACAGATGCTGACACCAAAACAAGCAGCCACTCAGTAACTCAACCCCCCACACACACCCCCAATCCCCCCTTTCCCCCCCCCCTCAGATCTCTATAAATACCCACAAAAGGGTCACATCACCCTGGGCACAGAGAGAACTGCTCCTGTCTGTGCTCCTTCACTCTGAAGATGCTGGTCACAGGTGCTAGCGAAACGTTAGGAAACAAAACTTCAAGAACACGGCCACACAGCCTGGAAGAACCACACCAGCCATTGCCTTACCCATGTTTGTTCCTGGTTCTGTCCCAGATGAGTGCCTGACTGTTATCTGCTCCTTCAACCAACAAGGGGTTTAATGTGGTGATAGATTTGACTGGTGGAGGAGGGCAGTGCCATTTTATCTCGAACACAATTTTGTGAACTCCATAGGCTACTTTGAGGAGTTGCTGGCCATGGTCACTCAAGACTGTTATTCCCTTGCAGCACTCACTAATTTTGAATATATGGGCATTGAGATGAAACTGACAAGAGTTTTACCTGTTCTCCTTTTAACCTCAGTTACAGGTTGCAGGTGAAGCCAAGAGGCATGTGCTATCTCCCATGGATTCTGCCTGGCCAGTACATGCAAGCAAAGTTGGCATGCTCAGGGTCTCTTCAATTTAACAATATTATATATCAAGACCCAGAAATCATGCCTTCTATATCATGGTCCTGCCCTTTGGAATGACACCCCCCCTGAAATCCATGTGGCTCCCACCCTCTTGGCATTCCAGAAAGTTTTGAAGACCTGGTTGTTCTCCTAGGCCTTGGGGTGAGACAGATGGGACCCCTTGAGTGTAGTTGCTATTGTTGTTTCTGTTTGTATAGTGTGCCTGGATGCCATCTTGTCTTAGGCTTGTACTGATGTTTATGTTACTATATGTAAGCCACCCAGAATCAGTTGGAGTTGGGCAATGTCCACATTGAATTAAATAAATAAATGGGCTGAATTGGAGGCTCCAACCATGGCCATTCATCACCAAAACGGACATTGCCTTGCAGGACTTATCGCTTGCTCCCTTCTAATTCATCTGGTTCCTGACTGAAAGGTTGCATGCACAGCCAAGGGGTTCAGGATGAAGGAGAAGAGAGATCCCAGGAGAATTACTTCATGTTTCAACTCACATCCTTCTGCTGTGTATACTACCTGTCAACTATATTTCAGATATGACACATGTTTAAGCCACAAGGTCCAGTATTCTTTCAGATCACTAGACCCATATTCAGAAATATCCTGAAGAGTAAGGAGAACTACATCAGTTACTTGGATTCACACTAGAAGGATTAGTATGATAGTAAATTCAGAGGTAATCAAAACAATGTAGTTCAATTAACTGTAGCCCCAAATTAATCACATCAGCAAAACCACATTCAAAAACAATAAGGATCTGAGGAAAGACGCCAGCAAAAATATCTAGCACACTACACCTACATATCTAAATTAGGAGAAATGAGCATGAAAATAAAAATACATAAACAAACAAATAAAATACAACAAAACTAGGGATGTGGGAGCGGATAAAATAAATATATGATGGACAAAATGGTAAGGAATAATACTGCACGTGACAGATTTGTCCCTCCATATACATCTCTAGTACTCCTTCACAAAAGAACTCAAATGCCCCTGTAGATCTTCCTACTGCTTGGGGAACTGGGGAATGCAAAAGAATTTACTCTGAATAGTCTTAGATAATCTTAGCCAAGCAGTCCTTCCATTCCACTTAATCTACTCTTCTCTCCCAACTGTACAGTCAGATTGAACAGGAGATTCGTCTGAAAGAAGGGAGGGGTGCCGATGCCAACATTCCCTATTGATCATTTCTTTTTCTGTTTGGTCTGTAGCCTCTTGCCCCTTTTTTCCTGGAATTTATAACTGTCAAAGGTTAGGCTGTGAATTGCACATAAATCAATATAGTTATAGGTACGAAAGATGTGAAAGTCCCTAACTACAAATCCCACATAGTTAATAGATGGTGCTGTACCAGAGAGAGAGACAGAGAGACAGAGGGAGGGAGGGAGGGAGGGAGAGGTGAAGCAGAATTCGATCTAGGTAAAACAATCAGCATTTTCCAATAGAGCTACACTGGGTTGCAGTTGGAGCTAATCAGTGTTTCTCTTGCTAAATTAACTGGTTTGCAAACAAACTATGCTGTGATGCAAAATGCTTTTTCTCGGCTTAGCAAGCAAACACTCCGACTATAGAAGTTTTTGAGCTCCTGAAGCAGGGCCGTTTATAACAGCTTAGCAAATTTGTAATGCAATTATTCAGATGCACGTCTTTTGCAAGTGGGGCATATCTGAGTTCTCTCCTCTCCCTGACAAAGATTCTGTTTGCTTCCAGTCACATTTTCTTCAGCTTCTTTTTTACTCTCTGTATCTAGGTATTCTGACACAATAATGCTGCCACTGGTGAACCTTCATTTAAAAAGGTGAAGATACTTACACACTGTCTGTTCCCTTCACTTTTAATGAGAAGATGCTCTGGGGCAAAATTCTAGGACAATTCTCTGTGGATATATGTAGTGTGGGAGTTATTTTCACCTGTCTCTGGCATGACAAGCAAGAAGATGGTACTCTGCCAGGCACTTCCTGTAAATTGCCTAGTTTATTAGAATACAGCCAAAGGCCACACTTTCTTCTGCATTACAATTTCCTCTTCAGTTTGGTGTTTTGGTAAAATAAAAGCTTCCCTTCTTTCCCACAACTGACTACTCAAAAGTTATGTGAAACTGTCATGGAGGAGGCACTGCTGTTGACTTATTTATATCCACCCCTAGATTATCTGTATAAATAATCTAGCTTGGAATCAAGTTTGCTGGCCCCAAAAGTAAAGGTGGCAGTGATATAGCTCCTAATGAAAACAAATGGACATGTTAGCTAGGGCTAAAGTCTCACTGGTTTCAGCAGAATTTACTGTTGACTAAATATTCATAGGATTGCATTGCACAGTAAATCCCTTTTAGTTCAGCCTTGTTAGGGATGGAACCATTTTTAAATTCTTCTTCTTCTTCTTCTTCTTCTTCTTCTTCTTCTTCTTCTTCTTCTTCTTCTTCTTCTTCTTCTTCTTCTTCTTCTTCTTCTACTACTACTACTACTACTACTACTAATTGTGTCATAGCTGATGTTGACCAATTTTCTTCATCATGATTCGAGGCTTACCCAAGGGCTTGGGGATCATGAAGTAGCATCTAATTTATGTATGTGGTACCCAACAGTGCTGTTGTTTGTAGCTGGGCTGTCATAAGTTGTTCCTTTTTTAAAATAGTAATTTTATTCAAGAGTATAATTAACAATAGTAAAAACTAATGCAAACTAAAAGAAAGATAGAAGAATAAAAAGAAAGAGTAGAAGGTACAGAAAGAAAAAAAGGAAAAAACATAAAGAGAAAGAAAAAAGAAAGAAAAGTAAGAATATAGTAAAGAAAAATAAAAGAAATACTGTATAAAAAGAAGTGACTCCCCATCTTAATCACAAGTACAATTTTAGTAACTTATTACCTCCTCTTAAACTATAACAAATAATCTCTTCTTCCCATATCCCATCTGTTATCTATAAATAAATCCATAACGCCTCATCATTTCAGTCCTGATGTCAGCAAAAGTCCATTAAGGGTTACCAGAAATAAGAACATATCTATGTCAACCTTGAACAAATAATCCAACTTTATATTCCTTCCCTTTACTTTTAACAATTTTAATCTTTAATCCATTCAAATAACATTATAGAACTTGGTTTCTTTTCATTTTTTCTTGGTTTCTTCTCACAAGATTCTTCAAAACTTTGACAAGTCTGTTTTGTAAATCCAATATAGGAAAATTATCTAGGTCAATCTCCTGGTTTATTGTTTGTATATCCCATTTAATTATTAAACCATCAGCCAGTTTCTTTCCTATGTCCAGTGTAACTTTTTTTTTTTTGGTGTCATTCTTGCAGACTGTCATTTTTAAATCCACTTTCACATCAGTCTCAATCTTGTCAGGTAAAACTTGTTCCTCTCCCATAACATCTTCCAGACATGGCATCTTTTAGACATAGAGGAAGATGTCTCTCTTGACACTATTGATATTAACTCCTGAGTCCATTTTTCAAAAATATTCTTCAATATTTCCAATGTTAGAATATTTTGCTCCACTTTGTAATTCTAAATTGGGTTTAAATGTTCTTCTCCTTTAATTGTAATCTTTAGTTCTGTCTAATGTCCAATTTTTAGAATCTTATCTTATTATGCTTTTTTAAAAAGAATTCAGAACAAAAGCATTTTCCCACAGGAAGGATTCTTTTAATTAATCCCAAAATCTTATTTGAAATCCATCTGGACCCTTTGTCCATTTGTAACTTTCAAAAATCAAAGTTATAATCACCCTTTTGCTCTTTATTCAAAAAAAAAAAAAAAAAAGTCCTTAAACCTGTATTTAAAACTTCTTTTGCTAAGGTTGAAGGAAACTTACCCAGTGTTTTCAAATTTGTTGATCCAAAGGTTCCTAATAGGTGAAAAGCAGTCAACAAGCAATTTCCGAAAGTGATTAGGAAAGAAAGTATGCAAACTTAGTGTCCTTTCAAAGGCGCCAACCACAGTTTGAGCAAGATGGCTATTCCCTTGTCTCCCTGAGCTCTAAACCTACTGGAGATTGCTAGTTTGCAGTCTCCTTGTGAGGACCGGCTGTCTGGAGCACTTGTGGGTGATCTCAAGCTCTCTCCTTGTCCAGGGAGGTTCAAAGGGCCAGTCTACTTGCAGGCTTTTCATTCTTTGCTGCAGTTATCAGCTCCACTTTTCACAGAGCTATCTTCAGTCCATCATTTCTTCCTCCAGAAATGGCTGTTGTAAGTGGTTCCAAATGCAGGTGATCCAAATACCCGAATAACATCAATTTCTTCCAAATTATTGAGATATCTATTACCAAAATTTTATGTTTGGTAACTTTTTCTAATTCCTTGTCATCTTGGAATGGCTACATCAATTAACTAAACATGGTTTTTTTCAGTGACATTAATGTCTGATGTATTGCTTTACAAGTAGCAATCAATCTGAATTTTAAAACATTATAAGTATTTTTGCTCTGTTATTTTCAAGGACTGTGAATCCATACTTTTAAGATAAATGCCAGTGTAATATATTCCCAATTCAATAATGCCTGTTTTTTTGTTTGTTTTTTTTGTGATCAGCCTGATTTTGTTGCATCCAGTCTTATACCGTATAGTCAACTGTTTCATCTTTATCTCAGGACAATTGGCATTTACTTTCCAAACTGGTCCTCTATTTTTGCCTTTATGATATTTGTGTGTAATACTTGTTCTTGGACAATAAAAACATTCTTCTGTTGTTGTTATTGTTGTGATTGTTGTTATTACTATCCTGCCTTTCTATCTGTGAAAACACTTAAAAGTGAATGCAGACTTTGTTAACATTCTTTCCATAATATTTGTCCATAAGTTAATATTCATTTTTGTTTTGATTTTAAGTTTTGACCATACAGCAACACGATGAAAAATACAGATTATACAAGTGCATTCTAGTATATTTGTCTAAAGATTCTGAAGGACAAATTCTGTCATCTAACCATGGTGTGTTGTTGAATGTAAATCTTTGTTTTTCAACTCTTTGTAGATGGATGGATATGCAAAGAAAAATGCTATAGCACCACAGATTTCAGTGCATCTATGACTCTAAAAGGCAGAAGAAATCCAGTGACACGTTTTCAGACTAACCCATTTGATTAAAAGGCATAAGGTTTTGTGAGCTATAGCTCACTTCATCACCCTGTCTCTACCCCCACCAACACTTCTTCCCAATTTAAATCCTACATCACTTTAGCCACTCTATGCATCTGATGAAGTAAGCTGTATCTCACAACAGTTTATGGCTTTTAATAAAATTACTTAGTCTGAAAAGGTGCCACTAGATTCCTTCTGATTTTTTCCTACCACAGACTAACAATGGTTCTCTCATCTTACAATGTCTATGAATCTTAGTGAATGCATTCAAGTTCTCCTTTGATAAGCTGCTCAGACTTCCAATTCCAAGTAGCTAATTAGATGAAAATGAGAAAAAGTGTAAGATATAGAGTTATGATTAACAGAGGAAAAGGAACTTTTTGTCAATCTATCTCTTTTACATAATAAGATCTCTCTGCTGGATAGTCAACTAGTACTAATGAATCAATCAATAAGTTAATAAATCAATTAAAAATCAATCAATATGTGGTAAGAATTTTTTTCCTCTCTGCTCTGCTGTTGCTGAAAGACTTAGAAAGGGACTTTATTAATCTTTGGCTTAACCAGAAAATGCAAACAGAGAAGATAAATTGTGGGAAAATAATCTTACATAAAGTCTCTTCAAAAGAGTCAGCAAACCCAGTTTAGGAAAGAAATGAAAAAGGTCTACAGAGTTCAAGAACACTAGAAGAAAATAAAGCAGTGGTACCTTGACATAACACAGCAGGTGCTAATCTATATCTATATCTATATCTATATCTATATCTATATCTATATCTATATCTATATCTATATCTATATCTATATCTATATCTATATCTATATCTATATCTATATATTAGAATTGGGACAAAGCTCTCTGAGATGTGTGAACCAGATTTTGCTGATGTTCTCTCTCTGTAAAATCTGCTTAGAGAATTGAAGTCCTTTTCCAACTGCCAGTTTACCAACTCTCCTTTCTTGTAGATATCTTCCCAACCACTTCTTAAACAAAAGGAAGAAAATAACTTGGTGGCACCTTTAAAGAGGTGAGGCTCTATTTAAGTCATTAAACTCTGCACAAAAGTTTAATCGATTTCTGAATAATATATCAACTATGGGTGCTCTTAATCTTGCAGTAACATATTTCAATCCAGAGTCATTACTTTGTATTTATCTTTAATGAATAATAAATGGGGGAATGATATTCACTGATTAAATATTCCATCAGTAACAGACCACAGAAATCATGTTCAATTATTAATAAGCTACATATTTTGCTTGTCAAGTTCAATTGTCTCTTGATGTGAACGGCTTCTTTTCCATACCATTTTTTTTAACAGCAGGTGAATTCTACTAGTTAGGCCTTACTCTGCATCTGTTATATAACATTTCCATTATTCCAGTTTTTTTTCCTTTTTATGTTTATTTTTGTACAGAAAATGAAACAGTTTATAACACAAATGTCATGGAAGTGATCAAACATGATTATTTCATTAGCTTTAGGTCAACTTCACAAAACTACTAGTTTTTAAGATATACATGCAGTAGAGTGGGCTATAAATTGCATGTGTATCAGTGCATGTGTGTGCGTGTGTATGTGTGTGTGTGTGTGTGCCAGTTTGATGTAATGGTTAAAGCACCAGGCTAGAAAATGGGAGATCATGAGTTCTAGTCCTGCCTTAGGCACAAAGGCAGCTGGGTGACCTTGGGCCAGTCTCTCTCTCTCTATCCTAGGAAGGAGGCAGTGGCAAACCACTTTTGAAAATCTTGCCAAGAAAACTGTTGGAACTTGCAGTTGCCAGGAGTCAAAACTCACGTGAAGGCACTGTGTGTGTGTGTCTGTGTGTATGAGTATAATATAGTGCAGGTGTCGGGTGTGTGGGTGTGTATATCTATATATCTATATTTATATATAAATCTAAGCAGGAAAATATGCTCCCCATGTACCTCATATATCTTCTTTTTTTAATGTTGCTCATAAAAATTAGGTCCTTTATTTCAACTGTTGATTAATTTAGTTGCATTCTGAAATGACATATAAACTGGTTGTTTCTGGAGTTAAACACTTTCCTTATCTAGTGTTTTGTTTGGTGAAAAATATTGCTTTCCACTAGAAACTAAAAAGTATCTTCAGTAGTCATAGCTTTTTCTGTTGCTATCATCTTTGTCTGGTATAAGTCAAGGAAAAAACAACAGATTTTAGCATGCATAAAAAGCTTATATACTTTATAAACCATTAGCTGATTAATTCACCTACCAGTGCTTATTTTCCTCAAATGGAGATGTTCTTCTCCATTATCCTTGGAGATTCTGCATGTATTAATTGTTTCCTGCTTTGAATTAAAGCTACCAGTCTGACTTAAAATTTCAAATATTGAATCATATGTTATAAGGAATCATGTCCATATGGAACCCAGGGCAAGTATCCTTATTGCCCCTTGCAAGAAAGATTCTTTTTCTTCCTTACGACAAATGTAGGTGTTTTTGGTAGTACTTCTTCTTTCTTAGCACAATGCAACACATAGTCATCAATCTCTGAAAGGTTTTTGGTCTTAAAGAATGGAAAATATGTTATTAATGTTTGTAAATGAATCAAACTACACTGTTTGGTGTAGTGGTTAAGGCACCAGGCTAGAAACCGGGAGACTGTGAGTTCTAGTCCCACCTTAGGCACAAAGCCAGCTAGGTGGCCTTGGGCCACTCACTTTCTCTCAGTCCTAGAAAGGAAGCAATGGCAAACCACTTCTAAAAAACCTTGCCAAGAAAACTGCAAAGACTTGTCCAGGCAATCGCTAGGAGTCAACACTGACTCAAAGGCACCAAAAAGAAAAAAGAAAAAGAATAAAATCAGTTCTAATGTATATAAAATGAGGTAGACCAGTAAAAACAAAGAAACAAGCAAAAATTATTAGGACATGCCCTAGTTCGCTCCTATTTTGATTGATGGTAGCCACTTTAATAAGAAGTAAGCCCTTCCAATAGGACACTTGTTTTATCATGCAGTTCCCATTACTTAAAATGTTAAATGTGGCTGTTGGTCCAATCTTGGCATTAGTAATATGCAAATAATATTTTGTCCATGGGATCTACCCACATTCTAGACAATCTTTATCGTTTGATGTTTCTAACACTCACTCCCTGCCACAGATATCTGGATAGCCTTGGTGGTTTTACTTAAAAGATTGCCTTCCCAATCCCAACTAAGCTAGGGGAGATCAACTTGGCAGGGGTGGCTCTGCTCATGGTCCAGAGCTAGATATGGCTCAACAATGAAGCTCTCTCCCAGTTAAGGACAGCTGATCTATAAAGTATCTTCTTTTAAACAACTCTTGAAGACCTGCTTGTCCATTTTCAGAGTTAACAGGTGTTCCAACATCACATTATTCTTTAGGCTACACTTTAAAATGAACTTTAATTGTATTCTCATAGTTTTATTTATTTATTTATTTTATGACAGATTATTCTCTTGTTGATAATTGTATTATTCTTTTTGGACACTCTCAGGAGAAAAAGTGATAATAGTAAATGCAACAACAATAGCATCAACAATAACATAATTATTACCACTCTGGGTAGCTTTATTTGATGAAATTACTGGTTTCACTACATAGGAAAAAGCAATTGGTTTTAATTGAAGGAAGTACTGCTGGAATAATTTACTTATCTCTAATAGGTGCACAGTTTTAGAGTGGCTATTTATCAATGAATCTCTTAGCTATTAGTGGAGATTTAAAACTCGGATTCCCCATTCCATGGCCAATATGGAAGAGTCACTTTTTGTGAGATGGGCGGTATCTAAATTTGAAATGTAAATAAATACATACATAAAAATATTGGCATTACCAACATATTGCCTCTTAGTCAAGGGTCTAGAGATATAGATAAGGTTGTAGAAAGCTATTTTGAATGGATTTATGGGTATCCAAAGAACAGAATGGCTTTCTAGCTCTTGTGCCCCGCTACTATTATTCTTAGATATATATATCTTTATCTTCCAATAACATCCATCTCTCCAGAAATGCCTCCTGGTTTCTCCAATGGCAATTCCTACATCTCCAGTTTTTGCCTATATCATAAGTTTGGGACAAAGCTACAAACATATGCTTATACAGGCAGTCTTCGTTTAGCAACCGCAACTGCTTCTGGCAAAATGGTCACTAAGCAACACTGGAGTGATAAGTATTGGCTCCAGAAAACTGGGGGAGAGAGAGAGAGAGAGAGAGATCTGCAGTGCTGAAGAGCTAGTATTTAAAGGCATGGCCCACATTTGTCACTTGTCATTAATTTACATTTTTTTAAATGCATCTGTTCCCAAAATAATCACAGTTTTATACTGCAATAAATATGCTTGTTAATCCAATGGAACAAAGTGGAAGATTAATTGCATTAGAATGAGAGTCAGGAGTATAGCATCAGACCTACAGGAATAGTTGTGACATCTGGGCTGCCTAGGATACTTTGAGAAGCTTTTAAAAACATGGTTGAGAAAATAAATGTAATGGCCACCCTGTTCTATTTACTTCTGTTATCACCAATAATTGAACACTCTAATTGAACAGCCACTGTGATGTAGTGGTTAAGATGCTAGACTAAGGCATTCCCACTGTTGCTATATAATGTTTGGTGGCTGCAGTTCATGTTGCTTCCTGAAATAGATAACTCTGTTAAACCTTTGATGATCTTCACTGTCTCCAATTTGAATGCTTGTAAACAATTGCCCTCACCAGTAAGGCAGAGCCACTGAAATAGCTGATGCGCAGATAGGACAGCTGTTGCTTCTAACTAAAGACTTACCTTTATTTTATTCTATGTTTACTGTATTTTTATATTGTTTTTATTGTATTTTAATTAATATTTATTGTTGTTTTAATGTGAACTGCCCAGAGTCACTTTTTCGTGAGATGGGCGGTATCTAAATTTGAAATATAAATAAATTAAATAAATAAACCATGAGTTCCTATACACAACTAGCTATATAAAGTGGATTTGGTTGGCTTCAAAGACATTTCCCCAAAATTATCATTTATGTCACCCACTGTAACAAAATGAAGCAAAATAAAAGAGTTGGGTAAAATTAAGGCTACTGTTATTAGTGAGAAACCCCTTCATGGATCACTGCCTTGTCGTGGTGAAGGGGCTTGCATAACTCAGTGAAGCCATGAGCTATACCGTGCAGGGCCACCCAAGATGGACAGGTCGTGACAGAGAGTTCTGACAAAATGTGGTCCACTGGAGAAGGCAACCCACTCCAGTATCCTTGCCAAGAAAACCCCATGGACAATGTTAAAAGGCTAAAAGATATGACGCCAGAAGATGAGCCCCTCAGATCAGAAGGTGTCCAATATGCTACTGGGGAAGAGCGGAGGGCAATTCCAAGTAGCTCCAGAAAGAGTGAAGCGGCTGGGCCAAAGCCGAAAGGACATTCAGCTGTGAATGTATCTGGAAGCGAAAAGAAGGTCCGATGCTGTAAAGAACAATATTGTATAGGTACCTGGAATGTAAGATCTATGAACCAAGGCAAGCTGGATGTGGTCAAACATGAGATGACAAGATTGAACATCGACATTTTGGGAATCAGCGAACTGAAATGGATGGGAATGGGTGAATTTAATTCGGGTGACCACTATATCTACTACTGTGGGCAAGAAACCCTTAGAAGAAATGGAGTTGCACTCATAGTCAATAAGAGAGTGGGAAAGGCAGTAATGGGGTACAACCTCAAAAACGACAGAATGATCTCAGTGTGTATCCAAGGCAAAGCATTCAATATCACAGTCATCCAAGTCTATGCCCCAACCACTGATGCTGAAGAAGCTGAAGTTGACCGCTTCTATGAAGACCTACAACACCTTCTAGAACTAGCACCAAAAAAAGATGTCCTTTTCATCATAGGGGATTGGAATGCTAAAGTAGGAAGTCAAGGAGTAATCGGAATAACAGGCAAGTTTGGCCTTGGAGTACAAAATGAAGCAGGGCAAAGGCTAATAGAGTTCTGTCAAGAGAACAAGCTAGTCATAGCAAACACTCTTTTCCAACAACACAAGAGACGACTCTACACATGGACATCACCAGATGCTCAATACCGAAACCAGATTGATTATATACTTTGCAGCCAAAGATGGAGAAGCTCTATACAGACAGCAAAAACAAGACCAGGAGCTGACTGTGGCTCAGATCATGAGCTTCTTACTGCAAAATTTAGGCTTAAATTGAAGAATGTAGGGAAAACCACTAGACCACTCAGGTATGACTTAGATCATATTCCTTGTGAGTACACAGTGAAGGTGATGAATAGATCTAGAGGATTAGATTTGGTAGACAGAGTGCCTGAAGAACTATGGACAGAGGTCCGTAACATTGTACAGGAGGCAGCAATTAAAACCATCCCAAAGAAAAAGAAATGCAAGAAAGCAAAATGGCTATCTGATGAGGCTTTACAAATAGCTGTGGAAAGAAGGAATGCGAAAAGCAAGGGTGAAAGAGAAAGATATAAGCAACTGAATGCAGATTTCCAGAGAATAGCAAGGAGAGATAAGAAGGCCTTCTTAAATGAACAATGCAAAGAAATCAAGGAAAACAATAGAATGGGGAAGACTAGAGATCTCTACAAGAAAATTGGAGATATGAAAGGAACGTTTAGTGCAAAGATGGGCATGATAAAGGACAAAAAAGGCAGGGACCTAACAGAAGCAGAAGAGATTAAGAAGAGGTGGCAAGAATACACAGAAGAACTATACAAGAAAGATCTTAATGTCCCTGATGTCCACGCTGGTGTGATCACTGACCTTGAGCCAGACATCCTAGAGAGTGAAGTCAAGTGGGCCTTAGGAAGCATTGCTAACAACAAAGCTAGTGGAGATGACAGTATTCCAGCTGAGTGATTTAAAATACTAAAAGACGATGGTGTTAAAGTGCTGCACTCAATATGCCAGCAAGTTTGGAAAACGCAACAGTGGCCACGCGATTGGAAAAGGTCAGTTTATGTTCCAATTCCAAAGAAGGGCAATGCCAAAGAATGCTCAAACTATCGCACAATTGCACTCATTTCAATGCTAGCAAGGTTATGCTCAAAATCCTACAAGCTAGGCTTCAGCAATACATGAACCGAGAACTACCGGATGTACAAGCTGGGTTTCGAAGAGGCAGAGGAACTAGAGATCAAATCGCCAACATTCGCTGGATCATGGAGAAAGCACGAGAGTTCCAGAAAAACATCTACTTCTGCTTCATTGACTATTCAAAAGCCTTTGATTGTGTGGATCACAACAAACTGTGGCAAATTCTTAAAGAAATGGGAGTACCAGACCACCTTACCTGTCTCCTGAGAAATCTGTATGCGGGCCAAGAAGCAACAGTTAGAACCGGTCATGGAACAACCGATTGGTTCAAAATAGGGAAAGGTGTATGACAAGGCTGTATACTGTCACCCTGCTTATTTAACCTATATGCAGAGTACATCATGAGAAATGCCAGGCTGGAAGAATCACAAGCCGGAATTAAGATTGCAGGGAGAATCATCAACAACCTCAGATATGCAGATGATACCACCCTAATGGCAGAAAGTGAAGAAGAACTAAAGAGCCTCTTGATGAGGGTGAAAGAGGAGAGTGCAAAAGCTGGCTTGAAACTCAACATTAAAAAAACTAAGATCATGGCATCTGGACCCATCAGTTCCTGGCAAATAGAAGGGGTAGAAATGGAAGCAGTAACAGACTTCATTTATTTGGGCTCCAAGATCACCGCAGACGGAGACTGCAGCCATGAAATTAAAAGACACTTGCTCCTTGGGAGGAAAGCTATGGCAAGCCTAGATAGCATATTAAAAAGCAGAGACGTCACCTTACCGACAAAGATCCGCATAGTCAAAGCTATGGTTTTTCCAGTAGTAATGTATGGCTGTGAGAGCTGGACCATAAAGAAGGCTGAGCGCCAAAGAATTGGTGCCTTTGAACTGTGGTGCTGGAGAAGACTCTTAAGAGTCCCCTGGACTGCTAGGAGGTCAAATCAGTCAATCTTAAAGGAAATCAACCCTGATTGCTGATTGGAAGGATCGATAATGAAGCTCAAGCTCAGATACTTTGGTCACCTAATGCGAAGAGAGGAGTCTTTGGAGAAGACCCTGATGCTGGGAAAGATTGAAGGCAAAAGGAGAAGAGGACGGCAGAGGATGAGATGGTTAGATAGCATCACTGAAGCAATGAGCATGAAACTGAGCAAACTCAGGGAGGCAGTGAAGGACAGGAAGGCCTGGCGCAATATGGTTCATGGGGTCACGAAGAGTCGGGCACGACTTACGACTAAACAACATTAGTGAGAAAAAAGGTTACATAGGAATTGAGGTGGAAGTTTATTCAAATATGCAACATATGCTTCAGTTCCTGAGCCATTTTACTGAACAATGGCCAGAATTGCCCAATAACATTGACAAACAATGTCAATAAGCTATCTAATATAGATTTAGGTAGTATAGTACTTGCATATATGATTAGGAAAGCTGTCCTAATGGGTGGAGATCTAGACAACATGCTATTAATTGATACATTCAGAAGTGTGAGACTTGAGATCACCTTGAGAGAGACAGGGATAAACAATGGATGAAAATGGGACTTGGGGAATTAAACCCAGAGCTTCTATTGACAGATCTTTAAATCATATAAAATCCAAGTACTCAAATGATTTCTTGGGGGAACTAGCAAAACAACAACAAAATCTTATGTTTGTAGCTTGAAAAATTAGCAAAGCATAAAATGAAAATTAACATGCAAACCAAATAAGAATTTTTAAAAAGTTATAGCAGAGCAGAAAACAACCAGAAAATGAGTGTTTTATTAATGAAACTTTGCTAGAATTGGAGACTTAGTTGGTAGATTTGAATGGAACTGATGTGGCAGGCTTCTGATTATTTCAGTTTACTGTGACCAAAAAGAACGGAGAGCAAGATTTACCTGAGAATGAACAGTTAGAGGGCAAAATAGGGTGGGGAAGGGAAAAGGTTTAGGAATTATAGTAAAGCAGATAAATGAGTGCAAAAGGGGATGTTGAAATGAAGAGGATCTTGGAGACTCTATATAGAGGTGTGTCTCCTACTATTAAGCAGTATTTGGCAGAACAAGAAACAAATGAATATAGAGAAAAATGCCATACCTCAAAGTGATAAGAGTGAAATTGAGGAAATGTTAAGAGAGGGTAGAAATTCTCCACACTGAAAAAAGGGAAGGATCAGAAGATGACTCTTACTAAGAGTCTCATTGGACCAATCTAGAGAACAGCTGGAGAAACAAGTCTATGCCACAAAAGAATAAAGGAGCTGAAAATGGAATTGGCACAGAACTGCAAAACTCTGCGATCGCTTTCTCTGTCCTTCCTTGGTTATGATCTCACTGCTATAACACGCCCTTGCAATGCTGCCTTTGAGAAACTTCCTGCCGCCTCCTTTCTAGACTTACATAAAGCAACAGTGCTTTGCTTTGCAAAACTACCTTGACTGATCGTTGGAGCACTCTCCTTCAAGGCAGTGATTCCACCTGAAAAAGTAAGGCATCTCCAGTTCAGATATTTAGGTGGACCCCTTACCATAACTGCTTTGCTTTATCAGGAGCGTTGGCAGGAGTATCTTTCATGCCTGCATGGACAGAAGGCCATCAAAGCCCAGTGAAGCATATTCTGGTTGTTGAGCAGCTTTGAAAGGCCACATCAAATGAAGCAAAGTAAGACTTCTCGCACAGCTCTATCATTCACTCTTCCAATGAAAAGTAGAGAATTTGGCCTTTTGGAGCAGGAGGCAGTTACAACTCTATTTGTGAAAAGCATGAATTTTCTTGTTTATAGAAATCTTGTCCCACTGGAACCATCAAGGCTTCCATGTAAATAGCAGTCTGTGATTCTCTTGCTAGGCTTTTAATCTCTCTGAATTTCTTTGGAAAAGCAGGTGGAAAATGGAAAATAGAGTTTTGGATACTAAAATGTTCACTTGTGTTTTCTAGGAAGAGTGTGGGTTGCCCAAACAGAATAGGTGGACGAGTGCCAAATTGCTGAACTTAGCAGACTGCCAGTTTAGAACATTCACAGAAGGCACTTCTACTGGGACTGGCAGCAAACAGAAATGAATCCAAATAATTTGCACATCTCTATATCTAGTTAATGAAGAATATTACACACAAGAAATATCTTATTTCTGATGCACCTCATCCTTCCAGCACTTTCCTACCACTGTCTATAATACAGTATCATTTTCTTGTAAGCAGCCAAAACCATGGTTGCACTAAAATGTAATTTTATTTATTTTATTTATACATCACATTTATATAGCAACTCTGGGTGGCATACAATAATTAAATAAAAACAATAAAAAAATTAAAAATAGGCTTTTTGGTGAGGAGGCACAGATTTCCACATAATTTTCCTCCTTTTTGTTTTCTTTTGGGAGGCTATCAGATACTCCCCACCCCCACATTCCAGCACTGGGGTTGAAAGCTGCAGCTGAGACACTGACATGAAGGATCAGTGGGTTAGGTTTGCTTCCCACTGAAGAGGATTTGTGAACCCAACTAACTGAAGTGACAGAGGTCATATCTTAATGTAAATTTCAGTTCCTTTAGCTTTTATTAAAATGGTATGATAAATACATTTAGTTTTTCAACACTTTATGTTCTGATTCAACTATGTTCAATCAAAATGCTAGCCACTTGGCTGATACCAGAATCAGTTTCATTGTACACAGAATTAAACCTATGTGTTTGATAACTGGTTCTCCTGGAAAATTTCCAGGCTTGGAATGAATTAGTCATAAGCAGTTACTGAAGATCAAGGTACATACTTTCTGTTTAAGTGACTGATGAATTACCTATTCTTTGAAAAGCTAGAACCAATTATTCAGGACTCAAAACAAACTGCTGCCTCAATCTGTTTTGCCAGGATATATAGAGCTGACAGTAAATATCACAGAGATGTAGTTAAGAAAAAGATCTTGAAAGCAAAGAGCCGACTGTAGCATTTTAACAAGATGGCAAATAAAGTATTTATGCTAAAACTGCATATAAGAGTGTGAATGCTTTGAGAAAATCTATGTGGTCAGTAAGAGTTGACATTGTCTTGATGGCACATAATGAATGAATCAATCAATCAATGTTTTGAACATGATTTGGGAGTACTTTGGACTCTGTGTGAGCAAAACATTTCTGTGCTATTCATTAAATTAGGGACATATTTTTTCCAGGCTTCCATGCAAGCCTGAGAGAAGGCATGTCTCTTTTAAGAATCATATTAAAGATGCAGCTGTCAATTATTTGATTCTTTAAAGCAGCTGCACCATCTTTCCAGGCTCATGTGAAAGACTGAAAAAGATGTCCTAATTAATAGTAGAGAGGTGCTGTGCTTTTGTTGCTGTTGTTGATGATTTTTTATCCTGCCTTTATTATTTTTATAAATAACTCAAGGCAGTGAACATACCTAATACTCCTTTCTCCTCCTATTTTCCCCACAGCACCCTAACCCTAACCTTAACCCTGTGAGGTGAATTGGGCTGAGAAAGAGTGACTGGCCCAAAGTCACCCAGCTGGCTTTCATGCCTAAGGCGGGACTAGAACTCACAGTCTCTGGTTTCCTAGCCTGGTGCCTTAACCACTGGACCAAACTAAATTTTCATGAGGTCCAAATTTTTATCAAAGTTTATTTTATTTATCTTTTTATGTATTATTCAGGTATCTATGCCCCTCTAATCATGAAAGCCTAAGCATCTTACAGTCCTGGTGCTATAATGTACAATACAAAAAGATTTAAAAGACTGCACAGACAAGAAGTAGGAAACCAGCAACGTATCTCCCACAACATCCACTCCAGGATAGCAAACATCTCTCTCATTCTCAAAGGCCCTCTGAAAGATTCAGGTTCATATCTGGGAGATTATATTCCAGAAGAGGGAAGCATCATGAAGAAGCCTTAACAGCAGGGACCTTGGAGATGACATCCATTTGGGAAAGGGACTTTCAACACCCTTCTGTCTCTGATCTCATTGCATAGGCAGATTCTACTCAGAACAGCTCGGTCTTAAGCTATGTAGGGCTTTAAAAGTGACACCAGCACCTTGAATTCCACCCAGAAACTAGCTGGCAACCAATAACAGCTCCTGTAGTAGAAGTGTTATGTGAACAAACCAAGGTATGCTTATGATTAGCTTGGCTTCCACATGCTTCATGCTTCAGCTTCCAAATGGTCCTCTATTCCAAACTACAATTGATGTGAAATAACAAGGGCAAAAATGGCTACCTCCCCCCCCCATAAAAAAAGGCTATTTGAGGGACTGCTCTCCCCAGTTATAACTACTCATCCCATTAGGTCAGGCAGAAGGAGTATGTTGCAGGTTCTGTCTACAAGAGAGTGACACTTGATGGAACCTAGGAGGAGAGCCTTTTCTGCCACTGCACCCACCCTGTGGAACATCAATCCCCCCAAGGTCAGACTGGCTCCAACTTTACTGGCCTTCTGGAAAGGCCTGAAGATGTGGCTTTCCTATCTGGTCTGGGGATCTGGTAATGGTGGTGTGGAGCCTATAAATAATTATATTGTTGCTGAACTGACTTGTTCTGCTAATTGTATGGTATGATTTTAATTGTTTTTAATTGTTTTTAATTGTTTTGTTTTAATGTTTTAATGCTTGTGTGTGTGTGTGTGTGTGTGTGTGTATGTATGTATTGTTTTTGTTATTACCTTGCAAGCCGCCAAGAGTCACATATGTGAGATGGGTGGCTATATAAATTGAGGAAGGAAGGAAGGAAGGAAGGAAGGAAGGAAGGAAGGAAGGAAGGAAGGAAGGAAGGAAGGAAGGAAGGAAGGAAGGAAGGAAGGAAGGAAGGAAGAAAGAAAGAAAGAAAGAAAGAAAGAAAGAAAGAAAGAAAGAAAGAAAGAAAGAAAGAAAGAAAGAAAGAAAGGCAGGCAGGCAGGCAGGCAGGCAGGCAGGCAGGCAGGCAGGCAGGCAGGCAGGCAGCCACTCAGCCAGATGTTTTGGTCACAGCTTCCCCCTTCGGTTCAAGCAGAGCTACAAGCCCTAGAGGACCCCTAGATTGCTATCCTGCTCCATCTGGGAGAGTGCAACCACATTCAGAACTAAATATGGACTTTCTCTGGAATCAGTCAATTTTTTTGGCCTAAGCCTGTTTTTTCTCTAAGAGCATCCAGGGTCAACAACAAAACATCAGCCAAAATGCTCTCAGATAGACTTACAAATCAAGGCTTCTGTCATCACAACTGGACTTGCCCAGCCAACTCTGGCTGTAGTGTATAATTTTATTCTCCAATTGTTGTGAGAATAACCACAATGGTCATCAGCCAATCTTCTCACCCAGTTGGAGAAGACGGTCCAGGTAGCTTTAAACAATGCTGCTGAGTGTCTGCCTCTGGATGTGATAGACACTTCACCACTCTTACTGCCATGTTTTTGATCATATTAGTTCTTTGTTGTTCCAGGTCTCCTGTGCTGCTATATTTCCCAGAACTTCTCAGTAAACCAAGGAGCTTTTTTGGATCAGTAGACAGGGAGGTGCAACTCACAAGCAATCCTATCTAGCACTGTGGCCATCCTCATATTTCAGCAGTTGACCAAGCATTCAACAGAACTGCTTATGAGGCCTTTGAGAAAATCTCCAAGCATCCTCTGGAAATCCAAAGGATCCATTAAGCACTTGGGGCAAACCAACTCAATGGGTCATTCTTCCCTATGAATATTTGTAGTGCTAGATCTGAGATACCTTTATGGGAAAGATTTTTTTTAAGAAAAAAAATAGAATTAGTGTGTATTTTTACATTATACATACATTCACTGCATATATTCATCTGTCTTGCAATGCAAAATGAAATTGAGTTTGAAATAAATAAAAAATTCTTCCATTACTAGATGAACACTTTTGCATCTTGTAATTTTGCTTTGTTAACTAATTTTGGAGACAAACAGCCTATTATATTTTGAAAATATCACATAATCCTTTTCTTTACCTCAAGGCAATAGATACAGTATTTCAAAGCAGTGGAAAGGACCAAATGATTAAATATCTCAGTTCTGAATTCCTGTTGTTTATCACATTGAACATATGAAAGTCTTACCCTTGTAGGAGGGTTTGAAATACTGAATACATAGACCAATCTATATCTATTCCATATCAATATCACATGTATTCAGTTATTAGTCCAGCCTTCTCCAATATGGATGACTCAACTTCTAAAATTCACCCCAGATATGTGAACTCCACTTCCAGAATGATTGTGATAGCTGGGAATTCCAGAAGTTGAATTCCATACATGTGCAGAGTCCCCAAGTTGGAGTTCACTATTTAAAGGCCTTGTGAAAAAGTTCTGTGTCATTCTTTCAATACACATTTATTTCCACCTCACCTTTCCTTATCTTGTGCACCTTGTATGTATGTGGGTTTTTAAAAACTCATCTTGCAATTTTAATGCAGAATTTTTCCAAGAATATGTACTTTGTATATAGCTTTCCCAAATAAATTTGCCATGCAACTGTCCCAAAGAAACAATCCTCCATATTTGTATATAATTTTATACACAATTTTTGAATTGGGAAAGTAGATCAAATTTAATGAAATGATTCCTGGGTATTATCATGTGAGACAATGAAAATGTGCTAATGTTTTGCTAGCTGTATTTCCCCAGAATTATTACAGAGGCAATAAAAAAGTATAAACTTTCAAATAATTTAAATAGGGAGAAATGCTATCAGTTGTCCTCTACTGGTAGATAGTAATAAGTTGTGAACACAGTGAATATATTGAACACAGTTAATATATAAGGGCCTGTCATTTATTGCCAAGTCAAGTTTCATATTTGCTCTGCAGTGTGTCTAATGAAATATCAACACATATTCATTGCCTCACGTGGCATTAGCTGGAAGTCATTTCAGCAGTAAATAGCAGCTATGAAAACCTACACTCTAAGTCAAATTTCTCTGACTTCCTTTGTAGAACTACATTACTTAAAGAGGTCAGTCTTTTGGTTTGTTATTTGTATACCCCTTTTAATTATTAAGACATCTCTTAGTCCATTTGTAGCTTTCCAAAATCAAAGTTCTAATCACCCTTTTGCTGTTTATTACAAAAAGAAAAAAAATTAAGTCCTTAAATTTGTATTTAAAACATCTTTCGCTAAGGATTGAAGGAAACTCATACAGTGCTGTAAAACTTGTCAATCCAATGGTTCCTAATAGCTGAAAAGCAGTTAACAAGCAATTTCCAAAAGTGATTAGAAAAGGAAGTATGTGAACCCTTTTGAAGGTGCTGACCATGGTTTGAGCAAAAAGATGGCTATTCCATCATCTCCCAGAGCTCTAACCCTGCTGGAGACCACTGTCTTGCAGTGTCCTCATGAGGAGAAGCTGTCTGAAGCACTTATTAGTGATCTCAAGTCTTCTCCTTTTCCTGAGAAAAATTACAAAGAGCCGTTCTACTCAGTGGCTCTTCATTCAACAGCTGTGGCTGTTGGCCCCATTTTTAGTGAAGCCGTCTTCAGTTTGCCATTTCTTCCCTTGAGGTGAAAATATCCTTAGTTTTAACTATTTCTATCTCTTTCTCACTCTCTTGGGTCACACTGCAGGATGTAGTGACCTGTTAGATGTTTCTGAAAAGCAAGGAATGTATTATTCCCATCCTGCTGTTAATTTGATACTAGTTTCTTGTATTTAGAATATATAATTCCCAGAGGATCAAAACAGGGAAATAATCATCTTAACTCTACTTCTATATTCTTCACTCCTTCCCTTCCCTTCTCCCTTATACCATAAAATGATGAATCTATTCACTTTCACCAAACCCACCTCAACCCCCTTGACCATATAAAAACTTCTGGATTCTTTCTTGGTTTTTTCCTGCTATTTTCTCTTTATTAATTACTCTTCTTATGTTTAGAATAAAACACACATGCACATACATACACACCAACCTGGCAGCTTCATGTGAAATTAATAACTACTATCACAAATCTATATTTATCACTTAGAAGATTATAAAACATAATTTTGGACATAATTTCTACTCCTTAACCTTCCTTTCTTCCCTTTAATATGTAGAAAAAATATGATGAGTTCAAGGAATAGAAAGGCAGAGGATTTCACAGGATTAGAGACTATTGATTATTGGTGGTAAGCCTATCCGTCTCAATATTAGACTTGTGTGGATTAACCTAAAGATAATGAAGCATCTTGTAGATACAGTATGTATTGCTGCATCCTGAAGTTTGAGGCCAGGCCAATCCATCTTGATGAGATGCTTTGCGTCAATATCAAGAACTTCTGCAGGTACTGTACAGTATACTACACACACGTAGAAGCCTCTGTTATCCAGTGAAGTGGTACTCAGCTGTTTTAGAAGTGAGGATCCACATCATTTTGTAGTTTTGTTTCAGAGGAGCACTTTACCTGAGCCTTCAATGAATCAAAACATGGCTTTGCAAATCCTATAGCCATACTAAATATATTTTGCAGATGAATGGGTCCTAACTTCCAATCTGGTTTCAAATTAGACAAACAGAACCAATTCACAAGATCTTTTAAATCAATTACATATTAATATTTGAGGAATGGTATATCCACATCATTTAAAATAAAAGGAACTTCTTTAATACTACTTACTTGAACTTGATGAGTCAACTTAAAAGTTTTTATGGGATATACTGTAATCTATTTCAGTAAGTCTTCAAGAAGTTATTATAAAAATGAATATACTATATATCCTTTTAAAACTACATTTTATTAATCAAAGTCTTTATAGATTACAATCATACACACACATTACTCTATGTAGTAACAATGTCTATTTAGTTCTTTAGTTTTGGTTGAGAGGTCTTGAGGAAATCAGGAAAAAATTACCCAATAACCTTTGGTAATTAATTCAAGTGTGCTTTATTGACCATTTTCCCCAAGACATGATGCAACATAAGAAATTAATTTGTGTTGTTATTATCTGCCCTTTTTACATAGAAAAACACTGGAAAGCAAAGTATATCTCTATTTTTTATGTTTAATTTTTTTTTAGATCAATGGTTTTTACAAGTAAGAGAAGCAGCATTGGTTGGAAAATTAATGGAACTGCAAAGGGTCTTGAAGATTCTTTTCATTAAGGGTAACATTTCCTCTCTCTGCAAGGCACATTGTGCTGAAATGCAGACTGGAGTGATATTCAGACTTTCTGAATTTGTCTTTGAATCACTGGGGGGGGAGGGGTATTGTGACTTTCTTTGACCCAGGACTTTGGCTTTCTACCAAAAAAATGTTCTCATATCTTTCTATATCCCTTGCTGTGAGCTGTTAATCCTGCCATAAGAGTGTTCACCTTCTTTGCCTTGATTCCCTGTAGGTGAGGAAGTTCCTCCTTAAACTCCTTCTCTGACCTTTTCTATGAAATCTTTGATTTAAGCCTAAGGATACAGTATATACCTGAACAAGAACACACATTCATCACTTTTTTGGTTTTGTCCCCATATCCCTCACTCTCTATTGTCTAATGTGGGTTAAATATTACTAGATGCATTCTCCCCGCTCCTCCCAAGAAATATAGATACCACATGAAACTAATGGAGATGTAGCATGAGAATGATGGTAATATTTAAATCATACTTCATCACCTGATCTTTTTATATAACTTTGAGATTATTCATATAGTAAAAAAAAAAAAAAGGATAATATTTAAATACTGTCAGCAGTATGAGACAGTTGCTAGAAGGAACAACACAGTTTCAGACTGCATTAGAAGAAACATCTTTAAAAAGATATGCGAAGTCTTTATTCCTTGGCACTGATGAGACTACACTCTGCATACTGTGTACAACTCTGGACATCCCATTTCCAGAAGGATATTGACAGTTTACAAAGGATTCATAGTAGGACAATGAAAATCACACAGGGACTTGAGGAATGCCATATGAGGATAGGCTGAAGGAACTTAAAATGTTCTACCTGAAGAAAAGAAGACTCAGGGAAGACCTGATTGCTGTATTCAAGTACATAAAAAGAAGCTATGAAGAAGATGGCCAAGAATTATTTTCCATGGCAACAGAAACTATGACCAGAAATAATGGGTATAAGTTGCAGCTAGCTAGATTTTGTTTAAATATACAAGGAAAACAATTCTGATGGTAAGATCTGTACAGCAATGGTACAATCTACCTATGGAAACTGTGGGTTCTCCATCTCTGGAATATGTTAAGAGGCTGGACAGCCATTTTTCATGGATGGCTTAACTGGTTTTCCTGCACATTGCAGAGGTTTGGACTAGATTGACCCAGTTGTTCATTCCAACTCTACAATTCCATTATAAATAATAAGCTTGCCAAGGTAAAGCAGTGTAGTTGATTACAAAGGTGGGTTTCCACTTCAGTCTTAAATGTTTCAGCCATATCATAGCCAGTCTAATAATGCATTTGATGGCTTTCTCCTGGTGCAGCTTTCTGTTTACTATCATACAAAGGCAAGACTTAAATTCTATCTTATTTGTCATTTTACTAAAAGGCAAGATATATCAGCTAACTGGTTCCAGATTTCATATCTCTCATTGTACAGGTAGTCCTTATTTATTGACTGCAATTGGGACTAGTAGCTCCGCCCCTAAGAAACATGGTTGTAAAGTGAAATGTCATGTGACTGCGCCTGACTTACACCATCAGTTCATCAGTTCTAGTTGCAGTCATTAAGTGAATCATGCATGGTTGTTAAACATGATGTCATGTGACTGCAACTTTCAACTTCCTGCCAGTTTCCCCACTGAAGCTCGTCAGAAGCCAGCTATGAAGGTCGCAAACAGTGATCATGTGACTGTGGGATGCTGTAACTGTCGTAAGTGCGTGCTGGTTGCTAAGCACCCGAATTGCAATCACATGGCCACAGGGATGCTTCAATGGCCACAACTTTGAGGACCTGTCACAAATTTCCTTTTTCAAATGGTTGCTGAATGAGCGGTCTGTAAATGAGGACTACATGTGGAAGTTAAAGGCAAAGCTAGGAGATGTATAAGAAGTCTGTGAACATTTTACTGGGAACTGTGACAGAATGGAGAAGGTAAACACTGTCCACCAGCATGTTAAGAGATGTTCCAAAAATACAAACCATACTTGTGGTGATAACTTGAGGCTGGAAAGAGCTAGGAGAAATCAGTTAAGGCTTCTGTCTCACACACAGAGTCTCTCACAGGAGGGAAGGTGAAAGGTATTAAGAAGCTCATCCAAGGTTGACTTGGAGCTGGGCACAGAGCAGAAAAAAAAAGGATGCTCAGGAGACCAGCAGAAGCTGATATGGATGATAAAAAAAACATAGCAAACATATAGAAAGAAAAAAATATATAAGAAGTAGAAAGAGGGACAGGTCATCAAGAAAAAATATACAAAGGAAGCATGGAATTATAGTGAAAGTGTCAGAAAGGCCAAAGCTCAGCATGAGGAGAGATAGGAATATATAATCTGCAGCGAGATTATATGCACAAAGGTGGAAACATTCGACTTTACCCACAATGGAGGAATGAATGGTGAAGATGAGGAACTTGCTGAGTTGGCCAGATTGACAGCTCTGATTAGAGAAAAGACATTGTCTAAGTTTAATGCTGATTGGAAATCCCTTATTGACTTTTTGTCTGAAACAGAAACAAATGAAATTATGATACATGGTTTTGATGATTAAAAAAAATAGATTATAGAAAAAAAATATAAGTAATGCTGTAACCATAGAGTAAGAGGTTAATTTACATTTGTACTTATAACTGTCGTAAAAGAAAATCAGAAGTCACTTCTTTATGTTTTCTTTCTTTCTCTTTTTTTCCCTGCACTTTTGTCTTTGTCTTTTTCTTATCTCCTTTCTTTTTTCCCCTCTCTTTACTCTAAATATTAGTTGTTGTTAGTTTTTATCTTGCATCCTTAAAACTTTAATAAACATATGATGTACTGTATCCAATAAATATAATATTGCAAAGAAAAATAAAACTTCTTCAAATGTGTTCAAAAGCATGATCTAAAAGAATATAAACTGCTCAGTGAAAATGACAAAATACTAATGGGTACCAAAGAAAAGGCAGAACTACTAACTCTTTTTTTTTTTAATCCCCAGAAAGGAGAATCTGTCTAGCATCAGACAACTGGGAGCAGCAAGGTAAAGGGCAAAACTGAAGCTTGAGATTAATAGAAACAAGTTCAAGCAATGCTGATTTGCTTTGAAAGAGTTTTAATTTCTGTCAGGCTTCAGCTGGCAAGACAAGGCCTGGACCAATTAGGCAAGGTCACAAGAATACAAGCTGTCCTGCTAACTGATTTTTGTATCATAAAAAAGTTATAAAGCCATAACAAGAGAATTCCAGCAGCTACAGGGTTTCAAGTACAAACTCATGTATACATTTGGCCTTCCATCACATTTGCACTTCTTTCTCTTGCCCATCTGGGGGTTATTTTTGTCTCTCTCTCTCCTTTGTTTAGAAAATGATCTGATCTATAATCATGTTGCTGTTCTCAAACTCTCACAATTTCCAGGATCAGATGAATTGCATCCAGTACTGAAGGAATCTGCTGATAGTCTATCTAAAATTGTATGTACTACTTTTGAGAAATTTCAGAGAAAGGGCTTGTATAGACTTACACAATGCAAATCTTAGCTAATATAGCACAGAGCACAGGAAAAAAAAAAGACCATATAGTTCAATTCACTGTTTTTGTGATGAGCTTAGATCCAAACTTCTGAATAAAACCCCCATCTCAGCTGTGAGCTATTCCAGAGTCATTTATCTATTTCTGATTTTGTTTCTATTTTTCTCTTAATGTTGTTTCTATTTTGTTTCTATTCTTCTATTAACTGAAGCATGGAAAGCCAAGGAGGAGATAACTATCTAATGAAAAGCAAAGTGTACTGTTACACAGTTCCCCTGACCATTTCTTTGTTAAGAAAAGTGTAAGAATCCTGTATCTTTGCCTGTCAGTGACAGAGATCATCAGATGGGTATCTGTCTGCAGATACCGTCTCTATGAGCAGAATACAGTGGAACCTTGGTTTACGAACTTAATTTGTTCCGTGACTCTGGTCGCACCCCGAATTGGTCGCAACCCGTAGCAAATTTCCCCATAAGGTTCAATGTAATTACCGTTAATCCGTTCTGGTGTGGAGGACAGGAAGGCGGCTATCGCTTGGAGGGAGAGTCCCCCTCCTTACGACCACGTGTCAGGGGCGGAAAAATGGCCACGGACCACGTGTCAGGGGTGGAAAAATGGCCACAGACCACGTGTCAGGGGCGGAAAAATGGCCACGGACCACGTGTCAGGGGCGGAAAAATGGCCACGGACCGTGTCACGGGAGGGAAAATGGCCGCATATCCTGTTCATACCCTGAGGCGGAGTTCGCAAACCGAGGTAAATTTTTGCGGCCGGAGCTGGTCGTAACCCAAAACGTTCGTTAACAGAGGCGTTCGTAACCCGAGGTACCACTGTACCTCTTCCAGGACTCTTTCAAACGTACTCATCCTTCCAAAGTGCCAACTTCCAAATTGACTTCTCATGGCAGAATTTCCAAATGAGATGCCACTATTTCTTTGGCTCTCTTATAATCTGCAGACATTGCCTACAAAGGACTCTTTTGGGAGACATCAGCAGAATCTTGCTGCAAGAGAGAGACCCCTTTCAGTCAGGGTTCAGGCCAGGGTTTGGGCCTGAAACAGCATTGATCGTGCTGTTGGCTGATCTCTGGTGGGAGCGGGATGGGGGTAGTGCATCCATCCTTGCTTTTCTTGACCTCCCAAGCGGCATTCGACACCATCAATCATGGTATCCTTCTGAACTGGCTTTGCAAGTTAGGGGTAGGCAGCACTGTGCTGTCCTGGTTTTCCTCTTTTCTCCGGGGTTGATTTCAGTTGGTGGTTGATGGGGGGGTGGGGAGAGATCCAGCCCACAGCCCCTATTGTGTGGGGTTCCTCAGAGCTCAGTCCTCTCTCCTCTCCTATTTAACATCTACCTGGAGCCCCTGGGTGAGGTGATCCAATGGTCTGGGATGAGGTACCAATATGTGGATGATACCCAGTTATATGTCTCCACCCCAGGCCCATTGAGTGATTTCATGGATGTCCCATCCCAGTGTCTGGAGGCTGTAGGGGCCTGGATGGGGCACAATGGGCTCCAACTCAATCCCAGCAAGGCACAGTGGCTTTGGGTATTTGATCCTCTTGGGAACAAGGTTTTTCCATCTTTGGTGCCAGATGGGGATGCATTGCCCCAGACAGACCTTGTGCACAATTTGGGGGTCCTCTTAGACTCACAGCTCCTGATCAAAGAGCAGGTGGCTGCTGTGGCTAAGAGAGCCTTTGCACGCCTTCGGGCTGTGTGCCAGTTGCACCCATTCCTGGGCTGGGAGGCTCTCCCCATGGTCACTCATGCCCTCGTTACCTCCCATTTGGATTACCGCAATGTGCTTTACATGGGGCTGCCCTTGAAGAGAATTCAGAAGCTTCAACTGGTGCAAAATGCAGCTGCACAGGTGGTAAATGGTGCCAGATATACATCACAAGTAACACGATTACTACAGGAGCTGCACTGGTTGCTGGTGTGTTTCCAAGTGCAACTGGTTGTCACCTTTAAAGCCCTTCATGCATTGGGACCATGTAACCTAAGAGACCATCTTCTCCCAATAGTTTCTACTTGTCCAATTTGGTATAGTAAATTGGGGATTCTGCAGATCCCGTTACCAAGGAATGTTGGCTGGCAGAGACCAGAAGGCGCGCCTTCTCAGTAGTAGCCCCTGCCCTTCAGAGCATTCTTCCTTTGGAGCTCAAGATGGCCCCAACCTTGCTTTTTAAGGCTTTAAAAACTTGGCTATCTGCCCAGGTCTGGGGTCCTGAAAGTGTCATGGGCCCCGTTACCTGGTTACACCATTAGATTTATATAATTATTATGATAATTCTCAGCTGCCTATATGTATAATTTGTAATTGTTTTAATAGTTTTAATGATTGTGAAATTATTCACCTCCCAGAGTCATTTGGATTGAGATGGGCAACTATAGAAATTGAATGAATGAATGAATGAATGAATGAATGAATGAATGAATGAATGAGAGAGACACATTGGATTGAGATGGGCAACTATAGAAATTGAATGAATGAATGAATGAATGAATGAATGAATGAATGAATGAATGAATGAATGAATGAATGAGAGAGACACTAGGAGATACAGGACCCAGACAAGTACCTGGAGATGGCTGACAACCTGTTTTATCCTTGTTTTGCTGGTTGGTGGGTTGTTTAATTATTTACAGTACTGTGCAACAGTTTTAGGGAAGTGTGAAAAAATGCTGTAAAATTAGAATGCTTTCAAAAATATATATGGCAATTGTTTATATTTATCAATTTACAAAATGCAAAGTGAGCAAACAGAAGAGAAACCCAAATCAAATCAATATTCGGTGTGACCACCCTTTGCCTTCAAAACAGCATCAATTCTTCTAGGTACACTTGCATACAGTTTTTGAAGGAACTCGGCAGGAAGGTTCTTCCAAACATCTTGGAGAACTAACCACAGATCTACTGTGGATGTAGGCTGCCTTCTGTCTCTTCCTGTAATCCCAGACAGACTCCATGATGTTGAGATCAGGGCTCTGTGGGGGCCAAACCATCACTTCCAGGACTCCTTGTTCTTCTTTATGCTTAAGATAGTTCTTAATGACATTGGCTGTATGTTTGGGGTCATTGTCCTGCTGCAGAATAAATTTGGGGCCAATCACACACCTCCCTAATGGTATGGCATGATGGATAAGTGTCTGCCTGTATTTCTCAGCATTGAGGACACCATTGATCCTGACCAAATCTCTAACTCCATTTGCAGAAATGCAGCCCCAAACTTGCAAGGAACCTCCACCATGCTTCACTGTTGCCTGCAGACACTCATGATTGTACTGCTCTCCAGTCCTTCAGTGAACAAACTGCCTCCTGCTACAGCCAAATATTTCAAATATTGACTCATCAGTCCAGAGCACTTGCTGCCATTTTTCTGCACCCCAGTTCCTATGTTTTCGTACATAGTTCAGTCACTTAGCCTTGTTTTCACGTCAGAAGGATGGCTTTTTGGCCGCAATACTTCCATGAAGACCACTTCTGGCCAGACTTCTCTGGACAGTAGATAGGTGTACCTGGGTCCCACTGGTTTCCGCCAGCTCTGTGCTGATGGCACTGCTGGACATCTTCTGATGTCGAAGGGAAGTAAGCATGATGTGTCTTCCATCTGTTGCATTAAGTTTCCTTGTCCAACCACTGCATCTATAGTCCTCAACGTTGCCCGTTTCTTTGTGCTTCTTCAGAAGAGATTGAACAGCACATCTTGAGACCCCAGTCTGCTTTGAAAGGTTTGCCTCGGAGAGACCTTGCTGATCCAGTATGACTACCTTGTGTCTTGTTGCTGTGCTGAGTCTTGCCATATCATGCCACCTGTGACATGAAGCTGTCTTCCACAACCTCACCTTAGTATCAGAGTTTGGCTGTTCCTTACCCAGTTTGAAGCCTCCTACACAGGTGTTTATGTTTCAGTTAATGGCTGTGTTTCAACCTACATATGAAATCGATTATCATTAGCACCTGCTTGGTATAATTGGTTAAGCATACATCTGACTCTAATCCTACAAGATCCCTCACTTTGTGCAAGTGTACAAAGTGTGCAAGTGTAAGAATTGATGCTGTTTTGAAGCCAAAGGGTAGTCACACCAAATATTGATTTGATTTAGATTTCTCTTGTGTGCTCACTTTGCATTTTGTAAATTGATAAACATAAACAATTACAATATATATTTTTGAATGCATTCTTACTTTACAGCATTTTTTCACACCTGCCTAAAACTTTTGCACAGTACTGTACCTTCATGCCAGGTACAGATTTAACCACTGGAATTTTCCTGACCTTCTGTTATTTGATGGCCCTGCGGGACATTACATTAAAAAATGGTTACCCAGTATAAGAAGGCAGAGCCTACCATGGCTCACTGCTCACTGCTGAAAAAAACAAGGCTGCCATGGCTGATAAGACTATACAAAAGGACACTCAACCCCTGTTAAAATATAACGCTCATTCTTCTGGAAGTGGATACTCACCAATTTCTCGAGCAGCTGCTAGATTGATTCTAAGGGGCAAGTTACATCAGTACAGTGCAATTGAAGAAGAGGACCTAACAGAGACTTACCTCAAGAAGATGTTGTAAATGGTGGTCATGTGACCCTGATATGCTGCAACCGTTGTAAATGCATGCCAATTGCCAAGTGCCCAAATTTTGATCACTTGACTGCAGGGAAGTCTGCAGGGACTGCTGCGACAGTTGAAAGTGCAAGGATTGGTCGTAAGTCACTTTTTTCAGTGCCATTTTAACTTTGAACAGTCATTAAATGAATGGTCGTAAATCAAGGATTACCTGTACAGGGCACAGCTGACTATCACTGAACCCAGTATTCCCTCTCTTCCCTGCCACGGTGTTTGATGTCAATGACAGAAAAGAGGGTTTTTTCCTCTCTCTCTTTAATGCAACTACCATTGTACCACCCTTTGCAGCACATAGAACTGTAGAAGAATAGATTAAGAAAAGAAAATCTACTCCCTGATCTGACCTTTTACCACGTTTGTTGAACACACCTGATCTGCCCTGGTTGCAAATGGTTTTCCAGGCTTGATTCAAAAGATCAGTCCAAGGGATTCTCAAACTGTGGGTAAGGACCCACTTAGGGATTATGAGCAATTTAGAGGGGAATAATATATTAAAAAAAAAAAAAAAAAAGCTAGTGTAGACCAAACTGGAGCACTGTCAAAATTGTTTTAGTTTAGATTTAATGACAGATGGGTAATCTGAAGCACTCCACATGTTGACACTCTAAAAGCTGGCATGCCAGTGTTGCTGAACTACAACTCCCAATATCCATAGCAAGCATAATCAAGGCTGAGAAGTGTAGTTCAGCAATATCTGAAGTGCCAAAAACTTACCTCACCGTGGTCTGAAATAACTGCTGAAAAATAGCATTTAACATTATGTGAAAATTAGGATGCAACCTTAATGCTACAGATTTTCCAGTTCTGATGAAGGTTTTGAACTCTATTTATGTGATCATGACACATATAGAGCATTTATCAAAGTGGGTGAAGAATTCATTCCATCACCACATTTATGTGCAAATTTGCACTTTTTTCACTTTCAAAATACATGTCCCCAATTTCTGTTGCAAAGTCATCTTAAAATTAAATATATAAATAAATGTGCAAAATTGCATTATATTTGGAAAATTGCTTATATAATTTTTTACCTTAGGGGGTAATCTTAGGGTACATAAAATGCATATATTCAGAGTAATGCATGTAACATGTTCACGAATTTGCCAGAATTCTGCCACTGAAACATTTCAGGAGAGAACTATTTCATTAAAATGGAAACAGGTATTGACTTACCATTACACTTGACAATTTTTTTTTAACTCTAAAGCAGATAACAGCCTCATTACCTTTGCTGATATAACACTGACTGTTAACCAATTTAAAAAATAAACTTCAGTTTGTTTTTTGTTATTATGAACTTAACTGCTCAGAACATTTCATGTCTTAAAATAATAACAGAAGTACTGTATAGTTTCTGGCTTGGATCCAAACCTCCTCTTAAGTGAACTTACAGGAAGGCCTTTGATTCAAGGGAGGCTCTACTTGATGGAGAAGGGAGGGAAGAATTTCTTGTGTTATCTCTTCCTTGACACATCCTCCAGAGCAGTCTTCCACTGCATGGAGGACAACAGACTAGGGGCAAAGGACAACTTACACCTCCCCTTGCCCCCCATCCATCAGCAGGACTACAGGTGAAGTAACAATGGTGCTAAAAGAGTAACTACAACCAGTCCTTGCATTTATGACTGTTGCAGCGCCCCCATGATCACATGATTGATATTCAGGTACTTTGCAACCGGTGGCCATTTACAACCATTGCAGGGTCCCACAGTCATGTGATGACCATCTGCACACTTCACAACCAGCTTCCGACAAGCAGAGTCAATGGAGAAGCTGGCAGTAAAATTACAAGTTGGAATCATGTGATATCTCGCTTAACGTCCCACAGTGATTCACTTAACTGTGGCTGAAGTGACATCATAAGTCCACTGCAGTCACATGATATTTCATTTAACGACTGCATTGATTAATGTTAGAATTGCCAGTCCTGGTTGTGGTGGTTAAGCAAGGTGTCAAGTCCACAAACTCCAAACCCTAATTCAGAAGAATTCTTATGAAACTGGGCCTGGTTCAGATAAATGCTCCTTTATTGGTTGGTACATGCAGCTTGAAGCAAAGCATTGCTAAAACTAAAGCCCACATAAATTTCCCTCTACTTTTCCCCTTTTCCCCCCTTTCTATTTTGGTGCCTGATTTCTTTCTTACAAGATTGTGGCCTTGTAAATTCCTCCCCTTGATAACATAGTCCTTCCTGGCCTTCAGGCCACCACCAGTTGTGTCTGCTTTCAATTCTTGCTGTTAATTCCCATATCAATGTAAGTACCTTTCCATCTCAAAGCAATACCCCAAGCACACCTATTAACCTATTATTTCTAACCCTATTATTTCTAACCCTAACCCCCTTGTTACAAATGGCAGAATCAAATCAAGCAAACTCCTATTGACTACTATAGCTATTAAATTGGTCTTCTTGTGATTAACATTTGATTGATGTAGGTTCTGACACAAGGACTACCTGTATTTAGGCTCCTCAGATCCAAACCTCAGAAAATATACGGTGAAGGATTCTATGTATGATGCTGAAACCTACCAACAAAATTTGGGGTTTCTTGTTGTGATGGTGATATGCTCTATTCATATGACCAATGAATGAAATATTATTTTCCTTAGCTACCCTTTTTGGCATATCTTTCCCATCCTTTCCCATTTCTCTTCTTTTTTAAATGTTGCTATTTTTGTTTCTGTACAAAGTGTCCAAAACATCAAGTGAAAATATCTAGAGTTCATAATGGTATAATTACAAGTGTTCATTATCAGCATCATATTGTAGTTTAGAGGTAAAAGAGAGCTTCTATCTGATGTACATGTGTGGATATTTAATTCATTTCCCTTTAAGGCTCACTTCACTCTTTCTCAGTATGTTTCTTCAATTCTGCAGATTTGAAACAGTGAGGAGAAATTATATAAGATCTATTTCAGCAGTAGAAGAGATGTGATCTGTACCAATTCTCTAGGAGCTAAAAAAGGAAAGGACAATAGAAAATATTTCCTGACAGAAATGACCAAGAAAGTAGAGCTAATTAAGCATTTTATACTGGCTGGAGCAGTTAAATTTCATGCTTTATAGTCTTATATGTATTAGTCTTCATGAGCAAGATGTCATACAACAAACCTGTAGCTCATCATAATTGCTATTTAGTCAAAAGAGCTGATTTTAGTAGACAGACATTGATTTCTAGCCTGTCATTATGCAAAAGGCTATGGATATAAACATTTATCTTACAAAGTCATATGGAGTAAAATGAAACTCAGGGGACTATCGTTGATTTTAATAGATTAATTTAACTATCTCCAGAATCTATAAAAATCAAAGCTGAACTTTCCAAAGCTGGCAACATTTAAACATGAACCTCCATAACACATTGTTACTGTCTGAAATCTGAAGACTAGAATGTCTACAAAAAATGATATATTGCTCCATAAATGGAAATTGCCAATGTTGGATTCATGGCAATGGATAGGAAGGAATATAATTTGTGAGTAACAGTTCTTGCTTCATCTCAGCAGGAAGACTGCACCATTTCCAGAGCTAACATAACCAGATTGCAGAAATTTGGGCAACCACTAGATGGAAGCAAAAAATCAAAACAGAACAAAACATTTTTCTGCATGTATTTGTTGCCAGCTAATGGTCATCCATGATTTTGCAGCCAAGTTCTGGTTACTCTTCCCATTTCATCATAGTGTTTTGCAGAAGGGACACTGAAATTGTCAATCCTACAAAGTCATCCTCTTTGCCCTCTACAGAAATATACCGTAGGACCAATAGGTGATTTTGCTAATTTTCTTTGAGAGTTGTAAACATTTTAGTGAAGTCATGACACCTTGTCCACTTACACATGCATCATCCCCAATTCCACCAAAATGTTTTGAAGTTGGCCATCCAAATGTCTTTGTTCCTGTTGGCTTTGAAAGACAGGGAACAGAAAGGAGCCAGTGAGACAAGGAATGCAGAAGCCATGAGCATCTTCCAGACAACCAATAGGAGAATGTAAAAATCATGATCTAATTGGGATCTGCAGATGAACCTGATGAAACAAAAATTCTCTCTTGTCCACTCTATTAGGAAAGAGGAAAATGAGTTATTTGCAAACCCCTCCTCCCCATACTTGGTACATACAATTTGTGTTTGACAAATTTTTGGAAAGAGAAATCTGAGTTGTTTGTATGTGAGGAAAGCTGCCTGGCTGTCCAGACAGCATTCTCCTTGCATATAAATGCCTATTGAAAGCTGAGATGGTGAGAGAAAATCATAGTTTTTCAAGCCAGGTGCTTTCCCCCACATCTGCAACAGCTGTAAAGCTTCTATACATGTATGCGTGGGGAGAGAGTAATGGTGTACTGAAACCAGAGGCTGGGAGATAGGAGACAGCAGAACAGAAAATCCATATGGGTGAATTTTTAAGGGCTTTGTGAAACTGACTCAGAACTGACTAGAGGGATGATATCAAATTTACTGAGGCTGATGGTGAAATCTATGAAGAGATCCAAATTCAAGCAATGGGGGTGAGACAAAACTTCCTGTCAATTGGGAAATGGCCTTCTCTAAGGTCCATGGAGCACTGGCACTGCAAATTGCTAAAGAGAAGATTTAGAATTTCAGGTATGCCACACTTCAGCTGAAAGGAAATTGGCTTGACAGTCTAAACAGTAATGGGAACACAAATGTGCACTGAACCTGGGTTGAGACGAAGATCACAAGCGTACGGATCCTGGAAGGTTGTAGCATTGGGCGCTTCCTGGGTAAATGCTAAATATTAATGACTCCTTCCACTCTTCATCCTGTAATCATCATCCATCTCAATCCTGCTGCACTTTCTGTGGCTGGGTTTTTTTTTGGGGGGGAGGAGTCAACTGAGTAGGAACAGAAACACAAAAGCCTTAAATACATTTTTAGCTGATGTAACTCCCTGGCCCTGAACTTTTCTTTTGAAAGCGTACATATTTCTTTTCTAAGGGCACCTTGGCAATCAGTGCTCTTTTCATACAAGTTATTAAACAAACTACTATAGTACTGCCCTTTTTGTTTGTTTGTTTCTCAAGTAAATCATCTCTATGTTCTCCCAAGAATTGTTAACTAAAATCACAGTGGGGCAAGCACATCTTTTTTTTTTTTTTGAAACTCAAACTGGAGAAGGTGCTCTTAGATGTGCACAGATACCCCAACAACGATTCACTTGAAGTTGATAGCATTAATTCCCTGGGATTTCCTTTTTTCAATGAAGAATTATAGTACATAGATTTGGCTGCATCTGTTTTTCCCCTCACAATGGATTCTTATATCTGAAAACTTGATCTATTAAACAGAAAGCGTTTCAGCCATATCTTGCTTTATACTATTAGGAAATAGGATATAAGAAGATACAGATTTCCACACAGCAATTTGGAACTTTCCCTTGAGTTTGATTTTCTAAACTAGTCTACAGACCTTTGATTTCCATGTGCTCTTCCATCCATGAACTAACCTGGTCTGACCCTGCTTAGCTAAGTCAAGTCAAGGCCAACAAGGCCCAGTCTCTTAGTAAAGATTGTGAGTTTTGTTTGTGTGTGTCAGCCCAACAAGGTAGACCAGACTAAGAAAACAATGCCACATAGGTCAGGTTACTTTTACTGTAACAGCTATAGTAACAGAAACTTGCAAGTCTGAACACGCTTCCCTCTTCTTCCCTTTATCTTTGTGTGAACTAGGGAGGGGCCTGTCTGAAATATTTACTCAAATTAATTTCTTGGCCCGGGCTCAAACCCCTTCGTCCTGTCTTTCAAGGCCATTCCCTATGCCCTCTACAGTTTGTATATTAGATTTATATCAATAAAGGCATTACTCAGTTCAGCACCTGGTGTTTGTGAGATTTGCCCCGTTCGACAGAGAAACTCTCGTGACACGTGTGGTTCACAAAGAAGGTTTACTCATGCGTAACGTAGTAGTCACAAGCAAAGCCAGGACTGGCTTGGTACAATTGCATCACTTGTTATATTCCCCCCTTCCCGCGCTTTTTCCCGCCTCGTGATCGCGTTGCGGCTGTGGGCTATTAGGCCCCCCAATGTCCCCCCTGATCGTTCATGATGGCAGGGTCGGTCAGATTCCATTGTCCTTGATTGCCAGTCCCCCTCCGGCTGGGTTGGCCCCTCCCTGCTACGTGCAGACCCGCGGGTTCTGTGCTGCGTTGCGATCTTGTTTCGCTGCCCTGCGGCCCCGTTCCTTGCTTGCTCGCGCCGTTATCAGTTCATAATTAAAAGCTTCCGCTGCGGTTTTCCTGTTTAGCTGGCCGCAGGTGGCTCGTTAATTAGCGGCGCTTTCGGTTCCTCTTTTCCCCGCTAGCTACCGCCGGTGGATTCCGCGTGGTCTGGTTGCGAGCTTCCCTGCAACCCCGTGCTTCCCTGAAGCCTCGTGCTGACCAAACCTGACATGCCACCCCCCTGACGACAACTCCCCCCCCTCGGTCCTATTTCGGCTTCCCGGGGTATTTACTGTAAAAGTCCCGCACTAGGTCCGGCGCCCTTATGTGGGTTTTACTCACCCATTCGCTGTGGGACTTGGGGAAATGTTTCCATTGCACTAGGAGCTGGGTCTGCCCCTTGTGCCTCCGGGCGTCCAGTATCCGGTTGATTTCGAAGTGCTGCTCCCCCCCGACCATGATGGGTGGCGGTACTCCCTCCGCCTTGTGCCAGGCGTTCCCCGGCTGGTGCAACTTTAGCAGGCTGCAATGGAACACCGGGTGGATCTTCCCGAGGCTTTTCGGGAGCGTCAGCCTGACGGTCACCGGATTGATGACCTCCGAAATGGGGAACGGCCCCACAAACCTCGGGCTGAGGTTTGTCGATGCCTGGTGCGTCTTTAGGTTTTTGGTTGACAGATACACCTGGTCCCCCACTTTCCACTTTTCCTCGGGGAGCCTCTTGCGGTCCGCGTGCTTCTTGTAGTCGGCTTTGGCTCTTTGCAATGCCGCGTGCGCCGCTCGCCGGGTCTCGTCGATTTGGGCGAACCAGGCGTCCAGGGAGTTGATCTGGGATTCCGGCTGAGGCAGCTCCGGCATGGGGACGAAATCTCTCCCGGTGGCTACTTTGAACGGAGAGAACCCGGTGCTCTTGTGGACGGCGTTGTTGTATGCCACCTCCGCGAATGGTAGTAGCTCCGCCCAATCGTCCTGTTGGTGCCCCACGTAGCAGCGCAGGTACTGTTCGAGCCCCCCGTTCAGGCGTTCCGTGGCTCCGTCTGTCTGCGGGTGCGCCGCGGAGGATAGGGCTTGTTTCGTCCCCACCCGCTTCAGGAACTCCCGCCAGAACCGCGCGATGAAGTTGCCGCCCCGATCGCTGACGATACGTCGAGGTGCGCCGTGGAGTCGGTAGACATGTTGCACAAACAGTTTCGCCAGCCCCTCGGCCGTGGGGACTCGCCGGCACGCTACAAAGTGCGCTTGTTTGGAGAATAAGTCCGTGACCACCCAAATGGCGGTCTTCCCCTTACTCTCCGGGAGCTCCACTATGAAGTCCATGGCGACCTCTTGCCAAGGGCCGTCGGGTTCCGCTACCGGCTGGAGTAGGCCTCTAGGTTTGCCTTTGGCTCCTTTCGCTGTTGCGCACACCGGGCAACCCCCGAGTACGCCTCCACGTCCTTCCGGAGCGTGGGCCACCAAAACTGCCGCCGGATTAAGTGGAGTGTCTTTACGAAGCCGTAATGCCCCGCGCTCCGGCTGTCGTGGGCTCTCTCCATGACCTCCCGTCGGCAACCCTCGGGCACGTACAGCTTTCCTTCGTGCCACCACAACCCCTCTTGGCCGGCTAGCGCCTCTCGGTTCTGCTTGAGCCAACCGTCCCGCTCCGCTGCCTCCGCGAACCCTTGCCTTACTTCAGACGCCGCGTCCCGTCGCTCCCCCTTGGTCTGGCTTCGGGTCACCGCCTTTGCAGCCAGCCTGCTGGCGGGGATGACGGAGTCCACGATCTCCTCCCGTAGGCTGGCGTGTTGGGGCATGCGAGACAGTCCATCCGCTAAGAAGTTGTGCTTCCCGGGGATGTGTTTCAGTGTGAACCTGAACCTCCCGAAGTATTGGGACCACCGTGCCTGTTTGGGGGATAGCTTACGCGGGGTCTTCAGGGCCTCGAGGTTCTTATGGTCCGTCCACACCTCGAACGGTTCAGTTGCCCCCTCCAGTAGATGCCTCCACGTGGCCAGCGCCCACTTGACCGCGTACGCCTCTTTCTCCCACACCATCCACCTCCTCTCCGTCTCGGTGAATTTGCGGGAGGCGTAGGCGCACGGGTGGATGGCCCCCTCCGGGCTGGGTTGGAGCAGGACTGCTCCCGTTGCCACGTCTGATGCATCCACTTGGATTATAAACCGCCGGTCTGGGTCGGGATGGCGCAGGATCGGCTCCGCGGTGAACCGCTGTTTTAGTTCCTCAAACGCCCCCTGGCATTCTGCAGTCCACGCGAGTGCCATGCTGGGCTTGGGGGATTTCCCAGTGCCCTTGGTTTTTAGCAGGTCGGTTAGGGGAAGGGCGATTTGGGCGAAGTTCGGGATGAACTGACGATAGAAGTTCGCAAACCCTAGGAAGCTTTGGAGTTGCCTCCGGGTTCGCGGCGCTTCCCAGCCCAGGACATCCCTTACTTTCGCCGGGTCCATCTCAATTCCCCGGCTGGATATTCGGTAGCCGAGGTAGTCTAGTTGCTCTCGATGGAACTCGCATTTCGAGAGCTTTGCGTACAGCTGTGCCTTCAGCAGTCTCTGGAGCACCGTGCGCACCAGGCTCACATGCTCCGCCAGGGTCTCGGTGTAGATGAGGATGTCGTCCAGGTAGACCAGGACGCCCCGGTAGAGTAGGTCGTGCAGCACCTCATTAATTAGCTGCATAAATACCCCCGGGGCCCCTTTTAATCCGAACGGCATCACGGAAAACTGGTAGCTTCCGAGCGGGATGTTGAACGCCGTCTTCCACTCATCTTTTGCGCGGATCCTAACTCTGAAGTAGGCTTCGCGCAAGTCCAGTTTTGTGAACACCCTCCCCTTCGACAGATGCGACATCAAGTCCTTCATCAGGGGGAGGGGGTATTTGTACTCCGTGCTGATTGCGTTCAGCCCCCGGTAGTCTACGCACATACGGAGCGAGCCGTCCTTCTTCTCCCGGAATAACACCGGGGCCGCTAATGGTGACTTCGCGGGTTGGATGAATCCCCGTGCTAGGTTCTTGTCTATGAACTCGCGCAGGGCTCCCATCTCCCTCCTCGACAGGGAGTACATTTTTGGCTTAGGCAGGGTCGCTCCTGGCTCTAGCTCGATGGCGCAATCACTGGGCCGGTGTGGTGGGAGCTGGTCAGACTCCTTCTCCCCGAACGCTGCCGCCAGGTCTCGATACTGCCTCGGGATTCCGCCGCCCGTCGGGGGTTCCCCGGGTCCGGCCCCTCGCTTTGCGGTCGCCTCGCCAGTCGCCGCTGCCTCCCCTCGCCTCGGGATCGTGGCGGGTCTCCGGGGTCCCGGCGCTGCTGCTGCTGCTGTTGCTGTTGCCGCCCGGGTCTCGGGCCCCATCTGCTCTCGCCCCGTCTCCTGGTGTCCCGGACCCTCCGCTTGTCCGCCGGTGGTTGCGGCTGCCTCCGTCTCCACGGCCCGGTCCCCTCTGCTCTCGCCCCTCGCCGGTTTGTCGACCCCGAACCGCACTGCCTCCGCCGTCCAGTCGACTCGTGGGTTCCGCCGCCGCAGCCACGCCAAGCCGAGTACCACCGCGTAGTCGGCCACCGGGACCACCACGAACCTCAGTTCTTCCCGGTGACTCCCGATCGTCATCTGGACCGGCTCGGTGTAATACTGAGCTGGCCCCCCCCCTGCCAGCGTGCCATCTAACTGGCTGAATGAAATGGGCTCCCGGAGGCGCCTCAGCTGAAGCCCGAGCCCCGAGACCACCGCTGGGTGCATCAAGCAGTGGGTGCAGCCCGAGTCCAGTAGCGCCCGTAGCTGCGCCTCCCCTCCGGATCTCACCCCCGGACGTGTATCCTCACCCGGAACGGTGGGCAGTCCTCGTCTCCTATTGGGTCCGCGCGCCTCGACTCCCCTGCTCGCACTGGGACGCCGTTCAGTGCGAGCGCGCCTCGTTTCCCGCCGGCTCCGAGTCCTCTCTGGAGGATGCTGTCTCCGGGGTCGACCACCCCCCGCGTCCTTTCTCGGTCACCGCCGCCACTGCCCCCTTCCGCGGTCGGTCACCGGTCCTTTTCCCGTTCGCACGCGGGGTTTTGACTTCGGGCCGTGGTGGGGCGCCTTCCCGCTCCGTCGGGCACTGCGCCGCTCGGTGGCCTCTGCCTCCGCATCGGAAGCACAGATTCGGGGCTCTGGTCGCCTCTCGCCTCCCGGTGGACTGCCGTCGACCGCTCCGTCTCTCCTCGGGGGTCCTCTCCCTCGGCCGGTCCCTCGTCTGGTCCCGTCATCTTGTGCTCTGTTGGATCTGCCGCCACGCCGATTCCGCCGTTCCGGCCAGCCAGATCCAATCCTTCACTGTGGACGGGTCGTCCCGCCCCAGTGCCCGTTCCAGGATCTCTGGGTTGAGTCCCCTCTTAAAATACTTCACCTCCAGGGACTCCGGCCAGTCCGCGAGCTTCTCGGCCAACCTCCGGAACTCCAGGGCATATTCCGATACCGATTTGCCCCGCTGTCTGAATTGTAGGATGTCGTCCTCCGCCCGCTTGGCGCTCAATGTGTCCTCGAATCTGTCCCGGAGCGCCTGCATGAAGTCCGGGAAACTCCGTAGTTCCGCCGCGTTGGCATCGTACAGCCCGATCACCCAGCTGGCGGCTTGGCCATCTAGCAGCTCGGCCACGTAGGATACCCTGTCCTCGTCTCTAGCGAATAGGTGACCACCCCTCTGCATGAACCCCCTGACGTGCGTCAGAAAGTGCGGCAGCTGTTCGGGGTCCCCTGAGAACTTCCCAGTGATACCTCGAAGTCTCAGGGCGTCTGCCGCCCGTTGGTCCTCCGACCGGGGCGCCGTGGGTGGTGCCGGCGGGGGTGTCGGACCGCCCCCCTGTCGCTCGCCTCCTCGTTCACCGCCGGTGGCCCCACTCTCTGTAGTAGGGTCTGGAGCATCGCCTCCACGGCGTCTAGGCGTCGCTCGACTCTCTCCTCTAGTCGGGCGAATTTCTCGCTCCACTCACGGTTCCGGAACCCCGAACCCCGGGTCATCGTAACGCCTGAATCGTCTGGTCCTTGGTTCACGCCCATCGACCACCGCTCGGATGGAGTGCGCCCGGCCCTGGCCGCTGCCCCGTCGCTCCCGGGCGGCTTCGACCGCCCTTCCGCGAGCCTGGATCCCTCGCGCTCCAGCTGACCCACGGATCGCTCGTCGCTGGTCATGCCTGTATTGAGAAAGAAAACGCTCCTCGGTGGTACCGGGTAGCGCTGACGGTGAGTCCTGGCTTTATGTGAGATTTGCCCCGTTCGACAGAGAAACTCTCGTGACACGTGTGGTTCACAAAGAAGGTTTACTCATGCGTAACGTAGTAGTCACAAGCAAAGCCAGGACTGGCTTGGTACAATTGCATCACTTGTTATATTCCCCCCTTCCCGCGCTTTTTCCCGCCTCGTGATCGCGTTGCGGCTGTGGGCTATTAGGCCCCCCAATGTCCCCCCTGATCGTTCATGATGGCAGGGTCGGTCAGAGTCCATTGTCCTTGATTGCCAGTCCCCCTCCGGCTGGGTTGGCCCCTCCCTGCTACGTGCAGACCCGCGGGTTCTGTGCTGCGTTGCGATCTTGTTTCGCTGCCCTGCGGCCCCGTTCCTTGCTTGCTCGCGCCGTTATCAGTTCATAATTAAAAGCTTCCGCTGCGGTTTTCCTGTTTAGCTGGCCGCAGGTGGCTCGTTAATTAGCGGCGCTTTCGGTTCCTCTTTTCCCCGCTAGCTACCGCCGGTGGATTCCGCGTGGTCTGGTTGCGAGCTTCCCTGCAACCCCGTGCTTCCCTGAAGCCTCGTGCTGACCGAACCTGACAGTGTTCACTTCTCCCATTTTTCCACACAACCACAATCCTGTGGAGTAGGGTAGACTCTCATGAGATTTGTAAAACCAGAAAAAGCCTGTGTAAGCATAAAAATCACTGGACTATGTGAACAAAAATGAGCCTGAATCCCACATTTCTAAAAAGCTACTCAAATAATTTTCAAGCACTGAGAACTAGTCCTTCCAAAAATAAAGTCCATAGCTAGCATCAGATTGCTAGCAAAATAATGTTTTAGGATCATCCAACACAAATTAGAGCCTATACAGAAAGGGAAATGCCAGATATTCAAGCTGATTTTAGAAAAGGCCAGGGAACAAGAGACATTATTGCTGATGCACACTGGATAATTGAGGAAGCCAAAGAATGCCAAAAAGAAGTCAGCATGTGCTTCATTGATCATAGAAAGGACTTTGATTGTCAAGCTCTGAAATGTGAAGGCCTTTGATTCCACATGTCAAGCTGTGGAAAGGGAAGCCCAGAACATCTCATTGTCCTCATGCAAAACTTATTGTGGTATATGGGTTTTTAGTGGCCTGGCATGGTTACCATTCTGCTGGCATAAGCCAGCCATTGGGGTGAGTAAAAGGAGAAAAAGAAGCCCAGTTTTGGCCTTGAAGGGCAACTGTGCTGTCACGAGGCCTGATGAGCTTACCTGGCTGCTAGCCACGGCTGTGGTGGTGAGATGTCAAGACAGCAGTTCTATTGGTCCAGCCTGGTATATAGCGGTTAGGGACTAGAGCCCTGGGGGGACACCCATCTCTTCAGTTGCTGGGGGATGTGCTGCCAGTCTAACCTAAAAATTAGAGAGAGAGAGAGAGAAGGAGAGAGAGAAGGAAAGGAGAGGAGAGAAAAAGTTTGTGCACAGAGTGAATGGAGTAGCTGGAAAGAATGGAGTGGCTAGAGGGAAAAGTTGTGGGGAGAAGTTAATTGTACAGAGCATTTGTTGGTTCCTGGTCAGGAAGGGAGAAGAAAAGTGCAGAGGTGGCTTCTCTGAAGACTCAGAGGAATGAGAGCTCCACCCAAGATCCAAGAACAGGAAGGCGGGACCCAGCTAGCTGCAGGCAGTAGCTTCACCCAAGACCACAGAGGGGAAGAAGGGATCAGCTGTCAGCAGAGAAGCCCTGGTCTCTGGGGAAGGACTGGGCAGGAGACCCTGAGAGAGGTTCTTCCCCCAACAGAGAAGCAGTAGGTGTTCAGCGGAGCAGTTCCAGGAGAGATTAAGCTATGCTGTGCACACCTCAGTAAATTCCAGCCCATTCCTTTCTTTTCACTCTCTCTCTTGTGAAGCCAAGAAATGGGGGAGGGAGATGGAGAGAAAGGGGGAGGAAGCAGGAGAGCTAGAATGGGATAGTCTGTAGAGGGGGGAGACTTAGGAGGAAACCTGACACCAGGTGAACACCAGTATTATGTTGTACATATCCGTTGTAATTACCTGCTGTAAATAGTAAAAAGAATAAAAGGCTTCACTGTCTTGTTTTCTGTGTCAGTTGCCACCCTTGCAAAACAATACACCTCCAGTTTAAAAAAACAAAACAAAACACTGTGACACATATACACATGTTAGGAAGCCACTGTACTGAGACAACATGGCAGAACAGATTGGTTCCGGGTTGGCAAAGGAGTGAGGCATGGCTATACATTCTCCCTTAATTTATTTAGCCTGGATTGAGGGAAGCTGGATTGAAAGAAGATGAGTGTGATTTTAAAATTGGAAGAAGAAAAATCAATAACATCTGCTATGCTGATGATATTACTCTGAAATGCAAATGACCTGGAAGTCTTAGTCAAGACTTGTACCAAGATGGTACAAACTAACACTTTGTATGGTAGCAGTGAAGAACTTGGAAAAGATATTCAAATGCCTTAATGTATCTATACCTACAAAGATTAGAACTGTGCAAACAACGTGACATTCTGAAGCCACATTGGATTTGAAGAAGCAGGATAGAAAGAGTATTGACACTGTTGAACTTTGGTGTTGGAGAAGACTCTTGACCATGGAAGATATCAAAACAGCAGTCTCACTTAATGCACAAAGGACCAGGCTCAATAATCATAATGTGGACACATTATACAATGACCCAGCCCGCTGGAGAAGTTCACAATGCTGGGAAAGATGGAAGATAGAGAAGAAGGGATGACCAGCAGCGAAGTGGATACACTTAATTATAACAGCAGTGAATACACTATTGACAGACCTGAAAGGCCAGATATAAGACAGATCATCTTGGAGAAAGCCTATCTATGTGGTTGCTAAGAGTTGACACCAATTTGGTGGTAGTGAATCAATCAAGCTTTTAAAAATATGTATGACAATGTTCACTTCAACTGTTTGATTCATTCTGTTATCTACCTTAAGTAGGTAAGTGGAGGAATATGACTTGCTCAAGATTTTTAACTACATCCTGGACTAATATCTGGATCTTTCATTCTGTGACATTATTGCATTCTCTTTATGAATTAGTCTCTATATATGTATGTAGTGGGTGACCGTTCTTCTAGAATATTACCAGTGAAAAGATATTCTGACTAATTTCAACATAAGGGTTATGCCTCCTCATTACCTTTAGTTGTAGCAAAGAGACTACAGGCCAGTTTACATTTGCTTAAGCACATTTTCTCATTTCCTAATTCAGCAATCTATCTAAGGATGTACAATCCCAGTATATTGCTAGTTACATAATGCCTGAGTCTGGGGCCTGGGTGTCCTGCTTCTGATTTCAAATACTGACTCACACACAGTTGCTATGGTAATTTACAGTTTACTCAAGGTCAAGAGATAACAGCAGTCAAAGCATGCAAACCAAAACAGTCTCAGACAGACGCTTGCCTGAATGGTTTGCTTTTTAACAGGAACGGGCAGAAGAATAGTCCAAAATCAGTCCAAGGTTCTGAGAGCCAGGGCAGGGTTGTCAGCCATCCAGAGGTCAGAATTTCGTGGGCAAACTCCACACATGAGCATCACACAAGAGCCCGAGATCAGACAACTGTTTCCAGCAAAGGAATGGAGGTCAAAGCTGCCTCTTAAATCAGGCTGCAGCCAACTGTCACATATGTGAGATAGGCAGTGATAAAAATTGTTTTAATTAATTGATTGATTGATTTTTGCAACCATTCCGAATATTTTTGCCTTTCATTTTAAGATTCTAGCTTGCTTAATAATTTTTTTTTTTCCTTCTGTGTGATTCACTGTCTTTTGGAAGGCTATTAGGATCTCTATTGTGGGCATTTTTATACGGTATATACACTGCCAATTATTACTTAATCAATGGGAGGAACCAGTTCTTCATTGCATAGCCATGGCTTATGACTTCTACCACCAAAGTATTTCATTTGCCAGTGTTCTGCTGAGCCAGAAATATAAGTAGGATTAGGCCAGATCATATTTCTACAAATAAAGTACTATAATATCATATGTGCAGAACTTATCTTTCCCCCTCTCCCTGTACTGTCTTCCACTTTTCTGTCCCAGAATTTTGGATCCCCAGCAAAACTTCAGTATCTTTGCTTGTAGGAACTACTGGCTTATTTCAGATGAATATGTTAGTAGTCGACTAAATGTAGCCACTCTGTTGCTTTTATTGGAATGCACATTTATGCATTCATTTGAATCACATCTGAATGTATATTTCTTTATCTTTAAAGTAGCCTGCATGAGAGTTTCCAGTTGCCATTTCCTCCTTCTGCGTAGTTTATTCAAGAATGCACATGTAACTATCTTTTCTTTTTCCCAAGCAGAAAGCAAACTTGATAAAATAAAATACAAAAAGGGAGGTTAATTATCTACAGCAGCAAAGTGCAGCATATGCATCAGAAATCAAAGCAGTTGCTGTAGCATTGCTGATCATGCTTACGGCTCCATTGAGTCTCCCTTTTAGAATTATCCATTAGTGAAAATGTGGGGTTCTGGGTGAAAGCAAATTTGCTTCATAAAATCTCATCATAATTTCCTGACTAGCTGCAAGACAGCGAATCCTTGCCAAACCCCAGATATAAAACCACCAGAGGAAATTAAGGAATTTATCTTGATGAGATTCTACATTTTAATCAGTTCAGCATTTTTTTATGAACTGATTAAAGCTTGATTGAAGTAAAAACTCTCTGCCATTGTTCAAATATTTCTCCACTGCCTGTTGGGAGAAGGAAGAAGTAGATGCTTTGGGGTTTTAAGAGTAATAGATAACAGCTTACAGGGGGAAAATTACTTTGCAGTTTAAATATAAGAGCATTGAAGAGAAGGCCAATGAAAGGTATTATTCTCTGGCGAAAACATTTCAGTTTGCTTAAAATCAAAAGTAGATCAGAACTCCTATTATAGCTTAAGGACAGGATTCTTACATACTATAGCTTAAGGATTCACATTTAGAAATAATGAAAAATCTCTTCTGATATTTATCTTATAGCTGTTCATATTTTGAATGTGTTCCTATTTCATTTTAATTCACAATGAAATAGCATTACCTATTTATCTGCATTATTCCATCATCTGTCTTTCTTTCATTCTTTTTTTTTCCATGACATTTATTTATATATTTAGCTGATACCCTGTTTTTCTGCTCACACAAGTACTCAGGGAAGCTAGCCATACTTAATATACAAAACAGAAAAGTGTGTCTGTGTGTGTGTGTTTTTAATCTGTTAATGCCATTAGGAAAAGGATATAGCCTAATTTTTCTCCAGATTGTGTTTTGGTAAAAAGAGCTTTTCTTTACAAGTGAGGAAACATTTCTGTTGCCTGAAATTTACTGCATTAATGTGTTTTTCCCCAGTCCTTGAATCACCAGAAAAGTATACTGATACAATTTTCTGTGGCCCAAAAGCTGAGCTTTATTCTGCCTTAGTGATGGGACCAGAAAATGGTTTCCGTTTCAATGCAGGACAGTTTAAAGGCAGCAAATAATGGATTCCCATGGCTTCATTTCTCCTGCCACCCAGTGTCATCTGTCAGCAGGAAAAACAGCCATCAGTTGCTCTCTTTAAGGGTGGCAAGACAGGATGAGGTGAGTGTAGGCAGCTGCCTGGAAGGGGAGGTATAACTATCTTTCAGGTTGCCCAAACAACAGGTCACAAGTGTAGTGGTGCTCTGTGAGCCGTAGAGTCACAAGAGTAGGTAGAATACAAAGATACTGCATCATATGGCATGTGATCAGTCTGCTGGACTAAATAGGAAACAGACAAAATTCTTGCCAGTTCAACCCAGGACCTTTTACCTGGGCTTCTCTGTGCCTTGGAACAGTTACAAGGTTCTGCAAAGTATCTGCCATGGAGGAGAAGCTCAAGAGTAATTCACCAGTTACCAAAGGATAATAAAGGGAGCAACTGATATGACATACACATCCTAAATCAGGGGTTCATAAACTTTTTGCCATCATAGCTCCCTTTAGGGTAATCTTAAGGTACGTACCTCCCCTAAAAATCCAAACACCAAAATGAACACAAATGAACAATGAAAACAATATAATGATAGATAATATTTATTTTGGTCAATGACCAGATAAAAATAATGCAATGAGACTTTGGGAAAGGTGGATTTATTGTAACAATGTACAACTAAAAGGTTCTTCACACTTCCCCAGACTCTGTCTGCACTTCCCCAAGGGAGGTACACCTCATAGTTTAGTAAACCCTATCCTAAATCTATGAATGCTGCAAGGGGATGGCAGTGTTAGCAGCTAATGACTGGGGCCTGCAGAACCAAACGTAGCCCATCGGATATGGAACGTAATGTAGGAATAGGCCAAATGGTGTTCCCCAAAGTAATAAGCGGTAAAAAGTCTGTCCTATGAAACTTCTTGTGAGCAGAAGCAGTAGGAAGCCAATAATGCCCTCCTTTGTGACAGAACCAGTAATGCATTGATCACAGAACCAAGCTCTTTTTCTTGGTTTAACTCTATCTTTGGTGCCACACAGGATTCCCAGTCTCTCCATAGATTTAGTGCTCTTTCAAAAAGAGCTTCTTTAATGCCTGACTAGTGCTTTCCAAGGTGCTTGTCAGGCATTATATGGACAGAAAGTTTATCCTGGAGGCCCAGCTGAAATGGCCAGAGAGGAGGGGCATACCCACACCAGCCTAAAGTGGCCAATAGGAGGTGAGCAGATCCTTATTTCTGATTGCATCATCAATCACATCAATGAGGGAAGCATCGTAGATTGTGTCCATAGCAAAAACTGTGTTGGGAGAAGAGTGACAATGTTACTTTAAAACTGCTAAATACTACTTTAGCTTGAACAAATTGCTGGGGATGAGAAGACAATCATCAATGGTTCATGGGGTATTTTCAAGCCATAGTTAGAGGGATGTGGGGTCAACACCTTAATGTTTAAGTTGATATGGAGGACCAGCAGGGTTGATCCCCAGCTCTGTCATCCCCTTCTAAAGCTGTGATTTACTAACCTCAGAAAGAGATAGCTTAAAAATCAGCGGAGGTCCAGAAGAACATTCAGCTTATCCTATGGCCCTAAGACATTGCTGGTGTTTAGGGGTTAAAAAAGAGAGACAGAGAGAGAGACAGAGAGAGAAAGAGAGCCTCACCCCAAATTTTGTTTTAAAAAATTGAACGGACATTGCTTAGACTCTAGGCAGTTTCTGGGATGATTCTGGCTATTGAATGTTGGCAAAAACTGTTTGAAGTAACAGTATTGCAAAGAGAATAATGAAGCTGCTATGGTAAAATTAATGCAACTGAGATATAAAGCAAATATCTTGACTTAGCATCATACATACTATTTTAATCAAATCCAGCAAATGCTATATCCCTTTGGTTAGAAGATTGGTATATAAAATGGCAAAGGGATACCCATGAAAGACAAGTCAGTGAAGTAAACAATGATAGAGAACAAGATCCAATAAACATCCTTATGTTTTCTGCTCAAAGAAAGAAAGTTGACGATCATTGGTGATCCTAAACATAGGAAGAAACCAACAGTGTACTTAATTAATATCCCTCCCCAAAAACCACTGTGATTGCAGTGTTCCAACACTCAACTAATCAGTAACAAAACTAAACTTTTTCCTATCTGCACCCTCACATTTTTCTTTAATGAAGAATCTGGAGAGAAATGTATCTGCTTGTGAAATCACACTATGCGTGATCATGATCCTCCCAATCACTAACCAAGCTTGGGGCCGACTCAGATGGGAACTTGGTCCACTTCAAAGGAGCCCTGCTTTGATTTAGCTCTTTTAGATCTCTCTAGGTTAACCAGTTCACTTCTAAGTTCACTCCCCAATCTCTATGCAAATCCCCAAAATCTTAGTATGAGCTATGCATGCCTACAAGTTGTAATGGATATTTAAGTCATGCATCCTAACAGGGTACACATTTCGTATATTACAATGCAACTCTTAAATTTACCAAGAATTCTAGCCTAATAAAACCATTAGCGTACTAAGTGAGAATGTTACATATTGGAATCAGACTATTATTTGCACATAGGTCCCATTAAAATAAATGTGAATAGGTAGCAATGATTAAAATGAATGATTAAATGAATGCTAAATGCACATAAATTAGTCTGGATGTAGTTTTAAATGCTTAATTTGAAAGGCATTCTAGGTTACTTTCCTACAATTTTGGTGAGTCATGTTTACTATAAATTTGTTTGTACTCTTTTTGCACCTTCCAAATTCTTCCATTCCTACCTGATCTGAAATCTGAAATACACTAGTGCCTAAGTTTGATTCTTTTTCAGAATTATAATAGGAGTTTCTGTTTCAGCCCACTTGCATATGCAGGTTTAAACCTGTATGATTGGTAGGATTATTTCTAAAATAATTTTGTTGTATTTTACAAATGATTATTTTGTAAGCTGAAGCCATTTACAAGCTGACAATATAACTTTAAGCAGCCACAGACAGAAGCTGTGAATATTCAGATGGAGGCTGAATATTCACAGCATCTGCTAGACAAAGATTTCACTCAGAGTTAGACTGCAGCTGGGCAGATCCTTTGGAAGTGATTGAGACATCTCTGAGCCCCTTTTTCTGACCTTATCAGGAGGTTGGTCCTGAGGAAGTGGAAAGGGTTCTTGTAGCTGTGAGTTCATCTACCTGTGCCCTGGATCTATGCCCTCCTGGTTGGTCAAGGCCTCCAGGGAGATGGCATGTGATTGGGTCCAGGTGGAAGTTAATGACGCTTTGTGGGAGGGGTAAGTACTACCTGCCCTGAAGGAAGTGGTAGCATGCCCCCTTCTCAAGAGGCTATCCTTGGACCCAAAAGATTCAGACAACTTTCATCCAGTTTCCAAACTTCCCTTTTTAAGGGAAGGTTGTTGGGGGGGGGGGGGCTGGAGAGGGCCCTATATGAAGCAGATTATCTGGACCCTTTTCAGTTTGGGTTCAGGCCAGAGTACAGTACCATGATAGCATTGGTTGTATTTGCTGATAATCTCTGGAGAGCTCAGGATGGTGATGGTGCAACTGGAATGCCCTCCTCCTGGACATCTGATAGGCCCCCACCCTTTTAACCTTCTGGAGAGCACTCAAGACTTGGCTCTTTCCCAGGCACTGGAATAGGGTGAGGTTATAATGGGAGGAGAATGTGATAGGTTGCATCAGAGATGTGTGGTTTTCTGTTTTCCCTGTTTTGGGTTTTATTGTTTGTTTCAGCTGTAGATGTTGTTTTTATTGTTGAGTTGTAAGCTACCCAGAGTTTGCTTTTAAGATGAATGGCTAAACAAATGTGATGAATGAAGACTGAATGAATGAAAAATATTCTATATCTTTGTCTCTCTGCATAATATGTACAGTACTGCAAGTGTATACTGGTGATGGATATCTCTCCCCTCTCCCTCCATATTTTACTCAAAATTCTGGGAGAGGCAGAATACAAATTTCATTGAATGTGATCACAAACAAAAAAATAATAATGATTAAGTCCTATTGAAGGAGTAGAAGTTGAAACATAGCTGTTTGCAGGACTACATTTAAGCATGTAAGGTGATTATACATAAAACATACTTAATTATGTATATGGGTGCATACATAGTCCAGCTGAAGAAATTCAGGTTGTCTAAGGACTATTTAAGCAACGTAAAGGCTGTTACCTGACATCTCTTTGACATTTTTGTCTCCCAATTCCTAATTAGATATTTTTCTATGGGTCCAAGCAAACAAGACATTAGTGCAAATTAATCTATTATTTCAGAAACAAAATGTTTAGTGTTTAAGGGTGGGTGGTGTAATAGGGAAATATAGATTTGCCCTGTCAAAAATATTTGTGATTTAAAACCATTTCTGTTAAGGTCAGTTAAATAATCATTGCACTGGGATTACATATTGAGCAGGCTGCATTTCAGGTCAGTATGTAATTTTTAACTTACTCTTTTGAAAAACTAAAGTAGTAAGTGAGCAATATTTCCCTTCCCAAAATTTTAGGATGCTCCCTAATGCTACCAACCAATCAAAGAATACTGATTTTAATTTCTTTGGGGGAAGGAGAAAAACAGAAGATAATTAGAAAATATCCCAGAAAGAAGATGACTATGTCAGAAGCCCCCAAATCCTATGAAATTCCATGAATGAGCCAGGAAGATTGTGGAACAAGAATATAAATGTAATTTAGAAACACTGGAGCATATTCACCTGGAGACTTATATTGTTGTACATATTTGTCAACAACATTTTTTTTAGCCAAACAATATGGAATTATAATTTTTAGTAGTTTCTTCATCTCAGACATTCAGCAATGTTCATATGGTCATAGCTACAACAATCTTGGTATCTATTTTAAAGTATCTACTAATTTTAGTTTTATCTCACTGAGGTTTCAGATTTTTATTTTTTATTTATTTTATCCCTAAACATATTTAGCTTTTGTAGCCACTTTCTCTCTCCTTACTTACTGTATTTGTATAGGGTTTTGTCTCCTGAACATTGGTCAGCTTTATGTTCTCAGAAGCCAAACATATTTAGGTTGTAATATGTAGTAATTAAAGGGATAAATTAAAGGTAGCAAATATGGTATGTCAAATGCTCCTGTCATCCCTCACCCCAAGAGTCAGTTAGCCTGCCTACCTTTAAAGTTCTGTTTTCTCACCCCACCCCCTTCCTCCAGCTTGGTTTTCATGTTGATCAAGGTTTTTTACTGCACTATTGTTACTTTGGTCAAGTTACTTCACATAAATTTAGGGCAGAGGAAAGGGAAAACAGAAAGTAGTAAGTAAAGATTGTAATGGCACCAAAGATACTGTGTGCATATCTTTTGTGCCATCTTCTCTTTTAGTTTATGTCAATCAGCTTTCCCAACTCAGAACAGTTCCTTTGAGGACTTCTGTTATATTTTTATTGCTATGGCTTGCCTGGTCACTCCCATGTTCTAAACCCTGTGACTGGTGAGGGCAAGGCTTCTCTCTTTCTCTCTTTCTTTCTCTTTCTCGTTTTCTTGGCTTTAATCTTTGGTGGCTCTGCTATTTCTGCTATTATTTTTCACTTCCCAGTTCTCTAGTCTAGTTCAGAGGATGCCAGGAACATCTTACAGGATTTTCTGGGAATTGTTTTCCTACGTTCATAAGAGGAATTGTATTGTTAGGTCTTTTCCCATTGTTCCAGGCAAAGGTAAGTAATGCTGGATACCATGGTCACCAGCTGGCATCCCCTTGATAAGCATGTCATGCTGTAATTATCAGGGAATAAAATGGTTCAGCTGCTATGTTCCAAGAAATACCAAGAATGCAAGTTCTGTGAAAAGAGAAACGTCACATGTAACATGAATTCTGGGAAGTTTCCAGGGTTTTATATAACTTAACAGTAGTTTGGAAACAACAGGAAAAGGGCATCACTATAGCAACACAAATATTACAGAATTAAAAACCAGAAGCTGGGCCCATGAGCTTTAGGTGGCATGGTATTGTCAAAAACAAAATACCTACAGACTAACTGAAGCCTCTAATATGTATTATTTATTGATTAATTAAACTTTCTTTGATATCATCTTTCCTTTTTAAAAAATAGTAGGGGGCATATACTATAAATATAAAAATCTTATTATGCTGTACAGTCAAAACAATAAAGCATCTGAGATGTAGCAACAAAAGGTGGAAAATCATAAAATGAAGTTTATATTAAGATACCAATTTGAAATGTCTGGAAAAACATTTTATAGTTTACCTAGCACTAAAATGATTATAATATTGGCACCTGTTATACCTCCATTAAAAAGGATGCTGGAACTGTGTCTCTCCTTTTTTTGTTATCACTTCAGGTACCAAGGCTGGAGAAAAATGACAACTATTAACCTAGTTAATAACTAGCTATTAATTTAATCAATACTAATACTTGGCCTTTGTGCTAAGATCAAGTATAGTAATGTATTATTTGTCTTGGTCTTCCAGCCCATCTGTATGTATACATGCATTTATAGTCATGCATTTATAGGGGGTGGGGATTATTTTCAACCGGAATTAGCAAACTTAAGTTCACAAGATAGCCAACATGGTATACTTGTGAAGGCTACCAAATCTGGTCTACAACAGTCTGGATGAACACTAGTTAGTAGCAAGGAGTCGGTGTTTACTGTATCTCTTTGCTTTCACCTAGTGGTTGTCTGGATTTTTAGAGCCCAGATCTGGTAGCCCTAATTGCTGTTGAGGAGTGGAATTTGGATGGGAGAACAAGGTTCAAGTCCAGTCAAGCTGAGAATTTACTGGCTAACTTTTGGCCAGTTTTATATATTGTACCCAACTTCACGCCATTGTTATAGGAATAAAACTGAGATCACCATACAAGTTGCATTGAGCTTATGGGGGAAAAGTGGGATATAAATTTAACAAAGCAGAAAAGTTGGGCATTGCACACAATATTTTTGAACTACTTTTTTTTTTTTTGAGGGGGATGTACTCCTTTTGAGTAAATACAGTATATCCAGTGTTAAAAGCAGACTGATATTCAATAGGACTGGATGCCAAACATGTGAGATAGTGTCCCTATCTGCTTATAGCAGTGTTGTCCAAACTTGGCCACTTTCAGATGAGTGGACTTCAACTACCAGAATTCCCCAGCCAGCATGGCTGGCTGGGGAATTCTGGTAGTTGAAGTCCACTCATCTGAAAGTGGCCAAGTTTGGACAACATTGCCTTATAGGTATCACATAGGCATCTGGTTGGCTACTAATAGAACAGAATATTTGATCAGACAGTACCTTATAGCATGCCTCTTTTCATGCCTAAAGGACATCCTTTCTATTTTCATATATGAATAATTACGAGGAAAGTAACATTTAGGATAATTTTATCCTGAAGTTGAAAAAAAATTCTTTGATCAGTCAAAGTTGGGGATGTTTCATTTAAAAAACAAAACAAAACAGGGCACTACTTCGCCTTCTCATTTTTTTTTTAATACCAATTCCATTTCTGCTACACAAAAATAAAACATTATGGATCTGGAGTCATAGTTGTAAGGTTTGCCCCGTTCGACAGAGAAACTCTCGTGACACGTGTGGTTCACAAAGAAGGTTTACTCATGCGTAACGTAGTAGTCACAAGCAAAGCCAGGACTGGCTTGGTACAATTGCATCACTTGTTATATTCCCCCCTTCCCGCGCTTTTTTCCTGCCCCGCGATCACGTTGCAGCTGCGGATTATTGGCCCCCAATAATCCCCCTTGATTGTTCATGATGGCAGGATCGGCCAGGGTCCATTGTCCTTGATTGCCAGTCCCCCTCCAGCTGGGTTGGTTCCTCCCCATTACGTGCAAGCCCGCGGGTTCTGTGCTACGTTGCGATCTTGTTTCGCTGCCTGCGGCCCCGTTCATTGCTGGCTCGCGCCGTTATCAGTTCATAGTTAAAAGCTTCCGCTGCGGTTTTCCTGTTTGGCTGGGCGCAGGTGGCCCGTTAATTCGCGGTGCTTTCAGTTCCTCTTTTCCCCGCTAGCTACCACCGGTGGATTCCGCATGGTCTGGCTGCGAGCTTCCCTGAAGCCCTGTGCTTCCCTGAAGCCCCGTGCTGACCGAACCTGACAATAGTAACTAGCCCCTAATCTAAACCATATGAATCATTGTAAGTCACAGTAAAAGAACTGGCATATTTGCCATTACTCCCTTGCTATCTTCTCACCCCAAGAAGTTGAAAAAGTTTTATAAAGCTTCCTGTTCCAGTCTGAATACAGATCTGAAAAATAGACACAAAAGTGTGGAGAGATAGAAATATGCTACAATATTTTGGTGCATGTTTATCCTGAAGGTTCATAAAAGTAAGGAAATTGTCTTCAGGCAAGTGTGTTATGCATGTTTTGTAATATGTTGCTAAGAACAGTCAACATTTAAAAGATATTCTTCACAATACATTCTGAAACTGCTTCTGACTTTCTTGCACTCCCTTTAAACACCTGCTATATCCAAAAATGAATAGCCAGCCATCTGGGCAACAGAACTATACATATTTCAGCTCTTTCCCCCACCTCACATCCCTAAAACTTTACTTCTCCTAATAAGGAAAATAATTTGTCCCTATCTAATAGGCCAGAAATAGCAATTAAGCAACTAAATCCAATTAAGCTTATCCCTCACCACACTTTAGTTGTTTCTTCTTCACTGTCCAACTTCAAATACCACAATCTTTCCCCCCACACAAGCAGTGCAATATACTGATGTAAAAATATTATAAGATCAGTGGTCTGTCATATTTCCAAAACCACTGACCCCAAGAATGTGAGGAATGCAGTAAGGATATGATGACTAAGTAGTGGGAGAATTTACATTTTAATAAATTTCTACTTCCCAATTAGAATGGAATATATATATATATATATATTTAAATAATTTATGTACACATACTATGTTATGTAGACAAACTATGGTTGAGTCTGTCCATGTCTTGTGAGATTAAGGAGTTTACATCATGTCTTCTGACTGCTCGTTGGTGCTCGTGGATGCGCTCTGCTAGTCACATAAAAGTTGGTATATTCTCTGGGGACAAATGAGATAGAATCTCATTGTTATAGTTTTCATTTTAGTCTATTCTAACTGGAACTTAGAATAACTTAAGGTATGGAGGAACATTAATTTGGTTGCTGCCTTCACATTGTTTTGCACTCAAAAGTCCTATTTTATTACCTTTTCTCCTTTTTTCTATAGTTTTTCCAATTGTGACTTCTGTTTCTTGCTTCAAAGTGAAGGGATGCTGCAATAGAAGAGAATATCTGAAGCTCAGGGTTGAACTGTGGAGTCCTTGGTACTCTCTGAGCTTGGTTGTTTGCTTGTGGACCTTTCATTACCTGACTAGGTAACATCATCAGTGTGAGTGAGTGTGGGGTTTAGTGCCTGTTTATATGCAGTAACTTGCCCTGCCAGTCTTGATGCAGGTGTAGTTTCCTCCTTGGTGGTTCTTGATTATTGTTTTCTGCCTGATTGTCTGGTGCTGATCTCTGCTTATCTGCATGTAGACTGCTGGAGGGGATTGGATGTAGGATGCTGGAGGGGATGTGCTGTAGTCTTTGTGTTTCCTTCCTAGGTTTTTTATTGTCTTTTTTGAATGGTGTGGTTTATCTCTCTGTGTCTATTGATGGCTGATTTGTCTGAATGCCAATCTTCCAAGAATTCTCTAGCATTTTTGGATTTGGCTTGGTCTATGATGCTAATAGTTTCCCAGACAAAGCTGTGATTGAGTCTGTCCATGTGTTGTGAGATTAAGAAGTTTTCATTTTGTCTTCTGAGTCTAGTTGTGTTCATGAAGGCTCTGCTATTCTTCTTCTTGTCTGCCCTACATAGTGGCTGTTATAATCCTTACATCGTATGTTGCAGATGACTCCTGTTTTTTCTTCTTGGGCTACTGGGTCTTTTGGTTTACTTAGGATATTTTGGAGTGATTGATATTGATATTGACCATATTAAAATTGATGCATTCGCTACCACTACTGCTTCTCACGATTGTTTGATGAGATAGTTGATACTGTATTACTTTTTAAGATAGGCTGGCAAATAATTTTGATTTTGTAGACCCCTGAGAGGGTTTGAGGGGGGCAGGGGTCCTAAGATCACACTTTAAGAAACATTGGCATATAGGCAAAGCTACATACAAAAACATGTTTATTATGGAAAACATATGCAAAATTGCATGTGATAGTTAAAATTGGCAAACAGAAACTTAAAACAGAAAAGGAAAGAAGTTGAAATTGGGAGCCATTCATTGCTAGTTTATTTCTATCCTGCCTCTTCTAAGTAACAAGAAACTCAGAGCAGTATGCATGATTCTTCCCTTTCTGTCTTCCAAACCCAATTTTATTTCAAACAATGTAGCAATACATTAGGCCAGTGTTTCTCCACCTTGGCAATTTTGGGACGTTGAAGTCCACCCACTTAAATTTGCCAAGGTAGAGAAACACTGCATGAGGCTGAAAGAAACTGCATGGCTGAAAGAAAGGGTACAGATTTGATCCAGGATCTCCTCAATCCTAGTCCAATGCTCTAGTTGCTAAATTATGCTTCTAATGCCCAGCTACTTCATTAAATTTTAAAACTAGTGTGTATCTTTCATTTCTTAACTTTAAAAATAAATTGGTGTCTTTTCATTGTGTTCTGTATGATTCTTCTAAATAGGACATACAGTACTGTGCAAAAGTTTTAGGCAGGTGTGAAAAAATGCTGCAAAGTCAGAATGCTTTCAAAAATATATATTGTAATTGTTTAAGTTTATCAATTTACAAAATGCAAAGTGAGCAAACAGAAGAGAAATCTAAATTAAATCAATATTTGGTGTGACTACCCTTTGCCTTCAAAACAGCATCAATTCTTACACTTGCACACTTTGTACCCTTGGATAAAGTCAGGGATCTTGTAGGATTAGAGTCAGGTGTATGATTAACCAATTATACCAAGCAGGTTCTAATGATCATCAATTTCATATGTAGGTTGAAACACAGTCATTAACTGAAACAGAAACAGCTGTGGCTTAAAACTGGGTGAGGAACAGCCAAACTCTGCTACTAAAGTGAGGTTGTGGAAGACAGTGTCATGTCACAGGTCATACACCATGGCAAGACTGAGCACAGCCACAAGACACAAGATAGTCATACTGTATCAGCAAGGTCTCTCCCAGGCAAACATTTCAAAGCAGACTGGGGTCTCAAGATGTGCTGTTCAATCTCTTTTGAAGAAGCACAAAGAAACGGGCAATGTTCAGGACTGTAGATGCAGTGGTTGGCCAAGGAAACTTAATGCAGCAGATGGAAGACACATCATGCTTACTTCCCTTTGACATCAGAAGATGTCCAGCAGTACCATCAACACAGAACTGGCAGAAACCAGTGGGACCCAGGTACATCCATCTACTGTCCGGAGAAGTCTGGCCAGAAGTGGTCTTCATGGAAGAATTGTGGCCAAAAAGCCATACCTCCGATGTAGAAACAAGACTAAGCAACTGAACTATACATGAAAACATAGGAACTGGGGTGCAGAAAAATGGCAGCAGGTGCTCTGGACTGATGAGTCAACATTTGAAATATTTGGCTGTAGCAGGAGGCAGTTTGTTCACTGAAGGGCTGGAGAGCAGTACAATCATGAGTGTCTACAGGCAACAGTGAAGCATGGTGGAGGTTCCTTGCAAGTTTGAGGCTGCATTTCTGAAAATGGAGTTGGAGATTTGGCCAGGATCAATGGTGTCCTCAATGCTGAGTAATACAGGCAGATACTTATCCATCATGCCATACCATCAGGGGGGCATGTGATTGGCCCCAAAATTATTCTGCAGCAGGACAACGACCCCAAACATACAGTCAATGTCATTAAGAACTATCTTCAGTGTAAGGAAGAACAAGGAGTCCTGGAAGTGATGGTTTGGCCCCCACAGAGCCCTGATCTCAACATCATCGAGTCTGTCTGGGATTACATGAAGAGACAGAAGGATCTGAGGCAGCCTACATCCACAGATCTGTGGTTAGTTCTCCAAGATGTTTGGAACAACCTACCTGCCGAGTTCCTTCAAAAACTGTATGCGAGTGTACCTAGAAGAATTGGTGCTGTTTTGAAGTCAAAGGGTGGTCATGCCAAATATTGATTTGATTTGGGTTTTTCTTCTGTTTACTCACTTTGCTTTTTGTAAATTGATAAACATAAAGAATTACAATATATATTTTTGAAAGCATTCTTACTTTACATCATTTTTTCACACCTGCCTAAAACTTTTGCACAGTACTATACACACACACACACACACACACATTTAAAAAACCCTTTAAATTGTGAAAATTTGCTATTAGCCATAAGAAAAAATGATAACGGTTATTCTGTTGGGAATCTCTTTTAATAAGATCAGTTCATCCAATGCACCCTGCAGCTGTAAAAATTGTTTTCAGGATTTCTTTTAATTGGGGAAATTTTATTTGGTGTATATAAGTTCTTTTTTCACAAAAGCTTAGCTTAATAAGAGATCTTCCAGTGTGAGCCATTCTGTGCTGTTCTCCTTTTCAGCAGAGATATTCCAGGGGTTGGTAAAAACATATTTTCAAAGGCGCTAAAATATACCTGAACCTCTGATTCTCTTTTCTTAGTGATAACAAAATCACTCCAAAAGGGAGGGAGGATTTGGAGGATGAATGGAGAATGACTTGAGTCTCTGCAAAGCTTAGGCTGGATATGTAAGTGAAGTGATGATAAAAGCAGCAAAATGTTACCTGGAGATTTGCAGTGGAGATACAGATTATACCTAAAAAGGAAAATTTCACAACTTCAGTGGAAACTTCAATAAAACATTGAACTCCTCTGAGGAAACTGAAACTTTGCTACTGTCACTTTAAGGGGGAAAAATCCTTGCCTTCTAACTGTACACAGAGAAAATAGCAGTGCTGACTGAATAGGAATAACTTGTATACTCTTTCATGTCTGCTTGAATATGTCTTGGGCACAGAGTTGCTAAGCATGTAATACCTAAGAACACATACCACAGAACATTGTGCTTGAATATAAAGAGGCTTAGATATAGAATATTTATGGATGGAGGAATGTCATTGTTCCATTTACAAGAAGACAATAGTATTAAAATGCAAAGGATAGATCCAGTTTACACATGTGTTCAGTATGTAAACTTTACATATGATGAACCCAAAGCCTGGGTGCAGTTTCCAATGCCCTTTCAAAAGTATTTACCAATTTTTAGATGATACCTACAGAGGAACTGGTTAAACAATCAATGTCCATTGTTATTGAAAGTCACTTCAACATAATTAAAATTAAACATAGCTTTTGTGCTAGACCTGCAAATATTTTTGTTATGAATTCACCCATTTTTAGGAATGTGGACCTTGCCATGCTACTTGAAGACCAAGTATCAGTCATCTTGGAGCAGGTAGTAGAGTCATATAAGTCTGTATCACAATATATACAGAGACTTAGTTATAAAGCATGAACCATTGATATATAATATCACTTGTTCACCATAAAATTCAAATCATATCATAATTAGCATATCCCATTTTATCAATGGCCATCAAAGATGGGTTTAGCTAAAATATTCTATACTGCTGTCCGGAAAAAAAAAAAAGATTGCACAATTTTGGCAAATTTGCATATAATGGATATTACAAATAACAAGGGAAACAAGAAAGCTTATTTGAACCACCTTGACAAAGCTTAGAGATAGTAAACCTATGGATAGGTTCCCACTGATTGTGAAGATGGAAAATGTATTTTATAATGGATGCATGCTGTCCAGGTTTTTATACCCTCAGCACCAGAAAACTGTGCTGAAAACAGTATAGCATATTAGCATGAGTGCAATGTGCCTATAATTACCCACCTCTATCAAAAGGTGAGTTGCAGCCTTTTGCAGTATTTGAAAAATGGCATTCAGAACAGCATTATTCTCTCTTAGCATAATAGTTCAGCCTTGAAGCTAAAATGCATGAATGACGGTCACTAGGTCCATTTCTGAGGCCAAACTAATATAAAAGGAAGCATACTTTATAATCATCAGTGAAAATGGAAAATGTGCCTAGTAGACACTTGTAGTAAAGAAAAAAAGATATATTTATTGCTTCATAACATTCTGTGATACACTTCTCTCTGTAATATTCAATTTTCCCATAATCAAACTGTTGGAGATCCTGCGTGTGTGAATGTGAGTGTTCCTGGCTGCTTGACCTGAGCAATGATTATGGAAGCAGGTTTTATAAACCAGAATGAAAAGGAGATTTAGGTACAGAAATTACATTATAGGGAAAAGCATAACCTAGCATACAACTAACTACATCCTACCAGGAGGAATGTCAAAGATCATGTGCCTTTTGTGGTTGGCTGGGAAGAGAGGGAGAAAGAAGCATTCTCAGATTATCAAACTCATAAAACAAAGAGCAGCTAGAGTGACAAACAAAGAAGAGACAACACAAAAAATAATTCTCTCTTTATCTATAGTCCATGGTCCTATGCCCCCTTGTGATCAATAAGTCATGAGGTGCTGAAAAGTCAGTGCCATTGAATTAACACAAATAATGTAATCCTTGTATATATTAAAATATTCACAACTTAACGTTGCTTGCATGTTTCACTTTGTGGGGCAACTACTTTAACTGAAATGAACTTGGTGACATATATATATAATGGCTGTGTCAGGTTCTAAATCCTATAAAGTCCTTCACTCTTGGGCTAAAATCCACACTTCACTTATTCTACAGTAATCTAATAAGTTAACAACACTATTTCTATATCAGCCGTCTGAGGGCTGTGCCATTTATCCTACTACAAATGTAGATACTTAGCTTAGCTTTTTTATCTATATAAAATAGTTCTGGTTGGTTTGGGGGGGAAAAAAGTCTGAAATGGGAAAAGTGTACATAGCAGAAAGGGAAAAAAGGAATGGTTTCCATACAGTGGAAACAGAAGAGGTTTCATACAACAAAGTTACATCACATTTAAGTCGGACATGAGAGATTTAACACAAACAGAAGACAAAATAGTTCAAACTGCTACTACTGTTTTCTTATAATTTATTTTGGGACAGAGGTTTGACCTGACATAAGATAGATATTTATCTTTGTTTAGTAAATGATGATATAGACTTGCCTTTAAAAAACAACAACTGCATTTTCCATTTTCTCACTCTACAATTTGATATGACCTCTGGCTTTTTAAACTAAACTAAACAACTCAACTAATGTAATATCCTGAAATTTCTGAAAAGTTCTTTAAAAAAAGAGATAAGTAATTTACCGTATTTTTCCAACTATAAGACGATACTTTTTTCTAAAATCCTTACCCTAAAAATTGAAGGGCGTCTTATTCAAGGAAGTCAGCCAAGGAGAGAACCACGCGGTTGCAAAACTGCCCATACTTTGTTTCTGCAAAGAGTCTTCCTCCTATTGCTAGCCTCCAATCACGAGTGAAATAGCTTGTCTCCCAAACAGACTTCCTCCAATCACGAGCCTGATGTAACTGATGTCAGCTGATGCTGGACAAACCAATTAGAGGAAGGCTGTTTGCAGAGACAAGCTATCGGCAGTTTCACTCGTGCTTGAATGTAATCAGTTATGCAAAAGAGCATGGAAATAGAGCTGCAGAGAGATGGTTTGGACCTCCTCCCACCGAGTGTATCAGGTAAATGTTAACTAATTACTAAATAAAAATGTGTTCTGCACTATCTTTAAAATATTGATTTCTTAATTTTGGGTTGGAAAAGTGGGGGTCGTCTTGTACATGGGGGCGTCTTATTGACGGAAAAATACGGTAATCCTTTTTTTTAAAAAAATGTATAATCTGGAGACAACAGCAGAAATACATCTTGATATGCTATGCAAAGGAACATGTCACCATGCAGAGCATGGATCTTGCAAAGAGAAAACAAAATACGGATGGCATATCCTTCTCCTTCTGAACTGTGACTATTGCCCCATGTCAGGGTATCCAAGGCCGATCAATGGTGTTTACTCAGAAACAGAAATATATTTAAAATGGGGGATGGGGCAAAGTAAGTTGGAAGTCACAAAGGCCAAATATTTCCAGGAGCTTGCAGGTTCATAGAAGTTTGGCTAGAATACAGTCTGCTGAATTGGAAAAGTCATGAACGAAATTGGAAAAATGAGCAAGAAAGGCAGAAGCGACAAAACATCTCCAGCAATGGTGGAGAAATGCTGTTGGCCGTAATATTTTGAGCTAATTTCCACGGTCACTAATATCCTAGAATAATTTTAGGTAGAAGCTCCTCTCTTCTCCTGAAAGGAAACCAAGACCCTGTCATTGCTATCGCTGTCTTTGCTTTTAGATTTTTCTCCAGTCATTTCAGCTCAAGAATGCAGCCAAATGTTTCATTTGGTTCTATAAACTGCAATTCTTTAATTTGAGCTCAATGACTGGTAATTTTTTGGATGTGATTATGCAATTTTCATTGCAACAATGGGGTTTGTCATTGACTGCTTTTTTTTTTCCTACAGTCCTGGTATTCCCTGGATGACCTTCATTTAAGACCCTACCCAGCCCCACTCAGCTTAGCTTCTGAGCATAGCTAAGGTCAGCCAAATGATCCTTCCTCTAAGGCAGGGTTCCCTAAAATGCTCAATATCGACCCCCAAGGGTCAATGGGACTATCCTTTATTGTTGTTGTTGTTCCTAGTACAATTAGTTAAAGTAGCATTTATTAAATTATTTTCATATAATAATTTAATGTTCATTGGGGGTCAGTGAACAAACTGAAATTTCATGAAGGGCTCAATGAGCTGCGTTTGGGGACCCCTGCTCTAAGGTGTACGAAGTAATTTTTTAAAAAAGTTGTCAAGGGATGTGAGAAATGGCTACAATTTTCACTGCTGAAACACTTTAAGCCCTGGAGTTGATGCAGTTTGCCAATTGTCAAGGCACAAAAGCGATGCACTGAACAAGTCGAGGTGCTTTGCATTGCTCCAAGGCCTCATCTAGCAGGGCCATACACATGCCCAGAATTTCTCTGGGTGCTGGAACTATCTTCTAAGACTTCAAAAGGAAACAATGTGGCTATTGGGTTTAGAAATAGAAGGGAGGAAAGAGGATGTATTGCTTTGAGGAACTGCTTCAAAGGGGGTGGCTTATTGTTATTTCAATTTTTATTTTGCATTTCTGGCCAAGGGTGGAAGATTAAAAGAAAAAGCAATCAGCCACAATTGCCAGGTCAGTGAACCCAGTATTTGCCCAACTACCTTAATGCCAATTCCAGGACTGACAACAAAAATTCAGAGATGCCTTCTTGCAGGTTTTAAAATTATCTTAGCTCCAAAATACTTAGTAATCACTGATAATGCTCAAGGTTCATGGGAATTTACTTAAGTAATTGCCAAAACTATCTTTAAAAAGTTAACTGTATTATTGTTGTTGTTGTTGCTGCTGTTATTTGCACAGTCAGCCAGATGTTTAGATTGGATTTGGCATTTTTATCCACCTATCAAGTCCTTCTCAAGGACCTGAGATAGGCAGATGTTGTTTGATGGTGTTAAAGGCATCATCAGAGGATATAAGCTGTTCCAAATAAAGCTGCCTTTTGCAACTGACTGATGGTAATTTTATCATCATCATCATCATCATCATCATCATCATATTTGTATTTATATTTATATGCTGCCCAACTCCGACCAACTCTAGGCAGTTTTACTGGGGAATGTATGTATTTCTTAAAGCAATAAGAAATTATTAATCCCATTATAAAAAAAAAATCTAAGCAGTGCATTCAGTCATAGCATGAATATATCCTCATTTTATGTAGTCAGAATAATCCTTCTATTTATTTCCTCAGGCTGCCGGTAGAGAATTGCATGACTGACTATTCAGTTGTATCTGTGACAAATGTAAAGTGCTCACTCCAGCAGCTGGCTTTATTGTGGTGGAATCCCCTGGAGATTCGTATGGCTCCCACCCCACATCTGTTCCAGAAGTTGTTAAAAGCATGGCTCTGCTCCCAGACCTGGGATTAGGGTGGATCCCTTTGTTAGTTTTTGCTGGTTTTGGGTATGTTTAGTGGTTTTGCTCTTCTGGATGTGCATTTAAAAAAAAAAAAGGTTGAGGTTTTTCTTTGTGTGTATTGTAAACTGCCCAGAGTCTTTTGGGACTCAGGAGGTCTCTAAATTGGATGGATGGATGGATGGATGGATGGATGGATGGATGGATGGGTAGATGGATGAAAATGAATGAATGAATGAATAAAATCTGAGTAGAAAATGTACCCAGTTCCCTGCAAGATGTTCTCTAACACATGAGTATATGAAGCTGTTACCTAAGTTAGCCCTTTAACTTGCCATTGTTCTGTTGTTTTCATTAATTCCACTTAGACACACTAAGACATTCCTCCCTAGTTATATCCTGAAAATGCTTCATAGTTCTCCACATGACACAAATATCTCATTTATTCAATGCCTTCATTTTAGAGTTTTATATATAAAAAGGAATTACCCCAATTCTGCCTTAAAGCTTTTTTTCAGAAGCTAATTCCTTAATGAAATTAATAATTGGCTTATGTAGTCTTTTCAAAGTATTTCATTTATCATTAGCTGAAAATGACAGCAGTTAAGCAAACACATCTATCCAACAGTTAGATGAAAAGCTCCCAGTTGAAAGAAACATAAGGGGAATGTCAAAACTAAAGAAAGAAAACCTTTGGGAATTTCCTTACTGATGAAACAACTTCTCAAGTACCATAAGGTATTTAAATTGGTATGCATATTTTAAACCTGATTTTATGGATTCGTTTTTTCTTAACAGATCAAATTAAGAAACTATTATGAAGTACATTTTGAGCTATTTTTTCTTTCTCTTTTTCTTTCCAAGCAATAAATTCTTATCAACTTAGAGGGTTATCTCTTTTAGCTGTACACAATGGAGAAACATGGGAGGATAAACTAATATTATTCTGATACTGTCTTGTTGTCTTTCAATGCATTTGCTACAACTATTTTTAAAGGAAATAAAAATGATAATTTCAGCAACAACGGAGATTGCTTCCTTGTGAGCCTCAACCTCGTCAATGGCAGTATTCAGCTCATAGAGAGCATTTGTATGTATGTGAAAGCTCTTTGCAGAAGACAATTGTGCTGCACAGCATTGATTATTTCTATTCACATACAGTGTGACTAGAGGAAAAGTTGCTTGCTGTTTTGCATACTTTGAACTTACAAAGGTGATATCACACAGGACTAGAGGTTCCTCTGTGTTCTGGGGGGAGGGACATAGTTTCTACCACCCCACTGTATACTCCCAGCAATTGTTTCTGACATGATAATTCATGGTACACAGTGATATAAAAGATGGTTGCCATGCTCTGCAATGGAAGCAAAGGTAGGTGTTACATTCTGTTTTCAGTGGAATTGCAGTGATATGAATGCTGGCCACAAATGACATCTGGCTAGCATTTGAAACCAACTTTTAAAATCCATGGGAGCTCAGGAGAGTAATCTGCATTAATTTGTATTAAAAATCTATAGAATAAAATTACTAGACTAGAAATAAGCAGCCCCAAATGAAATAGCAACGTGGGATGGCTTTTCTTGAGTACACATGCTCAGTAATGTGGTAGAATTCTGTTACATTAATTTCCATTTGTTCTCTAGTGATTTTACCCCTTACTTTATGTACAGGTCCTTGCTGGAATCTGCCTTAGTGCTACAGAAAACATTTGATCAGATCAGGTACTCTCCCCATTTTTCACTGTGCTTTGGGAGATGCCCAGACTGCATAAAAATAAAAACACCATGGCAATATAATGTCAGCAGCAGCTAGTGTTTATGATGCATTAAGTTCACATTGAGCAACACTGAAGCTCAAGAAGTCACTCCTGAAACTCATTTATGCTAAACAAGGCAATGAAATATCTTGCTCTAAATGTCCATTCCGAGAATATGCCTTGTGTTTCTCCACAAAAAAAAAAAAAAAATGTGTGGCTTGAAAAGCCCCAGCAGGTATTAGGAAACTTTGATTTCACCTCCTTTTTCCTAATGCTCCATTAACCTCCAACATCTGCTCTTCCTGTGCGCAGTCAGCAACTCCACTGATTTCTCCATGCTCTCTGTTCCCTCCATGCAGAAAGAGTCATCTTTAATAAAAGAGTGCTTCTCTAGGCATCTCCCCTCTGCTCCTCTCAGCTCAGCCATAGGGGATCTATAGTGCTGCCTAGGCATAGGTTTTCGTTTGTCTCAGCTCTTTATGTAGCTAAAACTGTCCATATGCTTACAGGCTCATTTAGAAGCAATACCAAACCAGATGCATCCTATTTTGTACATAAATTGAGATTACCTTCTCACACTCTGTGGGCTGATCTCCCTGTTACTTGCATACAGTATTAGGAATAGGTAAAGAATTGTTTTCTCAAATTTGCCATTCCAGAGTGTACTAATCCTGGGAAATTCAGAACCATATATAGTCGATATAGCCATAGGTTCACTGCAGAGGTACATTTTATCCCAGAACTACGGAATCTGATACAGAGGAATAATTGTAATAAGTCATTATATAAGAAGAGAAACTTTAGAAAAGTTTCAGTTTAGAAAAATGAAAAGTTGAAATGAAAAATCTATAGAGGAAATGGGAAAGGCAAGAAGGAACTCTGGATTTTTATTTCATTTCATTTTATTTTTTTCAATTTCATGACAATCCGATGCCCAAATCAGATGTTCGAATGTCGCTCAAATAAAACTGATCCCTGTTGGTTGACAGATTGGCAGTGAAGATACAGAATGGTCTGCATGTTTGTATCTGTTTCCTGCTCTGTGTGTGCGGGGGGGGGGGCGGGGGGGATACATATGGCCACTGCATAATTCTGAGCTAACGCTTCTACCCATCTCTTTGCCATTTCCATCCCACTCAAGCCAGTCAAAATGGCTGATAAAGAGGTAGGAATAGGGAGTGTTATTAGCTTATACTTACCTTCTCCCTTTTGAAAGAATAATCCAGCCAATTCTAGACTAAGCTTTTCTCCACAATCAAGATTAAAAAAAGCTAACCTGGCATTTTGGAATCTGCAGCAAACAAGCAGTGAAATTTCTTGTCCCTACTGCTGTTCTCCATCCTGCCTCTGTTCTCTAATGTCACCTGACTTCCAACTAGAGCAATGGGTGAGCAAGCTTAGCAGATTCTACATACCTTCAGGATGTCCTTGGACAGTGTTTGAATAAGGAGAAAATGTTACTTTAACACAGATCATGGCACAAACATGTTCTGGCAACACAGCAATAAAAATGCTGCCAGAGCATGTCTGTGCCATGATTAAGCACAACAGAACACATAATCTAAGACAACAAACAAACAAATCAACCATTGAATTCTGGTGAGAAATAAAAGAGCAAGGGACATCTATTCAGTAACCCTGGGAAAGATTATTCTTGTTTGGAAAGAATAGCCGTCAAACAAACCATTAAGAATCTAAATAATCCCTTTTTTTTAAAAAATCTAAACCATATAGGCTAGGCATGACAAAAACTGGTAAACTCATCATGTAAACAGTAATGAGGTATGGCAACTTTCTGTAACACTTTGTGATAGCTGTCTATACAGTATGTGCAAGTGAATAGTTGTGCACTCATTGATTCTATAGTAACCTGAACCCTGTGCTGTAGGAATTTCATGGAAATCCAGCCAACTTATATGCAGTATGCATGAAAAGACCTTCTGTGTATAAACGCCTGTGTTTTATAAGCAAATGTCTCTCTCTAACCAATTTTCAGGCACAATATCACAGCACCAGGGCTTCTCACTGCAGCTTGCATGGTGAGCTTTATCATGTTTTCATAACATCTGAATAGGGCTAATATCCCTCCAGACTGGGAAGCACAATTTACTATCAAAATTCTGAAGTCCAATGTTTTTGCTACAGAGCCAGTTTCTGAACAGTAAAACTGATGAATGCATTCATGATGTGAGTACTGGGATTCTGTAGAACTATTGCATGTCTAGGTTACTCAAAACTATTTTATTTTAATACTGGCAGTCTGTTTCATTAATTTTATTTATAACCAAACTTAGTCCTTATATAAATCTTATTTTTGATGGACCATCTGGGTTGTGAAGTAGTAGCTAGGTATGGCAGGAAGCACTATTGCCCCCTAGTGTCCATTTTCCACTGGCTTCACATCAATGAAAGCAAGAAACTATGGATTATGATGAGATGTTCCTGTGACTGATGGAGAAAGGTAAACTCTTCTTAAGTTTTAAATTCCTCTTTTTGATCTCAGGATAATGGGTATTTGTTCTCCAAGGAGGTTTTGGTCTCAGTAGAAAGGCAGAATGTCTGTTCTTAAATGAGGCTGATGTATGATGGTGGGGATTCAGTTATAGATCAACCAGGATCTCACCTCCAAGATGCTCTGGACTCATTATAGGCTGGGATTCAAAGACCTGATCAAATTCTGTTTCATGGTAACCCACTTTTAAGACTAAGAGGATTTTCAAAAACAGATTGTAATATGAAGCACATATCTGCTTTTCAATGAGGGGTGAAGGAAGGAACTGACCTTACATTTTTTGGAATCCCTAAAATCACTCTCAGAATTTCCACTGAAATTATTTCTTATAGATAAACCCAAAAACATGTTTTTAAGAACTATTCACATTTTTATTGATGTAAAAGCCTACGCATAAGCTTTTGTAATCTGAGTCACAATGTTTTGGGAAGAAAGCCAAGAGGGAGGATGAATAATGAATCCTGCAGAGACACAGAAAGCCAAGTTGGAAATGCCTGATCAAATTTTATTTAATCAAAAAAGGAACTAAACACTATAGGTGCAACCTCTGGTTGATGTGGATAATGGTTAATGAAATAAGATATTTAATGTTCCAGACTATTATGATATATCACCCCAAACAGTGAATGTCTTACTTTTCTATTCTAAAGAATCAGAAGTGTGCCAAAAACTCTCTGCAAAGTAATAGTATACAGTGTCCCAATATGCAATAAGATTTTCTTGGGGGGCGGGGTTACCCTTGATTTATTTTCTTGGAAGGAGAGGCTTCTGGAACTTTAAAGAGTGTGATGTTTGGGAATTTGTTTACAGATAAAGAAGTTGGTCATTGTTAATGGAAAGCAGAACAGAACTGTTTTACAAACAGCAAATCTATTGATTCTCCTTTAATCCCCTGGCTGGATTTCATTCCCCCCCCCCCAACAGAAAAGCTTAGTTGATCCCAAACTTGTTACATTGCTCATCTTCTCCATTCTAATCATTCCAGGCCATTCACTTAAATTTACTAGGCTGCAATCTATTGGGGTTTGATGGTTTTCCCCAACAGAACAAAGACAGCCTCCACATTGCTGTGCTGCTACTGCATGGCAAACTAGAGGAAAAGAACATGGCAAGGAGCCAGCGTCTCCAGTCACAATAAAAAGGACCAGAGAGATCTGCAGACAAGCACTTTCCTCTTGGCACAGAGGCAGCAGATTGCAGACAGTTCTTTGAGAGCAGCAGGATGGGCCTTCAGGAGCAGCCATTGGGAGCGGACTGACAATTTCCGTAATATTTCCAATGGCTAGCTGGCCTATTTGCCATTAAGAAGAGAAACAATGGACTACCTTCACTAAGAGGTAGATCTGACTAGTTCTTTGTCACCTAAAAGGAAAGAAAGGAAATGCACTTTTATTCTTACCCCCCAATGGAATACTGGAAAGGAATTGTAGAAAGGGCATTGGAACTCTTTGTCCATCAGCATGATGACTGTCCCAGAATTGGATAGAATGGGGGGGAAATGATGGGAGAGAGAGAGAGAGAAGCCACCAAAAGAAACATTGCATGTGAAAATAGTCTGGTTCTGGCTGAAGACTGCAGAGGGGGAAAAAAAAAAACATTCCTCTAGTGCATTCCTATGGAAAAGTTAACTGGGCTCAGAATGTTGGCCATGTTCAGATGCAATACAAGGGGACAGCGGAAACACAGCCAGAGAAGGATATGACACAGAACAAAATACTTAACCTCCTATGGCCCCTGCTGGCAGAAATTCCAGAAGACATGTTCTACAAGCTTTCCCCACCTTGTTTATTACTAGTGGCTTGCACAGACCACAGAATCCAGATCAGAGATGCACTTCAGACATTCCCTGACTTAACTGAAACCCCAAATCTGAATTCAAAGCAAACTTAAAACACACACACACACACACACACACACAGAAATTTTCATTCTTTATTGTTTGGCATAGATTAAAAAAAAAAAAAACGGAATGGCTCCAACTTTTTCTTTTTTCTTTTAAGTAGCAAAAGAAGATGAGTTTCACATATGCCAGACTCTTGAGAGATGGTAAAACCTGCCAAATTTCATAGTAATATGTGCAGGTGCTTTCAAGTTATGTTTCTTTAAATTCTGTGTGTGTGTGTGTGTATTCAGGCATACATACATACATACATACATACATACATGAATATGTATGCATGTGTATACATAGGAACCTATACATTTATTGTTTGGGGACTGAAAATCAAAGGTGTTTTTTGTTTGCTTTTTTGCTTTTGGTAGAAAAGAAAATATTCTATTAGCAATCATGATGCCTCTTGCTAACACATTTGAGTGAATATATGAGGATGGAGAGATGGGAGTACAAGGAATTCACTCAATGTTATATGAGATTAGTTACCACTGTTGACTGTGGTACAGAAAAATCAGGGATTATAAAGCTCAGCTCCCTAACCACTACAATACTCCAGCCCTTGCATCTATTTTACTTACTGCCCTTATCACCTACACCTTATATAATGACCTGTAGATATTTTTTTTTTCAAAAGATAAACTATTACCTCTTCTCTATACTATGGCGTACTTTCTGCTATATGCCCTAGCTTTTATTTTCCTTTCCTGTTTTATATTTGTTCTTTGCTATTCTTTTACTGCATCTTGTATTTATTATTATAAAATGCAACAACTGAAGAATAAAATAATAAAGGGAAGAATCAAAAAGGTCCTTTAAAAGAACATAGTTTTGTATTTAAAGAATATGTATGTATAAAGTCTCAGAAGTAATCACCAAGTCCTTTCAGTAGGACTGAGAAAGGTACTTGTCTGAAACTCTGGTGAGAAACTACTAGTCAGCATTAACAGCATGAGATAAGGCAATGCTATAATTCAGTATAAAGCAGTTTCCTGTGTTCTTATGTCTTAATGACTTTAGTGTTACAAGAGAGTATAGGAAGCATTTGAAGTATGTATGCCTCAAACTATCAAAACATACTTGGAAGATAAGATAGAATCCATTGAAGATTGTAATGAGTCAAGATGAAATCTAAGCTTTACTTTTGGCTACCTAATTTAAGTAATAAACATTAAAGAGAATTAAGACAAAAGCAGATGTTGGTTTTTGATGCTTTAGGAGGAGTTTAAAACACATTTGCTTGCTTCAAGAAAGTGAATGTGTCCTTTTATTTATTTATTTTTTAAGTAGAAATTCTAGCCAAATTAATAGATAGCAAAAATATTGTGAATTTTGCTCATATTTTGGATCACTGTTCAAATTAGCCACAAATTACTCACTGCTGTGTTGCATAATTGTGACATTTTAATACATTGATGATATTCTTAATGTTGGCTCAGTATTTACTGAACATCCAATCATCATTTTATTAGGTCGAAATGAAGTGCTCTATGAAGTGGGGCACTTAATATAAAGTGCTGATCTTAATGACTGGTTGCTGAAAGCAAAACATTGTCTTCATGTAAATTAGATATCACATTTTCTGGCAGTCACACTGGCTCCAGACATAACATATCTGTATATTTATTACATATCTATAGGTTTACACATCTCCTTGGAGATATTCTAGAATTTAAAGCCTACAAGTAGTTTGCAGCCATCATGATGTAAATAAATAAACAAATAAACAAATAAAAGTACTAGCTATTTGACTAGGTCACAAATATTTGTTCATTCATTTACTTTCCTGTGGAATAACAACAGACAGCTGCTAAAAGAGATGAATAGCTAATTACCAGCCATTGATAGCAATAACAACTTTTGCATGTATCTTTTGCCTCTTAGAATACATAATTGCTTTAGCTTGTAGCATTCATAGAATGAAATAATGCATTTTATATAATATATTATATATAATTAATGTACAATATTTTATCTGTGGCCCTCTTTTATGTAGACGTAGGATGCGGTTTTGAACACAATGCACAATGTGGTATCCATTTCTTTTGCTGATTTCTTTTTTCAATTATTCGCTGAGTTCTTTGACTGCTCCTGCTTACTCTTTTCATTTTCTCTTTTTCTTCTTTCCTTGAAAAAAGGAAAAAAGATACAGTATATAGGAAAGTTTGCCTCATATTCACCAGAATTTTCCTTGTATTGTTTGCAGTTCAGAAACAAAGGTAGAAAAACAAAGGAAGAAGAAGCAACAGTAGGCCAGGCAGAAACTGACATACACAGAAAAGCAGAAACCAAGATCAGCAGTCTGAAGCATTAGCCTTCAACTGGGAGTAATGGCAAACCATTCCTTTTCAGCAGATAAAAAAGATGTGATGCTATTCCTAATGTCACCAGTAGAGAATCTACTTCCATATCCCCATCAAAACAATACGTAAAGAAAAAAGCAATATAAATGACTGATAGCAATATAAAAAAGGGCATTAAAGGAAGTGGGGCAGCAATCAGTCTCAGCAGCTAAATCCAGAGACTTAATCTTCTTTTCTAGACAGTGGCTTTGCTTTGTCTAAGCAATGAACCACCATAGCTAGAATGCCATATCCCAGGAGCAGCCTGGTAGGTGCCCTTCCATAAGCTACATGCATGGAAGGAAAGCTAGGGTAAAATTCCAACCTGTTTCTAGGAGTTTCATATCAGTTGTAGAACAAAATATGAAGGCATATTTTGGGCTTTGGTGATGATGGTGAGGGGTGTCTTTGAATCAGTGTTGACTCCTGGCAACTGTCTGGACAAGGCCCTGCAGTTTTCTTGGCAAGGTTTTTCAGAAGTGGTTTGCCATTGCCTCCTTCCTAGGGCTGAGAGAGAGTGAGTGGCCCAAGGTCACCCAGCTGGCTTCATGCCTAAGGCAGGACTAGAACTCATGGTCTTTCAGTTTCTAGCCTTAACCACTATGCCAAACCAGTTATCTCTGAGTATCATAGGTCCATTTGAAAAATATTTATTTGATCATTCCATGCAATTCTTGTTGTTGTTTTTTTTTAATGGGAAACATTGAATTGATTCAAAAACATTATATAAGAAATTTTGTTTAGTACTGTGTGGTGGTCTTCTGGTTCCCATTTCCAGAATGTATACTTTCAGCCATCACCTCAAAGGAAAGAAAATTAAATACCCCATTGAAATTCTATTTGCAAGAAAAAGAGAAGCATGTAACAAGAGCAATCAGCCACAGACTATGCATAAATTAATTGATCATTTTGATAAAATTCCAGATATAGCAACAACAGAGCTTGGAAATTATTAGTGATAAAGAACTCATGAACTGCAATAATGTAGAAATAATTTGACTGGAGTATATGTCATTCTTCATCAGCACCAAGGTATACATGAACCTACAAAAGCTAAGAATTTTTAGGTACATATTGCAGACAACTGATACTTTATAGGCCTGTGGTCCCATGTGGCAATCCAGTTGTCTATAGTTTCTCAGTAAAGACCCCTCTGGTTTGATAACAGCCACCTAAGCCAGCTAGGGGATCCTTCTAAGTAGAAAGCAGTATAAAGCATTTTCTTTGTTAAACTTGATCAGACAACATGAATTATCTGAATGCAGAGTATTCCTGAATTGATGATTGTTCCTGACTTCTGGTGTGATCTTTGGTCTAGAAGTGGTCTCTGATCATTGTCTTGCCTGAGAGTTCTGAGTTTAATTCAATTGGCTGCCTACAACTCATCCCAAATAGTCCTGATGTCCAGTGCTAATAAGATCTCAGCACTTTCTTCCATGAAAACCAAGGAATAGAGCCAATGGAAAGATCCTGACCAAGTTCTGGGGCCAAAAGTATGTGAATGCTGATTTTAATTAATTCATAGACAAAAGGAATATGGAACCTTTTTTCATCCTAGGGGTTGCATGCTTTAATCTCGGTCTCCAAGACACAATTAATTGAAGGTAAAAATATATGCCCATTCACTCTTATCATCCACATGTCCATCTCCTTCATACACAATTCATACATACATTCATTCTCCACACAGCTTGGAAACACACACACAAATGCTGTTCCCCTACATAGCAGTTATTTTCGGAAAAAGCCTACCACTTAATTAATGTACTATTTGTAAAAGAAGCAATTCCAGGGTAAGGCACTGCAAGACATCATCTTCCAAGTTTCAAATAGGCATGGAAAGAGTCTCCATCGGTTTCTAAGGGGGATCATTGGAATGATACCCCTTAGAATCCAATGGAGACTTTTTCCATGCCTAATTGAAACCTGGAAGATGATGAGAATTTTTTCATCATCTAGTGAGAATTTTTTTTTCAAGCTGAACTGCTATAGGGGATAGGAAATACAGTAAACTGCAGCTAGTCATGAATGCCCTGTAGGTTGTATCCCATACAGAAGTTTATTCCCTCACTGAGGCAACTTTACATGATGGGGGATGTTCCCCAACATACTGTATTTCTACTATTCTTTTTCCATTCACAGTAAAATCTGAATTGCATTCAGTGCACTGCAAAATACAGCAACAGCAAAAATGATTTGAGATATTTATGTCCTTTGAAATTCTGCTGAACTTCCTTTTCAATTAAAACATGATTTGAATGACCTGGAGTATTACATGAAATTTTAAAAAAAGGTATCTTCCTCTTCTTATGTAAATTTCTATAATCTAAATGGCATTTTACAGTCAATAACTAAGACAATAGTGAAAAAAAAATCCCTTTATGTCTTTTCTTGGCAGTCTGCTTTACTTTAAGGATGTTAAATTGAATATCAGCACAACTCTATGGAATAATCTTTGTGGTATTAACATCTATAAAGTAAATGTAAACCTAAGTCAAGGTTTTGTTTTGTTTTTTACCCTAGGCCAATTCCACCTTGCTTGCATCTGTTTTATTGTAGGTTGACATACTGTTTGCACAAAATTCTAGACTTTTAAAATTGGAAGTGACTGCAGAGGTTACCAGATGTAGCTTCCTAATTTATTTATTTTTTTTAATTTTTGGGTCCATGCTCACTTTCACTTACAGATCAATTCTATGCACATATTTCTGGGAATAACTTCCAGTGAGAGGAAGAAGAATATAGGGTCAATTTTCTTAACATTCTGTTCTTAATTCTGTTTCGGGGTGGAGAGCTATACAGTTTGGACTACAGTTCCCAAGCCATACTGGCTATTGGTTCAACTCTGCCCTATCCATTAACCCTGATTTGTTCAGTTTCCATACAATTCCCTAACATTTGCTCTAATATAGACCTGAATTTCTATTCCATAAGGTCCACATTTCATAGTGATCTCATGTATTAATGTATGGATTAGAATTTAAGCATCTCTCACATTGAATATTGAAACACATTCTTCACTCACATAATGTATGAACAAGATTTAAACTGGACATACTAGAATTACATTCAGAAATGTGTATCTGTAGAGGCAGTTACATTTAAAATGCATATTTAAATGTTTCTTTACATGTTTAAACATGTTGGTATTTTGGCAGTATGATCTAGGGGAACACAAATCAGGAGCTGGAGGTCATGAGCAATCTGCAGGCCACAAGTTTTCAACCTTCTGTTGGGATATGAACCAGCTGGAAAGAAACAGTTTCATGTTGATTCCAGTGAGAGAAAGTGAAATGCATGTTTGATTCTATCAATACGTGGGGAAAAAATTAAAGCATTGAACTGATTTTATAATCATAAAGCAACAAATGTCTAAAGATTGGCTTGCTAGCATTTGGCATACACTAATGAGATAATTGCCCCCCTGAGCTGGAATAAGCTTTTGCATTTCTTATCTTGTATCCCCCTGCTTAGATATAAGGGAAGATTTCATGTACTCATTTCAAAAGGGTGCATAAATCTTGGAAACAAGGAAAGTGATTGAAAATAAAGCTGCCAACATTATTATGCTCCTGTGCAAATCTGTGGTATATCCATATCTGGAATACTGTCTGCAGGTCTGATTGGCACATTTGGAAAAGGATATCACAGATCTGGAAAAAGTACAGAAGATGTTAACTAAATGATAAGGTGATCCAACTCCTTCCTTATGAGAAAAAGCTAGAACTTTTAAGATGATTAAGCTAGGGAAAAAGTGATTGAGATGTATAAATATATGCAAAGCAAATGGAAAAATGGACAGGATAATTTTCTGTCCTTCATTCAGAACACTCTGACCAGAGGTCATTCAAAGAAGCTGATTGGAAATAAATTTGTAAAAGGCAAGAAAAAAGTACTTCTGCAGAGACTGCATAATTAAGGTGGAATTCATTATCACAAGACATGGCAATGGCTACAATGGCAATAATTTGGATGCCTTTAAAATGCAATTGGATTAATTCATGGAGAACAGACCTATGAAGTGCTAGTCTTGAGAAGTCATTGTTACCTCCATGTTGGCACCTGGTTGGCCGCTGTAAGAAACAAAGTGCCTTGACCTGATCCAGCAGAACTATTCAGCAATCCAGAGGACTGTGCAATGCTTGGGATTTGAAGATAAAAAGATGCAACTTTTTATTCTAAAGGTAACTTTTCCTAGATTTGCAACTGCCATATAATCCCAGGAAAAGGTGCAGCTAGATTAAAGAATTGCATACAGATGCTTTGTTTATGCTCTTGTTCGCTCTGAAGCACTTTTCTCCCCCTTTCTGCCCCTTTTACAACGAAGCTCAGAGAGCACCAAGGACTCCCCATCTTTTTGCCTTTGAATCCAAAACAGTGCCTAGCCATTTTCTCCAGTTTTTTATGAATTGGGACCCATTGCTCAGCATAACTTAGAAGAGACACAATTGTGCTCCATTTCCTCAACTGTATCTCGTGTTGTTTCAAAAGAATATACTGCAAGGAATTTTTTATTTGCTGGTTGCCACTGGGAGTTGCTTTACTGTCCTTGTTGCTGCTAGAACTTCATAATGAAAATAAAATAGAATTAGAGGACACTGACACTGCATACAGTTCTTAGAATTGCTTCTATTGCTGCTCAGGAAAAGGCAAACTGCACTTTCCAGATTCAATTATTGCTTTTGTGAACTGTCCAGTAGCTGAGAATTACTTGTAGTCAGGGGAGGGAAGAAGCTTGTTTTACCAACATTTTGCTCCTTAATGTGGTCAAAGGAGTTATCAAGGATCTTTCTATAGTGGAACAACATGGGTACATGAGCCACCACGCTTATGTGCTGGGGGTGAGGGCAGGAGTTCTATTAAAACATGCTATCTGCAATATTTTCCAAGGTCTGTAAAGGCCCATTCAAGTGTTCAAATATTTGGAGCATTCTCCATCTGCACATTCCCAAGCCTAGACTGCTGAAATAACACTGTATTTTGCAAAGATTCACAACTTCAGCTCAAATGTCTGCAGGAAGGAAGTCATGTGGCTTCCAGTTGAGCAAAGATTCTGATAATTCTAATATTCATGGAAAGTGAAATGTACACCAGGGGCCTCAAACTTGTGGCCATGGTCTGTGTACAGCCTTCCAAGTCATTTTTGTTGCCCACAGTAATAAGTGGTAGATGCTGACAGTGATGCCCAGAAAAGCCAGGGCATTGAATGCTGCATAGAAACAAAGTCTGGGCCATGAGAAGTGCTCTAGAAGCAAAAGAGTTCTAGTGGTGGTGGCTTTTCAGCTCACCTGACTCCATGCTAGTGAGTCTCCTGGCAATAGCAGGGCCTAACTGGGCAGGCCATGCAGCTGGTGTCCTGAGGCTTCTCACACTGAGCAGCACTATAATCTAGGAATTTGCTCTTGGCTTTGTGGCAGGCACTGCTTCTGAAATAGTGCTAAGGTCTCCTGACAAGAACAGCAGGGAGACGATGCTCAGCCAAGGAAGACAGGCTGGAAGTCTGGGGTTGCCAAGGGATGGAAGGAAGAAGTAGCTGAGGAACAGGACCAAGTTCTGGCTGTTCTACCAAAATGATCTCTCTGTAGGCAAGGAATGGGAAAAAAGTATACAAGCAAGATCTGAGGGAGGGGGGAAGGAAGGAAGGAAGGAAGGAAGGAAGGAAGGAAGGAAGGAAGGAAGGAAGGAAGGAAGGAAGGAAGGAAGGAAGGAAGGAAGGAAGGAAGGAAGGAGGGAAGGAAGACAAGGTAAAGCAAATGAGAAAAAGACTGAAGGAACGAAGATCTCCACACAGCAAGGAGAGAAAATAAAAGAGAAAAACTCTGGGATGGATTTTCTAAATTATATTGTCCCTGATATGATATTGAAAAAAATACGAATCAATTCAGTAATGAAACCAAATATTGGTGTTCTGATTAATGAAAAATGCTGCTAGCTGAATAGCCAAAATAAAATACCTGCTTCACAGTAGAGACTTAAAAATAAATTTTGGTGCAATTCATCATTTTCTTCATTTTTTTATTTGCCTGACTTGATATATATGAAAGCTTCAGTGTTGCTGTTCATGGGCTAAATGAACTAGTCCTCAAGTGGTACTCATGAGTATTTGCATTTGAGACATTTGCCCTAAAATATTGTATTACACAGCTAATGCATATTAAGGCCTAGTTTAGCCTTTGCCTTCCCCAGCTTCCATCACCAAAATAACTTCCCCTCCTCTCACCTCAGCTTGATTAATTTCTCAATAAGAACATCTAAGTTCTCAAAATTATTACTAGGGATCTTAATATATCCAACTATGTTAATTTCCCTCAGAAAAGTGCCAACCTGACCATGCTAGTTTCCTAACAACACATCACCTTGAAGACAAACAGCATATAAAAAAATCATTTTGGCACACATCAAGCACATAATCCAGACTGATACTCTGCAAGTCTGCTTCTATATCAAATTAACATGATCAGCAATTGTAGGTTCTGGAGCGGTAATTTCATCTTCAGTGGGAGTTATTTCTGTATGGAAAATCCATCAGAAAATCATTTGACCAGTCAGCATCAATAGGAAAAGCAATATGAGGAAGTTCTATTTCCAAAAAGATATTTTTGGGGTATTTCTTTATATAATGCATATGATGAAATTTTGCTGTGACCAAAAAGTAATGAAATATTGAGCAACTATTCACTACATAGTTTTAAAAGTTTGAAAATGAACAGGTTCTCCCTGAGCCCTTTATCTTAATCTGTTGCAAACTCTGTCTTTTTCCCTTATCACCAAATCTTCAGCATTCAAGAAACATACTCATTTTATAGGAAATCACATTATTCTGCTATGCTGCACTGGCTAAAGGTCAATATTTCTTGTTCCTATTGCACACACACACCCCCCAAATGAAGAAGGAGGTGGGTTTGTAGGGATACTTTTATTCACCTGTTCTTTTCTTTTCTTGGGATTCAGCATTTAAACAAGAAAAAATGCTAGTTTTTCCACCTGACATCTGTTTGGTTAAAGAGAGGAACATAACGTATCAGTAGTACATGGGCTTTTACATGGCTGAGGAAAAGCTTTTACAAATGAGAGCATTTAAAAAAAAAAAAAACCCACAATTGCAAAGTTCCTGTTCAGTAGTTTGAAATATGGACTCTGTGATCTGTTAAATTTGTACTAAAATCGAAATAGTTTCAACTGGGGGTGGGAAGGGGGAGACACATAACTCTATAAATGGAGCTCCAATCACTGTAAGTGGCAGCAAAGAATCATTACAAAAGACAAATGAAGTACTTTTATAGTATATTTAGAGAAGTCTTAAGTGCTGATGAGCCCCTTCAGCCGATTAAACTGCTAAGCTGCAAGTTTTACACTTCCTTCCTGTAAAATATTTAGAGCAGGAAACATAGCCTTTTTTCTTTTCTTGCAATATTGACATTGTTGTAAATGCAATTGCACCTAAGGAGAAGTTGTGATCTTCTGGTGCAGGCTTGAACACTTGCTATATTAATACACTTACTCATCCTTAAGACATTTTTTTTTTCATTTTATGGAAATCAATTTGCATGGAATGTGAGCCAGCTCTGAAGGACGTTTCATTCTGTCATTCAGTTTCCTTCATTTGGGATTCCTTTTGTCTTAGTTACAGGAAGCTTTGTTCATTTCATGTTCTATTTATTAAAATCTTGTCTGTTTTGTGTTTTGGTGAATTGTAATGATTTTAATACTCAGAATCATTTTCTGCTCAGAATCACACGAATCAGCCCTCAGGTTTTTTAAAATTGTGTTTTCCTGATGACTGTAATGGTGGCAGCAACAAAATAATCATGGAGAAACTCTCCTAGCAATTGCTAATCTGTCTTCCTTAAAATGTTTTGGATGTTGCATTATTCCAGAGAAAAATGTGATGATTCCAGTTGACACAACATCCAGGACATTTGGGGAAACGCAAAAAAGGCAGCTATAAGTACTACTGAAGGACCTGGAAAATACCTCCTGCCAATTATTTCTAATCACTGAAGAGATCCCAAGCCTATTTTCCTTGAAAAGAGAATGAATGAGCATGAACTGGGTTTCTGAATTTTGGGAGGTTAATAAAGACTGAACCAAATAGCCCCCACCCAGCCTGAAATGGCTGAATACATTTCCAGGCCTACAACAAGGATTTGGTTCACCTTAAATGCCATGCATCAGAGACCTGAAGAAGCTGGTGCTTCTCTTTCCCAAATCTCATCACCGCCAGTTTTCACGATAAACAAAATTTGCAAGACAGGATTTTGATAGATTCACAGAAAGAGCCTGTGTTCAAAGGAAAATAAAATCCCACTAGGCACAGTTGATCAATTTTTTGAATCTCTTCCAGGTTTCAAGTTAGAGTATTTTTCTCCTAGCCTATATTAAGAACAAGGAAACTAAAACATAATCAGCCCTTTTCTGAGATGTTAAAAATAAGCTTAAGTGTGCTGTGTGTGGTATGAAGAGAGCTGAAAGCAGAGACCTTGCACTGCTCTTGCACATGCCCATGATTAGATTTCATTGATGCTCTACATTAAGAAGAGGATTCCACAATCTATCAAGTCTCTTTTTGCATATTCTTGTTGGATTGCTTGGAGTACAATATTGGAAAAGGCCACTGGCAGGTTGGCATGATTCTGAAGGAGCCTGGAGAGAAAGCCACCTGTTAACCATATTGGCCCTGATTGCCTTGTCCCGGCAGAGTAAAAATACCCCATCATGCAGCTGATTACCAAAGAAGCTTTCTGTTTAGTACAAATAAATGCAGTTTGAGAAAAGCATGTAGTAAAGGAATAACCATCCAAATAGGAATGGCATATCAGAAAAAAGAACAGCAAATCCTCAGGGTCACTGTTTTCCACTGCAGCCAGCTGTAGGTGGCAGTGTGATTCAGCCATCTCTTGATGGCTAAACGCTGCAGCAATCAGCAACGTAATGGAAAAGGCTGGCTGATCTTCATAGATTTTGACAGTAAAGAATCACAGGGCTTCTTTGATGTACAGTTGAACTCTAGAGCTGAATAGTCTCTGGGGATGCCTCTTGTTTGCTTCTTCTCATTCCTTGCTTCCTCCTTTACATACCATAGTTTTTGTATCCTACAATCAGTAAAGGAGTTACAAGTACAGCGCAGATTGACACATGGGTAGTCCGCATTTAATGACTGCCTCGTTTAGCAACCATTTGCAGTTATGACGGTGATGAAAAAGTATCTTTTACAACCAATCCTCACGTTTATGACTTTCACAGGCATGTAAGGCAAAGGAAAGTTGAAGTAAAATCATAAGCACAGTCATGGTTTCACTTACCAACCATTTTGCTTAACGACCGAGTTGCCAATCCCAACTGTGGTTGCTAAAGGACTACCTGTACTTTGTTTCTTCTTTTCCATAATAAAATTCTTCTGAACAGTTGGAAGCTAAATGCATGCTTTCTGATTAGAACATAAATGCGCCTCTAGCTCAGAGGTTAGCAAAAGCAAACATAGCTCTAGCACATGGGCAGATAATTTGGTGTCCTCGAAAAGATTTGGATTACTATACTTTCTAACACTGATGGGAACTGATGTCCCATGTTCTAACCTTTTGTTGTCAACAGAGCTGTAGAATTGCATGGTCCCATTCCTAGGCTACAAAACAGCACACTTTCCTACATGCCTAAGATATTTTGTTTCCTGAGATGGACAAGATGATGTCTTTTTCCATCTTCACCTCCCTAAATCCTATATGTAGAAGCTAACCATCCTTTTTTTCTGTCCTAAATCTACTGCCAATAATAATTTCAGTGAATAACTCTGAGATATGACTTAGGCAAGGGGTAGCTTTTTTATTTCCTACCACTCTTTCCTGATCTTTATGGCTGCCTTTTGTGCTTCCCCCCCCCAATTTTCCATTATCCTTTCTGAGAACATTATGTGGTAATTTTCTCAATTATTAACGTTACTATTGTTAATAACTAAAAAGGTCAACCTTCTCTTAAGCTGAGCACTGCTCCTGGTGAACATAATTTTCAACCAAAATATAGAAGTGGCTTGCCTTTTCAAATTTCTTTATCTTCCCAGTTTAGCCTACAGCCTTGGGGAATGTTCTAGTGGTCTTCCATTTGTGTACTAGTCTGGTGCAATCCTGCCTAGCTTGTTTTGAGATCAACCAAGGCTGACGTGCTATGACTTTTATTAACCAACTAGTTTTTAAAAGTTTTTAAAAGCCAGAGAAACTTAATAAAAAAGTTTTCACCCAGTGCCCATCAGTCATACAAGTAAATGATTGTAAAAATCATGGTGGCAGAACTATAAATCCTATTGTTTTGATTTCAACCTACTTAACTTCCAAAGGCAGAAAGTCCTGGAGAAGGGTTTGCAAACATCTTAGTGCATAGACAAATTGAAGTGGGAGAATATATTCTTTGGTTTCCTTGGTTCTAAACCAGACTTGCCATTAGAGAGGCGAAGCAGAGGATGCTACCTATCACAGGAAACTCAAGCATTTATAGCAGTTGAAAATCCAGAGGAGATATCAGCGTTCCCAAGGAATAAGAACGAGGTAGGGAGGAACAGGCAAGGAAGAATCAAATGCAGGATCTGTTGGAAAAGTACCGTGGACAATTTCTGGATTAGTTTGCACCTAGCCCACTCCCAGTCAATCCCTCTATCCAGATCATACTCAGCACACACACCATTCAGTTCAATGGACAAAAAAATGGTTTGATGTTTATTTATTAAACATTAGCAAACATCAAAAACATTAACTGGGAAAATAGGACAAAAAGCTGGCAACAGCAAAGAGAGATATGAACAACAAGCAAGAGATAAAAGGGAAGGAGACTTAATGTTACCTATATAGTTATAGCTATATATCAAAAGGCACAGAACGTTCCAGAGCCACTAAAAATAATAGTGCGGGTAATTAGCTTGTGAGTGGCCTTTGGTTTTGCCAGCATTTATTTATTTATTTATTTATTTATTTATTTAGTAAATTTTTATAGCTGCCCAACTCACATACATGACTCTGAGCAGTATAAATTTTTTTTAAAAAACATACAAAACAATACAACAAAATAACAAGAAAATTCAACAACAAAAATCATTAAAAAAACCCAATACAATAAAAACCATTAAAAAGAAAGACACATAATCTGCAGGACAGCACACTCAATTTCTCTAGCAATACAGCCACTTTGCAGGCTCCATACCCATGCTGCCAGATTCCCAGGCCAGATGCCAAAGCCATGTTTTCAGGCCCTTCCAGAAGGCCAGCAAGATCAGGGGCAATCTGACCTCAGGGGGAATGATGTCCCAAAAGGTGGGTGCTGCAGCAAAAAAGACTCTTCTCCTGGGTCCCATCAGATAACATTCCTTCATGGATGGGACCCGAAATATGCTCTTCCTGATGGGATGAGTGGATGTGACTGGGAAAAGATGGTCCCTCAGATAACCTAGTCCCATGCCATGTAGGGCTTTATAGGTCCTTACCAACACCTTGAACTGAACCCAGAAGCAAGCTGGCAACCAATATAGCTCATGGACCAGAGGTGTAACGTGCACTGATCTAGGTGCGCATAACTGCTTGAGGCACAGCATTTTGCACCAGCTGAAACTTCCAGATGTTCTTCAAGGGTAGCCCAAGTACAGTGTGTTACAGTAATCCATGGGAGAGGTGACCCAGGTGATTGAGTACAGGGCCTCCTGGTCCAGGAATGGGTGCAACCAGCACACAACTTGAATTTGCACAAAGGCCTTCCTAGCCACAACTGCCACCTGCTCATCAAGCAGGAGTTGTGAGTCAAGAAGGAGTCCCAGATTGTACATGGGGTCTGTCTGGGGCAGTGCCACCCCATCCAGAACTAAAAATAGTAAATTCCCAGATCCATGTGGCTCCAAAATTCAAAACCACTCAGTCTTGCCAGGGTTGAGCTAAAGCCTGTTGTTCCCCATCCAAACTTCCACAACCTCCAGGAACTGAGACAGAAAATCATCAGCATCACTTCTTTTACCAGGGACAGAGTTATACAGCTGGGTTTTATCAACATATTGATGACACCTCACCCCATGACTACAGATGACCACAGCCATTGTGTGGCAACCCACAATGTAGGGGCCAAGGATAGGACCTCTCATTCCCAATCAATATTGACTGGAACCATCCATGAAGGAAGGAGGAGAACCAGCACAATACAGTGCCAACCATCCCAACCTTTGCAGGTGATCCAGAAGGATACCATGGTACTGAAGGCTGCCATGAGGTCAGGTAGAGCAAGGATGGATGTACTACCCCCATCCCACTCCCATCCGAGGTCATCTGAAAGTGCAGCCAATGTTGTTTCAGTCCCATACCCAGGCCTGAAACCTGACTGAAAGGGGTCCAGATAATCTGCTTCATTCAGGATCCTCTGAAGCAGCTGCATGAGCACCTTGTCAGCAATCTTTCCTAAATGGGAAGGTTGGATACTGGACAAAAATTGTCCAGTACAATTGGGTCTAGCAATGGCTTCTTGAGGAGGGGACAGACCAATCCCTCTTTAAGGGATGGAGGAACCACCCTCTCTCTCAGAAAAATTTCCCACTGCCAAAACCTAACCACAATTCACCTCCCAGGAAAGTTTGCCAGCCTGGAGGGGCATGGTCTAATAAGCAGATGGCTGGACTCACAGTCATGAGGACTCTGTCTACTTCCTCAGGTCCAACAGGTTCAAACTCCTCCTAGATAACATGGCTGGACAGCACCCCAGGCACCTCCACAGAACCTGTACCAAGACTGGCATCTACTGGGAACAAATCCAAGCAATTTTGTCTGACAGATGCTCTGCAAAATCTTCTGTGCAGCCCTGTAGGTGCACACCCAAGTCTCCTTTACCCAAGAGGGCTCTGGGCACCCTAAACAGGGCCACTGGGTGGCTATCCCCAGACACAATAATGGCATACAAGTACTGATGCTTTGCTGCCCTTACTGCCACAACCCATAGCAGCTCTAACCCATTTTGGGCAAGTTCATTCTTCACTGACCTCCAGCAGTGCTCCAGGTATCTCCTAATCCATTTCATCTCCCTCAACTCTTCCATAAACCAGAGAGGGTGACAAGATGTCTGAGAAGAGAGAGGCCACATGGGTGAGATACCATCCAATCCTTTTATGTGCATAACAACAGCAGAATAGAGATGGAAAGTAGGACATCAGGTGATTCCTCCTCTTCTCTGCACCATGAAGGAAGCTATTTCATGGATGGCAGTATATCTAACGGTATCCTAAACGAAGGCATAGCAGTGGCTGGAACACCCTACTTTTTACCATTTTATTATTCATTGTATCTACCTAGCATAATATTAAAGCACCAGCTTCAGAAAAGTTAAAGAAGTGAGAAACACATAGTTTTGAGAACAAGAAAAGCTGACTGATGACACATGTCCATTTTATTGTCACAGAAGCAGCTCAGGCTACAATAATGGGCAGAGTTAGATGTTTTCATACCTTCACATAGGTTTGTCACAGCAGTATTAAGGCAGGGGCTAATGGCTAACAAAAACGGGCAAGTGCCTCACTTCTGATTAGACATCAGTACAACCCTAAGGATATTGATATTATGTGCATGTATAATTATCCTTACCCACCATAAACTGTATTTTGATTACTCATATGCAAGCTGTCCAAAATGGCCACATTTGTTTCTATATTTGGGACTAGATTTATACGTATGTTGATGGGTCCTGTCAATTAAGCAATGTCATCTTGCAGGACTTAGGAAGCATGTCTTCTCAGTGGCAGCTCCTGGCCTCTTCAAGCGACATCCCCCTAGAGATCCATACTGCTCCCACTTTATTGACCTTCCATAAATTGTTAAAAACTTAGCTTTCTCCGGGGCCTTGGGAAAGGATGGTGGTGCAGTCCTTTGAGTTTTGGTTTATCTGGGTTATGGAATTGGTCTTCTGGTCAGTTGCATCATCATCATCATCATCATCAATGCTCTTTTAATGGTAAACCACCTAGAATCACTGAGGTGGCCTTGAAATTGAATTAATTAATTAGGCAGTGTTGGGCTTCAGGGTTTAGGGACCATGGTCTGGACAACAAATTTCCTGATGTTTCACTGACCACTGTGGCTGGCATCTTCAGAGGCAAGGTGGTCTGCTATGCAGACTACAGGCAACTGAGTAGGGACTGACTGGGCTCCTGTCTTTATAGCCAAGTATCTGGTCTTTAGCCAAACTGGTTTCCAGTTGCTGCAGGTTAGTGAGGGCTGATTTCTGATTGGGTTCTTTGTGCCTGATCCTGATTGGTCTGAAGCCAAACACTGCCCAATAGACACCATGCATGAAAGCCTACAACAATTAATTAATAGGCAAGGAAGAAGGGAAGAACAGGTTAAGAGACATTCATATGATTACAGCTTTTATTACAAGAGCTGCTTCTAAATGAGAGAAAAAACGTTCCTTCTAAATGAGTCAGAGCTAAGCAGATATGTTCACTTTCTTGCCTTTACCATTATATCTTGCCTTACGTTTACTGTATGTATCCTTTCAATTAGAATCATTGTTATTTTCTTGAGCATATCATAGCTTTGAAGCACTCCCTCCCTTTTCCCCCTGGTGAAAAATAACGAGAGCTTCTTTTGCACCACACTTCCTTGTTCTTTGCTACAATTGCACTTAGTTAATATAAAACACAATTGTTTTTAAGTTCTTAGGCTAGGTGCTTGCACCTCAAAGCCTCCATGCTAGCAAATTTACAGAATGATGTTTGGATAAATAAGGGTGCTTCCAGCTCTTGGTGCCAGCCCTTGTCAGTTCTCAAATGCTATTATTGGAGCTGAAATGATAGTATTTGACACAAAATACTTATTGGGAGAACTACCTAATTTCTGATAAAAGTGGTGGTGTCTCTCAATGTTCAATTTTGTCATTTGCCATCAAGAAAAAAGGTATTCTGAAATGGCTGTGGAAAGATTTCAAAGTGACAATCATTTTGAGCCCAAAAAATGTTTTCTGATGGGTTCTCTAGCCTTCAGGATGACTAAATACCTATATGTAACTGTTACTGATTCCAGTAACTGCAGTTCAGACAGTAGGTATCCTGCTATAGTCTCCATGGATCAATAATTGACTGAATGGCACCAGCTTGTCAAAAAAAGTGTACCTTCATTTTATTTCCCCTACTCTAGAGTTGATAGAAATCCAAACACCATGTGAAATAATAAGTGTTCAACTGTTGGAAAACACAGTCCTCATACATTCCTTTAAAGGATAAACCATTAATAATGAACCTGAGTGCCTGCAATCACTTGCTCTACAATATTTTGTGATTATGATTGATTTCCATTCAAAGGCAGAGGACAACTCATCTCTATATATAAACTAGGTTTTCTGGCATTCATAGATAGCTGTTGATGTTTGGATTTCAGCATTAATTAGGAGTGAAAAACAAAAGTAGCTGTATAAGTGCATGAGGTAAAAAAAACAAAAAACATAATGGACAATAATAAAGGGTTTTTTGCTCGCTGTCTCTTTTATCCACTGACCAGCACAAATATTCTATGTGGCTTGGAAAATACAATTTTTAATAACCACCAGACAGGAAGACTGTTTTCCAACAGCTGAATATAAATTGTTTTACATTTTGAAGTTCAGTTCCCCCAGCTGCTAGACAGAACAGTGCTATTTTAGTTCAGTAGAATTTTCTTTAACTTGCTGCAACAACTAAAATCAACCTAATATAAAGACTGCTGTATTTTTCTTTACTTCTAATGAAGATCTGTGTTTTGAACAAGTCAGGGATAGTTGATTTGCAAGATAACCATTATGTTTCCAAAAATGGGGGATGATCAACTTTGTTTCTTTGATCCTAAACTTAAGCAGTACTTGTAATACCTACTAGGGAGTATTGTGTTCATTCTGCAGTATCCACCTTTTGGTTTTGCTCTAACATGCAAATCGCATGACAGATATATCTGACTTCATTTTAACACTTCATTTTTACTTTTTTAATCCTTTGGTTTTTATACCAGTTCACCACTGAAGAATTCCAGAAATCCGAATAAGCCTAAAAAGTACTAATAAAAACTTTGCCCAGCCACTGAATTTGAGTTTTGTTTTCGTCTGTTAATTTCTTCTGTAGCTTTTATAGTACAGTAAGATTAACTTGCTCAAAATCATCTATGTAATGTTAGATGAGTGAAATCATATAACTTTAGGCCTAACTTCAAAAGCCTTTTGCATGCAATAAACTCAGATTTCTAGCAAAAAATAATTATTCTGTGCTCACCAATCTACCATACAACAAGGAAAAGAGAAAGGACTTAAAACTTATCCAGGAGCTCAAGAGGACTTGAGGGGATTTTGTTGTTGTTGTTGTTCCTGATCCCCTTAATAAACGTCTGGGATATGTTGGGCAGACAGATAGTGAGTACTTGAGTTTCCATGGCTAAAGATAGACTTAAAGCTGGGTTTTCCCCTGTCATGATCCAGCACCTTTACCAACACACTAGACTGGCTCTGAGGATATCAGGAAGTAAGGAGCAAACAGAGAAAAAGACAGGTCCAACAAGAGAAATAGTGGCCCAAATCTTTGATGAAGATTCTCAGTCATCCAGGTGGAATTATCTGGAGGTTGAGTCATGGCAACTGGACTTCTTTTCTTTTGGTTTGATACATTTCACTGCTCGTCCAAGCAGCTTCTTCAGTCTAGAAAGTTGGTTAGGGAAGACACCAAGGACAACAGGCTGGCATTTCTAGACTGTGAGGTTCTAATTGGGACTTGTGGCAAGCTAGAAATAGGGATCTACAGGAAACCCACACAGAGAGACCAATACTTGCAGTGTGAGTCCCACCATCCACTGCAGCACAAACTAGGAGTCATCAGGACATTACAGCACAGGGCAGAAACCATCCCCACCTCCATAGATGCCAAAAAGAAAGAAAACAGACATCTGAGGACAGCTCTTAAGGCCTGTGGGTATCCAAATTGGGCCTTTATTAAATCAACCTAGATCCAACAAAAAAACAGCAGACAGAGCTGAGACTCAGAGTCAACGGAAGAATCTTGTCATTCCATACATGGCTGGTGTGTCAGAGAAGATAAAACAGATATTTGGAAAACACCACATACCTGTGTTTTTCAAACCCACTAACACACTGAGACACAGGCTTGTACACCCTAAAGATTGAACACCAGAACAGAAGAAGAGCAATGTAGTATATGCAAGCCAGTGCAGTGAGCAGTGTTCAGAGCTCTACATTGGAGAAACCAAACAGCCTTTACACAAGAGGATGGCCCAGCACAGGAGGAGCAACAACACAGGACCAGAATCAGCAGTTTACCTTCATCTAAAAAGAACACTCATCTGATGACAATAATGTTCACATTTTGGACATAGAAGATAGGTGATTTGAGAGAGGAGTGAAGGAATCCATTTATGCCAAAGTGGAAAATCCTTCGCTCAGTAGAGGTGGAGGCCTCAGACCAACTTGTTTCCCATTTTCCATGCTGCTCTTTCATCAGTCCCCAGGAAGATTAAGACCACTTCACAAGTTCACCAGGGAGGCAGCACTTAACAACCCACTTGGGGATGAGTAAGGGATTAGGAGTAAGACATCCACATCCCAAAGACTCTACTAATCACATCTCCTATTATCCCTTCAATGATCCCATCATGTTAGTGAGAAATGCAGCCACCCTGGAAGACACTTATGGGGTCCCCCCAACCAACTTTCTAGACTGAAGAAGCTGCTTGGACAAGCAGTGAAACCTATCAAGCTAAAAGAAAAGAAGTCCAGTTGCCATGACTCAACCTCCAGTGGCCCAAGTCCTTTTCACTCTGATCCCACCAATCCTTATTTCAGCTCTACCTCAAATATAATGCACCACTCCTCCGATTGTTCCTGTTTAAATGCCTAACCAGAAGGGCAGAGCATTGCTATAAAAATCCAGGAGGAGGAGGAGGAGGTTCCACTGAATCACATAAAGGCTAACTACTGCAACTCTGCAGATGGAGCAAATTTAACAAGGTCATTGTGTGGATATCTATGCATATATGTTAAAAAGAATGTTGGGAATGTTGGGAATCCTCACATCGTTCTGCAGGAAGAACTGTCATTGACCAGTCATGCCACTAAAATGTTTGTCTTATGTCTTATTTCTTATGTCAGAAAAACACTGTAGTACATTTATGCCTATGGCACTTCCCAAAAATACAAATGAAGCCTTTTGACAGATGTCTGCCCATGGCCCCCCTGCCAGGGGTGTGCCTTTCCAACATCCTAACTGACTTCAACCAGTTGATTTGCAGAGTTAAGGCTGCACTGTAAGAGTGGTGTGTTGGTAGTTGTAGTATGCAACTTCCACGAACTATGTTATTGGCATTCAACTTTTCACCCAATTTGGGATGGTGAAATTTTGACAGGAAAAAAAAAAAGACTTAAAACACCACAATAAAGGGCGAGGGAGGTCAAAAGTTTGTTCTGTTAAGTTATTTATTACTCTTTGCCTTTAACACATAGCAGTGAAAAGCTTTTAAGCAACTTTAGGTCCAGCTCATAGACCTACTCAGTGGGATATATCAAACTGAAGTAACACAGACATATTTATATATCAGCAACTCTTTGTTAAGTAACCACTTTTGTAAATATTTTATCAAAAAATTTGCTGTCATCCACATTTGTCTGACCCATGCTTGTGTGACAATTCTTTCTGTATTTTATCTGAGTTGCATATGTATGTTCCTCTATCTATCTATCTATCTATCTATCTATCTATCTATCTATCTATCTATCTCATTGCAAACAGAAAGATAGTAGATTTATTTCAAAGTATGGATTCCTGTCCTTCACTCTTCCATTGACAAGAAAGTAAGCCATGACTCTTTTTTCAAAATGTAAGCTTAATAAATAAATGAAGCCCCCAAAGACACACTTGATGCCTCTCTTATATTTATTGTACATAGCAGGATAGTCACATTCCCTCAGTGTCATCAGCATCTTATTTTATGTTAGGGAAGGGGGGAAAAAACTCCTCAAACCTAAATCTTTAAGAAGAGACTCCTTGGTTAGAGAAGATGATTATTTATTCCCTTCAAAAAGTAATATGCCCATTCTATATTTGCTATTATACTGGGTATTTTTGTATTGACCCTTAAGCAGAGATGAGAATTGCAAGAGAATAAAGCAATTCAACACAGTTTAATGAATATACTTGCTGCTAGAAATTAAACTTTGCAGTTACAGAGCCTTGTGGAACCATTATGTTAGACAAGCTAGAAATATACCTATAAATAGAATGCCACATATCATCAGGTTTCACTTGTTTATTATCAAACCATCTTCCATAAGTTTTAAGAGCAGAGATGACCACTTAAAAATAGCTTTGATCAGTACCATGCTCTCTCCCAATTACTAATAGATTTAACCCAAGAAAAATAAGCTGCTGCTTCTAATAATTACCTGGGAATGGGGTAGGGGAAGACTGTTACCCTTCATTCACTGATAACATGACAGGAAAACACTGCTGAAAGCAAGAAAATGGGCAGAAAGTGCGAATAATGGAAACAAATGTGCTGGAATAAGCATACTAACTCTGTCCTCTGATTATGAATGTCTACAATGGAGAGCTTCTTCTATCCATGGTGACTCTCAGCATGAATAAGGACTCTGAAAAATCAGGATCATCAGTTGGTAGAATATCCCCTGTTGATAGAAAGGCCTTCTGTTGCAGGTACTCACTCTCTACTCATGGAGGAGAATGAAATAAGGTTGTGGCTAGCATACTCATCATGTCTCCTTTGGTACAAAGACTTATCTGGGAGTAAGAGCCATTAAATGAAGTGAGACTTACAACAGAGTAAGCATATACAAGCTTAAGTTGCTGAGTCCAGATTTTCAGTCACTTCCCCTCCCCCCCCCCGTGTTATGATCTTGTATGGATATGCACAAGAGCATGGTTGTGTGAATAAGAATTATTTGTACATACAGTGGGGCAAAAAGTATTTAGTCAGCCACCAATTGTGCAAGTTCTCCCACTTAAAAAGATGAGAGAGGCCTGTAATTTTCATCATAGGTATACCTCAACTATGAGAGACAAAATGAGAAAAAAAAATCCAGAAAATCACATTGTCTGATTTTTAAAGAATTTATTTGCAAATCATGGTGGAAAATAAGTATTTGGTCACCTACAAACAAGCAAGATGTCTGGCTCTCACAGACCTGTAACTACTTCTTTAAGAGGCTCCTCTGTCCTCCACTCGTTACCTGTAGTAATGGCACCTGTTTGACCTTGTTACCAGTATAAAAGACACCTGTCCACAACATCTAACAGTCACACTCCAAACTCCACTATGGCCAGGACTAAAGAGCTGTTGAAGGACACCAGAAACAAAATTGTAGACCTGCACCAGGGTGGGAAGACTGAATCTGCAATAGGCAAGCAGCTTGGTGTGAAGAAATCAACTGTGGGAGCAATAATTAGAAAATGGAAGACATACAAGACTACTGATAATCTCCCTTGATCTGGGGCTCCACGCAAGATCTCACCCCGTGGGGTCAAAATGATCACAAGAACGGTGAGCAAAAATCCCAGAACCACACGGGGGGACCTAGTGAATGACCTGCAGAGAGCTGGGACCAAAGTAACAAAGGCTACCATCAGTGACACACTATGCTGCCAGGGACTCAAATCCTGTGGTGCCAGGCGTGTCCCCCTGCTTAAGCCAGTACATGTCTGGGCCCGTCTGAAGCTTGCTAGAGAGCATTTGGATGATCCAGAAGAGGACTGGGAGAATGTCATATGGTCAGATGAAACCAAAGTAGAACGTTTTGGTCTAAACTCAACTCGTCGTGTTTGGAGGAGAGAGAATGCTGAGTTGCATCCAAAGAACACCATACCTACTGTGAAGCATGGGGGTGGAAATATCATGCTTTGGGGCTGTTTTTCTGCAAAGGGACCAGGACGACTGATCCATGTAAAGGAAAGAATGAATGGGGCCATGTATCGTGAGATTTTGAGTGAACACCTCCTTCCATCAGCAAGGGCATTGAAGATGAAACGTGGCTGGGTCTTTCAGCATGACAATGATCCCAAACACACCACCCGGACAATGAAGGAGTGGCTTCGTAAGAAGCATTTCAAGGTCCTGGAGTGCCCTAGCCAGTCTCCAGATCTCAACCCCATGGAAGACCTTTGGAGGGACTTGAAAGTCCGTGTTGCCCAGCGACAGCCCCAAAACATCACTGCTCTAGAGGAGATCTGCATGGAGGAATGGGCCAAAATACCAGCAACAGTGTGTGAAAACCTTGTGAAGACTTACAGAAAACATTTGACCTCTGTCATTGCCAAGAAAGGATATATAACAAAGTATTGAGATGAACTTTTGATATTGACCAAATACTTATTTTCCACCATGATTTGCAAATAAATTCTTTAAAAATCAGACAATGTGATTTTCTGGATTTTTTCCCCCATTTTGTCTCTCATAGTTGAGCTATAACTATGATGAAAATTACAGGCCTCTCTCATCTTTTTAAGTGGGAGAATTGTGGTGGGCACAATTGGTGGCTGACTAAATACTTTTTTGCCCCACTGTATGTAAAGACAACATCTCATTGTCTTCATGAGAAACTTATATATAGATCAGTAAGCTCCAATATGGATAGAACATGGTGAGACAGACTGGCTCTGGGTTGGCAAAGGAGTGCAGCAAGGCTGTATACTCTCCCCTTATTTATTCAACCTGTATGCTGAATATACATTGAGGGAAGCTGGTTTGGAAGAAAGGAAGTGTGGTTTTAAAATTTAAGGAAGATACATTAGTAACCTGTGCTATGCTGATGACACTACTCTGATAGCTGAAAATGCAAAGGATCTGCAAGCCCTAGTAATAAAAGTCAAGAATCACAGTGAAAAAATGGGACTACAATTAAATATAAAGACTAAACTAATGATAACCAGCTTTAGAACTGACAGTAAAGATATCAAAGTGGTGGATAGCTTCCGTCTTTTACCACAACAGTAAAGGAACAAGCAATCAAGAAATACGCTACAAACTAGCAGTTGGTACAGTAGCCACGAAGGCCTTGGAAAACATATTTAAATGTTGTGATGTGTCTATACCCACAAGATGAGAATAATGCAAGGTGTGGTATTCCCTGTGATGCTCTATGGAAGTGAAAGTTTGACTTTGAAGAAGCAAGATAGGAAGAGTATTGAAGCTTTTGAGCTTTAGTGTTGGAGAAGACTCCTGAGAATACCATGGACAGCCAAGAAAACAAACAAATGGTTCTCACTCAAGGCACAATTGAACAGGCTCAAAGTATCCAACTTTGGACACATTATGCAAAGACTTAGTTCTCTAGAGAAGGCTCTAATGCTGGGAAAGGTGGAAGGAAAGAGAAGAAGAGGATGACCACCGACAAGGTGGATAGATTCAGTTAAAGTCGTGATAAGTGCGCTGTTGGAAGAACTGAAGGACCAAGTTAGGGACAGATCATCATGGAGAAAATCTACTATGTGGTCATGAAGAGTTGATAACTATTTGATGCCACATAATCAGAGGCAGATGGGAGATCAATTAATTTTACCAGTTGATTATGTTATTTCACTGGCAATTCATTTTAATCAGTAATTATGAATTCACATTTATCTTTGCTCTGGCCCTGCTGGTGTTTTAGAATGTGGCCTCTACTAAATGCATTTATCCATACATATATGGATGTGTGTGTGTGTGTGTGCATGTGTATGGTACATGTATGCATAAGTTTGTTGAGAAAGAAAATAATTGCAATACTAATTTCAGTAGGAGTTAACCCAAGTTAACAAGATGCAGAAACCTAGCAGAGTACAGAATTTTTTCTATGTTTTATAGCTTTCTGTTGTTCTTTTTTTGAAGGGATTGTTTTACATTCAGGATCATCTTTCTTTCCTCTAACTACAATTTTTAGTGGTCAAAAGGATTTATTAAAATACAAGTATCATATTAAAATAAATGAGGTAGAGGAAATTTATGAGATGCACACTTGTGCATACTAGAAAAACATTTTGTAATGTCCTTTTACCATCATCAAATTCTATGTTCTTATTCCTTCTGGCTCTTTGCTAAGACTGGGTTATACCTATCAAAGGCTCACATTTGTTTTGAGAGTTTGTAGCTGACATTTAGCAATGTAAAGTTGGGGGATTCAATGGAATATATATATATTTTTAAAAAGAGAGAGTTGGGGAAGATCCATGAAGCCAGTGGATTGTGTATTGGTCCCTTTAAGGGAAGGGTATAACTCATTGATAGAATATAGGCTTGCAAAAAATCCTGGGTTTAGTGCCAAGCCTTACCTGAAGAATCTCTCCCAGTAGGTCTTTTGTAATACTATCAACAAAATTGAATTAAGATATACTGCAACAGTCTACAGGGGATCCTGAAAAAAATAATAGCATCTTGAATTCTCTTAGATTAACAATCCTGAAAACATTTTTTGCTTTCTGAACAAGGTGATGCATTTCAGGGTCTTAAGTGAAATCTACCCAGAATCCATTTAGAATGATGTTGAGTTTGCATTTAAGAGTGAGAGAAAAACCGGTTATTTTTTCCAGCTTAATTAATATTTTTTTAAAAAACAACAACTATTTTGAGGCAAGGAAGGAATACACAGTGGCTATCCAGGTTAGATATCAGTGAAAGTGAAAGTTTCTGGCACAAACAGTCCGTCTTACAGCCCAACTCTTCTCATTAATATCAAGGTGCTTGGGATTAAATTGTTACTGTAGCTGAAGCATGTCCCCAAGGACCTAATAAGTGACAATTTTCTCAGTTGCACAGTATTTTACTGTGGCAAATAAGATGAGTTCACTGTTTATTTTAAACTGTAAAGAGTTTCCAAGGAATCTCTAGGTATCCAAGAAACCTGCTTCATTTATCCTGCCTTTTTTCTTTATTGACTGTCTTGGCAAAAGAAAATGAATGAGGAAAAAGATAATGATGGAATTTAGACCTCCCTTACAATCCATAGATTAAAATAACACCCCAAACCTGTCATTTATAAACAAGCCATAGCCAAAATGGTTTTGAACTTCAAAATAAAATCAAGTAGTCCAAGCTAGGGATGGATGAATCAGTAGAAATAAGGTGTGCTTATTATCTTATTTGGGTGGTACTTAAGACTGACATTTTTCTTAGTGAATTAAAAAAATAATAGAAAGGGTGATTATGGTATTCCATTTTTATATTTCTAGCACAAATCAATTTTCAATAATTAAATTAAATCTTTGACCATATAATTTCTACATATCTATTTTTTTAAAAAAAAACCCTGGTAGGATGAATAGCATGGCAGTTCAACTGTCACTTGCTCTTTCAACAAAAAATTCCTCAACTCCGACTGCAAATTTGATGAAAATCCAAAATAGAATCCCAGACCTGTAGAATTAAAAGAGAAAGCATCCTTAAATTTTACAAGTATTTGAAAAAATAAGGCCATCACTTAGAGCCTTATTTTTAGCTTGGTTTGTCCAGATAGCACAGGTACCTTTTCCCTCACACACAATGAATTGATTTCCTTTCAAAGTGATCCTTATGACCCTCTGGTTTATGCTTCATGCTGTTTCTATTTGTCATATATGTGAAGGGTATTTTCAGTGAGTGCAATCAGGGAGATTTCATTAGCTATCTTATAAGAATTCATAAACCCCAATTTTCTAAAGCATCTCTGATTTTAAGTATGATAGTTTTGAATACCCATGCTTCACTGAACATTTGCATAATGCAATTTCTTTTTCTTTTAATTATCTCAACCAATTCTGTATTGACAAGATGACAAAGTCAAATTAATAAATTTGTCAAAATCTAGTCACAAAGTAAAAGAGTTATAAATAATTGGAAACCTAATGATACTATGCATCTAAGTTTTCTATTACTTCAATATAGATTAATTAGTTATTTCATTAATTATTAGATTTATTTTATTGGTATTATTAAGGCAGCATTCTAAAAGCTCCCCCACTGAGCATGGGTGATAGTGATATTTGGGTTTTGGATATTACAAGATTTGGTTGTGGTGGTGAGGAAACAGGAATATCCAAAGGGCAAACAACAGTGCAACTGGGTGATCAAACCTCACCTCTTTTTATTATATATTTATAGTGGCAATGCAGAAGACCATTGTTATTTCAAGGAATTTAGGTGACATAGTTTGATTTCTCCTGCACACATTAAGAAAGTTCACTCTGAGTCATAATAATGTTTAGCTGCCTTGTTTTTCACTTTTACTTAGAAGTGGGGGTGGGGAGAGAGCCCCCAGGATTGTTTAGGTTAAAAACTAGCTTATCTGTACAGTTCTCAGGCTCTTGATTCTTTTGATGAGCAGGTATAACATCTGGTCAAGGTCATTTTCAAAGCCCCTGACTCCAAAACAGAGTCATGGGATTGCAGTGCCAGACTTTAATAAAAAGCCCTGGCATTGCCCTGGAATTTGGAGCACGAACACAGGTCTTCGGACTAGGCACTGTGCTATCTAAGCCATCTTAGGGTAACTCCACTGTCACCTTATGGTAGCTCCCAACAGTAGGGGAAGAGTTTTATCAACTTGCTTGGTGTGTTATACATACTATGCTTATGTATTTCTATTTAATTCTATCTGCTAAGCCTTATATTCCTGTTTAAATCTGTTTGCTAGAGTTAACAATAAAGCTTAAAATCTCCTTACCTACTGGTGTGTTCATTGTCTCTGGATCTAAAAGAACTAAAAGGACCAATTGCCTGGGCACCTGATCACTGCCTTGACAGTTGGCAAAACAATATTGCATTCATTGCATGCAGTAAAAAAGGGTAAGGCTTCAATTGCCTACTCATGCCTTCATTTTGACACTGTTGACACTCCCTGCAGATAGATAGATAGAGAGATAGAGAGATAGAGAGATTCATTCATTCATTCATTCATTCATTCATTCATTCATTCATCCATCCAATTTATATGACCACACATATACAGTATCAAAGAAATTCTGGCTGGTAAACAAATAAAAGCAAAGAATTACATTAAAAATCAACTAAACCCACATAAATGCTCAATAAAAACACAAACTGCTAGGCACATACACCCATGCCAGAGCTCTCACAATAACCTCCTACCCCCAATGCCTGGGGGAAGAGCCAGGTCTTCACAGCTTTGTAAAAGGCCAATAAAGTAGGGGCTGTCCATATTTAGGGGGTAGACTGTTCCACATGGAAGAGAAGGCACACTTCTGGGGGTCTGCTACATGACATTGTTTTATTGATGGTACCGAGAGCATGCCACTCTGCCACTCTGGAATTAAGTTAGAAGGACAGACTGGGGCAGCTGGTGGTGTAGTGCCAATCATATTTCCCAGCAGCAGACTAGCTTGAGCTCTTGGATCTCATAATTGGGCTGATCTCCCAGGACATTATTGCTGGAGTATTTCAATCTCTATGCCATGGATGTTGGATTTGGGTAGGCTCAGAATTTTATGGCTTCCATGGCAATCTTTAATTTGTCCCACATGACCTCAGGCTGCATGCATATAGACAGTCCCATGTTTTACCTGTTTTTTCACCCTTCAAACAGTTGATGCAGAATCTGTAGATGGACACTGCCATAGTCAGATTGCTTTCTGGTCAATTGCTTGATCAATGCAGGGGTGGGGGGCCCGTTAGGATGATCTGACCAGGTGATTTTTGGAGTCTCTGAGGGTAATCTGGCGGCAGTTCCCCCATGCATCTTTTTGAGCACTGGAAATCAAAGATGGCAAGGGCACTGGGTGAGATTGCTCATAAGCAACCTCTCTCCTTTTACCAATTCTGACAGATGAAGCATTCAAAGAGATGCTGAGTGTGAGAATGGCAGAAAACAAAGAATAAATTTGATCAAATATGGCTGCAGGTCTTTGTCAGGATTATGCTGTGGCAATAAGAGCAGTGAAATTGTTTATTCTCCACTCTTATTGTGTCTACAAATTCTCATGTAGTAGCTATCTTTAAGGTCACCCATATCCTTCTGTGGAAATTCAGGAGGAGAAGGCTCTCCTTCAGGCTACTGTGATATGTTTGTGAACTTTTTGTGAACAAAAATCACTAATGATCACTTGTGAATATGGCTAGGAAAATATCTTGCACAACTGTCTAGGATTCTTTTGAGCTTTTTAAGTTGGACCTTAAGTTGTACTATGAGCTATGCCACCTGTGGCCTGGACCCATGTTCCATCTGGTCTCTTTGGATAGAGAAGGTGAGGGTATGTGGCTGGACTCAAGAGGGGATTGATGTGTTTCTGATAGAAATGGTGGTACCATGCACCTTGAAGTGGCAATGGTATGCCCATTTCTGAAGAAAAAATCTCTTCATAGTGAGCTTCAAAAATGATCATGATGAGACATTTCAACTATCCAAATATTTGTTGGAAGATGAATTGTGCTAAACCCAAGATATCAGATAAATTTTTGACTTTGGTTTGGTGATAATTTTCTCTTTCAAAAGGTTAAAGTCAACACTAGTGGATCTGCTACCTTGGATCTGGTCCTTCCTTAGAATCAGGAGATGACTGAAGATATTAAAGTGGTGGGAACAAGCAACCAAGTTCTTGATTTTAACAAAAATTTGGTTCAAAAAAAAAAAAAAAACAGATACAAACCATGGTTTTCAGGAAGGTCTAAGGTTTAATAAACTAAGAGAAATATTAAGAAAGATGTTGTGGGAAAAGATGCCTTGGAGGCCCCTATCTTTATATCCAAAGGAATTGTTTGGGAATAACCTGAAAACATGCACAACAAGGTAGAATATAGGTATGTAAGGATGTGGTAAAGAAACTTTTAACATATGAATCCCTGATTAAATATAACCTAGAATGCTGAAGGAACTAGCTGAAGAGCAGTTGCAACTTCTATTGATTATCTTTGTGGTGTCTTGGAGAACTGGGAAGATGCCAGGGGACTGGAAAAGAGAAAATGTGGTCCCCATCTTCAAGAAAGAAAGAAAAAAATGTTTATGTGAGATGGGCGGCTATATAAATACGGCAAACAAACAAATAAATAAATGTGTCTCAGTAATTATTGACCAGTGAGCATAACATCAATATATGGAAAGATGTTGGAGTAGAGAATAAAGTAGGGCATTTACAAGAATATTGAAGATAATACCTTGGCTCTATCCAAAAAAAAAAATCATGTCAGACAAATCTTTGACAAGATAACTATTATAGCAGACTAGGGAGATACTGAGCATATAAACTACCTCAGTTTCAGCAAGGCTTTTAACAAGGTCCCACATGACTTTCTCATTGACAAGCTGTTAAAATATGGTTTGGGTGGCACTACATAAGATAGGTCCACAACTGACTGGTTAACCATACTCTGAGAATCAGCACTGATAGCTCTATGTCAAGTTGGAGAGTTTTAGCTAATGGGGCCCCACAGAGATCTGTCCTGGGGCCAGTATTATTCAACAGTTTATTAATGACCTGGGTAATGGGGTTGATGTGTTATTTATCAAATTTGCTGAGGATGCAAAATTGAGAAATCTGACCAACACCCAAGATGACAAAATGTTATTGCAATCAGGACAAGTTGGACAAGTTGGGGGAAAAAAATCCCTCAATATCAAAAAATGAAAGGTATTACATTTAGGAAGGAAAAATGTAGAATACATGTTCTAGATGAGGGATTCATGGCTTGGAGGCACTATATCAGAGAAGGACTTAAGTGTGATCATTGACAACAAACTGAACATGAGCCAGCAGTGTAAAATAGCTGCTGGAAGGGCTAATACAGTTCTGAGCTGCATTAGAATAAGCATATCACTTTGTGAGGTCCTTATTCCCCCACTACAATACATTGGTGAGACCATACATGGAGCGCTGTATGCAATTCAGGGCATCACATTTTCACAGAAGTATTTTCACATGTTAGAATAGGTCCAGTGGATAGTGACAAAATTAGTGATTCAGACATTCTCAACAACCTCTGTTCAGTATCCAGTCTCCCATTTATGGGGAAAAAATTTTGGAGAAGATAGTGGGGCTTCAGCTGCAGAAGGTCCAGAAGAAATAAATTACTGGATTCCTTCAGTTCAGGATTCCAATCTAGGTATGGGACTTAGACAGCATTAGTCACTCTGGTAAATGGCTTACTGTATGTCAAAACCTGAATGAAGGAACGCACATCTCCTAGACCTTTAGACATCTCAATAGTATTCAGTACCATTAAATATGGTATTCTTCTGGACTGCTTGCAAGGGTTGGGACTTGGCAACACTATGTTATGGTTCAATTTGGTTGTCAACAGTCAAGCTTGTGATTGTTCCACAGTGGGGTACTACAGATCTCAGCTCTCTCACACACATTATTTAACATTTACATGGCAATACTTGGAGAGGTCATCCATCAGTTTTGGCAAGTCCTTTAACTGTCAGGTATGATCAAGAAAGAAAGATTCACAAAGCCTTTCTTTAATGAGTTTTTATGCCAAGAATTAGGGGTTAAGATGTAGAATCTTGAGAACTTAGATAGGAATCCTCTAATTAATGAGTTTATTAAGGTAGAGTCTCTCTGCCTTTTGAATTTCTTCAGAATGTTTGCATAATGGATTTGATAGACTAAACATCTGTTTATCTGATAACCTGTCATGGAATCTTTGATTGTTTGTATTTAGGGATACTTGTCTTTCTTTCTTAGCATTCATACAATTTCTTGTAAGTTTGGATGAGATATCATCAATATGTTGATGATACTCTGCTGTATGTTGCTATCCCAGATGAGACTGGAGATGCAGTGGAATTGCAGTCCTCAGTATCTGGAGGCTGTGAGGAAATGTATGGGATACAACAACCTAAATTTAGTCCCAACAAGACAGAGATCTCAGTCCCTTGTTTAGCACTGCACAGAGTTGCACTCCCCTGAAGATTCTCCTGGACTGATGACTACTGCAGGGGCAGCAGATGGAAGCCCTGGCCAGGGCAGCCTTTCTCAGGTTACCCTTTGAAGTTTGGTTGCTGGCTTCTTGTTAAGTCATGAAATTGCTTTTGCTCTGTAGAGCATGTGGATGCTACTGGTGTCAGTGGGGTGCCTTTTGTATTTGTTTTGAGCAAGAACCAACATACAGAACCTTTACAGAGAGGGATCCAAACTTGAAATAAGGAGTAATTTTCTGACTGTGAGAGCTATGAAGCAGTGGACCAGCCTCGCTCCTGGAGTCATGGGTGCTCCATCACTAGAGATTTTCAAACAAAGGTTAGCAGCCATTGGTCTGGGATGGTCTGAGGATTCCTCTCCTGGGCAGAGGGCTGGACTAGAAGATCTCCAAGAACCCTTCCAGCCTTATGATACTATGTATTCATGGAAGAAGTGGCTAGTCTTGGCTCTGAAGTGCCATGATATTGGAAATGCTGTGAAGATTGTCCAGGCCACATATTTTTTTTACCAGTGTATTTTATGTTGACATAAAATGTAAATTTATGTAAATATTAGTACTGTGCATTAACCTTGCAGTTCTTCTGTCAGTCTGCCTCTTTCAAATAAGAAATAAATGGAGACATGAAAAAATATGAGCCACATTTCACAAGGATTAGCAGGGTTTGCATAGGAAAAAAGATGGGAAGAACTGCCTCTTCTTTCTTCTGTTTCCATCACAAAATTGCTTTGTAAGCTAGGGCAGTGAATTACAAATGAAAACTGAAGAAAGGCTGAGAGGCAATTCATAAAGATGGAATGAAAGGGTTCAAGTTAAAGAGCAGTAAATTCCAAGGAATTCTTTCCTTATTCAGTTTTATTCAAAACAGATGACTGTGTAGCTTGGAATACATACTTCACACCTGAGATGAAGTTGTAACTCTCATAATCTTGTAAGGATCTTTATTTATTTCTCTGTATCTCACACCTTTTTAAAGTTGCAACACGTGTGTGTGTGTATGCTGTGAATTTGAATAGTAAATCCTACTAACAGCTATTTTGTCTTATCTAACAAAACAATTAACAGTTATAAAGTAATATATTTTCCACAGAGCCAGATTGTTTTCAGACTCATGTTAGGGTGTGATAAATAGAGGTATCTGTTATTTCCATCTCTATTTCCATTCCCATGAGATAGAAAAGGCTGTCAGACTCATTCTGTAACATATTTTAGAGGTAGATATGCTGCCACTGCTCATGTGATTTAAGACAATTAATATACTTCAGTCTGAACATACAAGAATTAAGGCCTAAAATTGTACCTATGGAGGACAGTCCTTTTCCTGAGCTTCTGTTCTTAAGAACAAGCTGAGCATTAGGTATGTTTGAAACATTCTGTTCCCATCTTCCTCCAGACCATGCTGACCCAACTGCTCCAGATCTGGTCAGATAATTTTCTGGAACTAAATTTTCCAGAACATGAAATGGTTCATGATGTTTCAGATGTGTATCCAGTTTATTCCCAGGAAACTACCAGGCCATCTCTGGAATACCCAGATTGGCCTGGTCTGGAGGAATAATGGAACATTTTGCCCATGCTTTCTCTGGAATGGAACATTTTGCATGTATTTACATGGAAAAAAATAACTCATCAAGCTAGCCAAAGGACTAAATCAATTCCAGTTTCAATTTTGTACATTTATTAAAGGACTCAGAAGAAGGGATGGTCAAATGTACTGAAAATAAAACAACAGAACATTGATTTATCTAAGTATAATTGATCTGATTGTAACTACTGAAATGTATTAGGAAACAACTTTTGAAGATATTTCCAGAGCAGGGACCTTGTCTTCACTCTTTGTCAGATACTCAGATACTCTTTGTCAGATGAAGTGAGTTTACAAAATAGAGCGCTTTTCAAAGGACTGGGATTAGCTTCTAAGGAAAGAAAATCAAATTGATAAATCACTATCTTGGATAACCTGATTAGCTGTCTTCTAGGTGGAGTTCTATAGTACCATTGTCAATTTTTCAAGGTAGACCAGGTCAGAAAACAGACACCACAAAAAATACTAGAACTCTACTTTATTGATATAGGCTATAATAACAGAAACCTGAAAGCTTGACAGCATTTCTGTTTCCCTCCCTCTTATACTAAAGAGAGTCAACATAGGGCTATTTTGAATTTCTTCCTGTTTTTATGGGCTAAATTCATGTTTTCAAAATGGCTGCTGCATATCTTCTTCAGAGCTATTTCTGTACTCCTATACAGTCATTTAAATACTACCTGGGAGATGCTAATCTGCCCACTCCTCAAGAAGCCCAGTATGGATCCAGGGGATATGAATAATTTCTATCCTAACTCCAGTGGTTTTACACTGATTCTACTCCCATTTAAGTAGGTGGGATGGTTGTGATTGTGGAGAGAGAGGGTGGGTTAGGCCCCTGCATGCTCTGTTATAGGGTGCATTTAACAATTCTTTAGCATCTACATGAAACTGCTGAGAGACGACATCTGACAGTATCATCAATATGTTGGTGATGCCCAGTTATAGATCTCAAACCCAGGTCTAATGGGAGTTGTGGTAGATATTTTGACTCCATCTCTGACTCTCTGCGAGGCTGTACTCCCTTGGCAGGAACAGGGTTGCAAACTTGGACTCATGGCTCCTGCTAAATGCTAGGATGACTTTTGTTCTACTTTGGCTAGTAGACCAGTTTTGGACTTACCTGGAACAGGAAGCACTGAGGATGATTGTGTATGACTTTGTCATCTCTCATTTAGATTACTGTAATTCATTCTACATGGGACTACCCTTGAAAAATCACACAGAACCTGTAGCTGGTTCAAAATGCAGTGGTCAGTCTCAATACTGCCATATTATACCATTACTGTGAACGCTGCATTTTTTTTTTTTTTTAATCTCCGCTCAGTCGTTACTGACTCTGCAGTGACTGCTTGGACAAGTCCTTGCAGTTTTCAAGGCAAGGTGTTTCAGAAGTGGTTTGCCATTGCCTTCTTCCTAGAGCAGAGCCCAGCTGGCAAGCACAGGAAGCAGGGTTTCCATTGCTTCACGCCCTTTTTGGGCGTGTGCGGTTTTTCGCACTTATTGGCAACTGCTCCCGACTCCTTTTGCAAGGCGCCACCAGCATTTTTCCTCCCACCGGAGTGAAAGTACCCATTTATCTACTCACGTGAGTTTTCGAACTGTTGGGTTGACAGAAAATGGGGAGGAAACAGGAGCTCACCCTGTTAACCCGAAGGCTGGACTCGAACCGCTAAAGCGTCGACCATTTCTGGCCAGCAACTTTCAGTGTCATTAAGCCGCTGCGCCATTACTGTGAAAGCTGCATTGGCTACCAGTATCTTTCCAAATGCAATTCAAGATACTGATCACTGCCTTTAAAGCCTTTAACAGCTTGGGGCCTAATATCTAAAATAATAATAATAATAATAACAACAACAACAACAACAACAACAACTTTACTTGACAAATCTGCCCAGAGTCCCAACTACTAAGAGGTGTGAAAGGAGTGAGCCCAAAGAAGTATGTTCCTCCTATGAAACAGCTTATCCTCTGAGAGAAGGATGGCCCATACTCTTATGACCTTCCAGAAAGCTATGAAGATTTGATTTGGGGGGGGGGGGGAGGCCTTTGGGGATTGATTCTGGAGCCACCTACGTAAGTTTTAAGATTTGCTATTATTATATTTTATATTATTATATACTACATCCATTGTAAACTTTCTAGAGTCCAGTTGAACTGAGGCAATGTATACATTTCATCTATAAGTCAATCAATCAGCCTGAACCACAGGAAAGTCAGTCTGGGATGTATATTCATATATATTTTGATCTGAGCATACCTGAAGATGAACTTAGTTTAGAAAAATTATCTTAACAAATAAAGAAAGGTAGTCTGGATCTGTCACAAGGAGTTATAAAAACCCAATGGATTTATTTTTACTGATTTCATATCAGTTGACCTAATAATGTAAAAAGAACTTGTGGGAGGAAAGGATGGCAGTTCTTTGTAGAGTTTTTGAAGAAAAATGTGTCTCAGCATTACTGATTTGTCCAAACACTTTCTCATGTATTTGCCATTGATATCAATTTAACCAATTCCATTCAACTTGGAATTGAAAACGACTTGATGGTACATAGTCAGTCAGTCAATCAATCAATCAATCAATCAGTTAACATATTAACTACTAAATGTTTTGCTGCCTGCTTTTTATCATTATTCAGTTAACTTTTAACTTTGTGAAGAATGTGCCACATGCTATCTTTTCTAATTATTTTTATAGCATTGTGGTCATGATTTCAAATTGGTTCAGCAACATTCAAATCCTGAAATAGATCCTGGAGTACTGTAGTGGAAGATGGTCAGCACTCTCACTCCTTCATTCTGTTACATGACTCTTTTGCAGGTATAATCCTTAAGATTTTTAGAGCTTTGTCTCTAAGTACTGGCAATGTGGAGGGAGAAACCTTGTTAGTTTATTTTCTCTTTTTCCACCTGAGACACTGAGCACAAGGGATCTGCCAACAGTAAAAGTAGCCTGGATCATAAGTATTTTAGGTGGAACTCAGATGTTTTGGTTGTCAGAGAAGGTCCAACTGAGGAAGACAATTGGCAATGGAAGCACATTGTGGAGTGGCTAAGGATTATGGTCAGAGGAGCCAAGATAAGCAGGGCAAACAGTGAGAAAAGAAGTGGTAGAGAAGCCTAGCAGTGGTTGTGGTCACAGAAATCAAGGTGGAGAGACAGAATTGCAGATTAAAGAGAGAAAAGAATAGGTGTTTGGGTTGATCAGCAGGGGACATAGTCAGCCTATTTAACACACACTGTTGTTTTTAAGATTGGAAGCTTCCAGTAGGAATCAGCTATAAAGGCATTTAGGGAAAGGTAACTAACCCAGCATGTGTGAGTGAATGCAGGCACAGGTGAGGGGCTAGTTGCCAGTTCTTTGGCACAAGCCCCTACTATAGAAATAAGACATTGATACTCAGTGGAACTTAATGTCCTTCCTCCAGTGTAAAAAAAAAAAAAATTAAAGGTAATTGTGACTGGTTTTTTCTTCTCTTTTAACCATTTTTTTGTAAAGTAGTTTAAATAATATTAGCAATACATATATTTGCTGTTCACAACCAAGAGGTAGTCATGTTATTTTTATTGGATTTCCCAGGGAGAATATGAAAATCCATTTCCTTAGAACTCCAAAACTGGGTGGAAATAATACAGAGCCAAACTTGGGGGGGGGGGGGTTGTTTTTTTTTTTTTAAGTGATTAGGACCTGGGGATTGTCCAGCAGGATTCTTGAGGAAATCAGTTCCCAAATTCAGGAATGCCCCTGGTTTAACATGTGGATATATACACAGATTAATTGTGTGCTTGCCACTAAAGTGGGTCATTGTGGAATATATGTGCAGAGAAAAAAATCTAAATATATAACTTTCTGATGCAACCCTTTCTACAGAGGAAGGAACAGCAGAGTCCTAAAAATATCACTATAGCCCTAAAAGGTAGAACCACATCCCTGAGCCCTGACTGAACAATCAGTGGGACATATGGGTCTGGTATCAGGCTGGGACCCTAATTATTCTCCTGCTTTCTACCTGATTTATCTGTTCCTTCTACAAGAGGTGGGTTGGGGGAGAGAAGGTAGCAGTCCACTTGTACCTCTTCCTCTGGACCCTATGCAAACAGAGCTCTTTAGAATAGAGAAAAGATATGATGGTGGTTGAGAAGAAGGGATCAATTGAGAGTAACTTTCTAAGGTAAAATAAATATTCCCAGGGGCTGAGCTTGATTTCTTGTGACTACATGGGCATATAGTTTTCTTTGCAGCAATATGAAAGTGGATATCCATTTCTTTCACCCAGGATTTTTAAAAATTATCCATTCATGCTTACAGCACTGAAATTTTGTGGGCAGCTCTTCTAAAACCTGGAAGTTACACATATGACTATAGTGCAAATCCTTAAGTGACCAAAATACATCACTTCCAGTGATATGGGGTTGGATTGCTCCAGATTTTTAAAGGGGATTTGTGTTTTGTTTTAGAAATTACAAAACTTTTGTTATGTGGAATTACATAGCAACTGGGCAGAAACTGAGGTATGGAACTGATTGGGTCTTCAGCCTAAATAAGATATTTTTTCAAGATTTCTCCAGGAAATTGAGTGGAATACACAAATTGACATTTTGTATTAAATATTACATTTGTATCACTGCTCTTTCCAGCCACTGCCTCAAATATCTGAGAGCCCCATTTGTAAGTGTGGAAACTCTATACCTGCTCAAAATTAAGCTCATCAGAGCTAGAAAAAAATAAAAATAAAATAAATTATTATTGGCTTTCATTTGAAAATATGAATAATCCAAGAGGCATAACTTGTTTTTTCAGTCACAAAGGCAACACACATTATGATAGCTGAAGATAAAACAAGTACCCACATAACTTGTTAAATGTGAAAAACTTGGAAAAAGAACAAAACAGTCCTGTGAGATATAACAGATTAGGTCCAAGCTGAAAAAATACTATCAGAAATGCGAAGAATCCAAACTGGATGACTTACTGCTTGTCTCTCTCGCTGTTATTTATATCTAGAAACCAATCAACATTGAAAAAGGAACACAGTAATTTATACATTAAGAGCTGTCAAATATATATATAGGTCTAAACTGGTGAAACTTGCCCTCATTTTCTTCTAAAATCTGATGACAGGAGCAAGAAAAAAAATCCATTACAGGCCTGTCAGTCACTATAAGATGCAGTGTGCTGACATGATTTCTTTAAAGGGGGAAAAGGGAACTAAGAATGAAATATGCAACAATAGGTATAAAAATAGTTGTATTTGAGGTCTGTAAGTCATGCTGTAATGCCTTCTCCCATCTTGCCAATATCTGCATTAATGAAAATAGATTTGTGAGGTGGAGTATTTATAACTGCAGTAAGTTAACAACAACAAAAACAGTAGCAAAAGAGTTGTCGTTATGTTGGAAGAGGTTATTTGTGTACCAGAATAATATCATGAGGTAATTTTCACACATAACTCCGGCAGCCCAACTCTTCCTCCTCTCCAGTATACAGGTCACTGCATTTCAGATAAAAGCCCAAGGGCTGTTCCTTACATTATTCATACCTAACCATCTTTGAAACTCCAAAAGGGCAAGATTAAAGCTCTCCCCTCTGATCATCTTGAATAAGCCTCTTCTCCAGTCCCTCCCATCTGCGGAAGTAAAAAACAAAACAGCATAAAAGTGTTCTTAATCCAACAAAGATTCTGAACTCAAAGTACCGAGTCCAAACTGGACATTTATAGAAAGCAAGGGAATTCGTGATTAGGAAGCAGCATCTTATTAATAACTGGCTTTTCCTGTTTTAGCGGCAGTTTTGATTTGCCTCCTCCTTTGGGATATGAGCATGACTGTCATGATCACCCACAGTGCACACTTAAGTTTTCATTTATTTCTAGGCACCAAATAGGGTGCCTGACAAATATCTTTCAGAGAGTAATCTCTCAATACAATGAATCAAAACCATCCAGCTTGCTGAGTCAAAATTGCTTCTCTGTGGTCGAATGCTATTTGAATGAGAGCAGCCAGGTTCTTAACATTCTGCCCACTCTGTTACAGTTCAGAACAATATGCGATATAATATTTAGTGAGGAAGAGATGGTGCTGTGAACAGAATGTACCAGCTGAAGTGTTTTCCACACGCCTCTAAATATTCATACTAGATGTTGAAAACTTAAAATGTTTTCATTCATTGGAAGGATGTCCCAGAAAGCAAAGACTAAGTGAGTAATAAATTCAATGCAGACTTAAAATGCCCGTGAAACGGCTGTTTTCAGAGTCAGTAAACAGCTGCTTCCAAAGTTGTGCTACCCGTCAGCTGAAAACTGATCTGGAATGAAAACAGAGAAACAGATGCAACTGAAGGGAGAGACCATTGGGAAGCTTAATCAATCATGGGAGGTATGAAATCTGAGAAGAAAGTTGAAACCCTAAAGGCAGGAGATCAGCGTAAGAAAATAGCTTAAATCACTGTTCACTTCAAGAGCCAAATGAAAAGTAGAGTGATTTGGAGAAAGGCAAAGTCCCATCTCAGTGAGCTGGGCCAAGATCTCCAAAGAACTCCTGGAAAGAACAGTTACACAGTTAAAGATTCCCCATGACTCTATTATTTTTCCTGTTATCCATCTGAATCCTGCATAAATCCTACTTTTCCCCAGTTAGTTAATATAATCAGGGAGAATAGGTTAGAAAAGAGCAGGGTTTTTTGGGGGGAAGGGGGGGAAGAGGAGGCATCTGGTATAAAATTCCACAGAGGGAAATTAAGCCAATATTTTTAAGTGGGGCTTAGGTCTGTTTCAGATTGTCACCCTTGTCCTATATATATTAGCAAACTGTAGAATGGTAGAGAGGATATATGTGATTCTCTTCCTAAGGGAAAAGATAGAAATAGTGAATACTAGGTTCTAAACAATAAGGTAGCTTATCTTTCTCAATAAAGAAGGGAGGAAGAGGATGAGAAGGCAGCTTTAGGGTCTTGGTAAGTTTTCAGGTCAAGCATCTATCAAAACCCTGAAATGGGTACATAGGTAAAGCACATAAAAAAGGGCATGGGGCTTCAATCATGTGGTTGCAGCTGCATCTCAACTTTTTGAATTCCCCCTGAGTACTCCCCTGAATGAATATAAGGACTTCTTCAATTCACTATAGGTGTGGTGGGCATTAAAACCAGAAATTCTTGTGTTTAAAAAAAAAAAAACCTCTAAAATTACTAAATCTGGAATTATCTACATTTAATAAAAAATGCAGTTTTAAATAAGTCTGGTTGCTTCATGCTTGCTTTGGTGATTCAACATAGTGTGGCTTTCCTTCTTCTTCAGAACCAAACTGGAACAAAATCAAAAGGAAAGGCTATGACTCACACTTATACTATGTTGCCTGATTTCCTGTCCGCTCCCTAAATTGTACTCCTTATTGGTTCAATGCTTGTGCAGCCCCCACAAACTCTCATCAGTGCCCAAAGGCTGAAAACATTGTGTGCAGCAAGCAGCTCACTCCTGGAGTAAAGATGTACAGTTGTATGCACTAGAAGAAGACTGAGAGGCATGTATCTGATAGAAAAATAGGGTGCCCTCTGAACTGGGATGCCAATTTTACAACCCATCCTTTCCTGGATCAGCAAAATTCTGACAAGGGTAGGGAACAAAAAGAAATTAAGATGATCCAAAGGACAATCTTTATAGGCAAAAGACCTGAACGAATTGTACAAACCTCTTCTCCTGTTTGCATTGTTGGTTGTTGGATCTTCTTGTGATTTTTTTATAAAGAAAGGAAGAAATCCTATCAGCCTCTATTATTATCCTTGGTAATTTTCTCCCTTGCCAGAGGCAAAGCCCTTATGTAACCATTTCACTTATTAATCATCACTTTCTTTAGTAACTGTAGTTCCATATGAGGAAGCTTCTCAGGTCTCTCTCCTTCCCCAGTCTTTCTCTCCCTTGTCTTTTCTACTACTCTTTTATTCAGTCTAATCCAGTGACTACTGTATTCCACAATTTTTGGCATCTTAAAATACTGATTGGCCCATGCAACACAGAACTCCATATGAGATGTCTCCTGGGTTTCCTCTTTCTCTGCTCTTGAAAATATTTTCTTTCCTTAGATCAAGAGATGCTTAAATTTAAAAAGTTAGGAGCTGAGACAGTATTAAGCTGATCAAATCACTAATCAATCATATTCTTAATTATTTTGTTGCCTTGTATGCCACTAACCTCAAATAATATTTAATAACCTCTGCACATGTCTTATTAATAAACTTTAGTGTTCACCTCCCAATAGAACTGGTGCTATGGGACGCTCCAATTCATTACAACTATATGCCAGTAGAAAGAGAGCTTCATTCTGGACCTGAATTGGAAGTCAATTGTTTAAATGTCCTTCTCTGCATACATTTCCCTGGATGGATAAACTTGGGCAATCACCTAATTTATGAGAACTTGTGAAGATAAATAGGACAATGCTGCATGCTGCTGGGAGAAATTATTAGATATCTTGTCCTGTTTTAAAATATGATTGATCCTTTGAGTCTATTTCCTTGACACACCACCATTACTTTCCTTGATATCACACATTCTATTCATACAATGAACTGAGATTTTCCTGAAGAGAGTGCTGGGTCATGAAAAATTCCATGCACTGACAGTCTGGATGCAATCCATTGTCTTTAGTATAATATATTAAGTAACCATCTTTTCAAATACCTCAAAATGTATTTACTACACCAAATTGTCTTTGGCTTGTCAACGTTTCTGAAATTGGATGTAAGCTTCAGGACAATGCAAACATTTCTCATCATTCTTCTTTCATCTCAGGTGCAAAAGTAAACTTGAAGAGGTGCTTCGCAGAAAGAAGTTTTAAATTCTAATATAATTCTTAATTTGCATTCTACTAGAGAGAACCAGCACATGGCTGATTCATTAAAACAATGGTTTGTAACAGCTTCAGGCTGACATCTCCAACACTGTCACCAATAGTAGATGTAAGTAAATTTTATTCATACAATCCCTGAGGATAATATGATGTAGATAACTGACATATCTGTAAGGATTGTACAGTTTAAAAATGTCTACAAGTACCATTAAATTGCAGCAAAATTCTGGTCCTGAAGGCAAACAGGATATTGGATGAAATAAGCAATAGAAGTATTAACGGTTGATCATACTTCACACTACTATAAGAAAAGGAAGTATGTCATGCTTATCTCATTATCAGATGCATCTCTTTAAAAATGGAAGGAATATTTATGTGATCTGTACTTGGAATCTTGTTGCCTGATATTTGCTTTCAGAGGCTTGGAATTGGAATTAAACTTACATGTTACCAGGTCACAGATTATTTCTATCTTTATAAAAAAATCTTATAGATTACATGGATTTGAAAATGTCATGCAACACAATTATGCTTGTAGGTCAATGAAGTATTTTGTTTAGGCAGCAATGGTTCACGCTTACTGGTAAATATACAGTAAATAAAAACGTACTGTTTTTAACTTTGTTGTATGCCGCCCAGAGTCGCCTGTGGTGAGATGGGTGGCTATGTAAATTGATTTAATAAATAAATAAATATGACCCATTAAAGTCACTGGGGCTTTCATTTGAGATATCACACACTATTATGTAATTGATTTGCATTATCTCAGTCATACCATAAAAAGTAGATATAGATGCAAACGACATCATATCATATTTAGTTGGTATATTGACACGTCACTTCTGAAGACAAAATAAGTGATAATTATTAGACATTTTTAGATGGCTCCAATGTAATTGATATTCTGCTGTCTCTGTAGAGTTTGTATATTTTAAATCTTTTTAAAAATATTTTTTTAAAAAATCTGTGCTAATGTTTTTATTCTAATAATAACTTTTCATCTTTTTATAATGCCTGTTTTTATTCACTTGTTATTTTATTTTAATTGTTGTACATGCCCAGAGTCACTTTGTGTGAGATGGGTGGCTATATAAATGTGATGTATAAAGAAAGAAAGAAAATCAGTTTCTCTGTAACACATAGTTGTCTTCCGTAGCTCAAAGAATGTATGATTCTTTGAGCTACTGAATGATTCACAGCATGACAGTGGCCATATTGTTCTTTCCTACAATGTTACCACTAGTTATAAGGAGCTTGCCCTTCCCCCAGCCCCCCACAAAAGTGACAACCATAATTCAGCACCATAAGCAAGGTAGAAGTCAAGAATTCAAGCCTCTGGATGAGTTTCCTATCACTTAAAAAAAAAATATCTCAATTTATTTCTATTTGATTTATGAAGAACTATCAGAATCTGGGCAATTTCTTTTTAAAAAAACTAACGGAACAAAATTCTCACATAGTCTTACAGTACATCCAAATATCTCTTACATTCTGTATAATGAACTAGGAACAAATACAAAGAACATTTGTTCACTGGTTTTCATACACTTTATCCATGTTTCATAAAAAATCTAGGCTAACTTATAACTATCTTTTTACATTCCCATGTAATTTTGAACACTGCTGTCTTAGCAGACATTCTGAGCTCTCAATCCCATGACATATCAAAATCTGTGATTTTCCAGGATAAAGGTAGACATTGATCATTGCTGGAAGAGATTGTGCTGTTGCTCATTATGTGGTGGTCAGTTCGTTGGTTGGTTTTCTGATGAGAGCTCAAATACGTCTTCTTTATTGCTTGCTGCATTGCTACATATACTGTCATAAGCCACTAATAGAGCCATGAACGAAGCACAAGTATTATACTATGGGGAAAATACCGTTTTTTGTTGAGCATTCTACACATGAACACTTTTACAGCTTACAAGTCACAGCTAACTATTTTCTAGATCAGCACAGAAAACCAATTTTAATTATTATGTTGAGGAGTAAAGATTAAAGAGGACTGAATGGCAGTGGTTAGTATTTTAATATAAATAAGGTCTGTAATAAAGAACTGATAGGATTTTATCATGTACAAACAGGTTTATTTTAATCTAAAAATCCCTGTCAATAATGTACTGTAATTTCGATACAGCTGCAACTGTTTCAGATATTTTTAAAAAGAGTATAGTTGTACAGAAGACCAGTTTGGTGTAGTGTTAAGGGACCAGATTAGAAACTGGGAGACCATGAGTTTTAGTCCCTCCTTAGGCACAAAGCCAGCTGGATGACCTTAGGTCAGTCATACTCTCAGCCTTAGGAAAAAGGCAAGGGCAAACCACTTCTGAAAATCTTGCCAAGGAAACTGCAGGGACTACCTTTTTCAGGAAATTAGATACATGACAATCAGATGAAATATTAGGGGCCACACTCCCCAAAAGTGGACTAGGCATGGGCAAAAATATTGGTGGAACAAAGGCAAAATATGAATTTGATTTAATTGAACACTGTTGTTATGATGATTCCCCACATATTAATAATTTGCCCCTTATTTCAGATTAAAGTTTATAATTCAATGATAACTTCTGAACCTTTCATCCTGCCCTAGAAGGCATTGAACTTTCCCTAAAGGATCAGATTTGCCATCTGAAGATAGTGTTGGTTACAGCATTGTCTCTAAAGATCCAATTTGTTTCTGGGGACTGGAGTTCCTTACATCAGCTTAAACTGCTATTTCAGTCCCATCTGAAATACTTGAGCAGAGATAAACTAGCACCAGTTATTTGCAGTCTGGTAACTCTTATTTGGACTATTGTGATGGGTTGCAACATGCTGGTCTGTCTTCCAAAGTGATTAAAAAAAAAACAGGCTAGCCAGTCTGCTAATTGGAACTTGCTGAAATGATCACATTACACCAATCCTTTGCCTTTTGCACTGACTGGCAGGCTGTTTCCAAGTTCAGTTCAAAGTACTGGAATGAATTACAAAAGCCTAAATTACTTGGGCCAAGGGTCTGTCTGTCTGTCTGTCTACTGTATCTCTCTATCTCTCTATCTATCTATATTGGCTTTTATATATCCCTGAATCAAGGGTCTAAAGCAGTGTTTCTCAATCTTGACAACTTTAAGAGGTGTGGACTTCAACTCTCAGAATTTCCCAGCCAGCACAGGGAATTCTAGGAGTTGAAGTCCACACATCTTAAATTTGCCAAGGTTGAGAAACACTGGTCTACAGCATACAAAGCTTAAAATAAATATACAGTTAAAACTATCTGGGTTTTAAAGGTATCTGGGAGCAAAGTTAAGTAGGGCTTTCAGAATCAAAACTAGTATCTGACTGGTCCCTGGAAACCTATTAAAAGCTAATGCCACACCCACATTATAGGTATGATATGACTGTAGCAGATCTTAACCACCAGCACTTATACCAATTGCAGTTTTCAAGTAGTCCTCAAAGACAATGCCATATAAAGTGCATTGTGGCAGTTTATCCTGCTGGTGAAAAGAACAAGAGTTCCTGTTACTAGAGCCTTCCACTTCAGATCGGACTGCAACTGGCACATCAGCTAAAGCTCTGTGAAGTCTCTCCTAGATATGGCATCCACCTGCAAATCTGACAGTAGCTGTGAGTCCAGGAGAATTCCCAAATTACAAACTTCTTATTCAGAAGGAGTGCATCTGATCCAGGATTATAACCAGATAGCCAGAAAGTTTCTAAACCAAGAACAACTCTGTCTTATTAAGGTTAAATTTAAGCTTGTTTTACCCCATCCAGACTCCCATAGCTTCTATGCACTGAGCCAAGACTTCCATGGCATCTCCAGCCTGACTTGTGATAGAGGTGTATTCCTCATGCTGAACTGACAGATCCCCTGTACAAGTAGCCTTGTGTAGACATTAAAAAGTAAAAAGGCGAGAGAGAGGACCAATTCCTGGGGACCCCAGGCTGACCTCTCCTTCTGTACAACTACTGACTGGAATCAGTTAGAAAGGAATGGAACCATTGCAAAACAGTATCTCCAATTCCCAAATTTTGCAAATGGTCCAAAATCATGTGGTTGATGGGAGGAAATATAATTGAAAGGTCAAATAAAATCACTAGAGGCACACTCTCCTCATATAGGTCCCAATAAAGGTAATCCATCAGGGTGACCATTGCCATTTTCCTCCCATGCTTAGGTATTGAATCCTGACTGAAAAGGTTTCTGATAAGTTGCTTCCTTAGGACATCACCTTCTCAACATCCTTCCTTCACATTAGCCCCTTCTTGTAGACAACCCTTCTCCAGATGCCTCTGCACAATGAGACAAGGTAGGTAACAACAAGCAAAAGAGCTTTGTCAGTGGTGGGACCCTTGCCTAGCATTGTGATTTTCAGCATCAGATGAAGTCATATTAATTTTTCCAGGTGTTTGAAGAAATATTTTGGAATTTTAGAACTTCAGTAGATTGCTACTTTCTTATTGTGAATTTGTGCTGTATTATTACCATGATCATTTCTGCTGTGGATTTTTACCTTTGTATGTGGTATTCTTCTCTGATTTGGTTTTTATATTATTTCTTACTGTTTCACTGTTTGTATATAATTTTACCTTTTATAATGTTTTGTCTGGTTGTGCATCACCTAGAGGACTCCTGTTATTAGACAGTATAAACGTACAATTGATTTATTAATCAATTATTTTTGCTGGCATTATTTATTGCAACATTTACTAGTGACTGATTTACCACATTAATTAACCTGCCTAGATCTTTGATGATGGTGGTATATTATAGTTCATAAACCTTGGAGTATTGTTAGCTAGTTATTTGAAATCCACAAGAAAGGAATAAAACAAAAGAGGAAGGGAAAGAGGAAGAAGAGACTGTTGGTTTCATCTTGTCCCTAGATGATTTCCTTTCTCTCTCCACAAAAGGAGTTAAAAGTAGAAACTGAAAAATGGATAACCTCTACTTGTGGGTTGGAACATTGCTCTGATGGCAGATAGCCACTAACATGGTCTTTTCCAACATGATGTTTTTTCCCACATGATAAATATTAAAACCTTGATGTTGTCTTTTTAGATTTAGTGTCCATTACATCTGAAACTGAAATTGGTTTGATGAATTAGTCCCAAATTCATTCGCCCATGTTTTTCTATGAAAAAATTAAATATAGTTACAGAGTGTGACAGGCGTTTACTGTATATTGTTTACACACATGTATAGGTTAATGACCATTATTTTGAAAATTTAGAGTAAATTTTAGTTTCTGTAGAAGCAAGAGAGGAGTTTTTCCTGGATTCTAAAATGTATTGTCACAGCCAGAAATGGGGTACTCTAAACTAGGTCACATTGTACTCCCTGTATTATGAACTGATCAATGGTTGTGTTATCATGACTTCATATTTAATTGCTAAGCCACTATGGAATGCAGACAAGTACCATTTGAATGCCCCCAAATATAACTACCAATATACTGAATGCTACTAATTGCATCATGCTGCCAGTTGCAACATATAGAGAAAACTAAAGACATTTCAGATATTGTAGCTACCTGGTCCCCAGAGGCAGCCACAGGATTCAGAGCTTTTGTTAAAATAATGAAAGCAGTGTCATGTCATTGGATTGCAAGCTCAATCCCTGTTGTACAGGTGCACATGCCATTATGCACATGCATAAGAGGCACAGATTGCAGAATGATGGCATGAATTTGCCTCCCTTAATCCCTCCCCACTTCAATGCCTCAACTTGGCCCTACAGGAAGATTTTATTTTTAAAGAGCAATATATTAATACTTAGCTTCTAAAGATTTGTGATGTCTAGAGTTGAGCGCACACTCCTACTCCTCTTTGGAAGAAATGTTCAAATATTCATTTATATTACCCCCTATTCAATTCCCTTCATTGCCCTGATTTGACCAGCACTATGTTTATCTACTTGTATTATACTATTGCAATCACCCAAAGTATTAATTCAGTATTGAAAAAGAAGCTCTAGTGAGAGGGGAGATGCTGCCTGAACAACAATAGTAAAAGCCCCTTAATACAGCTAGAAAGAGTTATTTAATGTGACCAGTTAAAAAAAAAATAATAAATCATGCTATGCCATCCTTTTTTCCTTATGGAAATACAGTGTTCCTATCATGAGAAAAAAAAATCATCCTCTTATAGTTTGAGTAGAAGAAGGGAGTTCTTAACAGTAAGCTTAAGAGGAAAAAGGATGAAAACAAGACTACATTAAAGAAAAAGATGATCATGGAAAAAATAGAAGATTATATCAAGAAAGTTTGGAGAAAGAAATTGTTAAGGAACAAAACAATGCAGGATGTCTTTACAGCTATAGAAACTGTAAATTTGCAACCAAATCTTGACAATCCCTCTAGATTCTGTGGGGAAAAAAAGATAATTACAGATCAAACCAGATGCCATCTTTTAAGTCTGAATGGGGGAAGCAAAATAAGATCAGAATGTACCGATTGAAAAAGAGATAGTATCTGTGGAACACAGGGTGGGGAAGAAGAATCTTCTTCCTCTCTCCTGCAACATTTTATCATTTTGCTTTCCTGTTTTTTGCTTTAAAAAAAAAAAAGTAGCTAGAAGGCATGGTTTAGTTTGGCTTTCCCCCAATAAATAATTCTGCATCACAAGAGCAAAAGGACGAAGGTTGCCTTTTTTTATGGACACAAAAGCAGATATGTATTATTTTACAAGAATTAAAATAAATCAGTAACTGGGGAGGGAATGACTTTCAGAGATCATACTGATAAAATCAGGAACAGGGTAAATTTAGTTTGCATGGATAGAATGTAGCAAATGTAGCAAAAAAAATCTATTCATTCTGATGGGATTCTAATGGGGTAAATCAAATATAATAACAAGGGTTTTTCTAAATTACGTAAATCTACAATGGAACAAATATTTTAAATTGAGCTGCATTTGAAGGCCCTAGCAATGCTTCTAGCCGCAATTATACTGACTGACCAAAACAACAACAACAACAACAACAAAATCAGCCCAACCTTGTATAGTTTATATATTCTGGCAACAGAAGATGTCACTTGGAAAGTTCACTAGAAAAATCTTTCCTTTCTCCTCCCTTTGTGTGTTTGTTGTCCTAATGAGAAAAATATACCATAGAATGTTCCTGTGGCTTACTTTCCTATTATGCATTAATATTTCTTAGTATTCATAAAATATGGAACTGAATGTAGCTGCTCCCATAACAGATATCAGTATTCTGCAGGGACTGTCTAAAAATGAGATGAATAGCTCTACTTTACAGCGTCCTTTCAAAGACTAGAAGGGTTAAAACCTCCCTAGAGTTTTGTACCAAGATTTATTACAACAGATCACCCATAAAACAATTAGTTCTTTTTAACAAGAGCATCTGAACAAACAGGTGGTGAGCATTTTTGACAGATCTCAAGGGAGAATATAAATCTTGATTAAAAATGAATCTTGAGAAGAGTAAGGTATCTTTTTTCATACCTTGTCAATTGTTATTTTGCTTTCATTGGTGTGGCAATTTTACTTTTTTATCTTTTTTGGCAGAAAGTTTAGGAAAATCATTAAAAAGCTAATAAGCTATGGGGGAGGAGGTTAAAAACAGCTGCATTTACACATCAGGCTGTCATAATGAGCTTTCTTTGGTTTGGCTGCAAATTTAACCAGCTATAAAAAAAAAAAAAGCCAAAATGTGTGGTAAATGAGCTGTGTGAACTAGGCCACTGTGACTGTATAAAGCTGCACAATGCAGTTTTGAAAACTTTGTGAAGCTCTCAGACTTGTTTGGAGCTGGGCAGCCTAGAAATTTAATAAATAAATTCATCATAATTAAAACAAACCATGGCTTATTGTGATGTGCAAATCCAACCAATAGGTAAATTATTAAGTCTTGGTCAGCTCTTCAAGGTAGACAAGATCAGGAAACAAGAGTCATTAAGAGTGTTAAAATATACTGCCATGCAATAACAGAAGCTTAATAGCCTGCCAAACCCTCTTTCTACTTCAACTTGTACCGAACACAATGAAGGCAGAGGTGTTCTGAGTTTCTTTCTCATGCTTTCTACTTCCCAGGACTCAAATATCTTTTCTGTAATGGCACAACATTTTTCTCCCCTCTTCTCTGAGTCCAACCCACATTCCATCACAGCCTTTGATGGTTGAGATTAAGAAGAAAGCTGAATGACATTTTTTTGCTATACATCCAATGATGAGTTTGTTTTCAAGAAAGTGGAAGCACCCAATATTTGCTGATCTCTCCTACCTACTGCATTCCAGGCAAATAAGGGAAGCAGAATACTGCAAAGTATGGCAGTTGACATGAAGGAACTGGTATGGCTTGGCCAAAGTAAGATATCTTGGCATGAAGAAGTGCTTTCAGGAGAGAAAATCATTCCTAAATTGGAAATAGCTTTGGAAGCTATAACAGAATTTTCACTTTAAAAAAAATGGGGGCGGGGGACACAGAAAGAAAAACTGGGTTGTGCTACTTTCAAAACAAAAGGTTTGGTGACTTGTTTGTATAACTGCTCTAACATACCAAACATTCTTAGCTTATCAAGAACTAAAAAAAAAAAAAAAATAGGAAAGGTTTAAACTAGCAAGATACTTTTAAATGTGCTTTGATTGCTCATTAAAGGAACTACCTCTGATCATTCTTGGATGAAACAGAGCTGCCAATAAAATTTCTTCTATGGCAAGTTCCAAAACTGGTGTGAAGATTCTTCCTTAGGCGTGGAATGTTTAAGAAAAGTCAGATTGCTTCTTCTAATGAAATACCTTAGATTTGTATATATGTAAGTTGGTGCAGAGCTTGTACCTCAGCCTTAAGCAATCCTCATCTTTTGCCTAAAACTAAACTCAGACTGAATCGAGGATTACCACTTTAGGCAGAACAACTGATGGATTGTGAGGTAAAGAAAAGCAATATTTTTAATGGTGTTTCACAGATCCATAGTTGGAAAAAAATGTTTGTAAATTTATTTATTTACTTAATCTATATCCTGCCTTTTATATGAAGTGCATCAAATACAAAAAAAAAAAAAATCTGCAGCTCTAATTCGCCATTCACTCCATTCAGAGCAGAGTTTTGAAACCAATGATTTAGTTCTTGCAGCAAATATCTAGTGGTGAAAAGCAAGGTTTTGCTTCAGATATGATACTGTCATTCTGTGATTTAAAATGCTGAAGCAGCCAGCAAAAAAATTCATTGGTGGACTAAATGCCAACAGGAAGGTGAGGATGAGATCTTTCCTAGATAAGTAGGCAGGTTAGGACAAGATCTCAGAAGATTTAACTTCTTGCCGGAAGGATTTAAGGTCCAATGGTTGAGTGCCATCCTTCTCACTGCACCAGATATAATTTTCCCTGTCTTTAGCTGAAGCACAACCATTTTTTAAAGCCAATATTAGACATTAAAAGTATCTTTCTTCCTGGAGATCTACAAAAACGTTTCCACCAGTTCATTCCAGAAGCTAGTTCTAAGCTCCGATACTATTTCCCTGTGTTCCAGATTCAGGCTAGATGAAAACTAATGTCTGATGTTTAGCTTAATGAGATGCAGTGGCTGCCAGCCCAAACAGAAATGAGTCCAACTACATATTATATTCATAGCGTATAGTGTGCCTAATGCCCTCTTTTATGTATGTGGTAGGGTCCTAGATATGGAACAAGAACAAGACACATTTAAAATAGGTATAGGCAACTTTTTTTAAACTAACATTTCCCTAGAAATTATCTAGGGGAGATGCATGCTGATGGTGGCTGAAGCTGCTGTAAGCAAGGCCAGAACTGAGAAGTGCAGGGCCAGCTCTCCACTCCTTTTTCTGTCTTTTATACTAGCTTTTCTTTTTTAAAAAAAAATCTTAATCTTGACTACCTGCCTGTGTATGTGTCTTCTATGGGTCTAGGCTGATAGCTTGTATTTGATAAGGAAGAAGGCCGTATGAAGCAAGGCTGCTGACTTGCATGTGACATTAGAATTCTGGGTTGCCAGCCCAGGTTTTAAACTTCCCCCTTCAGCTATTTGTTTACTAGTATTTGCCCTCCTTTGCAGGAGGGTTTAAAAAAAAGGAAAAAGAGCTCCATTGATTATTTATCTTAAAGATGGATCCACTCTGCAGTATTCCTGGCTTACTTCAGAAAAGAGGGAAGCAATGATCAGGGATGACTGTCCCATGAAGTTGAGTCATCCAAGTTCCTTTACTTCTCTCCTGCTTCTATATTTGCACTTGACACTGCATGCCATGTCTCAGACTTTGTTGTAGAAATAGTTCAAGGGCTTCTTGGCCTCCTTTACTTTTTCTTTTGTGCTGATCTTTCTGTCCTGCTTAATAGGAATGTAAATCTTTTTTGCATTTGCCAAGGGAGTCATGTGGCACCTTTTTTTTTTTGTTTCCAAGATTTTATTTTTGTCTGAACAGCAAATAGCCATCTTCTAATTAAAGCTAAATGTGCATAGACCTGAGCACATCAGCAGTACCAGTCGTCTTCTATAGCTCTTTTTTTTCCCAAGTCCTTGTTAAAGTGAGAATGTATTGTGTTTATCTCTTTAAAACTCAATAATAATGGCACCTTTGCCTGTGCCACTTGCAGCTAATTCTTCCCACCATTTTTGTGTCTGTGAGTAGAGGAGTCAGCAATATTGGCTAAACTTTTTCATTGGGATTGTGAGGGTACATGGATCTGTGATGTTTGCAGTGTTGAGAATCTGAATATTAGGAACTGACCTTCAGAGTGGTAAACTTTGCTTACAGTTTTTCCAAGCCACAGCAGCCTAAATCTGTGGTCGCAATCTGATGAATATTGAAACAATAATATGGCATTAGATTTGGAGTATGTATATCTACATGGATGAGTCTGTTTGCCATATTGTTATATTGCATTTTGAGAGAGAAAGCTGATTTTAAATCTGTATGTTCTTTGGTACATTTGCTTCTCTTTTTATTTTGTACGTTCATATTGAAAGGTTCTTCAGCTAAAAGCAAATATAAGCAAATAAAACATTGTAAGTAATGCAAGAGAGGGAAAAATGTCTTCTACATTACCTGTCACTTTCCAAGCTAAAAAGCTTTACATGCAGTACCTTTTCCACACATAGAAATTTCTCTATTCATCAGATGAGTTTGGTGCTCATTTTCTTCACATTTTCCAACTCTTACCACCTTTTAATGTTTTCTTTCTTCTTCTCGTCTATTATTATTATTATTGTGGGGTTTTTTTCCTTTTTGTTATTAATTAAAAAGCAATAAAAAGGTATAAAAATATTTTCCAACTCTGTAATACAAATTTTAATGTGCAACAACCAAGGCTGCTCATTGTACTTCAAATCCAGCTGCAATTTTTCTTTGAAATCCATTGTCTATGGACACCTAGTGTGGAATTAGCCTTATTCACAGCTATTATACACACAGGCTCTCATCTTTTTAATTGAAAGAGTTATCTCGGCCCCAAGTTTCCATTCTTGATCAGTCACTGCCTGTGTATATTAACCTATATGTGAAGTTAGAACAGCTGTTCCATATGTATCATTTTCTATTTATATACATATTTGCAAAATTGACAATATGCTGTTCATTACCCAGTTTGGAGAGATGTACAATTTTTATTTTTATTTTTTTATATATATTAAATTTGTCACCGCCCATCTCATTAAAAGACAACTCTTTTTAAAAAAATGACTAAACTGTCAGGCTTTCAAACTTTTGTAACCATACCCTTAAACAATAAAGTAGAGTTCAAGTAATCCCTGTAGTGTCATTTCCTGACCTGGCCTACCTCAAAGGGCTGACAGAGGGTTAATGAACAATGTATAAAACAGTCTTAATTCAGATCCTTGCTGGAAGTTACTTTACTATCTTGCATTATGAGACTTGTCATTTTATTCCTACTGGCTCCCATTTTTTAATCAATTACCTGTCTATAAAAAGACCTCTTGTCTGATCTCATGACATCTACATTTTCTCAGGAGCTCTTGGTGAGTCCAGTGAAGGAAATCCAAGGAAGCAATGTCTACTAGATTACTCATGTCCCTATCAAAGAAATATAAAAGGTTACTGAGGCGAGGAAAAAAACCCAAACCTCTATACAATGTATTCTTATTACATCTTTTTCTTCTAGCTGCTTGGTAGATTTATCTCTCAAACTGTTTTGCAGTAAGTTCACAGGTTAAATCATGATATTGCGTTGGCCATTTTTGTCCTTCTGTTAAATAGGAAGTAGCTCTTAGATGACCTTGGTTGAGAAAGATTGAGCTTGGATAGTATTGGGATGAGAGATCACTCAAAAAATCCCAAGAGTAGACTAGATTGGGAATTGGAAAGAAAAATCACAGATGACAATGGCAAACTACTTCCATATTATTGCCAAGAAAACTTCATAGATATGTGTAATCAGGAATCAAGTTCAACTTTATCTTTCTTCTTTTTTAAATGAAGGTTGATCTGACATGTTTTTGTTAGATCAGAAATTGAACATTTGAGTTCTTTAAGGAAAAAAATAATGGCAAAGCAAAGGGGGATGAAAATAAAGAATGTCTCTGATTGGGGGTTGTCGGGGCTTAGAGGGATCTTATTCTGAGAAATGTACAGCCTTTTGTGCCTGAATTCCACAGCTGAACGAAGGCAAGAAGAAGAGGTAGGGGTGTGTGCTGATAAAGCCTGATGGAGCGATAGCAAAATATTTCACCCAATATTGTCCCTAATCTCTGAGTACCATGCTAACATTATGGGATTTGGGGGAAAACATTTTCATCTGTTGAATATCCTGCTGCTAACTGGTACAGTTTGTGATGTGGGGTTTTATCTTGATGCCAGAAGGAGAATGCAATTTAATAGTAAAAAAGAAAAAAAAAAGAATCTATTCACTTAATCTCACTTTAATTATTTCTGTAATGAGGGTATAATTTCATCCTTCTTCAATGCAAAACATGGTATTGTAAGAACAAAAAAAAAAACAAAAGCTATATTATCATAACTAATTTTCTTTTTTTGTCTCTGGGCCAAAAGTTACAAAAAAGAAAGCAAAAAAAAAAAAAAAAAAGGCAATGTGAAAATATTTCAGAGAGCACTTTAAAGAATTAGAAAGCAATAACTAACTGTCCATGCCTTCCCCGCACACCCCTGCAAAAAAAGGCACTTTTTCCATTTTAATCCCAGCTTATTCCATCAAATTCCAGCTCAAGTGTGGGTTTCAGATATGGCTTCAATGTGCACCTAGGCAGTGTGCTGGTTCTGTTGATGGCCAAGGCAGTTCAGGCTGTTTTATATTGCTCCAGCTCAAATCTGAGAAGGTGCAGATGGCATCTCCTTTAAATGCCTGGGAGAGAGTGGTTAAGAGACTTGCCTTACTTGATATGGATGGGTCTCTATATTCTGGAGATGATTTCCATGCACCACCACCTGCAATATACTTCTTTCATTTTCTGGCTGATTATGTTGAACTGGGGTTAATACCTAAAGATATTTTGACTGTTACAGCCCTCCATTTAGCTGTTAAGGATTATAACAACATTCTGTTTAATATGCAAAATCTCCTAATAGAACTGGATATCTGTACACCTAATTCAACTATACATATCTGGAGTCTATGAAAATGTGCTATAGTTCTCTTAAAGTAGCCATGTTATCTCTTTAATCCTTTTATTGTGGTGTTTTCTGCAGCAAAATTCCAATGCTGTCTGGGATTTTATTCCATTTGTTTATGTTTTCATCCTTTCTGTTCCAGACCTGACACCTAGTTTTGGTCTTTTTGGAATTTCTTTTTGCTGAAATGTCTGAACACTTCAGACCCTTTTGCATCTTCTACTGTATTCCTTTGGCACTGAAATTAAAGGAACATCCCATCTTCTTGTGCCTTCAGCTTTAAATCCTACCCAGCTTAAGGAGACATTGCCCTCTACATGACCTTCCTTCCACTCTGAAGCCACTTATATTAGTTCCTACAGAGGAACATCTTCATCCCTTCCCAAATACTCATTGAGCGTCCTGCTTTTATGTCATCCCTGGAAGTGCAAACTCCAATTTTTTATTATGCCATCATGTTGACATTCAGTGTTTCATATCAGATTATTTCTATGCCTATCTGCCAAGGGAGTATTGTCTCAGTCGCAGGATCTACTTAATAAAAAAAAATGGAATAGAGCCTATGCGGATTCTCAAATAATAGCAGGATTTAATGTGATACAAGGAACAGATTTTTATGAGAAGCAGACAAGACATATGAGGTGGGTGGGGGTTCAACTTTTGCATAGATAGTGTTTTACATATGGAGAAACTTCTGCAATTTGTCCTGGAACAAGCCACCTAGAATCTAAATGCATATCTCATAGCACATCACATTCTATTGTGAAATAATCCCGCAAGCCCAAAGGCAAGTAGAAACATCAGAAGTTTAGTAAGAAGAGAGGATTAGACCCATCCTCACAATTCTGCTTCCAGACAATTGCATAAAAGTTAAAACCACTAGTTAAAAAAAAAAAAAAAGGGCTAAATGCTTGCATGCATTCTTTCACATGGGACAGCCTAATTTCAAATATCCTCTGTCAGCAGTCAGTTCCAACTTCTGGCAAGAAGAGTCACTCCAAGTCTGCTACATGGAGATAGAAAGAAGGGACAAATACTAGAAAAAGGGAAGAAAAGAAGATGGAAATAAAAGGCGGTATAGTGAGAGAATGGAGGAGTCCACCTGCTTTTGGCTTTAGCCCCACCCACTGCTCTCAGAAGCCTTACTGTTCTTGGCATGCATCCCCGCTATGGATTATTCCAGTGTTGTCCAAACTTGGCCAATTTCAGAAGAGTGGACTTCAATTCCCATGGCTGGCTGGGGAATTCTGGGAGTTGAAGTCCACTCATCTTAAAGTGGCCAAGTTTGGACAACACTGGATTATTCCATAGAAAAACCTGACCCTAATGGCCTAAGTGAGCATTCCTGGGAGCATGATAACACTACTGGAAACTTGCTGCAGCCAAGAGAGGTAGCTAGAGTACAGAGGACAACAGCTCTATCTGATGGATTGTTCTTTCTCCTCCTGTGCCCCTAATCTGGTTTCACCAGTTAACCCAAATTAAACTAGAGGCATTCCAGCAAAGACTGGGGTTTCTCTCCCATGTGATATCTACTATATATTGTATCTAAACCATTCACTGCTAGCACTTCATCTGGGACTTAGCCCCTATTTGATCTCTTTGGACAGTCCCACCCTGGCTAGGGACAGTGATATAGGTTCAGCCACTGCTAGGATTAGATGTTCTGAAAAGACTGTAGAAGTGACACAATTTTTTTTTGACCCAGACAAGTTCCTTGAGTTCCATGAGCTCCTGACTGAGGTCTCAAACCCTGCAGAAGTTTTAGTCACATAAAATGTTGTGATATAGAACCAGAGATCATTATCAACCTATCAGCACTCTACAAGCAAACCCTCCAGTATTAGGCTGAAACTGTCTTTTGTCCAGGATTGCCTGCAAGCCAGGGTTAACTATCCCTGCCCTAGTGAATGGTCACCGTGGTCAAACCTGGAAGCACTGATCAACATTTTAATAGGAAGATTCCTTACTAGAATGGCAAATCCATTGTTAGGTGACATTCCATGGTATATCTGACAATGGAATAGCCATATTACAGGTAAACCATAGGATGGAGGTTAGTTTCTGTAGTGATCTTCATTCTATTATGTTTTGCTGAGGCTTTCTAAGACTTGTTTGAAAACATAAACTCACATGCCTTGTGATACTCTCCCTTCATTCCTGAGTACCTTAAATGTATTTTTCACTAGCAATAGTGCTGACAGAAATAACAACAATAAAAAAAAAAATGCTGTAATAAGTTCAAACTAGAGTTACATAATCACTCATTCTGTGTTTTCATTTTCTGAAGATGACAGATCTCTTCTGAACCGTTATCTATGACATTTGGAAAATTGAAAGTCGGAGGGAGAAAGACCCACCCAACTATGCTTAGATTTGCTTTTGACCTAAAAGGGAATCAGTTGTCAAGAGCTATTGATCATCTGATATCATTTTGCCTTTTCTGTATTGAGGGGAAAACTGAAGAAAAAAACAAGAATATAAAATAGGCAGGGATAACAGCCACCTCAGACGAAAACAAACTCAAAAATTGGGGGATAAACAAGACAAATGGATGAATGCATCAGCTACAGAGAATGGCTTGTGGGCCAGGATCCTGATTCCATTTTGTAGTGAAGGTAAAGGGGCAAACTACTTTTTTTTAGGATAGTCACCCACACAATAGCAAATATTCCTGTCATCTTGTAGCAGAATATATTGAATCCAGGTGACAACACTGGCAAAGAGACTTATGTGGCTTTGTGTTCTTCTGTACTTTATTGCTCACATTAGTTCTTGGAAAGAGGGAAAATGTGGAGCTCAACAGCCCATAAATCTTCACTGACACTCTTCATGATATTGTCTCCTTGTGTTAGGGAAAGTGAAGGTGACATACTGTACCCTCTGTCTTGTGTAAAGAGAAGCCACTGTATGTACTGTACATCAGAAAATTCCAAGTTCACAAAACCATAGAAATAACTACTTTTCAAAATATTTTAAAATATTATTTTTCAGCCTTTTCAATTGCAATATGTGAGCTGAAGAAAATAAGATTCTACCATTACAATGAGACTACAGACCTTGTTGTGCCTGCACGACCTCCTCCTCCATTCATTGCTTATATCTTGAGGTGGAATGGGATAATTTGAAACAAAATTTCATTTACTGAAAGATTTGAACCAAGCTCTGTTTCACTTCTATGACTCACTGAAATTTTGAAATCGATATGTTACTTTGCAACTCTAATTGTTCCAAATGTTGAAGCCATGACAACTATGCCAAAAAAGAACAGAAAAACAAAACAGTTGTTTAAATAAAATGCAATGGTGGGAAGAGCCAAAGTATTAGATTAAGTGTTCAATAAGCTTGCCCACAAATCTAAGTAACTTTTGCAAACTGGTCATTGGTTGACCCAAACTTTTCTTGGACAATAAACAGTTACAAGATGCTAAGGGAAGACATGATGTCATCTAATTACTATTCAATCTCATGTCTTCATATTTTTCTGAGCTGTTCCTGTTCACCTATCAGGCCTAACAGCCATCTGATCTATTCTATGGAAAAGATGAAACAGTTAATCCATTATGTTTCTGTTGCACCCCCTGACAATCAACTCCACTACATTCATGGATCCAGACATAATAATTCCTTCCCACTTCCTTTTCCCTTTGCACAAAACCTCCTCAATTTGTCTGTCTATGTGACGTTTGGCAGATAGAAAGGGTTATTTTCAGCTTTTCCAGATAAAAAGTGTTATAAACTCTGCCCTTTATTTCTAAAAAAAGAAACATAGACCCACATATAGACTCAGGCAGGGAGAAGAGTATTTTTGTTTTTATCTTTTTTTTTTTTATGGATTGTTGTGAGCTGCCTAGAATCATTATATGAGATAGGTGGCCATATAAGTCCTGTGAATAAAGAAATAAAATATAACATGTGCCAGGGAGTTCTGATTGTAGGAAATAGGCAACATCCTACTCCCAAATAGGCTAACCTGCCCAAGGATCCTCATCATGCAACACAGGGCTTTTCCTCCTCTCTGTCTTTTCAAACAATGGTAGCAATATTCATGTGTGTTGGGCAGTTAAGCCTCTTGCTCTGAGTCTCATTCTTCAGGGACCGAAACAGAAGGAAGAGTGCATGACTGCATCTCTGAGGTTTGACACTGCAGTCTTATCCTACTCCACTTCTTCTGTTAATGGTTCATATGCCAAGAGCATGGCATACTAGGAAAGGCATTATTTTAAATACTTGAATCTTTGTACATAGGTATTGACATATTGAGTCAAGCCCAGTAATAACCAGACAGGCAGTGCAATGCTTTGAGGACTGGTATCATACGTGGTTATTCCACCTAGTCTGGAAGATGCATGTTAGTCCACAGCAGTAACTCAATAGTAAGGTTATGGGGCATGAGTCAGCCTGAGATAAGTTATCCTGATCCAAGACCCAGCATTGCTGTGGAGTAAAAGTAAGATGAAGCTAGGGAGAAGAGTTGCTCAGTAATTAAGTCACATGAGTCCCTAGTGATAGCTTTGAATTGAGACTATGGGCTGCTAAAATAGCAGCAAAGAGCTTGCACTTTCTGTACCTTTTTGCTTCCATCTGGATTTTTGCAATCCAGATATAGTAACTCAGTCTGTCTCCAGGAAACACTCTACACTTTCCAGCTGTTCTTCCAAGATGAGTGAATTACATGCAGAGCAAGCTTTTCCTTAATTCCCATGCAGAATTCCCCCTCAGGCAGATTTCACCATATACTTCCCTTTCTTCACTCATTCTGTGACTCTAATCTGGTGAATATTTGCAACTCCCAAACCATAGCCAAACTTATTCTTCCACAAATTGGCTGAATTGTTGCTGCGAAAATACAAAAAGCATGGCAGAAGCTTTGGCTCAGAAGGATTTCAAAGGCTGAACCTGGAAATGAGCTGATCTAAATATTTTTCCCGCTGCAAAGAATAAGAACGGTGGTGAGACACAAACTTCTCTCCTTCTGCTTTGCTTGTCTGCAGCTGGCAGAGCATTGGGCTTAGTAAATCACTCTGATTTCACAGATGCTCTCTAAAAGATTTGGGGAGTTTGCATTGTTTCTTCTTTGCACTACCTTCTTTCAGCCTTTTGGTTTTTCATTTCAACTGTTACATCTCTGTTGTGTTTCCTTTCATTTCAAAAAACACTAGAAGAATGATGAGGGTTAAAAGAAACAATAAAGTGATTTATCAAAGCCATTTACCTGCAAGTCCATGTACCAGCTTTTATTTGCAAGTGTATTTATTTACTTGTGGGGAAAATCTCCACTTGGTTTTTGAAGTGCTAGGCTTGAAAGGGACATTATTCCTCATGATGTCCATTAGGATATCTAAAAGAACATTTTCAGTGCCAGATTAATGAAGTATTCATTTTCTAGAATACTATCTTCCTGGAACCAGGTACAGATGGCTATGTCCAGTATGCCTGGAGATATTGTAGGGAGCCAGGGAAACAGCCTTGAAGCAAATATTTAGAAACCATTATTCAAACAAAGAGGACAGAAGCATTCCTTAAATCTCAAGAAGAAACTTCAGATGATTCTTCCTGACTCACTGACATATAAGAGGAAGTGTAGGAGAAGCATTTGCAAGATACTGTTATTATAGCCTATCTCAAAAAAAGCTTAGTTCTGGTCTTCCTGTGGAGTGTATTTCCTGATCTGGTCTATCTTAAAGATATATCACTGGAACAACAGTTAGTGTAATAACTTTCTATTTTAGCATCTCAACCCCAACTGGCCACCAAATCACCTTTTAGTGAGAGTTCGGTTTTAAGCATGGATTTTGGAATATCTCTTGTTCAAGGTTTATTGTCTTAAACATAACAAGGATAAAGAGCTGACAAGGATAGTTGACTGGACATAACTCCAGGAGATATAAAGTTGACTTTTTAAAGTTTGCAGATAAAACATGTAATTGTTCTACCATTTCCATCTTGGAAATCTGATGTGCTGCTACATTATTCTATATTATATTAAAAGATCCCTCTCTGTTCCTCAGAGAAGTGATGATATTAGTCCTTTATCACATACCAATTTCACCCTGAACCACAAACCTACATGTTTGTGTTACTGGTAGAAAGGAGGAAATAAAAATGAACTCTATTCTCTTAAGTATGAAACATACAAATATATTAATTCCTGATCTGTGGAATGCCACAGGGCTCAATGCTCTTATTTCTTCTGTTTAACATTTACATAAAGCCACTCACTGGCTTAGGTTATCTGTCATTAGTATATGATAATACTCAGGTGTATAGCTCAACCCTGGGCTGACCCAGTGATGCTTATCCCAGTGCCAGGAGCCTGTTGGTGAGTGGAAGGGGAGGAACATAGTTAAGCTTAATCCTAGCAAGACCAAGTAATTGTGGGTCATGGACTATCTACTTCTCAAGGCCTTCCATTTTTAGTTCTGAATGGGGTTGTACTTCTCTTATGGAACTGATGCATAATTTGGATGTCTTCCTCAAAGAGTAGGTGGTAGCTGTGGCCAGGAAAGCCTTTGCACAGATTCATTTTGTGTACCAATTGGACTCTTTGCTGGACCGGTACACCCTTCTCAGTCATTTATTCCCTAGTCACTTTGTGGGTGAACTACTGCAATGAACTTGCAAGGGCTGCCCTTGAACATAACTCGGAAATCCCAGCCGGTCCACAATGTGGGCAGATATGAGCATGCCATGGTATGGCCATGTAACACCTGGCCTGTGTGAGCTGCACCAATTACCACATGGAATTCAAGGTGCTGGTTGTCTCCTATAAAACCCTGCATGGCATAAGACCTAAATGGTTAAGGAAACATCTTACTTCTTTTGATTATGTCCATCCCACAAGATCAGGCAGAAGCAGCATGCTGTGAATTTCATCCATTAAGCAATGTCATCTCCTGAGACCCAGGAGGTGTACCTTCTCTGTCACAGTCCCTGCCCATCCCCCCAGAAATCCAAATGGCCCGATCCTGCTATCCCTTAGATGTGCCTTGAAGACCTGGCTCTTTCCCAGGATCTAGACTAAGGTGGGCTATGGGTCCCAAGTCCCTACATAAGGGGCTTTATCAGCTTTTAGTATATGTTTGTTCAATCAATATGACCATCTTTCTTTTTCTGTGCTTGCTCTTTGTTTTTAATTCTGCATGCCACAAGCTGGAATTGAACTTTGAATTATAAATAAATAAACCCCTTGTTTATTCATCTATATTTTACTTCAGTATATCTTCTTGTCTTTTTTTCTGGTTGTTCATATACTTTCTTTAAAGTCTAATAAAATAAAATATAAATAAATAAATGTCAATGTGTTTTATGTTTCAGAATATTTTCTTGTTTACTTTCTTTATATTTCTCAGAAGGGGGAAATAAACTAGGATTTATCCCCCTTAATTAATTGTTATTAAGAAGTGAATCTTACAGGGAGTTGCTTATACTGCTCTCATCAGTCCTTAGTTGCTTTAGGTGGCTTAGTTTTAGACTTTTTACTACCATATTACTACTAGTAGTACAAATACTAATAATAAATTTTATACCAATTTTCACCTTACGTACAGCACTTTAAGCCTGCTGTACATAGAGACATAGATTAAACATTTTATAAGGGTGTCTTTATTAGTTGTTCAGAGGAAGAAGCAAAGAATAGATTTGATTACATTTGGTTTGATTATGTGTCATCGAGTTGTTTTTGACTCTTAGAAACCACATAGATAGCTTTTCTCCATGGCAATCTATCCCTAACCTATTCTTTCAGGTCTCTCAATGGTGCACTCATCACCACTGTAAAAAAATGGATATCTAACTAAATTTTACTAAAACCTGCCTCAGGGCTAAATTGTATAGAGCATGAGTAGTTATGCCAGCCTCAAGTCTTTGTGCCATGCACATACCTTTGGTTAAGGTAAGGTTAAGGTCTGAAGAGTAGGATTATCATATCTGAGCTGCACATAACCCAACAACCACTAGATGGCAACCAAGAGCTAGAGTATTCTGTAGCTCTCTGATGCCATGCAGTAATCATCAGGATTTTTGTTGGTGAGATATGGTGGCACTTATAAAGGGGAGCTCTGTTCATTCAGCCTAATTTGCAACCATGCAATCAAGGGTCACTTCTCTTCAAACTTGTCATTCGAATGCAATGAGGTCATGGAGAAGTAAGGCAAGGTGGGAAGGGACCATTGGACATGCCTATCCTATACACACACACACACACACACACACACACACCTTCACCCTCTTGATTTACAACCAATGATCTCTTCATCCCATCTCTTATCTATAAACAAATCCATAAAGCATCATCTTTTCAGTCCTAGTGTCAGCAGAAAGTCCATTAAGGGTTATCAGATATAACAACATAGCATATTTTAACCTTTATCAAATAAACCAACTTTATAATCCTTCCTTTTACTTCTAACAATCTTAATTCTTAGTCCATTCAAATGTCATAGAATTTAATTTCTTTTCATTCCTTCTTTGTCCCTTCTCACAAGATTCTTCAAAGCTTTAACAGGCCTCTTTTGTAAATCCAATATAAAAAAAATTATCCAGGTCAGTCTCTTGGTTTATTATTTGTGTTTCCCTTTTGATTTTTAAAATGCCAACTGATTTCTTTTATATGTCCAGTGAGATATTCTTTTCTATGTAATCCTCATAGCCTGTCATTTGTAGATCCATTTTCAATGCCATCTCTATCTTGTCAAATAAAACTTGTTCCTCATCTGCCATTTCTTCCATAACATCTTTTGAACACAGTCTATCCATAAAAGCAAACATTACTATTAACATTGTTGATACTAAATTCTGATCCCATTTTTCAAAAGCATCCTTCAGTATTTTCAATGTTATAATGTTTTGTGTCATTTTATACATCCAAGTTAATTAGCTGTTAATCAGGCTTATATATTTTTCTCCTTTAACTAAAAACTTTAGTTCCCTCTAGTGTCCACTTTTTAAAATTGCTTATCTTCATTTTGCCTTGCAAAAGTCCAAATAAATCTATTTCCCACAGTAAGGATTCTTTATAATTAATTCCAAACTCTTATTCCAAATTTATCTGGACCCTTAATTCATTTATAACTTTCGAGAATCATTGTTTTATTTGGCTTTTTGCTCTTTATTTCAATTTTTAAAAATTCTTAAACTTATAATTAAAATTTTCTTTCATTAAGGATTGAAGGAAAACTCACCTGGCATTTTCAGACTTGTCAATCCAAAGGTCTCTAATAGCTTAAAAATAGTTAACAAGCAATTTCTGAATATGATTAGAAAAGGAAGTTTGCAAATTTAGTGCCCTGTAAGCAGTGCTCGCTGCAGTTGCGAGCAAGATGGCTATTCCTCTTGTCAAAACCCACCAGGGACCATCTTGTCGTGTGGTCTCCTTGTGAGGAACAACTGTTCAGAGCACATGTAGGTGATCTCCCATCCTTTCCTTGTTTGGAGAGGTTCCAAAGATCTGGTCTACTCACCGACTCTTTGTTTTTTGCTGCGGTCACGGCTCTGCTTTTTGTGAAGCATCTTCAGTCCACCATTTCTTCCTCCAGAAGTCCCAGGATATGCCCATCCTTCATATACAGTAGATGTCATCCTCCATTTGTTAAGAATGCCTGCAGAGGTCTTTTAACATGTCCTTATCAGGAGAAACTTAATTTTACAAAGACATACCCAAGACAGGAATATGCAACTTTCTCCAAGCCAAAAAACAGATCTGGTATTTAAGTGATGAGCTCCCACTTGAAGAAGTAGTGTGTTAGATCTCAACACAAAATGTATATTTTACTTATTTTATTGATTGATTAATTTAAAAATTTATATTTGCTTTCTATTACATTCAAATGAAATTAAAATTAGTTATAATTAAGCTGATTCTTTTCCAGTCATGTCTTTAATAATTTTTCCAATTATTTTAAAAATTACAATTTCATAACTAATCTGTGGGGATCACACTCAATTCTGAGGCCCCAGACTTCTCTATGCCTTAGAGATATATGAACCTCCTACTATACACTTCCAGCTTGGTGAATGCTTTGCAATCATTCAAAGCAGACACTTAAAAAAAGTCTGAGTGTTATTACATAGTGTCTGCTGCCACCACTGCTTTTCCCTTTTTTTTTAAATTCTCAATTTGGTCAAGTCATTGGCTTTACACATTCAGTGTGAATTGCTAGAAACAATTGAACTGGTTTGCATATTTCCTAGTAACACCAAAAACTTAAACCATTGGCTGAGAATGAAAAAATAACAAAGAGAAAATAAGATAAATTATAGCCAAGGGGGGGGATGTTTGGAGACCAATTCTATCTTCCCCCCTGCCCCATCCTAGTGTTTTTCCTCCAGGTGCAGGTTCGCTTCCCCTACCACCACCACCCTCACCAGCTCAACTGAATGTTGATCCATTAATTGCAACAGGAATTGACTGGCTGGCTTGTCACTCAAGCCTGACATTGTGGCCTGAAAGAGAGTGACTGGCCCAAAGTCACCCAGCTGACTTTCATGCCTAAGGCAGGACTAGAACTCACAGTCTCCTGCTTTCTAGCCAGGAGCCTTAAACTCTAGACCAAACTGGCTGTTTCCCTAGTTAATATGTATTATAATTTTTTATATATTTCAAATTTGTCACTGCCTATCTCACCACAGAGCGACTCTGGGCAGGTGTGTATTGCTATGTACTATTATGCATTATTATTATGTAAAAACATAGGAGACATAGGTAGGTAGGTGTATAGGTAGATGATATAGATATTATCTTTCTATAGTTAATATGTAGAATACAAAGATAATATCTATATTATCTACCTACCTACATAACTCTCTCTCCTATGTTTTCACAGTATCTAGTATTGCTTGTCAGGTGAAATCTTTGTCCTCATACAGCTAAAATAACATCTCTACTCACCAGGAGGCAGAAAGCACCATCAAAGAAAAATGACCCATGAAAAATCCTGGTTAAAAGCCAAAATAAAGAGCTGAACAAGGAAAAGCAGGAAAGGCAATTTGCAAGCAAAACTAAGTTGAAGCACACAGGATCACAGTAATGCTTAGCTTTGTTGTTGCTGACCATATTCTCATGGGATAATCTGGGCACTGGTTGAAGCTGAAGTTAACACTATGGAATTCCTAGCTGTTCTTTTATGAGATCAGATGAAAAGTCACTTTCCAAGGTATATACACTAGTAATATGTTCGATCTAATTTAACCTTTCTTTTTAACTGTAATCTGTTTCAACTTTCAAAGAAATTCCCATTGTGAAGCAACTAGACAAATGTATTTTATGCTCAGTCTGAGATTTTGGACCTGGAAAAGATTTTTTTTCCCAATCACTACTTTCTTTGTAGAGTTCCTGCATGTATATTTTATGCATATGGATATACAGTGGTGAATAATTCAAGGGACTGGATACACTTATTACAACAGGATGTGATGCTTTCATTTTATCTGCTGTGGTTAAAGAAAAAGAAACATCCATCAGGAAATTTACAACACTGATGTCCTTTCTAAATATTTAATACCTTGGAAGCACCAAAGTTTATTTTTTTCTCTGATAAGTGCCTAATTATGTCAGTCTCAAAATGATGTAATGATAAAGCTGGAATTATTTAAATTGGATTTAACTTAGACTAGGCACTAACTGGAATGAAATGCTTTCAAATGTTTTATGTTTTGAACATTCTATTATTCAAAATGATGCTATAGTCAAAAGCAGTTCAGCTAATAAACAGTATCTCAGGATTTGAGGGTTTTTTTTCCCCTCTGTCCCCTCCCTTTTTTCATGAACAGTGCTCAGATTTTAAAGCATCTAAGGAACCTTTTGTAAAGTGTTCTTCCTAGATGTTTTACATTGTTATTTAATATATACCATAATTATTGCACACCAAATGTCACTCAGGAACACCAAAGTTCACAAATGTAATATAAGGAAGATATTCAAATAAACTGCCCTGTCCTGTGTTGGGTTACATGCACACAAGGCAGCAAAGGGGCTGCATGTATAATATCAAGAAGACAACATTTCTTACATGATGCATTCATGTAACTCTTTATACTTGGGAATACAAGACACTAGTTTATTCATGCATGTGCAGCACTGAATTTCTCTGTGCTTTTGGTCATACATCTCTCTCCATAATTTGATGTCACTAAAAAGTGTGTGGCATGGTATAACGTGAAAGACTTTTCTGTGTGCTAAGTATATAATCACCAACATATGCAAGTCATTAGTGGATATTGATGACATCAGTTAATGAATTAACCCTTGGTTGCAAGGAATCCCTGTCACTAGGGATGGCCTTGAAAGCATAGCCTGATTTTTACTGAAGCAGTGTGATTCTGATTCAAGAGAGCAAAGAGGAACATCAACACAAATGAGACTGTGCACTTCACACATATAGATGTATTTATCTACTAAAATTTGTATGCTGCCCCAGTCAAAAGACTCTGGGGGCTCACACTTACAAAATCTAAAGAAAGTAATAAGAATCATAGACAACAAACTATAAAACCAAGCACTTAAAAATTGGCAGGGGAACAGCAGCCCCAGATATTACCCCTTACTTCCCAAAACCTGGCAGAAGAGCAAGGTCTTAACCAGCTTCTGAAATTTAAAAAAGGAGGCCAAGCTAAACTTGAAGGTGGGGGAGCTGTTCTACAGAGCTAGAAGAACCACCAAGAAGGCTTGTTTATAAACTCCTATTGTTTTTGTTTTTATTTATTTTATTTATTATTAAATTTATATCTGGGCAGCTTAGAGGGTAACTCTATTTCCCTCACTGCACACAGCGATGGTGACTGGAACTTTCAGCATGCCCTTTTCATATACAGGTTAGAGAGATTCCACTTGGAGGAGAGGTCACCAATACCCAAGCCCTGAAACATTTAATAGAAAAATAACCAACAATTTGAATTGGACCCCATTTTTAAAAGCTTGAATTAGAATTTGAATTGCTAACCAGCAGCCAATGCAGCTCCCATGGTGTGGGAGCTTTTAAGACTAACCCTAACCCTAACTCAGAAAGGAGTGGAATTACTGCAGAACAACCTTGTAGGCTGTTAGTGCTAAATGCTGTTTAGGGACCCAGCAGGACAAGAAGAGCTGCATGCCTTTTGTCAGGTCATCCACAGGAATTATCATTCCATGCCCTTCCTTAAACCTAACCTGGAAGAGTTCTAGATAAATTTGTTCATTCAAGGTTCTCTATAATAGTTATCCCACCACCCTTCCTATATTTTCCCTGGAAAATGTGATGGGCAGAAGTTGTCCAAAATTGCTGGGCTCAAAAATGTCAAAGCTAGCAGCATAGCTTCTTCTGTCAAACAGGCATTTACTCCTTCTTGAATCCAGCTTCTCATCTGTTAATGTGACCTTACAATAAAATAGAGTTAGTACTCATAGTTGTGCTTCTTGTCTGGACTACTTGAAGAGCTAACATCAATCTTGCAAGATACAAAGTGTTTCTCCCCTCCTCTCCTTTTACTCTCCAGAAAACTAGGGAGGTCCCTTCTGAAATACTTCCCATGCGTCCCTTCTGTGGACTGAGATATCTCTTAATTATGATTGTCCAGTCTGTAACTCTTCCTCCTTTCTCCCAAGGTCATTCCCACATACCATTACACTAAGGCACCTAGAGAAACCATTCTAACTGGTCTCTGACTCCTAAGGAGGTTGTGGCATGGCTATCAGAATCTCATGGCCATCAGAAAGTGGTTTGATCATAACAAACAACATTTGGTAATGTCCTCCACCTTCAGATCATGTTCCAATGTTTCAAGATCACAACAAGGTCAAGTGTGAGTCATGCCTGAAATAACCTGGGACAAGGCTATAGTTATCATGGTGGCCATGACATTTTGAGTTAAATCTGACTCCCACACTCAGTTGCAAGAAAATTGATGTCCTCTACAACTAAAGCTAGAAGTATAATCCATCACCCTTACAATAAAATCAAACAGCTCAGGACAGGACACTATAGGGTGGGTGATACACTATCAGCATCCCCAACATATCCCTGAAGCCCAATTTCACATGTAAGGCCTCAAATCTAAGTTCCTGAAGAACAAGGCATTTGGTCATCAACAAGTTTTCCGAAAGACTCATCACCATCCCTCCTCCTTCACTTTGGAGTTGTGCTTTTTAGAATATTAGGGTTATATCTCATTTTCCTCCCACTATGAAAATCTCACCGCTGGCAAGACTCAGAACTGTTTAGTTTCAAGAGAGTAGTGGTACCATGTGCTCAGGTATTTTTGATGCAGAAAAGAAAAAGTTCTCATTCAATCTGGAAAAAAAGTAAGCATGTATATGTGAGGGAGAAATTTAAGCCATTAATGCACACAGATTTTATGATATAGTTTTGGCCTTTTTCTGAATTCTTATGTTGTTCCCAATAATACTATACAAGTCATTATATCCATAAAAGCCAGCATGGCCAGAGACAAAGATAATAGGATATATTTTTGAAATATATATCTGGACAGCCATGCTTTTAAGTGCTTGTCCGGTACATGATGCATATATACTTGTGTGTCTGTGCGTGTGTGAGACTGAGAGATGGGTATCACAAACTTCTACAAATGTCAAATGCTTTTTTCAAGACACAAACTCTTGAAAGTTTTGGCTGAATTGTGCCATGTGTACCTTCTACTCAGCCTTCAAATTCTGGTTCCCTTTAACATCAATGTTACATCTCTGCTCTGCCAAAAACACAGAAAAACAGATGAGGTCAGTGAGGAGGAGAATGGAAGAATTTTGCTGTTGTAACTTATTATTGTGTATTTCACATTCTAGGCAACCCCTTCAGCCTTCTTTAATGCCTTCAACAAAACTCTTAAATGTAGAATCTTTCATGATCCATTTTCAATTAATTACTTACCAAAAAAACAAAACACAGATGACTGACTTCAAGAAGCAACACATACTTTAGGCTTCTGTCATCCAGAGAAAAAGAGGGGTGGGGGAACCAAACTGCAAATGGGGCATTTCACTTTACACCTTGTTGAAATGGTTTTAAGGGAGAAACCACTAACTAGTACAGAAGCTCTTCTTTTTGAAAATTGTTATACTGAGTAACCTTTTTTCTCTTTAAAAAAAGGTCACATCCCAGTGGAAAGCGGTAATGGATTCCCCCCCCCCCCCCAGGAATAGATGTTGTCGTAAATTTTGTACTATGGTTGAACAATCTGACAGCAACATCACCAACTATCCTTGTGTTAGTTTTTGAGCACAAGCATTCTTGCCGATGAAGATAACAGTGGATAGGCTTAGCAAACAGAAAGTCCTGCTTTGTCTAAAAAAAAAACATTCTACAGAGGGCAAATCTAACTAACTTTCTCACAGATTCATTATAATAAATCATGGTCACTAAACAGATGGAGTGCTTTATAAAAAGGAAAATCTTCAGACTGAGCTCAGCTCCTGGTGACCTCATGGGCATGTCTATGAAAGTGGCCCACCATTGTTTTCTTCTGGGAATTGCTTTCAGCTTTCCAGTCTAACCTATAGCCCTAGTGTTCCTTGGAGGACTCCTACCTAAGAACAAATCAGATCCAAATTTGCTTAGCTTCTGTGTCCAGATTGGGTTAGCCAAGTACTGTCACTTGCTGGCTTATATCAGAATAAATAAGGTGCTCCTGACCAGCCCAAACTGCTTGATTTTATTCTTACAAACAGAATGCAACCTACCATGTCAGCCAGCTGGTGTCCAATGCTAGAAATTCTGCTTTTGTCATCTGTCTGGTATAGTAGAAAAACAAAAGAGTTCTCAAACATCTGTTGGTTGCAGTACTTAAAAACATTAAATGATAAACATGGCCTCAGGTTGTCCTGTGTTTTTCAAAGTCCTATCCCATAAAAATCCTCACCCACTCATTTCTAGTGCTGGTGTTTTTATTGGAGAATTGGTGAGGAGGAATTAAATAGTGTGCCTCTGTAGCTTAGCTGCATGGTATATAGAACTCTATATGATTGTATATTTTCATGTAATGGTTCAGGACCTATGTAGAGTGGGATGATCATTTCATCTTCAGCCCAGAAATCTTGGGAAACAGATCTTGAGATAGTCTCATTGCCACCTGACATAAACAAAACTAGACAAAACTTTCCAGGCATAAGAAAAGATGAACTTGTCCTTGGCAAACTCCAGTGAGATGAGTCCATTGAAAAGGGGTATGAATAATGGTGGTTGAGAGCCTATATAAGGTAGTCAAAATTCCCAGGGGATGAAACTTCAAAGCAGACCTTCCTGGATGGAGGCTGCATGTTGGCGGGCCTTGAAGGGGTCTGCCTGCTGTCATCTCTTTGGGGTTTCCTGACTGGCAGAAGGAGTATAAGACTTTCTTTCTTTCTTTCTTTCTTTCTTTCTTTCTTTCTTTCTTTCTTTCTTTCTTTCTTTCTGTCTGTCTGTCTGTCTGTCTGTCTGTCTTATTCTATTCCTGTATTCTTGAATATTCTTTGATTGCTATCTCATGTTATTTTTTTATACTCTTAGAATAAAGCCTTAAGTTCTCATACTGATGTGGTCATTGCTTCTGAATCCAAAAGGACCTGGGACCTGACCTTGCTGTGCTGGGAGCAGAGCAATACACTGTTATATTAATTCTGGGAATGCAAGTGAGTCCCTGCTTTTTTTTCCATAATATTTGTCCAAGATGGATCATATTAGTTGCCTAAAACATCTTGGACACAGAAAAAATAGCCCACGCAAATTCTCTTCCTAGTCCACAGGCAACAAATACAGTCTTATTAATATGATTTAGGTATAAGAAGGTCTTTTGCCAATTTTTCTGAAGGCTTACTACTTATGTCAGGGCAGTGGTGGCAGGATTTCCTTTTCAAAATATTCTGGCTTACAGCAATGACAGAATACTCAATCTGAATAGTCAGCACGGTGGCAATGATGTCTCCTTTTCTAAGCTGTTTGGCTGCTGGCTCTGGCAACAGCAGTACTCTCTTAGATTATCAGCACATGTCATGTTCTACACAAACACATGTCACAGGAAAAAGTTCCTAATTTGGTTCACTGCATAAGTGTCTGCTGTCTTCAGAGGAGCAATCTCTGCTGCCAGATCAGGTTTATGACCTCAGCAGAAAAAGAACATATGAAAAGTTGTAAGAATTTTTGCATGCATATCTCCTAATTAGGCACTTTTGTAGTAAGGAATTTTTATAGCATAAAATCGACTATAGCATAAAATATCTATATAGATCATTCTGGTAATATGCTCTTCACAGAGTCCTGTACCAACCTACCCCAAATGAATTTTGGAGACCACATCATCCCAAGATCTTCTGTAGTTTGTAGGTGGGAAATTAGTATATTTTTCTAGATAATATGAGGGAATGAATTGTTCATCCATCCCTCCTCTTGTTGCCTAGCTTGCCCACCAACGTGAATAACTTTTCTTCCCTGGGAATTATGGTGAATGGGAAGCAAGTAACTCAGCCCACTGAGTTTTCTTCCAAACATTCAAATTCTTCCCTTTCATAGGCTTTTGAGCATTCACATGGAATAAACAAATGATGAAATTCATTGTGGAATGAGCACAACTCACCCATCTCTGCTATGGCTGCATCAATTTAAATATTCTATACCACTTTCATATTGAAATAAATGCATCTGTACACAAGAGAGAAATGGTGGAAACAAGGTAAATCAGAAATAGAAGAGACAGAAGTAGATTATTTAAAGTGACAGATGACTCCCAAAACAAGCAACTAAATAAATAAAAGAACATCCAGAATAGGACTTCATCTGCAATCTGTTTACAAGGAGCAAGTCACAATGAGTTTCATGGAGCTTACTTTTTAGAAGACATCAGGAGGACTCTACTGTTAGTCAGAAGAATACTGCCAAGTGCTAATTTTTCTTTTCTTCCTGGCAAGAGATAATATAGAAAGATAATTAAATCTCAGAAACCCTTTTTCATCTCATACAGTTTTTCTTTGAATGGAAAACAGGCATTGAAGCTGCCCCAAAAGACACCTTCAAACTATCCATTGCCCTGAATGCAAAGACATGACATGAAGGCACTGCATTGATTTGTTCCAGTTTTATGACACTTAATGTTCACTGGAGAGGAAGCACAGGGGAGGGATGAGGTGAAGATTGGTAATAGTTTAAAAAATAGAACTGATATTTTATATATATCTCTGTAGCTGGTTGCATATTTTGTAATCAAAAGCAAGCACTAAAAATGCCTTTGTTTGAAATGAAGGGTGCCCATTTATAAATCATTAACACTGTGCCATTAGCAGCAGCTTGGTATACATGCATTTGTAAGAACTGACACCATTTTTTGTGCCAGTTTTACCTAAACTGGCTTCCCCCAGATGTATCATGTCATTTCTGCAATTTTCAGCCAAGGTGCTGGCTGGGAATTGTGGCTGTTCTGATCTCAGTGGGCAACACATTGGGAACGGTTGCTCTATGCAGTGAAAACATGTGCACGTCAAAACTTTTTTAAAGATCCAGGATAATCTGCTAGACTTATCCCCTTGGTTGAATGGCGGGTCCATTTTTAGGGGAGGGCACCTGTAGTTGTCCTTTCGCCATGACTGATTTCAGAGGCAGCAGCAATGGTATCCCTGGTTTTCCCTTTGAAGGGAAAAAACAAAGCAAAAATGTCTGATTGCCTGATTGCTAGGCCATTTTCTCACATACTTCTGTTCAAACCCGAGAGATACAGATATAGATAATTTTTACTGAGAAAAATAATTATACAGAATTTAAAAAAAACTATGGAAATGTAAAGAAAGTATTAGGAAAAAGATATGAAAAGGTAAAAGAAACAGTGAGAAATAGTGAAAGTCAATAAAAGAGATGAAAAAAGAAAGGGAAAGTAAATGAAAAATATCTAGAAAAGTGACTTCCAATCTTCTTTGCAGCATGATTATTATCATTTCCACCCTCCCAAATTACATATTGTGATTCCCTTCTTCCCATAAACAACCCTTTTTAATTGCTAAATCCCAAGATCATCAATTCATTTTTGTTCATTTGCAGCAAAAAGTCCATAAAGGGTTTCCAGTCTTTTATAAAAATAGTTATTGTTCCTTTCCTAATCAGACAAGTCAATCTGGCCGTTTCAGCAAGTTCTGCCATCTTCACAGTCCACTCCATTGTGGGTACTTCTGTATTTTTCCATGTTTGCACATACAGTAGCCTTGCTGCAGTTACCATATGTAAAACCAATCATCCATGAGTCGTTTCTAGTTGACTATCCATAAATCCCAGCAAAAAAAAAAAGCTCTGGTTTCAACTGAAATTTAAGTTTTAAACTTTTCTGCATCAGCGTATATATTTGCATCCAGTATTTTTTTTTCTTTTTTGCAAATCCACCATGCATGGTAAAATATCCCTTCATGCTTTTCACATTTCCAGCCACAGTAAGATGTACTTTATACATCTTAGATAGTCTCTCTGTGACATATACCAACAGTACATCATTTTATAAAAATTTTCTCTTAAATTATATGACAATGTAAATTTCAGTCCTTTTGACCACATTCTTTCCCACTGATCCATCTGTATATTATTACCAGAATTCTTAGCCCACTTTATCATACACTCTTCTTCCATTTCAAATCTCAATAGAAATTTATACATTTTAGCAATCACATGTTCATCATTTGTACATAATTCCCTTTCAAATTCTGTTACATATTGTTCTATGCCTGGGACCTTTCTATCCATATTGAGCCCCTTTTTTAATTGTACATATGAAAACCATTGAAAAGTAAATCCTTCTGCAGTCAGTCATTCTCCTGATTTCATCTTAAGTTCTCCCTTTCCTGTTCTAACAAATCTTTATATGTTAACCATTTTTCTTTGCCCACTCTTTCTTTTCTATAAAATGCTTCTTGAGCTGAGGCCAATGAAAGTATTTTCAGGCATAGCCTGGGTTTGTGTCTATTGTATTTATAATATAACATTCCTAATATAATGACTTTTAAAGTCTATATTTACTTTAACTTTATCATACCATAATAAACCATGCCAAGCCTGAGGTCATGTCCTTATAATTCTAACAAACTCTTATTTCTTAATAACGGCCACCCCTTCATCCAAACCAAGCAGCAGACAGCAAAATACAATTTAAAATCAGGCCATCCTAGTCCACCCCTTTCCTTTGTATTTTGGAGAATCTTATATTTAACCCTTGGTTTCTTCCCCTGCCATAGGAATCTAGATATTTATTTATTTATTTATTTACTTACTTATTTATTTATTTATTTATTTTTCAAATTTGTCACTGCCCATCTCACTGCAGAGCAACTCTGGGTGGTTTACAGTAAAGAAGCATAAATATTAATTAAAATACATTACAAAAGGTTCCTATATGAATAATATTTTCCAAGAAGCTGATGTTAACTAGCAGTTATTAGACTCAGGGAGTTCTTCAAGGCACCAACCCCCCCCCCCCAGGTTTGGTTATATCCCTTCTTGCCCCATGTAAGTAGGCAGAGCCAAGTTTTCACCCCTTTCTGGAATGGTGGGAGAATGGGGGCCTGCCTCACCTCTGGGGGAAGAGTGTTCCATAGTGCAGGGGCAATGGCAGAGAAGGCTCTCCTTCTGGACCCCACCAATTAACATTCCTTCGTAGACGGGGTCTGCAATATACCTTCTCTGCCTGACCAGGTGGGACAGGTTGACATAATGAGGATGAGACAGTCGCTCAGGTAGCCTGGTCCCATGCCATGTCGGGCTTTAAAGGTAATAACCAACACCTTGAATTGGACCCGGAAGAAAACTGGCATCTAATGCAGTTTCCACAGCAAAGGTGTTACATGTGTCACCCTTGGGGCACCCAAAATTTTCCACACAGCTGCATTTTGCATCAGCTGTAGCTTCCAGATACTCTTCAAGGGTAGCTCCATGTACAGCACATTGCAATAGTCTATACGGGAGATGACTAGGGCGTGAGTGACTGACTGGAGAGCCTCCCAATCCAGGAAAAGGTATAACTGGCGTACAACACAAAGTTGAGCAAAGGCCCTCCTGGCCATGACTACCACCTGCTCCTCAAGCAGGAGTCATGAGTCCAGGAGGACTTTCAGATTCTGCACTGGGTCTGTCTGGGGTAATGCTACCCCATCCAGAACCAAAGATGGTAAACTTTGACACAAAGAACCCCCTAACCCACAACCACTCCATCTTTCCAGGGTTCAGCTGAAGTCTGTTGCACCCCATCCAGACCTCCACAGCCTCCAGGCACCTCAAAAGGATGATCACAGCATCACTCAAATCACCCAGGATGGAGATGTATAATTGGGTATCATCTGCATATTGATGAACTCATCCCATGGTGGTGGATGATCTCATCCAGTGGTTTCATGTAGATGTTAAAAAGGAGCAGAGAGAGTAGCGAACCCTGTGGTACCCACAAAGGAGGGACCGCAGCCTGGACCTATTGCTCCCTATCAACATCAATTGGGACTGGCCTTGAAGGAAGGAGGTAAACCAGTGCAAAACTTTGCCACCCATCTCCAACTCCCCAAGCCAACCCAAAAGGATACCATGGCTGATGCAATGAGAAAGCCTCTTAGAAAGCCTCTGAGAGATCAAGAACACAAAGATGGATGCACTACCCAGATCCCGCTCCCCACAAGAGAACCCTGTCCACTTCCTCGGGCCCAACAGGATTAAACTGTTCCCAGATAACAGAGTAAGCACTTTCCCCAGACATCTCCATAGGCCATGGCCCATGCTTGGTGTCCACCTGGGAATGGATCTGAGTGATTTTATCCTCCAGATGTCAGAAAACTCCTCAGCATGGCCCTGCAGGTGGGCCACTGGACCCTCCTTTCCCAAAAGGGATTGGGTGATCTTAAACAGGGCTGCTGGGTGGCATTCTGCAGATGGAATAAGAGTGGAGAAATATACTTTCTTGCCATTGTTTGAAGGATACATAATTTGTCAAAACAGCTATTGTCTGGAATAAAAACAACATTCTGGGTAACACATTCATTTTTACCATAGAAATTCTTCCCAACAGTGATAATTGCAACTTTTTTCCATCTTAGTAAGTCCTTCTTAATTTCACTCCACACTTTAACTTAGTTATTTTAAAATAACATACAGTTCATATTATTTATAATAATGCCTAATTTTTTCAATTTTTTTTCAACCTGAAACTCAGTTTTCTGCAAACAATTCTTTTTGATCTTCCATCCTCATATTCTTTGTCAACATCTTCATTTTGTCTGGGTGACTTCGGGGGAAGCTATGGCAAACTGAAGATAACTCTGCAAAAGTGGGCTTGACAACCATGGCAAAGACCAAGGAACCAGTGAGTAGACTGTAGGACAACAGTTTTCCACAGGTTTGAGTGCCAGGAGACAATGGGATCAGCCAACTTGCTCACAACCGTGGTGGAGCCTTTTAAAAGACACTAAGTTCGCAAACCTCACTTCTAATCACTTTTGGAAATTGCCCATTAACCATCTTAAAGCTATTAGAGACCTTTGGAACAACAAGTTTGAAAGTCTTCATCAGGTAGGTTTATCTTCAACCCTGAAGAAACGAAAAATTAATTACAAGCTTTGGAACTTAAAGAATTTGAAATAAACAGCAGAAAGCTATTTAAGCTAAGATTTTGAACTAAGAAAGTTATAAATGAATTAAGGGTCCTGATAAATTTGAAATACTGACTTTTACTATAAGATTTTGTAATTAACTACAAAAATAAACAACTTTTCATGGAAAACAGATTTATTTTTGCTATCCTGGTTATTGCAAGTCATAAGATAAGTGATGATTTTAGAATCTGGACACTAGGAGAGGCTAAAGATTTTAAGCAGAAGAAGAAAAAAATACAAGCCTGATGTCAGTGATGACTTACAAAATGATACAAAACATAGCATCGGAAATATTAAAGGAAATCTTTGAAGAATGACACCAGAAGTTAGTGACTACAATATCAACAATGTCAGTAATGATGTCTGCTTCTATGGAAAGACGATGTCTAAAAGATGTTAATGAAGGAATGACAGATATGGAACAAATTTTATCTGACAAGATGAAGGAAGTACAGAATGTGGAACTACAAATGACAGGCCAAGAGAATGATTTGAAAAAGGATGTTTTATTGAATATAGGGGGGGGAAACTGGCTGAAGTTTTAAAAATTAAAAGGGAAATACAAATGATAAACCAAGAGAATGACCTGGAAAATGTTTTCTCATTGCATCTACAAAAGAGGCATGCTAAAGCCTTGAAGAAATCTGTGCAATGGGATAAAGAAGAACTGAAGAGAAATCAAATCCTATGACAATATTTGATTGAATTAAAGATTAAGACTGTTAGAAATAAAAGGAAGGAATGCAAGGTTGGTTTATTTGATCAAAGTTAAAATAAGACTTTTTTTTTTTTTTTTTGCAATGCTCTGGCAACCCTTTATGGACTTTTTGCTGACAGTAGGATTGAAAAGCTGATGTTTTATGGATTTGCTTATAGATAAGGGGTGGGATATGGGATGAAGAGATATCTGTTTGTAACCTTATAGGGGTTGAAGAGTTATTAAATTTGTTTATACTTGTGATGAAGGTTGGAATTAATTTCTTTCTGTATTTCTTTTCTTTTTCTTTATTATATTCTTTCTTTTCTTTTCTTTTTTTCCTTTCTTTTTCTTTTTTCCTGCACTTTTTATTCTTTTTTATTCCCATTCTCTTCTAAGTTTAGCTCATATTAGTTTTTACTATCATAATTAAAATTCTTAATAAAAAATATATTTTTAAAAATCTTTGTTTTGTCCTTGTTAATTTTAAATGCAGCCAGTACACCAAATTCCCTAAGTTTTTCTATTAGTGTATCTATCCCTTTTGGAGGTTTTTCCAGAAGTAAAACCAAATCATCAGCAAATGTTGTTAAAATGTGAGATTGAATCAATAATGAGCCCTGGCTCTGGGTTGAGTCAAGAATGGGAAACATGTATTTCTTTAGGCTTTTTCTGTAATGGACACATTGCTACACTGTATCATTTGAATCAAAGCCTTGTTGAAGTCTTTGCAGTGCTCAATAGTTTTCCTCTGTTCTACTGACTCTTTCTCAGTGGTTTAGCATTTTTGAAAAACCTATTTCTGAGCTACATTATTGCCGTATGGTATGTGTATGAGAAGATGGTCCTCCCTCCCTCCGTCCCTCCCTCCTCAATCACGCCATCATTATGCAGCCCCTCTAGCTGTGCATGCTTCCTCAACTGAAACAAATCCCATGGAGAATTTCTTTAACTTGAGCTTGGAAAGCTAGAGAGGATACAGGCAAGCTATTCACAGGTACCTTTTGCCACCTTACATCTAAGATATCTGAAAGAATCCCACCCTTCACCCAAGACAATTTCATTGAAATTTTCTTCCCTGATGGAAAAGAAAAAGTCACAAAAGCAATTTCCTTTCCATCAGATTGAAAAGAAATGCTTTAAAAAGCAGAATAAATAACACTAGTTTGAATGTTGATTGCTGAATTATGCTGGTGTGTGTGTGTGTGTGTGTGTGTGTGTGTGTGTTCTGCATAAACTTGCCCAAGGCAGTTTTTGAGGAAACATCTTTTTAAATTTTCTCTGAAACATTTAAACTACTTATTCCTGCTTTACTTGTAGCAAATAAATTCCACAATTGAACACATTTCTATTGGTTTATGTTTGGGATTTATTGGGTGTATTTCCCCTCCTTTTTGGTGACTGAGAGGGAAAAAACTGGGGGTTGTCAACTTTTGGAAGCACAGAGATAGCCTCAGGGCCTTTGTCACTTGGGCACAGCCTAGACATCAAAGGACATTATCATTGTGTAAAATTGCCCAAAGGCAAATACTATTTGCAGACCTTCTGGCCCCATTATGTTGAAATGATAAGGAATGTCAGCGTAGTCTATTGAGCAGAATAATAAACATTCCTGCCTGCACACTTATAGAGCTTACAAAATTCGAGCTGCTTGCTGTCATGATTCAAAGAAAAAGAAATTCTTGCCCTTTCTTGCTAAGAATTTAGTATAGCCTTACTGTTAATTATGTCCATAGTGCAGCAGAAAAAGGAGGAAAGTTCAGAGAATCATATTTTGCAAGTGAAATATGGTTCATCCATTTTTAATTAAATAAGGCATCAATGTAACCCACTTGCATGGCAGATCTAATTAAAACTGAAATGACTTAACATCACTAGGTGACATCATTGCCCAATTTGTTCATACAAAAATGCAGAAGTGAAAGACCTAAAGGAAAAAAAAATAAGGGTCTACTAGGGCACAATATGGTGTTTCTAATAGTAAGTATTCCCACTTGTGGTACATGGAGCATATGCCATGCTATGGCTAGAATTATTAGTTTTAATTGATTGTCAAAAGAGAAAACCCATCCTACAATAGCAAAACCAGGGGCAATAAGTCCAAGACAGTGGGGTCTGCATCCTTTCAGCTACTTCTCCATTCTGAATTCTTGTTAGAACTTGAAGTCAGTAGCTTGTATCTGATAATGATCTGCAGCATAGCCAACATGCAGCTATAGATACTATCATTATAGGTATAAGGTCACAAAGCATATTTCCCCATTTTTGTTTGTGGTGAACCAGTTGTTTGCTACTGTTGTGTTGAGTCTAATTTTTGCTAGATTTTCTTCCACATGCTTCAGCCAAGTTTTCTTTGGAGCTGATCACAGTACTTTCAAACCCACAGACATGTTTTCCAGAGCAATCGATAAGGAAATCAGCGTGGGGCCATGTAGCAGATGTGATCAAACCACTGCATTCAATACTTCTGAATTTCATCAGCTACTATGGGTTTGTTAAATAAGTGTAATCCTTCCTAACTTCTTGTTCACTATGGGAAAGTTAACTGTGGAAAAGAAAAACACATTCCTGGTCATGTCATTTACTGAGACATTTCCTTAAATAATCTGTAAATGTGAAACTACACTTAGTGACTGTTGAGTAGAATGTCTCTCTTCTTCCACGGGCCCTGAAATTTTCATTGAGAAAGATGTGTGTGTTTGTATACAGCACATATAAGTATGTTGAGCACCCTGAAAAGTGTCATTTGCAAGCACATATATAAGCCATCTTAACAATAGGAATGTTACTATGTTAACATCCAGTCCTCCTCACCAAAAGTCCTGGTGTGTTGCCTCATCATGGTGGTGGGGGTGCTCCTGGGAGGGATGAACAAAGAAAACTGGGAGTTCATGCCAAGAGTATATAATCCCAGCAGGGTCACCCAAGATGTGAAGGTCATCCTGGCTATCCAGCTAAAGCAAGCAGGTACCTATAGTGGACAGCAGCTATGTTCACTCAACAGCCATGAGTTAATACATAGGAAAAGGCTATGCGTTTGGAAGAAGGGTTGATTCCAAATGGCTGACAATACTAGTATTAGTTTAATAGTTAGAAACTAATTATGCAAAGAAATTGAAATTGTAGCATTGTGTTTTGTTTTCTTTTGTTTGTTTGTTTTTCTGCTCAGAATCCCTGAAAAGGCCTCATATTGAATTTCATCAACTACTATGTACACATTCTGGGTAAAAATCAGACATAATGCATGGATGGCCAGTCACCTGATTCTAGCACCTATTACTAGAGTACATGATACCCTGTGGAGTCCTTGGGGTTCTCTGAGCTTGGTTGTTTTCTTGAAAACTTTTTGTTATCCGGCTAGGTAACGTCTTCAGAGCTAGTAGGGAGTGGGGTTTGCTCTCTGTTTATATATAGTAGTTTGCCTTGTTGGTGGGGATGTGGATTTCTCCTTGGTAGTTCCTTGATTAGGCTGTTGTTTACTGCTTGATTGTCTGAGTTGGTAGTTCATTGATTAGGGTATTGTTTACTGCTTGATTGTTTGTCTGGTGTTAATCTCTGCTTATCTGGGTGTTGATTGCTGGTGAGGAGATGTTCTGGTCTTTTTGTTTCCTTTTTATTGTCTCTTTTGAATAGTGTGTAGATGTTGTTTATCTCTATGTACCTGTTGATGGCTGACTTGTCTGAATATCAAGCTTCCAGGAATTTCCTTGCGTTTTTGGATTTAGCTTGGTCTAAGATGCTGACAGTTTTCCAGTTGAAACCATGGTTAGGTCTGTCCATGTATTGTGAGATTAAGGAGGTTTCATTGTGTCTTCTGACTGCTAGTTGGTGTTCATGGATGCGCTCTGCTAGCCTTCTGCCTGTCTGTCCTACACATAGTGGTTGTTACAGTCCTTACACTGTATGTGGTAGATGACTCCTATTTTTTCTTCTTGGACTACTGGGTCTTTTGGTTTACTTAAGATATTTTGGAGAGCTTTAGTTGGTTTGTGTGCTACAGAGATGCCATGTGGTTGTAATAATCTGTTGGCTGTTTCTGAGACATTTCTGATATATGGCAGTGTTATTCTTTTCATAGCTTCTGCTGGTTGTGTTGTAGTAGGTTGAGTGACCAGGCACTTTTTGATAAAGTTGCATGGATATCCATTTTGTTGGAAGATGTTGTATAGGTGGTCTGTTTCCTTTTTCTGTTGCTCTGGGTTGCTGCAGTGCATGTGTGCTTATTTGAATAATGTTCTTACACAGCTCCTCTTGTGGAAGGTTAGGTTGTTACTGATGGAGTACTTGGTTAGTATGGGTTTTCTTCCAATAGACTTGTGTTTCTAATTTGCCGTCATTTCCTTTGCTAACATGGATATCCAGGAAGGGTAGCATGTTGTTCTTTTCTTCTTCTAGCACTGAAGATGTTACCCAGCTGGGTAACGAAATGTTTGCAAGAAAACAACCAAGCTCAGAGAACCCCAAGGACTCCATAGTTCAACCCTGAGCTACATATATTCTCTTCTATTGATAAGACATCCTGTTTGTAGCCTTTGAAGTACTTGAAGTACTTGTACTACTTGTAGTACTTTGAAGTACTAGGATTGCACTATCAAAATTCACCACCAAAATGATTGGGGTTTTTTTGTTTTTTGTTTTTACTATAATGCTGAAATAAGGGTAGGAGTGAGAACTGAAGGCCTCTGCAAGATAAAACTTCTCTTTAAATTTCCTTTAAACATGAAACAAAAATTAGCAGTTCCAGTGACATTACCACAATATGGGAGAGTAAGGATATATCTGCCCTTTTTATTCAAGCTGCTCCTGTCCTGTGTTCACACCAGCATGACTCTAAATAAGCTTAAGAAAATCCTGTCCAAACTGAGACACTTTGCCCACTACTTGCAAAATATTCAGTCCAGACTGTAGGCTAACCCTGTTCCTATGCCCTCCCAACTTTCTGTTCTATTTTGCCAGTTGCTTTCATTATTGTGGGTAGGTCTTCCAGGACCTATAAAGCTTTAGTGTGTGTGTATGTGTGTGCACAAAGTTAAATTTATACATACAAGGTTAAAGCATCAAAACACCTACTTATACAGGCACAACAACCACCTTACCCATTTTGATAACTTACATATCTCCTTTTACTAGCAGCGTTTAAATAGCATGGTGCCTATGATCCTTGCCTAGCATATAGAAGGTTATCAGTTCAAGATTCTGTTATTCTATTCTGCAACAATAACAAGCATTCCTGGAATCTCTGCTGCTTCTGTTCCTTGACCTTGCCCATCTTGAAAGGCTGACATCAATCTTGAAAGCCTGTCAAAGTTTTCCTCTGTCCCATTTGATATCAAACAAAATCAATATAGAGTTATTTTGAATTTCTAATAGAATAACATTAGTAGAAAGGCACAGACACAGCTGGACAAAAGTCAGAGTCCCCATTGCTAAGTGCCAGGTGCTAAAATAAAAAGCCAGGTTGCCAAATGATGCCAAAAGCCTAACAATGTCAGAGCAAGCCTGAATTTAAATGGAGAGTTTCATTTTCACATCACAATGAAAATGCCAAGTAATTTATTTTCATTTCCTTAAAATCCTCGGCGGGCGGGGATGCACCCATTGGCCCCACATGAGTCTTGGTTGAAGGTATTCATGCAATAATGAGGAGCACTTTGCTATTCATTTGGTATCAATTTAGAAGAATAACAAGCCTGACAAGGTGAGATGGCTAAGTTTCTTTCCTGATCAATAGATGCATAAAAAATGTAACCACCAAGCACATTTTGCCTGATGCCAATTTAGATATATTACTCTCTTCAATATAAAACACTCAAATTAGTTGACTCTAGCTTTTTTAAAAAATGAAAGCAGCCTGCTTTATTCATCCCATATATCCTTTGCCTTTCAATAAGGAACCCACCATTTTTAAAGTGGCTATGTCAGTAATGTCCTCACCACTTGCCAGCCATGATGGTGTCCCATAAATGATTATTGCTAGTTGATTTCAGGAGGTTACCTGAATTCACATTCCTTGCTAACTGTTGATGGAAAGCCAACATCAAGGCCAATGAAATGTACTGTAGTGAAATGTATATTTATTTGTTTATTAAACAAACATATATGGCTGCCCGTCTACCAAAAGGAGTTCTGGTAGATATTATTATATGATATTTTTGTATTATTTCAGACAATATGATAAAGTCATTCTCAGCGAACTCAGTGAGTTTTAGAGATGCTAAATTTTGATTGGTGAATGCCCACAGGATTTCTCTCTTGTGTTTTCCACTCAGTTATGCTAGATCAATACTAAACTGATATAATTCTAAAACAATGTCAGGCACAACCCTTACTAAAAATATGAATGCCCAAGGTATTTGTTACCAAGTTGTTGCACAATGATGGCATACTATAGATTTAACAATAGTTAGGTGGGTTTTCTCTCTCTCTCTCTCTCTATCCCTAAGCACATGAGACAAAATATCTGTTCAGTTTAGCACAGTTTCTCCAAAGTACTGACACTCTACACAGATAAGTAATCCCCAAGTAGCATGTATGATCAATTTGAAAACCTCCCACCCTTCAGGGAGGGAGGGAGGGAGAGAGAGAGAGAGAGCAAGAGAGAGAGAGCGAGAGAGCGCGCGAAGGATGTGGTATTATCAAGCACCAAAGACAGACTTGCTAATAGTGATCTGCTTGCTCTGGATATTATAGTAATTAATCAGCAACGTTTTCAAGCCTGTAAATAACAATTCAGCTAAGAATGGTTATGTAGGATCATAGGAAGCTGCATCTGAAATCAGGCCATTGTTCCATTTACTCCCTTGTTTTTGTGCTGAGTGTTCCCCAAAGTTTCTGTTGCATTTCTTTCCTTTGCCATGGACTCAAGTGGGAATCTTTTCTATGAAGAACAATTCTTTCTCCATCCAGATGCTCATGTACCCTAAGGTTTCTTGTGTAAGAAAAACAAAGCAGTTTACAGAAAATCTGAGAATGATCAAAATGAACAATATAGAAAGAAAAAAATCAGATCGTTCAGCAGATAAGGAAAGGCCTACTCATATTGTATCAAGAGGAAAAAGTGCTGATCAGCATTGTGTTTCTGCTGGACTTCACTGTGACACAAACATGATTATCAGTTGAAATTTACCTAGGATTCATCCTTACATGATCAAATGCCTGTAAAATAAAGTTGGATATAAACAGTGACAGCCATGTTTAACATTTCCCCCTTGTATCAGGGAACTTTATATTATCAGCACCAGGTTTAATATAGCAGCTTTATTTTCCTAGGCTATACCATAGAATGAAAATTGACTGTTTGCATTTTTTAAAATCATAATTTATAAGCCATTCCCCCCCCCCAAATGCTGTATATGTTTTTATTGATTTTATCATGATTTTCTCTCAATCCTTTTATTTTCTACTTATTATTTTCTATTATTTTAGTATCTATCTCTTATTCTTATATGGAACAGCAGTTTAAAATATCTGAAATAGATTTGGCAAAAGCTTTTGGACCAGCTGAATTTCCTAGATGCTGCTCAGAATGTATTGTTAAATGCTCACATGTTAACATTAGAAGATTCATTCTAAATTTGAGATTTAACATTCTATTTGACCTGATTCAAGATTTGATTTGATAAAAGAATTGACTATGGGATGCAATGAAGAAGCAACCACTTCATTTTTTTGGCAGAATGAGACGTTGGCCTTGCAAAATTTTAGCTACATAACTTCAGGTGTTTCAGTAGCACTAGACCAGGAGAATTAAATTAAAACTAGATGAGGATATAATATTTCATATAACTTTATCTTATATTTAAAAAAATTTTTAAAAAAAGAAGCCAAGGCTAATATATATCAGGAATGTTCTCAATGCATGTGTCCAACCCAGAAAATCCCAATCTACAACTGCTGTCAGTGGCTAATTTTGAGAAATAGAAGAACCCAGAATAGATGAGAAGGTGGTTCTTCAGGTATTTTTACAGCCTTCTAAGGCCATAAATTAGCATTTTGAACTGGACCCAGAAATGCCTTGGAAACTATAGGTAACATTCATCCGGTGCATTCTCTGTGATCAAAACAATAGTCAACATAAGCAAACGAAAGGAGAAAAAGAGTTTATGTTCATGTCAGCCCTATCAGGTAGCCCAGACTAAGAAACCAATGCTACATAGGTCACAACTACTTTTACTGTAACAGTTACATTAATAAAATCTTGGAAATCTGAATGTGCTGCCCCAACCCTCACTTTATCTTTATATGAACTAGAGAGGGGCTTGTCTGAGACATTTTCTCAAATTAGTTTCTTGGACCAGGCTCAAGTCCATTTTATCTGACCGTTACCTTGGTAGCAGCACTTCTTCCTCTCCTTCAACACCATTCCCTATGTCCTCTACAGTTTTTGTTTGTTTGTTTGGTTTGCTTTTTTGCAGGAGGGCGAGGTCAAGTCAGTGTTGAATCCTGGTGACTCCCTGGACTCATCCCTGTAGTTTTCTTGGCAAGATGTTGAAAGTAGTTTGCCATTGCCTGCTTCCTAGGGCTGAGAGAGAATAACTGGCCCAAGGTCACCCAGCTGGCTTCATGCCTATGGTGGGACTAGAACCCACAGTCTCCTGGTTTCTAGCCCAGTGCCTTAACCACTACACCACACTGGCTCTTACAGTTCATTATAGCAATAAGAAATGCAAACTAAGAGCTTATATACACTGCCTAGTTTTCCTGTGCCCAGAACAGGCAAGCAGCTGTTTCTGGAAGACAGAAATAGACATCCTTGTCCTCTAATAATCCTCCAGACACCATCAAATTAATTTCAGGGTGCATTTGTCTACTTCTAAAGTATACTTTCCTATGTTCTATCTTGAACACTTCTGCTTGTTTGGAATAGGTGTTTCAGTTTGTTGCAGGTTAACTCCAGCAGTTCATTGGCTACTTTGCAGAGGCAGAAATGCCCTTTCACCTGAATTAACGCTTACCACAGTCTTTAATATTGAGTATAAGAGTCTTTACTATGGCTGTTCTAATAACATAATGGTTGTAATACTTGCCATGTAAATAGAAGATTGCTGGTTTGAAATCTGTTTTTCTTTCCCTGAGCTTCCTATTTTTTTCTGTATAGTTTAAAATAAAATCTGACAGCGTTTCCTTTCATCATTTCAATCTGGGAGTTGGGGTGAAACCCTTCTACCTCAGGAAACTGGAAAAAATGGTGAAATGGTTCATTGCCTTGTAATTTTATATATGGACTCCCTCTGAGAAGAAGAGGAATCTATAACGTAACAATTACTATTATTACTGTTGCTATCATTAATTTTGGTATGGATCTGTTAAAAGTAACATCTTTTTCACATTGTTTACCCATTGGTTCTCGTAGAGCAAGGCCTATTAAAATAAAAGCTGTTCTCTTTGGTTCTGGCTTTCAATGGAGAAAGTAAAATTTTCTATTTTAACAAGAAAAAAAATCCCCTTTTCATATCTCATCACAGATATTGACAGTATTTGGGTGTTCTAAGCTGTGTCATATGTCATCATTGCAAAGACGGGCAGCTGGAAATGCCTTTTTCACGTCCAGTGACAGAAATGAGAGGAAAATTGTTTTCCTCTGATGTTGTTCTCCCAAACGTTCAGGATTTTCTGCTGAAGGAACTGATAACGGACACTTTGTCATGCGGCACTGGCACATTTATTAATATTCTCTGAAGGACTAAGGAGGAAACAGCAAGCCAGGGCTAGACTGAAAGTAATGCACTGTTATAATGAAAACTGATTTGAAGAGTAGGGGAGGGGTGTGTGCATAATGAATGTAAAGCCAGAGGTGATTCATCATGATAAAAAATGCACCTAGCCTTCCCAATAAGTCTCTTTTATTAAGGCAATCTTGGGCGTAATGTTGTTTTACCTTGGCTTCCACCTCCAGCGAATCTATCCATGTTTCCCACCTCTACAAATCTTGTCCCCCAAGGACAGCTCTGTAATGAGAGTGAAGTGTTTTTATTATTGCTTTTGTTAATCATGCTTCCTGCATCCCATGAAATGTGGCTTATTCTTCCAGCCATAAACCATGCCAGAGTTATTGGGAGATTAATCAATACTTCTTATTAATCATGATCACAACTGGTAATCACAAGGTGCAATTACTCAATGATTCATTAGTTGAGTCTTGTTCAAATGTCAGCAACTATTAAATTTTCAGAATGCATAATTTTCTGTTTAGCCCAACAGCCGCAGAGCTAGACCGTTACGTTTCACTTTACGATAATTTATGGCACATACCGCATTCAATATTAATTATCACTTTTAAAAATATTTACATTCACAGCCAATATTTTGTTAATCTACTTGAAGTTTTTTTTTTTAAGGTTACTCTGTTTCATGGGTGTCTATACATGTGTGTGAGACCTATCAACATGTATGCATAGAAACACTGGAAGTCATTATCATGCAAGATAATAAATTTTTAAAAAGTCAATGAAAAGTCCAATCCATGCATTTTTGGGATCTCTTTTTTTCCCCCCAGTGTGATGCATGTTTTAGCCAAAAGAACAACATTTGGATGCATTTCAGGCACTGATAAGCAGAAGTTGTTTGCTTTCTTCTGCTGCTAGACACAATTTATATTAGCAAAGCAGCATTTTATTTTATTAACCATGGCACCTGTTTATTTTCCGCTGGACTATGCATACCAGTTGACTAGCAATTCATCTAGTTTTCTTCCCTCTGTCTCTCTCTGAAGATCTAAGAGAGAAAAGGGATTGTAGCAAATGGTGAGGAATTCTACAAGCATGAAAGAAATCTAAAATAAACAGCAGTAATAAGACCATTGCACTTCCCTCCTTTTCTTTTACTTAGATAATTTCTTACTGAAAAAAAATATCAGGAAGAAAATAATATAATCATTTTCAGTCTTAATAATACTGGTTTTTGCCCTTTCCTTTTAATTTTCAGCATCCTTCTCTTATTAAGGATTCAATCTGTCCTGTTTTTTTCACATAGAATGTCTCCGGCATCCCCACTGTTTGTGTTGTTTTTCCCAACTTTCACTGTCCATGATTGGTTAACTCTAGAAATTTAGGATCTTGCAGGTTTTAACTGCTACAGAAGTCAGTCAAGCAATGTGTGCAGCAATTAGATACAGAGCACATCTATGATCAAAGCTTATTAGAGTCTGGGTGTGGGGGAAAATGTGTTAGTCCACATGTTGATAAGCACATGCCAAATTGCCCAGAGTCATTGGGAGTTGGACAGTATAAAAATTTAAATAATAATAATAATAATAATAATAATAATAATAATAACAACAACAACAACAACAACACTCCCTGAATCAGTATGCAAACCAGAATAGAGTTATTCTTTGAGATTTGTACCAGTCAGAATTTTGCATTCTAGTTCGCCTTCCCCCCCCCCCCAAAAAAGCTCACAAAAAGTGCATATATACATATATTAGACTAAATATATTTGTTTTAGGAAAATAGCATATTACCATGAACAAATATGGACTATTTTCAGCAACACTACAAATGTAAGAATGATATGGAAAGAACAGAAGGCTGAAAAAACAAGAAGCTTAGAGACACCTGTGTTGTCAGTTTTGTCTTTCCCTAATTTGTACTGGAATGAATTCCAAAATTATCAAAATTAATTTGGCAAAGAAAGAAAAGTGGTAGAAGTCTTAAGGATTTGGGCATCAGGTTCATACTGCTTCTACCACAAATGCTACTTCTTCTAGGAAGGAGATGATTTCTTCTGTGTTCCTTTTGTGGTCCTCTATTTACTGAAAGAAATGCTTTTTCGAGTAATGGCTACTTTACAATATTATTAAAAGGTTATGTTTGACCCAAGACTCAACTGAATGCTTGACGCCAATAGATCCACTGTTAATCAGCAAAAGTAAGTATCTTATTTTCTGCACTAATTGCACTAGCTTTGCATACCAGATGTAAGCTGTCTGGATTTCCTAGGAGCAAATAAACCATGTGGCTTCCTGCAAAGAAGACATTTGCAAATACAGTACTTTCTTTTCAGCATTTCTTAGTATAGTGTGTGCATTAAATTATGCGTAATTTGATTTCAATTAAATATATCCAATTTCTTGGTTAGAATGGAAGTTGCTTAATCTCAGGGAGCTTTGGGCCCTTTTCACACTTTTATCTTTATATTTTCCTTCTGGCTAAGCTTTAATGCCTGCATGATCATCAGAACATGCAAAAGAGCTTCTTCACAGTAACTAGGCCATTTACACTCATTCAGCTGTTGGTACAGATGTCAAGGCAACTAGTTGGTGTGGTCTTACTTGCCATCTACAGTATATGGTCAGAGAATATCTGCAAAGGAAGGCATGACAGCAGTTTTTGAAAGACCTTATTCTTTCTTCTTTGATGAGCATGATTAAGACAGCTGATTGATGAAACAAAGAATTGGTATAAAAGTGTCTTAAATAAGCAAATAGTGCATCTGTTGATTAATTAAACCAGGTTCTTCAGAGAAAACATAGGGAGTTTCAAAAGTGGGATGAAGAGCTAGTGCATCTTCACTTCACAGGTGCTTCAGGCAACTGACGGACTTCTACCGGTATCACTTTAATGATGCTCGCCTCCTTATAGGCATGTGCACATTCTGCCTGAATGTCTGCAGGAGAGAAGGCATATTGACATCCACGTGAACCAGGAGCCTGATGATATATGGTCCTGACTTGCAAGAGTCAGCTGTACATGTCCTCCTATAGACAGTTACAATGAGACTGTAACTTCTTGAAGGAAGCCAATATCATTTGAGAGATATTGACCAGACATGGCTAGGGATTATCTTAAAGACTCAATGGGGCCAGTAAATATCAGAAATATCAGACATTCACATAAAATATTGACTGAGGCATCGACATATAAAAGTACATGCCAACATTTAAGCATTAACTACCACAAATACATGGCTTGCATTCACATTCTAGCACATGAAATTTGGGATCAAAACCAATGGAAAGTTCTTAAAAGAAAATATAATGGGAAAAGATCATCCAGGAACAGCAGAATTTCATGTTCAGTTAAAAAAAAGTAGGACATTGTAACTCATTAAAGGACAGTTCTGGGTGATCCTCCTTGACAAATTGTTATCCTCCACAAAGAACTTCAAAAATTCCTGACAACATGTGGCAAACCATTATTATTGGCTTTCATCCACTAACACAATGTTAATCATCAGTAAAATTCCTCTGACATGCCCTGTATAGTGTAACTAAAATGTATAATCCTATGGGAAAACAGCTTTTCAACACTTATTATTAGCAGAAAGGTGATTGGGTTTTTTTACTCAATAGCTGCCAGCAACCATAGTGCTTATTCATCAGTCACCATGCACAAGAAGGAAAAACTAGGTAAACAGAGACATCAATGGGATGCACTTCCCAGCAGTCATTAAAAAAAAAAAGATAAGAAATTGAATATACCTTCTGTGACCATTGATTTGGGAAGCTATCTCATTGGGCTAGACAGCATACTTTTCAGATTCATTATAGAAAATATGTCAGTCCATTTCAGATATTATCCAGTAATTTAAGTTACATGTGCAGAAGGGGAAATAAAGGGAAGTAATCTTGAAGAGCAGCGAGCTTCATTCTTCCAACATTTGTTTGTTCAGTAGGGCATAAGAATTCAACAGCACTGTCAAAGAGTAAAGAATAATACCAGACTTAACATCCTTGGGATCTTGAGTCTCAAATCAGCACTGTGATTGGGTGCTCAACCATTTCCTATGATTAAAAAGTAAAGATGTCATCATTCAATTATTCTTCTTTCCCATCCCTCCCTGTTATGTTGCATGGAAGGTGCTTATAAAAAAAAAAGCATAAGCCTAGTTTATTGAATCTACAACCTTGACTCTGCCAATCTCAGCTGCCTTAATTGCTTCTCCTTTTTTCTTGACATGGCCAAAGTTATGTAGATGCCTTCCTTCAAGAACCTGCTCAAAGCTCACTTTTAACTACATCTTTTCCTTTTGCTGATCTGAGACTCAAGTAAGATGGACTGAAAGAAAGAAAATCTAATTGTTTCCTTTCTCCTCTTGCTTATTCTGGCTTTTAATTTATATGTGATGATGATGATGATGATGATGATGATGATGATGATGATCCCATTCACTCCAGAATCTGCTCCACATAGGCAATATGCCCTCACACTCATCCCAGATGGCCACTATACAAAGCCATCAGACAGAAAATCAACACCTTTGCTTCCCAAGTTGTATATGACTGATAACACAAACATAAAGGGAATGACCCACAACCCCTCCCTTTTGGCTAGAGAACAAAACTGTAATCATTTTGGAATCCTAGTTTCAAGAAAAGAGAAGATGAAAAGAGACTTTTCTCTGACCAAAACCAAAAACTGTAAAAAGTTTCCCCAGCTTCTCCTTTTCTGTTTCAAAAGTCTTGTCCTGAGATGTGAGCAGAAGACATCACTGGAAGAGGTAACTGAAAAAGAAATTGGAGGAGATTAGAAAGATGCTGCTGGAAGGCATAAGCTAACATGGAAGATGGGAAAAGCCCTATGGTGAGCTGGTCCTGGTGGAAAACAAAGGTAGATGGCAGGACTCCAGGTCAATGAAGAGGTGAACTGCTTTGATCTGTGGTAGAGAATGAAGCTAATTTTTCTGGGAACAGAGATGAGGGCAGGAGGTGAGGCCTTCACTGCATCAAGTACAACTGCAGCAAGCAGAGAACATAGCTACCTTGCCACTCAAGATGAAATGGCTATCTGGTCCAATGACCAGTCACTGGAAGGAATGGAGCATGCCAGGCAATGCTGCAATCAGAGCTGTTGCTGTAACTAATATAGAATGGAACACTGGAGACCATCAGATCCAAAGGGCTTAAGACATCTCAGGTCAGAAAACAGTTTTGAATCAAAGCTGGAAAACATGCATGCAGGATATATTTGCATTGGCTGGGAGTGGAAGGAGCATGATGACATCTATTGTGATGAGTGCCCTTTGTCAATGGTCAAGCCAAAAGTGTGGATCAGCCCTCACACTCATCCCCCTTAGCCTCCTATGCTGTGTTTTAGCTACAGCAAACCAGGAGCCTAAAGCCTCTAGGAAATTAATAATGGCAAGCTTTGAATAACATAGGACAGTTCTCCAGGTCTATGGAGAGGTAAGCCTGTTTGGACCTTTGGTAGAAAGAACACAGCTGGCTTCTCTGGAGAATGGAGGTGGGGGAAGGAGTGCTGGATTGGGAATCAGAAGACTCTAGGACAGTGTTTTTCAACCTTGGCAACTTTAAGATGTGTGGACTTCAGCTCCCAGAATTCCCCAATAAGCATTCTGGCTGGGGAATTCTGGGAGTTGAAGTCCACACATCTTAAAGTTGCCAAAGGTGAGAAACACTGCTCTAGGAAAAGAAAGTTTCTATCTGAAAATTGGAAGTCAACAAGGTTTCTCTAAATAATAACTGAACCAGAATTACAGGGATCAGTAAGCTGGAATGTACCATCAGGGTTAGGATTTAAGCTATATTTTCTGCAGACTGTTTCTCCTTGATAGTTTCTGGTAATTATCTAAAATTAACTTTTGTGTCTGAAATGCATTGTATTTATGCATAGCAAACCTAGTTCCAGTGTCTTTTTGTTCAGCCTTTAGCTTTGAACCTCAACTCCCACCCACTGTGGATCTTTGAAATTTATTGTATTTTATGCCATCTCATTTCCTGTACAAGAGCAAGCGTTTATAATGATCAAAGATCAGCTATATCCAGAATAATAAAACAAATGAAATAAAATGAATACATTGCATTCAGACTACAGAATTAATCCCTTTTGTGTCTGTTGTTCCCTCATTTTCATTGCAACCACACAAAATTTGGTTGCAGTATTGGTGAGAAAACAGTTGGAATTTAAAGATTTTTGGCATTGGCATAATATTAATCTGTCTTTCCTGGGAAATGTTCTTATAAAAATTGCAGTAAAACATCAGATACTGAATAGTTTCAATTTCTCCAGAATTACCTAGGCTAGTGTATTCTATTGTGGAATTTTAGCATAATCGACCTATAGTAACACCAATGGTAACACATTGGCTCAGCCTGGGAAAATTAATGTATGGAGATAACCTGCAGGTTCCCAGGGCAATCTAAGGCTCAAATCTGAGTATTGTGCTGGAAATGCCCCTAGACACCACAAGTAAGGAGCTTACTAATGTAGTTGTATGAGCTTGAGTGTGCTTGCCTTAGTGTAAAATCCAACATGTGCTCCATATAGGATTTCAGCAAAAGCTTTAGCCTCCAAAACCTTTAGGATTGCCAGTGTTAATTTCCAGCTTACTGGCAAGTACACATTCAGGATGTGAGATCTCACAAGCCACTGTTAAGAGGAAGGATGCCAGATCAAGACATTCTCTTTCCAAAAAAGGTGGGTAGTAATAGCAGAAGTATTAAATAATTATTGTGTCATAGCAGGAACAAAGGTCTTAAAGGTGTGTAGTCATTCCTAGAGGTCTTCTGGGAAGGCAAAGCAGGGTTAACCCCCCCTCCCCCCACTATTGACTCTACGGGCAGCCAGTCTGGCAATCTCTATAGTTGTCATATTGTTATGATCATGATTATTATTTGTAATAATTATATTTTTGAATATACAGTGGTACCTCGGGATATGAACTTAATCCGTTCTGTGACTTTGGGCGTATCCCGAGTTGGTCGTAACCCGACGCAAATTTCCCCATAGGGTTCAATGTAAATCCGGTTAATCCGTTCTGGCGTCTCCAGACCACACGTCAGGGGCGGGAAAACGGCCGGGCGCCGCGCCGCGCAGCGGGAAAACGGCCGGGCGCCGCACCGCACAGCGGGAAAACGGCCGGGCGCCACATGGCATGGCAGGAAAATGGCCGCAGACCACGTGTCAGAGCAGAAAAATGACCATACCTCAAGGCGGAGTTCGCACATCAAGGTAAATTTTTGCGGCCGGAGCTGGTCGTAACCCAAAAAGTTCGTTAGTAGAGGAGTTCGTATCCCGAGGTACCACTGTATAGTTATAGTACTAACTATATTATTAGAACATACATTATTAGAACATACAGCAGATCTTTGCTTTGCTATATCAATTTTCTGGAGCTTTCATATTGTACCCAATACATAAGACTGAAAATATCTAGTAAATATCTAGGATGCCATTTTTATCAAAGAAGGGAAGAGGAAATAATCATTCCATACACTTTCTGTTCACACATATGCTACAAGTGTTATGGGGCATATCACAGATTGTTATTGTACCTTCATAACATCTCCTCTTATCTCTGCCCAGTGACTATGAGAAGGCTTAATCTATTCTTCTTCACACAGAGTATTTAATTCTTACAATCAAATAGTATTTCTCATTTGGCTTCTCCTATCCAGCGATAGGCTCATTCATTTAAACAGACTTTTCGCATGACTTATTTAAAGCTAATGTTCTGCAGGCATGGAATTTAAACTCTGTCCAAACCTGGCACATTAACCCTAGCCTTCTATTCATTTATTTTGTAAGGAAGAACAAAATGGGAGAGGATCTGACAATAATATTGAGCACTGATGATTTTTGCTGCTATACAATTAACATGTCCCTCTAGCAGAATGATCTCTCTTCACTGTTCAGTCCCTATCATGAAACATTCAGAATGTCTTCCAGTGATTTGGACAAATCTCCATAGCAATTTTTTTGAAGTGGAAAAGAAGAGAAAACCCCATTGCATGTGTATGTATCATTGTATCATGTACAATGTGGATATTATTCTTTGTAGCTTGATCATAGCCTGTAGCTTTCACTAACTTAGTTGTCAATGTCAACAGCATCTGATTTCTGTTCTAAAACATTTATCCTACAATAGCATCCTGATAAAATGACAATGTTGGGTTTTCAGCATACCTAGGAAAGCAAACCTGTATACCATTGTTTCCTATCCATAGTTACAAAAACATTTATTTAATCAAATTTGTTTCCTGGATTCATGCAAATTTAGATCCAGGCAAGAGCTGGCAGAAGATGGGTTCTTCTTCTCCAACTGCAGACGGTACCACCTGATGTTTGGGAAACCTGATGAATGGACTAGAGGTGAATCTGCACTGCAGCCTAAGCTGCTTCTTTCTCATGTCACTCCCAGATGTTTCTTAAAACAACTTCAGAAATTTCAATCTGGATTGCAGTAGGTTGCCAATAAGGCTAGGCTTGTGGTCAGTCCTTATGATGATCACCACAAGACCTGACCAGTCATTCCCCTGCTTCAGGCCCTTCCTGTCCATGCAGAGAAAGAGAGCTGCCTGGTTGGCTTCCATGTGGACTGGTCTACTACTGCCTATCTTTATATAGTATTTTGGTGGTTGCTCCTTCATTTTTTTTTTTTTTAATCTGCGCTCAGTCGTTACTGACTCTGCAGTGACTGCTTGGATGAGTCCTTTGCAGTTTTCAAGGCAATTGTTTCGGAAGTGGTTTGCCAGAGCCTCCTTCCTAGGGCAGAGCCCAGCTGGCGTGCGCAGGAGGCGGGGTTTCCGTTGCTTCGCACCCTTTTCAGGCACGCGCGGTTTTTCGCGCTTACCGGCAACTGCTCCCGACTCCTTTTTGCAAGGCGCCGCCAGCATTTTTCCTCCCACCGTGGTGAGAGTACCCATTTATCTACTCATGTGAGTTTTCGAACTGTTGGGTTGACAGGAACTGGGGAGGAAACAGGAGCTCACCCTGTTTAACACGAAGGCTGGACTCGAACCGCTGAAGCATCGACCATTTCTGGCCGGCAACTTTCAGCGTCATTAAGCCGCTGCGCCACCGCGTCCCACCTGCTCCTTCATTACTAGTCCCCATATCTTTCCTTTGCTTTCCCAGAGGTTTGCACACATTGATGCCTTCATATCTTCTTCCCACATTATCTCCACTTTCTTTTGCTTTTCCCCATTATTATAGCATTCTTGTTCTGGTGATATGGTTATCAAAGCACTAGAGGAAAAGGCCGTTCTTTTTTCCTATGTAGGTCCGTGTAAATTTTGTAACAAGAAATTGGTGATGCAAACCCCATGACTTAAAAACCAAGAGGATAAAAACAACAACAAAATGTGCTTTGCGAGGTTATGATGTGAACCCTGCCTCATGGGAGTTTGCATTGTGACATCAGAATACACATTCTATTATACTATTATTACTATGTTTCTCTTGTTGTTATGGTTATTTTACATAGATAAACTACCTAAAATCTTGTGATTAAAGCAACACAGATGTGTAAAATAAACAAAAAAGGAATAAATACATTATTTGGCTAATTCTTAATCAGGATTCCAAGACTGCAGACCTAATAAAAATCAGCATGGAGCTGCTAAATGTTCACTTTCACACACAGAGTTGACAGAACTCCAGTTTTTTTCTTCCTGGAGAAAGGCTCAGGAGTCTGCCAGAGGAGAGAACCAGAAAATAAAATGAGAAGACAAGGCAACCCTCCTATTTACCATGCTTATAGCACTTACCTGACACCCTCGTTAAAAACACTGTGAACCCATCACTGCAGACATTATTTGGATCAACAAATAATGAGTCCATGGTCTCAAGGTGCTGTTTCTGCTGTCTCTTTCAAGGGCTGTTCGTTTTGATAGAAAAAGAAAGAGATTAACCAGTGAAGCTGGTTTCACAGTCAGTTGGTATTAAGGTGACCCATGCTTAACAAGCATAAAAAGACCCCCAACAAAATTCTAACAAAGTCTTACAATCGGCTTGCCAATTTTGAAGACTATGTCTCTCATGGCTCAATTTTGGATCAGTCAGGAAACAATGCATCATCTCTTCCAGTTTGCTGGATTGGAACAGAGGAAATCACTTTTTAGATCATCAGATAAATGCAACAGAAATGTAACAAATAAATAATAGATTGTATCTTTCTCTAGATAACTTGCCATCTTCATAAATATACAGTACACACACACACACACACACGTATACATATACATATACACATAACTGTAGTACAGAGGGACTTATTTTCACTTGCATCATAAATCATTTGCTACATAAGTGGCCCAGTTTCCTAAGAGGTAAGGCAGAACTTGCTGTTGTGTCTGAACAATAAAATCCCATTGAACCCCAAATCTAATTTTTAAATTGATGTATCAGTGATGAAAATTGATATGGGCTCAGTTTGCTAATTTGGAAAACACCCTGCTTCAGCTTGGACTGAATTAGAGGCTGTCTATCCAGATCAGATTTGGGGATCCAAAGCTTGTTGCTTTACTTCTCACAATATTATATTTATATTTAACCCAATAGGCTGCAGTAGGCAACCTTAGTCAGTCCTCTGGTTTCTCTTCTGATCATATAAATCTTTCACCTTTTACTTATTCAATCCTCTACAATGTGCTGAGACCACCATCCCCAAAGTAAATGGAGCTGGCCTTAAAAGGGGCGAAAAAGTGAATTGTTGTTGTTATTAAAATTTAAAACTGTGTTTAAATTAAAGTTACATATACAATCAGTTTAGAAGTTTACCCAAGAACAAGTTTTTTTTTTTTTTTTAAAGACTGGAACCCTTTATGGACTTTTTGCTAAAAGAAGAAAAAAGTGAAATGATGATTTATGGATTTAATGATTGAAAAAGAGTTTAATAAGAAGTTGAAGGGATTTCTGGAAGAGATAAGAAGCAGGGAAGATGATGGGTTTGTCAATATCTGTTGAAGAGAAGATCAGAAGTCATTACATTTCATAACTTTAGGTTTCTTTCTTTTTTCTTTTTTCCCCTCTTCTTGCACCTTTTTCTTGCATCTTTTTTCTTTTCTCTTTCTTTAGATTTGTGTTTTACTTTATGTAAAATTCTTAATAAATACATTTTTTAAAAAAAGTTTATCCAAGAAAATCCTTCCATTCCCACCTACAAATCTTTATTAACTTCATGAGGCACTTGGTAATTTTTTTTTTAACATCATCAATACAAAAAGCTCACCCTTGCTTGCCCTTCAGTTATTTTATGTGACCACATCTTCACTTTAAAGAAACTCTTCCTGGGTTATGTATTTGAAAAAACAAGGATATATGCTATTTTTATTATATATTGACAATTTCAGGGATTCTAAACTAGTTTACAGAAATGCCAGAGTTAAATTCTTAGAGCCATCTTGAAAAAATAAACTAAGATTTCCTGACCCAGTGTATTACAGATATGATATTTACCCTCCCAGCACTCATGAATTAAAATTTGTTAGCTAAGTTTGTATCTTGCCTTCCTTTGAGGAGTTAATGGCGACATTTAGAGCCTTTCCTTTTCATTTTACCTTCACACCAACCTCACAATGATAGGGCAACAAAGATCAGCAATGACCAAAATCAAGGATGAATGAAAATTTGGATATGAATCTCACTACACCTATTCAGCACTCCATGTATTTCTAGTTTTAGGTCAGGATTAGGAAGTTGCGACCTCTTAGATATTATTGGACTATAATTCCGATCATTGACCATTGACTGTCTGACATTATGAAAGTTGGAGCTTAAGCACACCACATCTGGAGGACTACAAAGTCCTCAGCCTCAATCTCAAATATATAACTCTTAAATGCATTAGTTTTCTGAAAGCTTGTTCAGAAAGCTTAAGTTAGACAATTCCAACTGTAACCAAAGGAATTTTGACTCTTGCTAGTGTGAATGAAATGGATGTCTGCTATTTTCATAAAGTCACAAAGTCTTTATAGATAACTTTGTGCATCAACTTAAAGTACAGATCTTACTGTTGTTCAAAAATAAGATATATTTCTTACAAAATAAAACATCTGGTAAATCTATAGTAAATCAAACCAAAGCAATTTGGCTACACACACACAAATAAGTTGTAGATGCAGAACTAGTTCATATTCGTAATGGATATTCATAATGGTGCATTGTGATGTTTTCACTGATTCATTCTATGTGATACGGTTTCAGCCTTAGGTTTGAACAATGAGTACATTATTCCCAATAGAGGTACACTGATTACTGGCCTGGCAGTCACATGATCCATGCTTATCAATCATGAGAAATTCTATTACTGCAATCCACCATAAACTGATTCTCCTTTCAGATGTGAGAATCCAGGCAGTCAATCATGTTCAAGCAGATCTAATTCAACTGATATGGGAAGGGTGGGAAATTCATTCTTAACGGTAGCTGTGTCATTGGTCATTGACCTCATGACTTTTTTGCCCTCCCCCATGGACATTGTTGCCATTGGTGAAGCTTTTCACTTGACAGTGGCTCTGATACACAATTTAGCAACCCCTGCTATAGATGTATTCTGAGCTATAGTTTTTTCATACATTGTGTTACTGATCTATCTAACGGGGCAAAGATAAGGAAACAGATCTGTGGCACTAGATCCATCAACTATATTTTCTTAATAGATAATAGTTATGGGCTTGTAGGGTTTACTAAGATAATAAATGGCATCTTTCTACCATTAAAATTGTTTAAGAGAATTTCACAGACACAGCATTTCACCCTTGTAGCAATACATTGACAAATGACATCAGCCCAATTTTACACTTTGAAGTTTTTCACTTAATGGTACATGAGTCATCTTACTTATACATCTGGTTCCCAATATAACTCTGGTACAGTGCACTTCCACTTTTCCAAGCAAGTAGATATTTCAGGAGCAGTAATTGTCACTTTCCTTTTGAGGGGAGAACATTTGAGATTTAAAGTTGTATCTAATAGTGCCATTCTATTTGTAGAACAGCATTCACCAGCCCCATTAATTCTTCTTCACTGTCCACTGTTGCACACGCAAACACATCTTCCCCAATCTACTCAGGTTTATTGAGAACCATCCAGAGAAAATTTAGAGCTTGTGTGAAAGTCTCATGGCACAAATCAAAGCCCACTTGTGGAACTCTGAATGATTCATTTAATTTACAAATATAAAATAAAGTATCTATAGACACAAATGGTAGCATTTCTGTAAGCAGAAAGACAATCACCCTTCATCAAATCCTGATAAATGTACCAGCATTCTACTAAAAAAAGACTGGCCTTATCTATATTTTAAGCAAATATACTTTATTAATTCAAGTTTTCAGAATCTGGCAATTATAATAGTACAAATATATTCTGTTATCTGAAATTCTTAAGTTTACTATTATCTCTTCCCTGGTGTTCAGGAAATTGCTAAATACAGGTAGAAAATGTATAGGTCTTTAGTTCACAAACACACGCTGTTTTATATTTCACCATTCCAAAAACTGCCTTTTCTCTTTTATTACTTTTCAGTGACCCAGGGAGGTCCATTAGGTTTCACCAAAGTCAAGAGGGTTCTGGATTGATTTAATAACTTGCTGAAAGTGTTGATTTTTTTTTTCCATTCAGAACATTACAAAATCCTCTTTTAACTAGTCATGATCTCCACTCAAATTTTATAGAAGGAGGTGAATGTGTAACTAAGCTTCAAGATTAATTTTCAAGAGTGACCAATCTTTTAAGAGATTTGGGGAAATCTCTTTCAGCTGCTCAACTCCAAATAGCCTTGTCACAGCATCATCCCAAGATGTTTGTATCTGTTCTAGTCAGTGAGAACAGCCATCAAACAACCACAAAAGAATTTGAAAGAAACAGCAAAAAGTTAAATAAGATTTTGATCTAAGAAAGTTAGAAACAGAGAAAGGGTCCAGATAAATTTGGAATATTGACTTTTACTATAAGATTTTGGAATTAACTATAAAAAGTAAAAAGCTTCTCATGGGAAACAGACTTCTTTCGGCTATCCTGGCTATTGTGAATCATAACAAAGATAAATGATGATTTTAGAAACTGGACACTAGAGGGGACTAAAGATTCTAAGGAGAGGAAAAGAAAAAAAAATACAAGCCTGTTCTTGATGTCAGTTAATACTGGGACTTACAAAATGACACAAAACGTTATATGAATATTAAAGGAGATCTTTGAAGAATGGAACCAGAAATTAGTAACTACAATAACAATACTGTAAGTAATGATGTCTGCTTCTATGGATAGACTATGTGTAAAAGATGTTAATGAAGGAATGAGAGATGTGGAACAAATTTTATCTGACAAGACAGAGAAAGTACCAAAAGTGGAACCACAGTTGGCAGGCCAAGAGAATGATTTGGAAAAGGACACTTTACTGGATATACAAAAGAAATTGGCTGAAGTTATAAAAATTAAAAGGGAAATACAAAGAATAAACAGAATGATCTGGGAAATTATTGAATCTACAAAAGAAGTCTTTTAAAGCTTTGGAGAAATCTGTGTGATGGGATGAAGAAGGATTGAAGAGAAATCAAATCCTATGACAATATTTGATTGAATTAAAGATTAAGACTGTTAGAAGTAAAAGGAAGGGATATAAAGTTGGTTTATTTGATCAAGGTTAAAATAAGGCTTTTTTTTTTTTTTTTGCAATGTTCTGGCAACCCCTTATGGACTTTTCATTGATGGTAGGATTGAAAAGTTGATGTTTTATGGATTTGCTTATAGATAAGGGATGGGATATGGGATGAAGAGATATCTGTCTGTAACCTTATAGGGAGTGAAGAGCTACTAAATTTGTTTATACTTGTGATGAAGGTTGGAAATCACTTCTTTATATATTTCTTTTCTTTTTCTTTGTTACATTATATTATTTCTTTTCTTTTTCTTCTTTCTCTTTCTTTTTTCCTGCACTTTTTTTTTCATTCTCTTCTCTTTCTCTAAGTTTAGTTCATCTTAGTTTTTACTATCGTAAATAAAATTCTTAATAAAATTATATTTAGGGAAAAAAAGATTGCCCCTTAAAATCTTTTCTATAATAAACATTTATCATTGTTTTGCCTGAGTAAGATAAGTTCCAGATGACTGCACCCACACCTTGGCTAACTTTCTTAGGTGTTAGAAGATAAAACTGTCTTATACTGAGCCAGATTATCAATCAATTTAGCCAAAGGTATGCAATATAATATCCCTAAATGTTTGACAGAGACTTTATTTCAGTTACTGACCAATAAAAATACATTCTATAAAACAAACAAAGCAATATTATCCCATAACATCAATAAATGTTTGAGGCATTAACCCCAGTCTTAATAGAATCTCCAGAAAGTTGATTGGAAAGTATTTGTCAGGTTCAGCCCAAAGAACTCCCTGAGAGAGCGCAGATTCAGTTCTGTTGCGTTTATCCACCTCAAGGCAGAATCTCTCCAGACTGAATCTAACTTCCCAAGCCAGCACAACACCGTGAATTCCTTAGGGTGGTGCCAGTCTCATCTTCTTAAACTTCCCACGCTCCTGTTGAGGGCTAAGGGAATGCTTATCTCCTCGAGTGCGGCTTTCATCCATCCATTCCTTCACAGTATTCTTGGTACCTTGATAGCAAGGCATAGATCTTGTACCTTTGTTTTAAAAGGCTGTGTTCTAAAGCAAGTTCATAATCATAATCATAACAACAACAGTAACAACTGACATACTGGCTGCCCATAGGATGTGTAGTGTGTAGTGGCAGAAGTGTTTTGACAGTGCTCCTCCTGCTTTCCCCCTCACAGAGACCTTTGGGAGTGACCACATACCTTTAGGACCCTCTTCCTTGCTGTGGCATAGGAATAATGCCACAGGAATAAAGGGCATATGGGATTTGTATCCGTCTACTTGCCTCTCCCAGATCTTACCTATTTTCTATTTTGCTTTTCACAAGATATGTTTTTCATTTTGCCTTTTGGAAGAAATACAGTTAGGAGTAACACATTTTTATTCATTTGCACATACAAAGTTTTCTATAAGACCGTGAAAAGAAATGTGTAAATTGCCTTAGGGCCAAAGGTGGAAATGTTTTAGTGAGTTTGCAATTAACCTGAAAGAAATTTGTTTTCCAAAAGCCATTCCTCTCTGGCGAAGCACTGGAGGTGGGTGCAAAGATTAAATAATACTGTAGAATTGTCTAAGTGAGGTGCTTGATTCCTGAATCACTGCAAGCAATTATATGCTAAAAAGCATGTATCTGTAAATAATGGCTGGTCTCGTACTTCCATGGGTAGAAAGCAGAGTTGGCAGTGCTTCCTTCTCATCCTTGCTCATCATTGACAGTAAATGGATGTAAGTGGTCCAATAAAACATATAGCAGGCTCCATTAAAACACCTACAGAGCCAAGGTTTTTTTTGTTTGTTTTTTTAAACCATTAGTCCTTTATTTCCAGCAAGATAAGATACTTTCTGATAAATTCTTACAATTAGCAACTGTTGGGAGAGTATTAACATACCAAGTAAGACAGAGAGAGAAGCAAAGAAAAAAATGCGTGCAACTTGCATATTGCTAAGAAGCTGTAAAAAAAAAAGAAAGAAAGAAAAAGAAAAAGAAAAAGAAAAAGAATGAATTACAGATTTGTGCTTACAGTTTAATTTTTGAGATCAAGCTGATTATCATGTTGGTAAAAGATCATAAAGAGAACTCTTCTGGCTCAAGATCTCTCCATCAATTTCTGCTGCTTTCCCCTCTAATATAGCCCATTGCTCTTTAGACGGTCTTCCTCCACCAACCATCTGCAAAGGCTTTTCAAAAGGTACAGAGAGGGAAGAGGAAGAGAAAGTTGACTTCTGCTCAAGCAATCTTTGGTTGATATCCAATCAAAGATCTTAAGTTCCATAGTTCTGAATGTAAGAATTTAAACACATGTGTAGTTCTTTTGAAGTCAATGGACAAAAATAAAACACATATAATAATGTCATTACTGTAACAGCTGGGGACAGAGTGCAAACAATGATGCGCTACTATTTTTTTAAAGTCATCCTTTTCCATTAATTGGTTAATAGCATTACTAACATAATGAATGAACACAATGCCAGTCAACTGTTGTTATTCATTGTCTTTATGAGGAGTCTACCTAGAAAGAATGTATATACATATGCTAAAGTTAATGTAAACATTTATTACTTTTTACTTTACTTTACTTTACTTTACTTTACTTTACTTTACTTTACTTTACTTTACTTTACTTTACTTTACTTTACTTTACTTTACTTTACTTTGCTGGGTTTGTTAAGCCTGCCCAATTTAAGAATGTGTGCAATAATCCAATACATATGTTAAAAACATATCATTTTATATTTATGAGCATTTCACTGGGCGTATAAAAATGTGACTATTAATGGCCCTCTGTTCTTTTTTCCCTTTAAAATCAAAATAATGTAAGAATTAAGATGAATTGTTTCTCATGGCTTGAAATACTTAGAAATATTCAAGTAGTATTCAAGAGTATTGGATGTATTTGGATATACCACTATCTGCACTTATTTCCTTTATTCCTAACCAAATATTTCTTTTCAAACATTATAGCCTATTGGGGAAAATGCTTTAGATATACAACATGTAAATTAAACATGGCATATGCTAGTTTTGCCTATTAAGTATCAGAAATATTTATGGATATGAATAATGCTGATAGCATTAACATCTTCCCCACCCCCATCCCTTTTAATGGTAAAATATACCTTTGCACTTTCAGAAATGATATGGAAGGGGTGAAGTTCCTAAAGTCATTTAATGTATAAAGTGAAAAAGAATGGTCATATTGCCTGCAAGAGCTGCTTTGACAGCTTTTCATTTGTCTGATGTTTTTGTCCTTCAACTACATCCTCAATTCCTTTGTCATCTTATGGCCAATTCACACTTTGTACACCCTCTAAATATTTTGTGAACTATTTTCTGCTTCTCTGATAACAGTCCTGGTTCTCTGGACATGTATCTGTGACATTCCTATTACTTAATTAAAGCATACTATGTGAGGAAAAATTCCATATCTATGGCTTGGCATCCTCATTTGCAGTTAAAGTTTAGAGTTAACGTGCCTCTGAGCAGTGGTTGTTGGACAAATTAAATCAGTAGTTGAGGATTACTGCCCACATCTTCTTCGAATAGGCTTCTGATCCACCACTATGAGAAGCATGAAGTAATAGAGTAGGTTATTGATCGGATCCAGCAAGACTCATCTAATGATTAAAAAATAAGAATTAGATCAAGGATTATCTTACCCCCCGGCTCTTCCAAAATACCTAGGCTGAAAATTCATGGGTAATAAATGGTCCATCATGCTTTTATTTCTAAAATTCACCCAAAATAAGTGAATAGAGAGCATTCGCTAAAGGTTCTCTATCTTCTTATTAGGAGACACAATATGAGAGGTCATATTGGGAAGTGGGAGGTGGGTGTTCTCAGTGGCTGACTCCTTCCTTGCCCCCATTCTTACATCTTTACAGAGAATAGTTAAAGCCAGGCTTTTCCTGAAGACCCCTGGTGAATAAGCAACTAGAAGACCCACTTTATTGCCTGCTATTAAAGACAATGTTAATGTTTTGATTATGTTTTATGCTGTGCTTGATTTTGTACACCACCACTGGAGTGAGTCAGTTTACAAATCAAACAAACAAATAAATAAGTCGACAGCAATTTATGCAAGGATTTTCTATAGCTGATGCTGCTCATAGATTTCCACACTAAAGTATCTCTTGACTCTCTGGCCCTACTGGCTGAAAGAGCCTTTGATATACTACAAGATCCTACCAACTTTAATGTAGCAAACTTTACATAGGAATATCCTGGGGAAAAAAATCCACAAATTTCAGATAATGCAGTATGTAGCAGCCAAATTAGTTTCTGCAGCCAGTTTTGCTCATTTTGTTGCTCCAGATTTATTGTATCTGTACCAGTTTCACTTAGTTTCTACTGCAAGTAAAACTGCCCACTCTTGCTTATGAAGGTCTAAATCAAATGTAAGGATCTTCATACCCTCCAGATATTTTGGACTTCTGACTCTAATTATCCCTGTTGGTTGGTAGTGACTGTATAGGAGTTGGGGGAAGGGGATGATGATGATGGTAACAGCATCACAACAGCAACAGTCTGTCCCTTTTGTATGTACATTGTGACATGGCATGCATATATGAAAAGTGTGGGGCTTGTGTCACAACAGGGCATTGCTGCTTTCATCCTTTTGACAAAAACTTCCAATCCTTTGGGCTCATCTATTGTCACTGTTAAGGAACTGTGGGTTGTGGGTCCAAAATATCTGGAAATTAGTAGAATGTCTACCACTGCTCCAAATGTTATTTATTTATTTATTTATTTATTTATTTATTTATTTATTTATTTATGATTTAACATTCAAAAAAGAGAGGAAAGGGCAAAAAGAAGAAAAATAAACAAGAATTTAAAAAAGGAAACAGAAAAAGAAACAAAAATCATAGTTTTACATGAAAAAAATCATTTGATCCAATCTTTAACATTTCATTAAATCCTGACCATCCAGAATAATTTTGATTCATTGCATTTTCCACTGTATTTACAATGAGCCAGTTCACAAACTCAGCAAAAAATAAAACAACAACAAAAAATGCTTATTAGCAATCCATGGTCATAAATCTAGGGTTGCAATTTCTTTCCAATACTAAAGAAAAATAATTTTTGCTGTCTGCCCAGTGCTTGATCAATGCATAATTTTTGATAAAGTGGTAAGTTCCAAACTTTTGGTTTATCATTCAAAAGTACATTCACATATTTAAACTATTGAATTTTGTAGCTATATATTAATCAACTTATGGATATTAAACCAAAATAGGACAAGCCCATAATATATGAGTAAGTGTCCCCTCACACATTTTACATTTCTAGCATAGTAAGATTGACAGTCAGTTCTTCTTAAACATCTTGTAGGATGTCTAGTAGATCTGAAAGAAATTATTCTGTGGAACCATCCTCACCTAAAAATCATCAGAAACATATTTCATATTCTTTAAGACTTCAAGGTAGTGATTTCTTAATATGGGATATTCCAGAGTTCTTGCAAATGATTAATATTTGCCTTAGCCATAATTAATTATTTATTTAAAAAATATTGTAGACATAGAATCCTTCAAAACACATTCTAATGCTAACCATAATTTGGAAGGGGTTTGTTTTGTTTTTGTGCCTTTAAGTCAGTTTTTGACTCCTGGTGACTACCTGGATGGGTCACTGCAGTTTTCTTGGCAAGATTTTTTCAGAAGTGGTTTGCCATTGCCTCCTTCCTAGGGCTGAGAAAGAGTAACTGGCCCAAGGTCACCCTGCTTCATGCCTAGGGCAGGGCTAGAATTCATGGTCCCCAGGTTTCTAGCCTAGTATCTTAACCACTACACCAAAGTGGCTCTCATAATTTAGGAGTTAGATGCTACTAAACTGTGAAAGTAAGTTATTGCAATTCCTCTTGCAATAACTCAAATGCTTTAAAAACCTGATTGGCAATAAGCTAATCTATTCCTGCTGTACATGGTTTAGCCCCAGAATATGTGCAGAATTACCTCTTCCCATATGTACTTTCGTAATAACTGAAATTGAAATCAGAACCTGTGTAATGCATTCCATCTCTTTTAAAAGCATAACAGGTCCAGATGTTAGGCATCTGTATCTTGGTACCAGATGATGGAAGTCCTTACAAATATAGTCAACTCCTCCACCTATTTTAAGATTTAGCTACTAAATATTTTATTCTCTTAAAGTGGTTCACTATTTTTATCTCCCTGAACTTACATTTGTTTTAGCCTACTCTTATTATAAGACTATTTTTAATTATTAAATACATTGTTTTAATGTGTGCTAGGTATTTTGCAATTCTTCATTTTATTTAGGTAGAAAAAGTAGGTAGAAATAGGCATAAACTTGACAATTGAAAAAGTGACTCAGCAGTTCTGTAACACTTCTAAAAGTACAGGTTGTTTATGAAGGTTCTTACATGGACAAATCATTTACATACTTTATTTACTCATTTAGTGGCTTGTTGAAAGGTAATCAGTAGAAGAAATTTTAATAACATTTATTTGCAAATGGGGCTACTAGGAAAAATGATTACATGCCACTGACTTTATGCTTATTTGCTCAGTCTTGTACTAATATCCTTATAAAAGAAAGTAGACAAATGATATTGGACCATATTTCATTTTGAAAATGTTTTTTAAAAGAAAGTTTCCACTTCTGTCTCCAGATTCAGAAGCGCGAGCCACACAGTGACATTGAAACAGTTTCAACCCCCCTCTTTATTTATTTAGAAATTAATCTCACCTTGCAAATAAAAACAACTTGCTATTCCCATCAGCGATGACCTAAAAATAATGCAGCAAATGGGATTCTGCAGATACATTTATAATGCAATCAGGCATACTTTTGTGATACTTGTTTCTTGCTGAGAAGGGCAGAAATGTGTCTACAGGGGAAGGAATAATGCTGTACCAGCAATACCAATGCCTTTGTCAAAGTGGACTGGGAAAGGCCAAAGTTCTAAAAAAGGTTAAGTGTGCCCTTATTGATCGGTTCATTTTCCACTCTAATGATGGTCTTACCAATCCAAAGGCTATGCGCACTTTGATACACATACAGATATTTCACCAGGAACAGTGAGAATCCCGATTCACCAGTTTGTGATCTCCTTAAATTAAATCGCACATCTATGAAAGTTCTGAAGCTACCTGGGCACATTTTACAGCATAATCCACAAAGTATTATCATAATAGAGTAACAAAGGATTAACAAATGGTGTTACCGTACAGGACAAATATCTTATCCAGAGAAGGCAGTAGGCTGCAATTAATGTACATTTTATATTGCTTAAAGTACATACTTTACATTTTATAGTACATACATTTGGTACCTGATCTTACTATAAGCCCCTTTGAGGACCTTTCCTTTTTTTTTTTTTTAATTGATTACAAAAAGAAGAAAAAAACACATAAAAGTGCTTTAACATAAAAGTAAAAAAAAAACCACAAAAAGAAAAATGTGTTAATATATCATTACAACAGTAAACAGTTACAATTCTATATATGCTTATCTAATACAAATATTCAAGTACATATATATTTCTAATAGAGTTAAATGACTATCTTTTTTAAACCCAGTGTATTTTGTATAAATGAGTCCCATATTTCATTATACGTGTCCATACAAAGTCTATGTCTGTAGGCAATCCGCTTATAGGTAGCAAGTGCAATCAGGTCTTCAAGCCATTGAGTGAATGAGGCCATACATTTTATGTTTCCAATGCTGCAATATCAGTCTTTTGGCCAAAGCAAGGGCACAGAGAATCCATTTATACTGTCCAGTTGTCAAGTTCCATGTACTAGGTATATTGTTCAAAAGAATATTATCCTCTGAAAATTTTAGCTTTTGTCTCACAATCATACTTATACAGGCCACTACCTTTTCCCAAAACTTAATAATTATAGGACATTGTAAAAACATATACTTTAAAGAGGCATTGTCCTTATTACATCTCCAACAAAATGCTGTTTTTGACAATCCTTTTCTATACAGATGTAGTGGATCCCAATAAATTCTAAACATTATTTTTTGCTGTATAAGTTATAGTTTGATGTCCATTGACATTCTTGCTATAGAAGTTAAGACACTCTCCCATTGTTGAGGCAATATAGAAACCTCTAATTCTTTATTCCACTCATCCCTTAACATCTGCATGTCAAACTGATTTATTGATAACAAATATCTATACAAACTAATAGTAGTTTTTTGGCTTTTTTTTTTTTTTAGTTGTAAAGGATTTGACAAGTTGCTCTAATACCTCAGGTGTCTCAGAAGCTGAAAATGCTGCTAGTCCAAACAATGTTGTTAACAAATGTTGTAACTGTAAATATTGCCATTGGGTTACATCCAATAGATGATATTTATCTCTTAACACAGAATATGTTAAAGATTCATCTTCATCATCTATCAGTTGGTCCAAAGTCAATATCCCCACTTCCGTCCATTTTTTCCATATCACCATCTTTGTCCCAATTTTTAAAGTTGGGTTTCCCCATGAAGTCAATTTGGCATGGGAAAAAGGATCAAATCTTTTTTTTTTAATTAGATATTACATTTCATAGCTTTTGAACTGATGAAATTGTTTCCAGAGATATTAGAGTTTTAGTATATTTCAATCCTAATATTGTCCATCCGACCAAAGGTGTTATATATATGTATATTCTGAAGTTGCCCAAATCAGAAAATTAACAGCAATTGTTGGTTTCCAGTATTTAATACTTGACAATAGATAAGCATGATGATATAGCTCCAGATTTGGTAGACCGAATCCTCCCTCATTAATTAATAATTGCATTTTCTGTAAAGATATTCTTGGAATTGAAGGACCCACTAAAATTTTTTTAAATAAAGAATTTATTTTCTGAAAATATTTTCCAGATATAAAAAACGGAATTCCTCTCAGAATATAGATTAATCTGGGAATAATATTCATTTTGATAGATTCATCTTTCCCCAAAGGGTGAGATTTAATGACTCACATCTATATCTGAAAAAAAACTGTCTATATATTTTATTTATATTACCTGTTGCTAACTGAGTTATATCCTCTGGTATATATATACCTAAATATTTAATAGATTTGGTACAAATACAGAATTGATATTCCTTAAATGAATGGGTAACCAAGTTTTCACCTATTGGCATCAATTCTGATTTGGACCAGTTAATAGAATATCCTGCTATTTTACTGAGGGCATCTATTGTTTGCATCAACACTGGAATAGTAATATGAGGTTTAGAAATAAACAAAAGAATGTCATCAAAAAAACAATTTTTGTTCAACTGAGTTGTGTACTACTCTGTAGACCTCCCTGTGTTGTCTAACAGCACAAGCCAAGGGTTCCACACAAATATAAAAAAGCAAGGGTGAAAGTGGACATATTTGTCTAGTTCCTCTAAATAGTGGAAAATTAGGAAAAAACATATCATTAACCTTTACTTTAGATGTGGGCAATTCATATAATATCTTAATCCATTTTATAAATTTCAAAGGAAATCCAAATTTATTTAGTATGGCAAACATATACTGCTTATGTATTTTGTCAATGGCTTTTTCAGAATCTAATGATAAAATTACAAATTGATCTTTGTTTTTATTCAAGTCTATTAAATCTATAACTAACCTAATGTTGGCTGCTGCTTGCCTAGTTTTTATAAAACCTGCTTGATCATTCTTAATTGAGGACCTTTTCAAGTCCCAAAGCAACTTTTTTTTTCTTTTCAAATAAAGAAATAAGACACCTAAATAGACTCACTGAATTATAGCTTTAGTACTGCAGGTTTGATTACTGATTGCAGTTTTTAATGGCTTTTATCACTGATGGGAGTTTTGTTGAAAATTGTAGCTAAGGCAAAGTAATTGCATGAAATAAATATATAGATAAATAACCGCTGATACTTAAAAATCTGAAAATGGTAAAACAGTAAAACCAAGGATGATTCACAGTATAATTGGACTCTACTTGATTTTGTATCACATTATTACTCAACACCTGATAACTGTGAAGGGGCTGAATGCATAATAAGGCAATGTTACTCTATCTCATGTGCGAGTGATAGCTCATTCACTCTTGCAAACAGTCAATGATCACACATATCTCTTCATGAGGAATGGTGTAGGGTTGGCAGGTCTAATTGTAGGACATTTCATACAGGAAACATGCCCTATAGAATAGTCCCTCCTTTCTCAGTCCCAGGTTCTCCAAACTCCTAGACCAGATTTTAAATGTTGCAGGCAGGAGACAAAGAGAGTGAGGAAGCTGAAGGATCCCCTTGAGTGATGGTATTAATCTGGGAAATGATTAGTTGGCTTTCATTTGTAGTTCTGGAAGAAAATTTCCCTTTCACTATAAAGCTGCAAACTGAAGAATTATGTAAGTGGAAGTAGAAGACAATTTTAATCATAGCTTTTGAGTAATTATTTATTTCTTTGATGGTACTTCTAGACTGCCCTAATCTGAATGACACTGGGTGGCATAAATGAGCAATCTCAATAATGAATACCTCCATATATTAAAACAACCACTCTTAATATAGCTATTAGACAAAAGCAATAACAAACTGTGAAAAATAGATATGCATCGGTAGCGTTTGAGAACTAAAAGGCCTACTGAGGTAAAATTGTTTCAAGGGTACAAAAAGCTGATCAAAATACCATTTATTTATTTATTTATTTATTTATTTAATTTATCTCCACCCATCTCCCCCTGATAGGGATTCTGGGCAGCTCACATAACCCATTAAAACAATAAATATATATACAATCACATAAAACAGAAAAACTGTACAAAAAGTTACTAAAAGAAAAGAAAAAAGAAAAAATCAAAGAAGCTGATGGTTTCCAGAGCTGTAGATGACAGGCCTCTAAGGGGCTAGCCATCCCCATGCTTGATGTCTTCCCTCCCCACCCCAGGCCAAGCGGCAGAGCCTAGCAGAACCTCTGAGGCCAGGAGGATACCCCTAGTTCTGGCCTAGCTTCTTCTGGATGACTAAAGCCCTAACAAGTGTAATTACCAAGGCAGAATTAATAAATGACCTCGATGTGTACAGATGTATACAAACTGTCCTGCTGGGGTACAGTCCAAGCTTGTTTCTTCCCATCCAGTCCCTAACCACCATCAAATACTGGTTCAAAATGTCTATAGCAACTTCACCTTGGCCTGAGGTAACAATGTAAAGTTGAATATCCTCAGCATGCTGATGACATCTCAGCTCAAACCAATGGATGTCCTCTTCCAGCAGTTTCATGTAGCCACAGAATGGAATAATCCATCATAAGATGCTGCTTCCAATTCTCAATGCTTGTAGGAAGTCTAGAAGGATACCATGGTTGAATACTGCTGAGATTAACAGCAGTAATCCCCGCCATTCAGGTGCTGATAAAGGTAATCTGTACTTTTAAAATAAATAAAAAAATAATTTTACAGGCCTTCTAAACCACTTTGGCTCTAAGTAGCCTACAATCCCACCCCCATCCCCACCCCACAGATCAAAACAAAACAAAATACAACCAACAAATCAGAATTATAACATCAAAATATATGAACCCAGGAAATAGTTACAATCTACCATGCCCATTCTCCACTCCCCTTTAAAACTAGAATCACCATTGCTGTTTCCATCTTATGACTACTCTGAACCCTGACTAAGAAGGTCCAGGTAATTTAATTTCTCTAGGACCATCTGCCACTGAATTACTACCACCTTTTCAATAACCTTTCTTTTAAAGGGAAGGCTAGAGACTGGTCAAGACAGGGAAAGTTATCAAGGATGGCTGGCTCAAGAGATGGGTTCTTCACGATGGCTTCTTAACATAACGTTTAAATGATAGTTTCATCCATAAAACCTCAGAAATTAAAAATAAGTAAATAAATGTACACACTCTTGATTCCTGCATCGTTGTAACTTTCTTCAATTTATTTATTTAAATTCCTTAAATATATTTATTTCATAATTACAATTAAAGAAATATATTTGATTTCCTTAATGTATGCATTTATATGTAGCTCTTCCAATATCTGCTTTTCTCCTTTGCAAGACATAGACTTTTTTGTACACAGATTTCCCAACTATGCTACTTCCCAAAATACATGAATATTTTAATGCAACATTTGGAAATAGACACTAGTGTACTCTGTGAATCATGTGTTTGACATAGTACAGCAGATTCCATTTTAATGGATCATACTGTTTTGCTTCTCAATAGAGATCCATTGTCAGATAACTTTTCTGTAGACCAAATATGGATTAGGCCTTTCTATACTAGCAATTTGTAAAACAAAACTTTTTGCTTAAAGGCAAACTATGTAATTAATATCATGCATAGTCTGACCATTGGTAAAATTGTCATGTTTTTGTTTTTTCCAGTTGTCAGCAGCATTACCCAGAATAAAACTGTGACGTGTGGAGTTACATGTGTAACTAACCGGTTTCAGGAAGATATAGAGCCTTTCTGAGCTAGATCTGTGAAATTGTTGATTATACTATCCATAAGTCAGCTGTTTATTGCAATGACTTAGTCTTAGTAATGCCTGAGGCTTGGTAAATATGCTGTACACATTTACCAATGATGTTTCTGTTTAGTTAAATTAAATTCAGTGGACCTTATTCTCCATTAAGTTTGCATAGCCTATAGCTCTAGTTAATAGGTCTGTATGAATATTCATTTCAGATTTGATTCAATGGTGATTCAGCTGACTCTCCAAAACAAATCATCACTCCAAATCAAATCAGAAATTTTATTCAAATTGTCAGATCAAATTGTATCCATCCAAATTAAGCCAGAGAGTTTGGACACTACTGGCCATGTGCAGGAATGGATTTTTACAAATTGATTCAAAAACCAGATCAAATAGACCCAAAGTCAAATGTTCACATTGAATCGTATCAATTTTCAATGTGCAAAGCTGCTTTGCCCATATATCTTGGAGTGGAATGTAAATCAAGTGAATGAGATTAGATTTATAAAAGTACAAATAATATTTTGGGGTAATTTAGTAACATTTTTCTAACTATTTAATGGAATAAAGTCTACTGAAAGTTAATTACTTTTAATTTCCTTTGATTTTAGCTAAAACAAAGTGAATCCTTCAATTTCAATCATCGACATTAATGAGACAATCCTCCATTGTATATAAATCAGTTTATACCACTATAAATAACCACCAGAATTTCACTCCAAATCTTGCATTTTTAGACTCTTGGTAACAATTCTAATGCTAAATACTAAATGAATTGCATTTATGAAATTGCAGAGGTCTTCTTTTTAGCTATATTCATTTGTATTCAGAACTCAATGGCCCATTCCTAATAGATGTTCAAGTTATTACACTCCATTGAAGATATTATTTGATTCACACTAGAAGAAGGCAAATTCTAATACTCTCTCTGTAAACCTACATGCCTTTGGTGACTAAAACTAATGATGGGTGAGCTCCACTTGGCTCAGATCAGATTAGTATGGAAATAAGCTAAGATATCTGCAAAAGAAAAAGAGGAAAGGGAAAGGGAAAGGGAAAGGGAAAGGGAAAGGGAAAGGGAAAGGGCTTGGCTTATTGCTATGTCAAATTCCTACTCAAGAGTACTCAGAGTAGGAATTGGCAATCTCTCTTCCACCACCAAATTGCCCACCTAATGTGCTAGCACATTTTACACACTCACTGCTCATGCCTTCAAATATGGGAAATATGTGCTCTCAGTTGCCTGTCTGTCAGTAGTCATAATAGTAGTTTTATTTATTATGTGGCTACAACTGAAAAAGTATAAATAAACTCTCCCATCTCTGGGCTAAAGTGATACAGAATATTCTGCACAATCAGGATTCAACCACATCATTCCCATTTCACTATACAGTGTATGTATAGCTCTAAATAAATGTTAATAGATATAGCATCCTGGTCTATATGCCAGGATGGTAATTGCTAGCCTGTATTTCTGTTCTTACAATATACATTTACATTTATCACATTTATAAAAATGACAATTTCTCTGATATATCTCAAAAGCTTTAGTAAGTGGGAGTTTCCCTGTGAATGAGAGTCCACCACCATCTGCAGCAGCCTATTCCATTGTTGAAAATTTCTTACCATTAGGAAATTCTTCCTGATATCAACTGATGTGTTCTTCCTTGTAATAAGCTTCTTGTCTTGCTGAAGACTGAACACTGAAGAAGACTTCCCATCTTCTATTTCATACCCTTTTGGTTACTTAAATAACTGTCATGTTTCCCTGCAGTCTGGTCTTCTCGAAGCTAAACATATAAACAAATCCAATACCTCCAATGATTCCTTTTTTTTTTCCCCCCCCTCCCATTTCAGGACTTTATTATGTTGGTTGCTTTTCTCTGGACATACTCCAGTTTTCAATATATTTCCTAAAAGGTGGTGTCTAGAACTGGATGCAATATTCTATGTGAGATCTGATCAATGCCAGGTTCAGAGGAAGTAAGACTTCTCTTGATCTTTACACTACATTCTTGGTGATCAAGTCTCAGATTCAATTTGCTTTTTTTTTTGCAGCTCCATCATACCACATTTTTGCCATCTAAATGCTTACAAATTGACTGCTTAATTCTCTGTTACAGGGTTTTGCCCAGTATCAGTATCTAGCTAATCAGTCTATAGTTACCCAGGTCCTCTTTTTTCCCCTTTTTGAAAGAACACTTGTCCTTTTCTAGTATTTTGGCACTATGCCCATCCTCCATGATTTCTCAAATATCATGATTTCCCCATTGTTCTCTTTAAATTGAGGATTTCTGTCATGAGATCCTGACTAGTATTTCTCTAATTGCTGAAATTGACTTTCCTGAACATAACAATGCTCCAATTTTCCTTTCTGGAATTTCTTGAAACCCAAAATGATACAGTTATTTTCTCCCAAGGATCCTACCTTTTACCTCTTTGAGCAATTTTTCCCTATTGGTCAGGATCAGATCTAGGAGAGCTGATTCCCTTGTGTTTTCTTCTACCTTCTGAAAAATGAAACTGTCAGTACAACACTGTGGAACTTGTGGGAACTTATAGTTGTGGTTGAGTTGGTTTTCCAATAGATATTCTGGTAGTTGAAGTCTTCCATTATTACTATGTTTCTCCTGTCTCAAAATTCTGTAATCTGGTTCAAGAGGGGATTGTCCATATTTTCTGCCTGACTTGCAGTCTATAACATAGCTGTATAATAATACAGTAATAGTTTCCCTTTTCCTATTTTCTTACTCATATGGTCTCAAGTGGATCATCATGCTTAAATTCCTGGATCTATACACATGTGTGCTTATCTGTAACAAATAATGTCACTCCTTCCCTTTTGTCTGGCCTATGTTTTTGAATAAATCATACCCTTCCATCCTTGCAGTGACCCATTGGGTTTCATTTTTCAGAAAGTAGAAGAAAACACAAGGGAATCAGCTCTCCTAGATCTGATCCTAACCAATAGGGAAAAATTGCTCAAAGAGGTAAAAGGAAGGATCCTTGGGAGAAAATAACTGTATCATTTTGGGTTTCAAGAAATTCCAGAAAGGAAAATTGGAGCATTGTTATGTTTCATACCCTTCCATTCATAAGTTTCAGTAATGGCAAGTACTTGCCAACATGAGCACATCATCATACCTATGCTTTGGGCTCTGCACTGGCTTCCCATGCACAGTTCAAAAAATCCTACATAGCTTGGCACTGAAGTATCTCTAGGACTGCCTTCTTTGTCCAGTTTTAACATGCCTGATTGGAGCTTCCTGAAGAATCTCCTATCAGTTTTCCATTTTCATAAGTTAAGGAGAATGGAGGTCCATAGACATTGCTTTCCCACTGTTACACCACTATTATGGAATTGTTTGACCCCTGAAATTTCATCAATTCCTACTTTATTCGGCTCTAGAAAAATACTTAAAACATAATATGGATGTGTGCCCCATTCACAACAAATAAGTACAACATTTAGGCACCCTAATGATTATATCCTCAAACTGGTTCAGCTCAGCTGACCAGGGGAAAGGCAATACTAGATTTAATCCTAAATGGTATCACGATCTTCTGTGAGATATAGAAGTTGCTCCATCAATTTGGTAACATTGTATTGACATCAGCATTAATTTATACTTAAGTAAAAAATTGCCAAGGAAGTCCAGCACAGTTACAATTAACTTCAGGAGAGAAATTTCTAAAATAAAAATAAAAATGAGGCAGCAGCTAAAAGAGATTTGAAAAGAAAAGTCAAGAGGGAGAAATCTCCAGTTGGAGAGTATGTAGGAAGAGATAAAGTCCCACTTTATTAATGTAGAGAAATATTGCTTGTGGGGTGGGAGAATTACTTCCTGGTGTCTTAGTCTCCACTGCTGAAAACCCCACTGGCAGAAAAATGACAGTAGTTTACTTGTAAAACCAAAGATGAGGCCTTCAGATGGAACATCCTAGTGCTGACTTATTCATTCTTTCAAGAGGAGGGCAAGTTGGGCCATTCAGTAATAGTGCTCTGGTTCTTAATTATTATTAATTTAATTAATTACTAACAGGTCTGGTTCCTAACTGAGGCTCCTACATTGGTTTGCTGTATGTTGTTTTGTGCCAAAGACAAATCTGAACATACAGATTGATTTGTAGCTGCAGCCGTGACCTTCAAGCTGAATGCATTAAGACACCTTTTGCTGTACAGAGTTTGTGATGATGGTAGACTTTTTATCTCATTTAGTGAGCAGTGTACAAACATATCCCAGTGAAGTATCTATGACAAGGATGTGCTTCAATGCAAATGCTCAGAGATCTAATGTTAACGCTACTTTGCTTAAGATGACTTTTTGTCGCTACAGGAAAAAAAGGTGATTATTTACAGTGCAATATAGTCATAAGAGACTCTCTTAAGGTGGGAAGCAGAAGCTGCTATCACATCTACCTTGGCAAAGGTTGTTTCTGACATTTGTTGCAGGCTTGAAAAGAAAGGAGATAAGAAGATGCAATAGGAGGTCAGTTTTCAGCAGTTCACCTTTAATAATACTAAGTTTTATTAAGCCTCTGGAGTTTTGGCAGCAAGAATAATACTTGTGAATCTGAATCATGAACCCCTGCCACTAAATAAATGAAAGTCTGCAGGTTCAGGTAGTCAGAAAACATTTCTAAAAAAACTGGTGTGTGTGGGTGTGTATGTGTGAAAGAGAGAGAGAGAGAACGCATCACAAATTCTGGTATTCTGGTAATGATCCCTTGAAATGAAGTCATCTCACTCAGTCTGCTGAAGAATCATGTCACTGAACACAGCACAATAGGTTACAGGCTACATTTTGTTCAGCATAACATGGGAATTTTGATACTTTCTTATATAAAACAAGAAACCCAATGACATTCTCATCTTACTATATCTGTTGCATTCAACAGATAAGTTGTTTTATTTATTATTTAACAATATCTGTGATTACTCCAATATATGGAGACTCTGAGCTGTTTACAACAATAAAAAAGAATAAAATACGGAAATAAATTAACCTAATAATAATAATTTATAAAAATGTATTAAATTTATATGCCGCCCAGCTTCCAGCAGCACTAACTATAGTGGCCATCTAGAACTAATAAGAACCAAAGACATGGTGGAATAAATAGGTCTTAAGTACTTTGTAGAAAACTAGAAGGTAAGGGGGCAAGGGGATTCTGAACTAGTTCTCTTTAAGATATTCATACCAGATGGCAGAGTTAATTTTAGCAAGGTGGTACCTGATATATCCTAGGTGCTACACCATTTAGGGTGATAACCAGTACCCTGGAAGCCTACTACCAGTCATGGCTTACATCTGATGTTTAAGTAGGAGCCACTACAACTATGATTGCATTCACAGGGAAATAAAACCAGTGTTAGTACTGAAAGTCACTGTCTGGATAAGAACATGTATCAATTTTACTTTCTGCTACATTTGTTCCTTCTATATTTGTCTTCTTTTAATCCTCATTTTTTTTCGATCATGTTTCTTACAAATTTTTTGAAATTTGGTAAGTTTTTTTTATTTTAAAAAAAACTGAAATGAACAAAACTGCTATCTATCTTCAGTAAATTTATGTATATGATACAATTTGCTGCCCTACCTGATAATACAGTGGTCAATAGATTGGGAGAGGTCAGTCTACATATCAGTAGCAAATAAAGGAGTGTTTAAACTATCATTATTTTGACATGATAGTAGAATAACAATTAGGATTATCCAACACAGTTAGAACCCTACATGAAAAAAGAGATGCCAAATATGCGGTGGATTTTTAGGATCCCTCCAAGGTGAATGCGGGCTCCCCCATGGGTGAGAGATGAAGGGGGAAGCCCAGATGTGAATGTTGTAAGTTAGTACGCTTGCCCCCTGAGTGAGAGACAGGGGATGAGGGGTAGTGACTGTGATGCCCCCTGCTGGCCAGTAAGAGAAGCTGGAGAGGGACGTGGTGGCGCAGGGCTTAATGACGCTGGAGTTTGCCAGTCAGAAATGGTCGGCACTCCAGCGGTTCGGGCCCGGCTCCATGGGACGGGTGAGCTCCCGTCACTTGTCCCAGCTCCTGCTCACCCAGCAGTTCGAAAGCTATTCCATCTGAGAGTAGATAAATGGGGACTCTCGTTTAGATGGGAGGAACCGGTGGTGCTGCACAGGGGAGCAAAATACTGGTGCTGACCGAACTCCAAATGCAGCCGGCACAAGCGATGATCGATGCAAGCGATAGAGAAAGATCTATGGAGGAGGAAAAGCCCGGATGACTCCCTAGTGACCACTGCTGGTCACATAGTGTAATATATAGCACTGTAGAATTGTAATTGTAAGAATTGTTAGTCACTGTTAGGATTATATACTTTGTGAACTGCCCAGAGTTCCCCATTGGGGGGACATGAGTGGAGAATAAATTGAATGTATAAATAAATAAAAATAAAAATAGTGAGCATGTGGGTGAGGTGTGGGTGACGGTTGCATCTACCAGCACTGAGAGTGATAGCTGGTGTCCTGGGGCCCCCCATCCCCTTGTGGTCGTTTGTGTGTGTGTGTGTGATGGGATGGGAGAATGGAGGGACCCCTACCGCCAACCAGGAGCCTCAGGAGTCTAGGATTGGGGTCAAATGGACTGAAAAACCCTGGGGGATATAGGGCAGGGCTTTCTATCAAGGTGGTGATTGGCAGGGGATGCTATGATGGAAGCTGGAGGGTATGTCATCTTAGAGAAGGTGCCCCAGGTGTTTATTGCCTGTGGTGCGCTCCGACCCTCCATGCTTGATCCCAGGCCCTGGACAGCAGACCTGCAGAGGCCCTGGTCTCCGGCTACTGCTGCTTAATGCCAGGTCAATAACAAAGCCCCCCCTCATATGTGATTTGATCACGGAGGAGGGGGCAGACCTGGCGTGTATTACCTAAACCTGGCTGGGCCCGGAAGGAGGAGTAGCTTTTATCTGAAATGTGCCTGGTTGGGTTTCGGGTGTGGCACCAGCTGAGATGCCAGGGCAGGAGAGGTGGGGTGGCTGTGATCATCCAAGAATCTCTTGTGGCCGTCAGGGGCCCTGCTCCACAAGTAACTGGTTCTGAGACCCTGTTTTTCAAGTTTGGGGCCTGTGATCAGTTGGGAGTGTTCCTGCTATATCACCTCCCTGCTGCATAGTGACCTCCCTGCCTGAGCTGCTGGAGGCCATCTCAGGGCTGGCGGTGGAGTCCCCCAGGATTAGGGTTCTGGGGGACTTCAATCTGCCATCCCTGGGACGAACCTCGGAGGCAGCCTGGGAGTTCATGGCCACCATGATAGCCATGGGCCTGACTCAGATTATTTGAGACCCGACTTGAGACAGTGGACTTACACCAGATTTAGTCTTCTTGTCGAAGCAGTGGCAGTGTGACCTGAGGGGAGAGTTACATCTTTCCCCATTGCCATGATCAGATTATGCCCTGGTGGCCTTGAGGTTCTTGCATGTTGCCCCCCCCCCACAGGGATGCAGGACCTATTCGATCAGTCCACCCCTGGCAACTGATGGACCCACTAGGGTTTCAGAAGGAGCTGGGGTTATCCCTGAGGTCTTGCTGCACGGTCCAGCAGAGGCTCTGGCTGCTGCTGGGAATAGGGCAGCGACCGGGGCCTTGGAGAGGATCACACCTGTGCGGCCTCTCTTGCCCATTCGAGCCCATCGCTCCCCATGGTTTACGGAGGAGCTAAGGGTTCTGAAAAGGGTTAAGAGATTCCTGGAGTGCTGCTGGAAAAGGACAAGGACCGAACCCAACCAAACACAAGCTAGAACCATGGTTAAGGCCTACCGTAAGAGTGGTGAAACATCAGTATTTCTCCACTCTTATTGCAGAATCACCCAATCCCTGTTGGGGAGAGGGGGTTCAGAAAACTATCTACAGGGCCATGCTGAGGAATTTTCTGAGCATCTGCAGGATAAAGTCACTCGGATCCATTCTAAGTTGGATGCCAAGCATGAGGCATTGTCTGGTGAGATGCCCGGGGAACATCTTTGCCAAGTTATCTGAGACCAGTTTGATCCTCTTGGTCCTGAGAAAGTGGACAGGATCCTCCGGACTGTAAATGCCACCACATGCCCTTTAGGTCCATGTCCCTCCTGGCTGGTGAGGGCAGCCAGGGAGGGGACATGTGGTTGGGTCCTGGCAATGGTTAATACATCCTTGAGAGAGGGGGGGTTCCCAGTGACCTTTAAGGAGGTGCTGGTGTGCCCCCTCCTCAAGAAACCATCATTGGACCCTACTGTTCTGGATAATTTTTGTCCAGTCTCCCACCTCCCCTTTATGGGGAAGGTGGTTGAGAAGGTGGTGGCACCACAGCTCCCGATGATTCTGGATGATACGGATTATCTGGACCCCTTTCAGTCAGGTTTCAGGCCCAGATATGGAACAGAAACAGCATTGGTCGCACTTTTGGACTATCTCTGCCAGGAGCAGGATGGAGGTGATGCATCCATCCTGGCTCTCCTTGACCTCTCAGCGGCTTTTGATACCATCGACCATGGTATCCTTCTGGACTGACTCAGGGAGTTGGCAGTGGGTGGCGTAGTTTTGTGTTGGTTTGCCTCCTTCCTCCAGGGCCGGTCCCAGTTGGTGTTGATAGGGGAGGAGAGATCGGGCTCGTGGCCCCTCCTTTATGGGGTGCCGCAGAGTTCAGTACTCTCTTCTCTCCTTTTTAACATCTACATGAAACCTCTGGGTGAGATCATCCATCTCCACAGGATGAGGTATCATCAATACGCCGATGATACTCAGTTATACATCTCTATCCTGGGGGAAGTAAGTGATGCTGTGGCTGCCCTTTCCAGGTACCTGGAGGCTGTGGGGGTCTGGATGGGGAACAGCAGGCTTCAGCTGAACCCTGGCAAGACAGAGTGGCTGTGGGTTAATGGCCCCTCGGTCCCTAGGAATTTGCAATCTTTGGTTCTGGATGGGGTTGCACTGCCCCAGATAGACCCAGTGCATAACTTGGGGGTCCTCAAAGAGCAGGTGGCAGTTGTGGCCAGGATGGCCTTTGTGCAACTTCATGTTGTCTCCCAGTTACACCCTTTCCTGGACTGAGACGCCCTTCGAACAGTCACTCATGCCCTGGTCATCTCCCATATAGACTATTGTATGTGCTCTACATGGGGCTACCCTTGAAGAGTACCTGGAAGCTTCAACTGGTCCAGAATGTGGCCACGTGGGCGATTTTAGGTGCATCAAGATCAGCACATATAACACCTTTGCTCCGTGAGCTGCATTGGGTGCCAGTTTGCTTCTGGGTCCAATTCAAGGTGTTGGTTATCACCTTTAAAGCCCTACATGGCATGGGTCCAGGGTACCTGAAGGACCATCTCATCCCTGTCACATCAACCCGTCCCACCCGGTCATGCAGAAAGGGCATGCTACAGACCCCGTCTGCAAGAGAATTTCATCTGACGGAGTCTAGAAGGCGAGCCTTCTCAGCAGCAGCCCCTGCCCACTGGAACACTCTTCCCCCAGAAGTGAGGTTGGCCCCCTCCCTTTTAGATTTCAGAAAAAAACTGAAGACCTGGTTTTGTCATCACGCATGGGGTGGGGATGGGAATAGTCAGTTTTGGGGTTGGCTGGTTCCCTAGTCTTACCTTTGACCAATATTATCTGGTCACAGGCTGAAATAATATCACCATCTCTTGGATTTCATTGTATTTAATAATTGTATTTTATATTTGTATTATTTATGTTTTTACTGATTTTAAATTGTTTTGTTGTGAACCGCCCAGAGTCCCTCCTTGTGGGGCAGTTAGGCGGTGATATAAATTTGATATATAAATAAATAAAAATAAATAAATATGCAAGATGGGTTTAGAAAAGGACAAGGTACATGAGATATTATTGCTGATGCACACTGGATAATTGAGAAAGCCAAAGAGTGCCAAAAAGAAGTCAGTATGTGCCTCATTGATTATAAAAGTGTCTTCAGTTTTGTCAATCACATCAAGATTTGGAATGTGCTTAGAAAAGTGGTAATCCCAGAATATCTAATTATCCTCATGTGAAGCCACAGTATGGACAAAATGTGGCAAAATAGATTGGCTTCAAGTTGGCAAAGGAATGATACAAGGCTGTATACTGTCTCCTTTTATTCAACCTACAGTATATGCTGAATATATGTTGAGGGAAGCTGGACTGGAAGAAGATGACAGTGGTTTTAAAATTGGAGGAAGATACATCAATAATCTTCCTATGCTGAAGACACTATTCTGATAGCTGAAAACGCAATGGATCTGCAAGCTCTAGTAATGAAAGTCAAGGAGTCCAGTGAAAAAATGAGAGTAAGATTTAATAAAGACCAAAATGATTACAAAAGGTACAAGAACCAGCCTTAAAATTGATAATGGAGATACTAAAATGGTGGAAAACCTGCCTTTTAGGATCAGCTATCAACAGTAAGGATCCATCAGTCAAGAAATATATACAGTATAACACTTGGTAGGGTAGAAATGAAGCCCTCAGAAAAGGTATTTAGATGCCTTGATGTGTCTATACCTACAAAGATCAGAACCGTAACATTCTATGGAAGCCCGGCCCTGCAGTTGTGACTTTGTATTTACCCTGAATAAATCACAGTTCCCTTCAATCTTCCCTTTTTTATTCAAATTACTTGCCAAGAAGAATTACCAAGAGATAGATTTATGTATTTGCTTTCCCCACAGATACGTCGTTTTTAACAAGCTAGGTCTTTGGACCACAAAGGAGCATGTACTAAGTAATTGGAAGTGAAGACAACTTGCTCAGTTACATGAATAGAATTTGCTGTTGAGGCACCCACTAGAAAAGTATCCAACTCTAATATTAATTTCATTTCATAAAACCTGCATTGATGTCAATGGGACTGCTACACACCACACTCCAGTTGTTAAAATGTAATTCACTAGAATGCATTTGTAAAACACATTCTGACAAGATTCTGCCTTGTTATTATTTATTGTGCTTCTAGGAACTCAGTGCCAGGCTGTTTATTTTACCCCCAGTTCTCAACTTCATGTAGATCCAGAGAATGGCTGAGGGATTTACAGTTCTTGGTCAAATTGACAGAAAATGCTTTTAATGCATATTATTTTATGTATAATGTTTCTCATGCAGTCTTTACTTAATTTCCGTTGGTAATTAAATGTCATCCCCATCCAAGATTCACCTACATCCTTCCTTTTCCCAGAATTTTGCTGTCAGAATCAACAGTCACGAATGCAGAAAGGGGCTCCTGCTGAATGAGCATCCATCAGGTCATAAACGAAGTCCCCAGTGCCATTAATTTTGCCAGGAATTGCCACAATTTAGGAGCTATTTGTGAGAACCTACATACCTGAGAAAATGAATAGTTATCTTTTTTAGAAAAGCCTTTGAATAAGGAAGCCTACTCTACTGTGCTTTTTTTTTTTCCTGATAGAGATTTAAATATTTGGAAAGTATCAATGGGATGCCAAACTAGAATAATTTCTTGTTCAAGAGTGACTTTTCATCTCTGCATCTATTCATCTTGATGACATGTTATTATGACTAGGTAATTTCCTTTGGCAGAAATTAAATGTAGCACTTCACAGTTCCAATACCTGCATGTATCAAAATTGCATCTCTACTGTTCTTACAGAATGGGTTTTCCCAAACACTTTAAATTTATTTTGCTGGATGGATGTCTGGGGAGGGCAAGCATGCTTACAATTAAGTGATGCAGTAATTACTATTAAAAAAACAGCTAGTGTGTCTACTGCAACTCTTTCTGAGTCAGATGAGTTCAAGGATAGTTTTCTAAACCTGCCTCAGTTTACTGCAATGTGTTTTACATAGGGCTACCCTTAAAAAGTGTACGGATATTGTAGTTGGCCAAAACCACAGTAGTCAAATTGTTGAATGGTACAAGGTGTAGGGATCATATGATGCTTGTACTGAAAGATTTGCACTGGACACAATTTAAGATACTGGGTGTTAAGAACTAAAGACCTAAACAGGTTAGGTCTGATTACAGTATCTTCAGGACTGTAATCCAACCATGAACCTGATTGCTTATGTAGACCAGCAGGAGAGGACCTTCTGAAAATTATCCTGCTTCCAGAAGCTTAGTTGTCAGGTACACAGGGAAGAACTTTCTTCTATGTGACCCCCAGGCTATAAAATGAGCTCCTTAAACAAGTGTTGTTGGAATTCTATTCTCCCAATAGTTTGAAAAAAGGCATAAGCACAACTCTTTTCCCAAGCTTTTATTTCTTAATTATTGTAAGACTGTTTTTAATTTTTGTTTTGATTTCAGTTGCATGAATTTTATTATTACTGTTTATACTTTGCATTTTTTATTGATGTTAGCCATCTTGAAGCATGGAATAAACAGAAAGGAGGCTGCATTAATTCATTGATAAATTAATGAATGAACAGATAATAAATGAATGAATAAATATAATTAATTAATAAAATATGCTTTGAAAAAAATCCTCTGCTAAAAATGACAACATGTTATTTATCAATATTTACTAATAACAAGAATAATAATTTATTATTTTCGAGACAGGTGAAGATGATTTATTATTTATGTCAGCTAATATTTTGCCCACACCCATTTTCTGCTGGTTGTGCATATATTTTATTGTGTTTTATTGTTTTGGCTTTTTTAAAAAAATGGTTAATCAGTCTGCAAATATCCAGGTTTTGCTTCTTCCTTTAAATCAATTTATGTCCTATAAATTTCAATAATATATTAATTTTAAAGGAAGTGTGCTTCAGAAAGCAGTTCTCTTTTCAAAAAAATGTTAGCACTAAAATTGTTAATTTCTAGCCTTGAGGGACCAGTTAAGTGAATTTTGCCTGTATCGCAGTTGATATTTTCAAGGTTTGTTCAACAAACTCCTTTAGAATCTACCATGTAGACACTGATGACCTAAATGTGTTCCCTTTGTTCAAGTATTTCTCAGCAAACTTCTTTGCTGCCCTAACCTATACTCCCTCACCAAGGTCATCAGCTACCTGCAATTATTTCCAACCAGAACTGCACATCCAACAGCATGTAGGCAGATACAGTAACTTTCCAGAGGTGGTCTGTGGACTAACAGTTTTCTAAAAAGGATATGGAATAATTAAGAACAACTCCTGGCTGTAGCTGTTGTTGCAACATCAGAATGGTTTGCCTATAGAGGTCAGAGAAGAACAGAAAGGAGCAAGAAGCAAAAAGCAAAAATCCCAAAGGAAGCTCAAGAAAAAACAGAGGAGAAAGTATATGGGGCAGAAAGATGAGAGGAAACCAGGAGGGAGAGAGGAATGTGACTATGTATGAAAGGGAACTAGTTGATGCAGAAGCACCTCCAGGGCAGAGGGAATAGAAGTAGCAAGAAGGGAAGACCACAACAGTGACCCATCTCCCCTGAATCAAGTCCACCGGCTGGGTAGACTTAGGAGTCCTAACAGAAGTCTATCTCTGCATGAGGGAGAAGAGCCAGTGAGTGTACATGAGCCAGGGCAGCTGCTCAGGCCACAAAGATGTCAGCAACCCAGTCTAAGAACAGGGAGTGAGTTCAGAAGAAAAGATCCTAGCTTAGAGCTATGTGTGCAGACAAGGTGGGAGTGGAGAAGATGCAGTAATAAATTCAGCAGACTGAAAACCTCAGAAGACCCAGGTAGGCTAGCCTGAGAAGAAAAAGTTGGAGGGAGAAGGTAGCCATTTCTTCCACACCCTTTCTTATGTAAAGTTACAAATGGTGAGGGCCAGAGAGGGGAATCAAAAAGCAGGTGAGCAGATCCCACAAGACCTAGGGGGAAAAAAATCCTGCACTCAGCCAGTGGTATGGTATGTTGGAAAGTGTTACCAGGCACCAAAAACAAAGGAGAATTCTCACAGAAGCCTTTGGGAGAAGTGTGAAACTCAGAGGGGGAAATGGCACTGTGTCAAGAGAAGATGGTCAACAACTGTCCCATGGCAAACAACCAGTCTCAATATTCAGAGGCTTGAAAGAAGATGCTGAGAGAAACAAGCAAGTGATACTGGGGAATTGGGGAGGAAGAAGGAGAATAAAACGCTAAGAGATGATAAAGTATAAAACTCAGAAACCAGTAACGTGGCAAAGAAGTATCTTGCAATCTAGTTATAAAGGAGTTTGCAGATTGCCAGTAGATAAAAATCTTCCTAGGAACATGAGGAGAGAAAGAGAGTTTAAAAGTTTGAAGCTGACCAGAGAAATAAATGGAGAAACAGAATTAAGTATAGAAATACTGCATAGCAATATATGGTAAAATAAGGATAAGAATAGATAAAATAAATAAGAATTGAGGAAAAGGAAATGTGAACATTAAGGAAAAGCTGGGTTGCTCAGTTTACAGGGCTATGCATGAAAGAAGATTGAGGAGTAAAGTAAGTAAAACAACCTCTTAAAAGATAAAGAACAAATCTATATAAATATAGAGAAGAAAGTATAAACATGTAAAATATAAGAAGATAATCCTTATTTGTATGACACCAAGCTTAATTTGTGTGTGTGTGTGTGTTTAAATAAATAATATATGTATGTTTGTATGTATACATACACACACACATTTATTTAAACACACACGCGCACAGTTTTTGTAATAAACTATCTTGCTTGGTTGCCAGAATTCCTTAGAAAGGGACCTATGGCAGTGATGATGACAGCACCACCACATTACATGTAGCTCCTAACTGTGGACTGTGGACAACATTATATTGGTTTTCAAGGTGATCTTTACATTAGGGAACTAGCAACCTCGCATAGAGTAGCAAAAGCATGTTTGGGATAAAACCTGGCTGTGGTTGCTCTGCTGGGGTATTGGCAAATGTGTACCAAAATTGACTGCTATCATATCCTGAATGTGGCACAGGTACAGCTACAACACTTTGCATAATGCTGCTTATCCTAGAAAGGAAACAGTGTGATGGGCTTGTATGAATATACATGAGGTATGTATCTATGATTAAAACAATGGTCATACTGTATGTAATAGGTTTGCCCTCCATTAACTCTGCAGCTGAGTTTGAATTCAGGCAGGACAGAAATCCCAGATCTAATCCCAGGTTTTGCCTCACATCACAGGTCTAATTTACAAATGTATACCTTCTCCAGATGCCATTATGGAGGATCTATGTCAGGCAGAAGTTGAATTGTATCTTATACAAGCAAGCAGCCCCGCATTTTTCTTCTCTTTTTTCAGTAACATTACTGAGGCAAAGTGCATGGTCATTAAAGTATTAAAATGCAAGATGCCCTGATACTTTCAGTTATTTACCTAACTGATAGTCATCTAAGCGAGTGGGAAAATAGATCATATATAGGCATTTCTACATGAGGATATGACACTACTTCCAAACTGGCTCTGGACTCGTTTGATCAGAAGATGTTTATTTATTTATGTATCATATTTCTACCCCACTCACGCTTGGTCAAAGGCACCCATGGTAGTTAACAACAAAAAGCCAAACAAAATAAATAAAATCCAAGTAATCAATAACATATACTAAAGTCATAACAACATATCCTATCATCAATAAACAGAAAAAATACAAATCATAAAAATTCATATATTGATTGATTATGTGCCATCAAGCTGATGTTGACTCTTAGTAACTACATACATACTGTAGATCTTCTCCAGGATGATCTGGTCCTTGCACCATTGACATGGCAATCAAGTCTATTCACCTTGCTGCTAGGTCTTCTCTTCATCTCTTTCTTTCCTAGAAACGCTAGAAACTTTTTAAGAGAGCAAGGTCTTTGCATAATGTGTCCAAAATATCATAATTTATGCCTAATCACTTATACCTTGAGTGAGAACTCTAGATTGATTTGTTCTATGATTCATTCGTTTGTCTTCTTGGCTATCCATGGTATTCCCTGAAGTCTTCTCTAACCCCAAAGTTCAAAAGGGACACTATTCTTTGTATCCTTCTTCAAAGTGCAACTTTCACTTCCATAGAACGTCACAGGGGAAACCATTGCCTGCATGATTCTGATCTTTGTAAATATAGGTACGTATCAGCTTCTGAATATCCTTTCCAAGACCTTCATTCCTATCTTACCACATGCTAGTCTGTGGCATACATCTTCATTGTGAATTCTAAGGCTGGTTGTTGTACCTGCCGTTATTAATCTGGACTTCTTTATATTTAATCAGAATCTTACTTTTTTCACTGTGCTCCCTGACTTTTATTACTAGAGCTTGCAAATTATTTGCATTTTCAGTTATCAGAGTAGTGTCATAGCATAGTGCAGGTTATTGATGTTTCTTCCTCCAATTTTAAACCGACACACATCTTGTTCCAATTGAACTCCCCTCAATATATATGCAACATGTAGGCTGAATAAATAAGGAGATAGTATGCACCCTTGACCCACTCCTTCACTGACCTGGAGCCAGTCTGTTTTACCCTGTCTTGTCCAGACTGCAGCTTTCTGCCCTGTCTATAGGTTTCTCGTGGGGTTAATAAGATGTTATGGAATTCCCATTTTCCTAAGACATTCCACAGTTTGAGCAACACAATTGAAGGCCTTTCTGTATTCACTGAAGCACATATTGACTTCTTTTTGGGTTTTTTTTTTTTTTTTTTGGCTTTCTCAATTATCCATCAAGCATCAGCAATAACATATGTTGTTTCTCAGCCTTTTCTAAAGGCAGATTAAACATCTGGCATCTCTTTTTCCCTGTAGAACTCTAATCTGCATTGGATGATCCTAAACATTTTGATAGCATGTGAAATTAAAAATATTGTATGATACTTTGCAGACTCTGTTAAGTCTCCTTTTTTTGGAATTGGAATGTAGATTGACATCTTCCAGTCTGTTGGCCACTGTGTTGTTTTTCATATATGCTGGCATAGTTTGGTTAGAACCTTTACAGATTTTTCTTCTGTTTGCCATATTTCTGTAGATATTCCATCGACCCTGTAGCCTTCTGACTTGGTAGTGACCAGAGTACTGATTTAATTTCATCTTCTAGTACTAGACGTTCTTCTAAATAAGGAATATCTTCTAGGGTATCTTGGATTTTGACATCTCTAATATATAGAATTTTAGTATACCCCTTCCATCTTAATTTAATCTTTTTTGAATTAGCTATTATCTGTCAATTGGCATCTTTTAGCATACCAGTTCAAGGTTGGAACCTCCTTCTGAGTCCAGAGATCTTTTGAAGACTTATTGTTTCCATGTTTGATGTCTTTACAGACGTTGTTGTAATACTGCTTTTGTGTCCTCTAGAGACATCACCTTGCCGACAAAGATCCACATAATCAAAGCTATGGTTTTTCCAGTAGTAATGTATGGCTGTGAGAGCTGGACCATAAAGAAGGCTGAGCATCAAAGAATTGAGGCCTTTGAATTGTGGCACTTAAGAGTCCCTTGGACTGCTGGGAGGTCAAACCAGTCAAAGGAAATCAACCCTGACTGCTCATTGGAAGGATTGATAATGAAGCTCAAGCTCAGATACTCTGGCCACCTAATGTGAAGAGAGGGCTCTTTGGAAAAGACCCTGATGCTGGGAAAGATTGAAGGCAAAAGGAAAAGAGGATGGCAGAGGATGAGATGGTTAGATAACATCACTGAAGCAATGAGCATGAAACTGAGCAACCTCAGGGAGGCAGTGAAGGACAGGAAGGCCTGGCGCAAAATGGTTCATGGGGTCACAAAGAGTCAGACATGACTTAATGACTGAACAACAACAACAGGTCAAACAGGTGGCTGAAACTTTTTGTTGAGTTACTTCCTCAGATCTTTACCTTTCTTGGCTTTGGCTTCTCTTCTCTTGGCAATTTCCACAGTTTCTTCTGACATCCAATTTGCTTTCTTCTGTTTCTTGATCTTTGACAGAGTCTTTTCACATTCATCCTTAATTTACCTCTTTAAATATAAGGGGTAAATTTCAGAAGGACTGATCTCTTGCCTAAGAGAACAGGAAACAGGTACAATTCTTGTCAATTTCAACATTGCACATTTTGATTGGAACACTGTGGCCTTGAAAGAGGCTGCTTTTTAAAGTGGAATTTCTGAAATCAGTGCTATTGCTTAGGACTTATTTCCCCCACTTCAGCCACTACATCAGAACACAACCATGGCTAGACAGAATGGAGAACATCCTTCACTGAAAACTGCTAGTATGTTATAGCTGCAGCTTTAGATTTATCTTAATTCATTTAATTACATTCACTAACCACCATCAGTGGTCAAAAGCTACTACCTGGGGAATGCAGAATCCTGTCTCAAGTGCCTGGTATCATATGAGCACTTGTCCAAAGACAATTATGGCAGGGTTTCACTATTGTGCCATAGTTTATTACGTCAGTATATTACTTTGCAGTTGATTAGGCAATTAGCGATAAGCATGATTTTCCTGCTTATCAGTGTTTGGGAAGTGTATCCAATGTTGTCTTTCCTTTGGAGTGAATTCTATGATGCAGACATTTACTTTTCAGCCACTTTTTCTCACCATTTCTTTTTCCATGGAGAACTAGCTAGGAAAAAAAAGGCAATTAATTGGATTTTGGCTTTTGCATGTTATGGTTGACAGGGTGAAATCAATTTAATGATATGCAGGATGGGGTCTTAATCCCATGGGGTCATTTTGGGTGTTCACAAGACACAATACCCCCTTCATCCTATAAATGTTAGCAGAGCCTTTATTTCTTGAGATCACTAAGATCAATTCCAAATTCTAATTAAACTCTCTCAATTACTTACAGGATATCTGTAGAATCTACACTAAGCACAATTAGCTAGATTCTTAGTGGCCCTAAGTTGGAGTCTGTACATCCAAAAGTAGATGAAAACTATACTGGGTGAACCTAGAAACATAATAAACAACCAAATAAATAAATATCTCTGCATGCCCACCTGCTTAAAAAATAATTCACAGATCTTCTAACCACAACTTCTGTAACAAGCATATGAAATAGAGCTCCTGATCATAAATAGTTTATCCAAAGTCTGCTCCCTAACAGATCTTTAACTAAACATATGATTTTTAAATCAAAACATATAGTGTTGGGCAAATTTATATGCCTGCACCATCTGTAATCAACTTTGGCCATACTTGTGAAGGCAAATTTTTGCATAGATTTCCTGTGTGTGCCTCCACACTGTTTGTGTCTAACAACCATGATATATGATTCAGTATCTTTCCCATAGAGCTTACTAAATTTGACTGAAACTGTGCTTCCCACATCACTTACCAAAAGCAGTCTAAGGCCATATTCCTTCCTTCTTTCTCTCTTTTGCACTATTTCTTGTTTTGCCTATTCCTTTCATTAATGCACTGTAATTAAGTAGGTAGGTAGATAAAACCCATAGAATCTTTTCTTTTTTCACATGTGATTTAATCAGCTTTAAGAGATGATTTTAAGAAAAGGCATTGTGAAAGCATGAATGATTTTGTTCCTACTGATTACCTGATTAGAAGTAGAGGTACAGTCCCCACCAAAGATTTCCTTGCACATTTTGTTTGTTTGTTAAATGTGACCATCCTTCTTCCAATTCATTATATCCGATTTCTTTATTTAGCAACTTTGCTCATAAGAATTTTTTTAATGCATTCCAGATGTTGGAATCTTGTTAAGCTTTCTGAATCACTGAAACTATCGTGAGTCTTTTATGCTATTGTCTTGGGGATTTAGCAAATATACCCATCAATTACTTAGTACCTTAATGTGTTTCTTATGCAAGCAATTCACTTTTCATTCAATTGCAGGTAATTGTCAAGGTCTTTTGATGCCACTTATGAATAGAAACACACTCTGGTTTACTGACTCTCAAACCATCGTTATTTCCACAAAGCAGTATCATTTCACAATGGCCTCTGATATTGCCTGTAAGCGTATGCAAGGAAGGAATGAAGTCTGGATGTGAACGCTGGATGTTTACAACCAGCTTTCCTTTTTTACAGAACTTTCTGGGATGATCCACTGACTACATATTATTCTATGGTCACTTGATTGGTTCAGGAAATGCCAGTAGAATAGACAAGCAAATAGGATACTTTTAGTGAGTGGGGCGATAGAGTGGGTGTCATGTATTTAATAGTTATGCACAGCCCCTTCTGAATTTTTCAATAAATTCTCTTATTCTCTCTTAGTGAGTGGCAGGGGAAAAAATCCTTCTTTCAAAGGGAGAAAAACTTTAAAAAAAAAAAAAAGTATGGTGCCAGACTTGGCATACCACTAATTGAATTTTAAAAATCTTAAAAATGGACTCGTTTGAAATAAGAGGTTGTTTCACTCATATAAACTGAAAAGAGAGTGATATCACATAATGAGAATCTCCCTCCTTGTTTGCAATGTCAGGCAGGCAGCAAAATGTGCGATTCCTGGCTGTGTTGTGACCCAGACGTGGCTAGAGTACATTTTCTCTGTGTCTGTTTTTTATTGTATTTTGGAAAAAGAAGAAAATAAAAGCTCACCTTTCCCCTTCTGATATCTACAGAATACGAACTATATAACATTCATTTCCTTCATTTGTCCTGATGAAAATTGATGGCCAACATTTTGTTATTGCAGCTTAATGAATCTGCTAATGGGAAGTATGAGCTTTTTAGTGGGAAATTATTGACCAACATGTGCTTAGGCAACTCAATTTTCTTTGCATTGTCAGACAAAGGTCCTTGCTGAAGATTAAATGGAGAGAAGTAGTTCAGGATTTATAGTTCCATACAGGAGTCTTTATCATTCCTACACAAGATGAGAAGCTACAATGTTTATGTTTTATTATAGCTGTGTCCTAGAAACTCACTTGCCAGAGTTCTTCCTTTGGCAGAAATTGATAAGCGAATACAATACTTTTGTATTTTATTTTATTTTATTTTATTTTATTTTATTTTATTTTATTTTACTTTGTTCTTGAAGAGATAGGTACCTTGTCTTACACCTTATATGGAGGGTTAAATCCACGGCTATGATCATGGCAGGGAGACTGTCCCTGGCATTCTACCTGAGATGCATTCCTTCCCCTGGTATTTTGTTCACAATCTAAATCTTGGGGTTTTGTTCAGGGCTTTTTTTCGGGGGGGGGGGATATTTCATTTATATGCTGCCTTTTTCAACACCCTCACCAAATACTAGATAACAAGACATATTATCTTCTGGTCTCAGTTTTTTTTTGTTTTCCTTCGCTTCCTTAACTTTATATTTTCTTTCTCAACTTAATAACCTTAAAACCAATGTATATATTATCTGTGATTCTTTCTCTCATCAGCCCAAGTTATGCCTTACCAACAGCACAATATATGAAGATACATATATCAGAGGATTAGAACCCTACTGGGTTTTGCAATTGCAAACTAGTGTGCATAACTGAATAAACTACAAAATGGTTAAGAAGTTGTCCAAGTCTGCACTAGTTTTGATAATTCATTTTCCACTTTTGAGTTTGTGCCTATCTATGCAGATACCCTTGCCATCCAGAGTTTTCTAAACTGACCTCTTCCTCTGAATATTTATGTTAACCTCTCCTGTTATGTTGTGTTTAATCCATTCTTACTGACAACTTGAAGTGTTTCAAAGTTGATTTCTGTGGTCAGTTCTAGGCCATTTCAATACTAATTTCCTATAAGTGAATCTCCCAAGAGATACAATAAAGTCTGGTGAAAGATTTTCAATTTTAGAATGTGATGTAGCTATTATGGGAGAACCATTTAAATTTTAAACTCATTTGCTATTTAGCAAAGCTTAAGAAAATTTACAGCAAAACTTGTAAGGCCTCCTCTGGGAGCCATGAAGAATAACTACTTCAGTTTCACAACAAGTTAAAATGTATGCCTTTTATCTGATGCTTAATATGGAGATGCTAGAAGGCACCTGAAAGACTTCAGTTCTCAGAAGGAGGCAAATTTCTTCCTGAATTGGTTCACTGTCACCCTGAACTTCTTTCCATATTTAGTCTCTCAGATGAGTTCTATCTGGATGCCTTTTTCAGTGCCTGTGCGCCTTATATTATTTTACCTATTTAAAGATGGAACTGATTATTGGTTTTAAAAGCCCCTTTGCAGACTCTCCTATCTACTGGGCATCATTGCTTTTTACATCAGTCATATCCTTTCTGTGACTCTGGCAACAATTCCATCAAGGCCACAATGGCTGCTTCTATTCCTAGCCTCGATCCTTTATCTTCCTCTTTTCAAGGAAAACGCTATTGCTATATGAACCAAGCAGGCAGCGTCTGTGATTAGACCAGGGAAAATTGGCAGCGACTGTGCAGTGAAAACATCTAAGAAAACAGTATATAATCCTGCAGTTGTGGCAAACTCTACCAAATGTTTCCTGAATGGGCTATTAGGTGAAATCTGTAGGATCCTTTCTTTAAATAGAGTTCAGTCAATATGAGCATTGATTGCCTGACTTAACTTCTCTTATTTCTCTCTGTGGCATTTCCCTGATACCCCACTGCATTGATCATAAGCTGTACATCATTTTCTCTCATTGAAAGAGGCAATTTAACAGACCTTCTCTTTAGCCACCATAGATACTAGCTGGACAAGAATGGAGGAAGGTAGTAATTATGGAACTGGTTCCTAAAGGTAGTACAGCTGCCCTCCAGGCTTCCTACTGACAACTAATAACTTGTTTACCTGGGCATCTGCCAAGTCAAAATTCAGGACTCAACTGCTTTCATGTTCATTCCCATGGTAAACAATATAGTTTATTCTGATTCACTTGCATTCTGAATTTTCTGGACTCAGAAGTAGAGTTGGGTTTGGTTAGTATTTGTATGGGAGACCTCCAGGAAATTCCAAGGCTGTAGTCTAGACTGGGAAGTCAAAGTAAACAAAAAATAATACTAAATTCTGGAAGACAAGCCACTTTTTATCATGGCCAATAAAACTACATATACTTGTTCATGAAGTCACCAGGAATCAATCATGAAAGAGACATGGCTTTACTGTCTATTGCTTTATTGTCTTTATTGCAAACTCTTCTATGCATTACTTTGGGCTCTCTTGAAAGATAAAATTGTTGCTATATTAATAATAGGCAGAAGCGGCATGGTTTTACGCATTTGTTAAAATTATTCAATAAAGCACTTGTATGCAAACGTGTGTAAATTCTTATGCTCCTGAAATATTGCAAGCAGAGGCAGAAAACAGCTGAAATGTATATGCACTTCAAAAATATGTGTCTGAAATCATAGAAAGTAAAGGATTTACTTCCAGGCTCAGTATACAAGGCTCTTATTTTATTTGTTTGTTTTATTTCTTTGATTTATATAGCCATCCATCTCACAATACTGACTTTGGACTGCTTACAACATTTAAAAACAATGAAAAAAATTCATATATAAAACATATACAATAGCTGAGGACCCAGAGCAAACTAAGTAAATAACAGCCATATCATGGGCTGTAACTAATACTCGGACCCCCATTCCTGGGATCATGTCTAAGCAGCCTTCCAAAGAGTTGGCAGGGTGGGGGCCAATCTAATCTCAGTGGAGATAGGACACCAAAGAGCAGGTACAGCCACCTGGGTCCCTCAAGATGACATTATTTGACTGATGAAACCCGGAGCATGCCTTCCTTTTTGGATCTAAAGGGATGGGTAGAAACAACTGGGCTGAAGTGGTCCCACAAATAAGCTGCCCCTATGCCATGAAGGACTTTATAGGTGACAACCAGCATCTTGAATTGCACCTGGAAACACACTAGAAACCAGTGAAGCTTATAGAGCAGAGGTTTAACATGTGCAGACCAAGGCACATTGATAACTGGCTGCACTGCCACATTGTGCAATAGCTGTAGCTTTTAGTTGCTCTTCAAGGACATCCCCCTGTAAAGCAGATTGCAGTAATCTACTCAGGAGGTGACTAATACATGAGTGACTGTGAGCAGAACTGCGTGGTCCAGGAAAGGGTGCAACTAGTGCACAAGGCAAAGTTGTGCAAAAGCCCTCCTGACTGCAACTGCCACTTGCAATTTAAGAGGAGCTGTAAGTCCAGGAGAACCTCCAAATTACACATTGGCTCTGTTCAAGGTAGTACAATCCCATTCAGTACAAGAGTTGGAAAATCCTTCAATCCAGGGAGCCTTAAAACCCAAAACCACTTGGTCTTGCTGGGGTGAAGCTGAAACTTACTGTTCCCCATCTAAACTCTCACAGCCTCCAGACACCAAAACAGAGCCTCCACTGCATTGCATGATTGGGCATGGTGGAGATATAAAGCTGGATATCATCACCATACTGATGATACCTCACCCCATACCATCAGATGTCCTCACCCAGAAATTTCAGGTCAATATTAAACAGGAGTTTGGACAGCACCCCACAAAGCAAAGACTGTGGACTAGATTTCTCCCTCCCCCCCCAACACCAACTGGAACTGACTCCAGAGGAAGAGAAGAATCAGCATACACTATGCCCCCCCATTCCTAACTGATGTAGCTGGCCCAGAAGGATACCATGATTAATTGTATCAAAGGTGCTGAGAGGTCAAAGAGAGCAAGGATGGATGCACCACCCCCATCCTACTCATGTCAGAGGTCATCCACAAGCATGATCAATGCAGTTTTGGTCCCATATCTAGGTCTGAAATACGATTGAAGTGAGGACAGATAATCCGCCTCCTCCAGAGTTCTTTAAAACTGCAGTGTGACCAACTTTTCATCAACCTTCCCTAAAAAAATAGAAATGGAACAAAAAAAGTTGATTAACATGGTCAGATCCAGCAATGGTTTGTTGGATAGATAATCAAACTACCTGCTCTCTTAAGGAAGAATTCACCACATTAAAAATTCCATTTACAGAGATATATCTTTGGGTTTTTTTCATATATTTGCTTACATTCTGGGGGTTTTTTTCCCCTAATTTCTGAACATATTATACAGATATTAAGGTTTTTTCCCCACATCTTTAAATAATAGTTTTTTCCCCCTTTGCAACAGCCAGTCTGTATTCTAGCTTGATAAATACCATTAAAGCAGAGTAGATATCTAAGCATACTTTAGTTTCTCTACATTTAAATTATTAAGTCTCAGTGACAGGTATTTTATGTAATTATTGACAGACCAGAATCTGGCAACAGGTACTATGACATAAATATTAAGGGCGTCATTTCATACCTCTTGAAAAAGGCAGAAATATTTTAGTAACTCTCTGCCACATTGACTATTTGTCAGAAAAGCAATCTAATTTAACCATGATCTTGGTTATAATACATGCCTTCAAAGGTCGACTACAAAATGAGATTTCTCCAGAAATTGAGAATTTAAGCAATGGCCTTAACACTTCAGCAACTTCATTCTACTGGATCAAAATTATTTCAGTGAGGAAAGGGAATCTGTAAACTTCTAGTTTTTTTGAAACTATAACTTCCAGCATTCCTCACTGTTGACAATGCTAGCTGTGAGTGATAGTTCAGTAACATTTGGAGGGTCACAGACTTGTCAGCCATATTGTAGCATCTATTGCTACAATGCCCTTAACCCAGGGAAGACAGAGCTATGCATTAATAATACTCTGGTCAGGAAAAGCCTTCTCGGAAACTCAGATTGAAGCTGACACTAATTCTGAATTCTATAATTAGGAATGTGATGGTTCTAAATAGCAGGTCCACTGCTTCAAAGTCTATTCCAATGGGTCATGTAGAGGCAGTCACAGGTTTGTGGGAAAAGATAAGAACATAAGAGCAGCCTTGCTGGTCATCTTAGTCCAACATGTTCTCTCAGAGGTCACCTAGATGCCTCTGGGATGCTTTCTGTAGGAGATAGACATATTCTTCTCCCACTGTTGTTTCTCTACAGCTGATATATGAAGGCATGGAGTCCTCAGTTTGGAAGTAAAATTGAGACTTTTAGACCAGTGTTGTCCGAACTTGGCCACTTTAAGATGAGTGGACTTCAACTCCCAGAATTCCCCAGCCAGGATGGCTGGCTGGGGAATTCGGGGAGTTGAAGTCCACTCATCTTAAAGTGGCCAAGTTCGGACAACACTGCTTTTAGACTAAATAACTCTTAATAGATTTGTATTAGATAAATTCTCTACAGAAGAACTTATGCAGTTCCCTTTTAAAATCTTCCAAGTTTGAGCCTTGTAGTTTCAGAGTGAGAAAAACTTGGTCTCATTCCACTTTCTCCATGCCATGCATGATTTTATATACCTCATGAGAATTTGTCCTCCCTCACTTGCCTTTTCTCTATGTTAGACTCCCAAACATTCTCCTTTTTTTCTTGTAGGGAAGGTGTTCATGCCCCTGATAATTTTGGTTGTTCTATTCTGTATTTTCTCCAGATTTATTATATCCTCTTTCAGTTATGGCAGCCAGAACTGTACACAGCACTCCAGGTGTAGACATACCATAGATCTGTGTAAGGACACTACAATGTTGGCATTTTTATTTTCAGTGCTCACTGGAAGATGCAGCCACTTTAAAGTGTTGTAGACAGGTGCTCTGGTGGAGCCCTGGAATGTTCCAAAACATTTGAGGGGAATTAAATCCAAAGCACTGAACAGCCCTAATTCTTAGACTGAGCTTACTCTCTCCTTGAAGTTACCATATTACTAGATAACATAGTGGCATCCTGTTGCAGCTAGAGCTCAGGTGCTATGGGAAGGAGAGCTTTCTTCTGCTCTTTGCCCTCAGCCTTACTAAATAAAGTAACTTTGGGTGTCCCCCCCCCCCCAGAAACTGATCTGTTCTCAAAAGGTTGTGGCTGAATTTTAGACCCCATGCTTTGCATGCCGAAACTCCCAGTTTCAGTCCTCAGTTACTCCAACTACAGAATCTTTAACTCTGGAAAGTCACAGAATACAACACTGAGCTAGGTAGTGACGTCTGTCAGTATAGTTTCATATATTCCTACACCCTTCCCTTTTTCTCTGGCTGGATAAATTATTTCATCTATTTCTATTTTCCACAATGCCTTTGACCTTGTTTTATTCTAAGGATGACACCTTGAGCAAAGAATCCTCAAAGAATCACAAGATGAACATAAAGCCAGAATAAGTTATAATACTGATTATGTAGCATGTATTGGGCTTATTCACCCATCCCATTTTTCTTGTAAGTTCAGGTGATTACTTCCATGTGTATGAAGAGTTTGCAGATTGTACCATAGATTATTATTTCACCCGGTATCATAGAAAACATAATGCTTTCACAGCAGCAGCTGCCAGTGACCATGTGAGACCTAATCAAACAGGTTTCAAAGCTTGAGAGATACATATGAGTGATGGCATCCCAAGTAATTACTCATTATACTGTAAATATGATATGGATAATCCAATAGTAGTCATTCTGTGTTTTATTTGTTATTTATTTATTTGTTTGTTTGACTTGTATAGTCACCCATCTTATGCACCATAACCTTGGGTAGCTTATGAACAGCAATAACAACAGCAAAAAAAAAAAAAAAAAAATTCCCAGCAAAACTTGTACAATGATGTGATCATACAAATGCTGCAAGTTTTGTATGTGTGTCAGACATTAGTACTCTAATATGCAATGGTGGCATTTGTGTGATGATGCCACCGCTAGTATGTAGTTTGGTGTCATTCTGTAGATGCCACTGATGGACTATTTCTATGCTGGTTTCTACTGTTTTTAGGATATTTTGTAGTGAGATGCAATACAGAATACAATGGAATTACAGAATGTATTGTCGAAGGCTTTCACGACCAGTATACGATGGCTGGTGTGGGTCTTCCGGGCTGTGTGGCCGTGTTCTGGAAGTTTTGTTTCCTAACGTTTTGCCAGCACCTGTGACTGGCATCTTCAGAGTGCAGGAGCACAGACAGGAGCAGTTCTCTCTGTGCCCTCTGAAGATGCCAGTCACAGGTGCTGGCGAAACGTTAGGAAACAAAACTTCCAGAACACGGCCACACAGCCCGGAAGACCCACACCAGCCATCGAATTACAGAATATTTAAGTGGGAAGTGAATCTAGTTCAATTCGATCCTCATTGCAGAATCCACTAAAAAAATTATTCAGTCCATTTGAAGACTGGGGAGTTCACCTTTGCTCTTGCAGACTATTTCACTGCTTAACAGAACTTACCATCAGTAAATTCTTCCTAACATTATATATGAATCTTCTTATTTCAACCTATTGACCTTTGTCTTTCTTTTGATTTCAACAAAGATCAGGTCTTTCCCTCTTGCATATGACTGTTGTTTAGATATTTATTGACTGTTTGTTTTATAGGGCTTCATGTCCAGAATTCTTATCATCTGTTAACACTCATCTGAACTCATTCCAGCTTCTCTACCTCCCTTTTAAAGTTCAGAGCTCAGAAGTAGATACAGTGCTGCAAGTATAATCCAACCAGAGAGAATACCATATGGTAAGGTATTACTTCCCATGTTTTGGTTATAATGCTTCTGTTAATACAGCCCAAGATTGCATTGACCTTTTGAGCTATTTGTCTTCTACAGCACTGCTTGGTCATGTTTATCTAGTGGTCCAGTAGTACTCTTAGATGTTTCTCACATGGCATTGCATTTGATTTTTCCTATCGAAATGTAAGAGGTTACACTTTACACAGCTGAAAACAATCCTGTTGGATTTAGCCCAATGTTCCAGCATGCTGAGGTCTCTTTGAATAGTGATTTTGTCACCCTAACTTGGTGTTACCTGCAAATTTATGATTTATTGAAATTAAAGTATTCTATATCCACAACATTCCAGAAATAAGGTTAATTATTTCTTAGTTGTTAAAAATTGTTCTTGAAACACTGGCTCTTGATAGTAGAAGCATTATTTTGGAAATGCTCAGAGACATATTGCTTGAAAATATGTTCTTGTACCTTACCCAACATGGAGATAAACTAACTGGTCTGTACTTAGTTTTCTTTCTTCCTTTTCTTTGAATCCTGGAACTATGTTCTTCTGGCATGTGTGTATATGCACTCATATACATGTAAACCTTAAACACATTTGGTATATTAATTAATTATTGTCTTTGTTTAGAGAATATGACCAACCAGGCCAATTCAGTAATTTAATGAAGGGTAAAGGAAACAATTTCTACCTGATATTGACAGTCCCTACATTTAACTCATTCTCTCTCACCGCTTTCCATCTCACACTTCTGCTGCCCCCTCTTTCCTTCTCCTTCTCCAACTCATTCTGTTACAATCTGTGATGTTCAGAGTTGAACTCAGCTACTCAAACTTAACCCCATTTGCCTCTGCCTTAATGTGCTATAATATTTTCTGTTTCTATTTAAAAATAATGGGATTTAGACCGGTGTTTCCCAATCTTGGTAATTTCCAGATGTGTGGGTGAATTCCCTGAAATTCCAGCCAGTATGAACATTGCTGAGAATTGTGTCAGTTAAAGTCCACACATCTGGAAGTTTCCAGGCTGGAAAACACTGATTTAAACAGCAAACCAAAGTACTGGTTAAATAAAATTGAAGTTCCCAATTCTTCCCAATTCGATTTATTCCTGAAATCAGAAAGGAGAAATCTACGGCTTCCAAATATGGGGTTCTTGATTGTGATAATTGTGATAATGATCATGATTGCACCTTTTGGCAACATTATCCCCAGGAATCATTTCCAAAATGATTGGGTTATATATTTAGTAAGGGATGAAACCATAATAGACTTGGGTGCCATTACAATCTTTAAGGTAGGATTATCTTCAAATAACTGTATATTGAACAGAAGAAGGATAACTGCTGAAGTTTTTCTTAGTTAATTTTTGTTCAGTGTAGACAAAAGCACATCCACCTTTTGTAGTGATATATTTCTGTAACAATGATGCAGTGTCCTCCCTTTGTTAATTAAATATTTGCAGTAACTTTGTAGGTGTGCTACATAAAACCGTATATTAAAAAGCAGACCCCTTTCTTCTGGGGCACAGAGCCATTTTTGACATGTATCACTACAGATGCTAGAAATATCTGTACATTTGTCAGTTAGCATCTGATCTTTTGACAAAGTTAACAAGTCATACACTACAGGAATTGAGACAGTTTGGTAAAATGTCTCTGTGATTTATTTTTGCTTCCCAGTCCCCAAGAGCAGGTTTCCCAAGATTCATAGACTTGACCTGCTCTGTCACAGCCACATTTGTTGCCAAGAGCTATGGCATGATAAAAAATGTTGTACAAAATACGTTGACTCTGTTCCGTTAGACCTGTGGTCACACGCAGTGATTAAACCGTTTGGCCTCCAAACCAAAAGGAACCTCTTAGATTTTGTCAGCTGAAAAACCTCCCATCCATTGTGCAAAAACAACCAAGAAAAGCAAATATCTTCAGAGAGAAGCTCAATTATTTTTATTTTTTAAAAGAAGAGAGAGAGAAAGACCCCTTTGACAAATTGCCAACAACTTAATATAAACAGAAACATGTGCCCATGTCAATTTAGTTTGTGGAGATATTGTTCTTCACAGCTAAAAATGTGCTATGAAGTTAATTAATTGTGTTAAAATGGAATGACTGGATGCAATCCCTGTAGCTATGAAGATACAAACAGTATAGTAGCATATTTTTCACATATTCTTATAAAAATAAAAATGAACTTCAAGTCCTTGAATATTTACTGATTTAAACTTCCTTCAGTTGAAATAAGTGGCATAACTTCCTTGATTGGGTTGACATATGTTTAAAAAAATGGTTCTTATAATGCAGTAACAAAGCTATTTCCATTAGTTTTGGCTGCATTTCTTATGCTTAGAGAGGAGTCTGCTCCGTTGACTAGTGCAGCTTAAAAGAAACTATGGTGGATTATGCTGTTATGCTACGATGAAAAAAAAAAACTTATCTTTGCTATCTACTGCAAAATATTTGATAGATTTCTTTTTGTGTGTGTGTTTTTGTTTCTAAAACTGTTGTATAATCCTAAAATGTGCTCATGTTAATTCTGCCTGAATTAGAGGTTTAATGAAAATGAAAGACAATAAATGGTAAGAGAAGCAGGTATAAATTCTTGTGTTGGTAGCTAGAGGAACTCTGGCCGGATAAATACATTAATAGTTAATTTACCATACTGGCAGAGATTTGAAAATTAATTGCTGAGAGTTATTAAATTGCATTGTACGAGACCATCTTACTAACTGTTCTTCCATTCTATTAGCTTAAAGCAGAATTGTTTACTATCATCAATTGCTTTTAACTTATTGAATTCTGGAATTGTTGTTCTCTGCCCAGAGTTCATATGGATTGGAGGTATCTATGAATATTATAAACAAGCAAAGGAAGAAATAAAATTGCATACTAGAGCTGTACAAATCTTCAAAAAGGCATTTCACTTCAATTAAATTTCAACAAAGTTCCCTTCAAAGCAAAGTGACAAAACCAACCAACTTTTAAAGGTCAGGGAGTAGTAAAAGATCTGCTTCAGTTTGATCCAATAAGTGTGACTTCTGGACAAGTGGAAGGGTTTCAGCAGATGCACACCAGCCATTCTTATTGTGGTGGAGCATATCACCTCCACACAACTCTAGAGGTTGCTGCCATACCAAAAGTTCAATTTATTGTTATATGTCTGAATTGGACTAGGATGTCCCTAGCAAACTGCAATCATGTCAGAATGACAGTATAATACAGATAAGTGTGTGATGTCATCAAATGACAAACATGGAAATGACAATAAATATAATCAATATTTATACTACTGAGCTTAAACCAGAAGAAGTTTCGTGTTTCTTCTATACATGACTATAAACGGACTCATGAAGCTCTGGCATTAGTCCTGAACAGGGTCATGCAAAACTTTCAGTTTGATAAAGCTTTTTATCAAATTACCTCTAAAAGTAGATCTACAGCCTGAAGAAGGGCTTTGCTTTGAACCTCCAAATTCAACTAGGTAACTGCAAAGTGCTACACATCCTTTGGAAGCACTTCACAGATTCAATGGCTTTTCTACTGCCACTGCAAAATGTGGAAGCTTCATTTCTGTGTACTGAGAATGTAGAGGGAACTTAGTGGTGTGTAAGGTTCTCTGACATTGATGTGACCAGCTGGCCAATGAGATTTATCACCTATCAAACTTGGCTTATCAAAGCTTTTGTGGTGGCAAGACTAACACTGCTTTGGGTTTCTTTCTCTCTCTCAGCTCTCAGCCACAGGCCTTGATGGGTCTCTCTCATGTGCTAATGGAATGATATATTTCTGTGCTGATACAGCCAACACAATTAAGAGCTCAACTCAGCTCTTAGCACTTTGAATATATGCCCAAAGCAGAAGGCACTTTGGGGTCAGACCTCACTGTTCAATTCTGCTTGGATGGAGGAAGTTTAAGTTTCTTGAAAATTAGTACTTGTGTGCCTAGCTACAGTAGATGCTGGCCTAAATAGCTGTTGTTAGGAATAAGGGATAGCAAGACTACAAATGCCACCCATTCTGGGCCAACCTCTTTCTTTATCACCTGATCTCTGTGCCAGCCTGCTTCTGCGGCTTCGGCTAATTAACAATATAGTATTGCAAGTAAGCCATAGCCCTCATAATGAAATCCTGCCCAGGCTGGTCAGCTCTCCTATCACCCCACAAAACCTAGTGATCAAAGGCAACAGAATATTACCCTGTAAGTTCAAGTCAAAGCTCTTCTGAGTCATGTCCAGGAGAGGCAGGTCAGGTCTGCCAATGTTTCTTGCCCAGCCTGGCATCCCTCCAAAGCCAGTGATGGGAGGGAATCTTCCTAGGATGGTCCATGTTTGCCAGCCAGCTCTGCCAGTGTGGCTATCAGAGGCAGCAAAGCCTATCAGGCTGCAAGGGCAAGTTAGTGCTCTTTCTTTCCAATCATGCCATCCCTGAAATCTCAGAAAAGTACGTGGAAAGTAAGAGCAAAACCCATATTAAATGGGTTTTGAAAGTTTTTAAACTTGGCACCAAATTCTTGCTGCCCTTGTTTAATATAGTGTAGTCTTTTCTAGACAATTTGGAGATTGCTGTGCTGCTCTTCCCTTATACCTGCTATTTCTGCCTTAAGAGATGAACAGGGGGAATATTTTAAAAAGGTATTAAGGTGAATGCTTGACGATATCCAGGTTAAATTAGCCAGGATTAATGTCCCCTGAAAAGAGGCTGCCATCTGTGCTCTCTTCATCCTATCTTGACGAAAAATGAAGCACTGCAGGTGTTTTGATGCTTTCTCATTACAGCCTATGAGTGAATCTTTCTTTTTTTAATTGAATCTTGAATCAAACTGGTTTGCTCTTAATCTCAGATCAGAACATCAGATCTTGGTTCTCCATTTTCAATCAAATAAGGGCTGAGCTGAAGTCCTGAAGCTGATGTTTGAAGTGAAGACTGAAGCTAGACATCTGGGAACAGAAAACGTAGAAGTTATATTATATGACGGATTCTGCTGTGGAGCTACAGCCAAAAAGTAGCTCAGGAAAACCTTAGAAGGAGACTTACAATGTTACAGAGTGCAGTAGATCAAGATGGTAACATTTATATTGCATCTGGCTGCTTATTTCTGGTCTCGCTTCATAATATATACTTATATTAGCTTCCCTTGGATTAACTTCCCTCTCTTTCTGACTAGCATAAATATATACACATATATGCCATTTTGGGGTTAGCAACTTTATGCAGAAAAAGAAAAGGAGTAAGAAATAGTAAACCAAAGAAATTAAGGCCCAAGATAAGAAAAGGGGGGGGGGGAAGCAAAAACAAGGTTTCTACCAACACCATTAACTAAACCTTTCCATATTTTCTATCCTTGAAAATTATCCTTGTTTCTACCATTTACCTACACCTCCTTCATACACTGCCTTTTATTCTTTCACCTTCTCAATTTTGTTTTCTTGACAATCTCATCCAATTTCCATCCAACCACAACTTTCTCAGCTGTGTAACAAATGTAAATTCTATTTATACTGCAGTTTTTAAATTCTTCCACATTTCTCCCACCTTGTCCATATAAAGGGCTAGAAGTTACTTTCTTTGGGGCAGGAAGAGCGATTTCCATGAGTTGCTTGTTTTGATGGTGGCCAAATCTGGTGTCAGGCTCTTTGAACATGGGAGACTAGTTTTTACACCTAAAAATCACTTCCATGTAGCCAAGTAAGCAGATATTCACTTTTATACAGACCTATTTTTTTACTTCTTTCAGCATTCATTCCTCACAACAGATCACATATTACCCATTACATTTCTAGCAGTATTTGCATCTTAAAACTTCTCCCTTCATTTTCCCAACTTTAGTAAACATTCTGTTAAGGTATACAAATTCTTCTATTTGCTCTAGCTTTTGACCATTATTAATATGTTATAGTCATTCACTTAATTTTTCCTGTCAGACAGAGGTACCTTGATCTTTGAGACATAAATTTTCAATCCATGTTTTTTGTTGCAACATACAATGTATTGAAAATTTGCTGCAAATCAGACAGGTTCTCAGCCAATAATATGGCATTATCTGCATTCAAAAATACATGCACATTAAAAAATGCATGCATATTCATGTCCCCGACCAATACACCACTAGCATCACCACAAATATTCCTTATAAATTCATGCAGAAATGTGTTAAACAACCAGGGGCATATCAAACATCCTTATTTCATTCCTCATCAGTGTCAAACTGATTATTTTTTATTTTATTTTTTACAAACATTTATTTTTTACACATTTTATTTCTGCCATATTAACATTATTCTTATCATTTCCATTGTACTATCATTAACATTAACGTTAATCTTATCACATTCAGCAACCAACCTTAACCTCCACCTAAGATGTTCCATCATTCAAGCCATTTGCTTTATTATATCTTTTCTCTAAATCAACAGATACACAATAGACTTCTCCCCCACATTCCTTCATTTCTCAGTTAAGCTGCTGAAGAGAAAAAATCTGAACAAACTTTGTCCTGAGTAAAATAATTTCTTATCAAAAGTACCTGCCAGTTTGGGCATATTTTGGCAAGTCCACCACAGGCACAATCAAAACTCAGTTTTACCCTGCGTGTGCTTATATCATTCTATACAGCTAGGATCCCTCATCTAAGAACAACTTTGCAAGCCAACATACTGTTGCCTGCACTCCAGCAATTAGGTTCTACATACAGTGTGCTCACATACACTCAGGATCCTCTTAAGAACTGGCTTCACTGAGTGTGCTTTCTCCTGAAATGCATTGCTGCTTGATTGCTGCTTCATTTGGGTGACAGCAAAAGGGTTGATTTCCTTAAAGGAAATCAACCCTGATTGCTCATTGGAAGGATCGATAATGAAGCTCAAGCTCAGATATTTTGGTCACCTAATGCGAAGAGAGATCTCTTTGGAGAAGACCCTGATGCTGGGAAAGATTGAAGGCAAAAGGAGAAGAGGACGGCAGAGGATGAGATGGTTAGATAGCATCACTGAAGCAATGAGCATGAAACTGAGCAAACTCAGGGAGGCAGTGAAGGACAGGAAGGCCTGGCGCAATATGGTTCATGGGGTCACGAAGAGTCGGACACGACTTAACGACTAAACAACAAATAATCTGTCCAAGGCAGGCTGAATGTCTTCCAGAGTTTGGGAATGTTTCAACAATACTCTTGAAATAAAACTCAAGACATTGGTTATCATCTTAAAGACCCAAACCACCTTTCTGGAGCATGTAACTAAGCAAATGGAAGAGAACATAGCTCTAGTGCAGACTTGATCAATACATATCTCTCAGAATTCAGTGGATTCTCATCCCAACACACCCAGATTGATGGAAACTGTGGTAGTTTACTTGCAAGAAGTTCTATCTTACCTGATCCCATAGTATTGACTTCCTGAAACCTTGGAATCAGCGCTATTACTTCTAAAATGCAATGTGCATGCATTCCTATGGCAGTTATGAGCAAAAAAGTCTTCTAGTGTATTATGTATGTTTGTTTGTTTAATCACTTTAAAGGCACACACTCACTAATGACTTTGGGCAGCTTACAAGGGTTAAAAACAATTAAGAGCAGGCTTTGAAAAAAAAAAGCGATTAAAAAAATGACCACACCAGGAAGGAGGAATAAACTCTAATACCCCAGGATAGCAGGTTTACACATTGTGGTTAACTGATACCTGTGGCAAGAGCCAGGTCTAATACCCTCTGAGAGAGGGGTGTAAGGATTTAATATTACTTGTTGCGGAAATTAACATGGCAGCCAGAACTGTAGTCATTAAGAAGCCATCACCCATCTAGGAAGGCCAGAAAAATTATCTCCAAACTCTGGAGATAAAGATGACCTTGTTTTCTTCAGCCAAACTTATCTGGGAAACTGCTTCAGGCACTTTCCTCCTCCTCCTCCTCTTTTAGGAAGAGTTGCAGAGTACAAACATACCAGCTCTTCACAATTCTCTGCTTAAAAACCCATCCAGTTCTATTTTCTTTCTGCCATGTTAAAATCAAAATGGGATTAGTGTACTAGTAAGTAGAAAGACATTTACAGACATAGTAAGTAAAAAGAGTAACACTATGTTCCTTAATTTGCTTACTTCACATTAGCCTTGTAAACTTCAATGGGACTATTTTGGACAAAAGCACATGAATGACTCATTTATCACTTCAGTGTATTTAAGTCTTTGGTATGATTAGAAATTAGACTTTCAGAACAACCAAATCATTTTATTTTGCTATGTACTGAATATTTCTGCTTCAATTCAATAATTGCTTGCCATTGTTTCTGGTTAAGATTTCCAAAATCAATTCTGTAAGTAAATTTGCATATGATAAATAACATGAAGGGGTTTTGTTGTTGCTGCTGCTGTTATTGCTGCCTAGTGCACATTATTGATGTGTCTTCCTCCAGTTTTAAAACCACTCTCATCTTCTTCCAATCCAGCTTCACTTAACATACATTCAGCATATCAGTTGAATAAATAAGGGGACAGTATACAGCCTTCTCTCATTCCTTTACCAACCTGGACCCAGTCTGTTTTCCAAGATTCTGCCCATATTGTGCCTTCCTGACCTGTATATAAGTTTTGCATGAGGACAATGAGATGTTCTGGGATTTCCATTTTTCTAAGCAGATACCACAGCTTGATATGATCATCACAATCAAAGGCTTTTCTACAGTCAATGAAGTACATTCTTTTTGGTATTATTTGACTTTCTCAATTGCACATCAGCAATAATGCCTCATGTTTCTCAGCTTTTTCTAAAGCCAGCCTGAACATCTGGAATCTCTCCTTCCATGAAGAGCTCTAGTCTGCATAGGATGATCCTAAGCATTATTTTGCTAGCATGTGAAATTAAGAACAACGTACAATACACACTCGCTTAAGTCTCCTTCCTTGGTATTGGTATGTAGGCTGATCTCTTCCAATCTGTTGGCTGCTCCAGATTTGCTGCATAACTTGTTTAGAACCTTTACTGATTCTTCTTCTGTTGCTTGCACATATTTTTGTGGATATTTCATCAATTTCTGTAGTCTTCCGACTTGGTAATGATTAGAGTGCTGATCTAACTTCATCTTCTAGTACTAGACTTCTCGTAAATAGGGAATATCTTTTAAAGTGTGACATCTTTACTAACAGAATTTCAGTATACTTCTTCCATCTTTGTTTGATCTTTATATATATATATATATATATATATATATATATTATTGGGGTTTTTAAATTACAAAGTTAAAAGTTAGAAATGAAAAAGAAAATTGAAAATACAAATTATAAAGAAAAGGAAAAGAAAAGGTGAGATAAAATAAAAGAAAAAGAAAAAAGATATGAAAAATAGATAACTTCCAATCTATCTCTGGGCTTAGGAATAATAAGAGTATCATAAGTGCTAGTTTTTAATGCATTAAGTAGGAATAATTCTTTGTCAAAACATATCCCATTACATTTATAATCTAATCTTCAAATCCCCATGTAAGCTTTGACCTGCCTGCATTTTGCAAATACAGTGGAACCTCGGGTTACGAACACTTCTGTTAATGAACTTTTCGGGTTACGACCAGCTCCGGCCGCAAAATTTTGCCTCGGTTTGTGAACTCTGCCTCGGGGTACGAACAGGATACGCGGCCATTTTCCCTCCTGTGACACAGTCTGCGGCCATTTTTCCGCCCCTGACACATGGTCGTAGGGAGGGGGACTCTCCCTCCAAGCAGTAGCCGCCTCCCTGTCCTCCACGCCAGAATGGATTAACGGTAATTACGTTGAACCTTATGGGGAAATTTGCTTTGGGTTGCGACCAATTCGGGCTGTGACCAGAGTCACGGAACGAATTAAGTTCGTAACCCGAGGTACCACTATAGTCCATCAATGGTTTCCATTCTTTAAGGTAATAATTATTTGAGTTTTCTTTTAATAAGCAAGTTGTTTGATCTTCTTTGAAACAATCCCAATCCATTTCAATTCACTGATGCCTAAGATGTCAATTCATAGTTGTTTCATTTCATCTTTCACTGTGTTGAACTTTTCCATGTTCATGTTTCTTACATTCCATGTTCCTACTGTAATTCTGTCTTTGTAGCTTCAGGTTTTCTTTTCCTGTATGACAACATCAGCAACCAGAGCTCCCGAAGGCTTTAATTCAACCACGTTATATATATTTTAATCTTTAGTACTCCAAAAGTTCCTCAGCTCTTCCTATGTAGTTTGTGGAGGGCCATCTGACCTGAGAGGCCCATCATCTAGCACTATATCATCAACCATTTTATATTTTCTATCTATGTGGTTTTCTTGGTAAAAGCAAAAACAAAAAACCAGGAGTGATTTACCACTGCCTTCTCCCACACACTATGAATTGATGCCTTTGCCATTGTCACTAAAATGATCTTCCTCCTCCAGTATCTTCCTATATTGCTACTGCCCGATGTAGGTGCCTGCTTGCTTTAGCTGGGCAGCTGGGATGACTTTCATGTCTAGGATGATCCTGCCGAAAATATATATTCTTGCAATACACACCTGGAGTCCTTTGTTTGTATGTATTTACACAGTATTTGATGAATTGAACATTTTATGAGGATCTATATCATTATTCACAAGAATTCACATGACATTTTATAATGGGCAGCATTACTTAATCTTTTACTCCTAAACACATTCCAACATTTTATCTGAAAGTAGAAATCAAAGTCTGGATTTCAAGGCTCCTCTCCCCATACCACTTACCCTTCATGGTCATCCTCTCCTTGAGCTCATTAAGATGTTTTTGGACAGAACTATTGCTTTGTATTTTCCTTTGAAAATACAAGATAAGATACTTATCTAGCTTGGGAAAAGGAACCTTTATATTGTATAAATACATAGATGATTTCTGTAGCCCATTTACACTATGTGACTTATGCGAATGCCTGTGGTTTGCCCATATTTCATTCTCATTCAATCAATGGAATTTCTTTTGTGTGTGTGTTGTACATGTATGTAGGTACACAAGAGGAAAAGAGTGTTTAATTATCAAGAAAATCCCACCAATTTTCTAGTAATCCCCATCATAAAACATTAGAGTCACTTCACAGATGATACATAAAAGAGCACGTTTTGTACAGCAGTCAGGATTTTGCAGACCCATATTGAAAATCCCCACTCAAATACTGCTTTTCGTTGGGTGATTTTAAGCCAGTTACTGTTTTTCCCCACCATATATTTTTATCATGAGGATAACATGGTGGCATAAATTACAAATGACCTTCAAGTGGCAAGACTAGAAATAAAATAACAAATGTTGAACTCTGCATGCAAAACTCCAATGTAACAAACATTTCTCAATTGCAAGTACTTTATAGAAGGTGCAAAATGTCCTACCATTCATGAATATGAATTTTCTCTTAATGGATTGCCTCTGAATCTTAAATATATCTCTTGGTGTAAAGTCTTATTGGAAGATTTGAAATAAAATTATCAAGATGTTAAGAGTGATTCATGCATGTATGTCTTTGACTCAATATCCTATTATTAGTCATTGGCTTATGATATAACTTACAGTTGAATGAATGAATGAATGGTCTCAGCTGAATGTTATTATGGCTGAGGTATTGAAAAATAATATAAAAGCTCACTAGTCTTAATGCTATCAAGATTAACTGCAAGTCTGAGATGACTTGTATCCATAGTTTGCAAACTAGGTTGAACTAGATTAACATTAAAATTAATATTTTGCAACCTAGTTTGCAAACTAGATTGAACTAGATTAACATTAAAATTAATATTTTGTAGGCACCAAGAGAAGAAGGGAGAGTAGATTCACATTCAAAAGGAGAATCAGGAGCAGGAAAGAGAGCAGATGCTTTTGTGAAGGGCAGAAAAGGATATGACTCTGTAGCCCACTCCTGATCTCCTAAATGTACAGGAGATTGCAGGATATGTCTGCCATAACCACATTGCAAAAATCCAGACAATTACTACATGAAAACAAAGCATTAGAGTATTCTGTATTTCTTTGCTATCATCTAGTGCCATCTGGATTTCTGCAGCCCAGATATGGTAGACCTAGGACAGGATAATTATATGGTGCTTATTTATCCAAACTGTACTTCATAAAATTAAAAGCATTGTGTATAAGGAAGTGTAGCACAATGGTAAACCACATAGAGGTACTAAAAGTTCCAGGTCTTTGCAGGTAGAACTGGAAAATATTCTATAAGTCTGAAGAATTACTATCCCTCAATGTGTGAAGTATACTGGGTTAGATGGACTAATGGTTAGGCAGAGAATAAGGCAATATTGTAAGCTTAGAAGAAACATAAAATAAAACTAGGATCCCCAAATTAAAGATGCTGGTTTTAAAACTGAGGGACTCAGACAGCATTGAGCCATTTAGAAGATTTAGGTAAACAGAGCAGTTATAGAGTCTACTCCTTCCTCCTTGCCTGTCCGATGTTCTACTCTGCCAACTTGTTTCCTTACTTCCTGTTTCTTATTCAAACATCCCTACTAGTTCTGGTTATTTGTTCTAAATCCTGTACCTATTATCCCATGGGAACAAAGAATATTTCATGATCATTTTTGTTCTCACTGCAAGTGACTCATAGGCAGATTCTCACCTTTAGTATGTTTTTTTTGGTGTTTGCTGTAACAATTCAGAATAAATGTACTCTGATATTTCTTCTGAATGGTGTAAATGCATTTAAATTATGTTGCTAGTTTTCCTGAAAATTGCACAGAAATGGGAGCTCGTATCTTTCCCCAAGCACTGCAATAGAACAGTATATCTTGCTGAAATGTATAAATAATAATTGAGATTTGTTTTGCCAAGCAGCATAAGACACCTAGAGCTTACAATGTTTTGTTTTGTTTTCCCTATGCTTTGATAAAACACCCTCGGATGGCAGTGGTGGATAGGCAGGAGAAGATGGTGATGGTGGATGGTGACCCGGCCAAGTGTCAGGCATATAAACAGAGCAAATGACATGCATGATTTCTTTTAAATTCTTCAATGTATGTCAGTGCTTAATTTCTAAGCATCTTTCCACTTCTCTTCATTTCTCAAATATAATAAGTCCCAAATCCCTAAACCTATATCATACAAAGAAAGTGAGTGAGTGAGAGAGCAAGAGAGCAAAAGAGATTGAGTTTTAAAAAGCTAGACAAATTATAAGACTGTGTGTGGAATAATAACGCTGTTAAAAGCTTGCTGGAGGTTTTTCAAAGTCATACTGAATGAGATCTCCCCCCTCCCACTTTTTTTTTTTTTTTTGACTTTAGTTCTGCAGATGGTGAATCCTGACCAAATAGTACAAGGCATTATTTAATGCAGTCTGGAAAGAAAATGAGGCATGATAGCCCATCATCATTTTACACCAAAGAATTCTCTAAGTTCAAGACTATTCTCTTAGCCTTGCCATGAAAAATTACAAAGGCTACTGCTTTATATACCCCCTTAGGCAATGCAGAAGCAATAAACATGATTTGAATGAAGCCTCATCAAGAAGAGAAACTAGCATCAGTGCTGAGACAAGCATTTGACTTGTATGAAGTCCTCCTTAGAGGAGCAACTGAAATTAACATATTCCTCCCATCTTCTGAGATAACTTCTATGTCCTTTATAAAGCAGAAAGAATAAAAATAAGACCTGGCTTGCACATTGTTATAGGCCAAAATATGCTTTGCCTGCAGGCTTAGCATGTTATATGAACCCAACTATTGTGGCTTTTTTATAAAAATGAATCCCATGTTTTGATGCAATAGGGCACATTTGTTGCTTCATCAGGCATCAAATAGGTAGCATTCAAAATCCTATATCTATATATCTAGAGCAGTGTTTCTCAACCTTGGCAGCTTGAAGATATGTGGACTTCAACTCCCAGGATTCCCCAGCCAGCATGTTAGCTGGGAATTCTGGGAGCTGAAGTCCACTCATCTTCAAGTTGCCACGGTTGAGAAACACTGATCTAGAGAGATAAAATGGAAAAAGGAATGGGAATCAATCAAAGCCAAGGATAATATCCCAGAACTAAAAAATAGGGAAAGTGTGCCCTATATTCCACTGTAAAAGAAAAGTTTTCTAATCTCTTCAAGAGTGAAAAAAAGTCTAGCTCTGAATGTGCCTGCAGTATAGAGGGCACATGCTTCATAAGCCAGAAAAATGCTTGATGGAATAAGTTGTTTGACCTTCTCACTGATGTCACAGCAGACATTTCCACAATTAATTTAAATTGCTGCTCTTCAGAGAACTTCATACAATACAATTGCCTCTGTAAGTGGCATGATGATTATATATAACTTATTATGTGTTTGTGTCTTCATTTGAAGAAAAAGTCAACAGCAGGTAGACTTCTAGTATACGACTATAGTGAACGAGTTTTGTGTTCTTATCTTTCATTGCAGGCTAAGTGCCATTTTTGTTAATAGACTTTATATCAATATGTGAGAATTATTATCTGCAGAGTGAGAGTTAGAAAACCTCCACTACTGTCTTTTGATTATTTTTTTTCCATCTACCTGCAAGGATTACCTTCTGCAGCAAGTGATCTTCAGTTTGCTCTTCAGAGTAACTCAACATTACAGCAAAGTCTAAGAGAGCTCTTATTTCCCTCCAATAAAATACACCAAAAGAATATGTTCCTCAGAAGTCTGAGTGCCTTATTTTATGCTTAATTTGAATGCTCAGTGACTGAAAATAAATTGATCATATAATTACAAGGGAAAATGGTCCATTACCCTCATAATCTTCCATTATGGAAGCACTTGCTATGCTCTCGGGGTAGTACGGCATGTAGATGGCCATTCAGGCAGCTCTGAAGAGGCTGATACCTGGGCAGGTACATGTCATAAAACTGTTGTGTCTTCATATATCAACAGCAAGCTGCACCCTTTTGAAATCAATGGCAGAATCAATGGTGAGAGAGTCTGCCCACTATTATTTTGTTTCAGCGATAAAGTTCTACAGTAAATGTATTGATTTGTTATGTTTGTACCTTGTCCTCCTCCAATAAACCCAAGTGGCATATATATGGTTATCCCAAATTTTATTTTCATAGCAAATCTATTTTGGGCTGAGGGAAAATGAGAAAGCCAGCGGTATTCTAAGAGGTCAATTGCTGAGTAAAGAACTGATCCCACATGTAAGCAATACTCATCACTCGACTCGAGGGAGCTTTCAAAAATGCATTCTGTGGAAATGTAAGATCAGGCTGGCGCATGGGCAAATAGTGAAAACACATCTGCAGTGTTCTGAAGAGTTCTCTCCATCGCTTAAATGGATCCATGCACAGGTAGCAAGGTGATACAAAGAACCTCCCAACTGTACCAACCCAATCCAGTTTTCCAGTGGCTAACCAGATGGTTGCTTCCATCCACAAGGAGATCATAAGGACAGGGCTAGACAGATCAATCTAAATTCAGCTCATCGCTGTTTGCATTTCTTAAAGCAAAGCCTGTCCCGATCCATTCTCATGCAATTTCTTAAAATATAACCTGACGTGCACTTCCAGACTGTGATCCAATAACTGCCATTTTGTTTATTTAGATATAGGCAATATTCATTTGGAGGAGGTACACTGAACAGCTGTTGCTAGGTGCAGTGAAAATGAGATGGCAAATGTGAAGGCTAAATTTAATATGCTCCTGCCTTCAGAGTCCTATCCTGGCTCAGCACTGAATCCTTAGAGAGTACCTGGCAAGAGAAGCCAGCTGCATGCAGGGATTCACTCACAAGTAGATGCAATATTCCTGAGTCAGTCTTTCCTACAATCTAGCAGCCCACCTATCTATCTACCAATCAGAGGACTTCAAATCTTTGGGGGGTTGTGTTCTTGCAAGGGCCTAGCAGGGGCCCATCTTTCAGATCATTGGCAGATGCCAGCATCCTCATCCCCATCATTGCACTGAGTACTCTTGTGGCTTCTAGGCTATTGGATTCCTGAGGTTCTGTGGAAGCTCTTCTGCACAGGCCTTCCTCCTTTTCCTAGGTCTTTATATCCAGTCTTGTGCTTCATTCCTCCTCCTCCCCAAGTCATGTGGAATTGAATGTAAGGCAGTTCCCCAATGCACTCCTCAACTGATATTGGATGTGATAAGTAGCACAATTCTGATAATGCTGAATAGCTGGCTTTCTATTGTGCTTTATTTTAGGCAGGCTATATTCCAAAATCAGGCGGTAATAATTGCAGCATATTTATTAGACTATTATCTATTCCGCAAACTAAATCCCCCCAGTATGAAATCTTAATTCCACATAGTCATTGTCAGTATTTATTAAGCCTCACTGCCAAGGCAGAAGAGCATGGGGAAATTAGACTTTCTGATGACAGATTGTACTGAGAACGTTGTAGCCATCCGCACACAGTATTTGATTTATCATTTTATTGCTCATGGCTTTTGTTAAATTGTAGCTAAATTACCGTTCATGTTCTTGAATATTCAGGATAAGGCTGGTATGGCTGTACACATGAGGTGCTAAGTTTTTGCATGAGAAAAGAAATGAAATGCAGTCATGCTCTTTGGTTGGCATATGTCATTGCACAATCTTTTGCACTAACTCTTGCACAACCATTTGAGATGCATGTTGCACAGCATCTTGCATCAAGGTGTTTGCTTGCAGAAAGCCCCATGAGAATGTCTGCATGTGGCAGGATACATGCTAGCCAATAGTATGTGCAGAGACTTGCACATGGTCATATGTAACATCCTAAGATGCATGATCTTATGCTATGTTTCTTGGAAACTTGCAAGTAATACTTTTACCAGACAATAAATGAAACATTCTTTGTTTGTTTAAATGAATTCACCATCATGGAAAAATGTTGATAGCAAATTCTCACTAGTACAGACCTCTTTTAGCCATACAATCCTTGACAGGTAATTCTACCATAATTCAGGCATTTTCCTGCTATACTGATTCTTGGAAGGACATTACATTATTATAAAGTTCCTTCCTTGTATTGGAAATGGCCACAAATGGGCTTCTGAAATTCTCCTTACAAGAAAACTTAGGTGTTTTGGAGGTCTTTAGTTGGTTTGTGTGCTACAGTAATGCTATGTAGTTGTAATAGTCTGTTGGTTGTTTCTGAGATGTTTTTGATGTATGGTAATGTTATTCTTTTCATAGCTTGTGTTGGTTGTGCTGTAGTGGGTTGAGTGGTCAGGTACTTCTCAATAAAGTTGCATGGGTATCCATTTTGTTAGAAGATGTTGTATAGGTGATCTGTTTCCTTTTTCTGGTGTTCTGGGTTGCTGCAGTGTGTTTGTACTTGTCTGAATAATATTCTTACACAGCTCCTCTTGTGGGAGGTTGGTTTGTTACTTTGGTAATGAAGCACTTGGTTAGTGTGAGTTGAAACATCTTTAGTGAACCAAAAGACCCAGTAGCCCAAGAAGAAAAAACAGGAGTCATCTACAACATACAGTGTAAGGAATGTAGCAGTCACTATGTAGGACAGACAGGCAGAAGGCTAGCAGAGCGCATCCACGAGCACCAACTAGCAGTCAGAAGACAGGATGAAAACTCCTTAATCTCACAACACATGCACAGACTCAACCACAGTTTCAACTGGGAAACTGTGAGCATCTTAGACCAAGCTAAATCCAAAAACACTAGGGAATTCCTGGAAGCTTGGCATTCAGACAAATCAGCCATCAATAGACACACAGAAATAAGCTATATTTACCCACCATTCAAAAGAGACAATAAAAATGCTAAGAAGAAACAAAAAGACCAGAACACATCTTCTTCAGCAGCCAACACCTAGAGCAGGGAACAGGGATTAATACGAGGCAAACAATCAAGCAGGAAACAATACCCTAATCAAGGAACTATCAAGGAGAAAACCACACCCCCACCAAAACTGGCAAGGCAAGCTACTGTTTATAAACAGGGAGCAAACCCCACATTCACTTGCATTGATGATGTTACCTGTTTGGGTAATGAAATGTCTGCAAGCAAACAACCAAGCTCAGAGAGCATCAAGGACTTCACAGTTCAGCCCTGAGCTAATGTATCTTCTATTGGTAATTTTTTTTTTTTTTTGAAAGACTGGAAACCTTATATGCACTTTTTTCTGAAAGAAGAAAGAAAAGGCATGATGATCTATGGATTTGAAGATTAAGAATGATGTGGATTAAATGAGGGGCTGAGGGGACCTGTATTACATCTAAGAGGGAAGAGGGACAATAAGATTGTAATTACCTGTTGAAAAGAAGATTGGAAGTCATTGATATATTTCTTAACTTTAGTTTCTTTCTTTTCATTTCTTGCACTTTTTTGTTTCTTTCTTGTTTGTTTTTTTTTTTTCCAATATGGCTTTTATTCTATGGAAAAATAATAATAAATATAAATTTTTAAAAATGGTGTAAGATTTGGTAGAAAAAAACGCAGAAGGATTTGTCCACCTGCTAGTCTTTTACATGTATTGTGGAAGAAGAATGGTTACAGAATAGAGGCAAATTGTACTTACTGGTTTCCTATGGCAGAGCAACCTGTTTTTGTTGTTGTTGTTGTTGTTTTAAATTTAAAAGAAGGACTCTACTACTGTCTTATGGATAAAAATCTAATTCTTTAGTGACTCTGGGAGCCTAAACTATGTTCTCCTAGGAGTCTGTCAAACTGTTTCTTTAGAAATGTTAGACATGGTCCTGATGTTAAAGTGATGGGCAGAGTTTACCAACCTCTCAAACAGAACATGATTTAATTCATATGCAGCATGCCATAGATCAAATGTCACATGAGAATTTATATCAGAGTTGAGTACTTTTCACTGGCTGAGAGCTACACTGGAGAATCAAGGATAAAGGATCGTTTTTGTATTTCATCTTATGTGCAATTTAATGTAATTAGAATTAAATAGATTTAATATGATTAAACTGAGGTTATATATTTAATAATTTTGTAACTCTGTCATATTTAAAATATCATTTTGGAGATCTCTTCTTCCCATAGGAAGAACCAAGATGTTTGAGAGCTGAAGTCAGCTTTGAGATGATGAGAGAGAGAGAAAGAGAGAGAGAGAGAGAGAGAGAGATTTGAGTGATATAATACACTATACAATATTATACATAATATATTTTTATCTGTAAAAGGAAGTACACAGAAAAAAAAATCATGGTTTCCCACAGATTGAAACAAATATAATAGGGTAAGAGGCTAAATGTGTGTCTCTGTGTGCATATGTTTATCTGATGAATCTAAAAACATTTTCTCTGTCTCTTCAGCTTTAGGCAGAATCACTGATCAAAACCATTCATTTTGGGCTTAATTAAATAACCCCAGAGGATGAAGAACCACAGGGGACAAAAAACCTGTATTATTTCTGAAGTTATTGATTTATGCTAATGATTTTAAATGGTGCATAGCCCTGCATCTATATTTCCCACCTGGCTACTGGGTGGTGATTTGAGATCTCTGTATCAAGCTTATTTTAAAACTACTTTGGACAGGTTGGGGCAGATTTCAATATTTCAAGAGTTCAGGAAAAATGTATTGTCTTAATGTGAAATTAGGATAAAAATGTAAATGTCCTTTGTCACAGTAGGACTGGATTCTTGTAGAACTGGAGGTGTATTTTGGTTTGCAAGGGTGGCAATTGACACAAAGAAGCATGACAGTGGAGGCTTTTATGCTTTATTGGTATATACAGTAAACAACAGGTATTTACAATAGGTATTTACAACACCATTCTGGCTTTTACCTGGTGTCAGGTTTACTCCAGAGTCTGTTGGAGCTGGGCAGCTAATAAATTCAAACAAACAAACAAACAAATAAATATTCCTAAGTCTCTTTCCCAGAGGCTATTCCCCTCTAGCTCTCCTGCTCACTTTCTCCCCCTTTCTTCCATCTCCCTCCCCCGATTCTGGGCTTATCAAGACAGAGTGAAAAGAAAGGAATGTGTTGGATATTTGACTAGTATGTTCAGTGCTTCTTGTCTCCTTTCTTGGACCTGCTCAACCAAACTGCCTTCTCCTCACTCTTGGAGGAAAAATCTCTCTTGGATGTCTTCTGCCCAGTCCTTCCCCAGAGACAAGGGCTTCACCAACTACAGCCAATTCCCTCCTTCCCACACTGGGTCTTTAGTGAAAATGTTGCTCTCGGGAATTTCACATCCCATCCTCCAGGGAAGCCTCCCATGGACTTTTCTTCTTCCTCTCTGACCAGGAACTGAGAACTGCCCTGCACACTCTTTTTTCTCCAACCTTTATTTTCAGCCACTCTGTTTTACACAGTCTTTTCTCTCCTTTCCTCTCTCTCCCCAATTTTTAGTCAGACCGGCAGCCTGTCTGTAATGGTATCTGGGAATGACCTTGGGAGACAGAAAGAAGAACCACAGACGACTGACATGTAAAAGATATCTCAGCCCACAAGAGAGGAGGCATGGGAAGCATTTCAGAAGGGACCCTTCCAGTTTTACATAGAGTAAAAGGAAAGGAGGAGGGAAATACCTTCAGTCTTGCAAGATTCTGTTGATGTAACTTTACAATACAGTTAGTATTCATGGTTGTGCTTCTTGTTTGGACTACCTCAAAGGGCTAATAACGTCCCCAACAGCTATTTACCAGGCTGGGCCAATGGGACTGCTATCTAAAAATCTCATCACAACAGCCCTGGCTAGCAGCCAGTTCAGTTCAGTTCACAGCTGCCCTTCAAGGCTAGAATTGAGCTTCTTCTCCCCTTTTCTCTCTCCACTTTCTGGCTTATGCCAGAACAACTGCAGCCAAACCAGGCCACTAAAATCTATAAGCCACATCCTTTTTGAGTCTGAATAATGAACCATTCAGAGAAGTTATTGAAAAAAACATTATATTATTTCTAAACATATAGTTAAGGCATACCAGTATGGATGAGGAATGGTACACAACGTGATATGTGAACCAGGCCACTGTTTGCAAAGCATATCATTAGCATATGATGGTTGGTTTGACTTGGCAAGCTGTCAGTGATATAAGTTCTGTTCCTTTCATACATGCACACAGCATCATAATGCTTGTACAAAAAGAATAGGGTCTGCATTCTGACAGGGCAATGCCAGTTATATAATGTGCCCCCCTTGTCCCCACCCAGGGACACCTCTGCATTGAACTCTATGGAGAATAAAATATGATCCTGTAGAATTCCATGACATAAATGCCATGTGCCTAAGCATAAATCTTCCAGCAACAACTAGAGATGGCCATAGAAGTATAAGCACAACCACATTTAAGCTAACTATTCTATCAAAATCTGTTGAAAGGATCAGGAAAATGAAATGGTTGCATTCTCCCTATATCTCTTCCAAGAACATCATGGATGGATCTAGAATATTAATTTCATCTAAGAGATTCTGGATCTAATTAGCCACCACACTCTTGACTACCTTGTCCAAAAAATGGGTGTTGGTAACTGGTTTATATTTATTAAGATCTTCTGGGTCCACTTATTTCCTCTTTTAATGGGATCACTCATTTTTGTAATGAGAAACTTTATAACCTCCTGGACTTAACTGTATTGCTTATAAACGTTATTGAATAGTTACATGATGAATGAGGTATCTTTCCATCCTTTACTGCAGTTTCTCTGGAGTCTTCTTATATTTTCCTTTCTCTGGACCTGACACACTCATTCAGCATTTAGCTCAAGTTAACTTGCCCTCTGCCACCCTCACTAATCATCACTGCAGGTTACAAATGTCACTGGCTTATTTTATACTTTGCCCTTCGTGGCTGGCTACTTTTAATTTGATCTAAAACATCTGCAAGAATAGTGAAGGACAATTGCAGAACACATCCATATTTCTTCACTTAAAGATGAGTGCATTTTTTTAAAAAAATTCTCTCTTCAATAACGATTCTTAAAATAATGGGAAATGCAGCCTGGTCTTGAGATTCTGAATATGACCCAAATTTTCTGAAGATATTTGAATATTGTACAGAAAATAAATTGGATTGAAATCAATAATGAATTTTATAGGGAGACATGAAGCATGTGCATATTTTTGACTATGAGCCTTGTTAATTTTTGGCAGTAGAATCAGCAAAGATTTATTAGTTTAGTAATTGTTAAGGTGCCAAAGTATATTTGCTGTAACATGCAAATATTGATAATACAGTTTGGTTGCATTAGCATTACATGACAGAATAATTGCTTTAGAATTTAGTGGTATGTTCTTATTATTGTATTTGACATATCTTTTCTTTTTACATTTTGTTGAGGCTTGGAAATGCATGAAAAACATTTGGGGCAAACAGCAAATCACTGTTTCTTTTCCCTGTGTCAAGGAAAAATTAAAATGAACCCAATGATGTACACTTAGTGGGAAAAAATCAAACTGCATGCTATTGTATCTGGAGTTGTCCAAGCTTTTGATGGTGGTGGGCAATAGTACTGGATGTGATTGATTATGAACCATCAAGTCAGTGTCAATTCTTAGTAACCACATAGATTTTCTCTAGGAAGTTCTGTCCCCAACCTGGTCCTTCAAGTTTTCCAATGGTGCACGCATTGCCACTACAACCTTGCCACTAATTGTCCTCTTCTCTTTCCTTCCACCTTCCCCAGCATTATAGACATCTCCAGAGGGTAAGATCTTCACATTATGTGTACAAAGTATAATAATTTGATCCTGTGCCTTGAATGAGAACGATGGGTTGATTTGCCCAATGATTCCCTTGTTCGCTTCCTTGGCTATCCATGAGATTTTCAGGAGTCTTCCTCAACACCAAGTTCAAAAGACTCAATACTGTTTCTATCATGTTTCTTCAAACTCCAACTCTTGCTTCTATATATTGCTGCAGAGAACACCACTGCCTGCAGGATTCTGATTTTTGTAGGTATATACACATCCCAGCATCTGAATATATTTCCAAGGTCTTCATTGCCACTCTACAAGTGCTAGTCTATGGCATATTTCTTGATTGATATTTCCTTTACTGTTGATAGTAGATCCTAAAAGGGAGAAGCTATCCACCACTTCAATATCTTCACTGTCAACTCTAAGGCTGGTTACTGTATCTGTTGTCATGGTCTTTACAGTATATTTTTTCACTGTGCCCCTTGACTTTTATTAATAGAGCTTGCAGATCATTTGCATTTTTCAGAGTAGTGTCATCTGCATAGCACAGATTATTGATGTTTCTTCTTCCATACAATATTTAAAACCACACTCATATTCTTCCAATGCAGCTTCCCTCAGTATATATTCGGTATATACTGTAGATTAAATAAATAAGGAGGCAGTTTATAGCCTTTACCAACCTGGAGCCAGTCTCTTTTGCTGTTTTTTTCTGCACAGTGGCTTCCTGATCTCTTTGTGAGTTTCATGTGAAGACAATAAGATGTTCTGGGATTCCTATTTTTCTGAGCATATTTCACAGCTTGACATGATTGACACAATCAAAGGCCTTTCTATAACCAATGAAGCACATAGTGTATTCCTTTTGGTATTCTTTGACTTTCTCTATTATCCAGCATCCATCAGCAATAATGTTTCATGTTCTTCAGCCTTTTCTAAAGCCAGCTTGAACATCCAGGTAGAGCTCTAATCTGCGGGATGTGTTTCTTTTGTAACTTGGCCTTTGGCAGTTTCTTTTCACATTCATCTTTACAAATTCTTTTATTTCTTCCACAGTTCCTCTAATTCCCTATCAATAAGATTCAGGATTTCAAAGCAATTCCTGATGTTCTCCTTGAAATTGGTGAATAAAATGGTCAAGGTCATATCATGGAAACTGGGTGGCTTTCTTCTTCTACTGTAGCTTAACTTGGAATTTGCACATGAGCAGTTCATAATCTATTGTAGTCAGCTTTTGGTCACATTTTTGTTGTTATAACTGCACTGTTTTACCTCTTTCTACCAATGCTATAGTCAGTTTGGTTTCTAGTACTCCATGTGGTTATGTCCATGTACATAATAGTCATTTTGTTTCGGTTAGCAATGAAAATATAGTAATTGGTAAATTGTTCTCCTGCTTCATTTTGGTTTCCAAGGCCGTTTTGGTTTCCTAATTCAACTACATTTTCCTCCTTAATATTTCCACCTTTGACATTCCAGTCTCCAATCACAAGCAGCGCATCTTGCTTGTACAGTATGTTCTGTCAATTTCAGATTGAACTTGACCATCGCATTCATCAGCAGTTGGCACATAAACCTGGATAATTGTCATATTAAAGGGTTGTCCAATAAATGTCAAATGTCAAATAATGTAATGTAATGTCTAATAAAGTTTAACATTATTTGATCATCAATTACATTATACCAAGTACTATTCTTGCTCTATCCTTCCTTACTATGAAAGCAATGTTGTTCCTTCTTGGTTTTTCATATCCTGCGTATGAGCACTGAGGCCTAAGATGTCAGGGTGTAGTCGGTTCATTTTCATCTGTGTTGAACTTTTCCATATTCATGTTTCTTATGTTCCATGTTCCCTCTATAATTCTGCCTTTGCAGCTTCAGATTTTCTTTCCCTGCATGGCAACATCAGTGATAAGAGATCCCAAACACTTTAATCTAGCCATGTCACAAACACCACTAATGCTCTGAAAGATCAACTTTTTCTCAATATTATGTCTGTTTATGTGGGGTTTTTTGTTGTTGTTTGTTTTTTTGATCAAATACAGGGATAGCTTATCATTGCCTTTTGGGCACAGTATGAAATGATGTCTTTGCCATTGTCAGTAAAGTGATCATCCACCACTAACATTTTCCTATATTGCTGCTGCCCAATGTAGGTTCCTACTTGCTTTAACTGGACAGCTGGGATGAACTTCACACCTTGGGTGAACTTGCTGGGCTTATATAATCTTGGCTACACTCTCAGCATTCTTTGCTCATCCTCCCCACCATGATGAGGTAGCACAGCAGGATCTGTGGGGGAAGTGACAATAATCATATCTTAGGATTCATCTACACCGCCTGATGCCAGAAGAGGTCATCAACCACTCTAAAGGGCAGAAATGGACAATGTCACTCCCTATTAATCTGTGAAAAAAAATGTAGACCTTGCCTTGGAAAGGGGAAAGCTGCCATGAAACATTAAGGGAGGAAAAATGGTAACTCAGTCCTGAGAAAGTAGAAAGCATAAAGTAAATTCAAAATAATTCTGCTTTGATATTGTTTGGTATAAGTTGTGGTAGAGACAAACACTGACAGGCTTTCAAGATCCTCTTATTCTACGCTGCAACAACAAAGAGCATTCCTGGAATCCCTGATGCTTCTGCTTCTTGACCTTGCCTGCCTCAAAGGAAGGGTTGGCATAAGCCTCCTCTTACCACTGAAGTGACCTCAAAGTCCTTTTTCTGCTCTTCTATTGAAAAATACTTTTCTTTCTTAGGTTAAACTCTCCTGCCCATTTCAGATAGTGGGCTTCAGTTTTTGGCAGGCTGACCCCAATGTTCAATGGCTACTTCACAGAAGCAAGAAGTTGAAGGAATATCCCTTCAGTTGAATCAATGCTCACCAAAGTCTGTAATACCTTTTAGAACTTGCCTATAATACCTTACCATGAATATGAATACGGATATGGATAATAACACAATGATTGTAACCTTTGCCTTGTAAATAAATCCATCAGTATACCATTTCACAGTTTTTCCAGTCTCTTGAGCTAAAAGGGTTTCAGTTGCAGATCCACAACAGACTATTTGGGACTAGATGGGGAAACCCTTCTATCGCGCCTCTCTGAAAAAGTGAAAGAAAAAAAATTGCAGAAGGGAGTGGTGCTACCTGCTTTGAAGGTATGAAGGTGGTCATCCATATTTTCCTCAATAGGCCATTGCTGGATCCAATGGAATAATTTTTGTCAGTCTCCTGCAGCTCCAAAGGGTCATGGAGGAAGCGGACTATCTGACCCCCTTCAGTTGTGATTCAGACCCAGTTATTGTACTGAGATGGCACTTATTTCACTTGTCAATGACCTTTGGCAGGCTCAGGATGAAGGTAAAGCATCCATCCTGGCCCTTCTTCATTTCTCAGTGGCACCTGATATCATCAGTCATGGTATCTTCCTGGACTAGCTCAGGGGACTGGGAATGGAAGGCATAGTGTTCTAGTGTTTCTCTTTGTTTTTCTCCAGGGCCACTTCCAGTCAGTGTTAGTAGCTGGGTAGAGATTATGCCTGAGGCCCTCATTATGCAGGATTCCTCAAGACTGTCTCCCCTACTCCTATTTAATATCTACATGAATTGGCTGGGGGAAGTCATCCATTGACATGGGGCAAAGTATTATCATCAGTTTGCTGATGATACCAATGATATATCTTTGACTCAGTCTGAGCAAAAGAAATCATTGAGGTTCTTTCCCGATATCTGGAGGCTGTGGAGACCTGAATGGGGAAGAACAGGCTGGAACGTAACCCTGGCAAGACTGAGTGGCTATGGGTTTTGACACATTGAATCAGGAAATTGTCCGTATTTATTTGTAAATGGGGTTGCACTTCCCCAGAGTTGGTGCACAATTTGGAGGTCCTCATGGAATCATGTTCCTGCTCAAGGAGCAGGTGGCAGCCATGGCTAGGAGGGCCTTTGCTGTTGTATCTGTTTCTGGACCAGGAGGCCTTACTCACTGTAACTCAGGCCTTAATCCCTTCCCACCTGCATTACTGTAATGCACTCTATTCTACATGAGGCTGCCCTTGAAGAGCATTCAGATGGTGCAGATGGTCCAGAATGCAGTGGTGAAGTTTTCTAGGTTCTACATTCTGCAAGCTATATTGGTTCTAGTGGGCTTCCAGGTGCAAATCAAGGTGCTGGTTATTGGCTATAAAACCCTACATGGCACAGAGCCAGGGACTTGTGGGACTACCTGTCTCCAACTGTCTCTGTTCATCCCACCAGAAGCAGCAAAGTTGGCATGCTTCAGGTCCTGTTTATTAGAGAGTGTCATGTCAGGCCCAGCCCAAGAACAACAGGGAAACAACCCAGCCAAGTTCAGTTCTTTATTGATTACACCAGATAGACACAATCTTCCCAGATTAACCTGCACTACGCTAACCTAATAGATATAGTCTGGGAGAATCTAGGGAGTGACTATCTTAACTCTCTTCTTCCCATACTCCTGTTCTGGACTATGTTGCCTCTTGTCTCCCCCCTGGAATGCCCTCCCTCCTTCCTGAGAACCTGGATCTCTACTGCATTCCATCACATGTCATCTTGTGGGACTAGGAGCTATGCCTTCTCTGTCGCTGCACCTCCCTTGTGGAACAGCATTCACATGGATCTGGTTGGCCCCAACCTGTTGTCTTTTGCAAGATGTTAAAGACCTGGAAGTTCCCACAGGCATTTGGTCTGGAAGCTGAGTGAGCCCTATTGGCTGACTCTTAGTTGTTTCAGTGACTGAAAGAGAACCATTTTTTTTTTCAGCCCCAGGCACGTGGTATTTTACGTTATGTTATGTTATGTTATGTTATGTTATGTTATGTTATGTTATGTTATGTTATGTTATGTTATGTTATGTTATGTTATTTATGTCATGTCATGTCATGTCATGTCATGTCATGTCTATGTCTATGTCTATGTCTATGTCTATGTCTATGTCTATGTCTATGTCTATGTCTATGTTATGTTATTGTCAGAATCCTCGCAAGATTTTATAATAGATTATTAGATGGCTAGTTAAAAAAATGGTTTTTTACATGCTGCGGTTCTGCCGTTGTAAAGGGGGGGGGAGTAGGAATGAGAAACCGTTTAAAGCAGATGGCTCCTTATCACAAGTTCTGGCATGCTCAAGGTCATACCAGCAAGAGAATCAGAGGACCAAGAACTAAGGGCGATGTGGGGGGGGGGGGAGTAAGAAAAACAGCTTTTGGTGCGCTTTTGATCAGTCTTAGCAATGCTTTGGATCTGTACACTTATTCTCAATAAATGAACTTTCTTTTGAATCAATATTGGTTGCAAAGAAAGTTACTGGATTTGGGATCAACAGGTGGCAGCTCGTTACATTTTGCTAAGACTGATCAAAAGCACGCCAAAAGGAGGTAGAGGATCTCACACCTAGCAGAGCCAAGAAGAGCCCGATGCAGCAGCGGGGCATCTCCATGAAATTTGGGGGAGATGCTGAGCAGCTGGCTTGCTTTATCACCCAGGTGCGGATCTACATGGAAGGCTATGGAGGTCTGTTCCGCAGCAAGGAAGAGAAGGTCTCCTATGTGTCCAGTTTTTTTGAAGGTACGGCTGCAGAATGGGTGGTTGGCCTGCACAGGGCGAAGGACCGGGCTTTAAGGAGATTAGAGGATTTCATGGCGGCTCTCTGCATGCACTTTGAAGACCCGTTCATGGAGCTTAAAGCACGACACGACCTGGAAAGGCTGAAGCAGGGGTCCAAGTCAGTATCAGAATACGCCTACGAATTTTGGGGGTTGGCTCAAAGGCTGCCTCACGTGCCTGAAGAGCTCCTGATCGAGTTTTTCCAGAGAGGCTTGCAGCCCGAGTTGTTGCAGTGCGTGGTGTGCTGGGGTTTCCCCAAAACCTTTAATGGATGGGTCGCTATGGCCGGTGAAGTGGAGGAGCAATGGCGCACCATAGAAGCAAGAACCCGACTTCCGCCCTTACCTGGCACAAAGAAGGCGGCGCCCAAGGTGAAGACCAGCACGCCAGGAAGTAGCAGGAGCCAGCATGTCTGTTTCAACTGCGGGGAGCCGGGGCACTTTGCCGCTGCGTGCCCTAAAGCAAAGACGGAGCAAGGAGGCAAGAAGACGGAGTGGAAGGGGCCGAAGTCTTCGAAGCCCGGCAAGAAGGAGTCAGCGGCGGTAGGCAGCGAGACGGGAGCTAGAGCGGCAACATGCGGCGGTGGCAAAACCCGGAAATTGTTAGCTCCGCTCTCTCTCTGACAGGTGGCTGCTCTTCCAGAGAAAGAAAGCAGCTCACGAGAGGACTCGGAGAGTGAAGAGATGGGGGTGAGTCCCATTAAAATTTGGGTGGAACTAAGGGTGGTGAGGACGAAGCGAAGGGCAGAGATGCGGGCGCTGATAGACTCTGGCTGCTCCCGAAATCTGATTAATCCCGCCCTCACCCGGGGTTTGGGACTGCACTTAAAGAGACTCAAAACCCCTGTGATTTTTACCCAGCTGGACGGATCCCCAGCGGGGGGAGGGCCGGTGGAGTATCATACTGAAGAGCTCGAGCTAACCATGGGGGACCATAAAGAGACTATTAAATTCCTAGTGACTCCCATGGCAGGCAACCCAGTGCTTCTGGGCATGAACTGGTTAAAAAGGAAGAACCCAGAAGTGAACTGGGAGGAAAAGATCTTGCGTTTCCCAAAGGAGGGGGGAGTGCAAGTTGAAGGAATTACCGAAACGTTGTCAGATGAAGAGATGGGCGCTGTGAGTAGGGAAAAGGCAGGGGAGGTTGCAACTCAGATTCCCAAGCAATACCTCGACCTGCAGGAGGTGTTTAGCGAAAGGGAGTCAGATCAGCTACCCCCCCCCCATCACGCCTGTGACTGTGCCATAGAGATTGAGCCTGGGGCTAAATTTCCAAGGAAGAAAATGTATCCAATGACACCCAAAGAGTTGGAAGCCTTGTGGGAGTTCATTGATAAGAATCTAAAGAGGGGCTTTATTGTACCTACGCATTCTCAAATTGCTGCACCGGTGTTATTTAGGGAAAAGAAGGATGGCTCCCTACGTTTGTGCACAGATTATAGAGGGCTAAATGCCATTTCTGCTGACAACCGGTACCCACTCCCTTTGATGAAAGATCTGTTGGCCCATTTATACAAAGGGAAAATTTTCACAAAACTGGATTTAAGGGAGGCGTACTTCAGGGTGCGAATCCGGGAAGGAGATCAATGGAAATCTGCCTTTAACATGCCCCTGGGATGTTTCTGTTATGAAATAATGCCGTTCGGATTAAAAGGAGCGGCGGGGGTGTTTATGCAACTAATAAATGAGGTGTTACAAGAGCATTTATACCAGGGGGTGTTGGTTTATCTGGACGATATCCTGATTTACACTGAGACCATGGAGCAACATGTACAATTGGTCAGGAAGGTACTAAAAAAGCTACTGGAGGCTCAGTTGTATACCAGGCTCTCCAAATGTGAATTTCATAAACAGCAAATGGACTATTTGGGGTATAGAATTTCGCATCAGGGAATTGAAATGGACCCGGTCAAGGTGAGGGACGTCACAGGTTGGGAGGCTCCCAAAACCAGGCATCAGCTTCAAAGTTTCCTGGGCTTTGCTAACTTCTATCGGCAATTCATACCCAACTTTACCCAAGTAGCACTCCCACTCACCGATTTGTTGAAAACCAAGGGCAAGGACAAAGTGAAGGCATCAAAACCTGGAGCCCCCCTGGCCTGGACTAAAGAGTGCCAGGAAGCTTTTCAAAGTTTAAAGCGTCTGTTTACAGCTGAACCGATCTTAAAGCACCCTGATCCAGAACAGCCATTTGTCATACAGGCAGATGTTTCAGATGTGGCAGTGGGAGCTGTGTTGTTACAGAAGGGGACAGGGGGGAGCTGTTTCCATGTGCATACATATCCCGGAAATTTTCAGAAACTGAGAGACGCTGGTTGGTGTGGGAAAAGGAAGCGTTCGCAGTGCGCTGGGCATTAGTTTGCTGAAGACACTTGTTAGAGGGATCACCCCATCCCTTTGAAATTTGGACTGATCACAAGGATCTAGAAGCTTTGACTGCACCAAGGAAGCTGTCACCCAAGCAAATGAGATGGGCACAATATTTTCATCGATTTAACTTCTCCCTGAAGTACATTCCTGGGGGAAAAATTTTTCTGGCAGACGCCCTGTCTCGATTGCCTCAACACAACAGCAAGCGGGAGGAAGTAGTCGCTCCTGTAATTCCATGTACCCAAACAGCCCTAAGAGTAGTCACCAGAGCTCAGAAAAAGAGGGGTGAAGAACAACCAGAAGGAGAATTGTTGAAAAAATTAAATGCCCAGATTGCTCAGGATGATTGGTTTAAAAGCAACAGCCAATTACTAGTGAACAAACAAGGGGCATGGTGGTGGCAAGATAAGCTGTATGTCCCTGCAGACGCTAGAAAGTGGGTCTTGCAAAGAAGTCACGACAGCAGAACAGCTGGGCACTTTGGTTTTGTGAAGACATTACATCTACTCAGGCGACAATTTTGGTGGCCAACAATGAGAAAAGATGTAGGGGAATATGTAGCTACATGCCCCACGTGTGCAATGGCAAAAAAAAGAGGGGGCAAACCAATGGGGCTTCTACAGACAGTAGCAAACCCAGGGGCTCCTTGGAAGCAAGTTTCCATGGACTTTATTGTAGACCTGCCTGAAAGCAACAAAAAGACAGTTATTTGGGTAGTTACAGACCTTTTTTCCAAACAAGCACATTTTGTGGCATGCCAATCCCTTCCATCAGCACCCAAACTGGCTAAGTTATTTATACAACACGTCTACCAAGCTCATGTCCCAGAACGAATAATTTCAGATCGCGGGGTCCAGTTTACTGCCAAGTTCTGGAGGGCGTTCCTAAAACTACTGGGGGCTTCGCACGGCTTGAGTTCAGGGTACCACCCCCAGACGGCGGGATCATGTGAACGTCTGAACTCAGTGTTAGAACAATATTTGAGATGTTTCATTAACTACCAACAAGACAATTGGGATGAGCTGTTACCATTTGCTGAAGTACCTTATAATAATGCAGTGCACCAAAGCACTGGCCTCACCCCTTTTAAAATAGCTACAGGACAGGACTTTGTACCAATCCCAGAACTACTTAAGCAATCCACTCAAGTCACTTCAGTTGATGAATGGGTCCAACAAATGACACAAGTGTGGCCTCAGATTGCTGTGTCGTTGAAGGAGGCCAGAGCAACGTACAAGAAATTTGTAGATGCTAAGAGAACCCCAGAAAAAGAATGGAAAGTAGGAGATAAGGTTCTTTTATCTACCAAGCATCTTAAATCATTACAACCTTCCAGAAAGCTTGCTGCAAAGTTTGTGGGGCCTTTTATTATAGATAAAGTAATTAATCCAGTTTCGCTATGATTTCAGATGCCTGCTACCTTTAAAAGAATCCATCCAGTGTTCCACTGCGACCTGCTTAAACCCTATAAAGAGTCATCTCAATGGCATCCCTCCCCAGCACCGCCTAAACCGATGATGGTTGAAGGAGAACAATATTTTGAAGTTAAAGAAATACTGGACAGTAGAAAGCATGGGGGAGGGGTTCAATTTTTAATTCAGTGGAAACATTTTCCCAAATCAATGGCTGAATGGGTTGACAAGAAACATGTAAAGGCTCCACATTTAGTTAAAAATTTTTATGATGTTTATCCTACAAAGCCTTAACAATTGGAAGGGTTATTGTATTATGTTTTTCTTTGCTTTTTCTTTTTTAGAGTGAAGAAGAGGAATCATCTGACTGACATCCTCTTTTGTGGAGGGCAGTATGTCAGAATTCTCGCAAGATTTTATAATAGATTATTCGATGGCTAGTTAAAAAAAAAATGGTTTTTTACATGCTGCGGTTCTGCCATTGTAAAAGCGGGGGGGGGGAGAGTAGGAATGAGAAACCGTTTAAAGCAGATGGCTCCTTATCACAAGTTCTGGCATGCTCAAGGTCATACCAGCAAGAGAATCAGAGGGCCAAGAACTAAGGGTGATGTGGGGGGGGGGGGGAGTAAGGAAAACAGCTTTTGGCGCACTTTTGATCAGTCTTAACCAGCTTTGGATCTGTACACTTATTCTAATAAATGTACACTTATTCTAATAAATTCTAATAAATGAACTTTCTTTTGAATCAATATTGGTTGCAAGGAAAGTTACTGGATTTGGGATCAACAGGTGGCAGCTCGTTACAGTTATGTTATGTTATGTTATGTTGTTATGTTATGTTATGTTATGTTATGTTATGTTATGTTATGTTATGTTATGTTATGTTATGATTTTGTGTGTGTCTCTGTGTGTGCATTTTGTTCCTTTGGTTTTAATATTTTGTAAGCCATCTAGAGCCAGGATGCTGAGATGGACCATTATATAAATTGTTTACAATGAATAATTAATTATCTTAGTCAGCAATGAACTCATTGGATACTTATGGTTTTCTACCCAGAACCATTTGGGATCAATTCAGTTGCTCCAATTCAAAAACAAGTTGTTATTTGACATTTAAAAACTTTGATGTGATTAATCCTCATCTGAAGTACCATATACAGTGGTACCTCTAGTTACGAACGCCCCTCCTTACGAATTTTTCAAGATACGACCAGCTCTGGCCCCAAAAATTTACCTCGTGTTGCGAACCACCTCGAGTTATGAACCGGATCCGCGGCCATTTTCCCTCCTGTGACACGTGGTCTGTGGCCATTTTCTGCCCCCGACACATGGTCCACGGCCATTTTTCCACCCCTGACACCTGGTCCGCGGCCATTTTTCCGCCCCTGACTCTCCCTCCAACAATAGCCGCCTCCCTGTCCTCCACGCCAGAACGGATTAACGGTAATTACATTGTACCTTATGGGAAAATTTGCCTCATGTTGCGACCAATTCAAGTTGCAACCAGAGTCATGGAATGGATTAAATTCATAACTCGAGGTTCCACTGTATCAACACTGTATTTCTGTATTATTGGTAATATAGGGAAGCTTCTGTTCTTCATTAGATGCCGTTTTAACTTTAGCTCTCTTTTTCACACAAAAGTGTTTTGTTTTATTCGTATAAGAAATCCATATTCTTATGGCATTTCAGTGCTGAAATTTGTATCTCCCCCGTCTGAAAACAAAAAGGGCGGAGTTCTATTTTTGAACTAATTATTTGGGAGGGGGATTGTGTTGCAATGACTTCTGGGTTTTTTTTAATGATGGAATTTCCTCCAAACTCTGTTTATCTCTGAATAATGTGGTTACTTCTTTGTAGAAATATTAGTTCTCCTTCACTAAAACTTCTTTGTATGATTTTTGCTCAGAGTTTTTGGCTTAATCGGTTATTTTTATTATTGTTATATGTTTCCACTAAGAAACTACCAAGATAGTATGCAATGGATCCAAATAAATAGATAAACAAACAAACAGTAAGAACATTTAAACACAAACCAGTGTTTAAAATGTGTCTTAACATCTTTGAAAAAAAATGGGTGAACTGTATTTTTTATTTACATTATTTATTTATATTATTCAATATAATGGAAGCTATAATATATATTCTAACATTAAGAAATAATTAATTTTAAATTTACTAATAGGCAAAGAAACTAGGAAAATCTTATTTCTCAAGGTATCTAAGATTTGGTGTTAAAATGTATCTTGTTAAAATTCACACACAGGCAGAAGCTATTGACAGAATATCTGGCAGGTAAACTACAATAAATGTTCTAGAGAAATTGCTAGGTTTTAATTTTTATTGGAATAGATAACCCAGGTATACAATCAACATGCAAAGTTGGCTAGAAGCTGGATTTCTGTATTTTTTTCCTCAAAGTAAAATTAATAAATAATAACAACTAAATAATGCAAAGTAACCCAATGTACTCTTTTTTTTTAAAAAAAAAAAGTAAAATAAAAAGAGCAGTTCATCCTAGGATAGTTATGATAAATAAGAAGCTAGTGAGCCCCTTGGAGTATTTTGAAATATGTCCCTTTTTTTTTCAAAACCTCTTTCAAATCAAATTTGGTTTAGAGATAGGAGACTTGTCATTGTCAGCTAGATAGGACTTATACCAATATGATGGAAATGCCTTATCTGCTACAGCCTTCCAGCAAATTATCAAGAAAGGGAATCAATAAAAAGGGACTGGTCCTAGCCTGACAGAGGAGCTCAGGTAATCAGAGTACAGAGAAAAAGTATGACTGATACTTATGCCACCTTTTCTATTTTATAGAAAGATATTGTCACGGGGCTAGTTTCCAATAAAAACACATGAGGGCAGTCATCCCTTCCTTTCGACAGAAGTTCAGGAAAAGGCAAGCAGGAAACAGGGATTTGAGCCCCTCACCCAGAGAAAGTGAGAGAGTTAAACCTGGCAGTACCAGAAGCCTAGCTAGTAAATTGGGTACTACCACATAGCCTAGAAAATGTTATTTTTGAAAATGTTGCTCTCGTCCATCCTCTGCTAGATGATTATCACTCTCTTGGGCTTTTGACAGAAATGGGCTACTGTTACTTCTTCAACAGCATTGGAAAAACTCACCTTTGCCAGTCACTCCTTACCCGGCAAGGTTCAACGGTATACTGAGCAGTAATTTGGCTCAGTATAATAGTAATAAATAAACTACTTATTTGAATCCAAGCATCACTAGCTTGTCAGCATTGAAAAGGCTGACACTCAACAAAAGCTTGGTATCCCAAAGGTCCCATGGCACTGGCTGTCACCAAGCAAATCTGCAGGATGCTACCTTCATGCTGTAACACTCCTGTGAGATGGAGATAACAAAAGCCTGTTCCAGGATCTGTCTGGATCTTGTTATCAAATAGGAACAGGGTGAAAGATTGTGAGGCATCCCAGTAACACCAATTTTGCAAAAGGGTTTATTTTAAAAAAAACTATGAGGTATCAACTTGGAATAAATTTTACCTTCTCCCAGGCCAGAAATTTCAAAGTTCTGAGAGGAGTCAAAAGGAATTGTACATATGAAAAGCAGCATTATAGACCCAAAAGGGTAATTGTGCATGACACAGAAAAGATAATTTCTTCTTTTCCTACTGTTTATGTTTTGAGCTTGTGTATGCATGACAGTTTCCTTTTTAAAAACTAAAATCTCAGTAGATGTATATGAGACACTTCAATATTTCATGGACCATTAGGTTTTTCTGTAGTTGGAGGCATAAAGCTGCTATATATGAATTAAGATCATTGTAGTTGTAACCCATGAATTATGGATCCAACAACTTTAGGAGGCTGAATATTTCGAAGGGAGGACATACTTGGAAGATTATAAGTGTGTATCTCACAGGCCAGGTGTTTGTGCTATTTCATTATATCACAATGGAAAAAACAGAGTTTCCTTCTTCAGACTAAGAGAGCCTTTTTCCTCCAATTAAAGGTGTTTTTTTTTCTTCTGAAAGAGGTAGAAAAATTAGATCAGCATGTTATTATTCTTTCCAGTACATTGGCCTTCACCATCACTGCAACAGTGGTAGTGCAATTTTATCACTAAATACTTGAAGCCAGATGTCAGATATTTCATATTTCTGAAAATATGAAAATATGAGTAGAATATTATCATATTCAGGACTCCCCTCCCTTTTTTTAATGCCTTGCCTTGCACAGGGGACATGCCAGTTGGTGGTCTTCTCCTTTTTTCTTCAGAATCCTGCTAACCTGACTGTAATGAGAAATATTAAAAAATAAATTCTATTATGGGACAGTAATGTTTTTCTGTGAATTGACTAAATATTGTCTTAAAAGTACCAGTTATAGTTGGTTGGAAAAAAATATGAGAGTACTTGATTCAATATGTCATAAGTGGAAACATCAGCTATTGTCACATCATCAAAAGTCACAAAAGTTAGAAGAAGCTCTCCTCCTTACTTTCTCTCCACCCATCTATCAGTCTTCTTCCTGCCTATGAGGTCTTCTACATGGCTTGCTAACCACAGCAAGCAGAAACCTTGCAAATTATTCCAGAAATACATTAATGAGTGATGCTGGTTTCCAGTTCTCTCCAGTCTACCTCACACCAACCTGCACTTATCTTTTTCTGTCCCAATTTTAAGATTGTGCTTTCCATCTTCTACCAACACAAACCATGCAATTCGGAGTGTCTGAAGGAAGGGATGGGGACCTATCCTGTTCCAGTTGGCTACCTAAGACTGCTGCAGTGCCTAATCCCCAGAAGAGTGAACTGCTTTAATACTGGGGGAGGCTAACAACATATTTTCCACCTCTCTCTTCTATCTCTTCAGCCACCACCACCCCATGGTAAAGAGTGGGGTGCAGAAGGATTTTTTGTTGCCCCTTTTTTGCCTCTATTTCACTGGGATCAGATAATTGACAACAGGAGGCCCACCCCTTCTCTTCTCATTGGAGGCAGGTTAAATGGGGAGATAACTCCCTTGGCCACAAGCAAGAGAAGTGAGAGGGTGAAGTAGTGAAGCAGGTCTGCTGCCAGTAACTGATTCCAAAGAAAGTGTTTCCCACTCTGTCTTCCTCTTCTCCACCCTTTTCCTTGCAGATAGAACTCCTATTCTGCCTCACTGCCAAGATAGAACAGGGGTCAAAGATGAAACAGTATATTTTAAGATGGCATACTTTTCTGCCTGCTCATGGACTGTAGAGAAGCACTTCAGTGATGCAGTTTGGATGTGTTCTACGCTGGAAAATCTGAATCTATGCTGGATAATCTGAATGAGATGATTCCAAATCGGTTCTGGCATCAAGGGTTTCTTACCAACTCTCCTTCTGCTTGGATTTGTCATGGTCTGCTTGCGGCAGTTGCTTTTATGACTTGAACTGCAAAATGGCTGAAGGCAAGCAGCCAAGGATGGCCACCCCTTTGTCTGCATTTAGTTTGGGTTTGAGAGTCGACAAAATGGTAGCTGAGATAAGAGTTATTGTGGGATTTATCTGGTTGAATAGGCCAGCCAACGAGCATGACAGAATTACTTTATTGCATTGTGAAGATATTTCCCATATTGCTATTGGCAAGTAACCAGCCATTCCAGGTTTTAAATATAGATGGCTTTTAAAAGGATTGTATGGAAACATGGCTTTTCCCCTTAGCTGAACAAAACAATGGAATTGACATCCAGTGTAGTAAGAATGAATGAAGGCTAAAAATGAACCAGCCTCTGGGCCTTTCAGAGATTTTAACCGTACCAACATGCTTGTTGGGTTGTAAGACTTGTGTAGAAAATTGAACAATGTTAATAAAAATACTGACTTGTAAATGATGCATCCCTTCTTGTTGGAAATATTTATTATCACTTGTTATAACTTTGCTCTTACAATATATAGGACAAGTAGCTGGGGTTTTTTTCCAAAGATGCCTATAAATTCTACCCTAGGGAGGACATAAAATGTTATTCATTTTATTCATTATCTATCATTTATTATAAAAATATTGAGATTCCAGCCCAACTATAAAACTCCCAAAGAGATTTATAATAACAGATAAATAATAGGAGTTCTATCTGCAAGGAAAATGGTGGAGAGAAGGAAGACAGAATGGGAAACACTTTCTTTGGAATCAATTACTGGCAGCAGACCTGCTTCACTCCTTCACATATAAATAGTGTCCCAAAATGTATGTATTAAAAGACAAATATTAGGAGGAGCTGTTAGCTCAGAAAAGCCAGCATAAAAAGATTGGCTGTCAGGGCCTATTAGCATAGGGGGCTTATTAGCCTTGGGGCCTAGCCTGCTGCAGATGAGAGGCCATTCCTTGGCAGGAAAGTATCACTGCCAAGAAAGCTCACCTCTGTGCCATTCCCACAGAGAAGGGCAAAACACAAGCCTTATTATGGAGAACAGTTTTCTTGAAATTCCATAGAAACCTGGAGGTCTGATGGAAATGAAGAAGTTATTTAAGGCAACACGCTCATGCTTACAATAGAGGTTTAACCAAATTCAAGCAGGAAATGACTCCCTTACGTACAACACGTTACCCACAACAAGGCAGATTTAGACATTTGGAATATGGTTTCTAGGACTTAAATAGAAACTAGCAATGTTCATTAATGTTCAACATATTTAAACTGTGGTTAATGGTAAGGGACACAAATGGGAGAGAAGGGGAGGATGTGTTACCAGAAAGTTTTCTTACTACGCTTTTTAAAAAAATCTATGTTTAATTTGTTTCATCTTATTATTTCTCTTTCTTTTGTATTCTCTCATTTTAACAATAAAAAGAGTATTCATGTGAAAGAAAAGAGAAAATAGATTGGAGGCTTCATGCTTAACAGTTGTAGTAATCTGCAGGATGCAACACAAAAAGAGAGGCTATTTGTCCATATATTTAATATTATCTATTATTCTCCAGTTACATATTCATGGAATTGTTAGGACTGAGCCCTGAGCCCACTGCTTACAAGTACAGAGGCACATGATCTGCAGTCTTCTCTTTATTAAAGATGTATAAGAATTTCACCATGAATCATACTGGGAGTGGATTTGAGGTGAATTATGGTGGACTATATGTAAGCAAGAATGAAGTTCAGCTATCAATTCATCTTTCAAAAATATCTTTTGAAAATGCATAATATAGGTTCTAGACTTTTTTTCAGCCAAAAAAAAAAAAGTGGGTTGTTTTTTCCCCCTCATTGCAGCACTTCTTAAAATGAGCATGTAGCAGCACAATATTGTGTGGTTACACAATTGGTACAGGAAACACTTCAAAAAAGTATATGAATGGAGGAGGGCGGAGCTGGCGTCGCGACGATACGGCGGGCGATCCTGGGCTCCCAGGATCGCAGCCGATATCTCCTTCCCCGGACGGTCCCGATGGACCTAAGCCGTCCCGTAGAGATGGCGATCGCAAAGGGCGCGTCCCGTGGATCTCAGGGATACCGCAAGTCCCAGATTGATCCCGGGAGAAGCTCTTGAAGCCGGCGGAGGAGAGCCAGCCAAAATGGCTGCGAAAGCCGGGACAGCTCCAAAGGAAGAAGGAAGAGAGGGGTGTCAACTGGGTGAGATGGACTTTTACTATTCAACTATTCTTAGAGAACACCTTAAGTAACTTAAAGAGATTTTTAAAAGTGAAGAAAAGTGGATTAAGCGGCGAGATTGATCCTTATAAAAAAAGGGGGGAATTTTTTTTTTTCTTTTCAACTTTCCCTTTTTAGTGAAATTGGCAAGATGTTTTTCTCTTAAAAAATATATTTTTAACTGGATTGGCTTTTTCTTTTTAATACTTAATAACTCTTTATCTTAAGCCTTTTTTTTTTGACTAAGATTTCTTTATTGTCATAAGAAATTTATACTTTTTGATTTTGAAATGGGGAAAGTGGAGTTAAGAGAAAGTAAATGAAAGAAAGTTGCACTGCCATCTAGAGGCTCGACATAGTGCTTTTTTTCTTCTATTGTGACGCATGCTCAAAGACCCTGTGCTTTCTAAAAAGATAGTGGGATGTGCATGTTTATACAGGTGCCATCCGTAACTATAAACAAGAAAGTGGAGTTGAAAGCGATTTTGAAAATATCAAGATGGAAAGTTTGAGCTAGTCACAAGAGCCCTGATTAGTGGCAGTAGCTCTTCTTTCTGCTAGAAGCTCTGCTTTGCTCTCCATTCCCCCCTCAGTTGGATTTTTTTTAAAGAGACTTAGTCTTTTCCCTCCTCTTTTTTTTTTTTCTCCTCTTGCTTTTTTTTTCTTCTTATTTTTGGCAAGAACAAAGATAAAGAATCCTTTGACTCAATGAAGGTTTATCAAGATAATAAACTATACGAGAAACACAATGCAGAAAAAGATCTTTAAACTATTGAGGATGACTATAAAAAACTGGAAGAAGAGCTGCAGAAATTCCCGCAAAAAAAAAAGAAAAAAGATATTAAAGCTAAAATGGACTTAATTAAACATAAAACGGGATCAATGGAAAAGGAAGAAATAGTACAAGAAATCAGAAACATTAAACAGAATTATTGTGAGGCCTATAAACTGAGAATTAAAAGGGTTAATTAACTGATAAATGAAGAGGGACAGACTTGTTCTTGGCACTGAGGGTGAGAAAAAGATTATACAAGATTATAATGGAAAATCGTACTAAGAGAATGCACAAAAAGAAGAAGTAAAACAATATTGAAAGAAACTACTTCAGATGTTTAAAGAAAAAACGAGGGGAATACAACAATGATGGAACTGACAGAAGCTTCAAAAAGCAGAATGTTTGAAAGGACATTTATTATTGCTTTCTTTTATTCAATAATATAGAAAAAGGAATAAACAGCTAGATATTTTGGGATATTGAATGAAAAGGGTGAACTCAAAATTATGCAAGCGCTGGAATAAAGTATAAATCCGAGATATATAGTTAAAAATTGTATTTGATTGTAAATGTTTCAAGAGATTAGACTAAAATTTATGCATGGTTGAATATAGTAACATATAGATTTTAAACTAGAGACATTTTTGTTGAAACATGTAGTGAAGAATCTGGTTAGAACTGTAACCCGGTTAGAACTGTAACTGATATTGTAACTGATACTGGTTAGAACTGTAACTTTTAAGAATTGGAAAAATTAAAAAGTACTTATGCAGGAGGAAGTTATTGAAAATTATGGAATGTGCAGAGATGAGTTAAATTGAGATTTGAAATTAGAGTAAGAAGATAAGTAATTTTATATGACACTGAGAAAATATAGTAATGTAATGGATTAGGAAATTTTATAATAGAAATTTGATATTAATTATTATATATATACACATATAATCGATAGATGAAAATGTATTACTAATCCTATTGAAAGTTAAAATTTCTTGTAGTAAATGATTCTATAGATTAGCTATGAATGATTAATAATTGTTAATTGATAAGTATACAAGTATATTTTGAATAGATGATATGAGAATTTAAGATTATGAAAGGGGCACCAACGAGTTGGTAACTGGTTGACACACGGTATAAAATGGAAGATGCTTTTTTTATGCCTTTCTATGTTTTTGTTTGTTCATGTATGTTTTGTGTTTGTTGTAAAAATAAAAAAATATTAAAAAAAAAAGTATATGAATGAAAGCACACATTGCTCTCTCTGTGTGTAAGTGTCTGTAGGGAAGGGGGAATTTTGCTGGGAAAAGAGAGTGAAAAACCAAGGGTCCGGCAGTCTTATATATTTTCAAATATAAGTACATATATAAACTAATCTCTTCTCTTATGTGAGCCAACGAATGTATGCCCAAATTCTTCATGAAAAGCCTGGATTTAAATTTTTCAGAGTAGAAATCTGCTGTGCAAAATTGGCACTCTGTGCACCTTATTCAGTACATGGGAGGGGAACAGGGCAAAATCTGTCATATACTCCACCATTTATACAACAATATAGAAAAAATAAACAATAAGCATAATAAATAACAATATAATTTACCATCCATGAAAAAATAGACAAGGAGAAAAGCAAAAGGCACTCAAAACTCTTGTGCAGAAAAGATGCCTCAGCTAGCTGCTTTGAATGACTTTTTGCATTTATGCTCTAGCAATTTAGTTCAGGAAGGTGATAGCTGACAGGAATTCAATATCTCACAGTAATAGACAGACTCTCCAATATTGAATGGATCAATGCCTTGATTAAATGCTGTAGGTGCATGCCAGTTGGGGTGATCAAACCTTTTTGCTGCTATTGATGTTCTCCTGCAAGCCATTGAGCCATTTGGTCAACTAAGCCAAGCAACATACTGTAATGCAACAATTATAGGTTGCATATTTGATAATAGATTCAGTATCCCTCATTACATCTAGAGACTCTGGTATGGATGACTTCAACTGGAATTCTCCACTTCAGTGGCTTCACAAAATCACGTAGGCAGTTCAGGACAATTTGGTTTAACATCTAACTGAAAAGGTCTAGTTTTAAATTCACCCACATGACTGGCCTGAAAACAGCTTAGCTGGAAGATGGGAATCTGGTGTGTGTATATATGTGTGCATATGTTAACAATATTTACATGATTATGTAATAGTTTAACTTCTTGGGTTAGGTTTAATTGCTATTGGCTACTTTCATAGCCATCCCACTGAGGAGAAACTGGAAGTTTCCACATTATTTATCTAGATAAATTCTGGAACCCAAGGACAAGGATAATAAAACCAAGAATAAATATAGCAACTCCTATTTACTTTTCAAAATTTCTATTCCTGGAATTCTGTTCAGGTGGAGGAGAAGCTAGTATGAATGCTCAAATTAACCATTCCTAAAATGTTACTCAGAATCAAAAAACAGGACTGATTTCATTGTGACATACTGAGAAAATTAATGAAGATTAGAGTCTTCGAATGTGGGGAAACCATTATTTCATACTGTCAAGACTGGATCTTGTGAGAAACACGGGGAAGGAAGGAAGGAAGGAAGGAAGGAAGGAAGGAAGGAAGGAAGGAAGGAAGGAAGGAAGGAAGGAAGGAAGGAAGGAAGGAAGGAAGGAAGGAAATGAAAAGCATAAGTGAAAGACATAAAAGTGAAACAGAATAGCTGAAGAAAGAGAAAGTTCAAGTTTTTTATGAAAAAGTATTAGAAGACAGATTTATCACCAAACAGAATGATTAGAAAGTGGATGTAAGCAAAGAGGACATGGAAGCTGCTCAGATTGCCACAAGTATGAAAAGGATGCTTGAAATAATGAATGTGGCTGGGGATGAGGAAAAAATGCATGTAAGAGAATAATTACTGCAAAAATGAAGATAAGAGAAAGATATTGTATAATGTGTACAGAGAGAAAAAGATAGATGCAAGAAATGTAGTCAAAGAGCAAGGAATGCTTCAGATTAAAATAGGCAGAGAAAATAAAGAGTGGTTTTGATGGAAATAAAAAACTAACTTGGAAGTGGGTGAAGAGGGCTAAATAACAAGCCTCCAGCAGATTACACGGAATTAAAAACAAAAGTAATGAAATTATTTCGGATGAAACCAAAGTGAGAACCAATATTCCAGAATTCTAGAAGGAATATTTTAGAAATTTGTTTGGGAATGACAGTGATATGTCTAAGAGTGGAATTGATATGAATGCAATATATAAGTGTTCAACCTCCACTCAGCCTCCTAATCCCGATGAAAAGGAAGTCCTAAATGCTGTAAAAATGTTGAAACATTGTAAAGTTGCAGGTGTAGACAATACATTTAAACATTAAAATATGGATGTGGTTTGCTTGTGATGTGTTTAATGTCTATGGGAAGACTGCATTTGCCCCTGAGGATTGGAAGAAAGCTGCAAGAATGAATGAACAAGTGAAAAGGGAATTAAGTATGCCTGAGAAAGTGTTTAGAAGAATTTCACTTGAAAGCGTATGAGGGAGATAATGAGCAAAATTTGAGAATTGCAGAATAGGGAATGGGCACATCAGCTTTTTTGCTCTTCAGCCAGTCATCAAGACATATGTACATATGAATATGTACAGCTTCCTGCATGTTTGTTGATTTACAGAAAGTGAAAATGGTAGTATATAAGAGTGTGTTTTTGCGTACTTTTGTTATATGGAAATGAGGGCTTGGTATGTCTGAAGAAACATAAACCTAAGTTGAATACGGTGAGAAAGAGATACTTCAGAAGTGGTATTTAGTAAAACAAGAAGAAGAAAAACAAGAATGAATGAATACTGAATGAAGATGGATTGAATGCATGAGGGAGACACCAGTGTGAAAAAAGGATGTTGAGATGGTTTGGTTATACAGATAGATTGAATAAGGCTCAAATTACAACATAAATACATATGAAGGAAGAGTGAAAGGTTTGAGACGAAGAGGAAGATCAAGAAAATCATGATTGAATAGAGTTCATAAGAACCAGAAAAACAGAGTAATAAGAAATTTAATGAACAAAAGGCAATGTATTAAACACTACGTGGGCAGGGTGGAATAATAGAATATGGAAGCATGGTTTATAAGTATAGAAAGGTGTTGCTGTAAACTAATTTAAGCAATAGTTCCTTCTATTTTCTTATCTTTTCCTTTAATTCTTTTGACTTCCTATTTATTACTTCTTTTCCATGTTTTATGTAACACTGAATGCCCCAAAAGAGAATACTGTAATGGGTATGCACGTATTAGAGTTACCTAAAATAGGCATATTCACCTGCATTCCATATCAAAGCATCCTTCAGCCATCATTTTGTGTAGAGTCAGCCTGAATATTTTCCCCCCTTCATTAAACTTCCCCAGTGGTTCCAAATACCAGCTCAGATTCTAAGTTCAACTTCTGGATGCAGTGTGAAAAAGGTGAGGAGTGGGGAATGGGGAGATAAATGAGTGCCATGAGCATACCTATTTCATGACATTGCAAGCAAACTAATAAATATAGTCCTTGCTAGAGTTATCCTCATATTGTTTTGCAGTGACATAGAAAACTACATAGCAGTCAGCCAATAATACCTTATGAAAGTGAAGGAATTAAACCACTATAAAGTAAGGGTGGTAAACCTAATAGTTCTTTTAAATTTTTTCCCCTAATTTAATACTTATTTGTCCTGTTTCTCTTTTTATACGATTGCACAAAACCTGATACCTATTTCTGTGTTTGTTTCCTAATATAGACATTTAATATTTAATTTCTGTAAGCATTTTTATAAAATAACTGATTTAAAGTTTTATTTAAAAAAAAACGTTGCTTTTTATATACTGTACATTCCCCTATAAAATATACAGCTGGCTTTAGAAAAGGCTGAGAGATATGAGACATTATTGCTGAGGCACATTGGATGATTGGAAAAGCCAAAGAAAAAATAAGTTAGTATGTGCTTCACTGATTATAGAAACGCCTTTCATTATGTCGATCGTGTCAAGATGCAGTACTATATGTGCTTAGAAAAATGGGAATCTCAGAACATCTCATTGACCTCATGAGAAATCTACACACATGACAGGAAGCCACAGTAGGACAGAACATGGCAAAATAGACTAGCTTCAGGTTGGGAAGGAATGAGACAAGGCTGAATACGCTCCTCTTATTTATTCAATCTACATGCTGGATATATATTAAGCTGGATTGGAAGAACATGAATGTGGTTTCAGAATTAGAGGAAAAACACCAGTAACCAAGACTACGCTGATGACACTACTCTGATAGCTGAAAATGCAAAGGATCTGCAAGTTCTAGTAATAAAAATCAAAGAATACAGTGAAAAAAATGTGATTAAAATGAAATATAAAAAAGACCAACTAAGGTAAAACAACCAGCCTTAGAACTGACAATGAAGGTATCTAAGTGGTGTACGACTTCTGCCTTTTAGGATCAGCCATCAACAGTAAAGGAACAAGCAAGAAATACACCACAGATAACACTTGACAGGTTATCAATGAAGCCTTGGAAAACACATTCAGATGCTATAACGTGTCTATACCTATAAAGAACAGAATGATGCAAGAAATAGTACTACCTGTGATACTCTATGGAAGTGAAAAATGGACTTTGAAGAAGCAGGATAGGAAGAGTATTGAAGAGCTTTTGAACTTTGACATGTGAGAAGACTCCTGAGTATACAGGTCATCACAGAGGAAACCTATGTGATTGCTAACAGTTGACACCAACTTGGTGGCACATAATCAACTAAGATAGATAGATAGATAGATAGATAGATAGATAGATAGATAGATAGATAGATAGATAGACAGACAGACAGACAGACAGACAGACAGACAGACAGACAGACAGACAGATGATAGATAATGTGTAGTTGACCTTGGCTTATCTCAGAAGTTAAACAGATTCAGACCTGGTTAGGGTTGTTGGTAGCGTGGAAAGTAAAAAAGTATGGAAAAAATGGCAGGAGTGGCAAATCACATCTATAATGCTGCTAGGAGAACTATATATATGGTCACCAGAAGTAGAACTCTAACTGAGAGTCTCCTTACCTTTTGGAAGAATAATGAAATTCCCACAATAGAGGAAAGGATTGTGAAAATGTCAGAATTTGCAGAAATGGCAAAACTGATATGTTTGGTCAGAGAATAAACAACAAAAACTTTTTTGAAAGACCGGAAGACTTATATGGACTTTTTGCTGAAAGAAGAAAAAAATGAATTGATGACTTATGGATTTGAAGACTAAGAAAGATGAGGGCAAAATGAAGGGGTGAAGGGACTTGTAAAATACTTAAGAAGGAGGAGGGACAATAAGAATATAATTATGTATTGAAAAGAAGGTTGGAAATCATCTATATGTTTCTTAGATTTGTTCCCCCCCCCTTCTTTTTCTTTGTTTTTCTTTCCTTTTTTCTTCTGGTTTGTTATTATTATATGAAAGATTTTAATAAATATTAAAAAAAGAAAAAGGGAATGTCCTTACCTTTTATAGTGTTTTTGATTAGAAAGCTGCAACCCAGTTTTGCAGTACACAAGCCCCTTAGCAAATATCACACAGGTTTCTGGCCTAACTGCTGCCTTCATATATCACAGACTTTTTCTAGCTAATTTTAATTAATATTTCCATAAAGCCATAAGAAACATAGGTAAGTTGGAAATAAAAATGCCCATTGCCTATGTAAATTAATATTAAATGAAATGACTTAATTATGTCAGTAATGGTAGGCTATTTTAAGCATAATCATGCTTGTCTTACTCATTTTACTTTTCACTTTTATTCCTTATATAATTGTCATATACGTATATATTTTCCTCTGAATACTGAAAATATTCCAGTGGTCAGTAACACTGGACATTGGAGGACAAGCTAATGTTGCTCTTTATTCTTCTTCTTCCAGTGAGTCACACAAAAGAAAATCTGCTTCCAAGTTACGGCCCATATGATGAGAAAATGAACATGCAGATACTTCTAAGCAAGGAAGTAACTCTGTTATTCAATTGAGGCTTTTATACTTTTTTTTGGGGGGGGGGGGCAAATAAATTTGTAAAATCTGTATACAAGCCCACAGCAGTGTGCTAGGAAAAATGGAAAATTTTAAAGTAGGAATCATAAAGTAAGAACGTTCTGAAAGTATGGGTGTAGCTAGAATATTATTTTTTAATAAAGTTGAAATTGCAAAGGTGTATATGTGTGAAAGCAAAGAGGAAGTGCAGAGTTTCTTAACCTTCCTTATCCTAAATCTACCATAGCTAGGTATTCATTGCTAATCATCATGGTGCCAAAAAGACAAAATGTGTGTCATGCTGTCACAACGCAAGCACTCTCTTTCATACATGTATTACAACATTGCACATATATACATAAGGGGCAGAGTTTCCATTGTAACACTGCAACATCATTTTATAATTTCCCCTTGCCATACTCCCCCTCTCCCCATGGATGCCTATGCCTAGGCTTTTCCCCAGTTCCTAGGGTAATAAATAGTTTAACAGCAGGAAGCTGACAGAGATGGTCTGTTCCACCTCTAAGAAACTTCTCAAACTTTTGATGCCATATCTTTTCATGATTTTGGTTAGCCATTTCTTTTGCCTCTATTTACTTATCACTGGTCAAAATGCTTCTCTAGACAATGCCAGTTTGCACATTATCCTTTGCTCTTTCTTCCAGGTAGCTGGGCTTGAAGCACATCTGGGATGAATCTGTGCAGGGCAGCCAGTAAATAAGGAAATGGAGAATAGGTATTTGCATTTTTGAAGATGTCTGAGACCTAAGAAAGGTTTTATGCACAGAGGAAAATTGTTGTACACCAGCGTAGTTCCTTGCCCTGACAATTATCTACCACAATAGCACTGCACTTGGCCAGCATTTTTTAAAAAATTACATTAATTAAAAGTGCAGCTCTCAGTCGGGGGGGGGGGGGCGAAGCAAACACACTAACCCAAAAATTTGCCCACTCCTGCTTCTAACAGCATAGACAGCAATTGAAAGAAACACAGTGAGCCAAAGTCAGGAACACTTTCTCATGGCCACCAGAAATTAATTGGCTCTGCCAATTATCCTTAAGTGGTTCTCTCTCCCACACACATCCCACACATGCATTTGCCTGCAAGGAAACATGTGCAGCTTGCAATTTGGAAGTATGTTGGCTTCCAGGTTTTAAACCAAAGCAATTTCTGGCAAATACTGTAGCTTCTAACTCCCAGCTGCAGCAGAGTGGCCACATTGCCTCTGATACTTTATTCCAGGATTTGCCAAGCAAGCAAGGCTTTGATGGTTGCCACTGTTGTTTCTTTTCTTACTAGGTGTCTCTTAAGTCATCAGCCAGATAGTAGCTGGCATGGTTCTTTTGGCAGGGCTAATAATTTATGACAGCTCCTCTCAACTTGTCCAGCACAGACATTTATATGTACACCACAATCTACAGATGAATCTATCTGGATGCCACTGGGGATCAGTTGGAGAAACTTATTAATACACATAAGTTTGGCGGCATGTCAGACTTAATTCTTCACAACTACTGTGTTAATGCACCAGTGGTTTTCTTCCTCTATCTCATGAGGGGGATGGCACAACTGGTGCTTTTCTTCCTTCATCCTTTTAAACTTACCATAGGCATCTAAAAGTCCCCCAAGCAAAGACTATCTAAGATTTGCAGAAAGAAAGAAAGAAAGAAAGAAAGAAAGAAAGAAAGAAAGAAAGAAAGAAAGAAAGAAAGAAAGAAAGAAAGAGGGAGGGAGGGAGGGAGGGAGGGAGGGAGGAAGGAAGGAAGGAAGGAAGGAAGGAAGGAAGGAAGGAAGGAAGGAAGGAAGGAAGGAAGGAAGGAAGGAAGGAAGGAAGGACTATTTTTAGTAAATAATGATGTACAAGGCAAAGGGATGAAGCAACATATGAAGAGAAGACCTGCAAGACACTACATTTCTCCTTCCCTAAAAATCCCACTCAATCTCAAATGTTCTTAAAGTTCAAGGAATGTTGTGTCTTTGATACAATGCATTATCTCCTGCTAATATAAATCTAAATACAGTTACGTCATCCAATAGATACATTTCATCTCCTTGGTAGGAGATACCAACCTTTTAGTCAGGGATTCCTAAACATTTTTGCCATCAAACCTCCCTTTAGTGTAATCTAAATATACACACCTCCCCTAAAATCCCAAACACCAAAATGTACACAAATAAACAATGAAAACAATACAATGAACTTTATTTTTAATAAAGACATAAAAAATTAAAAAGCAAAGTTTGTGCCTCCACCACCATCATGTCACTCACTTGAAACTAATATTTTGAGAAAGGTGGATTCATGGTAACAATGTACAACTAAAAGGTACTTCACACTTCCCCTGGACTCTCTATGCACCTCCCCAAGAGAGGGACACCTCCCAGTTGGGAAGCCCTGCTTTTAGTGGTGCAAAATACTCAGTGTATTTTAGAGTTAATGGTCAACATGGTAGAAGCAATAGTGCAACATAAATAAGATGGGCTAGGATTTTCCATTTTTTCATGAAGAGGGAGGGGGAATGGGAGGTTTGGGTTTTTTTTAGTTTAGTTTTTTAGTCTTTGGAGCAGTATAATTTTTCCTTTTTAATTTGCCTGAAAATGGAAGGAAACGTTATCACTGCTTCTTGCAGCTTATGCTGCCATAATTTCGTAAAGGCCATTTGAGCACTTTATACAGCCTTAGCTCTGTGTGTCACCCAGCCCAATCCTATTGTTGCCTCTCTGTTTTCATCTTAAATTGTAATCACCAGAGAAGGAACAGCTAATTATAACACTATATGGTGATAAGAATACTTTTGAAAGGCTTCTTTACGCATGTATATTTCCCTAAAACAAATGCATGCTGTACAAACAGTGACATGGCCACATAGTAGTCATGTATAAATTGGTCCATAGCATTTTTCCCTCGGAATAATAATATCTTCCAAAACCAGAAAACAACATTTAACCAAGCCTACCTTCAAATTACTGTATTACGCTTACAGCACATTAATTTAGCTGCTCATAATGTTGGTCCTTGACCGTGAGCTGCCTTTTGAAATATTTCCAGCAGGAAGCTATTGGATGCTGATTGAGTTGTTATTTAATCTGTAAGTTAGCAAGAGGTGAGATAATATTTTTGACTCCAAAAAGAAAGTCTTGTGAATTTCACATTTTATCATACTTGAAGGACAATAATTTGGTATCTTGTTGGGCAGTGATAAGAAAAACAACTTGGGAACACAATTTGGAGCATGAAGAAAATGTAAACAAAGAGAGACTTCAATTCAAACATTACTGTTTCCCAATGTTTCAAAAACTTTCCCATAATTCTTCCCCTTGTGTTTTAAAAATGGAATGAAGTACAAGCATTTGCATTATGTCTATTTCATCTTTAATTTCAGATTTATTTAGCAGCTTTATTCATTTTCTTGATACATTTGAATTGTCTGACATAGTTCAAAGTCCCTTTTTCCCCCTAGATTTGGAAATCATTTTTATTCCAGTTATTTTAGTTCTCATTCCCATTTCCTTTAATTACCCCCTAAAGCAAAGATACCTTCCCCTAGGATATTTGCCCTTGTTGAGAAAGATATATATTCCCATATTATTTTCCGGCACACTTTTAAATTTGGAGGGCTCTCATTATAAGCCAGTGAAAGAGCCTTCTGAAATATTTACACGTTGCTTTGAGGCACTGGCAATCGTCTATCAATTATTGTCTTTAACAGAGTTCCAGTGACAGTATGTTATTGGCTTCATGTTAATGTTATCAGATTTTATTATTGTAACAACTGTGTCCAGAACTCCTATCTTCTTAACACTCAAAGTCATTTGGAGATGGCCCCGAGGTAATACATTTAACTTCACAGCTAGCAATTATTGGCAGAGAGAATATTCTTCATTTAATTTAGAATAGATTCAGAGTTAGCAGATGGTGCTGGGCCTCTAGCCCCAAATGGAAGAGTTCTTTGATTTATGGAAAAGTGAGACCTTGGATGAAAAGGCCTAGTAACATAAACTGTATATTGGCCATGTGAGTGGCACCAAGACTGATCCAAAAGAGGACTGCTTAAAAATGAAAAAGCAGTGTTAGCATGCTTAAGGAAAGACAGAAGCATTCATAAGTAAGCATGAGCAGCATCTCTAAAGCTCAGTGGGAACCAAGTTTATCAGTAGTCACAGAATATAAAGTGATGCTTAGTTAAGAAAATTGGGTAATAGACATAGATCATGAGCTGGCATGGGAAGACTGTTGATGCTATGGCTCTACATCCTCTAACTGAATGAACCTAGCATGCTCTGTTTGGGAACTTTTGGAGTTCTCTAACAATGGAATCTAAATATTCAACAGCTGTAGGCCTTTTCTGCACCCTCATTAAGGAGGCAAGATAGGTTGGATCTCCTTGTTCAAAAATGGACTTCTGTTCAAGAGAGAGAGAAAAAAAATCAAAATGAGAATCCTATCATCTCTGGGACATTCACATTTCTCTTACTTTCTCTTACTGGTGAGTCCTCAGTCACATTTTTTTCTGTTCACTTTCAGCAGAAACTGATCATTGCTTGTGTGCAATTTTTCCTAATATATATAAATTGGGGCAAACTATTTCCCCTTATAGAGATATTCACGTAGTTTTCTTTCATTTATGTATCTTTAAGTATTTTCAAAAAAGAAGAAATGCAACAAAAATTCTCAGAAATAAGAAAACCAAAGGATAACTACTATCTAGTTTATAGATAGGTTCTTACAAATAAAATAAGATAATCCTAGCAAATTCATACATATTAGAAAGTTTCAACTTTGAATATAATTCAAAGTTGGAAAAAAGGTGTACTGACATTGGAAAAAGGTGTACTGAGGATTAGGCAGAGGGTTTGCAAGAAAGGACCATGGAACTAAAGCTCTTTCAGTTCTCTACCAAACGTAAAAAGTTCAACTAATTTTGATATTGTCTTAATACTATACTGTACTACCATCAGCATTATCTGTGGCCATTTTGAAAGAAAATCAGAATCTATCAAATGAATTTCATGTTACAGTCCCTGAATTTACAATTAAAGGGCCTGAAATGATTAGCTAAAACATCTTTTTTCCAATGTTTTTTTTAAATATCTGACATTTATTTTGTTCTTTATAACTCTAATATGTGTTTTAATTGATTTTCTAGCAGGATTATCCTATCCCTAAATTAGAGCACTTTGACAACTCCCAAAGAATTGCTGGCAATGGCAACAAATCAGCCAGCTAGAAAGTAGGGGATTTAAAAAAACAACAAACCAACAAAAATAAGGCAAACTAGTAAAAAGCTCCTATTCATTATGGATAGCTGATACAAACTGTTCTTCCAACATCTCTCAAAATTGGGAGATAAAGCTTTGGGTTCAAAGTACTCCACTCTCGCCAATAGCTCGCCAAGGCCAGAATGTCCCATCTATAACAATAGGCTGATGGGGAGTCAGGAAAGGGGAAACAGAGGTCAGGTTCCCCTTTCTGAGCACTTTCCCTGACTTTGATGAACCAATCAGGAAGGCTGTTATATTTACAATGTGGTGGTATTGTAAATGTAGGATTTATGCCTAAATGCCTAACAGGCCTTTCTTTTATCTCCATATTGCTCTTCAGCCATCAATATTTTTGTTGGATTGTTTTAAACATCCTCTTTTGCTTCAGTGTTTTCTTTACCAAGCAGCCTGATAAACTAACCTTAGCCTTCTCAGTTTTTCCAATTCCTTTCATAAATGATCCATATATCTATATGTATATCATTCATCTATCATATTAAACAGCATCAAGTATTTATTTTCAATCTTAATTCAAGGATTTTAATTGTGCTTCAAACCACATAAATGTTTTCAGTATCATTTCTTTTAACTCATCAACCCCTTGGAACTGAAACCTTCCTCCTAGAATGCCTTATTTTCCATTCCAGTGTAAATTAATTCAGATTTGCTGAATTGCATAATGAACAATTATAACAATAAACGTAAAAAATAACAATTCCCTATTATTCCTACATGCTGTATGCTTAAAGGGCAAAATCAAGTGCATTTTTTTTCTGGTTTTACCTGCAGATAAGAACTCCTCAAAAGGTACTACAATTCAATTTATAATACTGTTATAGTATTAGTTATATAACTAATACCACTTAGTTACTTTTTCAAATATCCACAAAGACTTTCCAAAGATTCCCAAGCAACTCTCTGATATTTCTTTTTCTAGGGAACTGTAGTTTCTGTTTAATATAGTCAAAGAACTCTTGTTATTTTCCACTCTGGTTTATTGTTTACAGCAGTGTTCCTCAACCTTGGCAGCCTTCAGATGGGTGGACTACAACTCCCAGAATTCCCCAGCCAGCAAGGCTGGCCAGGGAATTCTGGGAGTTGAAGTCCACCCATCTGAAAGCTGCCAAGGTTGAGGAACACTGGTTTACAGTCACCACCACATAGTCTATTCCAGCTCCCAATTTTCAAAGCAAGAAGCAGCAAACAAACTGAGCATGCTTGACCTGAATGACTTCCCCAGTTTTCATCTTTAGATATGAAGGAAGAAATAAGCAAGGAACCGATAAAAGCAAGAACTTCTATCAATTCTCTTGGATAAGGAGAGGAAAATAAAACTAGCAAAAACATCAAGGGAGGTTGTTATTTTATTTCAAAGGAAAAAAAACAGTCAAGTTTAAACTATAATAGACTATATAAGATTATATGAATGAAGCCAACTAAAAACTGAATAAAATGAAGGAACTATTAATCATGTATATAATAGTGTTCCAAATAAGGGACTAAATAAATGGCTGTAAAAGCAATTATTGGATCAGACAATCTATCAACCTCAGATGTCCTGTGTTTAAACATGGTTGGATTTACATATTTAGAAAACCATGCACTTTATTCCCTGTTATTCCAGTGTAGCCAGAGAAAACAAAGCTTTATAGGACATTGAGCTACAGTCCTCCACACACAAGCTATAAATAAGATCAGCTGAAATCACAGAATCATTCCTGAGCAAATGTAGTGCTACTAATGTCCTAATTATTCCTTCTCTAACAAAACAATATACTGAATACAGGTAGTGCTCATTTAGTGACTGCCTCATTTAGCAACCGTTTGCAGTTATGACGGTGATGAAAAAGTAACTTTACAACCAATCCTCACATTTACAACCTTCACAGGTCTGTAAAGCAAAGGAAAGCTGAAGTAAGATCATAGTTTCACTTAGCAACTGCTTCACTTAATGACTGAGTTGCTGGTCCCAATTGTGGTCACTAAATGGGGACTACCTGTACTGTCCTCCTATCAAATTATTAACAAAGGGAAAAATGTACTTATTACTGGAAGGGCTAGACAATGTGCTCAAAACAGACCAAGCATTTAACGTATTTTTTAAAAGCAAGAGCAGTTGCAAAATGAAGAAAATTTCAAACTAAGTAGATGGGTATGGTATAAGGAAGGCCAACCCCTTTCCCATGACATTTTTCTTCTATAACATTCAAAGGAAATAAGAAACTAATCTTCTTTGCAGGTTAGTATCAAATTATAAATCCATAAAACATTATTTTGGAAAGGTTATGTATCATTCTATCTATTATCCATGAACAGACCTATTTAGCCCCTCAGCAAAATCTCCACAATTCTCTTTAACTTCTACCTGAAATTGCTAAAACCCAGAACTTGCTAATAATATTTGGATGGTGAAGCAGTCAATTATCTCCACAGTTTCTTATAAGTAAATGTTCATATTTATAACATCAAGGCAAGCCGACAGGCCCTCTTGCTTCTCCTATAACAGTTCGGTATAACTTGTGATGACCGCTAGACTGAAAACAGTACAGCAACCATATATCAAGACTTGTTTGATGCTTGAGAAATAACTATAAGGGAATGCTTATCGTAGACATACTTTGTATATAGCCATTGTCTCTGAAGGAAAATCATTTGAGACATTTTCTATATTTCTTGAACAAGTGTTTTGACTAAGATTCTCTAGGAGATTTCATCTCTGTTGCTTGACAAGTCCTACCCCCTGCTTTGCTTTGCTTTATTTTTTAAGCAAGTATGGTAAGGTACATTCAGATTGATACATTAACATTCTGTGGGATTCATAATTTCTCATTCTTAAAAATAGAATATCCATATTTTTTATTGATTGGCTGATTATGTGCCACCAAGTCATTGTCGATTTTTAGTGACCACATAGATGGATTTTCTCCATGATGACCTGTCCCTAACCTGGTCTTTCAGATCTTCACTGTAACTGAGTCCATCTACTCTGCTGCTGTTCATCCTCTCCTTCTTTCCTTCCACTTTTTCCAGCATTCTCCAGAGAGCTTTGCACAATGTGTCTGAAGTAGGATGATTTGCACCTAGTCATTTGTGCCCTGAGTGAGAACTTTAAGTTGATCTGTTCAATGATCCATTTGTTTTCTTGGCTCTCCATGGTATTCTCAGGAGTCTTCTCCAACAATTGATTGATTCGAACAATTGATGTTCAAAAGCATCAATATTCCTATCATGCTTCTTCAAAGTCCAACTTCCACTTCCATAAAGTGTCACAGGTAATACCATGGCTTGCACAAATCTGACCTTTGAAGGTATAGATACATCATGGCATTTGAATAACTTTTCCAAGGCCTTCATGGATGCTCTACCAAGTGCTAGGCTACAGTGTATTTCTTGACTTTACTGTCCTTGACTGTTGATGGTTGATCCTAAAAGGCAGAAACTTTGATATCTTCATTGTCAGTTCTAAGGCTGGTTGCTCTACCTGTTGTTGTTAGTTTGGTCTTCTTTATATTTAATTTTAGTCCCATTTTTTTACTGTACTCCTTAGACTTTTATTACTATAGCTTGCAGATCATTTGCATTTTTGGCTATCGGGGTGCCAAAAATCCATAAGCCGGTGGATGACCATGTATTGAATAACAAGGATAAACAAGGATTGCAGTTCTGCCAAGTTTCATTAAGGTCAAATAATAATCTCAAATTGAAGAGCTGAATTCTAAAATCCATATTATAGCCTAGATTGGTTGATTATGTGATATCCAGTAGATTTCCACTCTTAGCAACCCCATAGACAGACCTTCTCTAGGATGATCTGTCCCCAACCTAGGCTTCAGATCTTTGCACAGTGCACTCATCATCCCTGTAATTAAGTCCATCCACCTTGCTGCTAGCCGCTGCCTCCTCGTCCTTGTCCTCCTCCTACACACATTTCCCATATTGTAAACTTCTCAAGAGAGGTAGATCTTTGCATAATGCATCTAAAATATGATAATTTGAACCTGGTCATTTGTACTTCATGTGAGAACTTTAGGTTGATTTGTTCAATGATTCATTTGTTTGTTTCTTGGTTATGCATGGTATTTTCAGGAGTCTTCTCCAACACCAAAGTTCAAAAAGAGTTAATGCACTTTGTATCTGCCTTCTTCAAAGTCCAACTTTCCCATCCATGGAGTGTCACAATGGAGTGAAATCCATTCCCTGCATCATTCTGCTCTTTGTAGGTATAGACATGTTATAGCATCTAAATATCTTATCAAAGACATTCATTGCTAACCTGTCAAGTGTTAGTCTGTGGTATATTTATTGATTGCTTGTTCCTTTACTGTTGATAGTCAATCCTAAAAGGCAGAAGCCATCTACCACTTCAATATCTTCACTGTCAGTTCTAAGGTTGATTGCTATACCTATTGCCATTAGTTTGGCCTTCTTTATATTTAATCCTCCCATTTTTTCACTGTGCTTCTGATTTTCATTACTAGAGCTTGTAGATCATTTGCAATTTCATCCATCAGGGTAGTGTCATCAGCATGACGTAGGTTATTGATGTTTCTTCACTTTTAAAACAACATTCGTCTTCTTCCAATACAGTCTCCCTCAATATACATTCAGCATGTAAACTGAATAAATGAGGAGAGTGTATATAGCCTTTTCTCACTCATTTGTCAATCTGGAGCCAGTCTGTTTTACCATGTTCTGTCCAGACTGTGGATTTTTGTCTTGTGTATATTGTTTCTAATGAGGACAATGAGATGTTCTGGGACTCTTATTTTCCTAAGCAATTCTACAGCTTGACATGTTCAACACAATTGAAGGCCTTTCTGTAACCAATGAAGTACATTTTGATTTATTTTTGGTATTCTTTGGCTTTCTCAATTTTCCATTGTGCGTGAGCAATAATGTTTCATGTTCCTTAGCCTTTTCTAAAACCAGCTTAGAGCTTAGAACCAGAGCCAAAATAAATGCTCAGTGGTAAACTGGAAAATGTAGATAATTAAATATAACTTTACCAGTAGGCAATTAAAATCTCTAAAGTTGATCCTGCCTAAGAAAATTATGTAATGATTTGTAAATCCACTTATAATAGCATAAAGGAACAGAAATAGGAAAGCCCTTTTAAACTCATCTGTGCCAAAATAGGAGCAAATGTTTAATTAATTCATTGAGAAAACTTTCTGGAATGATTATACTAATATAAACAAAAACATCAGAATGCAAGTTAAAAACTCAAGCCCTAAAAATGTTGATATTATTACTAAGACTCAGTGGCATCAAATTTGATTTAGATTATACTTTTGCATCAAAGAAATAAGGTCAGGGATAAAAGTTGTTGGCATATCTATCAAACATAAGGTACCATCTGTATTCAGTAGTATCTGCCTCACCTACTATGGTACTTTTATGTTTTCAGAATTTCCAGAGCATAAACCAGGGGCCTTAAATCCAAATTAAAAGAGAAAGGAGGTATCTTTGAAGTGAGCTGCAATATCAGTTTTAAAAGGTAAAGATCACTCCATTGGAAATTATCCCTAACCTAATTATTAAATAAAATGTGTGTGTGTACCCATACATATGCACACACAATGAACATTTTTAGGTGAACTCATGATAAATCAAAACCTACTTCAGAAATCCCCAGGAAACCATATCAAAAGTTTTCTCAGCATTCCAGAAAATGCTACTGGATTCTATTTTGAATTAAAATTATGATATCAATCAGCAATCAAATAGAATCAAAACCTTTTCTGTCCTGTTCAAACCCATTTACACTGTAATTGGATGTTTAGGCAATAATACTTGAGCCAATATAGCTGTTAAACTCTTAGTATTACTTTACACAGTTTGGGAAGAGCTGCAATATAAACCTCATTAAAAAAACGGGGGGGGAGGTGTCGAGTCTGTTAGAAAAGTCTCCATTATTTAATTCCAATAAAATTGTCTATGTGCCTTAGATTTAACAGTATTTAGTACTTATTGAAGAGAAAAGGAAACGTGACCAGTATCCCATTTCTCTGAAAACTGTAGCAGTCTCAAATTCTGTTTAAAAAAAATCAATCACATTATTTGATGACGATGTAGGGAAGCGATACAATTTAGAATAAGACTAAAAACTCTGCTAGCTAATTGATCTAGAATCAATATTTGCTTTCCCATATGTATTACATATTAGAGATGTAAAGTTGCATTATTTCAGTTGTTTAAGGTAAAAACCATTACTTTATTGAATTTTCCCCCTTTTTCACATTACTGTAGGGACAATTGTATTCTGAGAGAAAGTGATGGGCATTCTTACAAAAGAATCGCCACGGTAAGTGAAGCCAAACACATACTAGTTGGCACACAAAGCACGTGTCTCTTGTCATTTACCATATTGCATTATAAGTATGCCTCTGGGTTCTTTGTGAGGCCCAGAGGCATTGTTCAGAATAAAGGTTATGCTGATGTTTTCCTTTGCAGCGTAGAATTTTCCTAATGTATGGTACTAAGAAAATTTCCCAAGAAGCCTTTTTTAACAACTTTCCATGATGCTATTCTGTGTTACATACATTTCTCAAGATACAGGCTTTTAAAATCATGCAATTTAGAAGCTGCCTTTGCTTACCCCATGATTTCATTGCCTTGTGCCTTTTCTCACCCTATGATTTTGATCATCCTGTATGCTTGTGCTTTAAACAAAGCTGAACAGAATTTCACAATGATTAGTCACTCAGTCTATTTCCAATAGAAGAGAATATATGTAGCTCAGGGTTGAACTATGGAGTCCACGGTGCTCTCTGAACTACCTTGAAATGCACCCAGACAGGCAACCAGTGCAGCTTTTGAAGTAAAACAGTGGCCCTCAAAGTCCACTCATAACTACTCAAGCCACTACATTCTGGAGCAGCTGTAGCTTCCAAATGCTCTTTAAGGGCAACACCATGCAGATTGTATCGCAATGACCAAAGAATGAGTGACAGTGAGTAAAATCACCACACTCCGCTCCCAGCCTTCAGAGATGGCTCAGAAGAATACAATGATTGATGGTATCAAAAGCTGCTGAGAGATCAAGCTGGACCAGGAAGCTCACACTAACCTTTTCCTAGTCCCACCAGAGATCATCTACAAGCATGCTGTCTCTTTGTTGAAACTGGACTGAAATGGGTCCAGTCAATCTGATTCCTTCAGGGCCTACTGCAGTGGGAACCCCACCACTTTTTTAACAACCTTATCCAAAAAGGGAAAGTTGGAGACAAGAAAATAACTATATCTGTGTTGAGCATTGGTTTCTTGAGCAGGTGACACACCACTGCCTCTTTCAGATAGAGCAGTAGTACCTCCTTTCTTAAGGATGCATTCACTACCACCCTAACTGAGGTTCCTATTATCTCCCTGGGGGTTTTCATTAACCAGAAAGGGCAGGGATCCAGATTACTAGTCAGTGAGCTGACACTTCAGAGAACGTCATCCACTTCCTAGGACTCACAGGATCCAGTTCATACCAGATACACAAAAAGATGAGCCTTGGCTAGCTCCCCTAGACCTACCCAGCAAGCACCCAACTCTGAAGGGATCTGAGCAATCTTATCCTCCACATGCTTAGGACATTCCTCACAGTGGCTACTTATAGACAGTCATCCTGCCCATCCTTCCTGGTTCCTCAGCTTTACCTGCCCAAGAAGGAAATCAGTTTAAATATGTTTCTGCAGTTGTTCAGCTTCATCCTCACCCAAAGAGGAACATTTCTACCTGGTAGTTTCATCCATTCCAAAGAGAAGATTTTACAGAGCAATAAGCCTCAGTTTGTAACCAAGTCTAACCTCAGAGAAACATTCTAATTCTTTGTAAACATATTTGTATGGAATACAGATTTGGAAGTACCTCTTTGTATTGTCATGCCTCAGTTTTAAAGGAATTTGCTTGTTACCACAATGAATATTGACACCATTCTTGCGCGATGTATTCTTTTTTTCTTTTGCATGTTATCTTACATCTTTATTATTTTCCTTTTGCAAACCAGGATAACAGGGAAGTAAAATTCAGTAAGTAGGCATGGCTGGTTTCCCCCCCTAAAATTAACCCTTTTTGTTGAGCAATTTGTAAAGATGTTGCTGCAATCATTATTTGCTTGGCAATGCCCATTTTTCTGCCTCAACTATCTCTTGGTAGGGTTATAAGTAATACTCTGCCCCTCCCCACCAGCAATTATCCTCTACTGCAGTAAATAGATAGATTATAATATTCTGCAAAGTGCTAACACATTCCAAAATATCACAGAGTATATGTATGAGACCCCAGGGCCCCAAGAGAAGCTGGAACGAGAAGAACAGGCCTGGCGCTTTTTGTAAGAATTCTCAAAATCTCTGAAAGTTAGGTAGTACTTACTTTCTATAACATCTCCAGAAAGAGAGAGATAGCAAGACAGAAGAAAAGTACTCTGAGTTCTGATGAGCAGCTGAAGTGTACACAGTACAACAGTGCCATTTATATCTCCCCATCCACTAGAAAGAATTTTAGTAACTGCTACAAATTTCCTTAGTGTGGACAGAAATTTACCTCTGATGAAGGGTAAAATGTTGGTTGCATAATGCTTCTGGCAACTTACACAGGGAGCAATGATTTCATGAGTATATTGTACTTTCTCACATTGAGTCTGGACATTTCCTGGTAATACATAGATTCAAAAACACATTTTTTTTGTATCCTTTACCTTATCCATCAACTTAGCAATATGCAAGGTAAGGTTGCTCTATGCAAGAAAAAAAAGTTTAAGTGAAAAATCCACATTTTTTTTTTTTACTAAAAAGTACTGAAAGACTTTGTTCATTCATTCACTCATTTTACTTCTTTTATCCAAGGGAGAAATATGGAAAGAAATATGGATTAAATTCTCCTATAAATAGTATTTGGGTATCGAAATAAAAATATATCATGTATCTTGGAGATCTTTGCCCGTAAGTACCAGAAGAAGTAATATTATAATTTTACTATTAACTCCTATAAAAGCAGTTGGGCAGTCTACAGCAATAGAAACGGTCCTTCCTAATTGTTTATTTAAAAGTGAAGTGTTCCCATCAACAATAAGTGAAATAATAATAAGTTTAAGGGCAAAATTAGTGTATACTTAACATTTAACACATGGCAATATATATAACATATTTAATATACATAGCATACTTAACATACAACACATGGCAATGTCCAATATAGATGTTTCCCCTCTGTCAACAATAATCATCTCAGAAGCATGACAGCTGTTACAATCTCTACTAGCATTTGTTGTAGAGACTGTAATAGCTGTCATGCTTCTGAGAAAAAAAAAAACTCCCAGCTACACACTCTATATGGGACTGCTCTTGAAGACTATTCAAAAGTTTCAAATGGTGTAGAATGTGGCTTCCCACTGTCATATAATGACTGTGTTACTGATGAGTTTCTAGGTGCAGTTCATGGTCTTGCTCTATATGACTTGGGACTGGGTATCTTGAAGACTGCCTGCATTAAATAGTACATGCTAGCGGAAAGTATATGTTGAGAGTAACTACTTACCAAGAAATGTTGTGAGAGAGAGCTCAGAAATTAGCACTTCCTGTGGAAATTTTCCTCCTATGGAATAGCTTGCCTTCAGAGGTGAGAGTATTCTTGTAGCCCCTTCCCTGATGCCATTGTGTGAAGTTGGTGAAGCCATGGTTAGTCACTGGAAGATTTAATACAATTTCATGTATTAAACCAAGATCATGGTTCCTTATATTATATATGTGCACTAACTCATAAATGCAAGAACAGCTGTGTCATATGCATTTTATGGCTATTATAGATAACTCTCCTGGTCTCATGCCTCTCAATTTATCAATTTACTCCCCAAACCCACCATTCTTTCTCTCAACAACAGTTGTGCATATATGTAATATTCTTGCAGCTGATGGTCAACTGTGATCCACAAAAGCTGAGATCACAAATGTGTAAGTCTTTAAGATACAAGAGATTTTGTTTTTTGTAGTTTCTGCAGTGAATTGACACAGCTACCTCTCTGAATCTTTCATTCTGGTCAGTCAAGCCACACTAAATACAAAGCAGACATTGATCCAAGCATTACAAATTATGAAAATAAAGATCCTTTCTCCCCCTGCTCTAGCACTGCTTACTCTTTTTTGTCTGTTATCATGTGAATACAGCTTCTAGTATACTATGCTACTTGAGGGGCACAGCTTAAAATGTTAGGGTAACTTTAGAACATAATGGATTTCTCAAAGCCTTTCTGATTAATCTGTGAAACTGAAATCACAAAAACAACAATCTCTAGGCATCCTAGGTAAGGTAACACTTGTGATTCACAGCCCTGATCGCTTAAAGCCAACTGCATTTCTCTCTGGATCTTAAGCCAGCAGTGGTAGAGCCAGGTTTATTTGAAATGACACTTGAGGACCCAGATTCTCTGACACAGTCATTACAGCCTTCTCTGATACAGTACAGATCCGAAAGACTTTCAACACTTTCAGTGGCAGATTATAGAGTGTAGACATTAATGCGTAACATCCAGCCGATTATTGTCAAATGCAGCCTCCGGGCAAGTGAGGATCAGAATAGCTCAGCAACATTTATATCAGGCACTTTTGTCAGGATTTGTGTGTGTGTGTGTGTGCTTGTGTCCCCCAGAGATGCAAGGTCTGAACTTCAGTAGGTCTGACATTCTAGTACCTAGAGGGTATTAAAACATGAGCCTAAAGTAGATGTTTAATTTTAAACAAACAAAACTGGCAATTGTACTCATTACTAGTATTTTCTTTTTGACTTTCTGAATGCAAGTGTTAACAACAGTGATGAAATATAAGAAATATTTAAAATTACAAATCCAGCTTAAGATGCTTAGTAAGTAGGTTTGAACCAAAAATATGATAATGTTAGCACTAATCTCACCTCAATGTGGAAGATATCCCACAAAGTACTACAACAGTGTGTACTCTTCCTTCTGAATACTGTTTTAAGAATAGTTGCTTCCTATGCTCATTCAGATAGATCCAAATGCTATGCTTAATATAATGGTATGTGGGAATGACCTTGGGAGACAGGAGGAAGAGCCGCAGCCTTGACAATAGTCCAATAAACAAAATTCGAAGGAGGAGGGGTGGAGAAAGCATCTCAGAAGGGACCCTCCCTAGTTTTCAGGAGAGTAAAAGTAAGGACAGGAAGAGTACTTCCAGACTTGCAAAATTCTGTTAATGTAACCTTACAATAAAGATAGAGTTAGTACTCATGGTTGTGCTTCTTGTCTGGACTACCTCAAAAGGCTAACATTTACAGAGAATCAACATAATCAGACTTCCCTTTCTCTGTCCTGACATAGGACATCCATTAAGGCTAATTCATTTCCCCGCTGAGGCCTAAAGTCAAATATACCCTCTCTTTTCTTTCCTGAGCGCTCAAGTATGGAAGAAGATATTAGCCCAGTATGAGCACTGATGAGATCAAACTGGCACCTCATTCAGATTTTGCACAGAGAATATCACCTTAAGTAGCAAAATATCTCAGCCTAATTTCCTAATTCTTTAAAGACAAATAATAAAAAATGGACTTTTAGGGATCATGAAAAAATGTAAGGAAAAAATAATATTTAAAATAGATGCATTGAAATTATGGATTGTGTTTCTCTGGTGATATATCCCTTCAGATAAACTCCTTTACTTATATCTAGACTTAGTCATATTGCCAAGTTCCATATTTGCCAGCCATATTTTCTTCTTTGTCTTGGAAATCCCAGGAAAACTATTGAAAACCAAACATCAATAATTTTCTATGCCTATAAATGCCCACCAGGTGATCTCAGGAAGAATATGTTTGGCTTAAGGAGCTGCAGAAAATTGTTACGTTTTCATCCCCACATGTCCAAAACTCCTTTGAGTCTTCAAATCCAGTGATGTGCAGCCCTAATTTATATTTTTCTTTTCCTTGACTTTGCTCTTTTGCTAGTCATCATAACATATTATATCAGTGAAATCCCATGGTTTAACAATTCACTAGCTGGACACAGCTGAAGAGAATATTGAACTCAGTGTCTTAGGATTCGACAAATCTGTTAGCTTTGGTTTCAGTCAATTTCTCATTTTCCCCCAAAGATGTTAATTTCAGTTTATTTCTGCTTAGTTTGTAGATTCATCCCTCTCCCCCCAAAAAAGATAGGCATTATCTATTCAATGGAGACTTTGGTTTCTATGTTACCTAATATCTATGCTTTTATTATTTCCCCTAATATAAAGCACATTTGTATCTATTTTTTTAACATATGGAAGACATTTCTTTAATGTACACATTATTGTATATACATATTTGAGTTCTGAATCATTTGTAAAAATTGGTGTATGGTGTACAGTGCCAACAGCTGCCATCTTTGCCAGGGGAGCTGCTCCCTGCATTGCCATGCTGCCTCCTCCCCAGCCAGGTCCGGTGAGCTCCCTTCAGCAGACAAAAGCCTCCACCACCCTGTCGTGCTTTGCCATGCACCCAGTTCTAGAACTGCCGTAGCTAAGTGACATGGTCACATGATGCTTTGCCTAATGACTGCTTTTGCTTAGTGACAGAAATTCCAGGATCATTAAGCAAGGAATACCTGTACACCAAATTGGTTCTCTATCATTCAGATTCTTAGCCAAAAACACAATATCAACCGCATATAAATGTACAGAACATTCACATCTTCAACCAATGCAACTCTAACATCGCTACAAGCATTCCTTATGCATCCTTGTTTTATTTCCTGCTTAGGGCTGAATCATCTGCTAAACATTCCACTGATTCTCACACAAGCTTTATTTTCATCATGTACTGCTCTGATTGCACTCAATAGCCAACCTTCAAATCCATATTTGTGCAAAATATTTCATAATTCTAGGTAATTTATCATATGCTTTCTCTAAATCAATAAATGCAGAATAAACTGTTTTGTTTTTCACATACATTTTACAGTGGCTTGTTTAAGAACAGAATTCTGGTTTGCATTCTCTCTGCTTATAATACAATTTTATGCACTTCTCAAATTTTTGTTCATTGTCACTTCTCAAACTTTTTAATCAGAATTATGCTTAACGCCTTCCTAACCACACTTAACAAACATTTGTAGTAATTTTGCATTCATTCTTGCTTGCAAAATTCATTTCCTTTTTATAACAATGGTATTCTTCCAATTGTCAGACACAGAAAGCCTTCAAACACATATTAAACAAATCACAGCTACTCCCTTTTTTTTTAACCAGTTAACCTTCTACACCTGCAGTCTTACCATTTTTCAGCATTCTCATGCCATTTGTAACATTCTTGACATGGTTGTTTTTTCCTTGGCAAATAACATTTATAGCATTTATTTAAATTTCATTCTTCAATGTATTACTATCATTCCCATACAAATCTCTAACATTCTCCTTCCAACATGTTCTTGCCCAAATAATTTCATTACTTCTATTTTTAATACCATTTACTCCACTAGAGGCTCCTTTACCATTCCATTTCACCCATTTCCAAAACATTTATTTTAAAAAAATCCATGAAAATCATTCTGTATTTCCACTGTCTCTTTTAATCTTAAAATTCCTTACTTTCTTTGGCTATGTTGTTTGCCACTATCTTTTTCTCTCTGTCTACATTATACAATATATTTATCTCATCTTCATCTTTTTCAGCAATCATTCTACTATATGCATTTTTGCTTATTCACAGCCTCTGTTGCTTCATCATTTCACCAGCACCCTTTTTCTTTCTACACATTAGAGTGTCTCTTCTGTGCCATTCTGTAACATAAGTCCCCCCCATTATGTTCTAAGCAGCTTTCCTTTCTCTTCCTTTTAACCATTTCCCATTATTCAGGAACTTTATGTTCTCATACTTTTTCATATTCAACAATGCATTTAGATAAAAAATTTGCTTAAAAAAAGTAGAGTTTGGCTGAATTATGCCGCTTCTCTGAATGTTTTTGGTTGTGTGCCTGTGGGTTAGAATTTGCCTACTGATTAAAAACTGTATTTGATTAACTATTGTGCTTTGACTTGAGTAACTAGCGGGAATAAAAAATATTTGCAGAATCTGAGTACAAATGAAACTAAGATATTTAATTAAGAAAAAGTTGTTCCATGTAAATGGCACTGATACCTTATTATGCAGAACCTCATCATAACCACTGAAACTTGCCCTCAAGGGCTAGTTACAATTAATATCTAATTAGCACAAGTCTTTTTTTATATCTGGTTAATGAATTATGCTAATTAACTATTTAGAACTTTTTGCTTTGCATACATGATTTATGAAAACTTTTTTTTTAATATAGTTATACTAGCTCTGTACCCCCATCCCCAAGTAAGTTAGTATAATTTGTGCTAAATTCTGAGTTATTGACTCAGCATGAGGCTTACTTGCAGATAAAATTCAATTTTCTGTCAGTGATCGTTCAAAAGAACTACTCCATTCCTCTGTTTTTTGTTTTTTGTTTTCCCTCCTCAACTCCTTTTTTGTGTATTTGTTTTGGATACTGGAAATTAACACTTCACTAGAGTGAGTGAGAGTGAGGGAAACACACAGGTCTCATTTTATGGCTGTGAGCTTATGATAACTATTGCTTGAAGCTTTCATTCCAAGCTTATTGCAGAAATATGTATTTTTCCCATTGTTATTCTATAACAGTGGGAAGAGGGCACTGATGATGATGATGATGATGATGATGATGATGATGATGATGATGATGATTGGAAGCAATTATTCCAAAACAGAAGAAAGATGCTTTTTAATTTCAGTTTATTTAAAATTAATGACTGATTTACTAACTCTGATTGATGAAACGTATGCTAGATTTTATGCAGTACTTCATCTTATGTGTAGACGGAACACATATGCAGTATGGAGATATCAGAATGATTACCTGACTGACTCACCTCTTCTATTGTTATTCAATCTAATCCTTCCAAGGAACTTACATGAATACAAATGGTGTGGATATTCTTGCCCTGTCTGGGAATTCTGCAAGAAGGAATAAGGCATACTGGCTACTTTGTCTTGTGGCAGATCTCAAAACCAGCAGCATCCCATTATTTGGGTGGCAGATAGCAGATTCCTGGTAATGTTTGCAATAGCTGCTGCATGCCAAGTCAAAAACTGTAAAAGCATTTGCCACTCAGTATTTGAACCTGGATGTATATGTTAATCTGAAGCTAAATGAAAAAAAAAATTATTTTATTAATTTATTGTCAGATTTATATCCATAAGCTGGCAGAATAATATCTTGCAGCAATTTACAATGCAACACCAAGCAACATTAAACATCATTGATTAATGTCAATTAATAGCATCAGATAAAACAATAGTTAACAATAAAAAGCTTACTTGCCTGATAGAGCCATAATACATAAGATTAAATGCCAGAATTAAAAAGGGAGTGCTTGCTTATAAAAACAGGTCTTCAGGTTTCTCTTAACACCAGCCAGGGAGAGTGACATCTGCAGCATTGTAGACAAGGAAATCCACTGGGAAGAACCCTGGCCCCAGCTGTTTCTAGCAAAGCCTCTTTTCTTGGTGGTACATGTCATATTTATTTACAAGCATTTGTGTGCTGCTACTTGCAAGACTCTAATAAACTCATAAAGGGCAAATGGAGTTGGTAACATTATGGAGAAATTGTTCCTTTAGCAGACAAGACCAAGTTGTAAAGTGGTTTATATGTTAAAACAAATACCTTGAATTTGGCTCAAAAAAGAATAGGAAGGCAATATAGCTGAGCCAGACCAGGTGTCACACATTTCGGATATGAGGGTGAAACATTTATGTCCACAAGGTTTTGTAACAGGCTTCAGTTAGATATAAGGGGCTGCAATAATCTATTAGAACTCCACCATCTTCACTAGACATTCAATACAATCTTTATCAGGTAATAAGTATGTGTTTTTGGAGTTGTCTGGGGTTAAGTATACTGTCCCATTGTCTTATGTTTTCCTTCCACCTGACACTTAGGGATGATGGAGTCCCCAAAACTAGCTGTTTACAGAAATTGCAATGCCCCTTCAAGGCCTTCTTATAGGAGTAGATCTGAAGCTCAGGGTTGGCATGGCAGCTATGGATCTCCCTCAGTCATTTCTGCCTCTACTTATTCAGCTGAACTCTTTGTTTTTTTCTGCTGAATATTTGAGAATAACAGAAGAAAGGGAGGAATTTAATGCAGTTCCATTATCAAGCACAGATCACAAATTAGACTTAGGGATACTCCATACTTCTGCAGAGAATTATGGCTGAAAAGGTGGTAAGTAGTTGGTAGACATAAATTTTTCTCCTGTTGTTTATACCAAATCTGTTTCCCAGCAACTAACATTGATAGTAATCCTGCCCTCTGGAGGAACAGTGAAGAAATCTCTTATTTTTCATATAATAGTCCTTCAGGTGGCAGCTTCATCTTTACTTTTCTAAGCTAATATTATTTGTTCCATATATAGTATGGAACACTATAGCTGGAACACTTCCAGCCAGGTCATCATCCTGGTTTACAACCCAAATGGAAACTGCAGTTGAAAAGGAGAGCTTTATCATACTCAAAACAGAAGGGTCTATTTGAAGTAGGGCCCTGTGTCGCTTTAGCATTGTTAATACTTCTGGGGACTAGTTTATTTTAAATCATTTTATAATGGAAAATGTTGTCACTGAGGTGACAGAAATGTTGCATCCAATAGCAGTAGAAGTTTCTTTCTCACCACACTGGCATAAAAGGATAGAAACAAGAATGTCAGACTGCATTTCTCAGCGCTGATCCTTTTCCCTCCAAACTTCTAATAGAGCAATGGGACCTTGTGGAGCTTTCTCCATTTTAAACATCTACCTCTTTTATTAAAACCATAGGGTAAAAGAAAATAGCTCCAGGCCGTCTCCTCCTTTGCTGTCCTTCATTCCTCTTTAATATTTAATTGTTTTGAACATTACATCTGCCCCTAGCGCATGTCACTAGAGCTCAGCTGAATGTCAGAATCCCAGCTGGTAATTACTGATTTTCCCAGAAGGCTTTCACATCGGCCTCAAATATTAAGAGTGAAAGAGTTGTGCATTCATACATCTGTATTCAGCCCTGAGTTGCTGTAAATCATGTCCCAACTTTATTTTCCACCTCCAGCCCTTCTGTCTCTTTCCTCACCTGAGTTCTCATTCTGACACCATCCACAAAAAGGGGGCATATGGATTTCATGTTTCATAAATCTTGTTATCCCATGATACACATCTCTCGCTCTTTTTGATTACTTAGTCAAAAGGCACTCTATAAATCAAAATGTGACAGAATCTTGCCTCATTTTCCAGGGGCTATTAAAAACAAAACAAAACAAAATTATTTTCCCTTCAGAAACAATAACGTTCCAATGCAAGCAGGAAATAAACCATCATCTCTGGCTTGCACTCTCAATCCTATGCTGCCCTGCAACGATTTGAAGAGAAAATGCTGTGTAGAAGATGGAATGGACCTCCTCCCATGGAAATTAACTAATGGTGTTTATATATATATATATATGTCACTAACCAAATCTAAAATTATCTCTGAATTCATAAAACCTTAGCCTTGGTGATCAGCCAATAATTGGACCCAGATCAAATCAGAAGAAACATTCTTCCTTCTTCATTTCACTCTCTATCCTTTTGTCTTGTTAAATAGTAGGCAGAACTTATCTAGGGACATACTGTGGGTGCCAAATATAATAATAAAAAAAGGTATTTGTTAGGAGCAGGACTGAAAATATGAATAGAATCTGCATGCTTGTGAAAAAAAGTGACAACCATACACACAAATCTTCATCCTGCTAATTTTATGCAACAGTGAGAAACTTCTCATTGTTTTAGCTGAATACACCAAAATTTTGTAGTAAACTGACCGTATAATAAAATATAACATGAACTAGCAGGCAAATAATAGGTAATAAACAGCAGCAACCGAGAATAGCAGCAAATAATATCCAGTGGTAGTCCTTATATAACTACTTCTACCTCCCACCTCTGCCCTATATAATAAAGGGGAAAAAAGACCAAATCCAGCCCTTAGGTAGTCAAAGATTGTCAGTCCAGATTAAACTACAGCTTTTATATTTGTTCGCAAGTTCCATGTTGTCAAATAAGATTGCCCATTCAGACTCTACAAATGATTAATCTATACCAGTGTTCCCCAAAGTGGTCAGTATCAACCCCCAAGGGTCAATTATTATTATGGTTGGTCGCACAGTCAGCCAGATGTTTAGACTGGATTTGGCATTTTTATCCACCTATCAAGTCTTTCCCAAGGACCTGGGATAGGCAGATGTTGTTTGATGGTGTTAAAGATATTGTTGCAGGATATGAGCTGTTCCAAGTAAAGCTGCCTTTTGCAATTGACTGATGGTGATTTTGTCAATGCCAATGGTGTTCAAATGGTGCTCTTATTATTATCATTATTATTAATTTTTATGTGTATCACTTGCTTTAATAAACAAATAAAAAGAGTATATAACAACACATATAATAAAGATACATAATAGTGGTACAAACACTATTAATGTTTCTACCACTATTATATAAATTTCATTTTCAGTGTTCTACAAATACTAACAAACCTTATTGCTTGACTCAACCATTAACAGCATAAATCGAAGAGTCCAAATAACAAATACTTAAGCTGAAAACAAACATAAGAATTATCAAGAAGCAACTGAGCTAACTCCAACTCAGTCTTCAATATTACAGGTTTTAAAAACTCTGTCATCAGTCTCTTTGTTGCAAATTGTTGCCTGAAGGGAACGCAGAATGCCTGATTGTGAGCAACCAGAAGTACTCAAAATCCTTTTGAAATGCCTCCCCTGATACCGCAAACAAAATTGTCAATGATTTTACACCAATACATTCATCCTGAGGAAAAAGAAGAATAAGGAAGCATACACAAAATCTAAATAGTTAATATAATGCAACACACTAGGATTGCAGTGACACATAATTCAACAATCATTTTATAATTTTGTAGAGGACATGATATAGGAATTCAACAAGGGATTAGGAGTATGTTGAAACAGCAAACATAGAGATAATTTAAAATGGCAATTATGTTCTAATTAAATCTGAAGATCAGAACCATTATCAAGAGAAAGGATTTAGCTAATTATTTTGAAAGCAACTTTTACTCAGGGTACTATCAATTCAATAAAGAAATTTTCTTTTTAGCACAACATTCTCATTTCAAAACATGACTTTGCCGATTCCCAATATAGGATATCTTCTCTTCTTACCATTCTAATCTCTTTATCCACTTTGTCTGTGTGGTATTTGTTCTTTGTAGCCATAATTGTTTGTAGTAGTATAGGAAAAAAGTTCCTCACTGATTTCACCGAAATGTCACAGTAATGTAGCTCAGGGTAAAGAAAGTAATCAAATGTTAATAAGGAGGAGGAGGAGGAGGAGGAGGAGGAGGAGGAGGAGGAGGAGGAGGAGGAGAAGAAGAAGAAGAAGAAGAAGAAGAAGAAGAAGAAGAAGAAGAAGAAGAAGAAGAAGAAGAAGAAGAAGAAGTAGTCATCAGTTTGCAATTTTGACATTAAAAACACAATAAAAATTGCACCTAAGAGTTCCAATAGTGTTTTAAACTCAAGAGAGAAAAACAAATATAGTTTGTGACTATCACTCAAGCTATTACATCATATTGGCTCCTTAGCTGCACAATTGACTGTAAGTATATGCAGCTAATCAAATTTCTTTCAGGAAATGTCTATATTAAAAAATCCCCTCTCACCCCTATGGGTGGTATGTGACTTCCTCAGTCTCAGGTTCTCTTCCAGAGGCCTGGGAGTTTGAGGGTTCTGTGCAGTATCTTAGCTGTTCCTAGCACTGCAGTCTTCTGGACAGAGAGCTCTGTCAGGATTTTCTTTCTCATGGGAAAGGATTCATCCCGTTATCTTTACAACAATAACAAATAATATTTTGACTACAGAGATCATGTGAAAAACACCTGTTATTGTGTGTTGTGTATTGTGCTATTTACTGCCACCTATTGGCGTGTGTATGCTAGTTACCCAGTGGGGGTGGCATAGAGCTATAATACAAGGGGAGGAAAATGTTCAGTCTCTCTGAGTAGTTGGTAGTTGTTTTGGTGTTAGCCACTATGTAGGTTTTATGGGCTACGTAGTTGTAACAAAGTACCAAGTAGTGTACCTCTTCTCTAAGAGTTTGTAGCTAGAGATTTTGTTAAGCTTGTGTTGCTAATAAGTCTTGGATGCTACATTACATGAGAAGATGTGTTTTTCTTTATATTTTGTATGATATTTGCATTTTATGGAATTTTGCATTTTTATCAATAAATACCAGTTAGTATATATTTTCTGACTGGATTTCTTTGGGAAACAAGAAATGGACATTGCATTGTGTTTGCTGTCATGGCTAATATTTTCCTGGAGTTTTTGCTGCGCTCTGCACAAACAGGAGTGTATGTGATTATCACTCTGCCCGACAAGCTCTGATGTTCCCGGGATCTGTTGGAGCCACTCTCCCAACTTAGGAGTCATAGCCCTCAGTGCTCCTACCACCACTGGGACTACTTTTGGCCTTTACTTTCAACATCCTCTCTAGTTCTTCCTTCAGGCCTGGTACTTCTCCAGTTTCTCATACTCCTTCTTCCGGATATTGCTGTCACTTGGCACCACTACATCTATCACCACCACTGTCTTCTGGTCCTTGTCTACTACCATGATGTCTGGTTGATTGGCCAGTACCTGCCTGTCCATCTGGATCTGGAAGTCCCACACAATCTTAGCCCTGTTATTCTCCACGACCTTCTGTGAAATCTCCCATCTGGACTTGGCGGGTCTAGCCCATACACTGTGCAGATGTTCCTGTATACAATGCCAACTACTTGGTTGTGCCGCTCAGTGTATGCTGTTCCTGCCTGCATCTTACACCCTGCCATTATGTGTTGGACTGTCTCTAAGACCTCTCTGCACAATCTGAACCTAGGTTCCTACCTAGTATGGCAGACCCCTGCTTCTATGGATCTGGTGCTTAGTGCCTGTTCTTATGCTGCTATGATCAGTGTCTCAGTGTTGCCTTTTAGTCTAGCCCTATCCAGTCACTGGTAGGATTTCCCAATGTCAACCACCTCAGCTACCTGTCAATGTCACATCCCATGCATGGTCTTGTCTTGCAATAGCACTTCCTCTGCTTGAACTACCTCCCATATCTGCTGCTGTGTCAGGCATTCTCTCAGCAGCTCATCTTTGAGTGGCACCTTACTGATGTATTTCCTGGGTGCTCTGGGCTTTGACACTCACCAGACCCTGCCCCCCTTCTTTCTGGCTGGCATACGGTTTCTGGGTGTTGGACTTGGGGTGGAAACCTCCATACATTGTGAGGAGTTCCAGGTTTTCACATCGGCAGCCTTCATGTCCTCCTTTGTCCAGCTCACTATACCAGCAGAATATCTGATGACTGGCAAGGGATATGTGTTGATGGCATGGATCTTGTTTTTCCCATTGAGCTGGCCGTTCAGAACCTGTCTCATCCTTTGGTTGTACTTGGATGTTGCTGTCCTCCTTCCCTCCTCATCGTCGTTCCCATGTGATTGTGGGATACAGCAGTACTTGTAACTGGTCTGTCTGTCTGCTATGTGGCCTGCTGGTGGTTCCATCCCATCAGTCTTAACTACCTTCCCTCTCTTTACTACCATCTGGCCACACTTCTCCAGTCTGAATGACATCCCAATTTCCTCACTGTAGATCCATGTCTGGTGGATCAGTGAGTTGATGTCACATTCATTCTTAGCATACAGCTTGATGTCATCCATAGTAGAGGAGGTGGCTGATGGTAGTTCCACTCTTGAATTTGTATCCATATCCAGTCTTTATGATTATCTGGCTGAGGGGGTTGGGCTAACTAGCTGTTTCTCAGTTAGTGTGGATGTAGGTCTTCTGGTCCATCCATAGTTCCTTCATATGTTTCATATATCCCCTCTCATTAGGTCTACTGTAGCATTCTATCAATTCCAGGTTCTCTTGTCTCATTCATGTATGGTTTGTTTCAGTAGCTGACATATCATCAGATTGTCCTGGTTCCCCATCATCTAGCATAGACCTTGTTAATCCAGGTGACATCTGAGCCAACACACCTCTCTTAGTTCATGTCACTCTCATATCTGAGGTAGGCAGGTGAAGCATTAGGGGGCCTTTCCCCAAGGACCCCCACTGGTAAGGTAGGTACCAGCAGGGATTCAAATCCCGGTCTCCTGTGTCAAAGGGCTGCACTCTAACCACTTCCACTATCCAGCCGTAAGTGTATGGAGCTGAACAAATTTATACACACATACACACACATACATGCATACATACACTCAACTATTTCTGCCCAACAGAGATTTCTTCCTTTGTTCTTGGTTCCAACTGTATTCTCCATTGTGAACGATTTTGATATTCCACAGTGTCTGCTCTCCTAGTGCCATGATTTTTTTTTCTGGCCATTATGAAAGATGTTTCCAATGTACCAATGCACTTAATATATAGGAATATACCGAAAGGAAGCTTTAAGCAGTGCTTGGTGATTGGAAAACGTAAGCCTAGAAGACATGAATGGTACAGAGTTTGAACCAGCTTTTATTAGGATAATTTACACATTTTAGGGAGAACAGAGAAAACTCCCCATTAAAGATATTGAATTGTTTATTTCACAATATTTATAACCTGTCCCCATCCTAATAGACTTTGGGATGACCCACTATGCAGAACCAATAATATTCAAGAAAACAAGAATACAAAGATAGTTAAAGCAATCATGTAATCATATTTCTTTATAGACACCCAGGTCTGATAACACATTGAAAGAATATCGAAGCAACCTGGTTGCAAAATGCAGGGAGAGCTGAGGCCACTTGTACCACTGGGAAAAGACTATTTCATAAAGTGGGGGCCACCCAGAGAAGATCTGTCATCTAGTCTATATCCCATGTAGCCCTTCAGGAGGGAACAGTCATCAACAGGCCTTCTCTAGTTGTCTGGGCCAAATAGGCACATGCAGTTTTGGCAATGTATGTATTCTGGTGCTTTAAAGGTAATGACTAGCATTTTGAATTGGGCCCAGAAGTCTACTAGTAACCAATGCAATAACTTCAAGATTGTGTTACTCCACATTGGCAGGATTGTCCTGCTGTCAATCCAGATGCTCCATTTTATATCAGCTGGAGCACTGAACTCATCTCCAAAGGTAGTTGCACAAAGATTATTAATCTGCTGGATTATTACATTCTAATAATCCAGCAGATAACAATGCAAAATACTTATTTTTGTGGGTGATTACAGATGATGTATCATAGGCAGAATATTCCAATCAACCTTCCATCTTTTTACAGTAGTTAATTGGAAATCTATCTTCTAAGATACAGCAAAAGCATATGTTTTCTCCAGTGGAGCAAAAGCAGATTCGAGAGAGGATGACATTTAGCAAGAAAACAGCATGTAAGGAAAAAAGTCCTTTTCTTCATGTACTTCTTCCCCTTCTAACCTGTTGCCTTGGTAATAGCATTTTGTTTACTTAACAAAAGAAAAAAACTATTCCTTAAAAAAGTGCAATGGCATCATAAGTTAAATAAAATCTTAACCTGAGCACACATCAGATAAATTACACTTCTAATCATTTAACTGACTTGGTTAAGAATGTTGCATGAACATACTTACGTATGTTAAGTATATTGCATGTTTTATATCAATAGACTGGAGCTGAGGCCAAGTAAATGTAATAGAAATTGGTTAATCTAATTTTGATTCACAATGTATCTATCTACACAATTCAAAACTGGATTAATGGATTACCTCTGTACTGGGAGCCATATAAGCAATTTCTTCAGGTTTTTGCCCTCCAGATGGGATAGACTACAATGCTCTTTATTTAGGGAAAATGGGAAATCAGGGAAGTAGCCCAGAGCACTATTCCCTTCACTGTGGAACAGTCTGCTCCCTCAGGCCAGGTTAATACTAACTTTTTTGTCATTTAGAAGAACACTGAAAACTGACAACTTCCATAAGCCTTTTAGACTGGAGGATCCTAGTATCTGACACCAGTTTGCATGGACATTAATGTACTGGTTTTATACTGATAGGTGTTTGAATATTTTAGCACTGTTATCTTTGTTACTGTTTAGAAGCACTGTTTAGAATTTGGTGATAATCAGTATACAAATGTTTGTAAATTTTCACATATTGCAAGCACCAAGCCAGGTAGGCTGCATTATTTTCTTCTGAAAAAAGAATGAACTATTAGTTTTAATGCATTCTAAGTTTTTGCTAAAATCTGGAAAGTAGTAACAGCATAGATAGGTAGAGGTCTACATGCAATCTGTACAAATGATCCACTTCCCTTGTTGATGAAATTATCATGGAGTAAGAATCACAGAACCATCTTATTGGTCTGTGTATCATTTGAGCTTATTTAATGAAAAAAGGAGCCAGATGATAAACATAACTTTAACATAAACTCCAACAACATCAACAGTAATGGTTCTGACTGGGAATGCATAACAGGGCAGCTAGAATAATTTTTAGTGTCAAAAAGCAATTAAAGCTACTTATTACCAAATAATTTATGCAAATACTCAAAAGGCATGCAAGTGAGCTGATGAATATCCATCTTCCAATAAAAAGTGCCTTTCTTTCTTCCATTCTCCACTTGCGCAGAGGTATTCCAGAAGATGTATATTTATCAAAGACATAAGACAGTTTTATTTCATACAGAATTACTATTTTTAAGTATTTATCTCTCAATTAAAGGTGGCAGGCAAGGAATCTAGTACATCTAGCTCAATAGCAGATGCTGTTTAATACAGGCATATAAGCATGTTTAGTGATTTTACTAACATTGGATGGCGATAACTAGGAATTAAAAAGAATTCTACCATAGGAGCAGCAGGCACTGAATCTAAGTATTTTGTTGTAGAGGATCCAAGGAAGATCCATGGTGGATCAAAGTCCAGCTAGTGTTTTCTTTCTCTGAAAAAATGCAACAGCAAATGGGATTATGGATTACGCTTCATTGCTATTTTACACTTCTGCCTTTGAGTCAGTCTAATGTAGAGTTAAGGTTTTGGATTAGGACCACACAGACCCAGGGTCAAGTCCATTCTATGCCAAAGCTCACTGAATTACTTTGGACTAGTTACCTCCTCTCAACCCAGCCTATCTCACAGGTTTATTATAGGTAAAGAGGCACATTTCTTTGTGTTCCTCAAAGGAATGGCAGGAGGTAAATCTGACAATGAAATATGTTTTACTTTTGAGAAAGTTGCTGCCATTACTGTGACCACATGGCCATTCTGTGGATGCCTCATCCCCATCCACCAAATGTTTACTTAATGGTATAGAATAGAGGAAGGATCATCTGTTATTCTACCTGCTATCTCTATTCTGCTGCTGTTATGTATATAAAATGGTTTAAGCTGGAAGAACCAAAGACCCGTCCCTTTAGGACAATCCACGTTAATTTCTCACAGTATTGTTCCCAGTGGCTCTAAAAGTTCTGTCCTTTTTGATAGAGATAATGTTAATTCTTGCCTGTTGTTATGTTTCTCTCTTCCTGCTTTTAATATCTATTTTATTTTATTTTATTTTGCCATTTAACTGTTTTGATCTTTGCTGATGCTTAATAAATACACATCAAGGGATATTTTTGCTAGCTGAATGTTGTGGCATGTGCTGTGATATAAACAGCATCCAACAATCTTAGCCAAACAACTGGAAGGGATCAAAATGGCAGTTTTGCTATATTTATCAACACAGTGAGACACTTCACCCTAAACTTTAGGGTCCGAGAACCAGAGTAAAGGTTACACATGTTTTATATTTGAAGACATGCACAGTATACTTTAGAAGGAAATTACATAGACTTAGACTTAGCAACAAGGGCAAAGATAAGAAATTCAGTGAGACCTTTATATTTTTAATGACACTACAGCAAGGTTTGTTCATCTAACTTCTTTGTAATGGTAAGAACTGTTCTAATAAGAATGTGCTAGGAGTCTTATGTGTCCTTGAGGTGCCAGGTAACCTTGGAAACCATGTATTTCCTCCTAGATCAAAAGGAGGCCTCTTTTGCCCTGTTTACCACTACTTACAATGCTCCAAACATTTTTGAAACTTAAAGGTGCTGCAAAAGCAATTTTTCACTTGTGTTCAAGGGTTTTCGCTCAGGTCGCATTTTACTGCAAGCAGATCTACTTTAAACACTAGAAAAGTCTTCCAACAGTGCTTGCTGTGATCTGGATATAAGGATTGACTGGTACTACGTTGGGTGCAAACTAGACTAGAAATTACTCACAGCAATCTGTTTGTTGTATGGTTTTTAATGAAAAATCTAATTAAAAATTTGTCAGATTGGAAAAAGTACCCCGGTCTGATAATCCCTCACAATTACTAACTTACTTCTATCCATTGTGGATGGAATAATCATAGCTTATGGAAACCCCATAAAGGTGTTATAAAACTTGAGAGCTCATTATGCAAACACCATGGTTAAGCCTTGCCCTGACCAACATCTCTCAGAGGATACTGACTTTCTCCCTATACATAATCACATACTCAACACACAAGTCAGCAGGATGGAAGCCATATTTGCTTCCGTATGAACCAGAACTTACAAGGCATGGAGTACATTAGTCAGGATGTGCTTAATCTATGAATGCCTGCTGGGGAACCAGCATGGTTACATTACATTGGCAAGAGGCAGTGAATTATCCAAAAAGATCCAGATTACCATCATCTGAATGGAGCTGTTGATGCTATGAGAAATTCTTTAGAAGATGGAGAAAGACAGAAGAAACAAGAAAGGCTTGTCCAAGAGAAATAACAATTAGCCAGATTTCACCAAAATTTGTACTCACATAGTTCTATATATATTTTTCCCCAATTTGGAATGTATTAAAATCTGATCTTTGTGTTCATTTGGCTGCTGTCTTCCCCTCCTAGTAAATTTGAAGTATCAGTCCTGGCTAGAAATATTTTTGTTTAAATTCAGTTGTTTGAATATCTTCCTATTTCAAAAGAGCATTACATTACCCAACCATTTTGTTAACACACTTTTTAAACATAGCCACTATTATTCACCTATATATTCTCTTTCCCAAGCCACTGAAAATATGGCCCACAATATAACACAATTGCATCGCCTTTCCCTTTGGTAAAAAGAGTTGCATCCCCTCTAACATGTTGTAAAGCCAACACTGCAAGAGCTTTTAATTCAAGACAAAATCTGATGCTGGCCAAGATCAAAAGTTATATTATCTGAAAGGACTGCCAGAAAATCTTCATTGTGCTAACAATCAAGCCTTGTATAACATCCAAGTGTATTCTGCACTTCTAGTTTATCTAATTACTAAAAGCTGTTTTGCAAAGAAGCTAGGAAAATCTCACCTTGGTCCAGTTCAAAACAGGTATAAATCTCTGTGATTGCTACCATGGAATAAAAGCCAACAGGATTTTGTGGGAGTTGATATCAATGCTAGAAGAGTGATGGCCCTTCTGTGGTGATAATTTTGGGACAGGACATATGTGTAGAAATGAATCTCTCGACAATGACCAGAATTTATGGATAGAATGATTTTCTATGGAGGATTCTTATCTGATGAAACTGAAAGAAAATAAATGTGCATTCAAAATTATGTCTGTTAATAAACTAGAGATGGTTCAATCATTCATTTATATCATCAAAAGAAAAATCATTGATTTATCTTGTGAATTAATTTTAAGAGACATGAACCAGAATCCTGAATAATCTATTAGCAGGAAATTAGATTTAGAGCAGTGTTATGGACCAAGGATGCTCTTCTGCTTTTGGAGAACCAGTTGTACAATCAATTATTAAAGGAAATATTAGCACTGATTTAATACTGAGCAATTCAGTACTTCCGACAAAGTAGTGAGAAATTCAGAGCAGCCTACACAAAATGAATGTGTAGCATTACTCTATCTTTAGATGTCTTTGTAATGCCAGCTGAGCTAGCAATGCTTATGGTACTGTAGCAAGAACATTCCATAGCATCATCAGCATCAGCTGGGATAAATAAGTACCCTGTCTAAAATAAAGAACTGGTTGTGTGTGTGTGTGTGTGTGCGTGCATGTATGTATATGTACAGTATATATAAAAATTCCCCTCTCATCTCTATGGATGGTATGTGTCTTCCTCAACCTCAGGTCCTCTACCAAAGGCCTGGGAGTTTGGTTCCATGCAGTATCTTAGCTGTTCCTAGCACTGCATTCTTTTGGACAGAAAGATTTGATGTTGTTCATGGGATCTGTTGGAGCCACTCTCCCAGCTTAGGAGTCATAGTCCCGAGTGCTCCTACCATTGGGACCATTTTGGCCTTTATTTGCCACATCCTCTCTAGTTCCTCCTCCAGGCCCTGGTACTTCTCCAGTTTCTCATACTCCTTCTTCCTGACATTGCTGTCACTTTACCCTGCTACATCTATCACCACCACTGTCTTCTCATCCTTGTCTACTACCACAGTGTCTGGTTGATTGGCCAATACTTGCCTCTCCATCTGGATCTGAAAGCTGTCCTGAGTTGACTTCCAGTGTTGTCTTCCACAGTCCCATTGAGTTCTTGAGGAAGGTCCTTAGTGTCCTGTCGGCTTTGTATAGTGCCAGGCATTCACAGATCCATGTGTGTGGCACTGAGTTGCAGGCTTTCCTGTAGTCAATCCAGGCTGTGCCTTGAATCTTGGGAGACTGCTCTATCTATGAGCAACTGGTGTTTTGAGCCTCTAGTGTTGTTCCCAATGCCCTTCTGAGGTGTTCTCATGTACTGACCCATATGGTCCTGTAGCTTAGTGGCTATGATGCCCGATAGGACTTTCCATGTTCTGGGGAGGCAGGTTATTGACCAGTAGTCGGATGGTGCTGTTCCCTTGTGGGGTTTTTTCATGATCAGCACTGTCCTTCCTTGTGTTATCCAGTCTGGGTGGGAGCCTGCTGCTAGCACCAGTTGTTCTTCCAGGTCTTCTTGAGTCTGGGATGTAATGTGCTAGGTGTTCATGCACTGCTGTTAGTTTCTTTAGCCAGTAGGTGTGGATCATGTCCGGGTCAGGTGCTGCTCAGCTCTTCATGTTCTTGACCCGCTGTTGGATGTCTGCTACTGTGATGGTGACTGGTTCCTGTTCTGGGAGATTGCTACGGTCTGCTTTCAGGTCCTGCAGTCACTTTGCATTGGTGTTATGTATCTTCTCTTTCTCCTATATGTTCTTCCAGTACTGTTCAGTTTCCACTGCTGGTGGCTCAGCTGTTACTCTGTGGTTGGACTGCAGTTGGGAGTATACCTTGGATGGTTCTTTGGAGAACAGGGCATTTATCTCCTTGGCCTCTGCTTCTCTAGTGTATCTCCTTAGCCTGGCAGCCAGTGCTGTAAGCCTTTGTTTATCAGTCTCTAGGGCTTCAGATGGAGTCAGGCCCTTGTATTTTTTCAGTGTCTGAGTCTTAATCTCCACACCCTTCTGTAGTTCCACCAGCTGACTGACTTCTCTCTGAATTGCCTTAATCTTATTGATTGTGTAGCCAACCATCTCCAGGATTACAGTGGCTGTAGCATATACCAATTCATTACTATGAATCATGGTATTAGTAGGGATTGTTGTTAGGGCTCTATTGGCATCTTCTAGCATATTATCTGATGGTACTTCTCCACTGAGCCTTGGTAATCAGTCTCAAGGGTAGCTAGTACTGTAGCTAGTTTATCCATGATCTTATGCCTCACATCAGCTGCTGTGCTCTGTAATGGAGGGGGTGGCAGTGACATTCCAGCTTCAGGTGTTGGCTGCACATCCAGTTGTTCTTCCGTGTCTTCTTGAGTCTGGGATGTAATGTGTAGTTGGTCTATCTCAAGTTGTGAGAGTAGCTTCCTCTTCACTATGTTGAAGTGTTGGATAACTAGCTGTTTCTCAGTGTGGACGTAGGTCTCCTGTCCATCTATAGTTCCCTCATACGTTTCATATATCGCCTCTCATTAGGTCTACTGTTGTAGTAGCATTCCATTAATTCCAGGTTCTCTTGCCTTGTTCATGTATGGTTTGTTTCAATAGTCCACTTATCATCAGTTATTCCTGGTTCCCCAACATCTAGTGTGGACTTTGTTAATCTGAGTTAGGCCAGCATAACTCTCTTAGTTCATATCACTTATATACGAGATTGGCAGGTGAAGCGTTAGGGGGCCTTTGCTGAAGGACCCCTACTGGTAAGGTACGTACAGCTGGGATTCGAACTCAGTTCTCCTGCATCAAAGGGCAGCACTCTAACCACTAAGCTATCCAGCCACTATATATATAAACTTTTAATATGAAAAAAAAATGCATCAGCTTGGAAATCAGCAATGATACCATTGGCACTGTTAGATCATTTATCTCCTGATGTTATGGATCTATATGTTCCTGTGCCATTTCAAGGTTAAAAAACAACAACAACAACAACAACACTGATCCCTACCTGATTTCAAAAGAGATTTCTTGTGCTCACACTAAGTTGTAATAATCCATGGAAAGGTAAGGGAAATTCATTGTGTAGTATTTCTCTCTGGTGCTTCCAAGATACATAACCATGTATTACCTTTATCAGTGTGTGTCACTGGCTTCCTGAAACAAGACTATAAAGATTACAGACCTAGTTTATGAGAACTGCAGTGTATTCCTTTCCCCATTTCTCAACATTCTGTGTAAGAAGAGGGAAAAAGGAAAAGAAATGTTTCTATGTCTCATTAGTGAATTTAGAAAGCCTGGAGATGATGCTTTGATGCTGTGAAGTAAAGTCACCTTCAAGTCGAGCTGATCTCCTAGTGACTTATATGAACACAATCGTGCAGTTTTCTTGGCATGGTACAAAAATGACTTGTCATTGGCATCTCTCTCTCTTTTCCTTTCTACTCTCCAATCTAGGCTAGAACTCTAAATTTCTCAAACAGGCCCACTTCCAACTAGTAATGGAACTTGACCCTACTTAGTTTTCCAGATAAGATAAGGTCAGCTAGGTGCTGCTACCTTCTGACGCTTGATTCTACACTCTGTCACGAAGCTGCATACAACCCATACTAAGTGGAATAGGTTTTCATTTCTTTTCAGTAGCATAATCCATTACAGACCACTTTAAAGCATTCCCGGAATTTAAAAAAAAAATCTTTTATGCTCTGTTCTGCTTTATGGCTTCAGTAACACCAGTCATGTGTCTCAAGTAAAGAACCTTGGGAGTTTACCAGAAGGGCAAATAAATCCAGAAATGAATGACCAGACTCAACACCTGGAATTCTTATAATAGAGCCATTTTGATTCCAAAAGTGACTTTCTGCTGAGTCTGACTGACACTTGCTTGTAAATTCCTGCTAACTTGGCCTTTCACTCAAGATATCAGGACAACTATTGACTGTGCAGAACAGACATACTCAGTTCTTTTACTTGTTTATGCAAAATTTCATAGGCATATTGTCCACTTTTGTAAGCATGAGTTAGATATATCCAAGAAAGGTCATCCTGAATTCCAGTCAATTTATATCTGAGTCTGATCAGCTCCCTTGTGTTGTATACTAATCAAAGTATACATCCCTGTAGCATAGACCTCTGGACATGCTGCTTTCCTGATTGATTTGTAACAAGCAAACAAAAACAAGCTCCAGATAAAGTTTGGAGATTCATTTGTTTTAATGGGATGATAGAATGCTTAATATTTAGCCTGTAGTCCTTGCATTAGCCCCAGCAACTTTCTAACTGTGTGCAGCTGTAGAGTCAAATTAACAATATACTGCCAATCACCCCCAAGTGACACTGTAGCTTAGCTGTTTTGCCAGATCCTAGAAAACATAGGCTAACTTAGTGGAATTGAGATGATTTACTGTGATTATCTAGAAACCTCTCAGAGCATACTGCCTTTACTTAGAATTGACAAAACTGATCCTCAGAAATGGATTAGCAGAGTTGATAGATGGAGAGCCAAAGAATAATAACCAGAGTGGAGTTCCATGCCTCCCCGTTTACAAAAGGTGCTCTAAAGTCCAGACTTTATTGAATCTACTGGGAATTTTTGAATGACATCATGCAATTTCATATTACTTAGACTTTGGATTCTGTTTTTATAGCCTATACATGGAAGATGTCATTTAAACTTTAATTTCCAGAGAGAGTCATGAAATATTCACTGAGATTTATCGCTAACCATTTATGATGTACCTTACCAATGAAGTGCTTGGCTAGGAAGCATATTGCATAAATAATCATTAATGAGCTACTGGAGGCTTCAGAGTTCACTTCATTTTAACGTTTCTTTATTATTGTTGTGGAATATTTCACAGGTAAATCTTGCTCTGAATCCAGATGAGGATCACATGGATATTTGGGGGGGGAAATTTGGGAAACTAGCATATGCTGTATTTTCTTTATATTTGGAAATTGTACCAATAAATATTTCTTCAAATGATAAAAATAGTTCTTTCAAAAGCATACACTTTCTTAGAGGGGAATTGTTTCAAAACAGTAATTATCATCATGTGATGGATATCTTCTGAATAGGAAATTAAGGGAAAGTTTCAGTTCTTTTGTTCTCTTCAAGTAAGCTTGTACCTGTTTGTTTGTTTTTTTTTTGAGTGACCGATGCTGATGGAAAATTGCAATGGGTAACTTTTAGCTTAGCTGGCACCCAGCACACTCCCAGTCAATCCCTACATCTAGAATAAAACAACCACACCACTTATTTCGGCTACTAAAATATAGCTTGACGTTTACTGATTAAACATCAGCAAACATCAAAAACATTATCTGACAAAATGGGACAAGAGGCAGGCAAAAGCAGGAGACAGAAAGATGTGAACAGGATAAGAATTTACATTTATCTGTATAGCTACATAGCGATATCAAAGGCACAGAATTTTTCAGAGACACTGGAAACAACACTGTGGGACATTAGCAGACTGTCCCAAAGGAAGTGACCTTCAGTTATTTCAGCTTTAACCCTTTAATATGCATAATAGCAGCAGAATAGAGATGGAGAGTACCACACCAGGTGATCCCTCCTCTATTCTGTACCATGTAAGAAACAATATGGTGGATGGGGATGGTGTATCAAATGACACACCAATTTTAAGAACACCTTGGAGGTTTAGAGGGCCAAGCTCCATTGTAATGACACACTGAATTGTGTTTTCTTTGGCTGGAAAAGAAATAAGTACTAGTTATCTAAGAGGTGTTGTTGCCTTAGGTAATGATTATCTTGACCTTCCTTCTCCAAGTACTTTCCCTCATCTGCCATAAATTGTAACTGAAAACAGGGCTGCCATGATAGTGGCTCCAGTGGTTCGCTCTCTGCAATTTTATGGAAAATGAAAGTTGTAGTTTTCTGTGGTGATCTGGGGGCTGGGGTGCTTATTTGGTATCTTACTAAATTTCTTTCTGCTGCTTGTATTTGGAATGAATTTGACTTGCTGTAGTGATTCTTGGTAAGATGGATCAATAGCTGAACTCTCTGGTGGTCACTAGAGGAGGAGATAGGGATAGAGGAGCAGGTACGCTCCCATTTCCCCCCTTTTAGGTGCTAGAAAGGAGAGGTGGGAATGCCACCTCTAGGCTGAAAGGTGCAAAGGGAAAGGTTGCTAAAGGATGATCAGCCTGGCCTACATTGGCTCAATTATTTGCTCAGCAAATTTGCATTTCACAGTGCTTTCCCCTCTTCTGCTATTATGTAGCAGCAACTACAGTTTTAACTACCAAACTGCCCAACCAGCCATATTGCCATGGTCTTCCTGATTTGGGCATACATACCTGCATGCTTGTGTATATTCTTTTACAAAAGACATGATTTGCATTGACCAATATATAACTGGAAAATAGTTTGTAACAAAAACATAACTCTGAATTCTCTAAATTAAGCCATCTATTTAAAATATGTTCAGATTTGGATTTGGTCTTACAAAAAAATTATTAGACTTTCACTAGTATTCTTTTTGCATCAGAACCCATTATATTAAAGAAACCTAGAAATCCCCTAAGGATAATATTATTACATTATTCAGAACAAGAACTGGAAGAAATTATTAACCTAACAACAGTACAATCAATAATGAAAAGTTTATTTAATTTTTACAAAATTCTTTATAAGCCTACTCTGTTTTACACAGATTACATTTTATGGGGCTTTTTAAAACACTGAGAGAGCTGTAAATCTTATATGGTAATTCCATGAAAAGCCTAATCACATTTTGGTAATTTATCACCATCATCTTGTTAAACAAATTAAAAATGACATGTCCAAATCATTTGGAAAATGTCATTCAAAAGCACAGGCTGATACAGATCTTTTTCCCCAGTACAATCACAGACTGATGGAATTATAGTTAGGAATATTAACATATTTAAAATCTGTGGCTATTAGGAAGATTTATGCTTCAGAAAGAGAGATCAAGCTACATATTGCATAAAGACATATCTGTTGGTATTTGATAGCCTTTCATACAACAAGAGAAGCTACTTGTGAAGAAAAGAGTGCTAGAGAAAGGGGAGACCTTGGAATTTATTCTGAATTGGAAAAGGAAAGGAAAACAATATTATATTATATTTCTCCTCCCAGCCTCCATACTACTTCTCTGCTTCTGGTCCTGTTCTAATACAACCATCCATTTACATTTGCACAGTCCTCTCTGGCTACTACTCTTCTCTGGGATTAAGTTTTCAAATCTCCAAAACTTGATCCAAGCCCTGGTATACATTGTGGAACCTCCACACTTCATAACTGCATATATTTGCACAGAAGATTCGTGGAAAGGACCATTTAATGGGATTGAAGATCGCCAGCATGCTGACATGAGGATTAGGTCTTTCTTATGCTTGCCAGGCCACATAAATTGTATAAATTATATCAAATTCCTTTTTACTATCTAACTATCTTTGAAGCTGCAGTGTAAATAAATGATGCATGCCACTGCCCCAATCACATTATAATCCTCAAGAAAAGAGAGAAGGAATTTACAGGTGGACTTTGCATATGTAAAAGTTCCCCTGTATTATGTTGTTTTGTGAAATAGTGACAACCATCCCTACTTGATCACCATACAAATCAAATAAATTTGACTTGATTAATGTATGAGCTGACCTAGATCAGCTCACTTTTAGTAAAGGATATGTTTTTTATATCCCCAAAAACAATGCAATGCTCAAGAAACACAGCATACATTTAGCTCATTATAACGTATAATATCTCACTATTGTCTATTCACTACATGGAAAAGGAGATGCCAGATATTCAAGCTGGCTTTAGAAAAAGCCAATTAACACAAGACATTATTACTGAAGCACTCTGGATAATTGAGCAAGCCAAAGAATACCAAAAAGAAGCCAATATATATTGATTACAGAAAGGCCTTCAAATATGTCAACCATATCAAGTTGTGGAATGTGCTTAGAACATCTCATTGCCCTCATGTTCTCATAGAAACCTATACACACATTAGGAAGCCACAGTCCAGATGGAACATGAAGAATAACTCCAGGTTGACAAACGTCAGGTCTAGTCTCTACAGAAAAGGAGTGAGATAAGGCTGTATACTCTCCCTTTATTTTTTCAACCTACATACTGAATGTATACTGAGGGAAGCTGGATTTAAAATTGGAGAAAGAAACATCAATAAGCTGCTCTATGCTGATGACACTACTCTGTTGGCTGAAAATGCAAATGATCTGCTAGCTGTAGTAATGAAAGTCAAGGAGCAGAGTGAAAAAAATGGGATGAATATAAAGAAGATCAAACAACAACTACAGCAAAAACCTTTGAACTGACAAAGAGGATATTAAAGTGGTGGCTAGCTTCTGCCTTTAAGGATCAACTGTCACAGTAACAGAACCAGCAATCAAGAAATACACTGCAGATCAGCATTAGTAGAGTAGCAATGAGGGCCTTGGAAAAGATATTCAGGTCACATGATGTGTCTATACCTACAAAGATCAGAATGATGCAGACAATGGTATTCCCTGTGGCAGTTTATAGAAGTAAAAGTTTGACCATGAAGAAGCAGGACTGAAAGAGTATTGATACTTTTGAACTTGGTGTTGGAGAAGGCTCCTGAGAATAGCATGGATAGCCAAGAAAACAAGAAATAGAGCATCAAACAAGCCAACCCAGCATTCTCCCTCGAAGCACAAATGACCAGGCTCAAATGTGATAATTTTTGAAGACCTAGCTCTTTGGAGAAGTCTATAATGCTGGGAAATGTGGAAGGAAAGAGAAGAAGAGGACAGCGATCAACAAGGTGGGTGGACTAGTTACAGAGGTGATGGGATGGGTGCATTGATGGATGGAAGACCTGAAGGTCCAGGTTGGGGACAGATTGTCTTGGAGAAAATCTATCTGTGTGGTTAGTAAAAGTTGGCACCAGCATGATGGCTCATAATCAATAGATGCTATACTGATATAATTAGAATCAGTCTGTTTATGCTGTTATCTATATGTTGTCATATTGGGGAAGCTAAGATAGTATTTCCTCTCAGATCCTACAGAATATTGCTCTAATTGAAAAAAATCTATCAAAATTTATCATACCAATAACAATTTATCCTTGAAGTCTCCACATATAAAGCACTAACTCCACATATAAAGCTTAAGTCTCCACATATAAAGTCTCCATATTAAACATAAAGATAAACATCTCCACATTAAACATAAAGTCTCCACATATAAAGCTATTTATGACTTGGCTGAAAGTCCTGTTAAAGGAAGTCCTTCATGAAGTAGAAGCAAAATCACTCTTCCATATATTTTGCACCAACTGAAGCTTCTGGGTGGTCTTTAAAGGTAAGTCCAACTACAGCACATTTCAGTAATCTGACTGGGTGAAGATGAGGGTGTGAACCACTGTAGTCGGGTCCTCTCATCTCATCTAAGGCCACAACGGGCACACTAGCTAAAATTGGGCAAAAGCCCTCCAGCCACAGCCTCCAGCTGCTACTTTTTCATGGGCAGGGCAACCCCATCAGAGACAAAATAGTGGCACAGAGGAATCCCAGTGCTTAAACAGTAGCTCTATCTTGCCAGGGTTCAGTTTAAAGCTATTATTCCCAAGACCTCATGGCCTCCAGGTACTGGGACAGGACTTTGACAGCATCTCTGGCTTGGCCCAGGGTCACATGATACAGCTGGGTATCACTGGCATATTGTTGATATTGTACACCAAACCGCTGCATGATCTCCCAGTGGCTTCTTATAGATGTTAAATAACAAGGGGAAAAGAATTGACCACTACAGCACCCCACAAAGGAACAACTTCAGTGCCAATCTTCCCCCCCACACACATACACACTACATCTGACTGGAGCCAAACCTAAGGAAGGAACTAAACCACTGCAGAACAGTGCCTCCAATTCCCACAGCTGTCCAAAAGGATACCATGCTCAATGATTTTGAAGGTCACTGAAAGACCCAAAAGCATCAGGATAGGCACACTACCTTTGTCCATGTTCTGACATAGATCATTAACAAAAGCAACCAATAACATCTCTGTCCCAGGCCTGGGATTGAAATGGGTCCAGATAATCTGCTTCTAGGGTCCTCTGTAGTTGCTCCCCAACCACTGTCTTAACAACCTTCACCACAAAGGGACAGTTGGAGATTGGCAGTAATTATCTAATATTTCTGGATGCACAGAAGATCTCTTCAGGAGGGGATGAATGTTAGCCCTTTGAGGTAGTCCAGACAAGAAGCACAACCAGGAGTACTATCTCTATCTTTATTTAAGGTTACATTAACAGAATCTTGAAAGAATTAAAGTATTTCTCTTCTCCTTTCCTTTTACTCTCCAGAAAACTAGGGAGGGTCCCTTCTGAAACATTTCCCACACCTTCCCTCATTCTGTGGGCTGAGATATCTTTTACATGTTGGTTGCTCAGTCTGTGGCTCCCCCTCCTGTCTCCCAAGACCATTCCAACATACCATTACAATGAACTAATGCTTTCTTAAGGTCTTCCAGCATTGACCCCTCCTGCGAAGAGGTGTTCACAATCTCCCAAGATCTGGGGAACTACTGCCTCCCCAGTTACACAAAAAGCCAGAAGAGACAAGGATTCAGCCGATAGATGGGTATGGACATCTAGAGAGCGGCCTATCCACTTCCTTAGAAGTAACAGGCCAAAAAACAAAAAACAAAAAAACAACAGCAGCAAAAAAAAACAAAAAAACCCAAGTAACCTGTCAAAACAATGCTCCAGACCCTGCCTAAGTAGAGTCCAGACTGGAGCAAATCTGAGCAACTTTGCCAACAAAGTGTCAAGCAAACTGGTTACAGCAGCCAGATAGTAAATCAGCAGGATGGGCCCTCCCTAAAAGGAAGTTGGCCATCTGGGAAAGGGCCATCAGACAACAACCATACAACAGAATAGGAAAGGAGAAATAATTACATTTCACCTCTCTTTATCACCATAGAGTAGGCCTAAACATGGGCACTTACACATGCTTAGTCAAATTCAGTCTTTGACACAGGTCAAAGATCATTCTCTACCCGTGTTGCAGGAATTGCTTCTGCTGCTTCATCTCCTGAAAGTCTCAGAGCCAACTAGGATTGTCCAACAGAGAGAGGCATCTCAGGAGTGATTTCATCAAGGGCCCAAAATGCTGCTGCATGGCAACTCATGTCAAGATCTTCAGGGAAGTCCCCAAGTGCTCTCTGGAAACCAGATAGATCCATAAGACATCTGAGGCAGATCCAAATAGGCCCAGCCCTGTGAGGAAATGGATGGGAGTAAAGTGTATCTGGACCAGAGAGTGATTTGCCCACACAAAGGGCAGACAGTAATATCCTCCACATCAAAATCACCAACTGCTCAAAGGCAAAGACCAGGTCTATCATGTGACAATCATTACACATTTATCAGTATATATGATCTCTATAGTTTGCACTGATTCCCCACTAGCAACTTTCAGATATGTTTCAAGGACAATCCCACACTGACTGTTTTGCAATAGGCAATCTAATCATTGGAAGTGCAATTTAAATGAGAAAGAAGTCTAAACTCTTCCCTAGACAACAGAATGAGGTGAGTGTAGCTTATGAAAGTGGAGTGAGAACAAAGGCTTTCTGTGTACATTTGTAACATACATGTGCAGCCTCCAATCTGTTGAATTAAAGAATGAAAGAGCTACTGTGGTTATTTTTTGATCAACAGTTTAACAGAAGGAAAGAAAACACTGTAAGTAAATGGACTTTGTTCATAACAGAAAAAGGATCTCCAGTGAGACCAATGCTATATCAACATATTATATATGATTAATTAATCACATTTATAGATAACCTCAATGATTACAAATGATGACATCCTTTCCAAGCAAGAATAAAAAACTCCAATGTGATCTCTTCAAATTCAGTACATAACAGAAAGCAAATAGAAGCTATGTCAGAGCAATGTGACACATTTTGAGAGAAAAGAAATCTAAGTGCCCATACTCAAGATCAAGGTTTAAGTTACTGTGGTATAATGAATAGTATGTTCAATGAGATTGATTCAAATTAATGTTCACAAGGTAAACTTGGTACAATCTCTGCCTCTCCCTACTAATCTTCATGATTCTTAAGAAGATTATAATTGAGCATAGGGGTGTGCATAAACAGGAAAAGTGTTTTGTTTCAACATGGGGACATGATAGCTGCTCTCAAAATATTCTCCTGGAATATTTTGAGTGGCCAGTGATACACTGGAACAAAGCGACACTGGTTGAGGTTTGTTTTTTCCCTGTCCTTCAAACAAATTCTCAGAATACATGTATCATGTTTCAAGTACAGAATACTTGAAGCAGCTGTGAACACACAGGAAGCAGGCCACAATAAGATGTGAATCATAATATAGAAATTGTTGAAGTCCATTGTCTTTGTAAAAGGACTTATAATGCATGTTTTAACTGTTCTAAATTGTTTTACCTGATGCTTTTATTGGACACTGTTATGTGTATTAAATAACATAAAATTAAAAACTAGTGATATATGAATTGGTGCCATCTTGGTTTTTTTTAAGTTGTTCTGTAGCTACAAACCCAATAATATAAAATCAGACAAAACTTCCCAGTTATGGTATTTAATAGGATATCCATTTCTGACATATCAGTCCTCTTTGGGAAAGTGATATGTATGATATAAAATTGTATTTCAACCCCATGCATCACAATACATCACAGTGATTCTTCTATGCTTGGCAATTAAATGTGTGCTTTGTTTAAGGAGTCACATGGAATTTACAGTGGTAGATTGACTTTAATTGACGTGAAGAAACGTGCAAACTCTTGTCCTGCAAATCACTCATTATTCATTATAAATAGGCAAATTAAATATATAAACTCAGAAAATGGTTGAACACAGGTAGAAAGCATTCCCTCTGAATGCTATTCAACAGCCAAGTCTAAAATTTTGCTTAACAAAGAGAAAACAACATGAGTTATAGCAAAATATTGAAAAGGGATGGGTACACATCTACTGTATATGGTTGTTTCCAAAAATGTGATTGATTGCTGAATGTGTTCAGATGGAAGCCTTTAAAATAACTTGGTTCCTTTTTTAAAGTACCAAAAATAACAGGTTAAAACCATTCTGTACATTCAAGCATTGTCATGGGGGTATAAATGGCTGGAGGGCTTTTGAACAATGATTTTTGCAAGAGCAGCCCTATCCTTTGTTGTGGAATGACAGTTCCGTACCCAACAAGTAGAGGAAGCCAACAGGTAAAGAGATAAATTTATTCAGTAATGTTTGTTGGATCTGTCCTGCAAGAGCAAATACCAGCATTAGGATGGTTATAGTATTAATAAAGTTGCATAACACAATGTATCCATTCCTCACTGGTTTAGTGTATGCTTTTGCTTCATATGGTTAAACTTTACAATTTTTGCACTTTGTACCCTATAGATTTTTATGTCAGCTGGTCATGTCCCCATTCTAGAATATCTTCAGATGCATATTCATTCATTGGCTTGAATTCCTTGTCCATGACCTGTCCTTTTAGAGATAACGGAGAAGGGTCTTCATTTGCATTTCACTGCTGGTATGTGTGAGTAGGTGAGGCAACAGAGAGATGAATTCTTGTATTTTAAGCATGGATAAAGAACTACGTAGACTTGACAGTCTGCAGCCAAACATGCTTTTGTTTTTGATATCATCTGTTTCCATTGTGTTTTTCTCAGTGGGATGGAACTTGAGAAACACTTTCCTCAAACGTATGGTAGATTTCCAGAGAAGGGAGCTGAAATAAGCATTTTATTTATATTGTGTGTGTTTTGTTTCCTCTCTGTAATTGCCACTAATTCATTAAACAAGAAGGTTAACTAAATGAAAGAATCACTTATAATTACCTTAGTAGTGTCATACTTAATACATTAGCTTGTAATTATCCTGAATTGGTACATGTACATATAACTTTTGCAAAATCCTAACAGAAGGTTAATTCTATGAATTGCACTTTCAAATGAGATCATAACTGTAATTTAACTGCAGTGTAATTGCCATCCTTACACTGTGAAGTAGCTATTTTATGTTACAATCAGTAACGAATAACAATGGGGGAGGATGGTGATTTACAAAGAGCTCTCAGTTTGTGGAACTTTACAATCAATACTTACAACTCTAATCCAATCCAAGATTTTGATTTACCTTCCTGGGCTATGACCGAGTTTCTATCATCATCATCATCATCATCATCATCATCATCATCATCATCATCATCATCACCAATATAAGCCAGGGTGCTGGGCTAGAAGCCAGGAAATGGTGAGTTCTACCCCTCCCTGAGACATGAGAGCCAGCTGAGTGACTTTGGGCAAGTCACTCTCTCTCGGCCTAACCTACCTTTGGGGTTGTTGTGGGAAGAATAGGAGGAGGGAGCATTATGAGCACTGCTTGAGTTGTACAAAATAAAGACAGGATAAAAGTCAAATAACACATCCACATTGTTTTATATAGCCTATTTATCTAAACCATAATACTGACGCTTGAATAAGAAGTATAAACCCCAAAATCTTTGGAGGAGGAGCTTGGTTTGGGCAAGATACTGCCAGTAGACCTTTTTCTTGAATGGCTCTTCCTCCATACTGCTACTGCCACCACTCTTTATTTCTGGTCCAGGAAAGGAAGCAATTATTATAATTTATAAAGAATGGATTCAATAGGTAACCCTTCATTTTCATTCATCATTTACTGTCTCCCTTATTTCCAGCTGTTGCAAAATGTCCCACTGGTGGATTCAGAAGTCCATGTCAGCTTTCCTACCAAAATGTGGATTTAATAATAAGCTCATTGAAGAACAGTTCTTATTGACAAAATGTTTCTAATGAAAATATTGTGAAAACATGACAACTATAACATGGTATATAATCTTTATCTGGATAGTAACAATACCGTTTGAAAACTTGAAGAACCCGGTAGTCAGAACACATTATCTCTAGACAGAAGAAATCTGGGAGAATGCTATAAGCTTGCATACTCCAAGAAAAAGGAATTATGATGAAAGAAAAAATAAAATATATTGATCCCATTCCAATCTCAGGGGAAAAAAGGAGTGGAGAGACTGTCTCTTTAACTGGAGGGACAAATTAGACAAAAACAAGCATCTTAAGTACAGAAAGGAAAGGGTGGTAAAGAAGAAGAAGAGGAAGAAGAGGAAGAAGAGGTGGAAGAGGAAGAGGAAGAGGAGGAGGAGGAGGAGGAGGAGGAGGAGGAGGAGGAGGAAGAAGAAGAAGAAGAAGAAGAAGAAGAAGAAGAAGAAGAAGAAGAAGAAGAAGAAGAAGAAGAAGAAGAAGAAGAAGAAGAAGAAGACAGCAAGCAAGGAGGATGTTTCATTTATTCTGGGCAACCAGCAAAAATTTGCCTTACATTAACTTCAATTTGCAAGGAGCCAAAAGGTGCCCATCTCTGATACGCTGCTGCAGGGTATCATTAACAGTAGAATTCTTTTGCGCTCTAACTGGAAATCACCTGCTTGTTTCCACTGCAAAGCAGAATAACATTTTTGCTCCAAAGGCACACAAACCCAACCTCAGTTTTATAGCATTGATCTTCAGCATCTCGGTTGAGTTGCCAAGTTTCTGAAATCAGGAGGCTGAGTGTTTATTTGTTAGGAGCCCGTTTATGCATGTCTGGCAGGTGCTAAATGAACTTGCACTTTTGCCTAGACACACCAGAGCAAAGATGAACTTTTGGTTAATGAAGGTGCTGACAATTACAAGCAAGCATAACTTCCCTGAGGCAAAGGAATAGGTTGACGTAAAGGACCATTTAAATCCTGTATGAATCTGCCCTCTTCCTGTCTTACTGCCACCACCTTCACCACCATGGCCTTTATTCTTTCATTATTACATTGTCATTGACTTATCTTCCACAGAGAAGCAGATGAGGATGTGCTGGGACCAAGAAGAAGAAAAGCCTGTAGTATTGTTTTGTTCAACCTGAGCTAGAGAAGCTTTTAGAAGTATTTATTTACTTACTTACTTACTTACTTACTTACTTACTTACTTACTTACTTACTTACTATTAATCATATTTATATAGCTGCCCATCTCACAATCAAGTGACTCTGGGTGGCATACAACAAAGTTAAAAACAAAATATACAAATTAATATTAATATTATTAATATTAAAAACTTTTAAATTGTGAAAAGCCCAAAGCTAAAAACAGAATAAAAAAGAGATTAGGTGAACAGGAGATGTTAGTTACACAGGAGTCATCTCAATATTTTGCCAGTCCCCTGAGGTCCCCAAGTCTGAGGACACAACCAGGTCTTGAAGGATCTCCAGAAAGCTAAAAGGGATGAAACCAGCCTCACTTTGGGGGATGGATGTTCCATAAAGCAGGGGTCACAATAGAAAGGCCCACTGCCTAGGGCCTGCCTTAGTCAATGGGATCCACATCATGCTATCTCTCCTGGATCTGGTGGGACAGGCAGATATAACTGGGGAGAGACAGTCGCTCAAATAACCTGCCCGTGTGCCATGTAGAGCTTTAAAGATAAAAACCAGCACCTTGAATTAGACCCAAAAACAGACTGGTAACAATGCAGATCATGGAGCAGAGGTGTAACATGTGTTCTTCTGGAAACACACATACCTGCCTATGCCACTGCATTCTGCACCAGCTGAAGCTTTCAGATATTCTTCAAGGGCAGCCCCACATAGAGTGCATTACAGTAGTCCAGCCAGGAGGCGACCAGGGCATGAATGATTGTCTAGGAACAGGTGCAACTAACGCACAAGAAGTTGAGTAAAGACCCCCCCTAGCCACGACTGCCACCTGCTCCTCAAGCAGGAGTCGGGAGTCAAGGAGAACCCCCAGATTGTGCACGGGGTCTGTTTGGGACAGTGCAACCACATCCAGCACCAAAGACGGCATAGTCCTAGAACTGGTGGACCCCAAAAACCAAAGTCACTCAGTCTTTCCAGGGTTCAGTTGCAGCCTGTTGTTCCCCATCCAGACCCTCACAGCCTCCAGGCACCGGGATAAGATGCCCAGAGTATTGTTAGTTCACCAGGGGCAGAGATGTATAACTGGATATCATCAGCATACTGATGATACCTCACCCCATGACGATGGATGAGCTCACCCAGTGGCCATGTGTAGATGTTAAATAGAAGCAGAGAGAGCACTGACCTCTGCAGCATCCCACTCAGTAGGGACCAAGGGTGGGATCACTCCCCCACAATCACCACTGACTGGAATTGACCTCTGAGAAAGGAGGCAAACCAGCACAACTCTGTGCCACCCACCCCCGATCCTCTGAGTCAATCCAGAAGGATACCAAGGTTGATGGTATTGAAAGCCACTGAGAGGTCAAGTAGGGCAAGGATGGATGGCAACCACCATCCTGCCCACACCAGAGATCATCCAGAAGTGTGACCCATGCCATTTCCATCCTGTACCAGGTTCTGAATCCCGATTGAAAAGGATGTAGATAATCCACTTCATCCAGGGTCCTCTGAAGCTGTTGTGCAACCACCTTCTTAATCACCTTCTCCAAAAAGGGGAGGTTCAATACTGGATGAAAATTGTCCAGTATAGTGGGGTCCTGCAATGGCTTCTTGAGGAGGGGGCAAACCAAAGCCTCTTTAAGAGGAAAAGGAACAACCACCTCACTCAAAGAAGAATTTACCACCACAAGAACCCACTCACACGATACCCCTCAGGCTGTCTTAACCATCCAGGAGGGGCATGGATCTAAAGAGCAAGTGGCTGAACTCACAGTTCTAAGGACTGTGTCCACTTCATCAGAGCCAACAAGATCAAACCATTCCCAGATAACCAGGTAAGACTCCTCCCCAGGCACTTCCTCTGGACCTGCAACAAGGCTAGCATCCAGCTGTGAGTGAATTCAAGCGACTTTGTCTGACACATGCTGGACAAATTCTTCCACATGCCCCTGGAACATGCTTTCCAAGTTCCCCAAGCCCTCTCTAACCAAGAGGGCACATGCACCTCAAACAGGGCTGCAGGATGGCTATCTGCAGATGCAATAAGGGCAGAGAAGTACTGATACTTCACTGCCCTTACCACCACAAGGTAGGCCTTAATAGCAGCTCTAACCCATGTCTGGTTGAGTTGGTCCCCTGTAGAATGCCAGCAATGCTCTAGATGTCTTTTCTCTCATTTCAACTCCCTTAGCTCCTCCATAAACTATGGGCAGTGCTGGGATCCACAAGAGGAGAGAGGCCGCATAGATGCGATCCAATCCAATCCAAGTCCTCAGCTGTCCTCTTATTCTGAGTGGTGATCAAGGCTCCAGATGGAGCGTGCAGCAGTCCAGCAGGAACAACCCCTAGCTCCCTCTGAAACCTATCAGGGTCCCATTAGTCATCAGGGGTGGACTTATCTAATAGATCCAGCCTCCCTGCACTGGATGGCTATGCCAGAGAATCCCATGGTAATCAGGGTGTGATCTGATCATGACAAGGGGGACACCAAAAAACTCCCCCAATTTCAGATCACATAGCCATTGCTCTGACAGGAACACCAGATCCGATGTGTGACCACTGTCCTGTGTCAGGCTCTGGATGACCTGGGATAGGCCCATGGCCATGATGGTGGCCATAAACTCCTCAGCTGCCTCAGACTCCACTCCCAGAGAAGGCAGATTGAAGTCCCCCAAGACCATAAGTCTGGGGAATACCACTGCCAACCTAGAGATGGAGTCAAGGAGTTTAAGCAGGGAGGTTGCTATGCAGCAGGAAGGCTGGTACAACAGCAACAATCCCAACTGATCCCTAAAGCCCAACTTAATGAACAGGGTCTCACATCTGGTGACCTGTGGTGCAGTACCCCGAAAGGCGTAAGCAATTCCCGGATGACAGTCACCACACCCCATCCCTGCCCTGGGGTCTTGGCTGATGCCCCACCCAAAATCCAGCTGGGCATAACTTGGAAAGGGCCGCCCCCCTTCTGGGCCCATCCAGGTCTCAGTAACATATGCCAGATCAGCCCTCTCATTAGTGATTAAATCGTAGATGAGGAAGGCCTTATTACAGACTGACCTGGCATTTAGAAGCAGCAGTCAGAAACTGGGGCCTCTGAAAATAAGTTTGCTAGCAGAAAAATGTGAGACATTCTAGAAGCTATTCCAGTATAGTAAAAAGTATAAAGACACCTTCAGGGTGAGCTCAGCTCTTGCTTGACTCCTGACTACATAGGCACATCAATGTAGTTTTTATGGAAACAATGCAGAAGTTGAAAAAAGATAGTCCTGGGGTTTCCTAGCGGCCTCCTATCCAAGTAGTAACTGGGTCCAACCCTGCTTAACTTTTCCAGGAGAAGCCGAGTTCAGCTAGTTGTTGCTCCCTGAGATGGTTTGTTCTAATATAAGGTGATTATATTTGTTCATTCAGAGAGAAACAGTGCCCTTACTCTAAAGCTGTGCTACTGGCTCTCACTGATACTGATACGCAGTCAAATCAACTGGGTGTACAATGTTGTGATATCATCCTATTCTCTACCCCATGGGACCACCAAATGGCTAGAAATCACCTATAATACTAGATTAACTCTGCTGGGGTGGGGGTGGGGGGATGAGATTAAAAAGAACTTCACTGTGGGTTCTGCTGAGAGCAAATCTGGATGTTTTGCTCCCAGCTAATCCATTGCAGAATGAATCCCAATGAGAATGAAGTCTGAAAAGAAAACCTATGGGGGGAATACATAGGCATTAGATTTTGTTTATTAAAGAGATGACGTGGACAAGGATCATCCATTTTCTTTTTTGTACCTATATAAATGCCTAATGCATTAATGACAGTGGGAGGTTCTTTGAAGAGAGGTTTCCATTTATCTTGGGCATCCATATGACCTGGCAAATCTTTCCACAGATCTTTTAAATAAAGGATTTATAGAAAATCTTCCAAAAAGCAGGCAGGTAAACAGAGCAAACTTACTGTTCAACTTTTCCCTAAAAGGAATGCATTAATCACAAGCAAAACATACTAGCAGTGCCCAAGTAGCAGCATTGGAGGGACCTATAAAATCAAATAGGAATGAATCCCCACCCCACAAAAAAACCCAATCCTCCCTGAAATTTAGGGGATTATGTTGGCTCCCTGATGAAAATCAAAATGCTCAAATATTTAATGCAGTCCTGGTTTAAATCAATGTAAAGGGAAACACAAGAACTTTGACAGTTGGATTCTTGGTTATTGCAAAACAAATTATGTCAATTAAAGTGTCTTGTCAAGCTGCATTAATTGCAATGCATGAATAGTATGCTAAGTACCAAATACATTATTCAGGCTGGATCTGAATTAATTTTTCTTCCAAACTTTGTGTAAGAGAACCTTACAGCTGAACCAGTATAAGGTTCTCATTAAAGGTTCTGATTCAGATGGAAAGCAAGACGAATTTCATTCATTAAATTGTTATTTTCTCTTCCCTAGTGAGTTGCAAATCTAGGAGGAATGTGAAATTTTGCCAGCCCAGAGATGGCAACAAGGTTGTTGACTAGAGCTAGGCTCACTGACAGAATCCCTGAGCTGAGCTGAAAGGAAAAGTGTAGACCCACAATCACTACCTTTTATACTATTCAGATAATCAGATTTTGTTGTTAATGAATCAGTTGCCCAAGTCTATAACTTCTGGTTTTGAATCAGCATTATGGTACGAAACATGCCAAGGATGTCATATTACACTACTATCAAATGGCATTTTAGAATCGGTGCAATAGATTTTGTTCTCTGTATGGTTAGGTCTTTGTCTCTCATAGTCAGGCTTTTGTTGAAGATAACTAGCTCAGTCAACGAGCCAGAAACCTCCTCCAAAATTACTTTTATAACTTAGAATGAAACTTTTGATCAGCTATGGCCATCTGAGTACAGCCTCAGGGCTATTCTTGTTTTGTTTCCAGTTCTATGCCAGGGTTTGTATAAAATCACCAGTTGTTGCTCCTTTCTGTCTAAGCGAATGGTGCAACGTTGGGCTTGAGCTCATCCACGCTGTCTTGGGACCAGCACTAGTTGGCAATTGACTTCTAGGTCCAATTGAAGGAGATGGTTGTCACCTTTAAGGTTCCACATGGTTCCAGAACTAAATTATCTGTGGGACTGCCTTCTCCAGTATTTATTTGTCCACCCAATCAGATCAAAAACAGGATCAATGCCCTCCAGGTTCCATCTACAGTGGTACCTCGGTTCACAAACTTAATTCGTTCCACGATTCTGGTCACGAGCCGAATTGGTTCAAATCAATCAAGGGTACAACTCTTTGATCTTTCTCTCATTAGAGTCTGAAATAGTAACTCAGGAAAGGGCTTAATTTCTTGGAGCAAGTCAATCACCAAATCAAATTTTCCCATAAGGTTCAATGTAAATAAGGCTAATCCGTTCTGAACCATCTGTATTTTTTTTTAACCACAAAAATATGAAACAAAGTACAGTACAGTATGAAGAGAGAGAACACTAACCTTGCTTGAGGCGACACCAAAAAGCTTCACAGCAAGTGTCTGTCTGCGACCACGATCTCACCTAGAGGAAGCCACGACCACGTGTCAGAGCAGGGAAGATGGCCGCAGGTCATGTTCGTCACCCGATGCGGAGTTCGTGAACGGAAGCAAAATTTTGCGAATGCTGCTGTTCGCGAACTGAATTGTTCGTGAATAGAAGCGTTTGTGAACTGAGGTATTACTGTATTTGAGAATGCCATCTGATGAGACCTAGAAAGTTAACATTATTGCCACCCCTATAATTTGGAACTCCCTTCTTATGGTGATCTGTTTTACCACTTTCCTCCTGGGTTTCAGAAGAGCAGTTAAGACCAGGTTTTTCTATCTACCCCAGGAGGAAAGTACTGTATGCTGTGAATGTTAGAATGCGCTAGTGGACACATGGCTTTGAAAGTTTCCCTTTTTCCCTTACAATGTTATTGGGATTTTTGGGGGTGGATTTTGTATTTTTAGTATTTTTTACTGATGTTTTTGATTGTTAGATGCTCAGACCCTTTGGGAATGTATGGCATATAAATAAGCAAGTAAAATAAATAAAATGCATAGACATTTTCGTGCAAACTTTGTAAAAATATCTTCATAAAAAAAATCCTTTTCCAAGTTTATCAGCTGAACTTAATAGTCACAAAAATGAGAAACTGAAATTGATATATTTACCTGTATATTATTGCTGAATTCTCCCCATGTGCTGATAATCAATTTAGTGATGAGCAAACTGCAGATTTATCCAAGTAATCATCAAGGGTACAACTCTTTGATCTTTCTCTCATTAGAGTCTGAAATAGTAACTCAGGAAAGGGCTTAATTTCTTGGAGCAAGTCAAAACTCATTATTGTATTAAGATAGATTGGGCTGTCAATCTCTGATCATTTTCAATAACTGCATAATGCTTTTAATTATACAATTGCTTTTTGGCTTTGTGAAGATTATATCAATATAAAATGAACTATTGCTCAAAGTTTTAAACATCAGCTACAAGCAAAACCATTCCTCAAATGAAACAATAAAAGCTTCCTGCAGACAGGATGTAGTTTCTTTAAAATTCTAATTATAGTGAATTAAAAGACTAAAATGCTACTAATTATTTTTTAATTTCAAGAGAGATGTTTACAAAGCATAGTTTAATGGGTAATACAGTACTTCAAATGATTACTAATGTTGTCATTTTGTCTGACTTAATTTTAATTAGTATAAATCACATTGTCATAATTGCTAATTACCATTCTATTTTTGCAGAATATTAAGTTCTCCTCACAAACATACCATTTTTTCAACTAAACAGTTCCTTTTGGAGAGCCCACTTATCAACACATCACTTAGAAACTTTATATTTACTGCATCTTAGGAGGAAAATATGCCTACATTGTTGAAGTTTAAAGATTTTTTTATTTACTTTTTAAAAGTTTCATAATGTAAACTGTAAATTTCTTGCAACCTGATCTTTTCAGGGATTACTGATTGCTTTATCAATTGTCAGGTATCACCTGCATTATTTAGATCAAGTTAGTCGATGAGTTCCCTTCCTCCATGTGCTTAAAAGGGTCATAAACGGTGGTGCTTAAAACAGTATCAAGGCTCAAGCACTACATACTTGAGGAAGCTAAGTGGCACACTTAGAAAAGTTTCATAGTATGACCTGCAATGCAGCCCAAGACATACTGGGGATGGATAATAAAATCCTATACATGTCTATTTAGATTAGAAATAAGTTTAAGTTGGGTTCAGTGGGGACTTGACTGCCACATAGGACCAAGTCTGAATATATTATATAGATGATCATGTGATTCGGATGCCAAGATATGATGAACTATTGCAATTGGAGAATATTTATATGCAATCTTTTTGTGCCATCTTTCTTCCAAAGAGACCACAAGAGTAAACAAGATTCTCTCTCCACCCATACAGTACAGCCTCAGAATGATACTGTGCAAGGGTTAATCAGACAGGAACCATGTACAGTGGTACCTCGGTTCACGAATGCTTCTGTTCACGAACAATTCGGTCCACGAACAGCTCCGGTCGCAAAATTTTGCCTCCGTTCGCAAACTCCGCATCGGGTGATGAACAGGATCCGCAGCCATTTTCCCTCCCGTGACACGTGGTTGCGGCTTCCTGTAGGGAGGGGGACTCTCCCTCCAAGCAGTAACCGCCTCCCCACCCGCCTTCCTGTCCTCCACGCCAGAAGTCATGTCGAGCAAGGTTAGCTTTCTCTCTCTTCGTACTGTACTTTGTGTCATATTTTTGCAGTTTAAAAAAAAAAAAAACATATGGTTCAGAACGGATTAACCGTATTTACATTGAACCTTATGGGAAAACTTGATTCGGTTCACGACCAATTCAGTTCGTGACCAGAGTCACGGAATGAATTAAGTTTGTGAACCAAGGTACCACTGTATTACCTGAGAGAAGCCATTACCTCATGTGGTAGGGCTCATTGCCACCATCTTTCCTCCCTGTCCACACACATACATACCCACATACATTCAGCAGATCGTTTGTCTACTATGCAGCCTTGCACCTGGCCAGTAAACCTTGCTCTGATCAAGCCCTTGGACTGTTCCAGTATGAGTTGCCTGCATTGCCATGCACAGGGATAGTCATCAATCACCTGATCCACAATGCAGAGTTCTCAGAAAAAGTGACTAATTTGCTTAGGATATAGATTAGAGGACAGTGGATGGGGACTTGGCTCTAATCTACAGTCTTACCCAATAGACTGGGAAGGTTGGACTGGGGGAAAAAATACCTGGCCACAGTATCCTACATGCTAAAATCCAGACTGGCTTTCATAATAGACAAACTCCTTCATGATGAGTAGAAATCCTGGTTTATTTTGTTACATTGGGAGACCTGAAAGATGCAACTGCTACCATATTGATTTTCTTGCTAAAGAAAAGTGTGTGTATTGTGTTGAAATGGAATGTTGTAAGGGGCTCATAGCCCTCATTTTAATGCAGTTAAGTTGCCCTTCAGTATTGTTTTTCAGTGCTGATGGCTAAATGTGACCTTTCTGCACAAGTACATGCAAAGCTCTAGAACTGTGCCACTAGACAGTTGTCTAAGAGAGTGACAGAGATGGGATTAAGTAGTAGTTGTATATCTAATCACTTTCCATTTAACAAACTTGCACAATAAATAGCATAATCAATCTTCAAAGCAGGTGCATACCTTGGAAAGAACAGCATTTCAAAGTAAATATCACTGATATTATTGCACTTGCGTTTTGGTTACCTATTACCTAGCTGTAGAGAGTACCAGAGTGATATGAATACTGTGTTTCTGAAGAAGATATAAGCAACCCTTTCCTCCCTTTTCTACACATCTAGTAGAAACACAGAAACCTACTGATTTCAATGAGTTCAAATATCCAGGAACTGAATCTTAGGATACTGAAGGGACTTACTAGTTGTTGGTGTGAATGTCTATTAATTGTTTTCGAGATCTCCTGGAAAATGGGTACTAGATGACTGGGGTAGGTAGATCATGTCCCTATATTTAAAAAAAAGGGGGGGGGGAGTGAGGACAAAAAGGGATCTGGGAAGCCAAAGACCATTTCATACTTGGGAACATTATAGAAGAGAGCAAAACTCTAAACACTTTAAGAACAATGTTGTGAAGATGAAGCCGTGATGAGCTTTTGGGCTGAATGGAGGAGGTCTAGTTTTCTGGTGTCCTGACAGCTGGTTGATTGGCACTGCCCATGAAAGCCTACACCAGAATAATGCTGTGAAGACTAAGACAGCATAACATTATCTCATTAAGAATCTAACTTCCTTAATAGATTGTAAGAATATTACAGGTATTATATATCTTGATTTCAGCAAAACATTTTTGTTTTAGATTTTTTATCCCGCCTTTCTTATTTTTATAAATAACTCAAGGTTGCGAACATACCTAATACTCCTGCCTCCTCCTGTTTTCCCCACAACAACCCTGTGAGGTGAGTTAGGCTGAGAGAGTGACTGGCCCAAAGTCACCCAGCTGGCTTTCATGCCTTAAGGTGGGACTAGAATTCACAGTCTCCTGCTTTCTAGCGTGGTGCCTTAACCACTTGACCAAACTGGCTCTCAGAATGAAAGAGGGATATGTAGAAGTTGACTAAGTACAAAAACATTTGACTAAGTACCCCTAACTTTCTGATTAAGAATCTACTGAAGTGGGCTGAAAGGCAAATTATTCAATGCATCTACAAGTGGCTTGAAAACTGCTCAGAGAATACTCAACAGTTTCTCATCAAATTCCAATGAAATGTAAAGTGTGGTGCTACCACACTTGGTTGAGTTCTGGGCCTGGAATTCTTTAATATTTTCATCACTATGTTGGACAAATAGGTGGAGGAAATGCTCTTCACATTTTCACATCATGCAACACTGGATGGGATTGCTAATATTCTAGAAGATAGAAACAAAATTCAAAATGACTGATTGAAATTCACTGAAAATGTTCATTTCAACATAATGAATTTTAGCAGAGACAAGTGAAAAGTTTTCAGTCCCCAATGAGAATGGACAGTGAGGTTTTTAAATGTCCTGGTAGGTGTTGCTTAAGTAATCAGCCAGGGAAGTTCTTAGCCTTAGCCACTCACTGTAGCCTTGTTTTTGCAGGCTGAGCTGCCTCTCCTTACTCAGACAAGAGAGAGGGTGTGTGGATTCCAACAGCTCCTCATTTCTAGCTATTCCCACTTCTGGAGAAGAATTTGCTTCCAGATCTTTCCTGATAAGTGACTCTGATTCCCATCTCTTGTAATGCCTATTGCTGAAGAGATACCAACTCCTCATCAGAGGATTCCTTGGGACAATATTAACATTAACAGTGATAAATCCATAGACCACACAATGGGGCCAAATTGGAGGCAAGAGAGAACTGATTCCATTAAATAAAGTTGCAGTTACAACAGGCAAACAGCTGTTAGGAATCTGGACAATATAAAGCCAAAAAACAAAACCCCAAAAAACCCTGCAGCTACTCCAACTGGAACTTCTTTCTTTGGTGTTAGAATGAAGTTTTAGAGAGCCAGTCTGGTATGGTGGTTAAAGTGCTAGGCTAAGGGGCTTTCTTATATGCAATATAAAGAAAAAATTTAAATTGATAAAAAAGAATTTGGATTTGAACAGAATAAATCAGAATTTGAAAATCAGCTATGTGAAACAGATGAACACTTAATAGCAAAAATGTATAAATTATTGTTGAGAGAAGAAGTGGTTGAAGAACAAGTTAAAGAATGCATGATTAAATGCGCAAAAAATATTGGACATAATATACATATGAGCAATGGGAAAATATGTGGTCTAAAGGATTAAAATTTACTTTATGTTATAATTTGAAAGAAAAATTTTATAAAATGTTGTATCGATGGTATATGACACCCCAAAGACTATCAAAGATGTATGGGACAATTTCCAACATTTGTTGGAAATGTAACCAACAAGAGGGGTCGTTTTACCATATGTGGTGGACATGTAAAATTGCAAAGAAATTTTGGACTCAAATACAAACCTTGATGCAGAGCATACTACAAATACAGATTCCATTTAAACCAGAACTATTCCTGTTGGGGATAATGGATTTTCAAATAGGAAAACATCTTATTAGAATTACTCAATACATGATTACCACAGCAAGACTTCTTTGTGCACAATTTTGGAAAACCCAGACACTACCAACAATACAAGAATGTTTGTTAAAACTGATGGAAATGGCAGAAAATGATAAACTGACTTGCTTATTAAAAGAAAACTCAAATAACTATTACCTTAAAGAATGGAACCATTGATGGACTATTTGCAAAATGCAGGTGGGGTGAAGCTTACATGGGGATTTGAAGATTAGATTATAAATGTAATGGGATACGTTTTGACAAAGAATTATTCCTACTTAATGTATTAAAAACTAGCACCTATGATAGTCTTATTATTCCTAAGACCAGAGATAGATCGGAAGTTATCTATTTTTCATATCTTTTTTCTTTTTCTTTTACTTTATCTCACTTTTTCTTTTCCTTTTCTTTATAATTTGTATTTCCAATTTTCTTTTTTATTTCTAACTTTTAACTTTGTAACTTTAAAATTTCAATAAAATATTATTTAAAAAAAAAAAAAGTGCTGGGCTAAGGGAGACTAGGCCTCCCTTAGGCATGAAAGCCGGCTGGGTGACTTTGGGCCATTTACTGTCTTTCAGACCAACCCACCTCACAGGGTTGTTCCTGTGGGGAAAATAGAAGGAGGAAGGTATGTTCACTGCCCTGAAGTGAGGTAAAAGTATAATAAGTGTAAGTATAGTCTTAAGAAGGATGTCAGGATTTGTTTTCCAGTGGCCCCGCCCCTGCTGCATGTTGATTGTAGTGGAAAGGCCTATTTCGACTGACTGATAACTCTGGAGGAGTGAGATCTTCAGATGTCCACGGACCACAGCTCCCGTTGTCCTTTATCATTTGCTAAGTGAAAATTGTATATCAACTGGATACTGTTGCTCATATCCATTTTAGAAGCAGCATTATCTAATAGGCAGCCAATGCAATCCTATGCATATATCAGATAGACCCTCACTCAATTTAGCAGGACTTACTCTGAGGTAAGAATATATAGGAGTATAACCAGCATGAAAAATCTTCTGCCCAGGATGTTCCCCAAATGACCTACAATGAATCTGGAGCAGCTTCATCCTCTTCTGAAAGCCTACCCTCCCCGCCCCCTGACCTATATTCTAACTACACCAGATATCCCCATGTTCAGAATAATTTACAGCATACCTTCGGTTTTAAAAACCTGCAGGTTTATCTCATATGACTTCATGAATCATGAGAAATTCATATCCCAATTGCATTTGTTTTGTTAAACTGAGATGTCCTTATCCTATCATTTTAGTCCTTAGCAGATCCTTCATTTTTGTCTTATCTATTTTATATACATTGAGGAGCCACTTGGTGGAAACCATGTGATTTTTATTTAGCTTGTTCACCCCATTTGTATATTTAAATTTCACAGTTCCAGAAAGTTACAGAGTGATTAACCATTTAATGCTAATGGAAAGTAGAACAGCCAGGAAAAAAAAATCTTTAATTACCAATCAAGTGAAACTGAGCTCACTGTTTTAATCAAATGGAATTATCTTGTAAACCCTTAATTAAGGATGCATTTTGATCAGCAGCAACAGACACCAAATTCAGATTTTCCTTAATCCAAGAGATACAGCAAGGGGCCTTAAGAAGGAAATGTTTCCCATGAACTGTGCTCTCACTTCCAATAATCCTGAACATCTCAATTTTGTATCATAAAAACTCAGCCATACAGTTCATAGTTGGAAAAATAATTAAAGCCCAATTACATGCAAAATGGTTGGAATATGTTGGAAAATATTACAGATTTACTGGGATGTCATGGGCCAGATAAACAGTACATGTGTTTTATTGGGAGGGGGGGTTGTTATCCAATGACATTATCAAATTTATATTTGCTAGCTGATCATGCAAAATTCATGAGCATGAGCACTATATATTTCACAAAGTTGCCAGCATGAATGCAGGAGATGATTGTGTCCACCTCCCAGAGCTCTTCCAGAGTAGGCAGAGCCAACAATTATGGGCTTTTTTTATTTTTAGAAATTTTGCTCACTTTTGGAATATTGCCCTAAACATAGCCATCTCATGCCAATGAAAGTTTAGCAGCCCTGACATAAGATGTGGTTTATTGTCAGTTGTACGTCATCCTCCACAGGGAGCCACACTGCACATGCCACATGATCCAAGCCATGTAGGAGACAACTAGCTCTTCTCTCCACTGACCCCTACCCTCTAGGCTGAGAGACAGCTCCATGCAAACCAGAACACATCACAACCCTTTCTGCAGTTCCACTCACTGCTGCAAATGGCAGTTTCCCATTTTCAAAAACCTTACAGTTGCAGCAATGGAAAGATAGAAAGAAACGAATGGGGAAAACAGCAACAGTTTTGACTGATTATCAGAAGGCTCAATCTGTTGCACAAGTGTCTTGGAGCTCTCAGCTGATCATGTCACCCATCTCTATAACACCAATCATGATTCAGTGTTGGGGCATTATTAGAGCATGTCTTAATTTATTTAATATATGCGATGGCAAGTACTGTAAAAAAATCTTGTTTAATGCTTTACCAGCAATGGCATTAACTGAAATTTTGTAAGACTTAATGGGATAAGGAAGATGGTCCTATCTGCTTAGCACGAGCCATACTTCATTTCTTTGGCATGCTGAAGTATAAATCTATATCGACAGAGCCCAGTAATGATCTATTATATATGCACTGTGTGATGGAAAAATAATAAAATAAAGCTGGAAACTCTCCCCCCTCCCTCTTGCCTCTCCTGCAATCTCTTTTCTCTGCTTCCTCCTGCCATTCTTTGCTCATGCAAAACAGGATCAGCTCCGGGCTATTGCATGACCCAAGAGTGACCACTGTTCCGCTGCCAAAAATAGCCCTCTATCATACTGAAGCAATGGAAGGGCCATCACCTGTCTGCTTAAGGGGTTGCCATGGTTCTTATCTCGCAATAGAAAAAAACCATTTATCCCCCATTTAACACCTATCCAAACCTATCCTCAAATCAGATCCCTCAGATTTCCCACCTCTCAACCTCAAGTGTGTGTAAATTCTATGCTTTTCCATTGTTCAGGGTCCCTCTTTCTTGAAAGCAGGCAACCAATGATCATTGCAATAAACATGGTACTTCTCATCAGTGTTGTGGTGCTGTCTTTGGCAAAAATTCCACAACATACCGCAACCTGGGATGTGGCAATTTCATATGGCATGTCAGAAACTTTATTAATGGTTTAATGTTTATTGGCAGAATGTAGGAAATAGGATGGGAAATGCATAGAACAGTGAAGAAATGAATTAAATTTTAGACAACTCCTCCAGTTGATATGAGGGAGGGAGGGAGATTTCATTGTCTCAAAGTTTAATATACAATAACATATACAATTTGATGAAAGATTGTATCTAACTTTCATCTCTTCTCTCTGAGGCTGTCAATCACTCACTACTTAGTTCACCTCAACTTATTTTTAATTTTTTCTTTCTTTCCCAGAGATCACAAATTAGATTACATGATACTGGAGAACCAGATAGGAAGAAAAGTTCATGATACTTGGATTGTGATCCCCCCCCTTAATGAATACTGACTTAATTCATGCTTTGATTTTAGTACTTAGTTGGCATAAATTAGATTTGGTATTGTGGGTATCTTAAGTGTACTGTAAATTTGATTATTTTTAATTAATTAGGAATTGCTGGGACCAAGGAAACAAATAGAGATAAGGGGGGGGGGACAGGGAGGAGAGAGTGAGACAGAACTTCTTTGACTTTTACTTTTATCACAGCCAGATTTAGGATTGTGGTGGCATGTTTGTTGTTCATAATAGATACTATTTATAAAGTCATCACCCATGCAAGAGCTGAAAGACATTTATAAATTCAAATATAAATTGCCCTTAGATATTTGGCCTTATGGCTTCCTATAAAATGATGCTGAAATGTTATTTATTTATCCATATGTTCATTCAGTGCTTTCAACTTATAACAGAGCTTGAGATTTAGCTTCAGAGTATAGTTAAATGTTGTTAAAGTTCATCTTTTTATTTATTTATTTAAGAATCAGACTTTTAGCCAGCTATAGCAATTTTGGGAGGACTGATCAAGTAAACTGGGAGAAAAATTCTCAAAGGCTTACTAAAATGCAGTGCCACTTATACTCAATTCTGGATGAAAAGTTAAATAATGTTAGGCTTGCAATATTGACATCCTAAAATGCTATTAACTGATATAATTTTTACTTTTTCCTTATTTTCAATACTTTCAGCTTTCTAAACAATAGAATGTTCATCATTTATAATCACATTACATAAATATTTAATATTTTCAATATTATTGAAATCTGCATTGAAATAATACAATGTATCAAGATTTATAACATTACAGGGAAAGGAAAAATAAAATTTGGTGCCATAAGTTGTTACCAGAGAATATTTCTAAATGGGGTCATGTTGGTTTCCAACAGTTCAGTTTTGACACCTTGTGAAAGATCTTAGACTAAAGGTAACTATAGTAGACTTTCTTATCACTTACTACTTAAACAACAAAAATGACCCATCTCCCATTGATCACCAGCCTAAGCAGTATACAGTAAATAGTCAATTAATTCCAGTGGAAGATCTCCATCAGATAATTCCTGTTTGGAGAAAGCTTTTCTACTGGAAAACATTCCTCTGAATCCAATCCGAAGGAAATTAGAAAATTAAAGGAGTGAATAGAAATGTAGATATATTTAACTGAAATGCATCCCTTTTTTTTAAACTGTTCTTTTGCAGTTAGGGACATCATCACATTTTCTGAAAATTCCACACTTCAGAACAGGCCTATATTTTACCACACTTCATAGATCCCTGTCACATCACATCCCACTGGGTTTGCAACACACAGTAGCCCAACTGATTTCCCCCTGTCCCCCCAACAAATAAGTATTTCAAGAACTCGCTGCCATCAGGAACTATGGCTAGAACATAGATCAGTGGGGGAAAAAGGGACTCAAGGAATATATAGTAACCCAATTTCCTTCAGAGGTAGAGGAAGCAGGAAAAAGTTGTTACTCCAAGACAAAGGAGAGAGTTTCAGTTTCTTCACAACTTGATGCTACCACACTGCAGTCAGTAATGTACAGGAGTGTTTCCAAAAACAGGTGCAGAGTTGTCCCCATGATTGGCAGCGCTCACAGTGTTAAATGCACCTTTAACTCACAGGTTTTAAAAATGCTAATTTTATTAACTTAATTGCATTAGAGCACACATGGAGACTATGCTCCTGCTTTTTTCCTTTAAAAAATTCTTTTTTGAATTTGCATTTGCTATGGAAGAAAATCCCACATTCATGCAGGAATAGTCACTAGTATTTGTCAGTGAGCTCTCAGCCCAGGCATCTGCTTTGCCTGGTAGGTGATACTTGAATATGGTCCTGAATGCCACTGATTCTGATATATATGAATTGTTTTTTATTTAGTCTCTAAATTAGTTACTACTATTCGTCTTTTGCACATCACATTTAATAACATCATAACCTGCATTTCATCGTGGGGATGGGAAGGGAGGAACTTCTTAGTAAAAAGGTCTATGTATGACACATCACATCAAGGCATGGAAATTGAAAATCCAAATGGAGGAAAGGATATTACAATTAAGTTGTTACTTTTCTTTAAAAAAGAAACAAAGAATTCTGATACAGACCTTGTCATTGCAGCAGTCTTATTATCCTGGGTATCTGTGACTGACTGATTCACTTCCATTAAATGAGGCATTAAAATAATTTCCTCATTTAATAGCAGAAACATGTCATGGAATTTCAATATGAAAATTTCTGTCACTCATTAACAAGTAAACTTCAGCTGGGTATACTATCAGCCCTTCGATTTTTTTAAAATATCTGTTCAGACTGTTAAGACTTTGCAAATCCAGAGGACCCTGGTTGAAGTGGATGCATTAAGGCTCTGGCATGTGGTGATGAGCTACAGAGACAGCAAGAAATCAGATAACCTTTTCTCATTTGTCAGTATATGAGTACTCATCCTCCAAATCTGGCCTGGAGTTAGCATGGACAGTTCCTAGTTGCAGCTTGGGTGGAGTAAAAATCAACTTTTTTTTTTTTCTATTAAGCTTTCACCTTACCCTTAAAAACCAAAGGGATGGACAAAATATTCTGCCAATATTCTGCTATTCCATGCTGGAACAGACACGTTTGGGCAGTCTGTATACAGACCACAATCTGCATGTGTTTGGTCTGGGCATAGGTGTTCCAGGTGGGAGACAGTGAGGAAAAGGCAAATCATCTGTAGGGCATAGAGGTAGCTAAAGAAAGAGAAGAAAAAGAAAGGCATTGTGAAGATTGGGGACTGCGGGTCGTTTGGATTGTGGCATGCTTGAATTGAAAGGTGGCAACTAGAGGAAGCGAGGTGCTGAGAAGATCAGGATGAAGAATGGGTTAAATTCAAGTGCAGTGGTAACTAGAGCAAGGAAGCTGTTGGGAAGTTTAATGAGCACTTCCACCATTAGTGGAACAGAAGGAGAGAATGGGACAAGGCACACCAACCTTGTTCTACTTACTTCACAAGGCTCTACAATTTTTCTCTGCCAAAACTTCAAAGATGTTCCAAGTTTCAGTTCAACTGAACTATGATCTGCCTGAAATGATTTAACCAAATCTCTGAGTGACAATGTGTTTATTTTGTATATGGAACAAAACACATTTTTTATTTTATGTATACTTCCAAAGCACCCTTCTCCCAAACTAGCAGCTAAATCAGTCATTAGAGCAGTGTTGTCCAAACTTGGCCACTTTAAGATGAGTGGACTTCAACTCCCAGAATTCCCCAGCCAGCCATGCTGGCTGTGGAATTCTGGGAATTGAAGTCCACTCATCTTAAAGTGGCTAAGTTTTGGACAACACTGCATTAGAGAATTCAGTATTCTTTAAAACTGTTTTTTGCTGAAGTTCCTGCTCTTCACCCAGGGTTGCTTATTCTACTTCAGAAGTGAACTATCAGATGCCTTACAATCCCTTCTAGCCCCCAGAAGCCTTGGATGTGGCTTCAGAATTCCTCCGAAAGTTGTCATCAAGCTATATTTTTATGTGACAGAAGGAGAAAATTACTACATTTGAGAGGTCCTGTTAATTGTATTGAATTATTTTAATGTAAATTTAATTCAAATTAAATGCCATTTAGTTTTTGACCTATTTCTTTGTTCTTGGCCCATATGCCTTTTGGAGTATAGACCCAGATCCTCAGTCCCTTCAAAGATGTATATTTGTATAGATACGGACGAGGGTGCCTTAGCTGGCATGAGGATATAAATGTTACTCCTTTCTAACTGGAACTCTGATTAGTTTTTTTACAAGACAAGGATTTTTCTTCCAAAAAAAGTGCTGGCAAGTTACTTGAAAGGTCACTTCTATATGCTTCATGCCCTTGGGGTGTACCTGACTTTTTCAGACTTGGAACTGCCTGAGACAACAGATTGCTCAGGAGCTAAAGAACTCCTCAATAAACTGCATTTCTGTCTCTCCAAGTTTGCTCCTGGTCAGTTTGAGCAGCCAGTTACATTGGAGATGAGGGGTTAAAGTAATCACATTCTGAGCATGCACCAGCAGCAGCTGCCAGCTTTGAGTGCCTGTGAGTGATGAAGGCAGATTGCACGAGTGCAAAATCAACACATAAACTCATAATAGCTTCATTTTGCATTCTGTGGCCAGTAAGAATTTTAGGGCAGTGGTTTTTTTTTTCTTCTTCTCCTCCTTCCTAGAATACATTTGAGCATTACAAGCTGGGGAAATTTGTATTCAGAGCCCATTACTTCTGAACTTTTTGGTGAAGGTAATGAATGTGTAGTTCTTAGTAAGCTACATTAAGAATTAGGTAAATAAATTAAACAACAGGAGTGATTCATCTGCCTGCACATCTTGAAACCTGAGTAATTTTGTAGGTAAGCCTGGAAAGGAGCAGGACTCTGGCATCTAGAAGTCTCCTGTGGTGCATAAGCTGGAAGGAACTGACTTTTGGCTAAAGGTAAAAAAAGGAGGTAACTAATGCCTGGCCACGTGTTGTATTTAATACACCCTGATCTTCCACTGGAAACTTCCATTATAATGTGTCACCTATATTATTTATGCATTGATTTAATATATTTATTTGTTGCATTTCATCTTTTAAATATCCTTGAATTTCTCATGCAATAAATTCATTCAACAGATCTCATTATTAAACAAAACACCACCATGTTTATCTTTTCCTGGAAATCAAATTTGCCCTTTCAGTATAATGTATAAATGGAAAACTCAGAGTCTGTGTATGTAACACAGCTGTTGGTTGTATCTGTGGGTGGGGGTGCATTTAAACCCTGGCAATATTAAATGTCAATGAAAGGAGAAGAGAAACAATATTAAAGATTGATTTTCTTTTTTAATAAAAAGTGTGTAGGTATAAATGGTCATCAGGTTAAACCAGGGAAACTATCTGGGTCAGCAAACACATTTTGAATTTCAAGAGTGTGTCCCCAGATGGCTGCCAATGACACTTGTCTATTCACAATATGCCTTCTATAGCAGTTTTATTCATCATGATGCACATTGCTAGTCACAGAAGATCCTTTTACCACACATGTGAAGTAATATAGAGATAACTTTGGAGAAGAAAGGGAGAAATCATTAAGGGAGGAAGAAATGTCAGCTCAGTTCTGACAAAGCAAAACTCAAAATACTGTCTTGATCTTATCTGGTATAAGACAGGGCAGAGAAAAACTCTGACAGGCTTTCAAGATTCTGTTATTATACACTACTACAACAATATTCCCAGAATCCTTGTGGTGTCTGTTTCTTGACTTGGCCTACCTCAAAGGGCTGAAATCAATCTTGAAAGCCTCAGTACTCTCTCATCAGAGAAGCACTGAACCTTGCCATTAAATCTTGAAAATGGTGACAGAACTTAGAGGTATCCCATTGTCCACAGAATAAGTTGTTATTTCTGCTCCCTTAATGGTTCATTGATTGATTGATTGATTGATTGATTGATTGATTGATTGATTGATTGATTGATTCATTCATTCATTCATTCATTCATTCATTCATTCATTCATTCCCCCAAGTAAACTCTACATTTCTTTATGGTATAAAAAAATACTTTCACCATCCTCCTAGCTCAACAGCTGCTCAGTATAATGTTTGTCTCTTTTTCTGAAAAGAGTTCCAGTCAAAGCACTAGACTGTAGCCTGCCATCATTTTTATTTCTAAGAGTGTCTAAGGGACCCTTTGGGGTCCATAGGCATTCTTATAAATAAAAATGATGCCAGAAAGTAGCATGTTGTTTTATAGCATAGAGGCTTCTCTCTCTTTTTTATCATAAAATATTCTTAAATTGATGTTGTTTAACCTTGGATGAAACTACTACTGGGTCCAGTGGTAAAATTAGTGGTGAATTGAATGATGTGTATGGGAGTAGTATTATTGCTTTACGAATTCTGTAGCCATCACATGGTAAGAGATCTGGCTGTGACTGTTTGCAAAGCAGTAGTCAGCAAGCAGAGCAGAAGTTAGTCTCAGTATGTGTGCATGATTGCTCTATTGATTGAGAAGCTACATCAACAATAATAAAAGAGTTCTCATTAGCCTCAGAATCTCCCTTTTATCAATACCAGAACAGCACAATGCAGAATGTTCAGCCTGGGTTTGGTGACCTGGGCAGTACAATCATAGCAATTTTAATCCAAAGTTTAGTGGGCCAATTTGGCTGGCACTGATCTTGAGTTCATTAGTGGTAGAGATGACAACTTGAGGGTGAAACATCTTTAAAATTCCTCCAAGTTCTTTTGGTACTGAGAAAAATTAACTTGAATAAAAATGGTTATATTTGTTCTAGCTGTTAATTTTTTCTCTTTTTGTTTTATATATATAACAAAAAAGGTAAAAACCTTTTAAAAAGGATTGAATCCCATCTCCCAGAATAGCAAGTGTGACATATGCAACAACTAGCTTTTGCCATAAAGAGCAAGCACTTTTAACTAAGCAGGAAAAAAAATATATCTATGAACACCTTGATTGCATGTGCAATCTGACCCTTATTACAATCCTTGGGAACACACCTGTCAGCCCAAGGGAAACTGGAGAATATGTGAATCTTGATTAATAAAATGACTGATTAACTCTTATGAATAAAATGAAATATTCATGATCTCTCTCTCACACACACTCACACACACACACACACATTTCCTAGAATATCTATTTGGAATTTAGAATTATAATTAATCTGTGGCTAAAATTATTTGGGTGTTGTTTCTTTAGATACTTAATAGCCTGCTCACAGTATCAACAAGGGGTGAACATTAACTAGAAGATCCTTTGACTCAGATCACATCAAAGCCATTGTACTCTACTCAGAGACCAAAGCCAAAACAGGAGTCATAAACTCAAAGTTTCATGGATCCCAGTGATTAGTACATCATTTCTTGACTTTGATTTAATAGAATGAGGTGAAAATTGGGGGTAGAGAAATTGAGTAGAGCATGTCTCTTAATATTTCTGGGACTAGGAGAAATTATCCAACCATTTTTCAAGAATAAGATCTCCTTATCCTTGAAAAACAAGGCATTCATATCCAGCCTCTGACCAACTTATAATTAATAAGCACAAACCCCCATGTTCTACCCTTGAAATCATCTCTAAAATATATTTTTTCTTTTAAATTAAAGCAATTTTATTTCTTAATGTTCAGTGAGAACATATAAAAAGTAAGGAAATTTTTCTGCCTTGAATTAGATGGAACAGATTCCATCAACAGACTGTCCCCTGGGTGCTGTCAAAAGCTTTGGTGAAAAGTTTCCAGATCCATTGGAGGTGATGTTGAGGTTATTCAAAGAGATATGGAGTTGAGAGTTAATCAAACAGAAGTTCACTCACAAAATATCAGGTTTCACCCATTAAGCTAGATATATTCCGTTCTTATACACTGAAGAATACTTAGAGCTGGCAGAAACTCTCTGCAGTTTACAAGCATCATTACTGGGATAATATAAGGGTAAATGTCCTGATCCCTATGAGGCTGCTTTTTAAATTATTTTAAACATGAAATTCATTCAAAATGCTGAAGGAAATGGGAAAACATATTGGACACATCAACTCAGTGTATGCTTCACAGGTTTATCAGCCAGAAACCAAAACCATGCTAATAAAGAATACTGCCAGTCAGGATTCAGCAGTTTATTTCCTTTTTGTTGTGGTAAAAATGATAAATATCTAGGTTGTTAAGACTTTTGAAATTCTTTAACAACAACAGTACATATATCTCAAGGGTTGTCGCAGAGAAGAGGAAATGGATTTATTCTCTGTTGCCCGGAGGGCAGGACCAAAACTAATGGATTAAAACTACAAAGAAAGAGTTTCAGGCTAGACATTAAGAGGAATTTCCTAGTTGTATGAACTCTCAACCAGTGCAACAGACTGCCATGGGGTGGTGAGTTCTCCTTTGCTAGAAGTCTTCAAACAGAAATTGAATGGTCATCTGTTAGAGATGTTATAGTAGAGCCTTTATTGAGCAGGGGATTAGACTGGATGACTTCTGAGTTCCTGACAAATCTATGAGTCAAGTATATTAATATTTAATATATATTATGATATCTATTGTTATTTTGGAACCATCAGGGGTTAGTCTAGAACTTGTTTACATGAGGGATACATGACATGAATATACTTTATTAGGTCTAAATCAGAATCCATACATAAAATAGAACCATAAAAGAGAATACATTTGATGAAACTTGGATAAGTACATACATTAGTTCAATCCCACTCAGGGTACCATATCACAGCAAGTCCTATATGCTAAAAAGCAATATTTTACAACTGCGTATGTTACGTCAGGTTTTGGTTTTATCAGCCAAAAACTAATAAATGTGAAATTCATCTAGACGGCCTGGTATTTTCACTGTTAGGGGCTGCAATAGCCTTAACTGAATATGAGTATAGAAGGTACATCATAAAATCATATGTTCTATTGATTTGACCTCCCCAGTTCACAAAGGGAGAGATTTTGCATGGCAGGAATGTTGCTAAAACTATCCTCTGTCAAGGGGAAGACATTAAAAGGGCTTAAAGAAGGCCCAGCAATATTTAAATGAGATACATGACTTTAAAGAATTCACAAGGTAGGAGCTTGGACTCTCCGTAAGAGATAGAAGATTCCAAGTTCACACTGTACATCTATATCCCTAATCCCTTGCTTAAGAGAATCCTTGGCTTTGTCTAAACAAGAACTCAAGCTCAAACAGGTATTTGTATAATATTTTCCCATCACTTAAATCAATGCCTGTCTAGGACTATTACTGGGAGCAAACCTGCGGTATTTGACCTTAGCTGGGCAAATAGCATTATTTTCAGACTTTGGCTGAAACCAACTTCTAATTTCAGGGTGTCACTGGGTACGCAACTAGTTGTCAGAAAGAAAGCTGTTAGAAAGCCTATCTATCTATTGTTTTGATAGGCACTAAAATTGGAAAAGGGCCTAACTGTGCCCCATAAAGGAGTCCAGCTACTGTTTGGGCAGCAAGCAGCTTGGCTGCAGCTGGAAAATAGTTCCCTTTCTAAATGCAGTTAATATTAAAAGAAATTGAATGTGGGAGGTTTACAGTATGTCAGGCCCAGCCCAAGAACAACGATGAAACAGTCCAATCGAGTATAGTTCCCTTATTTGCTTACACCTTATAGACAGAATCTTGCCAAACTAAATCTATACTCCACCAATGAGTGGATATACCCTGGGAGATTCTAGGGAGGGGCTATCCCTCCCCCTGCAGACTATGTTGCCTCATGCCCCCTCCTGGAATGCACCCCCTGCTTCCTGATAGCCTTGATCTCTCACATCACTCTCCTCATAGATACATTCCATCATAGTTTATATAATTTTTGCATGTTTATGTAACATTTAATTCTATCATTCATACCCAGTATCTATAGCAAGATATACTCAAAATGGCTTAAAAGGTTTTAAAATACAATATGATATAATGCAATAGAAATAGCAAACAAAAACCAAGCCCATAAATACTTTAAAGGCAACAGCTAAGAGATTTTAAAAATGTGGTACTAAGTGAAATGCACAGAGGACATCATATGTAAAACGAACTTAGCAAATAAAGTGAATTTACCAAAGAATTTGGTACAAAGAAGCTTTAGTCACAGAATGTGCCTTGGAACCATTGTTGATTTAATTACAGTCCAACAATATTAAGGCCAATCTTTTCAAAAACTTGTGTTAGTTCTGTTCATCCAGCACCAGAAGAAAAAAAAACAACCTTATTCCAGAGGGTTAGGGAACTCTCATGAGAACATGTGGATATCTGTGCAAGAGAGCCAGTTTGGTGTAGTGGTGAAGGCACCAGGCTAGAAACAGGGAGACCGTGAGTTCTAGTCCCACCTTGGGCACAAAGCCAGCTGGGGGACCTTGGGCCAGTCATTCTCTCTCAGCCCTGGGAAGGAGGCAATGGCAAACCGCTTCTGAAATCTTGCCAAGAAAACTGCAGGGACTTGTCCAGGGAGTCGCCAGGAGTCAATGCTGACTTGAAGGCACTAAAAAAGGAAAAGATACGTGCAAAGGGGAGGTATACAAGGAGAGCTCCTATTGCATTGACAGACACATGGCATAGACTGTAGCTCAAAGGATGTAAGTGATGAATTAATGTTGATTTAGAATGAAGAGATGGGCAACTTATAGGATGTCATTAATTATTTCCCAAAATGGAGATATTTTATCCAATACTCCTTTTTTAAAATAATTAGCTCTTTTTGTTGCATGTTCTAGGTCTCATTAGATCAAAATAATGGTGTCAATTATCTCCATAAGCATTGGTAATAGAAAGTGGAAAACTGGAAAATATGTGCTATCTCTAAGAGAATCCTGGAAGCTTTATTTACCATTGTTATTAATTCCTAAAAAGTACAGACTCTTTAGGAATCAGGGTAAGATACCAGACCTATTATTTATTAGTTCAGGATCTTAATGGCAAACATTTCACTTCCAGCTGCCTATTGTAAGCAGAGTTGCACGTATAGGCACTGGCAAATTTCACAAAGGTACCTTTTCATAATGCAGATAGAGCCGGTCAGTATCAGTCCAGCCAATGAGACTAGTCAAGAAGCTCTTCTATGGAAGAGCCTTTATGGTAGAACTTAGAAAGGTTCCATCATTATAAAATTATTTTCCCAGGCATCAAAGGATACTCCATTCAGAAAAAGCCACACCCTCTTTCATTTTTTTATTTACAGATATCAGTGATGAAGGTGAAATCTTCTAATTACAGAAGAAGTCCAGTCATATCTTATTTGAGATAATACTTGTATATGTCTTTCATATACAGTTTACAATTCAGCAATTAAGTTTGCTATTAAATTCACTGAACAGTAATATTCCGATTCTGCATCAATAAGATAAGTGGGGTACAGTTTAGCATGAAATTTCTATTCTCCATTGTAAATGCATATGTCCCATGTAAATATTTTCTGACCCAGGTGAAAGAGATTTTAACATGAACATCAGGTGGGTTTTGTTTTTTGGTTGTGTGTGTCTTTGTGTCAGTCTGGCATCACTTTAAACCTTGCACTATGTTTAATCCTTACAAAATACAAAAAAGTAATTTCCAAACTGTTTTGACCCTGGTTAGATAAAGCACATTGCTTTTATGTACCGATATAAAATATAATTCCTCTGTGTCCAGCATCCTTGAATTGGTTCTTTCTGCATGTTGGGATATTATGAGATAATGTAAAACACCCATAGCCTTCCAGAAATGCTGTCAGGTATCTTATCCGCATAGCACGCAGATACGAAGATGCTCATTTTCCTAACAGATTGAAGTCCTATTTAGTTCATCACTGTTTAACAGGAACCAAACACAAATATTTGGAAAGTGCAAACGCAGGATATAATGGATGTAACCATTAGATCAGTTCCTATAATTGGGAAATGGCATTTAAATTGATTAAAGAAAATAATAATAACCATATATTGCCCTGAATATGAAAGCCCAGCTTAAGTTATTATGACTAATAACCATTCATTGACCTAGTCCCTAACCTGTTTATTGTATACATATCTTATTTCTTTGAGAACTTATGACGGTGAACATGGGTAACAACAATGCTGTGAGAAAGACTAGACTGAAAAAGATCAATTCAAAGTCACCCAGCAAGCTCTATTGTTGACTGGAGATTGGAGTCAGGGACTCTCCAGTGCAAATCCAACTTCCTGATCACTATGGAACACTCTATTACATTACACTGCATTTTCTGTCTCTTCCCTCTGTCTCCTTCCATCCCCATAATCAGACAATTCTATCTGACTGGGTTTTTATTGACTCATCTTACCCAACACAATAGCTTACAGTATCTTTGGCTTTGTTAATATACAGACTATGTGTATTAACTTTCTTTTGTTTCTCTCTCTTTCTTTCTGTTTCCAAAGATTTGGGCATCTTACAAAAGGATGGAAATAGCTTTACATTATGATTTCAAAAATGAGAATCGAACAGTGACTTGTTTCTTTTGTCTTCTCAGCAATCTTTTATAAGGGTCCTTGATGTTCTTGATACAGCCTGACATGTATAGATAAAACCTATGCCAACACCATCAGAGTTTGTCACCTGCTATTATATTTGAAATAATTATGTTTGGCATGGATTACATAATAGCTACTTTTTCTCCCTTCCCAATCCCCTTCTTTTTCAGGTTGATTTTTAATCATTTTGCCTGATGAAGAGTTCTTAGATACAAGAGTATTAGCTTACCATCTTTCAACTGACCTAACTATTGCTATAATGTGGATTTGGGATGGCATTCTTCAGGCATTCAAACAGTTAACATGTGTATTAGTATGTGGGAATGACTTTGGGAGACCAGGCAAAGAGATGCTGCCTAGGGAACGGTCAGATAAGAGGAAGCACAGCCCACAGCTGCATAGTGGAAGAAGCAAGAGGCTCAGAAAGGATCCTCCCTACGTTATTGGGCTGTAAAGGTGATGGTGGGAGAATTGCACTTTCAGACTTGCATGATTGATGTCAGCCTTCCCAGGTAGACCAGACAGGAAACATGACCAGATGAACAAATTCTACTTTATTGTAAGGCTACATTAACCAAATCTTGCAAGTTTGAAAGTACAATTCTCCCACCGTCACCTTTACTGCCCAATAACATAGAGCTCTTCTGAGCCTCTTGCTCTTCCCACTATGCAGCTGTGGGCTATGCTTCCTCTTATCTGACCATTCTGTAGGCAGCATCTCTTCACCCAGTCTCCCAAGGTCATTCCCACATACCATTACAATGTGTCAATAGGCAATACATTTAACTGACGCAGCTTAGATTTCGATCAGTTGGTCCACAACTTTTAAAGAATACTCTAGGGAGTAGTATCACCACTCTACAGTTCATATGGCCCTCAGAACAATGTACTGGAAGAAGCAATCTATACCAGCTTTGCAACAGAAATATACAGTATTCATATCCAAAGTAGGCAAAGGTGCTTTAGATGTGGCTTGGACATCCCCTCAGGACCTTTAAAAAAATCACACTTTTTTCTGGGGTTCAAGCAGTAGCTGCCCAAGTTAGGAAAACTATGTGTTTGGGTTAAGGAGGCATTAAGGAGGTGGCAACAGGAAGACAAAGATCACACCTGTCTGTCAGAGGAGGGAGCCCTATGCGCACTGCTTCAAATTTCTGAAAGAAAGGTGAGATAAAAATCAAATGAATGAGTGCATGAAACATTAACATTACGCTGAAATATGTATCTTTTTTCAATAGTTTAATATATATAATGTATTTCGGTAGTCTAATATAGCTAATACATACATAATTTATGTAATTCATGCCAGATTTATGTGTATCCACCATTGAATTATTTCATCTTGGCAAAATCGGATGACTTCTTCCCCTAGCAGGGCCACTTTTATTGTTTTAACTTGCTACATTCTTTTTAACCATTGTAAGATACCCAAAGTCAGGTGAGTGGGCAACCCTAGAACTGGAAAATATAAACATAAATAAATGTTTTGCCACCATTTGTTATTATTCATAGCATGGGAAAGAAATCCAACATGCCTTCTGTCAGCATAAGGACTTCTGCCTTTTCTGTTCCTAGAGTACACTCAGTATGTAATGTATCAGAAGTGGACAGGCCAGTTTCAGAAGATTCTAGCAAAGAAGGTGGCCTTTCAGTTGTCCTGCCCTAATTTTGCAAGAGTTTTAAAGGTCAGCACTGACACACTAAAATGGATCTAGGAAGCCATCAAAACCTGTTTCAAAGGGTGTCATTTTGCTTCTTCCCAGCAATCAAGCTTTGATTATTTTAGTTCTCAGAATGGAATGGGATGAGAAAGAATTTGTCACTGTTGGTCACTTTAAGCAATCAAGCATCAGCCAATTGCTATCTATGGTACCTGTATCACCCTTGTCCATGGGGAACTCAGATCAGCAAAATAAATACTATGAGGGGGAGAGAAGATTTCCCCATCCAGAATGCTATAGTTTATTACTAGAAAAGTGCTATTTCTTCACAACAGATGCCCTAGCTAAGGCATTATGAATGATCCCCTGTAACAATTGCCTAACACCTGCATGTTTATTGTGCAATAAAAACAGCCATCTGTTGGAATCTCACCTAGTACATTTTCTCTTAGGAATAAAAAAAGTCCAATTGTCTAAACTCACTGTTAAGAGAAAAAATATACGGTATAATTTCAAACTTCTTCCCTTGCTTAAAAAAAAAAAACTTTAATCTTAAATTGCTCCATGTTTCCAAATTACTTCAGGTAACATGATCAGTGCATGGGAGAGTAGAACTTCCTGGCTGTTTATATATAATGGCTTGTGCTGCCAGTCTTGGTTTTTATCGTGCTGGTTCATTGATTATTGTTTCTTTCTTGATTGTTTATTGGGTGTTGTTTCCTGCTTATCTGGATATTGAAGGAACCATCAAGGCATAAACCACACCCTAACCAGGACTGGCAGGGCAAGCCACTATATATAAACAGCCAGCAAACTCCAATCTCCCATGCATTGATGATTTACTACTTTAGTAAAGAAACATCTGCAAGAAAACAACCAAACTCAGAGAACACCAAGAACCCAACAGTTCAACAATACATATTCTACACTATTGGAATTAAATCTATTTCAGAATTTAACTTCCCTTAGTTAAATTTGTCTCATTATTATTTCTTCTATCTCAAAAACTTTAGTTAATGAGTCCTGGTATTATATGACTTCTGTTACTTCCTTTTGAAAGGGCCATTTGCTACTTGTATTGCATGATGTTTGAACATTTTAAAGCTAAATAAAAATATTTAATGCTGAATAAAGGTAAGTAACTCAGTATTGGAGCTAAGCCACAGAAATAGTCCTTGAAAAAGATCCAAGAGCTGGGTAGGAACCAGTAGTGTAACAAGGTCAGTAATGAGAAGGTCAGACCAAGATCTGGAACCAAAGTAGCTAAGAACCAGGAAGACCAGTCATAAATAAGATCTGAGTGGGGGAGAGCTGAGAGTTCAGTTAGAAAGGCAAGGCAAGGAACAAGCTAAGGGCAAAAAGAAATCATGGTTGGAAATTGGTTCCCAAATCAGTTATTAATATAAACATGACATCTTGTTAAGGAGGGGTGTGCGTGTGCATGCATGCATGTGCGTACTCTTCCAGTCATTGTTGACTCCTGGCAACTGCCTGGACTAGTTCCTGCAGTTTTCTTTGTAAGATTTCAGAAGTGGCTAACCATTGCCTCCTTCCTAGGGCTGAGAGAGAGAGACTGGCCCAAGGTCACCCAGCTGGCTTTGTGCCTAAGGCAGGACTAGAACTCGTGGTCTCCTGGTTTCTAGCCTGGTGCCTTAACCACTACACCAAACTTGCTCTCTGTTAAGGAGGAGTAACATTTTTTTGTTTTGTTTTGTTATTAATATCAATTTGCCAAAATTTACAAATGCCTTCATAACCAGGTGAGAAAAAAAACTGAGATTGACTAGCTGGGTAAAAAGTCATAATGAGTTCCGTATATGTATGTATGTATGTAATATACCAAAATCCCACATCAAAATATTGGGAGCTCAGTTAAAAGAATATTTTGTCTCAGAGTATACTAGCAATGAAAAAAGACAGTGTTCAAGAGGGATCAATATTATGACTCAAAGCAAATCTTTATCTTACCTGAATGATGGACAACCTGGATTTATATGTAGTTGCCATCAAGGAATCTCTCTTACAAGAACAAAGATCCTCAATTTGATAGAAATCTTGCATCCTTTGAGACCAAAAGGCTTTTAGAGGCATAGCAGGTTATTCTTCATTAATGTAATGTGAGTCAAAGTGAGAAATATCTTGGGTAAAAGGGGTCCTGGCACTCTGAGCTGATGTTAGAATAAAAATATTTTGATAGATATTTCATGCTTCAGCAAATATTTGGCTTTGACATCTTGGTTGTCAACGAATGCTGCTATTTATCAGTGCTAGTCACTCCATTTTCTTTCAAACATTCTAGTCTTAATGTTATGGCAAAAAGAAGAAATGATACACCACTGCCCTAATTGGCAGCATAGACTGTATATGATAGAATAGCAGATGGCACAAATCCATGAGGCACATGTGAAAAAGCCAGATTCAGTCAGATTGATCAGGGTTCTGACTGGGAAGCTTACAACTCATGTGATAATAAATCAGGAGAGTCTTGAGTGAAAAGTCTGTTTCAGCTGCCTTACACAGTGAACCCTGTCCAGAAATAGTCAGCCATGTTTAAATTCTGGAGAAGCCTGTTGTGGTAAACTGCTTTGAGAGAACGTTTAAACAAAGTGGCATATAAATATTTTAAATGTCATGTCGGACAGCTACTAATAGGTCTTGAGAACAACTAACAACTTTCCATTGCAGCTCTGCCACTGTTGCCTTCCAGATGCAGTTTGACTGCAAATCCCTGTCAAGGTGGTCAATTAGAGTTATATTCCAAACATATTTGAAGGAAACGATTTGGGGAAGACATTACTAGAGAAAAAGTCCCTCTTAATTTTTTCTTGCTTCCTTCAGATAAAGCAGTGTTTCTCAACCTCAATGGCTGGCTGGGGAATTCTGGGAGGTGGAGTCCACACGTCTTAAAGTTGCTGAGGTTGAGAAACACTGAGATAAAGGCTCACATAGCAAGTTCCTATACTGATGACTGCCCAGTCTTATGTTCAAATTTGAGAAGGCTGAAACCTAGAGTTGGATCATTTCTCATAGACCTCCTCATCCTGCTTCATACAGAAAACCCAGTACGAGTATCCTATACTATAGTGGCTAAGGCACCAAGCTAGAAACCAGGAGACCATGAGTTCTAGTCCTGCCTTAGGCACGAAGCCAGCTGGGTGATGTTTGGCCAGTCACTCTCTCTCAGCCCTAGGAAGCAGGCAATGGCAAACCACTTCGCCAAGAAAACTGCAGGAACTTGTCCAGGCAGTCACCAGGAGTCAACACTGACTCAAAGGTGCACACCCAAAAAAAGTTCCTATACAACTGGCTATCTAGGTTCTGCTTGAAGTTCTCCAGTATTTTACTGAGAGCTTTATTATCATAACTGAAATAAATAGGCATGTTCATTAAATAATAAATTATTTTAGCTTCCTTTAGGCAACCCTGGGGCTGGTATTAAGAAGAAATATTTTTCAGTAAACAACATGTCAGAGGATGAGAAATACATGACAAGAAAAACCTGTGCATATTTTTCCAAACTGCCATCACCTTTGCTACTTTGATTAATAGGGAACAACAAAAAAATAGTGCTGGAAGACAAGCTAAGTAGTGAAGGATTGTAACTGACAATTTGCAGGTAAAATACATAGTCCCTGTAAAGCCTATTGATTAATGGAGTTTCTACTAGCGTAAAAAAATGTACACGCACCTTGGAGGAAAAGGAAGCAGATCTAAGCAAAGTAGAGCTCAGCACCACCCCGCCTTTAATCAGGCAGCTCTGGTTCAATTTCAGCAATATGCACAAATAACTTCATTATTTCTGACGCAGTGATATCCATCATCAGTAACAAACAAGGACAATGACAACAAACAAGCATGAGAAAAGGAATGGCCAAATCAGGGTGAGAGGATTATCCTCTTGCTTTCCGGATAGCCTGGAGGCACTGAAAAAGGGGCTTGCTACAGTGCTGAAGAAGCAAGTGGGCGCAGGGAGCCTGTAGCTGTCCTTCCATAGGCGGCGGCAGCAGCTGCAAAATTGCCATTAGGAGAACACAAGAATTATGTCCTCACTCCTTCGGTGGCCTGGGAATTTTAAAGCAACGCTGCCATCTACAGCTAGTTCACTTGCACTGAAGGACATGACTGTTTTCACAAAGCAAGCCCTATGTTTTGGCCTACCAATGCTATTGCTCTTGGGGCAATTCTGCACTGCCACCTAAGCTGCTTGTCTCCCATGTCACAGCACCCTAGCTGTGCCTTAAACCAGAAATTCCAGTTTGAATCTCCCTGGGTTGGCAACGAGGCTGGGCTGCTGCTCAGTCTGAACTATAACTACCACAAGACTTGATTAGTCAATCCCTTGCTTCTTGCCCTTCGGGTCCATGCAGAGAAGACAAGCCTTGCTGGCTGGTTGCTCTGCAGACTGGTCTCCCAGTGCCTGCCCTTTTCTTTTAGGGATTATTCCCTCCCTAGTTTCCATGCCTTTCCTTTGGTTTCTCAGATGTCGCACACATGGGTGCCTTCACCCACCCCTTCCCACATTATCTACTTTAATACAAGGCAAAGCCTTTCTTTTTCTTTTTTTCCCTATATGATACCATGGTTCCTCTGTTACTACAAAAACCAAGCCAACAGGGGAACAGATAGTCATTTCAATCCTACACTCCTCTGTATCCCCATGGAAAGTTGGTATCAAGGAAAAGTGATAGAAAGTCATAGAAAAGGAATAGCAATGTTTCTCCATGGAGGGAGGGAGGAAAGAAGGAAGGAAGGAATCTTTGCAGTACTATGGCAGGTAGTGAGAAAGCAAGGGTAGAATGCTTTACCCACCCTGGGTAGAAACCAAAAAGGTGCCCAACGGGAGATGTAAGAGTTTCTAGGGCAGAAGATAATCCATTGGCTATCATTGGATCAACCCACCACCACCACCACCACCACCACCACCCAAAAAACCACCAGCAACTTCTGACAAGCAAGTAATATAGCAATTTACCAGCCCAGGGTGAAATGGCTGCCCAGGACAGTGACTAGCCACTGGAAGGGAGGGCTCATGCCAGTCATTGCAGCCAGCTGCAATGGAAGAAGAATGGAATGAAGCTCTGGAGACCATCCACCCTGAAAGTCTTAGAACAGCTCAGGGCAGAAAACAACCATTTTTAATTGAAACTAGAAAACATGGGTGCAATTGTAATGGGCTAGACATGTAAGGCACAATACAATCTGTTCTTGCATTCAGAAAGTGATTGGTGGCCTGTACTGGTGATGGGCCAAGGCAGTGTTGTTCAAACTTGGCCACTTTAAGATGAGTGGATTTAAGATGCTGGCTGGGGAATTTTGGGAGTTGAAGCCCACTCATCTTAAAGTGGCCAAGTTTGGACAACTCTGGACCAAGGAGAAAGTACATATCTGCTCTATAAGAAATAACAAGGCCTATATTTGAGGATGATTTCTGACACCAGAAGTCAAACTTGATCTGAGGAGTTTTCACCTCTATTAGTAAACATCCTTTGCAACTAGCAGCTTATTTAATTGGTGACTACACTCAAGTCATTATTATTTGTAAATAAACAATATCCTTCCAAAATCCATACAAACGTAAGGCTACAAGATCTGGGATGTAAATATTCAGATGACCAGCAGAATTTAGCAAAGAGATACCGAAAACTCACTTCTTTGTTGCCAGTTGTCCCTGCTCCATCCCTTTGAGGAGGAGAGAGGACATGACTGATTTCCCTCAGCAAAGCAAGTTATCTGTAAACAGTAGTAGTAGTATCTATAAACTACTCATAGTAGTTATAGGAGAGAGCCAGTTTGGTGTAGTGGTGAAGGCACCAGGCTAGAAACCAGGAGACTGTGAGTTCTAGTCCTGTTTTAGGCACAAAGCCAGCTGGGTGACCTTGCGCCAGTCACTCTCTCTCAACCCTGTGAGGGAGGCAATGGCAAATCATTTTCTAATGTCTTTAGGATTTCTGTTGTTTGTTTTTTGAACTCACCCTACCAGAGCTAGGTGGCAGAGGGTGCTGTTGCTATTTTTTGTTCTTTCCATCACTATGCATCTATAGCTGCCTGTTTTTGTTTTTTTTCCCCCTGGCCTGAAAAAGCCCATGGGAAGTATTCTCTCATGAAGTCTTCCCTCAGAGTTTTAGTGAAGTTTGGGAAGCAGGAGGCTACTGCATAAGGAGGTGAAGGAGAAAAAGAACTTCATTATTTCCAGGTACATTAGAATCTTAGGGAAACCTGGTTTGGTGTAATGGTTAAAGGGCACTGACTATCAGCCGGGAATCCACGGGTTCTAGTCCTGTCTTAGGTATGAAAGCCAGCCGGGTGACTTTGGGCCAGTCATCTCCTCTCAACCTAGGAAGAAGACAAGGGCAAATCACTACTGAGAAATGTTGCCAAGAAAATTGCATGGATTTGTTCAGGTAATTGCCACAAGTTGAGACTGGCTTGAAGGCACACACACAAACGGAGACGGAGACGGGGAGAGAGAGAGAGAGAGAGAGAGAGAGAGAGAGAGAGAGAGAGAACCTTAGAACCATTAGCAGACAAAAAAAAGCAGTGAGTTAATCCTTGAGTTAATAGAGCTGTCATCTCTGTACAGGGAACAAAATTTAAGCATAGAATAAACTACCTATTAAAAAACTGCATCCCATCTGCTTCTCATGATAATCCAAATGTACAGACCAAGTTTTGCCATAAAAATATGCTTAGAAAGACAGTACGGATAACAATCAGCCATTATTTCATTGCAAACATCTGTTTCTTAGTAGATCTTAGGCTGAATACATATAATTGCAGGTAACTACAATGACGCATGTCCTTGTTTCATAACGTTTAGGCTACTGGGGCTGCCTTTGATGACAATGCAGAAGCTTCAGTTGGTCCCAAGTGCAAGGGCTCATATTCTAACTGGGTGGTAGCACATATTACTCAGTTACATGCACTTTACTATGTGCCAATTTGCTTCTGGGTCCAATTAAAAGTGCTGGTGGTTATCATTAAATGTCTTCATGGTTCGGCACCCAGGTACTCAATCCATCTCTCCCACCCCATGCATTCCTGCAGAGAAGGTTTACTGAGGGAGATTACTCAGCAATTTACCTTCCATATAGCTGCCCTCGTGCCGTAGAAACCTTGAATCCCAAAATTTGGAATGCTTAAACCTTTCTTTTGCTTTTTGGAAATAAAACCTGGCTCTTCTGCCAAGTATTTGTGGCCCAATAGTGTGCAGACTACCTATTGAATCATTTATGTTGTAGAGTACGCTCTAGATTTTATTGTACTTTTTTATTTTCATAAAAAGCCCTATGAAATTAGAAGTATATAAAGGCTGAAATAAATAAATAAATAAATAAATAAATAAATAAATAAATAAATAAATTAACCTAAACTACCAGACTAGTTTGAAAAAATCTGGATGACCATTAGATGGCAGGAAAAAAAAAATTAGGTTTTTCTGTAACCTTTTCTGGTCACTCCTGGTTTTGCAAACCAGCTATGAAAGCCCTAAGATAATGTCATTCTCTAGAAGGCCTGATCTTGTTTTAATTAGGGTTAGGATAATTATTTTTGATAATAAAATAATACTGACAATATATTAATCATTTCTTTGCATGTGGTTTTGCCTTCCTGATTCCACCCCCGCAAAACTGCTTCATACTAAGGGATTCCAGTTTTACGTGTTGCAAAGGTCCACATATTACTGAAAGCAGAAGGAATAGTTAGAGCACAGATATGAAGCGGGAATAGAAATAACTTCTTTCTCTCTCCTTCCCAGTTTCTCTACCTTAATTAAAAACAAGAGCAGTAATACCCATAACAATGTGGCATTAGGGTTCTTGAATATTCTTGGGCATAATCACTTGTAACCTTAACTACTGTAAGAGGAGAGCCATGTTAATCTATGGTAGCCAAAAATCAGAACGATTCTGGTTATACTTTTCTGACTAGCAAATTTTATTAAAAGGCATAAGATTACATGAGCTGCAGCATGGAGATACATGGAGTGGCTAGACTGAGTTAGAATTTGAATTAGGATGAAGTGGGAAGGAAGGCAGGGGAAGACAAGTTGCTTATAAGCATGGAGGTTACATGTGAGACGGATTACAAGTAATGTGTTAAAAACCCATTCTTGTTGAAACCTTTTGAGATTGCCTGAAACCTTTTGATGTATGTGAGTTCAGCAATCTCTCACTCAAAGGTGTTGTTAAAATCTCATTTTTCCAAAATAGTGACTTTAAGGTCTGCAATAGAGGTCCTGGGAGGTTGAAATGCTGTACTATGTCTTTGTCCTTGTTTTGAGTCCTGCCACACTTGTGTCCATTAATTCTTTTGTACGAAGTTTGTCCTATTTAAACCAGAAGGACATTGCTGGCAGATGATGGCATATATCATATTAGAGGAAGAGCATGTAAGATGCCTCTGATCTTGTGTATGTTCTTGTTGAGGGTTCAGTGTCTGGTTCTCATGTTAGCATCATTGTCCTAATTCTAACGCAATGGCAATATCAAGTTAAGTCTAGATTTCTGACCAAGAGGTTTGTTGGGATGGTGGGGTTAATACAGTTGAAAACTACCAGAGACTACTTCTGTACATGGTAACCAGACCAGGTAAGTAGGTTTTTAAGTAGCTTCCACATATTAGCTCCCAGTATTCTAAATTCACACTCTGCAGGAAATGAATGGACGGGATATCTTTTTCTCTTCTGTCACAAAATAAGAAAAAATTATTTTGTAACAGAAAAGGCATGACTCCACATTCTCATAATATATCTCCAAGCTGAAGATTTTAATTTCCTACCCAACTGGCATGTTTTTACTCCATTTACTTACACACATAATCATCTCCCTTCCTGAGCCAAAGAAAGCATAAGATATTTTATTTGTTTTTTCACTATAGTGGGCCTTTCTGTTTCAATTATTTAGTGGAGGGAGGGAGGGAGGAAGTTTTTTGAGTTTCTTGCTCCTTTAGGTTAATGACTTTGATTTGTAATTTCTAGAACTAAACAATATTGTTTTGATGCAACATGGAGGAATTAATTGGGGAAAGCACAGTGAGAAGACTAGTGCCAAAACAAGCTTTTGTTGCTATTCCATTCTTCTTCATAAGGCCATTTGGAATGATTTCATTATTCAGCGTCTTTATCAGATAAGATGAAGTATTGAACACCCTCAAGTATGCTTCTGTAGATTCAACTTACAGCAAATTTCATGTCAATGTCCTATAAAAGTGGCTGTAGCAGTCGCAGGAGAAATATCAAGGATGGCCTTGATAACTGGCCAACTTTCTCTGCAATTCCATACAAGAATATTCCATACAATATCCAAAACCCTCTAAATTAATGAACATCCATTATAAGCATGAATCAAAGATATTGTACAAAAGATCTTTCAAGGAGTGGATTCACCCTCTTGCTCAAGGATATTTATAGTGAATATGAAACTAAATTACCAAGCCAGTTATTGAGAGAGTAACCTATTCATCAGAAATGTGATTTCTTCTCAGCTATGTGTGATGTCATGGGCAATGTTTCTTTTATGGTAAAGTTAGCTGGAAGAGAAATTGCTCTCCAGATTTGGCCAGTTTGCATTGCATCCTGGGTTTGATATCAGATTGCATTTGTGGTTTTGTTTTGAGATACTATAAGTTTCTAGAGACTGGGGGAAAATTAAATCCTGTTGATTGTGTGATGTCCTTTAATGCTATTCGTCATCGCTGACTGCTAGAAGCTGATATCAGAAAGGCTAGTGAATGTTTTCTGGGGGGAAAAAACACAATTCAAGTTTGAGAATCTTTAGGATTATGGAATATAGCAGCCCAGAGTTTTCTTCTACCATGTCTATTCATCTGTCTTTTGCATTAGAAGTTACCATGACTAGTGCTAGTAAAGAGAAACATCATTAATGAGAGAAATCACTCAAAGAGAAGCTAATGAACTTGGCAATCCAATCCAGTCAAAGTAGCTCTTGAGCCTTCAGTTGTGGAGTAGGACCCATGCAAAAAGTGGAGGGTAAGGCTATTTCTCTTCCCTGTTAATATACAAGGTTGTGTTTCTTTCTAATTACATTAGTAGGAGAATGTACTGTATGTATGTCCAGTAGATAATACTGACATATTCTAGTGTAACTATAACACTGCAGCCAGAGGACTTCTAACATGGCCTGACAAGAATCTGCATGGACACAATATGGTAGACTCTTCTGCAAAAGAAGTAGTGAATGATTTAGGCAAAGATTTGCATGGTTTCTAAGCTTGGAACTTCCTGCAGCTGTTTGCTTTTGCTTTTGCTTTCACACGTATACACACGCAAACAGACATCCTCAATCTGTCTTTTTCTTAGTTGCAGGGCATTTGTGATCAGCATCCTCGGAGACTGATTTCAACACCAACAGCTTCCGTGATCACAGATCACATACGATATAAAAAGTTAAAAAGTATTGATGAAGCGGCTGAGCTGTCTTGAAAGCAAATGCCATCAGTAAATAAAAGATGTTTGAAACTAATACGAGGGGAAAAAGAATGAAACAGTACATTTTGTTCAGTTGATTCCAAAAGCTGCCACAACAAAAGTTTAATTTTTAAAGCTGTTCAGTTCTACTGGGGAAACCATATACAGTATGCATCTGCTTTGTTTCAGGTATTCCAACTTCCAATTTAATTTGGGAAAGGGGGTGGATCACAGGCCTTCTGTTGCACATTCAGAAAAAATGGACATGTTTACTTCTGTTGCTAGGTGTACAGCTTTCTTCCCCCCCCCCAAAAAAAAAATCAACAGGAAGTAATAGAGACTTATAGAACTAGAAGGAAGGGTACTTTTAAAAATCTCTTCCCTTTTTTCATACTAACAGTTTTTTTGGTATTTGATTTTGGTTTTCTGTCAAAAGCAAAATGTTCACCAATGCAGAATAATGGTCACCAGTCATCCAATGTGGCTGATACGGAAAACATGTTCTTCCCTTCCCATTGCTTTATTTGCACTTTGTAGCATCATTTTGAACTGATATAGGGTTGGCTACAAAGCACGGTGATATTATCATGCTTATTATATTGCCGCTTGTTTGACCGGGATCCATCTAAAAAAGGGAACTAAGCTCCAGCTAGGGACAAAAGGGGGAAAGAAGTTGCTAAAACAGTAGCAGCAAGAAGAGGAAAAATATAGCAATGGACACAAATGATAGATACTAAACATTCAAAGCAGGGTGGAGAAAATTATTACTATGCTTTACTCTTCTTCACTACAAAGTGGCCCAGACTCATTGTTTTCTCTCTCTCTTTCAGGAACAGTTATGGTATTACTGGCAAAAGTGGGATGAGAGAGAAGAAAGTGAATCCCAAGCCACAAAGTCTTCTTCAAATTCTACTCTTCATCCTCCTCTTTCTGACAGGTCTGACAAAAGTTAGCATCTTCTAGAGATCCAGATCAATGGAGTGACATCTTTGGTATCTAATGCCAAGGCTGTCAGGTTCGGTCAGCACGAGGTTTCAGGGAAGCACGGGGCTGCAGGGAAGCTCGCAACCAGACCACGCGGAATCCACCGGCGGTAGCTAGCGGGGAAAAGAGGAACCGAAAGCGCCGCTAATTAACGAGCCACCTGCGGCCAGCTAAACAGGAAAACCGCAGCGGAAGCTTTTAATTACGAACTGATAACGGCGCGAGCAAGCAAGGAACGGGGCCGCAGGGCAGCGAAACAAGATCGCAACGCAGCACAGAACCCGCGGGTCTGCACGTAGCAGGGAGGGGCCAACCCAGCCGGAGGGGGACTGGCAATCAAGGACAATGGACTCTGACCGACCCTGCCATCATGAACGATCAGGGGGGACATTGGGGGGCCTAATTGCCCACAGCCGCAACACGATCACGAGGCGGGAAAAAGCGCGGGAAGGGGGGAATATAACAAGTGATGCAATTGTACCAAGCCAGTCCTGGCTTTGCTTGTGACTACTACGTTACGCATGAGTAAACCTTCTTTGTGAACCACACGTGTCACGAGAGTTTCTCTGTCGAACGGGGCAAATCTCACATAAAGCCAGGACTCACCGTCAGCGCTACCCGGTACCACCGAGGAGCGTTTTCTTTCTCAATACAGGCATGACCAGCGACGAGGAATCCGTGGGTCAGCTGGAGCGCGAGGGATCCAGGCTCGCGGAAGGGCGGTCGGAGCCGCCCGGGAGCGACGGGGCAGCGGCCAGGGCCGGGCGCACTCCATCCGAGCGGTGGTCGATGGGCGTGAATCAAGGACCAGACGATTCGGGCGTTACGATGAACCGGGGTTCGGGGTTCCGGAACCGAGAGTGGAGCGAGAAATTCGCCCGACTAGAGGAGAGAGTCGAGCGACGCCTAGACGCCGTGGAGGCGATGCTCCAGACCCTACTGCAGAGAGTGGGGCCACCGGCGGTAAACGAGGAGGCGAGCGACAGGGGGGCGGTCCGACACCCCCGCCGGCACCACCCACGGCGCCCCGGTCGGAGGACCAACGGGCGGCAGACGCCCTGAGACTTCGAGGTATCACTGGGAAGTTCTCAGGGGACCCCGAACAGCTGCCGCACTTTCTGACGCACGTCAGGGGGTTCATGCAGAGGGGTGGTCACCTATTCGCTAGAGACGAGGACAGGGTATCCTACGTGGCCGAGCTGCTAGATGGCCAAGCCGCCAGCTGGGTGATCGGGCTGTACGATGCCAACGCGGCGGAACTACGGAGTTTCCCGGACTTCATGCAGGCGCTCCGGGACAGATTCGAGGACACATTGAGCGCCAAGCGGGCGGAGGACGACATCCTACAATTCAGGCAGCGGGGCAAATCGGTATCGGAATATGCCCTGGAGTTCCGGAGGTTGGCCGAGAAGCTCGCGGACTGGCCGGAGTCCCTGAAGGTGAAGTATTTTAAGAGGGGACTCAACCCAGAGATCCTGGAACGGGCACTGGGGCGGGACGACCCGGCCACAGTGAAGGATTGGATCTGGCTGGCCGGAACGGCGGAATCGGCGTGGCGGCAGATCCAACAGAGCACAAGACGACGGGACCAGACGAGGGACCGGCCGAGGGAGAGGACCCCGAGGAGAGACGGAGCGGTCGACGGCAGTCCACCGGGAGGCGAGAGGCGACCAGAGCCCCGAATCTGTGTTTCCGGTGCGGAGGCAGAGGCCACCGAGCGGCGCAGTGCCCGACGGAGCGGGAAGGCGCCCCACCACGGCCCGAAGTCAAAACCCCGCGTGCGAACGGGAAAAGGACCGGTGACCGACCGCGGAAGGGGGCAGTGGCGGCGGTGACCGAGAAAGGACGCGGGGGTGGTCGACCCCGGAGACAGCATCCTCCGGAGAGGACTCGGAGCCGGCGGGAAACGAGGCGCGCTCGCACTGAACGGCGTCCCAGTGCGAGCAGGGAAGTCGAGGCGCACGGACCCAAAAGGAGACGCAGACTGCCCACCCTTCCGGGTGAGGATTGACGTCCGGCGGGTGAGATCCGGAGGGGAGGCGCAGCTACGGGCGCTACTGGACTCGGGCTGCACCCACTGCTTGATGCACCCAGCGGTGGTCTCGGGGCTCGGGCTACAGCTGAGGCGCCTCCGGGAGCCCATTTCATTCAGCCAGTTAGATGGCACGCTGGCAGGGGGGGGACCAGCTCAGTATTACACCGAGCCGGTCCAGATGACGATCGGGAGTCACCGGGAAGAACTGAGGTTCGTGGTGGTCCCGGTGGCCGACTACGCGGTGGTACTCGGCTTGGCGTGGCTGCGGCGGCGGAACCCACGAGTCGACTGGACGGCGGAGGCAGTGCGGTTCGGGGTCGACAGACCGGCGAGGGGCGAGAGCAGAGGGGACCGAGCCGTGGAGACGGAGGCAGCCGCAACCACCGGCGGACAAGCGGAGGGTCCGGGACACCGGGAGACGGGACGAGAGCAGATGGGGCCCGAGACCCGGGCGGCAGCAGCAGCAGCAGCGCCGGGACCCCGGAGACCCGCCACGATCCCGAGGCGAGGGGAGGCAGCGGCGACTGGCGAGGCAACCGCAAAGCGAGGGGCCGGGCCCGGGGAACCCCCGACGGGCGGCGGAATCCCGAGGCAGTATCGAGACCTGGCGGCAGCGTTCGGGGAGAAGGAGTCTGACCAGCTCCCACCACACCGGCCCAGTGATTGCGCCATCGAGCTAGAGCCAGGAGCGACCCTGCCTAAGCCAAAAATGTACTCCCTGTCGAGGAGGGAGATGGGAGCCCTGCGCGAGTTCATAGACAAGAACCTAGCACGGGGATTCATCCAACCCGCGAAGTCACCATTAGCGGCCCCGGTGTTATTCCGGGAGAAGAAGGACGGCTCGCTCCGTATGTGCGTAGACTACCGGGGGCTGAACGCAATCAGCACGGAGTACAAATACCCCCTCCCCTGATGAAGGACTTGATGTCGCATCTGTCGAAGGGGAGGGTGTTCACAAAACTGGACTTGCGCGAAGCCTACTTCAGAGTTAGGATCCGCGCAAAAGATGAGTGGAAGACGGCGTTCAACACCCCGCTCGGAAGCTACCAGTTTTCCGTGATGCCGTTCGGATTAAAAGGGGCCCCGGGGGTATTTATGCAGCTAATTAATGAGGTGCTGCACGACCTACTCTACCGGGGCGTCCTGGTCTACCTGGACGACATCCTCATCTACACCGAGACCCTGGCGGAGCACGTGAGCCTGGTGCGCACGGTGCTCCAGAGACTACTGAAGGCACAGCTGTACGCAAAGCTCTCAAAATGCGAGTTCCATCGAGAGCAACTAGACTACCTCGGCTACCGAATATCCAGCCGGGGAATTGAGATGGACCCGGCGAAAGTAAGGGATGTCCTGGGCTGGGAAGCGCCGCGAACCCGGAGGCAACTCCAAAGCTTCCTAGGGTTTGCGAACTTCTATCGTCAGTTCATCCCGAACTTCGCCCAAATCGCCCTTCCCCTAACCGACCTGCTAAAAACCAAGGGCACTGGGAAACCCCCAAGCCCAGCATGGCACTCGCGTGGACTGCAGAATGCCAGGGGGCGTTTGAGGAACTAAAACAGCGGTTCACCGCGGAGCCGATCCTGCGCCATCCCGACCCAGACCGGCGGTTTATAATCCAAGTGGATGCATCAGACGTGGCAACGGGAGCAGTCCTGCTCCAACCCAGCCCGGAGAGCCATCCACCCGTGCGCCTACGCCTCCCGCAAATTCACCGAGACGGAGAGGAGGTGGATGGTGTGGGAGAAAGAGGCGTACGCGGTCAAGTGGGCGCTGGCCACGTGGAGGCATCTACTGGAGGGGGCAACTGAACCGTTCGAGGTGTGGACGGACCATAAGAACCTCGAGGCCCTGAAGACCCCGCGTAAGCTATCCCCCAAACAGGCACGGTGGTCCCAATACTTCGGGAGGTTCAGGTTCACACTGAAACACATCCCCGGGAAGCACAACTTCTTAGCGGATGGACTGTCTCGCATGCCCCAACACGCCAGCCTACGGGAGGAGATCGTGGACTCCGTCATCCCCGCCAGCAGGCTGGCTGCAAAGGCGGTGACCCGAAGCCAGACCAAGGGGGAGCGACGGGACGCGGCGTCTGAAGTAAGGCAAGGGTTCGCGGAGGCAGCGGAGCGGGACGGTTGGCTCAAGCAGAACCGAGAGGCGCTAACCGGCCGAGAGGGGTTGTGGTGGCACGAAGGAAAGCTGTACGTGCCCGAGGGTTGCCGACGGGAGGTCATGGAGAGAGCCCACGACAGCCGGAGCGCGGGGCATTACGGCTTCGTAAAGACGCTCCACTTAATCCGGCGGCAGTTTTGGTGGCCCACGCTCCGGAAGGACGTGGAGGCGTACTCGGGGTTGCCCGGTGTGCGCAACGGCGAAAGGAGCCAAAGGCAAACCTAGAGGCCTACTCCAGCCGGTAGCGGAACCCGACGGCCCTTGGCAAGAGGTCGCCATGGACTTCATAGTGGAGCTCCCGGAGAGTAAGGGGAAGACCGCCATTTGGGTGGTCACGGACTTATTCTCCAAACAAGCGCACTTTGTAGCGTGCCGGCGAGTCCCCACGGCCGAGGGGCTGGCGAAACTGTTCGTGCAACATGTCTACCGACTCCACGGCGCACCTCGACGTATCGTCAGCGATCGGGGCGGCAACTTCATCGCGCGGTTCTGGCGGGAGTTCCTGAAGCGGGTGGGGACGAAACAAGCCCTATCCTCCGCGGCGCACCCGCAGACGGACGGAGCCACGGAACGCCTGAACGGGGGCTCGAACAGTACCTGCGCTGCTACGTGGGGCACCAACAGGACGATTGGGCGGAGCTACTACCATTCGCGGAGGTGGCATACAACAACGCCGTCCACAAGAGCACCGGGTTCTCTCCGTTCAAAGTAGCCACCGGGAGAGAATTCGTCCCCATGCCGGAGCTGCCTCAGCCGGAATCCCAGATCAACTCCCTGGACGCCTGGTTCGCCCAAATCGATGAGACCCGGCGAGCGGCGCACGCGGCATTGCAAAGAGCCAAAGCCGACTACAAGAAGCACGCGGACCGCAAGAGGCTCCCCGAGGAAAAGTGGAAAGTGGGGGACCAGGTGTATCTGTCAACCAAAAACCTAAAGACGCACCAGGCATCGAAAAAACTCAGCCCGAGGTTTGTGGGGCCGTTCCCCATTTCGGAGATCATCAATCCGGTGACCGTCAGGCTGACGCTCCCGAAAAGCCTCGGGAAGATCCACCCGGTGTTCCATTGCAGCCTGCTAAAGTTGCACCAGCCGGGGAACGCCTGGCACAAGGCGGAGGGAGCACCACCACCCATCATGGTCGGGGGGGAGCAGCATTTCGAAATCAACCGGATACTGGACGCCCGGAGGCACAAGGGGCAGACCCAGCTCCTAGTGCAATGGAAACATTTCCCCAAGTCCCACAGCGAATGGGTGAGTAAAGCCCACATAAGGGCGCCGGACCTAGTGCGGGACTTTTACAGTAAATACCCCGGGAAGCCGAAATAGGACCGAGGGGGGGAGTTGTCGTCAGGGGGGCGGCATGTCAGGTTCGGTCAGCACGAGGTTTCAGGGAAGCACGGGGCTGCAGGGAAGCTCGCAACCAGACCACGCGGAATCCACCGGCGGTAGCTAGCGGGGAAAAGAGGAACCGAAAGCGCCGCTAATTAACGAGCCACCTGCGGCCAGCTAAACAGGAAAACCGCAGCGGAAGCTTTTAATTACGAACTGATAACGGCGCGAGCAAGCAAGGAACGGGGCCGCAGGGCAGCGAAACAAGATCGCAACGCAGCACAGAACCCGCGGGTCTGCACGTAGCAGGGAGGGGCCAACCCAGCCGGAGGGGGACTGGCAATCAAGGACAATGGACTCTGACCGACCCTGCCATCATGAACGATCAGGGGGACATTGCCCACAGCCGCAACACGATCACGAGGCGGGAAAAAGCGCGGGAAGGGGGGAATATAACAAGTGATGCAATTGTACCAAGCCAGTCCTGGCTTTGCTTGTGACTACTACGTTACGCATGAGTAAACCTTCTTTGTGAACCACACGTGTCACGAGAGTTTCTCTGTCGAACGGGGCAAATCTCACAAAGGCAAGCAAGTAGCTTTGAGGAATAAGAGAAAATGCATTTGCTTTTACATTGGGGAGGGATTAGAGGCCTCTTTGGGTCCTAGATGAAACTGTTGTCAGTGGGTGAACTGCTATATATTAAGCCTTTCAAAGTTCTAAATATAGTCCTAAAAACTAGCTCTAACCTAGAACCTAATCATAAAGTATTGCAGTTTTCTAAAAAAATTCCAAATGTCAAGACTCTCTTGGACTTGTCTCTGATAATAATTGAAAATGAAGCATTGAACTTAAAATGTTGAAGTAACCTCAGGAAATGTTTAAAGGTCATGAGAACTTTTTCTAAAGTTAATTACACTGTTTATAAAATGTCCTGCCCACCAACAATGTATAATCAGAAAGAGAGTATCTGGAGATTTTAAAAATTGTGTTAGAACCAGCAATTTTTATTTATATTTCATATCAGTAGGAAGTTCATTTTAATATTTAATTAATAATCCATTGGCTATCAAAGCACTTTACTGTAATCTAAAACAAAGATGAAAGACCAAAGGGATTGCTTCCAATGTTAGGGAGATGGAAAAATGAACAATAGTAGTGTTACTTGTATATGTGTTCAGGAAAAAATAACTTATTATTTTATGCTCTCGCACTCAAATTTGTATTTTAACTCTTCATTCAACCACTGAGTTGCCTTATACAAGTTAAGGTGTTTCAGCATCTATTCGTAAACTGTAGAACAAGTGTGAAAGCCAGTTCTAACAGAATCATACGCAAGCAACATTGATGCCCTTTCTTTATTTCTGTTCCCCTCCAGGTTTGTTTTCTTTGCCATTGTTGGTCCTTTATCTTGTGCTGTTTTTGTGTTTTTTGTATTGTTCTCTGTTTTTTAAATGTTTTAGGAGTTGTAAACCTCCCAGAGTTGCTGGGAGTTGAGCAGCATATAAATTTATTATTATTACTATTATTAATTTTTATTATTATTTCATAGGGACATAGTAGAAACATGTTGGGCATGTTTCTTCCCTAATAAGTGCAAAGAGGGGGAAAGTGCTAGGATACTAAGACTACAGATGTCTGAAAAGCTTAAAGGGATTCATGTATATAGATTTTTGTTGTTGTTGTTCAGTCGTTAAATCGTGTCCGACTCTTCGTGACCCCATGAACCATATCGCGCCAGGCCTTCCTGTCCTTCACTGCCTCCCTGAGTTTGCTCAGTTTCATGCTCATTGCTTCAGTGATGCTATCTAACCATCTCATCTTCTGCCATCCTCTTCTCCTTTTGCCTTCAATCTTTCCCAGCATCAGGGTCTTTTCCAAAGAGTCCTCTCTTTGCATTAGGTGGCCAAAATATCTGAGCTTGAGCTTCAGTATCAATCCTTCCAATGAGCAGTCAGGGTTGATTTCTTTTAGGATTGACTGGTTTGACCTCCTAGCAGTCCAAGGGACTCTTAGGAGTCTTCTCCAGCACCACAGTTTGAAGGCATCAGTTCTTCAGTGCTCAGCCTTCCTTATGGTCCAGCTCTCACAGCCATACATTGCTACTGGAAAAACCATAGCTTTGATTATGTGGATCTTTGTTGGCAAGGTGATGTCTCTGCTTTTTAATATGCTGTCTAGGTTTGCCATAGCTTTCCTCCCAAGGAGCAAGCGTCTTTTAATTTCATGGCTGCAGTCTCCGTCTGTAGTGATCTTGGAGCCCAAATAAATGAAGTCTGTTACTGCTTCCATTTCTACTCCTTCTATTTGCCAGGAATTGATGGGTCCAGATGCCATGATCTTAGTTTTTTTAATGTTGAGTTTCAAGCCAGCTTCCGCACTCTCCTCTTTCACCCTCATCAAGAGGCTCTTTAGTTCTTCTTCACTTTCTGCCATTAGGCATATGTATATGTATATGTATATGTATATGTATATGTATATGTATATGTATATGTATATGTATATGTATATGTATATGTATATGTATATAGATTACCCAATCCTAAACTTCTTGTTTGTTTGTTTGTTTGTTTCAACTTTACTTTCTTGAACCACTGCAACTGAACTACAACAATAGTAAATTGAAATGAAGTAATTTCAGTAAAGCCTATTTTGATGCTGCAAATTGCCAAGATGCATTGGAGAATATGCTCTAATGCTGGGAAAGGTGGAAGGAAGGAGAAGAAGAGGACGACCAGCAGCAAAGTGGATGGATTCAGTTACAGTAGAGATGGGTGCACCATTGGAAGACGTAAAGGACCAGGTTGGGGACAGACTGTAATGAAGAAAATCTATCTATGCAGTTGTTAAGAGTTGACACCAATATGATGGCACATAATCAATCAATCACAGTATCAAAGGGCATCCTGAATCCCAACCACTGTCTTCATTCTCTGCAATTTTCTACTGTCACAGGAAACATGATTTAAACAAAAATCAAAGTCTCAATTAAGAAAACATGTTTTTAAAGAATTCTAACTTTTCCACTCCATAGTAGGGATAAGGCAACTGGGGGGCAGCTTCTGGATGCTTGTTCCAACCCAGTGCTATCTGGCTGAGCATGCAGTGAAACTGAGCAATTTAAGACCAGTTTAACTTTTCTCAAATCTCTTTTCTACTGCCAAATCTTCATGCATCATTCAAGCTATGATTTAGTGAAAAACCAGGTTAGGGACAGATTGCCATGGAGAAAAATCTATGTATGGGATGCTAAGAGTTGACAACAGCTTGATGGCACATAATCAATTTCTATTAATACATGCACAATACAAATACATTACTTAATATTAGAGTAAATGAAAAAATAAGAAGTAAATGGAAAAAATTTATTCTTTGCCATGACCTGATAATACTGAGAGGCTGACTCCAACAAAAACTTATTTAAAAAGGAAAATCCAGAAACCTATATCATAGACAGATAGTCAAGGCAGTAAATACCTTTGCACTGAGCCATCCACAATAATAACTGCTCCAGAAGATCACCATGAATAGTAGTGAAGATAGACCAAAATCCAAAGTAAAATCCATCACCATGAGTCCTGTTTGGCAACCTAGAACTACCTCTCTAACCTCTTATGTGTTGCAAATCAGATTGTAAGAACATTTGGAGCTAAATTTACTGAATTTCAAGCTATTCAGTGATAGACAGAGCATTATTTTCAGTCAGGTTTCTGCTACCTTATCAGTATTTGGTATCTTCTATGTGTCATGTGAAGGCTAGCAAGAAGCAAAGTCCAGATGCCATTCAGTTTCCACTTTAAAAATCCAGAATGCAAAAAAAAAAAAAAAAAAAGCAACACGTTTGAAATAAATAGGTTGAGAGAGGTTTTGTAAGAAAAGAGGCGTTTATGAGGAATGATGATGCCTCTTCCTAAATGTTGCAGAGCAAATTGTGAAGGGTTTCTTACTGGTTTTATCCTTAAAACGTATTAGTCATCTGAGACTAATGCTAACTGCTAATGCAACTGGTGAAGTATCATAATATTTTGCTCAAAATTGCTCAGGTTGAAAGGTTGTGTGACACTGAACACATTTGGAAATGAAGATTTTTTTCTCAGCCTCCAACATCTTCCCATTCTCTGTGATATTGTGATCTGATATGAGTGTACCTTTCACCACCTGGTGTTTTACATAAACAATGAAATGGGATTCTCCCACCCCTTACTGTTACAACACTAGACCAAACATTCCAGCACACTGATGCTGCTAGGTCACAACCGAGTTTCCCGGAGGTCCATATTCAGAGTGCAGGAGTTTCAGAACTCTTTGCTCCATCCCAAGTAAGTGAAAATCTCTTTGGAATTATCCCAATGCACCGTGGAATAAAAGCTTTGGATGGACAGCCTTGTAGATAGAGAAATAAACTGATACAGCTGGACATTATTACTCAATTATTTTGGATCATTTTAACTGTTGCTGCTATTATTTTCTCTTTTTCTTCAAAAATCATACTCTAAGTGTCTTAGCTTGCCTTGCTGTGTGATATGTTGTATATAAGAGAACCATTCTTGCTTGAATTTGGTTAGACTTACTAGTGTGTTGAAATCAAGGTGGGGAATTAAATTTGGAAATAAGCACATTCTTACAGTGTAGATCAGCTATGGAAAGAGGACTGCTAGTGTACTTAGCTAGCTTTAGAAACATTGAAAATGATTAAGCAAGTTCATCTTTCCACAGCTGCTCACCAAATGCAAGATGCTGGGACAAATGTCAGGAAGCATCTGTGGCCTTCATCTGAAACATATACACTTCACAGAAGTATCTGGGGGGTCCTAGGTCTAAACCAGACATCAAGGGATTACATAGAACTTTAACCAAATCTGTCCAGATTTAATGCCTAAATTCTTCAGATGATAGCATTCTGTTTATGGTGTGCCTTTCCTGAGAATCTTTTCTCCTATAACTTCTGAATAGAACATCGTGCACTCCTTCCCACTGCTTTCTTTTCTCAAGATTGAGCAAGCAAACAAGAGGAGCAAACAGGAGTGTGCTAGTGGAATTAGGCAAAGTTTAAGGGGAAGTCTATAACAGGTTTTCCCTCAAAGTTGACAATATTTAATTGATTAAGGATGTTTGGTGTGATGGTTAAAGGTACCAAGCTAGATACCAGAAAACTATGAATTCTAGTCCAGCTTTAGACACAAAGCCAGTGTGACTCTGAGCCAGTCATTCTCTCTCAGCCCTAGGAAGAAGGCAATGGCAAACCACTTCCAAAAATGTTGCTGGAAAAACTGCAGGGACTTGTCCAGACAGTCCCCAGGTGTCAAAACTGACTTGAAATCAAAACCTAAAAACCTTTCACTGATGATACTAGGAACTGCAATACTTATGAAATGTTTGTCTTTCTATTTGAAAACAATCTGGCTTACATTTGCAAGCAGTGCAGGACTGTAGTAATCCTTAAAGAAAAAGGATCAGAGGACTGGAGTAATTACACTTCAGCTTTTGTGAAAGAATGTACATTTATCAGACCAAAGAAAGAAGATGCTGCAGCAGGAATTGACTGTGGAAGCACCTTTCCGTAAAGAAGAGGACAAAACAAAGAAGCAAGCCCAGTGACAATCAGAAGCATAAGACTGAGAAGGTATTTTGCACTGCTAGAACTCATAAACAGTTTTCAAGTCACCACAGAAGAGTGTTCAGGAAAAAGAAAAGATGTCTAGGAAACATGATAGATTCTATTATAGCCTATCTCAATAAAATATAGTTCTAGTCTTCCTGTGGAGTCTGTTTCCTGATCTAGTATAACCAAAAGGGCTGACATCAATCTTGCAAGTCTGAGTGTGCTTTACCTCCCCTTCCTCTTATATTACAATAAATCAGGAAGAATCCTACCTAAATCTTTTCTGAATACTATCTCGTTTCCCAGGACATAAGGAATATTTCAGCCCTCTTTACTTATATGATGGTCCTTGCTTATTTCCTTCAAGGCCATCTCCCTGATTCATTACACTGGCTTTACTTGAATTGGAACTGGAAGCAGGCACAAGCATTTGAGAACGTTTCTAATAAGTTTCTGATGTGACTTATTGTGAGAAAAACTAAAGAAGCTGTTACAAAATAATCTGAGTAACATTATGTATTGAATACATTTATAATGAAATCAAAGTTCAAATTCTTGTACCTTTTTTTCCTACCAGCACACTGCAACAGGCTTGAGTCCTCCTTATTTTGGTGGGACAGAAGGTTTCCATCTGTCTCTTTTTCTGGTGATGGATTAGATTAATTGTAGACTACAGATAGTCCTTGGGTTACAACCACTCATTCAGCGACCTTTCAAAGTTATGACAGTGCTGAACGAGGGGGACTTACAACTGGTCCTTGAAGTTGCAGCTGTTACACCATCCCTGTAGTCAAGTGATTGTGATTCAGGTGCTTGGCACCTGGCTTGCAATTGCAATGTTTGAAGTGTCCTACAGTCACGTGATCACCATCTGCAACCTTCCCTGTAGATTCACACAAGCAAAGTCAATGGGTATGCCAGCAGGAAGTCTCAAGTTGCTCCCACAAGTCGCTCCCACTCCCACCAATTTTTCACCTGCTTGCCCCCTGTGCTCCATAGTGACCACTCATGGCACCCACCCGTCTACACTCCATAATGCATGCATGTGGCACCCACCTCCCTAACTCCATAGTACTTACCTGTGGTACCTGCCCACTCGCCCATAGCTCTCGCCTCTCACCCTGCTTGCCTGGGACTCCCACCTCTTCCCACATTATGGTCACATGAGGTCTTTGCTTAGTGACCGGTGCAGTCCTGGGGTTACACCAGCAATGGGGACTGCTGGCATTGCCATTGCTAAGTGATGCGGCCATGTGACATCGCACTTTACAACTGCATCGCTTAGCAATGGAAATTCTGGTCCCAATTGCTGTCATAACCCAAGGACTACCTACATTCATTTGTGATTGTGTCAGAGCCAGCTCTCATAGGACCCATCAGATCATCAAGTATATTTTTTGCCAGAACAAAGAATCGGGGAAGTAACAGAACAACTTCCAAAACTTATCAGATCAACTAATAAATATCTCTTTTTGCTAATTCATCCTGGGACAAATAATATTTTAAAAAACAATTACATCTATATATAACTATGGACTTTGAAGATTTAAGAAGAAATTCAAAATCCACAGAAGAGGAACAGAAAGAGAAAGGAAAATGCTGTATACAGGGTTGATGGGCGAGATTTTGTTTCTGGAACCATAGCTTGAGTTACCTAAACAATGGACTGCTGGTGTGAAATATGTTGTACCTTACAAGACTGGTAAAATATGGTTGTCTAAAGCATGGTGAGCTCAATCAGGATGGTTTTCAGTTGAATTCTAGTGTGATTGGAGAATAAAACACTGAGGTGTGTTCAGGTGAAGATTTGTACGCTGAAGGTGAAGCAGGTGTTTTGATGTAATGGGGTCTCTTAAACCACTCAAAATTCAACAAGTGTAAAAGCCAATGTAAAGTTGATACATTGGCTCAAGAATATGGGAAGTTAATGAAATGGTCTTGAATGCAAATATAATTCAACAGGCATTACAGAGATACATTAACTTCCTTGATCAGAATATAGGAATTGAAGGACATAATTTGTTCAAAAGTGAAGTAGGAGAAAAGGAGGAGAAGCTGCGTACTAAAACTATTGCTCAGAAATTTAAGCGAATTAACATGGCGATATTGTACAGAATAACTGGATTAACAAAAAAAATATATAGATTATGCTTTCCAGAAGAAAAAAGCAGGTCTTACAAACAGACATAAAGTAGTAATGATGGGAGGCTTTAATAACCCCAACATTTGTTAGAAGACGAATTCTACCAAGCATGATCCTTCCAGGAAATTCCTGATGAATCTTACTGACAACTTTTTCCTTCAGTGGATAAACATAAGAAGATCAGATATCCTTTAGTGATAGTAGCTGACAGAGAAGACTTACTTGAAGAAGTGGAAGTAGAAGGCACCTTGCAGAAAAGTTATAATAATGCTGGATTTATTAATTTTAAGAGTACCTAAAACTTAGCATAGTCAGAAATGTATCTTGGACTTCAAAAACAGATTATAATTAGGATCCCATAGCAGGAGAAGCTAATGAGAAAATGAACTCAAGGTGGGTGGGAATTTCTAAAAACAGAGATACTAAAACCATAGAATCATACAGTTGAAAAGGGCCATTTTGACTGCTTAGTCCAATCCCCTTACCCTTAGTGCAGACATCTAGTTTAAAGGATCTCTGACAGATGACTATCCAACCTTCACTTGAGTCATATTTAGCAAAGGGGAGCCCACCAATTTTCTGGGTAATTAGTCCCACTATTGAACTGCTGTTACTGTTAGGAGGTTTTTCAAACATTCATTCAGAACTGCCTTCCTGTAACTTGAATCTATTATTCTGGAATTATGGAGAACTGCTATTGATCTTCTTTTCGGTGATATGCTTTCTGGTCTTTGAGGAGTACTGTCATATCCTCACCCAGACTCCTCAAGTCCAAGCATTCCCAGATTATTCAATCTCTCTTCATGGCACATAGTTTTTAATCCTTTGATAATCTTTGTCACTCTTCTCTGAATTGTCCAGCTTCTCTAAAACTGTCTAGATACCCAGAACTGGAAATAATATGTCTCATGGAAAAAGAAAAATGCTATCCTAACAATATTTTTTTCTTTTCTATTCTTGCTTCTTTATTTTTATTTCTACATTTATTCTTAAAACAATAACAAATGCTGGAATGAAATCTCCATTATATTTTCAGTGTGTTTTTGAGTTTACTTCTTTGCTGGAAGTCATGGGGGTGTAACTGCTAATGTTGCTTTCTATTGCACAAGGTTTCATCTCACTGAAATTCCCCAGAAGTCAGTAGTCTGCTGGAGAGATGTTGGCACAATGAAAGTCAGAACACCATACTTCACTCATGAAAAAATGTTGGAAAATTGTTGTGCAAGGCATTATAAAAATATCTATCAAGACAGTGTGCAACAGTTAAAGAAACACACCATAAAACTATTATCATCAACAACCAATCTTCTCTTTCCACAGTCATTCCCAGAATGCCTGGGTTAAAACAGGGTTTGCATTCAATGTAAGGCTTCAATTTCCTTACTGCCCGAAATGAAAAACAGATTGACAGCAGCCTTATATTATGAATCTACACTTGTACACTCCCCATTATTTTCAGGACAGAAATATAGGTGACTTGGTGATGGGTATAGAGATGCAGCATTCTACTTTGCTATTATGGCATTTACAGATGCTGGTATCACTGTAATAATGCCCCATATTTTCTGCATTATTATAGCTGACATTAGTTTTGTAAATTCAATAAATGTCCAAACCACACATACCTACATATTAAAAACTTATTTTGCTAGTGTTACTGCATTTATTCTTAGTCAAATGTTATTGTTTTGGGCAGTATCCTGGCAAATGTGCCGGGTGTAGGACTGAGAAGATTGAGGTTCAAGTTCACCCTCGGTCATGGGAATTCAACTGGTGTCCGTCATTCTCTCTCAGCCCAGTTTATCTCACAGGGTTCTTGCTGTGGAGGAAAGACTGCTATGTATGCCTTGAGCTGCTGAAGGAAAGGTGGGATATAAATTTAAGAAACAAATAAATAAAACATTAGGAAAAGATATTGTATTGTATAATGTTTGATACTGTAATTTTCATATTTTACAACTTGTAGCATTGTATGAAAGCATTGGATCATAATTCTAACCAGCAAGTTAGAATGGAAAGATCAACCAGTTCTCTGTCTTTCTGGCTACCTCCTCCATTTCTTTCCCACTTGTTTCTGGTATAGTGCACAACAGCTACAGTTGCATAATCCCCTGGTTTAAATACCTTACACTATTGTAATCCTGAGTATAATGCAATGTGACTCAAGGACAGGTACAGGTAACTCCCCTGTCCCACACAGAGTTTTTAGCACAGAAAGGGATGATACTTCAATATAGAAATCCAACATGGTATCCAAATAAAAATTGGAGAATTCTTATACTATATTAGTATTTTATATCTGTCCTTTGTGAGTGATAGAAGCAACTATTGTTTTCTTCAAGACTAAATTGCTTCAGTCTGGCAACTAATTGCATGGGGGAGCTTTTCTAAGTGTTAGATTTATTGTTTCCAGTTATGCAAGTACATCATTTTCCTGCATACTGAAATGGAGCATAATTGGACCATTTTTCAAAGCAAATGGAGTGTGCCTATCTGAACATATCAGCCTGAAGGGGTGTGCCTCATCTTTACAGAACACTTCCTTATTAATGTCTTTCTAGTCTTAGAAAGATAATATTTAGGGAAATCTAGGAAATAGACTTGGCTTCAATTGAAATAAAAGCATGTGTACCACACTGAGAAAGACATTGTCCATAAATTATTAACAAAGGTTACATTCATAGCTTTCTGATGTGAACATAGTTTTCTGGTGTAGATCCCCATTGACCTTTTCATCACAATTATATTAATGTTTGAGCATTAATCATGGCATATTAGACATAAAACAAAATGAGCTTTGACCAGGGTTTTGCTTTTTCCCGCTGTTACGTGTTGATAATACCACTGAGAAGCCTGAAGCCTTGGAAGTTCAAAAGGCCATATCTAAGCAGGGCAACTCCAAAAATAAGGAGATGCTTGGTTCAGAGAGGCCACCTCTTTGGCCATTACCAGTTGTCCTAGAATTTGTTCCACAGCACTGCACTGACAGTTGGGGAGCTGTTCGTGCCTACAATGAATGGAACCCAAACCAATAAGGATATTTCAAAAGTGACAGAAGGTAAATTTCACTGCTGTCTTGAATATCTTCATGTGCAGAGTAAGTCTTCTAATTTATGTCAGTGATTGTGAGTAACAGGCAACAATTGTGCTTATTACAAATTAATTAATGTGCAAAGATGTGATCTTCCCTTTGCACTTGCAGTATATTCTGCTTTCATGAAGGCTTACGTTGTCCTGCACTATAGGTAACTGGCCAGCCAGATTTTAAAAATAATTTATAGATTTAAAACAAAAATGGTAGTATATTATTTTTATTAGGATTCAGGCATACTTTTTCTACTTTCATTTATTGTGCCAGTAGCTCCTACGTTAATATTTTGATGTATATATAATTTCTTTTACATCTTCTTGTTATGGATCCCATTTACTTTGTTAGTTTGCTTAGCTGGATAATAAGAAAAACATCAGCTTTTTCAATTCTTGATTATATTGGCTTTTGAAATCTCTCAAGGTCACTAACTATGTTATTAATTGTGATTAATGTCTTGATAAGAATAAGGTTGGAGGAAGGGATTTTTCTAAGTCACATTTCCCTTGACATTTTCTAACCTACAAATGAACCAGAACATAGTTACATATTGATATCTATACCTTACTGATGTTGGAGTGTAGTTTGACATTAAAAATAAATATAAATAAACATCTTGTCATTTCTAGACTTGCCTTAATGTTATCTTTAATATTCCTTTTTATTAAATAATCCAGGGCTGTAATTTCTTTCCCCACTGGATTTCTTTCCCCTCCTTTTATACATTCTTTTTACATCAGCCACTTTCCTACCCTATGGTACAAAGGCGAATCTGACATGTATAATATTTGCAACTTTTAACAAGCAGCTAGGCAGGTTTCTGTGTACAGAAACTCAACAATGTCTCTAACAATTAAATGGTCCACAACCATGGTGCTCCTGCTCCCAAGAGATGTATCTTTGGTGTAAGAGAATTCAACTGAAAGTAAAGAAATTCAAAAATACAGTGTGCTTTCCAATAAATGGGCCACTCCATATAGTTGGCTTACAATTTTGGAAGAGTAAGGATGACAACTTTGGAATGGTACCAGATACATTTAAAAAATACACCAGATATATAAGAGAAAAAAAGTATCTTCATAATTCCATATGGGCTATAGGAAAAAGCCAACAAAGTTGAAAAGGTTTAGTGTAATCAGGCCTTCTCAAAGCAGCAGATAAGCTAATAAAGATCATTTACATTTTCAGTTATCTCTTCTTTTCTAATCAGTCTCTTAAAGTGATCTTCCCTATTCCTGCTCACCCAAATATGTATTTTTCTTCCTTTCTATATTTTGTGTGAATTGTCTCTTGCAACCCAAACCATATTGCTTCTTTGCTTCTTATCTAGTTACCAATTGGAAAATCCTTGTTAATAAATATGTTGCCATTGACTTTCATTTAATTTCTTTCAGTTTGCTGCTTCTAGCTATTAATGATGAACTAATGTGAAGTGTAGAAACACATACAGAATGTGACCCTCATATAATAAAAGCTAGAGATACCACTGGATTAAGTACTTCTCCCTTTTTATAAGAAGACTCTACTCAGTTACAAAAAAAAATAGTTTGAAGGGACTGGTTTAAATGAAACAGCTAAGTTATTGAGAGCTGTTTTTGATCATCTTTTTCATTATACCTAAACTGTGATATAAGGGCTTCTCTCCCGTATTACCATCAGGCATCCTTGAAAAGCAGGAAGTGAAGGCTGGAATATACCGTGGTTGATGTATTTACAAATATCCAGAAGGATAAAATCAGATCTCAAAAAGGAAGGAGAGATGTTAAGAAGAAGAAGAAAGAATTTGAAACTCTCATACAAAATCAGCAACACATAATAGGGCATATATATAAACTTTTACTTAGATATGACAGAAACAAAACAAACAAAAAACTGTATGACAAAATGAATGCAAAATTTCAAAGAAACAGTTACAGCACAACAATGGGAAGCATTATGGACTAAATCTACAACATTCACCCTAAGTTATAACTTAAAGGAAAATTGGTACAAAATGTTTTACAGATGGTATAAAACCCCATCAATAATATCTAAGATGGACAAATCATACAGTAATAAATGCTGGAAGTGCCATGATACAGAAGGAACATTTCATCACCTGTGGTGGACATGTAAAAGAACTCCAAAGTACTGGAAAGACATATGTAGTATAATGCAGAAAATCTTGGAATTTAAATGTGAAATGAATCCACAACTGTTTTTATTAGATATAATCTCAGAAAAAAATAAGAAGCAATATCATAATTTAATGAGATATATGCTTACAGCAGTGAGAATAAACTTTGCTCAACACTGGAAGAAAGACACAATCCTCACAATAGCTGATTGGGGACTTGAACTTGGAGAATACGCAGCAATGGCAAAAGTAACAGTAAACTTCCACAATAGAAGTTTAACTAAATTTAAGTAAGAATGGTTCGCATACGTACAATGCATCATATACCATGGTAAATATAACCACTTACAGTATGGCTTTTAAGGGGGTCTGAATGTTTACAAATAATCACAAATTAGCAAATGTACAAAAAGGGGGGAGTCAGATATCAATATTTTTTTTCCTTTATTATTATTATTACTTCTTTTTTCCTACTTTTCAGGTATTTTAATTTTTGTTAAGGTTGCTTCATCAATCTTTCATTTCCCTCTACCTATCAACTATCTATCTATCTATCTATCTATCTATCTATCTATCTATCTATCTATCTATCTATCTATCTATCTATACACACACACACAGACACATATGTACACACAAAGTGACTGTACAATGGAGATCTTACTATTAAGCAATTAAAACTATTGTAACTAATACTTCGAAGTGAATTGCAGTGGGGATTTTTTCTGGTACACTAAACTGTGGATGAAAAATTAAATAATGTTATGTTTGTAATATTGACATCCTAAACTGCAATTAATACTGATAGAATTTTTACTTTTCTCCTTTCATTTTCAATACTTTAAGCTTTCTAAATAATAGAATTTTAATCATATTATATAAATGTTATTGCATTGAACTCTACACTGAAATAATGCAATGAATCAAGATTTATAATATCACAATAAAAGGAAATGTTTGAAAAGAAAAAAAAAAAGCAGGAATGGGGAAATTCATGTCCTGCTTTTTTTTTTTTTTTTTTTTTGTGGACCTCAGCTCAGCGTTTAACACTATTATTCCAGAAATCCTTTATAACAAACTGATCCAGCTTACTGTGCCTGACCATACCTGTAGGTGGATAATCAGCTTTCTAACAGATAGGAAACAACACATGAGGTTAGGCAAAACTATATCCAGTACCCGGTTAATCAGTACAGGCACCCCTCAGGGATGTGTGCTCTCCCTGTTGCTTTTCTCCCTCTACACCAATGGCTGTACCTCAAAAGACTCTTCTGTTAAAGTTCTGAAATTCACAGATGATACAACTGTCATTGGTCTCATTCGAAATGGTGATGAGTCAACATATAGACGGGAGATTCAACAACTGGTCTTGTGGTGCGGTCATAACAACTTGAAACTGAATATACTCAAAACTGTGGAGATGATTGTGGATTTTAGGAAGAACCCTTCTAATTCCCCTCTCCTTATTATACTCAACAGCCCAGTATCAGTAGTAGGAGAGTCCTTCAAGTTCTTGGGTTCTATAATCTCCCAAGACCTGAAATGGATGCTTAACATCAGAACCATTAAAAAGGCACAACAAAGGATGCTCTTCCTGCATCAATTTAGGAAGTTTAAATTACCTCAGGAGCTTTTAGTAGTTTTATAGAGGAACCATTGAGTCTGTTACCTGTTCCTCTATAACAGTTTGGTTTGACTCCATAACCAAACAGGACAGATACAGACTCCGACGGATAGTTAAGTCTGCAGAAAGAATAATTGCAATCCGCTTGCCTCCTATAGAAGATCTGTATACTGTGAGGGTTAAACGGAGGGCAGAGAAGATATCTGCAGATCCCTCTCATCCTGGACATAAATTGTTTCAACTTCTTCCCTCAGGATGGCGCTACAGAGCACTGTATGTTAAAACATCTAGACACCAGAACAGTTTTTTCCCTTGTGCCATTGCTCTGTTGAACACCTAACTAATGCAGCATGATATACTGATTGACATTGCATGATAAGATATGACTGCTAAGATGTGACTGATAATGCTCTGTTAAATGTGAATATATGTTGGATAATAGCTTCTCCTTTTAAAAATGAATATATGTTAATCAATAGCCGTAGTATTATTCTTCCTCCAATTCTCCTCTTCTGACTGCATAGTTTTAGTATATAATGTTATTATTTTTATTATTCTTTATTTCCTGATGCTATGCAAATACATTGAGAGCTCTTTGCACTGAAGTCAAATTCCTTGTATGTCTAATCATACTTGGCCAATAAAGCTATTCTATTCTATTCTATTCTATTCTAACCTAGCATTATCATCTTGTGGTATCAGGGAATGGGAACAAGTTGTTTGCCCCCATCCCTTTGTCATCCTCCATTCCACAGGGCATGATCAAGGAAGCAAGAGTCGCAGGCTTTAATGAGGAGTTTGATGCAAGAATTAGGGATAAGGTACACAGTCTTGGAAACTACAATAGAAACTTCCAGCCCTTATTAATGAATGAGTTCATTAAAATAGAGTGTCTTTGAACACTTTGAATCTCTTCTTCCAGAGCTTTTTGCAGCTTCAACTAAGCTGCTGTTTATGAGATAAGCTACCAACAAACTCCTTTCCCATTGGCTAGTTGTTGATGTCTAATATTCCTCCTGTTATTTCCCCAGCCTCCCCACAATTTCTCATACTCTTAGCTTTATCACTGTCTACGTATTAGAAGGCAAATTTCTGCAATGGGAATCCTTCTCTGCTACATTACCATGTTGCTTAAACTTTGGAAGATCATGGTTCCAAAAGCATCATTAGTAGAGAAGACTTTCCAGTGCAGAAGCTTGCTTTCCCAGTACATGTGGGCAGTCAGGGATGGACAATGCAATCCATTAAAAAAGCTGAAATCAATGTTCTCAGGCCTACTATCACTTTTTGTCCAAGGGATATAACACCTAGACACCCTTTTAATTTTTAGCTCACTGATTTGGCCCTATGAACAAATTAACTGTCTGTTCTTTACTCCTTGAAACTCACAAAGCCCTAGTAAACAAGATGGAATTATGGCATGCATAAATAGACCTGTAGGTATTGCATAAATATATTCCAACACTGACATATATTCATCCATCAAGATGTCTGCTCTCCACATAATAAGTTCAAATAAACTGTCTAATTCCAGGGTTTGTGTCTTTATTTCATTATATCTGTTTTTATATGACACTCTATTCCTGCCCCAAGATTTCCTTTACTATCTTTTCACTTTTATTGTTTGCTATTAATAAAGGAAACTGTCTTGTGTTATTTTTAAAAAATCCCTGAGGATGAAGTGTTATTTAAAATCAGAAAGACCAAGATTCAGTTTACAGTATTAAAATTGTTTTGATTCAGTCTTTGGGAAGTCTGTCAGCCTCTCACTTTTTCTGTACTGACACTTCATATATTGCCTCCTGAGAAAAGGGAGTCTAAATATAAATGTGAAAACATTTAACTTTCCAAGGCATCAAGGTAAAATTGACTTGATTTAAAAGAAATTATTCTTGCTGCTACAGTTACTATGTTGATATTTATTATTTAAATTAACACAATTAAAATCTGTCAATCATTTTCAGTGTAATAAGAACATCAATGACAATTAAAATCTGTCAATCATTTTCAGTGCAATAAGAACATCAAGATCCAATAGATTATAAATAGTGGCGTACCTAGATTGCAGACCATCCATAAATTCAGAAAGCACTGACCTTTTCTTTATTCCAAAGAGGAGAAAAACTGGGAAATATGTTGACATGTAGCTTACTATGTGATAAAAGACTGTGTATGGCAGTTTTCTTGTGTGATATGAGCTGCTACTTTTTAAGAGGTCATAGTAATGTTTTTCGGCTGTTCTCCACGCATTCAAACAATCACACACTTGGAAGGCACTGAGTCCATAATCTAGTCCAAACCAATGCTCAGCACAAAAATTCACATCTCCATGAGAGATTCAGTTAATGTGCAGAAGGCATGTACGGGCAGCATTGCCAAATCTTAATCCAGAATTTTCTCATGGGCATAATTAGCAAGCTGACAAAAATGAGCTGTCTCTTCCTTGGCAGCCTGCTACATGACAAGAAGGACAGAACGGAAAGAAGATGCCAGGCAAAGGGAAAAACAGGAATGTCAGAAACGGTGTAAAAGGAATCCAGAAAAAGCATGGTGACCCTCTTCCGTTTTGGCTCTGGGGCCTATCATAACTTACTTCAGACCTTTGCCATGTCATACCATGTCATGCAGTGTAGAGGCCAACAAATAATTTCTGTAAACTGTTGTAGCTCTTTTCACAAAATAAAGTCATCCATTGGTATTCAGAGGCCTGTGAATTATTTAGAGTGACTCAGCATCAGAACAAAAATATTGAGGTGCCAGCTTGTTCTCAGTAGCAACATAACATTTGTATTTGCCTGGGTGATCAGGGTTTTTGCAAGGTTTCACAACGATATTCCTTCATTAAGGTTCAGTCAGTTTTTTTCTGAGCCAGCTACTGTTAGAGAAATATTATACTGTATTTGAGAAATGCAAAAGTTTCATTCTTATCCAGTCTTTACGTAATGAATCATCTCAAAGCAAATTCAAGGATTAATGTTTTATTACTGAGTAACTGTGAAAAGATATGAAATCAAAAAGACAATTACAAAAGTCATCAACAATTTAAATGCATAAAGGTCACTAGAGCTCCTTTTATGGTCATCCCTTTAACCCTGAACATGACAGCAGATAAAAAAGGTTCATCTTTAATTTTAGAAATGAGGCAGGGATTTTGAAGAACTGATTCCCCAGAAGTACCATATCGGAATCTAAGACAGGATATTCCCTCTGATTTACTCCTCGCTTATCCTTAAAACTTTGATGGTATTTTCTAATGGAATCACTGTGACAATTACTTTTGTCTATTTACCTGGGGTAATTTTTCACATAATTGAAATGAGTTTAAATAATAAACTGGTTCTCTGATCTTCAGGAGAAAGTAAGGGTAGCACATGTTGAGAGTTGTATAGAATCTCCAAATCACAACTTTGAACCAAATCTGAATCTCAAATAAAAATTGAATCTGTGCACCTTCCTGATGTAAATTAATATTTTAATTTCATACTGTATATGTTTTCTTAGGAAAATAGAAAGAAATTCTCACAACAGTTGTAACATTAAAGAAAACTGGCAAATCAGTGAAGACTTCAGGCAGTCCCTTTTTTTTTTTTTTTTTTAATCAGATGTAGATTTAAGAGAAATGTTTCTGGCTAATGGACAATATAAGAATCCACTTCAAACTGGGATCCCAGGAGACTGCTTAGAATAAGACAATTTCTTGAATGTTCAGTGCAAAATTGGCAGAACTATTGAATACACTCAGGATTAAATTATACAGCAGTGTGTAGAATGAATAGTTTCACTGTTCTTTGGAAAATGTTATTTGCATGCTTTTGTGTGCTTTACCTTTGTTATTGTATTTATTCAAAGCTTTTACTACTGCTGACCTAGCCAAAGACACTGATTTTCCTGAGAATTAATTGCATAGTCCTGGCAGCAAGTCCAGAGACTTACGTTTACCTTTAATCGGTAAGCATTTAGGGTCCTCTCCATCTGGCTTCACTGATGGGTGCCAGGCTCCACAGCACAGAGGCACCACGTTCTCTAAAATACCAAGGGATTGGCAGATAGCCATTTCAGCATGACTCAAGCAAGGGAAGTGAGACTGAATTTCCATCCATTAAATGTTAAATCTCTTCCACTCCACAAGAGAGCCTAGTAGTATTGTTTTCCTTTTTTTTTTTTTTTAGGCACCAACACAAAATTGCAGAATAATTTGCCCCCAGTGAATTCTGAATGAAAAAAAAATCATGAGAAAGTCAGTGGAAGTTAGAAAATATGTCTCCCTTTCGTGTTTTTTTTTTTTTTTTTGGTTAGGAAACACATGTCTTTGCTGGTTACCACTGAACTAACCATGCAGTATTAATATCTTAGCTAAGGTAAAAGTCTCATGTGTTACTTAGTTTCTTAACAATTGAGCATTCCAGGATAAATGATCTTGTGTTATAAATTATTTAGGTTTTAAACAGTTCACTTCATAGAGTCTTTGCTTGAAAGACTGTTTCCAAGGGGGGGGGGGGCACAAGAAAACTGTTGTATTTTTACATGGAGCAGGGAGCTGGACTTAATGACCTAAAAGCCTCTTCCAGATATTTAATTTTAGGGTTCTATAAAGCTTTCATCATACATGAAAGTATGAGTTTCTTGCCTGAATACACAACGGCTAGTAATACACTTTTCCCAGCACTTTTCTATTATATCTTTCACTTACATTCCATTGGAAAATATTCAATTTTTATCAATTTGGCCTTTTAAAACATGACTTTGCTTGCCTGTGCTATGGAAAGTCTGTCTGGCCAAAGATACCTTTGGTCAAAAGGGAACAGAACGTGGTTTCCCTCCTTCCTTTCTAACTCTCCTTGCCAATGTGGCAGCTCTTGGTTGGGGGCTTGCTCTCCTAGCTAACTTGCCTCCAGAAGATATTGCAGCATGAAGGATACTCACTACAGAAAGACAGGTTAAGCAGTGCTAATCTGTCCCAGTCCTTCCAGAATGAAATAATCAATACCAGTGTTTTATTATGTTTTAGATAGTACAACAGTTCATCCAGCATCTTTTTGTTTCCCAAGCCATAAACACCATTTAGAAATGGATAAACTGCATAGTAGCTCCCGGTATCTCCCCAGCTGATGATAGGAAAACAATACAGCAAATCATACACATTGTCTGTCTCTCTGTCAAGAACAATACTGCATGTGTCTGTTCAAAAGTAAGGCATATAGTCTTTGCAGGGTGGGGGGTAATTTCTGAGAATTATGTGTAGAATTGCAGATTATGCCCAACACTTGATTCTTCTGCCATCTTCAGGGCATCCATCTCATTCATCTAACCTCCTTTAGGAGATAGTACTTCTGTGCCCTAACCTTCTTTACTTCCCCCCTCTCTAAGATAGGAGCAACAGTATTGGAGAAAAGAGATGGACATAGCTGATTGATAGAGATAGAGATAGAGATAGAGATAGAGATAGAGATAGAGATAGAGATAGAGATAGAGATAGAGATAGAGATAGAGATAGAGATAGAGATAGAGATAGAGATAGAGATAGAGATAGAGATTTAGTTATAGGTAGATAATTGCCAGTGTGGTGCAGTGATTAAGGTGCTGGACTAGGAAAGTGGAGATCCAAATTCTAGTCCTTCCTTTCAGAAGCTGGCTGGGTGACTTTGGATTAGTCTTTCTCTCTTTCTCAGCCCTAGACTGGGAAGCTGAAAACATCTGGACACTGGACTAGTGTGATAGATTACAGTCTATAACCTTTATCATGCAATGGATTTATTCAGGCTGATAATAATAATCATTTGTTTTTAATATTATGGGACTTAAAATGGATGGAATTGGGCAGTAACATGTTCTGGAACCAGTTGTTCTTTGGACCATCATGTTTGTCCCTTATAAACTGATAGTGTGTGTCTATGATCTTGAACAGCACTTAAAAGATTTCCATGTCAGAGAAAAGAGTCACAATACTATGTGGGATAAATGACATAGTTATTAGGTCACTGGGACTGAATTACTAGTTTTTAAATAATGTCCATATTCTGTTCAATGTAGTTATTCATGTTTAATGTCAGTGATGATGTATTCCTCTCATAATTGAGTCATAAAAGCATACATTTCCAGAATAAATAACCATTTGGTACATACAGTATATTTGCTAGGCTGGGTAATTAAACCTGAACAAAACTAAGAGTTTAGCAATAGATTCAAAATATCTATTGGGCATGTCTCCAACAATGGTGATTTCATTTGACAATAGTGCTTTGACTCCAGCTGGAAGCATTAAGAGTCTGGTAGGAGCATTAACACTGATTTATTTACCTAGATAAAGTCTATCACCAAATCTTTTATTTCGTACCATTAGAAAAGTATTTGCCATCTGTGATCTCTGCTCTGCTTACTTGATGAATAAGCACTTTGGGAATTCTTTTAGTCTATTTAGCAATCCTAAACAGGTCTACTAAGAGTTGTAAAGTCCAAAGAATTAAATAGGATATACTCCCAAGGAAGTATGCACAGATGACAGCCTAAAGTAGATGCAATGTTTCTAATAAAAAGTCTAATTTAATTCAATGGGGCTGATTTTTTAATACACATGTATAGAAGAAAGAGCAACCTGAAGTACTCAAGCCCTCTTTTATGGCTCTCAGGAACCCCCTTTGATCACAAGTGCTGGAAAATGCAATTTTCCAGCAGATTGAGGTGGGAATGAGAAACAGTAGCATAAGCCCTAATATAGATGTAACACAGCTAAATCTTTTTTTAAAGACACACAGAATTTAGTCTCAGCTACCAAAAGGTTGCCATCCTCTGTTGTGTAAGATTGCATCATTAAGTATACTGTTTATTTGGATAAGCTGTCCTCCTACATCTAAGTAATTAACTAACTAAAGTTAGTTACCATCCTGGGGAGATTAACCCAGAGGTCATAAACTTTTTCAGAATCTCCTTCTGAAGTAAAAGAAAGAAAGAAAAAACCTCCCAAGTTTGGAGATGCAGATCAAAATTGGAAATCCTATCTCAATCTCCAGAGGTGTTCAAGTTTGTTTCCTACACCACAATTCTAGCAACAAAAAGGATGAGAAGGAGGTATGGTAAGAGGGCCAAGGGCAAAGTCTTCAGCCTTATGGAATAATCTGTTGCTCCTACCTGTCCCACCCAGTCTGGCAGGAGGGGCATGCTCTACGTGCCAGGGTCAGCTGGAAGAGCCCAAGAAGAGGGCCTTTTCTTCCATGGCCTCCACTCTGTGGAATGGCATTCCACCTGAGATTAGGTTACCCCTGACCCTGCTGGCCTTTTGCAAGGCCCTAAAAACTTGATTTTGGGCCTAGGCCTGGGGCCTCAAAGTATGATAGAGCTTGTTTCTTGGCTTGGTTGACAGTTTTATGAAACTCAGCTATGTTTTTTTATTTTATATTATGAATTTTATTTGTTTTTATCTATTTTATTGTAAGCTGCCCAGAGTTTCATATGTGAGATGAGTGGCTATATAAATCAAATAAATAAATAAATACCTGCTCTGGATCTAGGGAAGATATTTTGTTTTCCTCCATTGTCTTTCTTTAGACAAAAACCTAACCAAAAAAAAAAAATCCCCCAAACCCAAAAGACACATCTGTGAAAGGAAGCAATTTCTTTTCCCCCTTACTTCTACCATACTGTAATGAGTCCAGCTAGTGGTGTCAGAAAAAGGTAATTAAGATTGGTTTGGCATATGAAGAGAATGAATGAAGACTGAATTGCAAAATAAAGATATGAAGGAAGAACTGAATCAGCTGAGACGAAGGGGAAGACTAGGGAAAATTTAGCTGTATGGAGTTAATGGGTTCCTAAAAAAAGAAAGAGGCAAAGAAATTAAAGAACTAAAGACACTTTTGAAGTGAAATATGGATTGATGGAAACAAAGATAGTTTCCAAGGACAAGGAGGTATGGAGAAGCATAAACAGGGTTAATGCAAACTAGATTTAGCTGTTATTTCCTTTTTTGTTCTCTCTAACCTCAAATCTTTATTTTTGCTTATTATTTCTTATTCCTTTTCTCTGCTTTGTATAATGTTGTTTGTGCTGAAAAAAATAGCATGATGTAATAAACAATTCAATAAAGGAAGATCCCCCAACTGGAATTACAAACCCTAACCAAAAGTAATAGAGCAAGAGAGGAAATGGAAGCAGACATGGGCAGCAATTATATATGATCTACAGAGCAATCCACAATCACCAATCTGTGTTTCACTGCACTTTCAACAATAATTCAATCAGTTCTTTATGCCACATATATAGATTTTTAGAAATTTGAGCCCAGTGAGAAAAACCATCTTGTATTTTCTGTCCCCTGATTCTTTCAATACATCCAACATAATAAGAACTTCTCGTGCTGGTAGCCACATAAAGTTAATTGTTCCTAAGTAAACAACCTTTACTCAGGAAAGAAGAGTTTGGTACATGCACTCATGTGCCCCGAATTGTCAAGAAGATAAATCCACAACACACTTCAGTCAGCCTATGAAGAAGCAAATTATCTGACAGAACAGAAACCATATACTCAAAATTGCCTCTTATGTGTCCTCTGGCATGAATATCTGTTCCAGCAGCTGCATGCACAGTTCTAAATCCTGGACAGGGTCCCACTAATACAGAGATGAACAGATGGTTGCTGCTGCTAGCTCTGTGGCCATCTTCATATCCTATTTAGGAAAAGAAGACATATTTTGGGTTCAGGTTTACCCCACTCCACAGAGGTGATGGTTCAAATCATCTGCTGAAGACTGATTCATAGACAGACATTTTCAGATCATAACACAGGCTGTCCACATTTACAAACATAACATTTATAATGAAACAGTTGAATGATACCTGGTTTCTGTGCCAGCACAGAAAAACATCAAGGTCAAGTTAGAATCACACATAGCATTTATGTAGCACTCAATTTTCTTTTCTTTTTTATATAACTTTTATTGAAAGTTTTAACAATAGTAAGAACTAATAGAAACTAAAACATTCAATTTGCTGAGTGTACAAAGTGCTGCAAACACATAATTTTAATAGTTCTTTTTCTTTTATTAATTGGTTTGATATACCAAAATAAACCGTGTGGGTGTGTGATGTATATGTATAGAGAGAGTCAGTTGTAATGGTGATGGGTGCACCATTGGAAAACCTGAAGGACTAGGCTGAAATTCTCCTGGAGACAATCTATCTGTGTGGTCACTGAGAGTTGACACTGACTTGATGGCACATAATAAATCAATCAGTCAATCAACTTGCATAGACAATCTGGGAAGATCCTGGGCCAACCTTTTTGGAAGCTGCAGCTACCACAACACTTTGAAGACTGCAGAGGAGATGGTTAAGCACCCAGGTCCTCTGTTGATATTATGATAAGATCCCCCACTTTCTGCAGCTATATGTTGATTAATAAAAACAAACAAACATCTGGTCTAGTGTGATCCCAATCGTATCAATTTATTGCTGGCCTCTCTGTTCCAGTTTAACATTAGTAGAATTTTTGCCATTTTGATTGTCTTTTTGATGGATACATATTTATAATTTGGGGGAAGGGGGATTGTAAATTTGTGAACCATCTAGAATAAGATGTGCAAAAGTCTATAATTATGAATAATTAAAAAAAACCTTTCCTAACAAATTGAATAAATCATCTGTTTAATATTCAGATGTTTGTAATAACAACTCTTTCACTGTTAATTGCTTTATATAACTCTTTAACCAATTAAAGATAACTATTGGATATAAACAGAATCTAAAGAATGTTGAAAATGATCTAATCTGATAGTTATAGGAATGCTTGTTATATTTCAGAGATATAAATGCACATCTGAAATTGAAGACCCAACTTTTTATTCTTCCATCACTTCCAGAATAAGCTTATTTCTTTCTCTCTCTCCTTCTACAAGGTCAGAATTAAGGGCAATTTATTGTTCTCTTCCCAATAGTCTGGTCCATATTTACTGCAAAGATATTAGAAATAACTGGACTAAAAAGAAAAAAAAGATTTATTTTTCTCCATAGTAGTAGAAATGGCATGTGTGTCAATGTCCTTCTTTTTAGGATACAACAGAAACCTCAATTCCAGGGCAAAACAAAATTACTGACATACCTTGAAGTACAGTGGAGGTCACAAGAAAAATTAAATTGCTGACCAACCTGCTTTTGTTTTGTATGTGTGTGTGACCTTAAAAGATATACTAGAAGAACTTCTACATTATATAAAGGAAATCATTATCTTAATTTTTTTCAGGTTCTTTCTTTAAAAATGAATTTAATACATTAGCTTAGACTTTCCAAAAATCTTGAAATAACAAGATCTAAACAAGCTGGGTGTACAGAGAACAGACACAAACGTGACTCTTTGTGTTGGAATATGAAAAAAAATAACTTATTTGGCTATTTAGACAAATAGGCATTTTGCTGAAAATAATACTGGGTTTGCCTCTCATGCTAAACCACAATTGATTGGGTTTGCACAGTGTCTAAAACTTAAACCATGATTTTTTTAAAATTATTATGTTGTAAATCTTAATGCATTATGTTTTTTCAATACAATGATAGTTGTACAGTATTGACTGAAGATTGTTAATGCTCTAATGTTTAGATAACTTAGACTATCAAGGATAAAAAGAAGAAAAAGTATGATATCAATATTAATTACAATTTTGAATGTCAGTGTTAATGAATGTAAGATTATTTGGCTTTTTCATCCAGAATAGAATATAGCATTAAAAACAAACACTGCAGATTGCATCAACATATTTATTGTACAATAAGGTTTTCAGTTTAAGCTAATTCCTTAGTTCTAGATCTCCACTGTATTGTTCCTTAATGTTTTTGTACATGCTGATAAAGAAAAAAAGAAGATGCACAAAGAAAATTTAACAATTAAAATACAAAAAAATATAGAAAGAAAAAAAGAAAGAGAAGAAAGAAGAAAGAGAAAGACTATTGAGTTTCTAACTTCCATCATTTTGTGCATCTACTAACTTACAATGTTTATAAACATTTAGGCCCCCTTAGAAGCCAGACTATAAGTGATTATATTTGCCATGCTGTGTGATATATTGTACGTATGGGAACCATTCTTGCTTAAATTTGGTTAAACTTCTATTGGGTTAACCCATGATTTAATAACTGCAATGGCTAGATTTATACAACACATTCAGGCAAAAACAGACCACATTTAGGTTTAGTGCAATGACTAAATCTGGTCAGAGACACTGTCCACATTGGAAGGCATGCATGAAGATACATCATTATCTAGAAGGGCCAACTGATGCAGCATATTACATGTTCACCACGGCGCAATCTGTGTAAGTGCATTAATAATTTCATTCCAGGCCTTTCTATCTACAGTATATCAAGTTTTGAGCTGGAACAGGGAGTATAGTATGTGTTCTTACACTATGAGCTATTTTCTAAGAAGTCTGAAACGGATTACGAAAAGGAAGAATATGAACCCTATGATCATGGACCTACAAAGTCATTTCCATTTAGTCTATATTAGCACAGACCAGTCTTGCCCAGAAGAGGTTCCTGCTTTGCTGCCCTACTTGGCATCTTAGTAGCCAGAGGGCACATTACACTTTGTGCCCCCCACTCCCTGTTTATATTTTGTTTGTTTGTTTGTTTGTTTTTGTTTTAATTAGACATAGGGACCAAATAGCATGACTGCTGTTGGCTGTAAAATGATGTGTTTAGAACTATTGGAATGAATAATATATTCTACATCATTTTCTTTTTATTTAACATAAAGTGTATAACTTCGTTTTAACATTAGACTGCCTTCTTAGTGTTTCTTGCTTCAGCAAAGATTTGAATCAAACATTTCATTATCCATTAGCAGGAGAAAAAAAAAAAAGACTTATCCAGAGGATGCAAATTCTGACCTCAAAATGATAAGAGTGTCTCACGGCTCTAGCAAGCTGGCAGGCCCTTGACCCTCACAGATGAACTTGCAACAGCTGCTCCAATGAGCTCTTAGTGTTCTGCAGGAGATGGGATCTGGCTCTCATGTCTGAAAATGGAAACATTAACTCTTTGCTCTCCCTTCTGATTTACTGTTCTATTTCAATCCCCCTGCTATATGAAAAAGTAAGACTTGGGGTTTTTTATGGAAAATCTCTATCAGGAATGTAGACAAGCAGTATGTTCTGCATAGGGAAGCACCTATTCATTTACAGATTTAGGCAGGGTTCCAAAAGGTCTGCTACATTCGCACGCACACACATAGACACAAACAGTAGAACAAACAGCAATTAACAGAGCAGTTGTATGTGGCTGGAGAGGTTCATATCCTATCCTAAACTCTGCAAGGTTTGGACCAGAAAGGACAGACAATAGGGGACAGAGCCCTTTATGAAAACTGTTTTTTTTTGGGGGGGGGGTTCTTTTAAAAGTTTGTTTTTCTCCCTTCATTCCACTAATCTGGTTTTCCCCACATGATAGGAGGAAGCCCAGCTTCCTCCTATCGATCGCTGAGAAGACACCTGAAATTTGTCCTGCTGTCCTTACTACCAATTGTGTAGTGACACTGGAGTACCTACAGTGTCAGAGCTTTCTGATTCTGGCCCAAGGAGGAGCTCTGCAGGATATTTCCCACCCGCTGGAGAGCTCTTTTAGCTTCTATGACTTTGTTCTCTGCTGGTCCTCTTTCTTCCTTGCCTTATCATTCACTTGAGACTTCCAATTTGGAAAGCCATCCCACTCCTGTTCTGTTTTTGTTCTCAGGTCCCCAGGGACTTGTGCTATTTTTTGTCTTCATCATCTCCCATAACCCCAATATATCCTATAGGTTTTCACTACCATTGATTCATTGGTAGTACCCATTTGTATATTTCTACCCAAGAATGTCCACCTGCAGCCAATCCATCATCTTCAACTATTTGATATTTCTACTTGACTATGTCACTGGCATATCAGAGGCACATTTAATTTTTAAACACTGCTATCCAATGTTAATGAAGCATGAAGCTTTTAATGATATTCCTCTTTTTCTTGTCCCCATACAGTATTTAGTCTGCCAACAAGGTAGCAAAAATACTGCCTTTTTACTACATGCTACATTCTAATCAGTTGATTGCTGCAACCTTTTCCTCTATGTAGTTTTCTTGCCCAACTTGTCCCCTTGTCTCTTTCCAGAACTACCAAAGGCAAATAACAGTCTATGACACCTATCTTTCCATTCCATTCATTTTTGGTCAGCCCACTGACTCCTTTCCTTCAAAACTCTCCTTTGCCTTTTCCATCCTGAAAGAATTCTGTCTTTTCTCTCTTGCCATCCATTCTGACCTGAATGCTGTTTCTTGAACTACTACTATATCTTCTCTTCCAAATCTTTCCTCATTCATTTTTTTCTGCTGGTACAATGTATTCATCTGTATCCTCTACTGATAGTTAGTGTCAATATTTGTAATTGAACTGAACACACCTTTCCTATTCACACTCAATTTTGTCTTCCTCTGTTGCCTTCTCTACATCATATGTTATTGTAAACAACTCAGAGCAAGAACTACTAGCATGTTCAGTGATAGCACTATATAAATAAGAATCCTAGCAATAATGATATCAACCTATATCCCAGTGGGTACACCCTATTTCTACCAAATGCACTAAGCTGTTTTGCTTGGCAAAATATATAGCTGCATTCTCTGTCTGGAATTAATGACTTATGATCTCTGGCCTTGAGCAATAAAATCACGAGCCAGCCCCAGTTGTCCAGAGCAGTCTACAAGAATGGGATGGGAAGCAGAGTTCTAAAATAACCAGCAATGCCACCAAGCTCCTAAATTTGCTTTTATTTCTTCTTCCCTTTCCACACCCCTTCATTTTTTCCCCATTTCTGTGATACGTACTTTAGACTGTACACGTGCATGAAGGAACCTTTTTTTCTACTTGTATAAACTATGGGAATATTTTTCTCTGAAAAGTAAAAATGCAACCAGTAAGCAGACAGGCAAGTGACTATATTTTGTTTAGAATAGGCTTGCACAGAACTTTGAATGGATGCTTCAGTTAGATGAAGGTTCATTTATTTTTCGTTTGTTTGCTTTTCATTTATTTTACGTGTTATAAGCTGGCCATTTGAAACTGGCTCTGAGTGGTGGACAGTGCCCATCTCTGTAACTCAGATTAAAACAAACAAATAACATTCATAAAATAAACAATAATATGTAAAAACTGGGAATGCAACAATCAATGCCCCCCAATTAAAGCACCATTCCTTTCTAGTGGGAGTAGTCATAACATTCTGGTCCCCATGGCTGATGGGTTGGACAAGTTTTAATGGAATGTCTGGAGGCCAGGAGAAAAGGAGCTCTTCTGAGGTTTTGGGGCAAGCGATTCCAGGCAACAAGGAGCACATCTGAAAAGGCACGCTGCCAAGATCCCTGCAGATGGCAGTTCCTGAGAACAGGGCCCCAGAGTGAGTCCACCCTACTCAGTCGTATCAAGTCGGCAGATGTTTCTGGGAAAAGGCGGTCCCACAGATATGGAGGCCCTGAACCATGAAAGGCATTAAGGGTAACATCTAGCATCCTGAATTGCACCCAGAAGCTAATTGGTAACCAGCGCAGTACTCAAAGTAGAGGTGTTATAGAAGTGTACTGAGGAACCACTCTTTTCATGTGAAGTGCACATACTGTACTTCAAACCCCAATTCTAAAACTCTTCACTTTACCAGCTCAACTCATGTACTGAAGATTCTTCTGACTAATGGAACTGTCAGAGAGATTGAGAGCACCTCACTCCTGTCTCACAGCCTTCTAATTTAGAGGCCCCCATTATCAGCTATTCCCGTTATGACGATTCCTCTTCTCCTAAATTGTCCAAAGTATTAATATACTTACTAGTACATATTGCTTTTCTTCTTCTTTTGATCAACAGATGCTGTTCACAATAAATGTAAAGTACCTGGCGCCTTGCAGTTCAACCCTGCAGTCATCCCAAGGCAAGACATAAAGATAATATAAATATAAAGAATCACCAAATACCTGTCCTACTAATTATGTACTGTACTTATTATCCATACATACAGCACAAATATTTGCCAAGACTGTTGGTCTTAAATGTGATATTCATAACTTACCCCTATTGCTTAGTTATATTTATCTTGTATGAGTAAAAGCAGTGATGAGACAATATTGCTCAATAAGCAGGAGGGAATTTTTGCCCTGCTGGACCGAAGTGGAACATCTGCATTTCTTTCCCACTGTGCCCTTTAAGACCTGCCTTTTTTTATGGCTTTGACTTCATGGACTCTCTTGCAGTTTTATACCTGTAATCCTCACACCTGGGTTGGCATCTGTGCAAACTGAATTGTAGTTGCTAAAACTTCATTACCCTTCATCTTCCTTTTCTTCCTGCATCACGGGTAGTTTGAAAACTCAGCATTACTCAAAAAATGTTGATGAAAGGAGATACTTCATTATTATTACTACTGTTGTTGTTGCTGCCAAAGGTACATTAGCTATACAGCATGATTTATCCAGTCCTGTCTTGTTTAGACTGCTGAAAAGTATTTAACGTACCCCTGCTATTGGTCCAGAAGCCACAGATGGTGCAGAATAGTCAGCCAAGATGCTCAGGGAGGGGTCTGATTATGCATATATTACTCTAGAGGTGAAGTAACTGGGCTGGCTGCCTATTAATGACTGAGGCCAGTTCAAGATCTTGTTACTGGTATATAATACCCTGAACAACTTGGGACCCAATTACTGTCAAAACCTTTTTCCTGATACAGACTGTATCAGTGTAATTGCTAAGATCATCCTACTTATACTTTGGGAATTAATGAAACATTTTCCCCACTAACTGTCTATCAGCTGTGGTCTTGGCCAGAAATCCCAGTTTAGGAAATATTTTTTGCTATGTGATATATATTTGCTGGATGTTGATATCCTTAACAAGAGACTCACAGAGAAATGGGTCATTTTATTAAAATTATACTGATTAATAGTATAGCGGGATGACACGTGAGTCCCCTTTTACAAAGAATTACAAGCCAAATGGATACAGATCTTTCACATTGGGATAACTTTTCCAGGCCTGAGTTTACAAACTGTAATTGAGGCTCAAAAAGGTGCCTGTATACTCAACAGTAGCCCATTTCCATAGTGCGTGTTCATGGGCTATATATAGATAAGGACACACAGCCTCCGCACCCCACCCTTTTGTTGACAAGATCATGATGTAGCTAGGTTCATGTTTAAGTTAAAAATAATAAAGATTATATCCATTGCTGAACACATCCAGGAAATGTGATCCCTCTTCCTGACAAACAGAAGATATTAACTCAGAGACGACACTGGAAGTGTGTCCCCCCCTACTCAGGTAACTGAAATGGCTGCCAGTATGTTATAAAACACAGAAGCACAGGTATATCTTAAAGGTGCGAGTTAGTAGAAAGGTTCAACAAAGAATAAAGTAATATAATTGTATAAAGGATAAATATTGCCTTTAGCTATGTCAAATATAGCCTAACAAGCATATTTGATGAAGACCAGGTAAAACTAAAAATTCAAATCCAACAGTCAGAGCCTAGATGGAGATTATAAGGAAAGGCAGGTCAAAGTTAGCCCCAAGCACAACCAGGATGTGCTCAAGACATGAGCTTTCACCATAAGAATATATAGGCCTTGATCAACCTGAACTGTCATGCCTGAGGCGTGCCAGTAGAAAGGGTATAGGAAAACAAAACCCTCACCTTCATCTAAAGCAAAATAGAACAGATAAAATGGATGTGAGTAAAACCACTAGGAACATCTATGAGGTGGTCAAAAAAGTCAAGATGTCAGTTGCAACCACATTATTGAAGCCCCACCCCTTTTTGTGCATTGCATGTGTGATGCACATTAAAAGGGTGGGGCTTCGATCAGGTGGTTGCAGCTGCTATCTTGATTTTCTTTTTTTTTTACTTCCCCATGAATACCCCTGACACAGATTTAAAAAGGCCACGATCTTCAGCAGGAGAGAAACTGAGCAAAAACGGATGGCCACTACAGAAAAAGGATAGCTGAGGCATAAAACAGAAATGGCAGAGCGCTGAGCTAAAGATAGGAGCTAAGTACAAAGCAGGGTCATAGGGCTTTATCAATTTGACCTGCCACAGGGTCACCAGGAGATGGGATAGGCATGGTTTTATAAACAGAGGACACTGTCAAGGGAAAGAAATGGTCATTCCCATTAGGAAGTGAACCATAACTCAGTTCTTGCCACCCAAAGAACTCCAAAATAAGCAACTATAGTATAAGACAGTGTTGTCCAAACTTGGCCACTTTAAGATGAGTGGACTTCAACTCCCAGAATTCCCCAGCCAGCACTCTTTTGTTCTTTTTTAGCGTGAAACAAAAACTTTGTTCTTTTTTAGCGTGAAAAGGAACATTACATTTTAATTCTAATTAAAGAACAGTTCCTTGGTATATAGAACAGGAGACAAGCTTCTGTAACGGAGACTTGAAAATCAGACTTCTTATGGATGTGTTAATGATTTCTTTCTCTCTTCACCCAGGACTTCCTTGTTTGTATTATTTCTTTTCTTATTTCTTTGATGGAAATTTAAATCTTCATGTACTCTAATTTTTAATTAAAAACATTAAAACATGTCTAATTTAATTGTACATTAATATTCCTTGTATTTATTTATTCATTCATTCATTCATTCATTCATTCATTCATTTATTATTTGTACCCAGAGTGAGTTTGGCATACTGATTATGGTGCTGAGCTAGAAAACATGAATTATAGGCATCCCTTAGGCATGAAAGCCAACTGGCTGACTTTGGGCCAGTTGTTCTCTCTCAGACCAGCCCACCTCACAGGATTGTTATTGATGGAAAATAGGAGGCAGCAGCATTATGTATGCCCCCTTGAGTTGTATAAAATAAAGGTGGGATGCAAATAAAATAATAATCCTGCTTTTCTACCCAAAGAAGACTAAAAAAAACATAAGAGTTTTTAAAAAAATACAATTAAAACGAACTCAATTTGAAAATACCTTGATCAAAAGGAAGGTCTTGACTTCTTTCCTAAAAGTGAAAGGAGTCAAATGCAGCTCCTGAGAGACTTTGTTGCACAGCTTGAGAATAGCATAGATGACCCTCTGCCATACTTCCAAAACTGGGTCTCAGAAAGTGAGGATAACTTAAAAAAAAAAACTCTCCCGCCAATCTTAATATCCACATAGGTCTGTATTGACATGGGCCACTTCTCATATAATCAAGTCCTAACCTTTAAAGGTTAAAACCAATAACTTAAGTTATGTCTGGAAAATATTGATCACCAGTGCAGGCCTTTCAGTGTGGACATAATATTGTCCTGGTATTCTATGCAGTATAGCAAGGTAACTATAACCTGTTGAATCAACTGAAGCTTGCCCCCACCTGTTAGGATAGAACTAAGAACATAAGCAGTGCCCTGCTGGGTTGGACCTTTGGCTCATCTAGTCCAACAGTCTGTTTTCATAATGGCCAACCAAATGCACGAGGAAGCCTATTAGTCTTCAAGCAGATGGCCTTTGGAGGCAGTCATATTGCTATCGAGAATTATAGCCATTGATTTCCATGATTTCCATGAATTAGTCCAAACCTTTTTTTGAAGCCAGCCAAGCTGGCGGCCAGCACCACATCTTGTGATAATGAATTCCAATGTTTGATAATACATTATATAAAAAAAGTAAATAAATCCTTATGTCTCTCCTGATTCTTCCAGGGTTTAATTTCATTGTTTGACCTCTGGTTCTAGAAGTTTGGAAAGGGGAAAATAGCTTCTCCTTGTCCACTTTATCCACACTATGCATAATTCTGTATACCTCAATCATGTCCTCTTTCATTTGCCTCCTTTCTAGACTAAAAAGCCCCAAATGTTGTAACCTTTCCTCATAGGGGGTGTGCTTCAGTCCCTTGATCATCTTAGTTGCTCTGCTCTGAACCTTCTCTAGCTCCACATCTTTTTGGAGGTGCAGCAACAAGAACCAGACACATTCACACCATTCATTTATACAGTATAAGGGCATTCTGATCTCTATTTTCAGTACTATTTCTTATTATCCCTAACATGCTGTTCACTTTTTTTTACAGCTGATGCACACTGTGTCAACACCTTCATTGCACTGCTTACATTTATTCCAAGATCTCCTTCCTCATCAGTCACTGCTACCACTGATCCCCTAATGTGCCAAGTCTTCTAATGTGCAGAGATCCCTCAGGAACTCTTCAAAGCCTCTTATTGTTTTTACCACTCTGAACAATTGAGCGTCATCTGCAAACTTGGCTATTCCATTATTCACACCCAATTCAAGATCATTTATAAATATGTTAAAAAGCACCAGTCCTAAGACAGAACCCTGGGGGACCCCCTAGTTACATCCCCCATTGTGAAAAATGTACATTTACTCCTACTCTTTGTTTCCTATTATTTAACCAGTTGCTTGTCCACAAGTGGACTTGCCCTTTTATTCCTTGGCTGTTAAACATATGGAAAAGTCTTTGATGATGGACTTTATCGAAGGCTTTTTCAAGAGCTAAGTGGATAGTCTCTAGTAGTTTTCCCTTATCCATGTATTTATTAACATCTTCAAAAAACTCTAGTAGATTATGTATTTTATTTATTTACAGGACTTATATGGCTGAGTATCTCACATAACGATTCTGGGCAGCTCACAACAATCCATAAAAACACAGATAAAAATAGAAGTGTCCTTCCCCCCAGGCACCAGACCAAAGAGCCTCCCAGCTCAACCTCCATCATGGCCCAATGTTTGGGGGAAGAGCCAGGTCCTCAAGGCCTTCCAGAAGGCTAGAAGGGCAGGCATACCCCTGATCTCCTGTGGAAGGCTATTCCAAAGGGCTGGGGTGGCCACCGCGAAGGCACTCCTTCGAGCTTCCATCAGGTGGCAGCATTTAAGGAAGGGGACCTGGAGCATGGCCACCCTATTTAACCTAGTAGGATGGGTGGATAGCCTCAGGGAGAGGAGGTCCTGCAAATAACCTGGCCCTGTGCCATGTAGGGCTTTTGACTTTTGGTAGCTCATGACTTTTGGCAGTTGTGACACTAAAAGTAATTGTGCAAATGTACTCCCTGCACCTAGAAATCCAGAGAGAAGTTCCAGATTTTAGAGCTGTTGTTTCAGGGAAGTGTTACTCTATTCAGAAGACAGTGAACCTCCATTCCAGATCCTGGTTTACCACTGAGCAACAGGAGCTCTTTCTTGACTCCCCATAAAATCAGTAAGCCCCTTGATTATGTGAAAGAGAAGAGGGGACTTAAGAGAAATAGTGTCTATCCGTATTTCACAGACTAGCATGGGCTTCAAAAGTATCCAATAGAGGAGGCAGGAAAATCCCCAAGGGCATTCAAGAAATCATTTGCAATCAACCAAGAACCGTTCACTCCTACAAACCATCCATTTTTACTTCAGACCATGACCAACCAAAACTGATCAGAGAGTGATCTGTCTATGTCAGGTTACTCAGAACTCCTGAATCCTTAGATCAGCATATCCACCTAAATGAAAACAAAATTTAAAGTAAGCTCTACTGAATGAATGAGGCCAGATACCAATTGTGACATGTCCATAGTTGCCATAGCAGACAGAAACTTCTGAGCTGATCCAAATCAGTCTGACTCAGCACAGACACTGAAATAAATCTCCAGGATGAGATGTCTATGGTAATCCAATGCCATCTCCCAAGATCACTTTAGAAGGGTAACTCTGTAAGGTAGTGAAATTGACAATACATTATCAGTATCCCTACAGTACATTCAGACTGGATGGCTGTTGGACGGGAAATCTGCCCTGTGAGATAGAGTTCTTGTAGAATGTCCTACACATTATCATTAATCCACCTCTTTGTCCTCCAGCCTTAGTCAGCTGAATAACAGAGCAGTCTGGCAGGCAAACCAATGGAGGAGAATTCCACCTCTTCTTCTAAGGTCTCTGTGTTACACACCAGGCTGGTACTGTCAAACACAATGAAATCCTGGATGAGATATGTATAAATAGCCAATGCTGTGGCACTGAACTGCAGGACCTTTAAAATGGAGAGATCATCTTTCCCTGTCATTATGACTGAAGTCTAATAGTAGGTGAGGCCAGTCAGCAGTCTGTCCTTTTTCTGCAATAGTCAGGTTGACATATCCCACCACATCTACCCCTATTACTCCTTGATCAATGCTCCCAAGATCCTGTATCCTCCTCTTTGGGATAGATTCCTCAAACCCAGGCCCTAGTAGAAGCAGCTATATGGGACTACCATATAGGACCACCATATCTAGGGAGCAAAAATAAAGACAACCAGTAAAAGGCATCAAAATGTAGTTTTCTGTATCTCTTTGCTGCCATAGAGTGGTCATATGGATATTTGTCTCCTAGATGTGGTGGCCCTATACTTGCACCCAGTGAAAGCCAACCTCTTCTCTGTATATATGCACACACAATAACTATGCAAACACACATTATAGTGAGGAGGTCTTGGATATTTGTCTCCTTAAGGCAGTATTTCCACTCCAGTGCAGCCACAGTCTGCTAAGCTAAAGGCCACCAATAAGTCAATTCTAGGACTCTTTGCTGACATTTAGTGGCCATCCAGATTTTTGCAGCCCAGTTCTGGTAGCCCTTGTCGGGGGGGGGGGTTTGTCAGAGGAGCTCGAGGATTACAGTTAAGAATCCCAGGAGATCCTTCAGAGGAATACTTCCAAGCAGACAAATGGAAAGCTTTCTCTCTGAAAGTCATGTTGATTTTTTCCCCCTTAGTTTGGAAAGTAGAATACAAGTCAAATAAATAAAGCTTTTGTAGATTTTTTTTCAGACCTATTAATGGCTATATGGATCCCCTTTGATTAATCCAAAGTCATTTGTTCCATGATCAACAATTTTATCAGGTTCCCAGAATGAAATAAGGCATTTTATAAATCAAAGACTGCTTTCATTTAATCCAAATTCAACTTTAGTGTATAGTACAGTAAATTTTCCAAAAGAAGATGGTATAGTTGTAAAGAGGATACACTTTGAAATATTCCTCCCCCAACCTCCCATTTTCTTCTTGTACATAAAAAATCTAAGAGTTCTGCCATCCAGTTTCATTATACTCAGATGCAAGTAAGGAATAAAGAGGAAAATGTTACATTCTGAAGTCCTAATTATAATTTCTGAATTTATTGTTGTTTCTACACAGCAGCTTCCAAGCCTTATTGGAAGAAGAAGGCTAGGTGGCTGACACCAGAAGTAGGAATGCAGGAATTTCTGCTACCCACTCCTCACTAGAAAACACTTCAGTGGGTCTACTATCAGTCACAATTAATGCCAGATGAACCTTTTCAATAATAGTTTCTACCTAGTATTCTTTTTGCTTGAACACTGATAATCCTTTATTGAATACAATCAATATCAGAAAGATTATGAGGGATAAGGAGAGAGAAAAAGTAAGAAAAAAATCATTAAAATCTTTTAACACATTTCTAGATTGAATTTCTCAGATTGAACACAATTTATCACATTTAAATTGTAACATAGTGCTCTGGGCATCAAAGATGAAAGTGGGTAATAGATTTTGTCAGCAGGTTTGATTAGAAATCACATACCTAAAGGTCTTGTCTCTTTGTAAGGACCATAATTTTGAAATAAGCATGCCCTTCAGCAAACTACCTTTCCAGGTGAAAGCTAGTTCCTCTGTATGAAAAGACTTCTACCACATCATGGTGGTAGATTCTCAAAGCATCATCATCATCACCACCACCACCACCACCACCACCACCACAACAGTGCAATAAGAGTTTTAACTGGGACAGGTGTTATAAACTTATTACGCCAGAATTTACATGCCTCCATTGGTTTCCAACTCATTTGGGTCACTGGGAATTGGGTGCCATATAAATTTAATAAATTATATTGCACAGTCAGTGAGTTATTTAGACTGGATTTGGCATTTTTATCCACCTATCGAGTCCTTCCTAAGGATCTGGGATCGGCAGATGTTGTTATTTGATGGTGTTAAATGTATTGTTGCAGGATGTAAGCTGTTTCAAGTAAAGCTGCCTTTTGCAATTGACTGATGGTGATTTTGTCAGTGCCAATGGTGTTCAAGTGGTGCTCCAGATGTTTTGGGATTGCACCCAAGGCACCTATTACTATTGGTACCATCTTTGCTTTCTTTTGCCGCAGTCGTTCTATTTGTATTTCAAGATCTTTGTATTTTGTGATTTTCTCCAGTTTTTTCTCTTCTCTTCTGCTGCCTCCAGGTATTGCAATGTCCACTATCCAGACATTTTTGTCTTTCTTATCAACAATTGTTAAGTCTGGGGTGTTATATGGCAGGTGCTTGTCTGTTTGAAGTCTGAAGTCCCAGAGCACTTTAGCGTCTTCATTTTCTATTACTGTCTGTTTTTTGGTCCCACTAGTTCTTGCTTGCAGGCAAATGGTATTTCTTGCAGATATTCTAATGCATCATTATTGCTACTATGTCATGCCATTGTTTATAATCAGTCTGTGCAATCTTCTTGCAGCAGCTGACTAGGTGGTCCACTGTTTCTTCAGCTTCTTTGCAGAGGTGGCATTTGCCATCTGTTGCTGTCTTCTTGATTCTGGCTTTGTATGCATTGTTCTTAAGGCTTTATCTTGTGCAGTCAGAATTAACTCCCCTGTCTCTTTCTTCAACTTTCCTGCTCTTAGCCATTGCCAGGTCTTCTTGTTATCTGCTTTGCCTGCTAGGTTTTGTGTGTGTGTGTGTGTGTGTGTGTGTGTGTGTTCTGGCCATGTAATACTTCTGTATTGCCATGTCTCTTTTCTGTTCTTCATTGGTCTTTCTTGAAGGCCAATTTGGTCTCCTCAATATTCAGTAAGCCTTCATGGTGTACTAGCTTCAGTGCATTTTCTTCACTGTCTTTCAGATATTCTTCCAATGCCCTTTTTTCTTCTTCAACTGTCTGGTATACTTGCAACATTCCACACCCACCTATGCTCCTTGATAAGTAGAGTCTGTCAACATCGCTGCGTGGATGAAGGACATGATTCATTGTCATTATTTTTCTGGTCTTCCTATCCAGGGCTTTTAGTTCTGCTTGAGTCCAGTCTACTATTCCAGCTGTGTATCTAATGACTGGAATTGCCCAGGTGTTAATTGCCTTGATGGTATTTCCTCCACTGAGTTTGGACTTTAAGATCTTCACTTTCATGATGTATTCACTATTAACCTTCTTCTTGACTTCCAAGTGCTTGATGTTGTCAGCTTGAAGGATGCCCAGGTATTTGTAGTGATCTTCTTCATCCAGACTCTTGATGTTATTTCTATAGGACATCTTGATTCCTTTGGTTTTCACTATTTTTCCCCTTCTGATGGTAAGGGTGGCACATTTGTCCAGTCCAAACTCCATTGCAATATTGGCTGTATATTTGGACAGTATTGAGCAGCAATTCCATTTCAGATGGTGTTTTTCCATTCAGCTTCAGATAATCCATGTAAAGAAGGTAGGATAATCTGGCAGATGTTTTTGATGTTTGATGGCCATGGCCCGACTTATTCAATATTGTTGACCGAGGAATCAATGCAATGACAAACAGTAGTGGTGATAGTGAGTCTCTTTGAAAGATTCCTCTCTTGATGTTAACCTCTCCCAGTCTATCTCCATTGACCAACAACTGTGCCTTCCATTGTGCCATTGATCTTTGCACAAAGCTTCTGATATTTCTACTGATTCCTGTTATTTCTAGGCACTTGATCATCTGGTAGGGAGTTGAATGACTTCTTGTAATCAATCCAAGCTACATTCAAGTTGGTCTTCCTTCTCTTGAGTTTTCCAAAATTATTTTGTCAATTAGGAGCTGATTTTTTGTTCCTCTGCTGTTTGGGCAGTTTCCTGTCTGGTCAGATGGAAAGAGCTTGTTTTCAACTAGGTGCTGTTGGACTGCATCAGCTACAACACCAGTTAGCAATTTGAAAGTTGTTGGTAAGCAGGCAGTTGGATGCAGACCAATCAGATGTTTCAACCAAAAACTATGTAGTTTGTCTTCACCTGGTGCTGACCAATTCTTGATCTTCCTTGCCCTTTTCTCCACCATTTCTACTGTTATTACAAGTTCTTTCATTTCAGCTTCTTTTTTATTCTTATCCACCTCCTTTATCCAAGCTGTACTGTTGTTCTATTTCTTAGGGTTGTCCCATAGCTGCACCCAGAACTGCACTGTTTCTTCTTTGTTAGGTGTTGACTGGTTCATTGCAGTCTCCCCCTTGATGGATTGGAAGAAATGTTTCTGATTTGACTGAAATTGGAGATTCTGCCTGTAGTGTGTAATTTGAGCTTCATATCTGCTTATCTTTTTGGCTATGGCTGTTATTTTGCTGCTTTATTAGTTCCAGTGCTTCTCTGATCTTCCTTGTTTCTAGGTGATATTTCTTGATCAGGTATTCTTTGGTCTTCTTGTTCTTCAGCTTCTTTTCTTTCATCTGTTCTAGCTTGCTTGCATCTGATCTTAGCATGCTGATCTTATTTTCCAACCTGATCTTCCATTTTGGTGATGCACTGTTTAGCTTTTTTTCTTGTTTGTTAATTTTGCATCCAGGGTATTCAGTTATAACTACAGCCGTGCTGTGCACCAGTTGGTTTGGTTTTTGCAGTGAGCTGGTGCTTGTATTTGATATTACAGTAGTGGCATCTTTTAATACTTGTACTAGCTGTTTCTTTGTAACAAGCTTCAATGCAGGCAACCCTATTCTGTGCATTTTGTGCTGTTCTAGATACTCAGTTATTCTTTGTTTCAATTCCTCTTGTTTTTTTAGTTAGATGGCTTTGTTCTTTCTGAGAAGAAGGTGAAGGAGAGGATGCCTGGTTTGGGAATGTAAATGATTCGGTAGCTATGCTGGCTTCCTCTACTGCTAACTCCGCCTCGTTCTACTTCTGGCAAGGCTTCAAATTCTTTCACCTGGGTAGACCTTTGCAGTTCTTCCAGTTCTATTTCTGTGAATACTTTATTTCATGTTATAAATCAACGTTGATCTGCTAGCCTCTGTTCTGTTATTTCTGATTCTGGATGTTGTTCTTTCAGGAACTAGTGCATTCTTTTCAGATATCGTCTTCTTGTTGAACTCGATTTGTAATAGCAGATCATTATTTCTTTGTTTTCAGCCTGTAGTCCTGTAGCTGCTGCTCCTGGTTGCTCAACCAACAGTTCTGAGTCCTGTAGCCCACTTGTCACCAGATGTTCAGGAACTAGAATACCTTGTGCAGTCCTCGTTGACCCAGGTGATGACCAATCAGGTATAGGTTTTTGTAAGTTCGTCTCACCATATTGTTTATGGGAGAGACACTCTTCATCTGACTCCTCTGACGAGTCCTGTCCAGTATGGTTGAACCTCTGGAACAACTTTCATCCTTGGTGCGCTCAAGCCCCACAACAACATCAAGATAATGGTGGAGGTGGTGGTGGTGGTGGTATTAATATTATTATTATTATTATTATTATTACTATTACTATTACTATTACTATTACTATTATTATTTTCTTGCCAATTCAGGGTGATGAATTTCATTTATAAAATTCTACATGTTTTCAGACTCCTTTCACTATATGCTATGAGACAAAGATCAAAACTGTTCTCTATTTACTGATGATAGTAATAGGAAAACCCCATTGAAACATCTTAACATTATCTTCTCTTGACATCTTGAAGCATATAACTTGAGAATGATCAGAATCCCAGCTGGGGGGGCAACATTCTTAGGCAAGTGCCACATACTTTCCTCCACAAACCCTCCTTTAGATTATCCAAATGCATTACTCAAATATGTAATTTACTGTAATTTCTTTGAATGTTTTGAGCTGCTCAGAGTCACTGAGAGTCGGGCGGCATACAAGTTTAATAAATTATTATTACTATTATTTGTAATCTGGATATCTTGCAACCTAAATCAAGCTTGCAAGTGCTTATTCCATTTACTGTAATTTCTTTGAATGTTTTGAGCTGCTCAGAGTCACTGAGAGTCGGGCGGCATACAAGTTTAATAAATTATTATTACTATTATTTGTAATCTGGATATCTTGCAACCTAAATCAAGCTTGCAAGTGCTTATTCCATTACTGTACTCTGATTATACATTATTTCTAAACACCACTGGTAAAAGTATAATAAACTGGAGGCAAAACCCGAACAAGAAAGTAGGGAATGTTCATCATCTTCCCTTGAGAAAAGCTGCTCCATGAAAACCAGGAACTTCAGATAGCACTGGACTGAGTGTTCTATAAATATATAGATTTAGAAAACTATGTATGAACTTGTTCTTATTGTAAGGTGGGATAATAAAAGGGTCAGGCTTTTTTGAAAAGACATTAAGGTTGAATAAAGCTTGCAGCAATTGACAGCACTGATACTCTCTTCTAAACAAATCTGTTGATATCAATAACTAATTACATCCTAGTTCCAGCTCACTAACACAGATTGATAGTTCCATTATAGTGTTTAATTAGACTACTTTTTAATTTATCAGTAAGAAATTGTCTAAATGGCAAAGGAACAGATGCCTGTAAACCATGAGGGAACAGACTAGTCAAGGGGTACAAAATGCTGTCATCGCCATGTGGAATTTTGTTCTGAGAAGGTAAGGGAAGATTGCAGTTTGTCCAACTTCATTTTTGCCAGCAAATGCTTATTAATTATGAGTGATCTAACCTGACTGTAATTTTAAAAAGCCTCTGACTTGTTCAAGTTTACTCTCTCAGAATTTGCTACGTGCTAACTGAGGAATTTTGGGAGTTGAAGTCTACACATCTTAAAGTTGCCAAGTTTCAAAAAAACTGCTATTTCTTGGAATAAGTAAAGCAGTTCATCCTGCATGCCTTCTTCTGTTTCAAATGTTTCTTCAGCTCCACACCAACATTTCTGAGTTAACTGGAGAAGTTCTCCAAACATTCCACTAAGCAGGCTTAGTACAGTTCTCATGATTTGAAATCCCTTTTGAATGCTAAACTGCTAAAACGAAGTGCTGTCCATCCATCCATCCTTGAATTGGCACAAAACCATACTAGCATAATATTTGCTGCCCCATTGCCAATTTCTATTACCCTGCTTCTATTGCTCTGTTTCAAATCAGTGGAGGCATCTCAGTTCCCTTCAAAGCAGGACTACCAGATATGAGCTGAAAAAAATTCAGATAACCACGAAACAGCCATAGAGAGGTCACAATTTCTGGATTTTTCTTTGCTGCTCCTCTGGATTTTTACAGTCCAAAACTTGTGCCCCTAACCCAGTTCTTACCAGTCCTGGATAACATGGACAAAAGTGAGGGCTGAGAAAAGGTGTAAAGAAAGAGAGCCTTTGTGATGTGGTATTGGACTAGGACTGGAGAGATTCAGGTTCAAGTCCACCTCAGCAGTGGAAAGAAGGTGACTTTAGGCCCAGTCACTATATGTCAGCACAACTTACCTCACAGGGTTGTTGTTATGGAGAAAAGTTAGGGGACAGACTGGAAGGGACACCTCCCTGAGATGCTGAAGATCTAAATCTGACCAATAAATGTAACCCTTAAAGGATATGAAAATGGATAAAAATGAATTGGGGATTTCAGGATTTACTGAATAAGAAGGGTTGCTTATGGGAAGAAGGGAACCATGATATGTTATTCGGGAGGGTGGAGATGGTGATTATCATGTTTGTAACTGCTGCAAAGAAGATTGGAAGTCACTTCTTTAGATATCTTTCTTTTTCTTTGTCTTTCTTTGTCTTTCACTTTTTCTTTTATTCTTTCACATCTCTTTTTTCTACTTTTCTTTTTACGTTTCTGTAGTATTTTAATCTCATGTAAAATCCTCTTTTAATAAAAATTATATAAAAAATAAATCTGACAAATAAATGTGAGTGCTACATTTTACCTACCATTCTAAAATATCTATTTTTTCCCCCTTTGGGAAATCCATGCAATATTTTCTATTACCTGGCTTTAATCTTTCCAGTCACTTATTCTTTACTCTGTCTTTCTTCTGCCTGAGCTACTTTAAATAGCTTTTTCTGACGTGTCTCTTTTGCTCCATTCCACTCTCAGGCTTCCATGTAAACTTGACTCACGCTGGAAAACCTGTTGAGAGCAAGAAACAAGGAAGGAAGGAAGGAAGGAAGGAAGGAAGGAAGGAAGGAAGGAAGGAAGGAAGGAAGGAAGGAAGGAAGGAAGGAAGGAAGGGAGGGAGGGAGGGAGGGAGGGAGGGAGGGAGGGAGGGAGGGAGGGAGATTCCACAGTTTAATCATTTTTCCTGTTAGTGGGGCTAGAAGGAGAAAGTAACAGAACTCTTGGCAATTTCACCTCCTTTTTTTAAGTGGATTGTTTTCACTGTTTCATCACAACATGTAAAAACAAAAGGGCATCTTTTCTCTGTTCCACTGGTGAACTTGTTAAAAAATGCCATAGAGAGGAAGTAGAAGAGGCATTCCTACCATAGTACATACTGTAGTAGCCAGTTGGAGTGGAGAGATTTGTCTACAATGAAATGAAGTACAGCAGGCAAACTATACAGCACAGCTTGAAGTTGTATATGTTGGAAAACATTAATTTTAATGTATAACATGAAAAGATAGGCAGACTTCCCAGAAGCCTTTGGCTGGGTAATGGATAATGTCATGCATTTCTGTCCTTAAGAAATGGTTGGTGGCCCATACTGGCACTGGGGCAAGCTTGTTGTGCAGATCAACCCTAAAACACTGGCTAGTTACAGTACATCAGTGTGATTTTGACATATTTCCAGACTACGAAAGTAATTTCTCTAATTTATCCTGAAATAGCAGTATCTATTTTATACTCACCTTTTCAAATACAAAAAGTCTAACAATTATACCTTTCAAAATTCTGAAAGTTCTAAACATTCTTCCCATCAACCCTGATAATCCTTTTAGTTTCTGTTAAGTCACAAACATTTGACAATTCAATTTTTCCAAATTCTATAGGGGAAGCAATCATCAAGCTGACTAGTTAATGGGAAAATAGATAAATTGTGGTCCATTGGCACCAATTCATCATTTTCTTAAAAATAATATTTTGCAGTTACTCAATGTTCAAATTTTAATTAAAACTGCACATAAAGGCAAATAAAATATGAAAAGTTGGGAGCAGTGAGATGCCCAGACGGAAGCAATACTTTTTTAATAATTGAAAGCATCAGTAATATCGCCTTGGGTTTCAGCAATACCCTAAGAGAAATTTTTAAGTATTAAAAGAAAGTAGTTCTTCTAGCAATCCAAAATGCTTCATCACAAGCAAAAGGCAATATCTTCTAAGATGAACTGTTACAGCTGTTCTAGAGGATCCTATGGCAACAAACAAAGCAAACTGCAGGGGGTACAGAAATTTGCTTGAGAAACTGGCAGAGAAAATTACTGGAAATCATCCTCTTGATGCTACAGGTCAAAATCATCTCATAGGAAGCTGTTCATACAGTCCTGGTTATTCTTGCCTTTAGCCATTTCTTTATCCATGTCCCATTGTGGTAGTTGTGGACAACCTGCTATTCTGGCATGAAATGTAGAACAAATGCCTACAGGCTTGACCATCTGTTTGTTCATTGGTCTTGTTCAGGGCTGCCATATGCCTTTTTATTTGGTGTAAAGCCCCATACATTATTCCACAACAAGAGATCAATAACACATACCCCTTAATCTCTTCAGTGGTTTAATTTCGTACTATGTAAGAAAATCAATCTATTCTTCTTTTGGACTATTGTACTTTTTACACCTAAGCCTTAGATCAAACATAAGTAAAGCATTGGAAAATATTGGTCTCAATTTTAATAATGACTTTTAATTAAAAGCTTAGCCCTACTAACTAAACCCAATGGTGCATTACAGCAGATATGCAAGAAGCTCAGATTTCAAGCAGAAGTCCAGGAATGTTGCAGTAGGACTGCAATTAAGTAAGGACTGCAAGTAAGAACCCAAGCAATTGTCCCCATTCCTTCTTCCCAGAGTGTTGCTGAGACCGAATTTCATGACTTACCCAGGGAATTACAAATTGTGTTGAGGATTATTAGAAAGATTAAAGGGGCTGAAAAAGATCCATGTAAAAAAGAGACTCAGAGCAAAACAAAGTACAAAGAATTAACAGAGGATTTAGAGAGATTGGTGATGGTGAAGAGAATATGCTTCATAGTTCACATAGAGAATAGTTGTTGGAATAAGCAATTAACAAAGAAGTAAAAACAACACAAGTACCATATTAAATATGTAGCCAAAAAAACCTTCATAGAGTTAAGTGGAAAAATACCCTAATGACAAACACATTTGTTATGTGCTCCTATTTGTTATGTGCTCCAGTGTTTTTGACACTGAGACCTTCTGAAAGTAAAAGTATGTACATTTGGGTTGCATCCTACGTTTTTTTCAGTAAAAGTTGAGTTATACTATTGCATAGGTGTTCTTCTTTTTGACTCCCCAGTGTGCTTGGTGAGCTATGCATATGAAGAACTTGCAGTGTCTACCCCTATCATAATCAATGGCCAAAAAGATGATTTCAGACCTGCAAGAGAAACGTATAACCATTCATTCTGAAAAGTCAACATCACAGTAGCCCCCCTGCAGCACAGAATGCAAACAGTGGCTGTAAACTGAGACTGTTCTCAGGTACTAAACTTCGGCTCCCACTAAAGTTAGTGTCAGTGTGCTCCCTTGTACTTTGAAAGCATCAGCCAATACATTTGTCTTCTACAATAGAAATATTTTTAGATGATATATAGAAATTAAGTAGGCACTTAGCTGGTTCCGTTGGTAATAGTGCTGGTACTATCATTAGACATTTTTCTGAGTTATAGAATTATAGAACCAAATTAGGTTAGAAGTGTCCTTGGAATGACCTTCTAGTCCAGTGTTTCTCTACCTTGGCAGCTTAAAGATGTGTGGACTTCAAATCTCAAAATTCCCCAGCCAGCATGACCAAAACTGGACACAGAATTGCAGGTATGGTCTGACCAGTGCAGTAGAGACTGGAACTATCACTTCCCGGGATCTTGACATTATACCTCTATTGATACAGCTCAGGAGTGCCGTGACTCTTTTGGTAGCTGCAGCACAGTGCTGACTCATGTTTAACTTGTAGTCTATCAGGATGCCCAGATCCTTTTCACAGTAATGCTGTCAAGCCAGGTATTGACTATCTTGTACCTGCATATCTGTTTTTTGTTTGTTTTTTGTTTTTTCCTATCTAGGTGTAAAATCTTTCATTTCTCACCACTGAACTGCATACTGATGGATAGGGGCCAATATTCAAGTCTACTGAGATCCATTTGAATCTTGACCCTATCTTCTGAGGTGTTGCCCCTCTCCCCAGCTTTGTGTTATCTGAAAATTTGAAGAGGAGATATTTAATCTAGCCCTTCATCTAAGTCATTTATGAAAATGTTGAAGAATACTGGGCCTTACTTCATACCTTCCATGTAGATATAGATCCAATAAGGACACATGTTGCATATAGTTGTTCAACTAACTGTGAATCCCTGTGGTAGTGAGGTCATCTATCCCACATTCTTCCATTTTGTCAAGGAGGCTATGATCAACTTTATCAAATGCTTAACTGAAGTCTAAGTATACTACATCCACACCATTCCCTTAGTCTACTCAACTAATCATTTTATTAAAAAAAAAACCTGTAAGTTTTGTTTGACACAACCTATTTTTAAGAAACACAAGCTGGATTCTAGTAATCACCTTATTCATTTCCAAATGTTTGCAAACCCATTGCTCGATTATCTTTTTTAGGATTTTCCTAGGTACAAATTTCATGCTGATTGATCAGTAGTTTCTTGGGTCCACTTTTTTTTTCCGTTTTAAAAGATTTGATCAGTGTTAGCTCTTCTCCAATCTTCTGGCACTTCCCCTGTATTCCAGGAGTTCTCAAAGATTACAGTCAGTAGTGTTGAGATCACATCTGCCAGTTCCTTTAGTACTTGATACATGATCCATCTGGTCCCAGAGACTTGAATTCATTCAAAGCAGCCAGGACTTCTCTTACCAATTACGTACCTATTTTGACTTGCATTTCTCTTCTGCCCCCCATTGGTGTGGCTTTGACAGGGTGGAACCCTTTTTTTCTTTTGTGAAAGGACAAATGCAAAATAGGAATTAAGCAATTCAGCTTTCTTCCTGTTGCCTGTTACCATCTTGCCTTTTTCTCCAATGTCTTGCTTCTCAGTTTCTCAGAGAGCTTTTATGTAATCACGGTATCAGGTATCTCCCATTGCTCTTTATCTTTGATATTGCTCGTGTTTGGGCCTTAATTATCTTATTTTTCAGAATGCCCCAACTTTCCTGAACTGTTTTCCACTTCAGGATCTTCACCAGTGGAATCCATCCTACTTTTCCCCTTAGCTTTATTGAAATCTAAGATTATAATCTGACTACCCTCATTTATTACTGTCTGCAATATGGTGAATTCTAGAATCATGTGGTCAATCTTTCCCAAGTGTTATACAAGTTCCACTTCCTTGACCATTTCTTCCCTGTTAGTATGTATATAGTTCAGTATAGCTGATTCCCTGCTTCTCTTTGTGGATTGCAAAGTTTATTTATTTTTCAAATTTATATAGAAATATAAGATATATTTATATATAAGGTTGTCTGAAAGACATATCAAGAACTTTTTGGCTCTCTTGTTTGATGCAGAGTTTGATTCTAGTTGATGGCAGGCTGCTTGAAATCCCCCATTACCATAATGATATGTTTCCTGGGCGCCTTGGCCACCACATTAATGAGGATTTCATCTGTTACTTCTGTTGGGGGGAGGGCATTTAAAATATACCCACAACAGTGTCATTTTTTAAATCTTTTCCCCTTAATTTTAACCCAACTTTTAGCAGTTTTCAACCTGTATAGGTGTACAATATGATCACCCCTCCCCTTTTGCTGGGACTATTTCTTTTGAACAAATAATATCCTCCATGGTATTCCAGTCATGAGTTCCATCCCACCAGATTTCTGTAATACCAACAATGACACATTTGCCCCCGCCCAAAAAATACCAAGATTCCCTGTTTGTTCTCCATACTCTGTGCTTTGGTGTACAAGCATCTGAGCCTTTTAGTACTGCCCTTCTTAGATTTACCTACTGCATCTCCTCCTCTAGATTCAATTTAAAGCCTGCCAGAGGACTCAAGCAAGATGTCTGCCAAAAACATCCTTCTCATCTTTATGAGGTGAGTCTCTTGCCAGAAGGCCTTCCTGTAGGCAGTATAGACTGTGGTCCAGTAATCCACATTTTTCTCAATGAACTTGTGCCAGAGGTTCATCTCCAGACTCCTCCATTCCTTAATCTGCATGCAGTTCCATGCAGCCTATTTAACATGATGCCACATCACATAAACTAGAGCCTATGAAGATTAGCAACTATTCATGATAATGTATGGTACTGAAGAACCTAGTCCAGCTCCCTTCTAACAGTCCAAGATGAGTAAAAGCAACAACAACAACCCCACACCAGGCAAAGACAGCAGTGCCATGCTATAAAATAAGGATGAGCAACTTTTGGGGGGCCAGGGTCCACACTGAACATTGGGGGTGAGGTGGGGCAAGGACTGAACAGAGAGCTGCAGGTAGTATTGCAATGATCTTTATGTGTTGGATACTTCATCTATTAAGGAGAACTGAGGTTTCTTTTTTGCTTTTTTCTGATTTTCAGTGGGTTAGTTTGCTTTAATTCCTGCTTGGCTTATTTTAGGGTTTACATTCTAGTTTTTCTAGTTTTTTTTTTTTTTATCTCAAATGGATAAGAAAAGGTACTGCTAGTTCTTGGCAGGAGGAGATCCAAAGGCCATAAAAACAGAGGTTTAATGTTGATGGTGGGGAATCAGTTATTCACTGCTGATACAAAAGAATGTGTTGTTCCAGCCAACTGATCAAGGCTTAATGGTAAGATGAGGAAATTTTCTCAGGTACTGTATGAGTGGTAACCAGTTTAACTAATCAGAAGCTGCCTTTGGAAGTACATAGCCAATAAGGAGCTTGGAATCCCTATTATGCAGTCTTCTCAGCCAACATTTGGTGAGTCCAGGGATGGGAGTCTTATTAAAATCCCACCGCTAGATCATAATGCACATTTTTCTTATCATCTGATCTGATTTTAGAACAATATTTATTGGATATATAAAAGCAGCCTTACCGCCTAAATGTAACCATTTCCTGAGAAAGTCACCAAGGAAAATACGGCCAGGTCTGTGAATAATTTGGGATGTGTTGCTCCTATACCTTAATGGCAATTGATCTCCCAGAAAACAATGCAATCTATTTAATCTCCAGAGTATCAAGCAGGTAGATTGGAGTTTAGTGAATTACACCCAAGGGCTGTCTCTAACCTTCAATGGTGGTGCTATATTATTTCACTTTTTGACAGTTTAATACAGTTCCTGATCGTTAATATGATTTTAATATCTGACAGTGCAAAAGGGTAATAATGTTGTGGAGCTGGTAAAGTAGAAGAGAATAAAATAGCCATCACAGTCAGTGATTCACTGCTGAATATGTCATCCCTGAAAAATATGTTTTATTGCCTTGGTGTGGCTTCATAGCTCAGGGAAGGCATCATTCATCTCAACACAGAGACCTGGAAAAAGCATGTTAATTCCACATTGTGCCAGGCTTCCACCTGTGATTAACAGGCTCTACTCACTATAGTGTGCATTTGCAAATGTCCCCTTGGTGACTACAAATCTTCTCATGAGGTGGCAAGGCAGCAGAGAAGAAGCAAGAGAGCTGTGCACACCAAAAATGGTACATGGTCTATGCAGTTCACTATTTAGGGCCCAAATTGCTTGACTGGCTGAGGCTTAGAGAGGTCCCAGTCTACAACAGACACAGAAGAAGGAATACAGGAGAGGTGGCAGATCAATAGTGAGTCATGGTTATCAGCTGCCTTAACAGAAGAAAGAACCAAAGCCAGATTTCCTTTGTCATCTCTTCTACATTCTTTCACTACTGATTGCCAGCAGAGAATGAAAGATTCTGATCCAAATTTCCTATCAGATTATTATAATTTATCATAATCAGTTTGCTTTTATTCTAAATTTATATTGAGCTGATTAATTACTTTGGGTAATTTTGCTTTTCTTTTTCTATTTGCAAATAGTAAGGAAAGCCTAAAGGTAACTAATAGAAGAGAATATATGTAGCTCAGGATTGAATTGTGGAGTCTTTGGGGTTCTTTGAGTTTGGCTGTTCTCTTGCAAACATTTTGTTACCAGGCTAGGTAACATCTTCAGTACTAGAATGGAGTGGAGTTTGCTCTGTGTTTATATACAGTGGCTTGCCCTGCCTGTGCTGGTGTTTGTTGTTGTTGTTGTTGTTGTTTACTGCTTGATTGTATGTCTGATGATAATCTTGATGTTAATCTCTGCTTATCTGGGTGATGATTGCTGGTGAGGAGATGTTCTGGTCTTTTGTTTCCTTTTTATTGTCTCTTTTGAATAGCGTGTAGATGTTGTTTATCTCTATGTGCCTGTTGACGACTACCTTGTCTGAATACCAAGCTTCCAGGAATTCCCTCACATTTTTGGATTTAGCTTGGTCTAAAATGCTGACAGTTTCCCAGTTGAAGCCATGGTTATGTCTGTCCATGTGTTGTGAGATTAAGGAGTTTTCATTGTGTCTTCTGACTGCTAGTTGGTGCTCGTGGATGCGCTCTGCTAGCCTTCTGCCTGTCTGTCCTACATAGTGGTTGTTACAGTCCCTACACTGTATGTTGTAGATGACTTCTGTTTTTTTTTCTTCTTGGGCTACTGGGTCTTTACTTAAGATGTTTTGGAGGGCTTCAGTTGGTTTGTGTGCTACAGAGATGCCATGTGGTTGTAACAGTCTGTTGGTTGTTTCTGAGACGTTTCTGATGTATGGCAGTGTTATCCTTTGTATAGCTTGTGTGGATTGTGTTGCAGTATGTTGAGTGGTTGAGTGGTTTTGGGCCAATGAGTGTCACTTCCAGGGGTGGGTCTATGTGTGACACTTTTGGGTTTTGAGCCAATGAGCGCCACTTCCAGAGGAGGGCGGATGTGATGTCACCCCTGGGTTTTGGACCAATGAATGTCACTTCCATGACATCACTTCCTATTTTCAGCCAATCAGAGGCCCTTCTGGTATGGGACTGGAAGTGACATCACTGATGGAGCTGATGACATACTCTGTTAAAATTTAGTACACTCTTACTACTTGTGATATTCGCCTGCTTCTTGTGACATGATGCTATGTCTTTGTGCCATTTTCAACCCTTTGTCTTTTTCATTTTGAAAATATTCACACAACACACTAAATCTAGGTTATTACCCTATTTGCTCTCTTCTGTAAATTTTAGTTACTCATTTATTTGATTTACATCTCATTTTTTGTTTTTATACAACTCAAGGAGATAAGCATTACGTCCCTCATATTTTCATTGCAACAATGAGTTGGGCTGAGAGATAGAGTGACTGATCCAAAGACACCCAGCTGACTTATGTCTAAGGAAAGTTTTCTGGTTTCTTGTCCAGCACCTTAACCAAATGTGGTTCAGTATTCAGTGGTTGAACCAACAGGTTAAAAACTCTGATTACATGAAATGATACTCTATTTCTGCAATAGAAAAAGTCAAGCAAACATATCTATTTTTGAAAAGGACTTCATTTTAAAGAAAAGTGGGGTGGTTTCACTAGCCATTTCCATAACCTCTGTATATAGCAATTCTAGTAGAAACAGGGGATAAAAATGATATTACAAGGAACCAAGGATGACCTTTGAAAACTAAGATTATGCAAACATCCTCCTCAAATCTTCCTATTTGCATTGCTGATTCCTGTGGCTTGGTAAAATAATGGCAGATGTAGCAAAAATGATATCTACATAAGATAATGTCAGAGGCATGAAGCCAGGGCCATGCATTTACTAATTAGAACATAGGCATCATGCTTTTCAATGATCTACCCACTCTTCCTTGGCATTTCTTTTGGAGTCCCAAAAACTTTTTCAGGGTCATCAATCTTTTAGCAAGTCTTGTTCAGCCAAGAGGAATGCCATTAATCCAACCCTGTCACTGGATTCGCCTTTCCCCAGTTTTTGTCTTTTTAAATTTTCTTTTGTTACTCTTGATCATCTCTTTTGTCCTTTATTTTTCCCAGGTAGGACTACCTTTATCTCCTACTGGTGGAAGTTCCATTAAATGCCAGTCTTTGAGGACCAGAATCTAATGCTAATCAATTAATTGATGCTGATGCCACCCAGAGCTGCAAAGGAAAGGTGCCTCTTTCTTTCTTTCTTTCTTTCTTTCTTTCTTTCTTTCTTTCTTTCTTTCTTTCTTTCTTTCTTTCCTTCCTTCCTTCCTTCCTTCCTTCCTTCCTTCCTTCCTTCCTTCCTTCCTTCCTTCTCTTTCTCTTTCTCTCTCTCTCTCTCTCTCTCTCTCTCTCTCTCTTTCTCTCCTACCATCCTTCCTTCCTTCCTTCCTTCCTTCCTTCCTTCCTTCCTTCTCTTTCTCTTTCTCTTTCTCTTTCTCTTTCTCTTTCTCTTTCTCTTTCTCTCCTACCATCCTTCCTTCCTTCCTTCCTCCCTCCCTCCCTCCCTCCTTTCTTTCTTTCTTTCTTTCTTTCTTTCTTTCTTTCTTTCTTTCTTTCTTTCTTTCCCTCTCTCTCTCTCTCTCCCCCCCTTTCCCTTCCCCTTTCCCTCTTTCTTTCTCTCCTTTTACTTCAGAAACATTCTTTCTATTTTATTCTCCAGTCCCAAATGAGCCAGTGCCTATAGAAAAAGTGCTCCCATTTTGCACACTCTGTATTGTGTGTGTAGCATGACTACCTCTGGCAAATTTCTGTTCCTATTTGCTATGGCAGGAAGTCCTCAGAATTATGGCTTTCTGTTTTGTGGCAAGAGTTTCTGTATTTTTCTTTCTGCCTTCTTCTTCTATAAGTGAATATTGTATAAAAGAAATTCCATCTGGAAACCTCCTCCATTTCTCTGGCCACTGAACTTCAGCTTTCTCTAATCTTTTTTCCCTGCTCTTACTGAAGTGAATGAATTAAATTTTCCAAAAATCATTAACTGCTTCTTATCTGATTGCCTTATATGCTATCAGCCTCAAATATTCTTTGTGCTACATTCCCCTTCAGTTGTCATCTGCACAGTAATCTGAATTCTAATCTGAGTGACTCCATTCCTGATTCTAAAATGTAGATCAGTTAAAATTCCAGTCTCAGCTTCTCATCTCTTGCCCAACATAAAAGCAAGCTAAAGAGTTCCTCGACTACCTCAGCACCTCAATATGGGTTTGTATTTGATAGTCTAGACATCTATCTGGCTCCAAAGCTGTCCTGTCCTTTATTTTCTTTTAATGTTCAGCAGTAAGAGTTCAGGTGTTGCCAAACTAATTTCCAGTTTAGAGCATGGGTAAACTGTTGAACAAGCAAGACCACAACCAAGTCAGGAATGCAGAACACTTGGAAATGGCAGGGGGGTCAGAAGCAGGCCAAACTTCCAATAGAAGAGGTTATACGTAGCTCAGGGCTGAACTGTGGAGTCCTTGGTGCTCTCTGAGCTTGATTGTTTGCTTGCAGACATTTCATTACCCAGCTAGGTAACATCATCATCATCAGATAACACCAGGCAAAAAATCAAGCAGAAAACAATACCCTAATCAAGGAACTACCAAGGAGAAAACCACACCCCATCAACACTGGCAGGGCAAGCTACTGTATATAAACAAGCGGCAGACCCCACACTCCTTCATACTGATGAGGCTACCTAGTTGAGTAATGAAATGTCTGCAAGCAAACAACCAAGCTCAGAGAGCACCAAGGACTCCACAGGCCAAACTTTAAGAGGGAGATGAAATGGTCAAATAAAGTCAGTCTAAGATTCAGGATGTCAGCAACATCTGGCCTGATGAAGACTTTTGGAGAATGTTCTTTTGCGATATTTTGATTGATCCTAATACAGATACTATCTAGCTGGATTAATTTCCTCCTAGATAAATACTACTGATTGCTTTTTTCAGGAAAAGAAGCTGCTAGTGAGAAAAGGGAGGGATCAGGTCTCTCTTTCTTCCCCCCTTCCACTTGCCATGGATGTCAGGGAGGGAAAACTGTCATACTTTATTTTTTATTAATATTATTTGTAGAATATTTCAGCATGTGTCGTAATATGTAAAAGAAAATCCTGCTTAGGGAAGACTAAAATTAAATTTAGGAAGAATGGGGAGAAGAATAGGCAAAGATAACAAAGGATGCATAGGAATTAATGAAAGGATAAAGAGATTTTAGAGCTATTTCTCTTAATTCTGACTTCCTTACATTTTGTTTCTTTTGCTGCCATACAGTGTTCCCCTGCTTAGTGGTAATAAATTAGATAATCATTACTAGCAAGAGGGTTGTGAAGATAATAATTAACAAATGAAGAAGCTAAAAGATTTATTGGTCTGGTCTGATCCAGGATGAATTTTCCTAGATAGAGTGCCATCCTGCTCTCATTTGCTTGTAATTAGCCTTGCCTTTATTACACTGTAAATACTGCTTTAATTACTGTACTACTTGGCTCAAGAGATGAGATTTGATAGCAAAAGCTTAATGGGTTTCAAGAGCTGTGACTCCCCCCAACTCCATGCCTGATCTCGATATAACAGATGCAAATGGGGAAGAAAAACTAACGAAATATGCAAACATATTTTAACTCATCAGAGGAATTCTCCTGCTATGGGGGTCTTGCTATATGGTGATTGTGGTACAGCATCATACTCCTCAAGCAACAGAAAGCCATGGAAATTGGATGTAGTCCCAAGATATTTGAGATGAAGATAGAGATGCCTACTCTTCTTATTCCATGCATAGAGGTCCTCTGCACTAGCAATTGGAGCTTACATTACCAATGGTAAGAATGTTACAATGCACCAAGATAGGTTGTACCACCCCAGGAAAGGTTGTCTGGCATACCTATCTTTGTTCTCAGTCAGAATAACAGCTGCAGAGTCCAGGAAAAATATCCAGGGCAGCATGTGCCATCTAAGACAGATGCTTTACTCTGTGCAGTCACAGGCTGCAACTGGCAATGCTGATAATCTGAAATGTGGCTAAAGTTTCTAACTGAAAGAGCATTTGTTTTAAATTGTTCCTTCTGGATTTAAATTTCAAGAAGCAGATTAATGAAATGTAAATTCGTGCAGTTTGAAAAGCTCTCTTTTAAAACCAGGCCCTGGTACTTTCAGATTATGGTCTGTTGAGAATAAGGAGGATGGCCTTGGCAGAGATATTCAGGATCTATTACCAAAGGGACAGAGGGTGAAGAATATTTTAAGTCCACAAGAGACATATAATATTTGGAAACTGCTCAGACAGACGCCTCCCTAATTCATGGAAGTATCAAAGGGAGAAGGAGCACAGACTTGCAAGATTGTGTCATTGTAGCCAGTCTAAATAAAAAGAGTTTTAGCCTTCCGATGGAGTTGATTTGTTGATCCAATCTACTTAATGGAGTTGACATAGTCTGAAAGATTGGGCTCTGTTCCCTGGCCTAGGGTTAGAGTGTTGTAGAGCTCCTGTGCGACTCATTCATTCATTCATTCATTCATTCATTCATTCATTCATTCATTCATTCATTCATTTTATATAGCCACCAATATCAAACCTGTGACTCTGGGAGGCTAACAACAATAAAAACAATCAACATTAAAAACAATGCAAAAATTAAATATAAGATAAATGCAGCCAAGAGATCTCAAAAAACCATCGGTATCAACACAACCATGAAATGGGGCCCTTCACACACTTGGGGCCCCAGGCCTGGACATAAAGCCAGGTCTTCAAGACCTTTCAAAAAGCCAAAAGGGCCAGGGCCATCCTAATCTCAGGAGGGAGGATGTTCCAGAGGGCAGGTGCCACAGCAGAAAAGGCACGTCTCCTGGTCCCCGCCAGCCGACATTCCTTGGCTGATGGGACTTGGAGCATGCTCAACCTGCTGGACCAGATTGGATGGGTAGAAACAACTGGGAAAAGATGGTCCCTAAGGTAACCTGGTCCCAAGCCATGAAGGTCTTTATAGGTGATGACCAGCACCTTGAATTGCACCTGGAAACACACCAGGAACCAGTGCAGCTCCCGAAACAGTGATGTTACATGTGCCAAGTAGCTGACACTATTTACAACCCTGGCAGCTGCATTCTGTACCAGCTGAAGCTTCTGAATGCTCTTCAAGGGCAGCCCCACGTAGAGCGCATTGCAATAGTCCAATTTTTAATTCTATAGTTGTTGTTTTTCCCCAGCATTTATATTTTTAGCTGTGTTTTAAATTATGTATTTGAAACATTGTAAGGCGCCCACAGTACTTTCGGAGTCAGGCAGCTTTATTTATTGGCAGAAAATCCAATAAATAAATAAATAGTTTGCCATCTCATGGCTCTGCAGACTCACAAAGAGCCAGGATCTTGCTACCTGCTCCCCTTCAAAGCAAAAAGAAAACCAAGAAGCCTTCACCTTACAGAAAACAGATGGTGGAGTGTCACATGCCATCTCTTTCTGGAGATCTTTTTCTTCCTTTTTTTTTTAATTTCTTCAAAAAGAAAACTGTAATCCCACTAACCCAAGGATATCTCTAAAGACCTAAAGACAGGCAGCACCTGGCTCAGCAGTAGCACTTGTAGGTAGATCTGAGCATCTTGATAGACTACAGAGTAGGCATGAGCCAGCAGTGTGCACTACAGTGGCCAAAAGAGTCAATGCACTCCTGAGCTGCATCAATAGAGGTATGATGTCAAGTTTTCAGGTAATGATAGTCCCATTCTCTGCAACTCTGGTCAGACCACACCTGCAATTCTGTGTCCAGTTTTGGTTGCCACAATACAAGGATGCTGAGGAACTGGAAAAAGTACAGAGAAGAGCTACAAAGATGGTGAGGGGATTGGAGGCTACATCTTATGAAGAACAGTTAAACGAACCAGGTATCCTTAGTCTAAAGAGAAGAAGACTAAGGGAAGACATGATAGCAGCCTTCCAATACTTAAAGGCCTGTCACAGGGAAGAGAGTGTTGATTTATTCTCTGTAGTGCCTGAGGGGAGGTGAACCAAGAAGTGGAAGCCTGACAGAAAGAGATCCAAACTTGAAATGAGGAGGAATTTCTTGACCATGAGAGCTATTAAGCAAGGAAACAGCCTTCCTCCTGGAATCATGGGTGCAACATCACTGGAGGTTTTCAAGCAACAGTTGGGCATCCATTTATCTGGGATGGTCTGAGGATTCCTACCCTGGGAATGTAGTTGGATTAGAAGAGGTAACCAAATAGAACATGGGGAAGATACAGAACAGCACAGTCACATTGTTGACATTAAACATAACATTAAAATTAAATCATTTAAATGGGTTGTAAGCTGGTTATCTTAACATTACAGCATATCTATATGTAATCAATTCTTGCCCTCCCATGCTTTAAATATACATTCATAAACCTGTCATTCTGACAGATGGAGGCCTTCTCAGGACTAGGACTCTGAGTTTACCTCCCATCTTCTACCAACACTACTCAAATCCCTCTCTCCTGAATTCCTTTCTCCCTCCAGAATATAAACTGAGAGGAGTTGCCCTATATTGCCATGTCTGATTGGCAGTTCAAATACCCAATAATCACAAGGAAAGGCTAATGGACAACAACAACAACAACATCAGTGTAGAAAGTTTTTTCTTTTGACTAAGCCTCAACACTACTACTCAGCTTTTCCTCCTTATTAAAATTTAGGAGCAGAGATGCTCAGCAAAATTGAAATGTGATGGCCTAAGCAATATCCTATGCTGAAAAAAACTTTGAAAGCTTTGTTTCAGGGACAAATTGAGTCCCCAATTATTTGCAACCATTAATTGTAACTATTATTATGCCAGGGATTAATTGGAGGGAGGGAACTCTCAGTCAAATTCTTATTCTGGTTCTTAGATTTTAAACCAAGAAAACATATATTTGATTTGAACTTCAAAGTGGATTCATGTTTATGTTAATGCTCCAAGTTTTAAGCCAAAGAAAGCAAAATATTCATATATTTTTAAAGTACAAATAATAACTGTTTAAATTTCATGTTAAATAACAAATACTAATGAGAACATAAGAATGTTGATATCTTTTTCTTGATATATAGAAAAATATGGATAAACTGTTTCAGTTACTTAACATGTACTATTTCATTCTTCTGCTATTGTAACTTGCGGAAGAAAACTCTGAATTAAAATTACACATTTACCAAAGTTTCTAAATAACAATTATTTGTTTATTTGTTTATTTATGTATATGTTTTAATATTTCTGTCCAACAGAACTTTCAAGTTAGCTAGGATTATTGACTTATCTCTAAGTGCATATTGAATAGCTCACAAACTTCAGTTATTCTTGACAAATGCCCTGGGACTGGAAAGCAGGAGGTTATCCCACACTGGAGTCATCTTTTAGCCACAAGAACAAATGCTGCTGGGAAGTCATACCCATGGTTTCTCAGGAATAGCATCATAGCAAAAGGGAGGCCAACTTGGTCCTTATATTAGCCAAAGAAAATCTATAGCAGGGAGATGTCAGACAAATCATCCAGCTTTCATGGACCCTTGTCTTGAATCTACAGAACTGGGTACTCTCATTCATTGACCATAGCTACCCATCAGTCAGTAAAAGGAACAACAGCTGGAAATTACTATTCAAGCAGAATCTCCAAAAAGTGAAGATCAGCCTGATTTGATTTGTATATAGATGACACTACACCTTTCTAGTGTTGAAGAAATTCCCTTTTCCTCCAATCCCCATCCCATATGTATCTTGTCTTTCTGGACGGCATCTCTCTCTCTCTCTTTTTACTGCTTTGACAAACAGTAATTGTTTGAAAAGTTGGAGAGAAATAAATAAATGTCTCTTTTTGGAATGGTGAATCTTGCCCCAACTAATGGTAACCATAGCATAGAATGCTGGGGTTTCAATGACTGTTTTCACTGTTGCTAAAACAAAAATAAATAAATGCAATAATTGCAATCATTCATCAGTTGAAGAAAAATGCAGAAGCAGCTTATTATGTGTGATTGGTGCAAATTAATGTATGTGATCTTGAGATGAAGTAATGTTCTCCCCCATGACGATTAATGTAGAATATTATACAGATATGCCTTTTGGTGAGATTCACATGTCAACTGATCAGCTTTTCTCTTATTAATGAGTATAAAGAACTACAAGTGATTCTTATTTCTACTGTGCCAGATAAATATTACATGAATTGGCCCCCAGGGTTTGATTGAGTTCTTCTTTACTGTTGTTAAATAGCTCATGTATTGTGCTGCCTCCACGGAATTTTCATTTTTACAACACAATAAATAATGAGCACTTTTATAAAACTAGTTTAAGCATTTCCTAAGAACTTTGGCATAAGCAGATTACATAAAATGCTATCTCTGTAATGGCCATGAAAGCAGATCTTGGCCGCCACACTAGAGGATGGGGCAGACAGCTTTCAGCTTCTGGGAGCATCTTGGGCCGCACATTCCCTAAATTACCCCCATTATCTCATCCCTTTTCTATCAGCTGTATCAAGTTTTCCAGCAACAGAAGGCTGGAGATGGATAAAAAATGGGCCCATGCAGCTAGAAGTGCTTTGATACCATTGTAATGTGGGCATAAAATCAAGGAACATATGTAGAAGCATCTGCCTGCAGTCAGGAAGACATATAAAAATATAGAGCTGTGGAGAAAGTTTGATAGATTTTATGATAGAGAAGCTATCTTTTTATTGCGCACTATGTGAACTCACAAAAAGTGTCTTTTTTTTAATTTTTAGTTTTTTTGTTGCTTTAGCTTTCATTGCTCATTTGCAACTACAAATTCTCACACAGAAAACCAGAGAACTAATAATGGGTCTTTTTGCTGAGACTGGCAACATGAATCCTGGTGAACAATTAATGTATCACATACCAGAAGAACTTGTAGGTCTCTGCCAAGAAAATGCAAATGATGCAGCATTTGTTCTTTTTTGCGCACTATATTCACAGGCTGTGTTCACACAACCAGATCAGATTAAGATCTACCAGGTGCAAGTTAAGACGTAACACAATTTGCAAAGATTGACAAGCTTTTTATGGTTTGATGTGCTGGAAGAACCCAGCTTCTTTAACTATGATTCAGCGCACTATGCAACCCTCCAAAATGGGTTAAGTAGCTAGATTATGCATGTGGTTTGCAACCCAGGAGAAAGAACTGGTTTTGGTCTTATGAAAGCCTTAAAGGATCATTATGCCCGAAGTTAACGAAGGAACATAGTATTCTTGGGCTGCACTGGTATTTGTTTGTTTATTTTTAATAGCAGGGAGAGGGGAGGGGAATGGTCAGGGCAAACCACCATTTGGGGTAATATTCTCACTTCCAGAATGATTTTGTTGGTGCTTGAAATATTCAAGACAATATGGCTTCATCTGTAATGAATCAAATATTATGGTGCTGACATCAATTTCCTTCCACACAGTTAAGTACTGCAGCCAACTCGTTGCTGGAACACTAGTAAAAGTAGGTCTCCAACTTCATGATTTTTTTTTAAAAAGATGCCATGGGCATTCAGCAAGGATAAAGAATTCTAGATGCCCAGTTGCTACTGACAACTTAAGAACTGGTAGTGGCAGCTGGCAGCAGGTTGACTAATTGGAACATGAAGTAGATTTCTTGGTTTCCTGAGTTTGTTGCTATTGGGATAAGCTGGTGATTCTCGTTGCATCTTTAATTAAGTCAGGACTTCCCAGAATGATAATACAAAAGACAGAGGGGAAAAAAGGCCATGGAAAAAAAACTAATGACACTGACAACTAGAATTTATATTTTCAGAGACAGAGAAATTATATTCATTCTTTCTAGCAAGATTTGTCAGAATTCTAGTGCAGTACACTTTTTTCCAGTTTTTAACCATTTTGCTTAATGAGTATAAAAGCACGCAGCTGCTATAAAACATCTAATAAGCATATTGCCTTGTGGATTTTTAATATTTTTATGCCATCAGTATATCTTTGCTAACTATCTTATTGCTTCAACTGCATCGCTTTTAGTTTCTTAAATCTATATTGTGCTATAATTTCTTTAAAACTCCTAAAATAAAACTAATTCTGCCTTTTTAAAAATATACGTTCTCTCTATTTTTAATTGAAAATATCTAGCTGTAATTATCAAATATTACATCTTACAGAAATACTTATATTGTAGTTAATGGATTTGAAATCTATATTTCACATAATTCATTTTATATGTAACCTCATTAAACAATATTGCAATTTGTCACTTGGGGAAAAGTTATTTGAACATATGTCAGTTTTCATAGTTAATCTTTCAAAAGGCCAATATTGCATGTGGCTCATTCATCATGTTTCTTTTGTAAGTATAAGAAGCAGTATTCAAATGATCTGAAATTGAGTCAAATAAGTTTCTTCTATTTTGAAATGTGGAGATCTTCTGATGCCAGCTCATTTCAAGTGGATAATGGCTTGTCTTCTCAGTTGCTTTATCCTTTTGGATTGAAATGGGGCATCGGTTTAATTTTATCCATATTTTCTTTCCTTTTCTTCATGAGATTACTGAGATATACATATTTATTCTTCTGCTGAAAAAGTGTAAGTTACACTAAAAATAATATGCAGTAAGATAAAACAGAGGGCCTTGAACCATTTTCTTGGGATATTAGAGAGCTACATTTGAATGCCAGTGGCTTTACCTGATGTCCATATGGATTCCAGAAGAGATGCTGGAAGCACTGGTTGGATCTGTATTCTGAAGCAAAATCAGCTGATCCACACCTCCTGGACTAGCATGCAGATCAGTACATAATTCTTCTTTAGTATCCACAGTGCAGCAAATTTTATGAGGGGACCCAAAGGTTTAAAACAGAACAAGTAACTCTTTTCTAACAGATAATACCATCTCAACAACTTGAAAATCCAGCTAGTGGTATATGCATAGGATATTGAGCCACAAATGCCCTAAGGCATTAGTGTATAAGAGGACACATCATTCTTTTTAGAGATATTATTCAGAAAAAAATGGATCCATAGAGGTAACCTATGCATCTCAGTTTTCCGTTGCACTTAGGATATTTCACCATATTCCATTGCTCCCTGTTTTAAATGTACCTATCAACAGCTATGTCATCAACTCACTGACAACCAGCCAGTGGGGCTTAGACCAAAAGAAGCTGATATAAATAAAAATTGTCTTCATATAACCTTGAAATTAGTATTACTACTAATTTCCTGAGAATTTTTCCCATTTGACTACTCCATTTGTTTCCATTGTTAAGTTTTTCTTTCATTATTCATTTATTTGATTTCCATTAATTTTCATAAATCATTCAACAATACACTCGTGTTTGTTATTTCCATTTATTGGGAGAATTGCATATCTGTGCTTGAAAAAGCAAAAAATCCAGTGTGATTCCTTGTAAATAGAACTAGTTGAGTAGGACCTCCTCACCTGCATCTCAAGCATTTGCTTCCCTCATGATTATCCTACTTGCTCAAGCCCTCAAAGATATGTTGAGTAAGATGGAATTTAGTGAAGATGGCAGAATTCTATTGAGTTCCTTATTGCTTGCCAAAGAAACATTAAAATTCTAAATTACACCTTCCCTATAAGGCCCTAGGAGCACGGTATCTCCTTTCTGCTGAATGGAAACTAGGATTCAGCATCTTCTCAACAACATAGAATATTGTACCTGCTTAAAAAAAAAAGAAGATTCCTTGGAACTCATTTTCTTAAGCAAAAATGGGACACTCTCAGGGTTACTTTTCCTTTGGAATGCTGTGCTTTGGCATCCTATTATATTCTTTGCCATTGTTGATTCTAGCTACCTCTAGCTGCCTATAGGAACATTTCTTAACTTTGGGGAAAGGGAGTGTAGGAGGCAGATAAGGAATTTCTCAAGCTGATTTCCATTCCACCAATGTCCTTAGAACAGTCTGGCAGCTATTTTATAACAAAACAAATAACATATGTCTAGTAACATACTAGAACCAAAGTCATCAACTCCTTCTAAGAGATCCTAAAGTGAAGCAGACTGAATTACATCAGTAAATCTGCCTATTTTTCCTATTGTTCCTTCCATGAAGTTTAAGAATTAACAAAAAAATAAGTTGGTAAGGGAGACAAAATTGTCACTGATTGACAGGAATGGGAGCAGAAGGCTCCTGGGAGGCAAACTGCTTTTTCCCCTACCCCTAATCCACCACCACCACCACAAAACAGCCCAAAACTACACCACCAAACTTGGTTATTTTAAATGGATGGAATATCAACATTACTCTAAAATTCATTTGAGTTCACTATCAGACATTGCCCTCAAATTCTTTTACAGCAGTCACTGGCTTGTAATAAAACAAGAACAGAATTAAAAACTTCTCATAACTGTTATTTCTGAGACTGAAGTTTAATGATGTCTTATAGACTATACTGTCAGAAGACCTGTTGTTAAGAGCATCCCCTCAGCTGTCTGTCTATCAAAGTATCCAATAAGAAAGAGCCTATATTCCTAAGTAATCAGTTACTTTGTTGACCAGTTACCAATGTTCTGAAGAAAAATGCTATCAATATTCAGCCCCTGTAAAAGTGCACTAGGATAGCTGAACATTTGATTTTGTTGTTAAAAAAAAAAATGAACTTGTAAAAACAGTAGGAGGGAGGAAGAAAGTAGCACCACTACTGTTTTTGCTAATACTGAGCAACTTCATCTTTAGGAAATTTGTTGGAGAATTTATCTTGCTCCTGGAGATAAATTTTCATTCAGTTCTAGGCAAGGTCTGATATAATGAGGTGGTTAATGAAGGCTCCTATTTTACACTTAACAATTATATCAGTCATACAAACCATCAGTGTAAGGCTATCACACAAGGGTCTCTGTTTCATATATTCGAAGATATTGCATTCATTTACAATATGTAGGTCAATGTATAAATATATAAATGAAATTATGATTAATGTGTTACTGTGTTAATCTCAATTGGAATCAAAAGAACATTGGCATCCAGGGTTGATTTTCCCTTTTTTGTGAAAAATTATTTTAACAAAATAATAAAATAAGCAACATATCTGGTTTGTTGTAATAGTGAACAAAGTTTGATCAATATTACATTGAAGGGTGGGTTTCCAGTGAAATATCTGAGCTGTAATAGGAAGCCTAACAACAGCATATAAAACATGTCATTGAATTATATCATACTGTAAATTCAAAGCAACTCCATCTTTGAATTGCTGTAGCATTACTGAGATCAGAGTTTGGCTTCCATATTTTGAATGGGAATACATTCTTGGCATATTGAAAAAAAAATAGTTTCTATTTTTTTCCCACTAAAATCTGCCTAGTGACTCTTACTGCTATTAATTATTCTGAAATAATAATGAAAATGGATTATATTATGTTCTAGAATAGACCCACTAAGCTCGTCCCCAACACATAACTTTCCTTCCTTTAAAAAAGATGCATGAAAAATTGTGCATGTGCGCAGATAAAAATTTGTGCTTGTGCAGAACAGGGAATGGTCCTGCAAAGGGTGGGCAAACAGCTGCATTGATTGGTCCTTTGGTGACAATGACATCTAAGCTCACTTGAAACCACACACTGGTCTGAATAAAACATAATGGGACACTCCATGAAATATTAACCATCTGACAGATTCCCAAAGCATATTTATCTTATGACATTGCAGGCAGAACTAAGTAGTACTTGGGAATGTTCATGCAGAAAAGGCCAGGTGTGCACCTGATCCAGAGTAGGATTTCCATATGCAGAAAAATGGCTTCCTCTGGCATTTCATTTACATTTTAGGAATTAAGGACATACATTATTTTCAGATCTCAATATACAACAAAATGTAAATATCAGCGGTTCATACTGTCCACTTTTGTTACCCTTTAAATACTTCTAATTTGTGCTGGAATTTTTCCAGTATCTTTAGCATCCCAACCCATTTCATTGCTTGCTATCAAGCTGAATGAAAGCATAAAGGACCAACACAGCTCCTTAAAAATGGCAAAATTGAAAATAAATAGCATCAATATTTAAACTGTTTAGAAAGCTTTAATCAATTTTTAATTTGCTTAGGATATATTTTTACCTTCAATTTAACTTCGTTCTGAAGAGCAACCTGGGACAATATTACAAAGCTGCCAACAGATAGCATGCATATTGTTTTAAATTCAGCCAAAAATAGCTGTGTTGCAAAAAACTCTAGAGATGTCTAAATTCATGTTAACTTCATTTTTTTCCCCATAAGACAAAGTGCTACAGAATGACAGAATATCCAGTGAGTGTATGCTTACATGGAATGGACCTTCTTTGGATTGTTTGTTAGTTAGTTCATTTTTGGAACAAATGAGAATCTGTTTTACATTTTCCCAGATTTAAATAGAGAAACTTTCAAACCTTTACCATTGATCCATATAGGTATATAAAATAACCAGAACTGCAGATTCATAGCTCTGTAGCAATCAGGACTATGAGTAAACTAATCAGCCATCAAGCAGGTGTAGGAGCAGGAAGGTTTAAATTCAGGTCCCATCTTATTCCTTCTATTGATGAAATCATAATTTCTTTAAACAGTGCAATGTATTTGAAGCCTCTGAAAATGGACTAAGCAATCTATCAAATGCCTGACATTTGTTTGTGCCTATTATCAAGTCAGAGATTTACTTATTTCTGCATACAGGCAAGCTCTCCCCTAATTGACAGGCCCAGACATTGCAATCTCAATCATCTGGAGGTCACCACATTGGGAAAAAATAGTTTTCTATCTGCATTGGAAAGATATTTTGATGTGTCTATGCATATGCATTGCTAGGAAACAAGAAAAACTACATAAAAGATAAATTAATCCTGTTTCTATATTGGATTAAGCCAAATATCCTCCGTATGAATGCGCAGCTCTTCAGCACCTCTGAGGAATTCTCTTTAATCGTTCTGAGTGACTGTTCTTTTGCAGAAGAGAAGGGTAATGTTCTCCAAAAGGTATTCTGTAAAGAAATAAACAAGAGCTTCCATATTGGATGAAAACAGTGAGATAATCATTCATCAAAATCAGGATCTAGCTTACTATGAATTAGTGACATTTGATATTTATGGCAAACATTTTAAAAAGAGTAACTTAAACCTGACTATTGTGTTAATGTTGCCTCTCTAATGTAGTCAGATTGTATGCATTTATTTTCATATATGCCAAAGCAGAGGAAGATTTCCATACTAGTAGTTTTATAGTATTTTCTATTTGCAACAGAATATGAATTAAAGAATTACTGCAGAGATGAGAAAGACAATATACGGTTTTTTCATTATGAACGGAGATATGCAGAGAGTAACTGTGAGCACAGTTCTACATATCTGTATTGAAGAATGTCCTACTGAATCCCGTAGGACTAATTTCTGAATCACTGTGTGTACCATTATTGTGTAATATATGCAAATGTGGACTAATAATTGATTTTTTTAAATTTCTTGTGAGAGATCAACAAACTGGAGAAAGTTAAGATAATAACCTGATAAAAATGAACAATTAATAGGATGTTCTCCTTCTGATGACAGGGTTGTAGTAAAATGCAAATACTCTGATTTTAGATAAAAGCAGAATACTCTACAATGTTATACTTTCATCCAGATATCCAAGAAGCCAGTACAGGGCCAGTTTTGTATTTAATTATGCTTTGTGCAATAATATTTGTAATATGAAATTTTGGATAACACAAACTGCAGATTATGAGTTTCCAACATTTTAAGGTAAAGAGGCACTGGGTCAATTCTGTTGACAATTCAACTGTACGTTGACAGGTGTAATCATTTACATTATTTATCAGATTCCCCAGAGAAGGGAAAAAAAGGTCATGTGACCTATTTATTTATTTATAACCAATCACCAAGGAAACTCTAGGCAGCTGGGGGACCATGCACTACGCAGTTGATTCTAGGAACTGATTCTACATGAGGGATCTGTTGACAATTCATTTACATAATCCATGGCAAATTAGTTAGGCATAGGCATTCCTATAAGTGGAGGATATATCAAATTATGAAATCTTCTGGACGAGGGATTATTTCTTCTTCTTCTTCTTCTTCTTCTTCTTCTTCTTCTTCTTCTTCTTCTTCTTCTTCTTCTTCTTCTTCTTCTTCTTCTTCTTCTTCTTATGGCTGACGTAGAGTGGGTTTGCTCATTCACAAAATGGTTTTAATTTAAACTAAACTAAACAAAAGTCATGGAATTAGGGAGTCAGTCATGTACCCAGGAACTTAGCACTAGGTCATGATACAGATTGTGTCAGCTTTGCAAGGTAGTCCAGGCAAAAAGTACACCCAGGAGCACTAGTTCTATTTTTATTGTAAGGTTGCATTAACAGAATCTTGCAAGTCTGAAAGTACATTTCTCCCCATCACCTTTACAGTCCAAAAAACTAGGGAGGGTCCCTTCTGAGACATTTGTCATGCCTCCATTCCTTCTGCCTCTTATCTGACTGTTGTCTAATCTGCGGCCCTTCCTCCTGTCTCTCAAGTTCATTCCCACATACCATTATATCTTCCTACATGCCAGGATCTAAAACTCTCAGTGAGATTGGGTATGTGTATATTCTTATGGTTGTGTCATAACGTGATCTTTGAACCTAACATAAACAGTACCTGAATATTTCTGGAGTTGGGATTTAGAAAGCTCTTCCAACGTACTATAACAGAGAATAAGAATGTATGTCATCAACTGTTCTAAGCAACTAGAAGTATAAAAGTTCTGGTCTGGCTAGACGTGATAGAAATATTTAAAGCTTTAAAGCCATGAATGGCATGAGGGCAAACTATTTGAAAGACCACCTCTCTCTACCCATTCCACCAGGTTGGATAGGGTGGGTATGCTCCAGGTCCCTTAAATGTTGCTATCTGATGGGACCCAGGAAGTGTACTTTCCCAATAGCAGCCCCTGCCTGTGGAACACCCTTCCCCCTGAAATCCAGCAGGCTCCTGGCCTTCTGGAAGGTCTTGAAGAGCTGGCACTTCCCACAAGAGTTGGGGTAGGGTGAGGCTGGAACTCAGCAACATTGAATGTTAATGTATGTTTGGTTTTGGGGTGCCAAGAGTTTTTGTTATGGTTTTGGGATGTTTTTGCTGCTGTTTTGTGAGCCACCCAGGATTATGGCACATAAGATGGGCAACCATATAAGTCTTTTAAATGCATAAAGTAAAATAAATGTTATTTATTTATTAATTAAATAATGATTAATAATTAAATAATTAATAGGATAATATAATATAATATAATATAATATAATATAATATAATATAATATAATATAATATAATATAATATAATATAATAAACCTTTCCTGCCCTTTTTATGATATATAAGGACAACTATATTTTATCCAACAGGATGTTCATTGTTCCCAATCTTAGTTACTAATCACAGGGACCCTGAGCTGGAGGGCATTTCATCTAGATCTACACATTGAGATATACTGAATAAATACCATATTCCCATAATATAATTCTAAATGCTTCATTTATTTACAGGAGGACTTGTATTTTCTCTGCAGACGGTGAATCCTCTTACAGTCAGCATATGGAAACTGACTTTCCTCAGGAGCAGCTCCATTCCCAGGTCCCCTCTCCACAACTACATAATGTTATTAGTAATGTTGCTTGTTGCAAACATCAGCAAGCTCGTGGGGAAATATTACAAAGCTCCTGAAGACAGAATGGATCCCTCTATGCCTTTCACTAAGTGTTTGAAGGCGCTCCCTGCTGATGACATCTCCAAATATTGATCTCTGAGAGTTAGCTTCCTGCATTCAGTTCCTCTACTAAGGTTCAGCCAAGCAGCTAACATCTGACAGTGTGATGTCAAAACAGCACCAAGCAGGTCCTCTAGTTCTGCTTTCTGATTTTTTCACTAATCTATGAAACCATTAGAATTATGTTTTGGTCGTCTTCCAGAAAGAAAAAGAATGTTGGCTTGTGAATAATAGATTTTATGCATGCATTAAAAGGCAGGTGGAAAGGAAGAGAAGGGGACAACCAGCAGCAAAGCGGATGGACTCAGTTTCAGCTGCAATGAGTACACTGTTGGAAGATCTTAAGGTCCAGATTGGTGGTCAAATCCTCCTGGAGCAAATCTATTGATGTGGTTACTAAGAATAGATACTGACTTGATAGCACATAATCAATCAATTACCTATATAAAAGAAAATCAATTCCACTGTAAAACTACTACATTGAGGATATGAGAGGGAATAAGAGTTTCCAAACAATAAGTTCATTCTTCAGTTATTTTAAAAAGTATGGACATTGCTCACATAGAGATCAATCTCAATAAATTCAGTAAAGCTTATGTTAGAATAAACATTTGTAGAGTTACACTATAAAAAAGACAAGGAAAGCTAGTCTCACCAAGCAAGAAGTCTGAAGGAGATATTCTGTTTCTGGCAAAGCAATGGAGATCAGTCTTTAACTATATAAAATATGTAATGGTCTATGGGAGCAAGAAACCACAATAAGGTTCCTAGAATGAAAGCTACTCCAAATTTCTCTAGAGGCCAAGAAAGACGCTGGTTTGACCTGCCTCTTTCTTGACACCATGTAACTCAAACAGGCCAAACTTTTCTAGCAACAGATGTAACAGTCAGTCTTCTGTCTGTGCCAATTTTGCACATGCTTATACAGAAGTCCATTCTTTCCCAGTCCCTATGACCCTGCAAATTTAAAATTTAATAAATGTACACATAAAGCAGATTTAAATTCATATTTTGAACTATGTTTCTCACAAAATAGCCATTACTGCAAGTATTATATTACAAAGTACACACACTCATACTTTACTTCTTCCCATCTGGCCAATCCGCCTGTGGATTGGTAAAAATAAAATCCTGTTTTTCTTCCTGTCACTTGGGCTAGACATGGAAACTGGTAGAATTCTTGTCAAGCTCACCTGGTTAAAGAAGTCCAGTGCTTCAGTGCTTTTTGACCTAATATGACTTGCCCTTACCATTGGTACACTGGTTACATGTGTGGACATGAACCACTGTACTAATACATCAGAGCATTACTTATTAGAGAAATAGTAGGTACCCTCGTATTACCTGAGACCTGCCTCACAAAGTACAGCAAGGCTCCAGTTTTATGTGGGCATCTTCACATATAGTTATCCCAAAACTGGCCACAAAGAGCAACAGCCAAAAAACAGGGAGAGGATCATACCAGAAGCTCTGTACAGTGACCAAGAGATATATGGGTATTGCTAGACCAATGAAAGAGCAACAGAGAAACAGCACAGTCATATGCTGGTGCAAATCAGAAAATACCACTTTTGAAGCAAAACAGGAAAGTGAAATCTCCATTCAAACCCTCTCAATGCAATCACAAAAGTGTTGTCCATTTGCAGGTAGTGAGTCATGCAGAATACCTCTGTGTCTGATATCTGAAAGTTCAACTTCGGCTTATGTGGTGAAACTTTATCTTGCTGTCCTTCTTTCTGAACTTCCTGCAGCCTTCCCATAAACTCAGTCTGGAAGATCTCCTGATTGTCCAGAGCAGACTTAGAGGGGACATAGCTGTGGGGAGGAACATAATACTATTCATTCACAAGTATCCACTGCACTAGAGAGTGAATATTACTGGTTACAACAGAATTCCATTGGTTGATTGAGTGATATAATATGATATTATGAGAACACCAATCCAGAGAATTTAGAAGCAGCTAATTTCAAGAAACAACTGTCTGAGATATGGGCAAATGATGAAATATGTGTCATGACATCACAGGTTCTACCATTATGTATCTGCATGTGATGTCACAATTGAAGTTCAAGAGGAGTAGGGTTTCATAATGACCTTTGACTGCAGACAGTCCTGGAGCTTACTAGTCAGATGTGTTAAGAAGTTTAAATAACAACACAAGAATTCCTGTGGGAACTGTACTTTCAGATCAGAAACCTATATACAAGCAAATCAGGGAAGGGTTTGGTTCTTTTTCTTTCACTCTTTCTACGTAAAGAGAGGAGGCTTATCTCTTTTGTGAAAGAGGGGCAAGCTGTATCTATTGATTGTCTTGGAAGCAGCTACTCAACTTTTTATCAGTCTGAGAACCCAGCTCTCACACGCCTTCCCTTTTGTCAGCTTTCATAATAGTAACATATTAATGAGCTTCAGTAAAGTTTTGTCTTCACGGCATGCTGCCAGTGACTTTGTGTGAGCTTCCAGTCGTCACCTTTATTTATTCCTCTCCCTTTTCTTTCATGCAAATAGCTTTGATATAAACAACAAAAGGGAAACTGCAGAATATTGCTGCCAAGGTAAGTCATTTATCCAGGACCTGAGAGACTCATCTACCTGTCACTACAGGCACATTGTAAGGAAAGCCATCGGAAGAGAAGAACACCTAGAGATTTAATTATCCTTGTGTAATACTCTCTGGTCTATTTAATTGATGTGCTGCTATAGATGCATGGAGTAGAAGAAAAGAAGAATCTATAGGTTTAAAAGTAACCCTCTCAGGAAAGGATGAAGTTGTGTGTGCATGCACCCAAGCACAAGTGTGTAATAAGACAGCTACCAACTTTAAAACAACATATTATTTAGACCTGACTGGAGAGAAGGTAGGGGACACACACACACCTACATATATATATATGTATATAATCTATAGATATAGATATAGATACACCCATACATACACACATACACATACACACACATATACACACACAATCATACAGTGTGTGTGTGTGTGCATGTGTGTGTGTGTATCTTTACAAATCACTAATGTTTTATGTCTTCTAATTGTTTAACAATAGCGATAACCTTTCTTCCTGTACTCTGCAAAATAAATAGGCTTCAGAAACCAGCATGTTCAGAGAGGAATTGCTTTTCATGTAAAAGGACAGTGAATTCAGTTCTTCCACAAAACAAATTCCTCAGCTGAAGTTCCCTGGACTTTAAGTCTAAGTATACATCTATATCTTTTTCTGATCCATTATTTTGCACTTTGTTTTAGCTGGTGGTTCCCAGGTTCCATGGAGGAATATATAACATTGATCTCAGAAGTTTGCAGCCCACCAGACTTAATTTAAACTATCTGGCATTTCTTCTATTAATACTTTCTCAATCATCAGTTTTCAATCAAATTAACTATAGCACTGAGGCCCTGATAATTTATTATAAAAGCCCTTTCCATAATACTGAAAATTAGAAGAAAAGTGAGATTAAAAATTACAGTAAATAGATAAATATTGCATTGTACAGTATAGTTAAGACAAGAGCTGGACTTACCTCATTTTGTATTTTCATGACTGTTGAAAAGGTTCCCTCTTTTTAGCAATTTTCAGTACTTGTTAACACATTAATATTAATATATGTTCTCTTCATCATTTCTTTTGTATTTCTTTGGCCTCATCTGCCAATGTAGCTGTCATTATATTAATTTTCCAAGGGCCTTTTCCTAACTGCAGTACAACATGTCCTGCAAACATCTTTTTTCCGCTGCATCTCCATGAAATTGCTTCCATCACATTTTCAGCCCATGAGTGAGACAGCCTTAAGAGTTTTTAGCTGTACTGGTGTTAAAGCAGTGATTTCCCCTTAAACTGACAACATCCAAGGGTACCTGCAAAATATGTAAATAGATTACTACCCACTATGACACAGGCAAAGTCAGGTGACCAATAGAGGATGGGATCAGAACAGTGCTTATTTGCCATTTCTGACTAATGTGGGCATGTCTCCTCCTCTTTGGTCTCAGGTCAGCCTCCTCTGCTATCATTCTGCTGTTCCCTATCACAGTGGTCTATCAGAATCCCTCCAAAGTCCTAGACTGCTCAGCTGGTAGTACTGTGAGTAAGCTTTAACTCTATGGCCCTGAATGGCTTAACACAAATTTGAATAGCAAACAATGGAACAACAGGACCATCTCCCCTCCCTCCAGTTCTTCACAAATAGAGTAAGGAGGAATCTGGAAGTTGGCTTTGGCTGCCTATATAAAGAAAGGAAAGGAAGAGGACAGAAATCCTAGGTAGAAATTCTGCATGTGACTCATCTTCCTCAGCATAGCTCAACTCTGATTTTTCCCTAACCCTTATTCAACTCTGATTTCAACAAAATGCAATGTAGGAAGAAGGGCACGGGAAGGTGCCTGAAGATGATGGACACTCCTGCAGTCAAACCTGACCTGGTCCTGCAGGGGTGCCATGATCGGTGGATATTTTTCCTGCCAGCTGATGAGGTGCAAAAGAAGGAGGACAGCAGGGCCAGTGGAATCACTTTGATTGTCATGTTCTGCATGTGTAAAATCCAGACAGCACCATTTGGTAGAGGCAATAGAGACTGGAAAGGGATTGAGAATGGGGGAAGCAAATTTCATGCTGGTTTAGTTTTCTGCTGACTCAAGGATGAGTGGAGAACATTCCAGCCCAGCAGGAGGGAAAGCCCCTAAGTATCCCAACTATTCATATGGCAGAGCTTAATTTCTCAGGGCAGCCCGTGTTGCTCTACCACCTCAGGCTTGGTCAAAGGCACGCCCCCCCTCCCCTCAAACCAAGAGAGGAGGCTCCAAAGTATCAAAAATAACGGTAAGTTCTGCCTTTTCCTGCTGTTGCTTTTTAAACTAAATAGATTTTTAAACATGAGAGCTAGCAGGAATAACCAAAGGTTGTACAGCCTGATAATGAAGTTTCTGATCACACCACTGGGACCAGCAAGACAGAACAAGTCTGCACAGTCCCTGCCTTCCCACTGAGCTGCACTCACAAAGTGTGTAATTAATTGTTACTGTTCATTTATTTATACAAATCAATGCATTTACAACTGAGTGCCACCTGGTGACAATCTAAGACTCAACAGAAGGCAGAAGAGGCAAAGTACAAAGAGTAATACAAAGAGTTTTTCCTTCCTGCTCTTTCAACTCTCTCACAAAGAAATATTTGCTGCCATCTTAGATGAGTCTGCCAATTCATAAACGTGGATGCGCCAAAGAAGGCACACCAAAAAAGTGAAATCAATAACTTGGAATTTAACTTGCCATCTTTAAATAGAAACACTTATTTAATCTCTGTTAGCTAGAACTACAAGACAAGCAAAATATATTTGCTATTGTGATAAAACTTGTCTTGCTTTAACTGATATTCACTCTTCACCAGAAGTACATTATATTTATTTTAATGCCACCCCAAAACCAACTTGATAGACCCAATCTCTTTCTGTCACTTTTGTTCATGGCACTCCATGAACATGGGGGGTGGAGTAATTTAAGAATGTGTGTAGGGAAGTGTTAGGAGTGTTTGTAAGGTAAACCTGGAGAGAGGAAGAAGTGATCCTAATAGATTTGAACTTTCATAGATCTGGATAGGAATGGAAGATAGAAGAGATATGAAAAAAAGTAGAAGCAGTAGATGTTTGGGAGAAGCTGAGGGACTATCCAAAGCAACAGAAAAGAGAGAAGATAGTAAAAGTGGCAAGGAAGGAACAGAAGTTAAGATTCCTGTTTCCTTCATTGCTATGGCTACAGGAGATGAACTACCATCTTTACAGATTGGGTAGCTGGGAAGGAGGAGAAGGCTAATGGACAAGTGGAGTGATAGTGGGAAGGAAGAGTTCCAGGTTAAGCTGGTGGGTCTGGAGAATGTAGACCAGAAGACAGACTGGAATTGGCAACGCAGACAGTTATAAGTTAGAAAGAATTCCATTGGACTGTAGTTGAAGCTGGGACCTCATGAGTCTGTTGGTTGCTGTTGTGGCCACAGCTTAGCTAGCACTGTAGGACCGCTTGGGAAACATTGTAATAAGGAGGCAAGGGACAGAGCAGGAGCCACCCATTGGAGTTAAAGTACAGTGCTGGGCTCCCTCTCAACCAAGAGCCCTAGAAAGTATGAAGTTTCTGAGATCAGAGGTTGGGTAGTATGTGCAGGTTGAGGAGGGTGTGTGAATATAACGAGGGCAGCAGGAGTAGTGCTCCAAACTGGTATCCATTGGAGGATGAGATGTATTGAATCTGAGGCAGATTTATCTACCTAAATATTTTTGGAGAGCTAAAATAATTTTATAAAGCAATGGTAATAGTCTGAAATTTTCAGGTAATGTGTTTTTATGGGATCAATTTTTAGAAATTTTTCTATATCTATGCAGCAAAAGCAGACTAATCTACATATAGTCAGTGCCTTTTAGACGTGTTGGAGTTCAACTTCCTTAATGCCTAATCACCATTGGCTGAAGACCAATGCAACTGAAGGACTACGTTGGGGAAAGCTAATATAAGCTGTGCCCCCAACTATCTTTAAACAATATATTTGCGAATAAACTCAGATATTCATCATTTACCTATTTCAGTTTTCATTTCCAAAATATACCAGAATGGAGTAAGACAGCAACTTTAGAATTTCTCACGATTAATCTCTACTTGGGCCACATGTCTGACATTATGACCATAATAACTATTTAGTAAGACTATAATCCTTTACAAACTTATAAATCTCACTGAATATAGGAAGACTTACCTCAGAATTGATATTTACTAGTGAGTGAGTGAGTGAGTGAGTGAGTGAGTGAGTGAGTGAGTGCTATCAAATGTCTGACTTTTAGCAACCATAGAGACAATTTTTCTCCATCACTATCAGTCCCTAATCTGGTCCTTCATATCTTCCAATGGTGCACCCATCACCATTGTAATTGAGTCCATTCACCTTGCTGTTGGCCATCCTCTTCTTCTCTTTCCTTATATCTTTCCTAGCATGAGAGCCTTATCCAGAGAGCTAGGTCTTTGCACAATGTATCTGAAGTATGATAATTTAAGCCTAGTCCTTTATACCTTGAGTGAGAACTCTGAGTTCATTTTTTTGAAGATCCATTTGTTTGTTTTCTTGGCTGTCCATGTATTCTCAGGAATCTTCTCCAATACCAACGTTCAAAGGCATCAGTACTCTTCCTATCCTGCTTCTTTGAAGTCCAACTTTTGCTTACATAGTCTCAGAAGGAATACCATTGCTTGCATGATTTTGATCTTTGTAGGTATAGACCATCATGGCATTTGAATATCTTTTCAAGGCCTTCATGGTGCTCTACCTAGTGCTGGTCTGTGGCATATTCCTTGACTGTTTGTTCCTTTATTATAGATGGTTGACCCTACAGGGCAAAAGCTATCCACCACTTCACTATCTTCATTGTCAAATCTAAGGCTGGTTGTTGTACCTGTTGTCATTAGCTTGGTATTGTTTATGTATCATTTTAGCCCCATTTTTTTCACTGTGCTTCTTGACTTTTATTACTAGAGCTTGCAAATCATTTGCATTTTCAGCCGTCAGAGTAGTGTCATCTGCATCATGGAAGTTATTGATGTTTCTTCCTCCAATTTTAAAACCATGCTCATCTTCTTCCAATCCAGATTCCCTTAATATATATTCAGCATATAGTTTGAATAAATAAGACACAAATATGCAGCTTTGTAGCACTGCTTTGCCAACCTGAAGCTGAAGTTATTTATATCAATTAAAACCATTAATTCCTTTGTGAAACAGTCATGTTTTACCAACAATGAAAACCAAAATATTTTTTTCCATAAGACAATCCACTAAATGTTTCCTACATCTTGTCAAAACATAGAATGAAAAATTCAAATGCAGGTAATGATATTAGTTTAATGCATCCACTTGGGTACATTATTTTCTTTCTTTCTTTCTTTCTTTCTTTCTTTCTTTCTTTCTTTCTTTCTTTCTCTCTTTCTCTCTCTCTCTCTCTCTCTCTCTCTCTCTTTCTTTCTTTCTTTCTTTCTTTAGTGTACATTATACTTTTTTTCCCCTTTTCTGGTTTAGTATTCATGACATTTATTGACATGACTTGCTGTGCTTAAGACAAAGGTGAAATTTTCAAGAAACTCTTAAATGTTAACTTTTTACATTCAGTAGAGATATTTTTCCATACTTTTACAGTCTTGCCATTTTATTGCTTATTATGCAGGAGACAGCTAAAGGAAGTATAGAGTCATTTTATCCCAAAATCTAAAAATAAACATCCAAGGACACTTTTAGTGCTAAAGTAAGGTAATCACAGTGACATCAACAAATGCAATTAAAAATTTATGCTGTGAAAATTAAACCTGAACAAACAAGCAAGAATGTGAAATAGCATGTCCTTGAAATTTTCTCTTTTCTTCAGCTTTTCTTCAGAGGCCCTACCTCAAGCATGTCTCACTGTACTGCATTTATCTCCTAGTTTGCGTGATGAGGCAACACTATGTTAGCTTGCAAGGAAGCCTTTATGTTAGAGAGCCAAGCTTGCTTAGAATAGCATCAGTATACGTGAGGTAAAACTAGCCATTTTTTGTGCTTCTGACATGCTGGAGAAAATGTGCCAAACTGACTAGAACTGTTAGCAGGGAATATGCACATGGTATGAGTGTAACTAAAACTTGTAACCTTGGCTATACCTTCTCTATCTTACTAAAAAGGATTATGTGAAAGTCTTGGTTGACCATAGCTATGATGGGCCATGGAGGTCAATATTTCCAAGCCCATTTGGTACCAACCATGGCATATGGAAAATTGCAACTTATAAGAGGAATAAATGGTACAAGTATAAGAGGATTGATTCATAAAATAAAAATGTATTAATAGGATGAATAGGAATGGTGACTGGTATTTATCTGCTTAGAAACAATATAATGAGAAAAAATGGGGAAATTAGTGAAGGATGCAAGAGTAGTAAGTAGTTCTGAATGTGGAAATCAAGAATGGATCTTGGGGAAAAATGGATATGGGAGAAAAGGAAATTTGTAAAAGAAACTGCAATGAAAGTGGTACAATTGCAGGAGAAGAAAATATGAATCTTGCATGAAAAACCATTCAACGACAGATTAATCTTCCAATAGAATAAATGGAAACTGGATATAAAGAAAGAGGATGTGGAAGCTGCCTAGAACAGAGTGGAAAGAATTGTGTCATCAAGTACCATAGAAGATGGGTGGATTTATGCTAATAGAAAATGTGACCCAGAGTGCTTGGTGAGATGATGAAGTGAAAGGGGACTGTGGGTGGGAGAAAAAAAAAAGCATGTAAGAGAATGATTGCTACAAATGCATACACAGCATACAATATACTCCGTATACCCTCTTTGTTCTGTTCATACAGAGAAAAAGATAATCGCAATAATGCAGTCAAAGAAAGCAAGGGATGGGTATGATTAAAAAAGGCAAAGAAACTGCAGAAGTATTTGGATGGAAATAGAAATTGTTTTGGAAGTGAGTGAAAAGGGCTGAGTAAGGATTCTTCATCACAGTGAATGGAATTAAACATAAACATGATGAAATGATTTAGGGTGAAACTGAAATGAGGAAATGGGAATGATAACGATATGTCAGCATGCAAAACTGAAATGAATGCTGTCAATATTGGCACTGAAGAAAAAATGATGAAAGAAAATTATAAATACTGTAAGAATATTAAAAATGGTAAAGCTTCAGGAATAGTTGGTATAATTAGAGAAACATTAAAATATGCATGTGCTTTGCTTATGATTTTGGCTGTACAACTTCTTGTTGAAGACTTTATCTTTGCTTGACAGTTTTAAAAATGTCATTTTTGTTCCCCTATACCAGTGTTGTCCAAACTTGGCCACTTTAAGATGAGTGGACTTCAACTCCCAGAATTCCCCAGCCTGGATCCTACCAGATCCAGTAGACAGGGCATGTTACAGATTCTGTCACCTAGGGAGCTACTGTACATTTGGCGGGCCCTCGGCAGCGGGCTTTTCTGCTGTGGCTCCTGTGCTGTGGAATCTTCTCCCCTCTGAGGTGAGGTTGGCCTCATCATTGTTGAGCTTCCGGAGGTCCCTTAAGACTTGGTTCTGCCATCAGCCCTGGGGAACCCAGGGGACGGGGGAATTAGTGAGGTGGCTCCCTCATTTTTAACATCCTTTTATTCTCTATTTTATTTTGCTTTTTATATTTAAATGTATTTATTGATTGTGTTTAGCTTTGTTGTACACTTCCCAGAGTCGCCTGTGGTGAGATAGACGGCTATATATATTGGTCAAATAAATAAATAAATAAATGTCTCTGGGTAAGGGCTTGGCAGAGTTCTGACTGAAAGAGTGAGAGTGATGACATGAGCAAAATCTGAAGTGTGGTGTGATTTTACGATATAAGCATAGGAAAGTCAGTTTATTATATTTCTTGTGTTAAAGAAAGAATATGATAAAGTGAATAGGCTTGAATTATAGAATGCTACATGAGAATATGGAGTTGAAGGTTGGTTGCTAAATGTAGCAAGAATAATATAGGGTGGAAGCAAAGCATGAATAAAAATAATTTAAATAATGGTTCAGCATTGAACAGGGACTAAGACAAGGGCATGTGATGTCCCCTTGGCTTTTTTAAATATATATATGTGGATAAATCTATTGGGAATGCTGGTGGTGACATCAGAAGAATGTTGGTTAGGAAAGTGAATGTGCATTAACTTTTGTATGCAGATGATGCCATGTTTATGGCTGAGAACCTAAATGATTTGCAGCAAATCTGAGACTGTATGATGCAGTATAATATAATGGTCTGAAACCTATTAAAGACCAAGATGATTTTATTTGAAGGTGAAAATAGAGTGAGCAACTATAAATGGGGCAGAAGGGAATCCTAGAAGTAGATGAATTTGTCTACGTTGGTAGAATATTTACTAAAGATGGAAAATAGATGGAGAAATGTTAAAATATGCAAATGTTGCTAGAAAGGTAATTGTATGTGATCTCTTGCAAGGAATGAGAGCAAGAGGAACACTGAGATAATCATAATTATATGGAGTTGATGAAATCCTTAAAAAGAGAGAGGTGAGGAGTTCAAAGAACAAAAGACTCTATGAAAAGTATATCGACTTAATGGAAGCAAAGATGGTTTCTAATAAGTAGTGAAGAGTTATAGTGAATGGTGTTGATGTAAACTAGTTTTAGTTATGTTCCCTTTCTTTTTCTCACCTTACAGCTTCATTTATTTATCTTCCAATTTCTTATTCCTTTTATGTGCTGTGCATAACATTGCAAACATGACAAAAATGAATAGTGTGATGCTTATGTATACATGCAGGATTTCACCTGCTCATAAATAAGGCTTAGTAAGGCTGAAGACCACAGGCCTATGTATATACCCTGCCTCCAACATTCCTATGTATATAGCTCTATGCAAAGATCTTGGGCACATTTAGCATGAAGATCTCTAATGGGGCTATCAGCAGCTTCACAAGATTGCATTTTTAGCACTGCACCTGGTAACTTTGCCTTATCAGGATTTCAATTCATGCCATGGCTGTAAGATCCTAGCAAAAAAAAACTACATGGGATGTGCGTGCATGACTATTTCTAACTCTACACATATGTAGTGAAAGTTTGCCTAGGGCAATATAACTTTGTGCAAGTGGCAATTCTAATATAAATTTGTTTGGTTTGCATTTTAATACAAACTTCCTCAATTTACACATAAAAAAAAAATCACTTATCAAAACACCAAAATGTATATATTCTTCAATATTTATACTTTTCAAATATTTATCAAACTACATGCATAAATAAAGGCATACCTTGGAGAAAACAATACACAGTAATGCATTAAATTAAAGACTGTTGTTTTGCAAAAGAAGAAAATATACGAGGAAAAGTACATGCAAAGATGTACATATTTAGAGATATGTGCGTGCAAATCTGCATACGTTTGCACGCATAACTTTTAAAAACTGCAACTAATGTGGTAATAGAGATCACCACTTAGAGACATCTTAGGACTTCCATAGAAGATCCATAATGGTTGATAGAATAAATGCTGTCTAAAAGCTTGATAGAGCATGTTATACCAATAGATTCATTGTACTGATTATCTGTGTAACCTCAGCTTAATTGGAAGCAATTATATTGACCTTTAAAGCTGGAAATGATTTTGGATCATGTTATTTAAAGGACTGCCTGAACCCACAAAAATTTTCCCAGGCCCTGGCATCAATACCTGGGAAAACCCTAGAAAAAATAATCAAGCTGTGGGTTTACAAGCACTTAGAAAGGAACAAAGTGGTTACTAGGAGCCAAAACAGTTTTGTTAAAAAATAGGTAATGCCAAACATTTTTTTTTTAATAACAAAGTGACTAGATTACTAGACCAAGAGAATGCTGTGGATGTAGTATACTTTGATAAGGTATTTGATAAGTTGACCATAGCCTCCTTCTTCAAAAAATGGAACAATGTGAGATAAATAATCACACTAAAGGATAGATTCATGGTTGGTTGGAAAAATGTACCCTACACATGGTCCTTAATGGATCTATGTCTCCATGGAGGGAAGTATGCAGTGGGGCAGCTCAGGGCAAAAATATAGCAAGGCATGGAATAAATAATAGAAGATTCACTATAAGAATGTTAGGGAAAGGCCATTTTGGCACCTATATCTCAGATTTCTATAGAATTTAAATTGTGATTAAAACGACCAAAGTATTACTTCATATTTATTGGACACATGACATAAATGTTGAAGATACAGTGCTCAGAATGCAATACTGATTCATATGAAATGGTTTTATGCTGTGATGGCTCCCTTTAGAAGATATTTCATGCATTAATTTTGTGCTAGAAGATTCATTGGTTTTTAGAGATGTTTACATTTTTTTACATTATATAACAACAGTTTGGAGACTAGCAGAAGAATAATGGACATAGATGCTGGGCACTTTTATGATCCCCAAAAAACTATACTACCTAGCTGGAAGGACATCCATTCTTTGTCAAGTATAAAAATGATCTGAATAAATAATCTCTCTCTATATATATTTAAAACTATTTTATTGCCAGAAGTTCCATATGAACTTTGGACTGTGCATATTAGTTTACATACCTTATTTTTTAATATATTCATTCTGTCAAGTAAACTGACTTAAAATGTTTGTTTGTTTGTTTGTTTGTTTGTTTACTAGATCTATATCCCACCACAATTGAAATAGATCCTTGGCAACTCACAACAAAAAGTAAAGCATAATAATAGCAAAAAAATATTATAAATGTATTCATACCTCTGTGAGACTAGGCTGAAGCTGCCATAACCTAAAGATGAAGCAGGCACGTAAGCAGAGAGGACAAAAGCCAGGAAACTTATCTATGGGATCCCTTCGGGGAGGTAGATAAGAAGGAAGCAAGTCGTTAAGGAAAAAAACAAAGGACCTAAACCAGAAAAAAAAGTTGGGCCTGAGCACATGGAAACCCCAATCCCATCAACAACTGCCAGACTTGTGAATCAACAAAGCAAGGACTTTTGGGGATAAAAGGGGTCCCAAAGCCCGCCCACTCGGAGTCGTCTGAGTTGTCTGAGCTGAGTCATCTGAGTCATCTTTGGATCCAGACTTGGCGGCTTCTGTCCCTCTAGCTAGTGCCTGGCAGCCTAGTTGGGAAGGACGAGGGTAAGTGTGGATGAGTGCGTGTGTGTGTGTAGAAGAAAGAGCAAATGTACCTTGCAACCAGTAAAGTTTTGCTGTTACTTTAAATTCACTGGGTCTCCGTGTATTACAAAGAACCTCTTGTGCCTCACTGTTTGGTTGGAAGTGATTTGTGTGCATCCCTAATTATTTCCCAGCTGTTGACCAGTGCTGTGTGTCTGTCTGCTCCAGCCGCACCTATCTGGAAAACCCAGGTAGAAAGCAAGGGGGGCTGACAAGATCCGCGTGCCTCAACAGGCTGTGAGTGTGTGAGTGAGTGAGTGAGTGAGTGACCATAAGCCGAACCTGGGAGCAGCGTGTGTAACACCTCCCTCCCTCCCCCAAATGCCTGGTGTCAAACCCCAAAAGCTTCTGAAAAAGCTCACTTTTCAACTTTTTCTGGAAGGCAGATCATACTGGAGATGAATGAACCTTCAGCAACAGGCCACTCCAATCCACTGGCCCATCTCAGAAAAACAACACTTCTGGGCTCCCACCCCACCAGCCACTTGAAAATGGGGAACAGTCAACTGCTTTTCCTTTTTTTCAGTTGCACCCAGAAGCTAATAGGATGCCAGTATAGAGCTCCCAAAACAAGTGAAATACATGCCCACCAACAAGCACCTGTGAGCATTTTGGTTGGTCTTTAAAGGCAGCTCTATGTAGTGCATGTTGCAGTAGTCTAATTGGGTGGTGATGAGAGCATAAGCCACTGGAGTCAAGATCCTGTCATCCCAAGTAAGGCCACAACTGGCATACCTGCTGAAGCTGAGCAAAAGGCCCTCCTGGCCACAGCTTCCGTCTGCTGATCCAGAGGAGCCATGAATCCAAGAGGACTCCCAAGTCACAGACCTGCTTCTTCAAGCAGTGTCCAGAGACAAAACAGAGGGAGAGTAAAGGAACCCAATTTACAAACTATAGTTCTGACTTTCTAAAGTTCAATTTAAGCCTGTTCTCTCCATTCAACAGCATTCAATAGGATCTCCACTGGAGCCCAGGGTCACAATATACAATTGAGTATTTTCAGCATATTGATGATACCAGACACTGAACTAGTGGGTGATCTCCCCCAACGGCTTCACATAGATGTTAAGTAACAGGAGTGAGAGAATTGACCCCTGCCATCCTCCCCACAGGAGCAACCATCCTGCTAATCTCTCCTCCCCAAATGCCACTGATTGGAAATGACTGCTGAGGAAGGAGTGGAACAACTGTAAGACAATACTTCCAACCCTCAGTTCCTGCAGCTGATCCAGAAGGATATACCATGACTGATGGTATCAAAGACCACTAAGAGGTCCAAAAATACAGGACAGGCACATTATTCCCAGCCAGATCCCAACAGAGGTAATCAACTAGAGCAACCAACACTGTCTCAGTCCCATACTTGGGTCTGAACCCTGACTGATATGGGTCCAGGTAATCCACTTTTCGTAGGGCACTTTGTAGTTAGTTCCAAAACATCTCAACAATTTTCACAAAAGAGGATGGTTGGAAACCAGATGGTAACTGTCTAATACCTCTGGATTTAGGGAGGACCTCATAGGGAAGGAGTGAACCAACACTTCTTTAAAGGTTACCAGCATCAATTCCTCCCACAGTCACAATGTCCTGGATCAGGAATTACCACCATGACCACCCCAAAGAAGAAGCCAGGAGGATTTAAAGTGATGGACTATTCTGCTAAAGTTTGGCTGACACCCAAATTGCATCTTTCCATCTCTAAATTGAACAAACATGGAAAAAAATAGAAAACTATGTGGCCTTCTCTGTTTTAGTCGGATCCTGGAACCTTCTATATGTATCTCATCAGGTACCTGAAGGAAGACATGCCCCTATTTTTGAAATATCATGGATTATATTGAATACTTCAAGATTTCAAAAATTACAGCTTTCAGCATAGTTCAGTATAATATAAATGAAGCTTCAAGGACAACTTTTTTTACCAGGAACATTCAGTGTTCTCCAGAGAATCTCCAAGATAACTTTTTGGAAACTCAAGTTTGATTCAGTTGCCAAAGGTAACTTCCCACAAAGATAACTTGTTTTATTTTATTTTATTAAAACAAGCGAGCAGAGTCTACTTTCATCACATACCGCTTTATTAAACTGTTTCCTCGGCACTTTTAGCTCATAACAGAACAACAGGCTTGACTTTGAAAGTGACCTATATTGTGCTCTAATGTTCAGAATTCAACAGCTTGTGGGAAGCAAAAGCCTAAATGGTCACCATAATAACCAGCAAAGCAAAGCACATGTTTAGAATATATACACACCCATACACAAACACACATTCATACAAATATGAATACATATATTTATTTCAATCTTCATTTGTTCCTTTCAATTTACAAATGAGGTATCAGGTTTATAGGTTTAGGATTTTATAGCTGTATAACTGTTATTTTTTTACTGTGACTGTAAGTGTATCATGGTATACACTGACTTTATTGCTTTCATTCATTTACAACATTTTGACTGTGATTGGACCATGCCCTGATAGAGGGGGATGGGATTGTTTCTGTCTGTCTCACTTGTTTTAGAGACACTATTTCATTAACTTTTAAATATTGGAGGAAGCAGGTTTGAAGGCAGGCGTGTTCTGGACTCCTCTGAGACAGATGCTGAAGAGGCTGCTAAATAGCCTGATACCCACAGATGTACTGACACATCTGTCTGCCATGCTTCACTATGGCCTTGGTTCCTAAAAACAAGCCTCTGAAATTCCACTTCCTGTCCCCCACTCCAGCAGTTTCTCTAATTAGCTCTTTTCTCATCTTCTCGTGCAGCCTAGTTTAATGGTGGCATCTCTTTCTTGTAGATGTGCTCTTCCAAACTCAGACCCCTGTGGCAGGGAGTATATTCTCACATAATGTTTTGCTAGCTGATAGACAAGAATTATAAATCCATGTGCTTAATTTGAAGTATGAATAACTGCAGCAGAACACTACATACTCTATGAAACCTCTCCTAGGGAGGAGTTTCAGCGTGAGCCTACCCAGGATTCGTGCAATGCATTTGCAGGAATAATCTAGGAAAATACAGCTGTTGTCTCTAAAAAGGATGGAGCTCCCAACAGCTGATGAACATATGATGTTGTTCTGTATTTACATTCCTCTGTTCAATATGGCCACTTCTTGTTTTATAGCCCTCACTGTGGATATTTCCTGCCTACTTTACACTGTGCAGTTAGTTATTCTTTTACTTTGCTTTGTTCAATAAATCCTTTCAACTTCTACCTCATTTGTGTGTTCACTGCCATCAAATCCACAAATCTCCTGCACAACTTAGTTGTGGCAAACCATCTTCTCCAATTTTACTTTGTCCAACAACGTACCCAAATGCTTTGATGTAAATCAATTATCTGATATGAAACATTTGTTCTCAGTTAATATTCATGGTCTTAGACTGAAGCAGAGCCAAGAATTTTGATTTCACCATAAGATTTCAAATAGAGATACACACACACACACACACACACACACCCAAGTGACAAACTTTAAGGGATGATTTTCTGCTTCATCCTGCTAGGCAGGAGATAAGGGCTCCCTGTACCTTACTAAGAGCATCTGAAAACTATTCTATTTATCCAAACTCATGTTTGGATTTTTAACAGTAAAAAATTTGGCTGTACAGAAGAATGAAAATAGCTGAAAACGGCATATGTCTGTTAGCAGTAATTAAATCAAAATGCAAAGTTTCAGAGTTCTGTCTGCTCCTGTTAAAATGTTCATGAGCTGTAAAACCTCTGATTAAATTTTAAGCAAAGGGAAATGTGCCAGATTTCTGAGACAGAGAGGCTAATGAAGTACATGGTATGCAATTATGAAAGTATGCCAGTTTTCTGATACAGAGAGGCTAATGAAGTACAGGGTATGCAATTAGGAAAGTGTGCAGTATGACGATGCTACAAGAGAAACAGTTGGGCCTAGTACCAAGGACACAGCAAGACTGCACAGCAAGCAGTTAGACAGTGTTGACTGACTGCCTCTTACCAGCAAAAAGTGGATTATGTGGGACGTGGTCCAAAGTTATCTCCAGCCATAGAGAAACGCTACCAGTCACAGCCAAAAGAGCTTAGATAAGGCTGCTTCCATACACAAAGGCAATATTGGTTAAGAGCAACCCTGCCTTCTCTCCCCCAGCAACACTCTTGGGCTTAAGATGAGCTTTTTACAGATTGGCTCAGCACTTCACCATTCCTCCCATGTGGCTGGGTTCCTCCCCCTTTTTTCCCTTGCTAGAAAAAGCAGCTGCAGCAAAGGAAGAACCAGGGAGAAGGCAGGTGCTCAATAGTTTGATTTTTGCACCCTCCCATGGGCCATTTTGAGTGAAAACTGCCCAGCTCCATGAATGAATAGAGCATAGAAGTAAGGGCACCATTGCAGGGGATCTGGGGCTGATAGCTCTAAGTGTCCTTAGAGTCAGAATGTGGAAGAACCATCATTGTTCAAGAGAACAATTCCTTTCATTATTCAAAAATATACATAGAATTACCACTTTAGATGAGAGACAGAACAAGATTCTATCCTGAACTTTTTGTTTCAGTTAACTTTTGATGCTAAAAACATTACTTACAGTATTAGCAATCATTAACTAACTGAATGTTATAGAATAAAAAGAACTGCATATGAAAGTTGATTTATACTTTCCTTCTATAATCATACCTTCTAGGAAGAAAGGAAAAAACCCGAATCCTTTAATTTAAATAAATAGTTTAAATTGCCATAGGTTAACTTAAGCCATCTATCTTGAGTTTTGTAATATATAAACCCCATAAAGACCAACCTTCCTTCCTTCCTTCCTTCCTTCCTTCCTTCCTTCCTTCCTTCCTTCCTTCCTTCCTTCCTTCCTTCCTTCCTTCCTTCCTTCCACCAATTACAACCTCATTGTCACCACTGCCAGCAATCTCAGTGCAAATATTTTCTCCTGCTGCTAATAGCTTTGGGGAAATGGTAATCATAGATGCACTGAAATTGTTGCAGTAGGAGGACTTTAAACTCTCACAGTCAACAGTCTTGATGTAGCTGAGATTCTGGGGGGAAAGACTTTTTCTGTGTGAATATGCCTGCATGCATGCATGTAATTTTATACACATGATTGCTCACTCACACATATCCCTGGTACCCCATGCAGCTGAAAAGCTTCCCCCTTTGATATAGGCAGGATATAAACACATTTAGAGATGCAACTTATTTTTTTAAACCAATAAGCAATACAAATTATAAGACATAATAACGGTCATTAAAATTATTTTCGTAAATTCTCAAGGTTGCAAAGGATTATTATTAGCAAACTGTTATTCACTGCAGTTACCTCTAATATTTATTGAATTGTTCATGAGGCATCTTCTTCCTCGTGTAAATGATTCTAACTTCTCCAAGAATCAGGATGTGCTGGCTTCTTCTGAAAAAGGTCAAGCAAAATGGCTGTGCAGGCATTCACATGTGAAGAAGACCAGGAATAGCTTTTGAAGCAACCACACGATGGTTACAAATGATGCAGCTACTTTAACAGTATGGAATTTGTATGGCCTCCCATTAACTGTGAAGCACCTCTTTCAAAAGCTTTGTAGAGCCTTTTTTTTTTTTTTGTCTTCATGTCAGTTTTTGACTCCTGCCAACTACCTGGACAAGTCCCTACGGTTTTCTTGGCAAGATTTTTCAGAGGTAGTTTGCCATTGCCTCCTTCCTAGGGCTGAGAGAGAGTGACTGGCCCAAGGTCACCCAGCTGGTTTGTGCCTAACGTGGGACTAGAACTCACGGTCTCCTGGTTTCTAGCTTGGTGCCTTCACCACTACACCAGACTGGCTCTTTGTAGAGCCTACAGTCTAGATTATTTTGTGCCTGGGACAATGGACAACAGGGATACCCAAATGGAATAGTTCAGAAGCTCCTGCATATAGGATAACATCTAAAGTTACACAAGCAAATCATTCAAGCTGCGCAAAGCTTCAAAAGTGCTTCAATTCAACAAAGCTTTGACCAAATCATCCCATTCAAGCAGCATCCCAAATTAAAACGACTACTCTCTGAAAGAACAAACCAAATCAGGTAGCTGTGAAATGCATGATAACTAACATTTTGAAGATTGTATGGCTTTCCTGTGTTTCTTACATATATGAAAAATACTGGAGGGACTTAGTGGTAGAGAAGGAAGCCAATTAGCCTCATCTTATTAAATGCTACCTAGAGTTCTTTTGAGCAAAGGACATTGCATTCTGTTTCATTCACTTTCTCACCTCTCAGCTTCTTTCATCTGGTTACAAACTGAAACTTTGCCGCCTCTTGTGCTAATGGAATGTTGCTGTCATACAGTAAATTTAAGGGTTTCAAGGATTTGATTGAGAGAAACAGGGCAAAACAAGTACTTTTTTTCCTTTGTTATTCAAATTACTGATTCAACACATAGAAGTAGTCGTTTCATTTCCAGCTAAACTTTGCAAGTACAGTTTACTGCAATCTAATTACTCTATATACCAATGCAGTTTCCCTCCCCTTCTGATAACACAATGTTTCAAAAGGACACGAGAGAATATTTTTTTCCTGCATTTCCTCCTTCAGCTCTAGTCAACTCTGAGTATACGTATGTGCATAGATTATGATCTAAGCACAGCATAAATGTGCACTATTCTAATGCTACCTCTATCTACTTCTTCCAGGGTCCTCTGAAGCTGCAGCCCTCTCCAAAGCCCTAGCTGGCTTCTCATTCCAGGTGGGCACCAGGGCTGTGGGTGGACTGAGCAGTACAGCCTCTGGAACAACCCTGAGCTCTTTCAGGAACCCAACTGCTCTGACAGAAAAACCAGGCTAGGCATATGGCCGCTATTATCTGACAACCCCTGGATGACCTTGAACTCCCAAGCTGCTTTTGACCCCGCACTCAGAGAAGGCAAGTTAAAGTTCTCCAAGTCCATAAGCCTAGGGAACTCCACCACCAACCTGCCTATGGAGTCAAGGAGTTCAGGCAGGGAGGTTGCTATGCAGCAGGCAGGCTGGCACAATAGCAATAGTCCCAACACAGGATCTTGCACCCAGTAATTTGTGGGACAGTGCCTCTGAAAACCTCCCAAGTATCTTGGATGGCAACTGCCACCCCACCATTCCTATCCTGGGGTATCAGCTGATGCCACATCTGAAACCCAGCTAGTCACTGTTGGGGAACTCCCCTCCAGACCCAGTCAGGCCTTGGTAATACACACCAGGTCAGCCCTCTCATCCATGATCAAATCATGGATATGGACAACCTTGTTACAGAGTGATCTGGTGTTTAGCAGCAACAGTCAAAAGCCCAGGGCCTTGAAGATCTGCCCACCAGGACCTAGACTTGGGACCAAGGGGCTAGAATGCAACACTGGAACTACATAACTCTGGTGTGTTCCCTGGGAGCAGCCTGCCCCCTGTCTCCCATCATGTATCCCCCTCCCTGTCAATACCATGATGTTATGATCTGCCTCCACAACTCTTGAGACTTCCCACTGATCCCTCCCATCCTGGCCCATGCCCAAGCCCCCCACCATAGCCATTCAAAAACACTTCACACCTAAAGGCCCACTGAATCTCATATATGCTTCTGCCTCGTGCACTCAGAAACTCTGGCTAACAGAGCCCCCTCTCCCACATCCACCAACTCCAGGCACCCCCAGCCAGTCCCTTCTCACCAGACTGGCAGGGGGACCCACTCATACAACCATCAGAAGGTGAAACTAACCCCACCTCATCTGTGGGGGGACAGGCACTCCCCACCCCCAAAGGGAATCACTCTCCATTACCCACAACTCTCCTCACAATCCCACATCCAAGTCCACCAATAGGAATTCAAATGGGTTGAGATGGTTCCAAAAGCTATAAGCCACCCAAAGAGGGCCGCCACAAAGTCCCTCTGAGTCCCGGTCCACAAAGAAGGCAAAATGGCCACCAGACAAAGTGGGGGAATAAAGGCTGCAGCCACAGGAGCCAGGCCAACACCAACGCTTCAGCCTGTTTCTGCCTCTGCCACAGCCAACTCACCCACACTGGTGTCTCCAGTTTGATGAAGAAGCAGCCATCTGCAAATCTTCTAGGCCACTCCATTAGTCACATCTCCTCGGCCCCAGCAAAGATCCAGCATTCTTCCTCCACCCAAACTGACAGAGGGACCCCATGACATCTCTGATGCTGCTGGCCTCCTGCTGCTGCTGTGTTGCTTAGTGCTGATCAGCATGAAAATCACACAACAGCTGATTTGTTCACCCAGCAGTCCCATCATCCAGCTGCCGCCATCAGCCCCAGGCAGAAAATCCTCCATCTGGCAGCATGGGGCAACAAGTAAGATATTAATAGGAAATTAACCTCTTTTTCTGATTCAGTCATACAAACTGGCAGGTAGCCTAGATCTAAAACATTTGATCCTCTTTTCTTCCCTTCCATCATCTTCAACCACATAGAGGGTCCTCTGCCATAAGTAGATTAGGTCTCATGCTGGTCCTCTTACTTTTCTGCACTCTTCTCCTGGATCAGCCTCTCAAATGCTTCATAGGCTTACAAACTAATGAGCCTTAAGCAGTGCAAAAGCTACTTAATCCATTTTATGATGACTAGCCACACTTTCTCTGGACTGAATCCAAGAATCCATCTACAACAGCCACTAGAGCTTTCTAAGTCCATGTTAGCCATTTTAACTGCCAACCGTCATCTCCATTTCCAAGCTTCTTCTTCCTACAATCCCTGTGGGTGTTTTTTAAGACTTCTTTGCTACTCCTTATCTGCCACTCTTCCTTCTCCTATGATAACTATTTTCCTATCAGAATTTAACATAACAACTACTCTCAGCTCCTTATCAGCAAAGTGAATATAAATTGTTTTGTTTGGCTATCTATGTGGATGCATAAAAAGCTATCAAGAAACTCTGGCTGAAAGCAGAACCATCACAGTTACATTTCTGTAACAATCCTGCCAACAAAATTAGGATCTCAGCTCAGCTGTCATCACTTTAAATGTGGGCTTATTGCTGACTAGTCTGGAACACACTCTTGGGTCAAATCTGATTTTCTTTTAAATTCTGCATAATTTGGAAGTTTTAAGTGTTTCAGCCATAAGGGAATGGATGGTGAGATTCATAGCTGGTGCCAAGACTATGAATGCCACTATTTCTGTGCCAGCCTCTCTCTGTGGCCTGCTGATCTGTAACACTGTGCTTCTGCTGATTGAGTATCACTAGTCAGCCATCACCAAATTCTGCCATTGATGAGGCATTTCTTCCCCAAAGGAGCCATACTTGCCAACCATGCTGATTCTCCTGGCACCCAAAAAACCCTTAAGGCAAATCAATGTAGCTAGGAAGAAATCAAACTTTGCTAATGTGCTTTGCACTAGCCTGCCTGCCCCCCTCCCTCCAAAAAAACCCAAAAGCCAGTGATCAGGATCCAGGTTAGCTAAGGAGCTATGTTAATCTGCTTGATACCCAGAAAACCAGACTCCCCCAACAAGAGCAAGTTAGTGATCAGTCTTCAGTGTCATGCCAAGCCCAGCACTCAAAAAAAAAAAAAAAGTCATGGAAAAGTATTTACTTTTAAAATTATTTTTGAATGTTTTTTATTTTTAAGTTGAAGTAGGACATCATTGGTATTGCTTCACCACAGCCAATACAGGTTGTCTGCTGGAACAGCTGGAATCTGCTATACTGTCCTTTTTTTCATCCCTGCTACCTCTCCCTTAAAAGAGGCAACGGTAGTATTTCAAATTCCCTTGAAGATGTTCAGCTGAAACTTTGCATTATTAACATTTATAACATTTCATATCTGCTCCACTCCTCCAGTTCTTCCCTAAAATGAAAGAGCTGTGGGTCTTTTGATGCTTTCCCATTATTGTCCCAACATGACTCAAACTGAATTACTTTTCCCCTGAATTTATCATTGCTAACTTAATGCAAATCATACCCTCTTCTGATTTTGAAACTCTGATTTGACTCAGATAACAGCTGGTTTGTACAGGCCTACAAAGTAGCTCTTGAGAGTTGGTGAATTGGTAGAGTGTGCACGTATCTAGCAATATCCATTCTATAATGGATGGATTATACTGTTCCACTGATGGATAAAGCCAATTCAGTACAAACCATAGAATATTTTTCATCCTGTATAAGGATTTCCAAACTAGCTTCTTTATTGAATATATTGTATGCCTGACTGGCAAATTAGCAAAATGTGGGTTTTAATAGTTGATTTTAAATTCCTCCCTTCATCATATTATTACTCATCCTTGGGAAGTAGTTGTTTTTTCCAAGTAAAACTTTTGTGTTAGTTATCATGATATTTTCCTTTACAAAGAGTGTGATCTCTATTTTTCATCTATCATGGGTAGCTGTCTCAGACTATGTTGTTGTTTTTTTGCTAAGAATTTGACAAGGAACTTGCAAACTGAACCACACACATTTTCCCTAGCTCTTTTGCATTGTAGTATTTTTTGAGTAATGAATGAGTCCATTATTACTTTATAGTAAAAGATACAGGTCAATCCTTTGTCAAATCTTCATGCACACTATTTTTCTGATTTGTTCCAATTACTCAGAATGTGATGGCATTTCTGCTCTGCAGGCTTACAGGCTTTTTTAGGAGAAGAAAAGCCAGGATGGTCCATGGTCCAAGGACCTTCAGCATTTTGTCACTACAGAATGAAACTTATTGTATTGATAAATGTTCTGAATACATTTGAAACCCAGTTTCTAAAACAACAATAAAATGACACTTCCTATTTTGAAGAGAAATTTGAAGCAAAACAAAACTCTTCCAAATATTTCCACTTTGCAGCTTTCTGAAACTGAACTTCATAGTGAAAGAAAATGATATTTATACAGCTTCTTTCATCCCTGAAACTTTCAGGATAGAATATAAGATCCCATCTATTTAGGATGATATCCAATAGTTCTTTTTTTAAAAAAAAGAAAACAGATATAACACAGCTGCACAGCAACTTGGAACCACTGGATGATACTGAAATTACTGGATTATTTTAATTCAGTAAAATTCAAGAACTAAATATGCTCACAAATCAAAAGGCTATGAGAAAGAGAGAGAGAGAGAGAGAGAGAGATCTTTGATCACTATAAATAGTCAAGATTTGTTGAAATATAAGCAGGTAATACAGTTATACAGATGTAACAATTATACAATACAGGTAGTCCTTGTTTAATGATGGAAATTGAGGCTGGCAATTCCGCCACTAAGGAATGAAGCTGTAAAGCAAAAAATCACGTGAGTGCACCAACTTAAGACAGCAATTCTGGTAGTCTCAGTTGTTGTCATTAGGCAAATCCTGCATGGTCACAGCATCCCACAGTTATGTGATCACCATTTGCAATCTGCTGCCGGCTTCCCCATTGGCTTTACTTGATGGAAGCTGGCAGTGAAGGTTGCAAATGGCAATCACATGACTGCAGGACTCTGCGACCATCATAATTGTGAGCCAGTTGCCAACCACCTGAATCACAATCACATGACCACAGGGATGCTGTGATAGCCACAACTACAATGAGCAGTCATAAGTCCTCTTGTTCAGCACCATTGTAACTTTGAATGGTCACTGAACTAGTGGTTGCTGAACGAGGACTACCTGTATTTTCCTTTTAGTCTGTTAAATATGTGTGTATGTGTATGTATATGTAACCAGGTTAGGGACAGATCATCATGGAGAAAATCAATCTATTCAGTCGCTAAGAGTTGACACCAACTTGATGGCACATAATCAATCAATTGCTCAATTGTTATTGATCTGGTTCGATTTCTTAGTTGTTGGGCTTATTATTTCCTTTATAAAATTCCATGCTTTTATCAAACCTTGTCTGATAATATGTCCCTTTAAGTTTTTTATCCTCCTTTGTGTCTCTGTACCATAAACATCTGTGAAGTTAATTACCTAGGCCAGCTTCTTCCAGTATTGACATTCTACTGTTCGGGAATTTTATCCACTCTGTTATCTGCTTTATGATATAATTTAAAATTGGGAAGAGCAAGACCACCTCTGACTTCTGAATCTTGTAAAATTTTGAATTTAACTCTGGGTCTTTTCACACCTTTCATGAATATAAATTTGCTGACAATTTCTTGCCATTCTTGTAAGCTCATCTCTGAGATTATAATTAGTGTCATTTGGAACAAATAATTTATCTTGGATAATACATTCATTAACATTAGATTGCAGTTGATCCTAACCAAGATGGCTTTAGGTTCCTCCAACTTTCAAGATCTCTTTTAATTTCTTGACATAATTTATATAGATCTAGATCTAGATCCCTATCAAGATCTAGATGTAGATGTAGATCTAGATATATAGATATGTTTCTTGATTATTACCTGTCAAATGCAGACCAAGGTATTTTACTGAGTGAGCACATTCTTTCTGCAGAAGATTAACTTCTCCTTGTGTTAAATATTGTATCTTGTCATTATGTTGGGGTTTTGGACATTGATTTTGTATCCAGAAAATGCTCCAAAAGTATGAATTGATTTCATTATGTTTTATTGCCTTTTGTGGTTCTGTGATTAATACTACATCATCTGTTTAACATTTGAGTTTATATTCTTCTCCATGGATTTTGAGACCTGATATTTGTTTATCATCTCAAACCTTTTCTGCCAATATTTCGGCAGAAATGATGAATAGTAATGGAGAAAGTGGACATCCTTGCCTTGCATCTTTGCTGATTTGAATGTCTGGAGACAGCACTCTGTTGGCCATAATCTTTGCCTTTCACCATCAATATATGCTTTTGACCCAAGTTTGGAACTCTTCTCTGGGTTTCATTTTATGTACAGCCAGTAGGAATTGCCACTGCAAATCATCAAAGGCTTTTTCCACTTCCAAAAAGATTAATGCAGCTTTCTTCCTTTTTTTGTTAATTTGTTTTTTTTATATTGATTATGAGCCTACTATTGTCCTTAATATTCCTCTTTGTAATGTAGTCTGAAACACATTTTATATCTGAAACACATTTCTTCAATCAATCAGCTAGTATTGTTGTAAAAATTTTGCACTCTAAATTCAGCAGGGAAATTGGGCTATATACTGTAACTATGGTTTCTCGGGGTCATTTCCTTCTTTGTAAATCAGGGTTAAGTACACCTATTCCCATGTTGGTGGTATTGCCTTTGTTTCTTTAATTTCATTCATCATGCTTGTCAATGGTTTTTACAATTCCCCCTCAAGTTCTTTGTAATATTGAGCTACCAACCCATATGGACCTGGTGGTTTTCCTAATTTGATTCATTTTATTGACTTTTTTGTTTCTTGGGCAATTATAAGTGTACTTAATATTTGCCTGTGTTGATCACTGAATTCTCTGATAACTGATTTTTCAATATATTTATTCATAGCAGCTTCATCAGTGTTGATCTAACAATATAATTATTTAAATAACCTGTCAATTCTTCTTTTATTTCTGATCTTGGGTGTAACAATTTGGACCCTTTCTTTATTACTGATATTGTCCATATTTCTTTCTTTTTCTGAAGTTTATAAGCTAGATATTTTCCTGGTTTATTCGCATGTTCAAAATACTTCTGTTTGAAAATTTTATTTTCTTCTGTAATTCTTCCATTTCTAATAAATCTAACTGCTATTTAGTTTCTTGCAATTCTTTCATCACTTGTTTGTTTGGGTTAGTTATATGCTTTTGTTCCAATTCTCTTATTTTGGCATCTAATTGTTCTTTTCGTTTATTGTATTCTCTTTTTTGTTTTGCCACTAATTTAATTAAGAGGTCCTTTAAGTATGCTTTACGTGTTTCCCAAATGGTGATGTGGGAGATTCCTGGTGTCCTATTTGTATTAAAGAAGAAACTCAATTTCTCTTTACATTTTTTTTGCTTCTTAATTTTTTGTCCCTTCTCCTTTTCCCTTCTGCAGCAGCATACAGATAAATAAATAAGAACCACTCTATTACTACTAACCACCAAAGTTTTTTTTTTTTCTATTGTCGAAGGCTTTTTTTTTTTTAATTCTCTCTTTGGCCCATTGCCAGTTTGGTGCATTGTTCCAAACTATATTGCAACTGCCAAGTTTGTGGAGGTTTTAGAATCAAAGACAAGTGAGTTTAAAAACAGCAAGGATCGCCCCATTTCATTCTCAGTTTCATTCTCAGTTCACTTTTGCTATTAATGAATCGACTTGACTTGCTATATTGCCAACGATCAAAGTCTCTCAGCAATTTACAATAAAAATAAAATAAAATTGAGACATTAAAAACCGCTAAAATAGCAATGAAAGCAATAATAAAATTAATAGTTAAAATGCACAGTTAAAATCAATGGTTAAAACTCTGCCAAAAAGATGTGTTCTAATGGCCTTTTAAAATCTGATAAAGATATTAAACCCTTTGACTCTGCCATGAATGCATTCTAAAGAACAGTCGCAACCGTTTAAGCCCAAGTCAAGTTTATGGCAACTATAAGACAGCCTCCTTAGATAATCTCACTAAGCATGGATGAAGGAAGGAAGCAATCTCTGAAATAGCCTGGACCTAAGCAATATAGGAATCCAAAAATAATAACCAGTACTTTGCATTTTGCCTAGAACAAATTGATAGCCACTGTCAGAATGCAGAGGAGTAACATCTTTATTACCTTTATGATTCACACATGTCAGTACACAGTATTAGTAAAAAAAAGTTTGATGAATGTTTCTTTCAAGTGCAGGAGAAACTTTTGAAGGGTCCAGTGCAGGACTTTAACCTACACATATTCTTTGAATAAAAAGAATCATAGGCTCAGCTAAAAAGCTATTAGGCATAATTCTCAACAGCATCAAATATAACAAGGCACTAACAAGATAAGTGAAGGTGTTAATCGCAGGAATGCAAGCCTGGCCCTGTAGAATTAACAAATAGCACTGGGAACGATTGCAAATTGCAGTTAAGCTAAAAAAATAAAAACTTTTTTGGACCCCTTTGTTTAATCCAAAGGATCCTTGTATAAGGAATGTATTACTTCATCCATTTCACACTTTATTATACATTCCAGTGCACGTATTTATAACCCTACTCTCTTTAGGCTTCTCTCTGTCCTGCTACCAGTACCAATCCAGTCAATTAAGCAATTTATGCTTCAAGTGTGGCTGTGTCCTGATCTCCAGTTCAAAGGTACCCCTAAAAAATTCTCCTTCACAACATATTGCAAGTAGCCTGAGGGGATTTGTACACTGATATGCACTTCCTAGTTGGTGATTACAGGGAACAGGATGCTGGCTTGCAAGGTATTCAGTCAATAGATCGGAGATCCTGGTCTAGATTAGAGATCCTAGACTACTGAAAGCATGCTAATGGTAAAAGTGGGTTTAGGTTGAACTTGTGGCATCCTAGCCAAAATGTGCCACAATGGACTAATATTAACCTCATGGAATGCTCAAATGACACAGGTACAATTTAGGCTGGTAACCTAATCTATTCTTTCCTTCTTTTATTAAAAAACATTATGTGAAAGGTTTGGTTTGACTAACCAAAACCATGATGGGCAACCAAAGTCAGTATGTGCAGGCCCATCTGATGATGAGCACAGCATATTGATCAGTGGGACTCTGATCTGTCAAAGGCAAAACTGTTAAAGAGAATTAAATCAATAAAGAAAATAGATGTATTGCACAATATTTTCAATGTTATATATTTGACGGGTTTCCCTGCTGCTCCAGTCAAAATTGACATTAAGTAGTGCATATGCCTGATACAGTAGTTGGATACCCAAGAAATATATAATAAATATATGTCAAAATACTGCAGTCACTGCTAATAACCAATTTTATACAACACTTCCCTCACAGAAAGGATCAAAGATAAATGTTTCAGATCCCCAAAACAAGCCAGAAAAGCTAGGGTGTGTAGGATTATAGGGAGGTTGGGAAACAAATAGAGAGTAAACGTAATCAAGAAATAAGGCATGCATCAGCTAACAACTTATTTTAGAAATGGCAACTTAGCCAGGTCACAAGAAACCTGGGAAGAAGCATTTTAAATCATTCAGAGAGATATGCCTTAATTAACTCCCCATAAATGAGGGTAGGAAATTCCTCTTACCATTTCCAAGATTCTGTGAAAGACTAGCATTAAAGATACCTTACTGAAGTCTGTACAGTTCTTGCTTTCTTAATCATGCACAACTGTGTGGGGCTTGACACAGAGCTTAAAAGATTTTTGAAAGCTCAGGGACTGATCTAATATTTGGGATCAGTATTCCACAGAAGGGGGCAATGACTGAAAAGACTCTAGATTATGGTCCTCTTCTCTTCCAGATCAATGAGCAAAATTCATTGGAGTAGGTGGTCCCCAAAGATGCCCAGGTCCTTGGACATGAAGTACCAAGCACCCAGCACCTTGGGTTGCAAGCAGATTTCCTATGTGGTGTTACATGGGCACCGATTAGCACCCATGACTGCCTGAGCAACTGTATTCTGAACCAGCTGCAGCTTCTGGGTGCTGTTCAATGTAGAACACACTGCAGTAATCCCCAGGAGGGATGACTTAAGCATGAGGGAAGCTAAGAAGAACCTCATTTCCAGGAAAGGTCATAACTGACACAAAAGATGGAGCTATGCAATGGCCCTCCTAATCACAGCTACTGCCTGTTCTCCGACTAAGAACTATGAGTCCAGTAGGACCCCCAGATTATTCTTGACTACTTGTGAGGGTTGGGTGTGGGAGGCACTTTTCTGCAGTAGTTCTCTTCCTACCTCAGTGGATGGGTCATTGGTGGGGTGGGGAGGTCAAGCCCTAGGATCCTCCATTATGGGGAGCCATGGAGCTCAATGCTGTTGCTGCTCCTACATGAAGCTTCTGTGCACTAGCACAGATTCAAGTATCATTAGTACATTAATTATACTCACCTTTATATCTTGACTGTGAGCTGCACAGGAGAGGTAGTCAAGGTCCTCTTGCTGCAGACTGAGACTACTGGGGTCTAGATGAGACCCTTAATTTCAACCCAACAAGATGGAGAGGCTCTGTACACAGAACCTTTTTGATTCCAGAAACACTCTATCTTTATTTTTGGATGAAATTGTACTTCCCCAGGCAGAATTAAGGGTTTTTTTCTCTTTCCTTTATCTCATCTATCTATCCATCTATCCATCTATCCATCTATCCATCTATCCATCTATCCATCTATCCATCTATCCATCTATCTATCTATTTTTTACTTGGTACTTCCTATTCTTTTTCTGCACCTTGCATAATATTGAATACTCTTAAAGGGAATAGCATGATGGGACTGGATAGATGCATTGATTAATATCACAATCACTGAAAAATAATCAGTAAAAAGAATAATGGCATCCCATACATACAGAGCTTTATTTGGCCTATCATTTTATTAAAAGTATTGGAGCATCCTCATTACTTTCAATGGTATGCAAACAAGGAAAGATTTTAGGAAGTTATGCAAAAGTCTGTATAATTCATAAGGATTCCACAAATCAGTTTTCCCTGTGCAGAATTCTAGTATATCTTATTTTCTCAAATGCTTATTTTCTTAGCAAGAAGGGAATGTAAGGTTGTATAAAGAATATATCACACAATGGAAATAATAAATCATTTTTAGAGAAGTCTGAGCCCAAAAAATGCCACAGTAAAAGGCTGTAATAGTTGCAATATTCAGAAGATATGAAACTGTCTTATCAGGGCAACCATGCTCTCAGACTATCTGCATGTGCACTACAAGTAATTAGTTGAATCCTGATCTGGTAAAGTAGACTCAATTACGTCTAACTATAAGGGAAGAAAATTATTTTCTATTCTATTGCATTAAAAACTACCAAATTTAAATCAAACTTGTCTAGGGCTTTTTAAGACTCTAAGAGGCTCTTGGAAAAAATGTTCATTTGGATATCCCCTCCCCACATTTTCTTCTCACTGCATCCCGTGTCAGTGCAGTTTTGTTCTGCTGCCAGCTTTTGTCTTGAAATCAATGACAGAGAATTAATTACTGAGGGGAAATCTGACATGACTTCTAGCATGTTATTTTGACTGATTAGTTTTACTGCCTTGAATAAAAAAAACATTGATCCATCTAATCATTTCAAGTGCTGAATTGTGTTTCAAATGGGGCTCTCTCCCTGTGTGGGGCTCAGGATATTTGCCTCATTACCCTCTGCCTATAAAAGGCTCTGAACTCACTAGACTCCGAGCTTTCAACTTATCATGAATTGTTATTGTTTAAAATTTAAGATATTCTTAAAAATGCCATTTGCCCAGCTGTTTTGTGTGATACAGCACATTCTATCACCTCAAAGTTCTTCCTTGAATATGTGGACAAGACTTCAGTTATCCTTGATTTGTGGCCTATAGTAACAGAGGAAAACCAGTTTCTCTTCTGAAATCACATAGCAGAACTATATACCATATGGCAACTCGGTATTCATTTGCTTCAGTCTTTTCCATCACCAGGTGTAAGACATTGAACTAAAGGTATGTCATTATAATATCTGACTTTGCTGAATAAGTAAGACTAAGCTGATCATCTATGCCCAAACTGACTGTGTGACAAGTGCTGCAAGCAGTGGAGAAGCCATCCTTGTCTAGTACACCATCTGCTACCATTCAGTGGGGAGAAGAAAAGCTGAAAGGTTTTCCTTATTTGTGACTGCCTTGGTTGCACCTCTGCTTTAATAGCACAGCAAAAGAGAGAGAGGTTAGAATATAAAATTCCAATGCAAATGCACACATCATATCAGTTTTGCTTCCAAAATTGTTACTTGGATAACTTTATTTTTCTTGACACGCTGTAGTTGTTCTTTGTTGCGATACACTGGAGCCTACTCTCTGGTACTTCTAGTCCCCAAACATCTCCAGTCCCACTTTGCCATAGCTGGGAGTTCAAATAGCATCTCACATCTTGATAGCAGTCCAGTATCTAAACTGATGATCAGGCCAACACTTTGGAGTATGGATGAATGCTAGTCAAGGATCTCAGTGGAATAAGTAAATTGAAATACATAGCATCAAATATGCAGGAATTGTGACAAAACTCTAGATACTCTTCTTATTCATTATTATTTTTATTAGTTATGCCAACAGGAGCCGGGGTGTCACACCCTGCTGCTTCAGCATTTTTCTAACCTGGAGTAAGGCCATATAACAATCACATTTACTGGTTTTCCCCATGCACATATAGAGACTTCCTGTATTACCCGCAACTCCTCAAATCCAAGTCAATGCACTACTGTCGTATGACTCAGGATTGCTGCTTGTTTTTGCCACCCTAGGATGTGAATATTTTAGGTACTGACAGGCTACAATAGGTGGTTCGTCAACCATCCCCAGTTTCTGGAACTTGATGCCTTCCTTCCTCAAGAACCTCACTCTCTTTTAATAGCAGAGGGCTGTCTCCCTGAAACTGGCATACATAGCCTCCTGTTCCAGGAACAGGCACAACTGGCATTCAGGGTGGATCAGTTCAAAGGCTCTCCTTGTTGTGACTTCCACCTGCTCTTTAAGCAGGATTAATAAGTCCAGGAGGACATCCAGATTGCATATCAATTATGTCTGGAGGAGTGCAACCCCATCCAAAGTTATCAATGGAACAGCTCTAGAATCAGGGGGCTCAAAAACCCAGAGACCCTCAGTCTTGCTAGGGTTGAGTTCCAGTTTGTTCATCCCTTTCCAGAAGTTCACAGACTCCATGGCCTGAATAAGCATCTCTACAGCATCACTTGTACAGCCCAGGCCAGAGATGTACAACTAAATAGTATCAGCATACTGACAATATCTCACCCCATATTGACATATGATCTACATATAACATATGACATATTGACATATGACCAACATATGGCTTCATGTAGATGTTAAATAGGAGTGGAGAAAGAACCAAGCCCTGAGGCACCCCAATAGTAGGGGCCTAGGTCTTGACCACTTCTACCTACCAAAACCGACTGAAACTGGCCTCAGAAGAAGGAGGAGAACCACCTCAAAACCGACTTCTGCTCCCAACTCCCTATTGCAAGAATGATAAACATTGTTAAGAAAGAAGTCCTAAGGACTGCCGAGTAGAAAATCCAAGCCCTATTTATAGTGAATTCAAACTTCAATCTTTTTTTTTTCTCTAACAAGCTGGACATCTCTCTTTCCTAAGTGGGATGAAGGGTTTCCACCTGTCCCTTGTTATTGCAACTATGTAATCTGGTTCCAGAAGGTTTGCTTCTGACCTTTCCAGAACTAACTGTCTCTTCATCTGAACAATTTGTTTGAATGCACAGAAGCAGCAGAGAAAAGGGGGGGGAAAGCCACCAAATGAAGAACCAAGAAACACCAAGGGCAAAAAACCTAATTTTTTAATTAAAGGGTTCTTCAAACTTCATGCTTTATCATGATCATTTCATCAACATTGCATCAGAGGGCAATGCAAATGCTAATCAAGAACAACTTCCACGAGATGCATTGACAAAACCTGACACTCAATTTTTACTACTGTAGTACTCCAAAAAATAGTGTGTGTGTGTGTGTGTCTGAGGGAGAGAGAGAGAGAGAACTATTTTTCATTTACAGCTAAGGCTAAAGCTAAGTGAACTGGGGAATTGTCCATTTTTTTCAAAATGAAATTGAAAAAAAATCCATTTTTCTCTTAGCAAGGTCTATATAGAGGATAAAATAAGCTACTGTATTTGGCAATTGTATTCTGATTATAAATTAGAGCAAGAAATGGAACTAGAGCTCTTTGCACTGATGGGAGGAACTTAAAAATGGACCACATCGGACTGGGAGAAGCATCAGACATGAGATGACATGAAATGATCCCATTAACAACTGCTTTTGGGATAGATTTGATTAGAATTGCCTTAACTTCAATAAGTGTTCAGCTTAGAGGAATATTAGCCTTTCTCAGGCTCTTAATAAATGAGAGAAGAAGTGTTCCCAAGGGGCCAAAAAGTCATTACAGAATTAATTCTCAGGAGCTAGAAATGCAAATCAGCTCTTTGTGTGGAGGGACGGATCAATGAGCTGCTGGATATTGCCAAATATGGAACTTCTTTTTCTAAACTGGGCTGAAAAGAAAGCAAAGGGATTTTATAGGAAATCTGATAGCAGACCAGTCACTTGCATAAAACTCTTGCTGGCCAGCCCTCCACTGAGGAAGGGCCAAGGAAAAGATGCTGCTCCTGATGGGCTTGCTTCTTCAGTCATGCCACAGAGGAGCTTTTGGTCAAATTTAGGAGACTGTCTGTTCAAAGGTTCTCTTCGCACCTATCTAGGAAATATGTAAGAAACAACATTAATTCGAAAGGAATGATAGGTAAAATTTAAATGTTTCCACTTGTCCAAACCGATTTATCACAGGGGTGACAGATCTCCCTGAAAGCAGCTCAGGTTATCAAAGATCTTATAAGTAAACCTCAAAATGACGTTTAGGGTCAACAACAACAAAAAAAAGCAGCCTTTGCTTCTACTTTTAGTATGCTCATGCAGATAGCTCATTCCTAAAGCACTTTCTGTAAGTTGGCCGACCTACTATATTGGTGGTGTTTTAGTTTTCTTATCTTCTTAGGGGTGTGTGTGTGTGTGTGTGTGTGTATCAGAGTGTTCCTAATTATGTGGACAATTTTTGCTTATTTCCCATGGGGCGCATTTGAGTCCCAGTCCAATTCATAGAAGCCTGAATTACATGGAATTTTTTTTAATAATTATTTATATTTCATTAAGGACTAACATTGTGTTATGGGTGACAGCAAAAGCAAAGGAACAAAAAGTCCCAAATTGTAAGTCACCACAGCCATTCAAAAGGCGATACCTGTATGAGAAAATCAACCTGACAAATACAATATGTGGTATGAAGAAGTTGCAAGAGGGGTTAATTGATGGGCTATGGAACTCTGGGTAGGAAGCCCAGCTGTTATTCACATTTCATTACTTCTGAAAAATTCCTTTGTTAGCAAGAACGGTATTTTAAAATACACATACTAGAGATTCTCTCATGGTTAAAGAATATGCACGCTGTGTGGCACTTTATACAAAAGCAATTTTGCAGTTTATAACTCAGTTAATCTTTATATCTGAAAATTCTTGAAATACATTTTTCTGCTTTAGTAGAATATTTCTGTGCTGTGGCTTGTACTAACTGTTGGCTTCATAAGGTGCTTGTAACAGAAAAGTGAAGTATAAATACTTATATACCTATGAAGTCAATATTATAATTTAAGTGACTACTTTATATAGCTATTCAAGTACTCTCACCTTCAAGAGGAGAATGTGCAAGTAATACCAACAATTTGGAGTAATAATAATAAAAAAAACCTTAAGTATGATTGATCCCCCACTGATTTGGTCAATGGCTCGTATGTTTCAGGGGACGTATAAAATCAGTGCATTGAATGAACAAATAAGAAGCAAATAAGGGAGTTGTGGTAGGAATACCGAAGAGGCAGCAAGATACTTATGGAAGGAAACAGGAAACTGCCTTTGCAGAAGAGATTCTTGATTCCAAGGGAGAGGGGAAGCCTGAGAAAGAATTAACTTCACTTTAATTACAGAACGTATAAATTGGGCAGGATAATTACTTTCGTAGGCTTTCAAGATTATTGGCAAGTCCTACAAGTTTGGCAAACTCAGGAGACAAGAACCACTTGGATTTCTGGAAATCCAAATAGGGTAACGTAACAAGATCTCCTAAAGTGAAATATAGAAATGTGGTTGAGAGTGTTTGGGTAATGAAAAAAAGAGTGAGAAAAAAAGTGATATCATCATGGGAATTTAATATAGACCACTTGGACAGGCAGAAGATACAAATGAGGCATTTCTATGTCAGATGACCAAAGTTTCAAAGAGACATGCATAGTGACAATGAGAGATTTCAACTACTCTGACATCTGGTGGAAATCTAACTCTGCCAAGAATCAGAGGTGCAAGAAATTCATGCCCTCTTTTGTTTATAACTTTGTCAGAAAGTGGAAAAAGGAACAAGAGGGTCTGCTATCTTGGACCCAATCATTATGAACAGGGAGGAATTGTTAAGAAAGAAGTGAAGTTGACTGGAACCTTGGGCGGAAATGGCCATATTATCCATGAGTTCATCGTATTAAGGGGGAAAAGAATAGAAACAAGTCAGACTTGTATACTGGATTTCAGAAGTAAGAATTTAGATTAACTCAGAAGATGGATCATATCCAATGGCTTAACATCTCAAAAGAGAAGAATAGAAAGGATGGTAAATCCTTCAAAATGAGATACTGAAGGTGCAATCACAAACAATTCTCACTAGAAGGAAAAATGGGAGAGCTTTCTAAAATGTTGAAAAGAACAGAAAATATGCACAGAAAATGCAAGAAGGGATTGTATAACCAAAGGATACAAGGGAGTCTCCAGAAACTATGGAGATTCCATCAGAAAGTGCAGCTGAAGTACAATGCAAAAAATGTCTCAAATAACCAAAAAGCCCCCCCCCCCCCAAGAATAACAGAAACAGGGTTACAAAGAGGCTTGTAGGTGTGTTGTGAGGAGAAAGGGGTGAATTGGTAACCGGTGATGTGAGAAGGCAGAACAATCATCTTAGTTCACATTTCAATTCTTAGATAGGGAAATGAAGTCCTAGATGGCCAGCATTGTAGCACTAGAGAAGATAGACGAGAAGAGGGTAAAATAATATTTAATGTAAATGAATTCAAGTCTCCAAGGAATTACATTCTTGAGCAATGAAGAAACTATAGGAGGTGATTATTAGATTATTAGCTATAATCTTAGAGAAAGGAGTGAATTGGTGAACTAGAGAACTCCTGAAGAACTGGGAAGATGTTAAGACTGAAGGAAAGTAAATCTTCTTTAAATCCCTATCTTCAAAAATGGGAAGAAGGAGGACCCAGAAAAGTACAATTTAATGTGTGTATCAGGCAAGGTCCTCAAGCTGATTATTAAACTAAACATTTGAGCACTTGGATAGCAATGCAACAATTAACAAGAGTTAGCTTAGGTTTGTCACAAACAAGACAAGTCAGATTAATCATATCTCCTTTTCTGATGGAGTTACGGTGCAGCACTTCAGGACAATACTATGTACTTTGACCTCAGCAAAGCATTTGACAAAGTCTTGCATTATAACTTTATTATGATAATAAAATCATACAGTATGGACTAGATGATACAACAGTTAAATGGATTCATAATTAACTGAATGACTGCACCCAGAAAGAACTCATAAATGACTTCACATCATCTTGGAGACAAGTACTGAATGGAGTGCCATAGGGCTCTGTCAGAAGTTGAACATGAACCAATAGTGTGATGTAGCTGCTAAAAAGGCAAATGCTATCTTAGGAAGTTTTAAACAGGGGCATAGTGTTTAGAGCACAGGAAGTAATTGTCCCACTCTTCTTTGCCTAAGTCAAGCTTCACTTGGAATACGTTCTTCTTTTCTGGCCACTGCAAGCTAAAAAGGACATCAGCAAACTGTAGCAAGTTCAGAGAGAAGCAGACTGGAAACCAAATCCATGAGGAATGATTAAAGGAACTATGTGTTAAATCTGCAGAAGGGAAGACTGAGAGGGATATGACAGCATTTTTCAGCTATCTAAAGGGCTGTCATACAGAGGAGAGGGTAGATAAGACCAGAACTAATGAGATGAAACTACAGGGAAGTAGAGTCAGGTTAGATATTTAGGAGACATTTTCTGATAGTAAGAGCTTCAGCCAGTGAAATCAATTGCCTCAGCAAGTGATATATTTCCCTTCACAGGCAGTCTTCAAACAGAATATGGATAGCCATCTGTCCTAAATGCTCAGACCCTGCATCACGCAGTGGGTTTGACTAGATGATCTCTGAGACTTTTAGAATGTTCAAATGAAAGTGAACAAGAAAAGCTGGGTATGACTGTAGGATTGGAGACAAACTCAGTTCTAATGCCAATTCTGAGGCCTGGGTCTATCAGCAGCCACCTGAAACTCTCTGTACTTCCTTGGGGAAAATTTTCTTAAAGCTGCCACTGAAGAAGTTTTAAGGGTCAGTTGCGGTTATTTAGTTTAAAAAGCTTGAGAAATCACATAATTTTCTAAAGATACGTTTTGGGTGAAATTAACCCCTGATGTGTGTTAACCCCTAATGTGTTTCAGCTAACCTCTTAAATGCAGACTTTTTTTTTTCTTCAGATTTTAGATTCCTGACCAGATGCAACATTAAACATTTAACAATAAGACCTGTTCTGGAAAACAAAACACAGATATTGTGTATCTATTACAGGCAGAAACTCTGGACTCAATTTACACTTAAGTTGTATAAACTATACTTTAACCTCGTAAGTACTTGTTTCTATTCCAAATAGAACATTAGTCATTATTTTACAATTTCAAACTACAATTTAACACAGTTTTGCCATATTCAGTAGGACATCTACTGTATATCTTAAAGAAGGGAAGAATAAAAATGCCAACTATTACTATAAATTACTCAATCCTTTGACAGACACTATTTTCTGACAATTCCCTAATATACACATCCATATGCACATAAATGCAGGGCAGTAGTTCAAACTGAGCTGGAATGAACTTCTTCAAAAATAAATGGAAATGAATCCAATAGTGAAATATCATTTACAGCATAAAGGCTTCAATTCTTCTTCTTTCAGATGGAAAAAATTCAATTATTATATACCAAATGGCTAAGCATTTGAGAGAAAATTACTTTGAGTTGCTGTCAATTTAAACATCTCCATTAATTTCCATCAATTTTACACAGCTATTAGCTTCTCTGAATAAGCAAGTTTGCAAGATCTGTACACGCCTTCCAGTTCCTTGAAAAATCTATATATTTTCCTTCTTATCTGGGGCATGTTCCACCACACAGAAAGGGCCACTCATATGCCTAGAAAGTCTTTTAAATTCTGCTTTCTGTTGCTCAGGGGAAGGAAGATTTCCTGCAGCATGGTTTCTTACTTTGGTAATAAGTTTTATTTATTTGTTTGTTTGTTTATCCATTATTTCAATTTATATGGCTGCCCATGACTCTTGGCAGCTAACAGTGTTAAAAGAAAATGTAAAAGCGTAACACACACTCAGAGAGACACACAAAAACTGCAGCCAGGATTTTAAAAAATGATAAAATGTAGCTGTTGTACTTGAACAATCCTGTTCCTTCCCAGGATTATTTGCATTATGCAGTCTGAATTCAGAGTTCATATTCAGTCAAACTGGAAACAAGCTTCATGTTTCTATATGTGAATTTTAATTAGGATAATTTGCTTCAGAATTCTCCCATTCACAATCTATTATAAAAGAAATTATGAAAATATTTAAAAAGAGAAACCAGTTTGGCAGCTATTCCTGATCATACAAATGAATTACTTTTTCTTCCTACCAAGATTCCTGCTATATATTTTAAAAATATTTTAAAAATGGGTTAGAACAGCCTCCCTTTGTCCGTTATATCACTATCCCTTCTCATAAATTGCTAATATGTTGATCTGGAGCAGGATTGAAGAAGTTCTTGCCTGAAGCACAAATGTGGACCTGAACTCCTCACAGTTTGAACCTCTTTATATTGTTGCTTCCTTCTTTTTAGATCATGCCCCTTTCCAGACCCACTGCAGCTTATTCCATGCAATTCTGTTCTCCAAGTACAAAACTGTTGAAGGAGAAATTGATAGGCATTGATGAAAGAGAATGCCTGGATATAAATGCCGTTTTCTCTTTTACCCCATTCCTTCCTTCATCTGCTGCTGGAATTAGAACCCCAATAGATTTGACAAATGTAGTAAGAACTTCAAAATTCCGCTGGAAAATATTTTCCATATCTGATTGGAGTTTTGCTTGTCTGTGACATATATATTTTTTTTATTGCAACTTATAGATCATGGAACTAGTAACAGTTGTATTTCAGTCACTCTTTCAAAAGTCACTATCTGCCCTGAAAAGGGCTGGGGCAAGTAAGTTCCATAGCTAACTCTGTCTATGAAACCTGCACTGAGGACTTAGTACCTCAAATCCATAACAATATTAAAGGCTAGTCTGAAGCCTCTGTCTTCTAGATGATGATGATGATGATGATGATGATGATGATGATGATGATGATGATGATGATGATTATTATTATTATTTTGTCTGCGCTCAGTCATTGCTGACCCTGCAGTGACTGCTTGGGCGAGTCCTTGCAGTTTTCAAGGCAATTGTTTTTCAGAAGTGGTTTGCCAGAGCCTCCTTCCTAGAGCAGAGCCCAGCTGGTGAGCGCAGGAGGCGGGGTTTCCGTTGCTTCGCACCCTTTTCAGGCGTGCGCGGTTTTTCGCGCTTACTGGCAACTGCTCCCAACTCCTTTTTTTGCAAGGCGCCGCCAGCATTTTTCTTCCCACCGGAGTGAGAGTACCCATTTATCTACTCACATGAGTTTTTGACCTGTTGGGTTGACAGGAACTGGGGAGGAAACAGGAGCTCACCCTGTTTAACGCGAAGGCTGGACTCGAACCGCTGAAGCGTCGACCATTTCTGGCCGGCAACTTTCAGCGTCATTAAGCCGCTGCGCCACCGCATCCCCCTCTAGATTATATTAATGAACTATTTATAATCCTAAAAGTTCTTCTATATTACCTAAAAAGTGGTTACCTCATCACTTGCTCAAAATATAAATATTTGAAAAATCCAATGGTTGTACAAGTTTATGCTAGCATGATTGCCTCTTGGGTATGACAAACTTACAGATTTGAGACTTATGCTCCATTTACATTTGGATATTATCATTAATGAACACATTACAGCCTACACTGTCATCTTTTATTGCCTACACATTGCTCCTTGTAAAAATTAATCATGATTTCTCTCATTAGTTACAGATGCAAACCAGCAAAGACAAAAATGTGGCAGCATGAACTTTAATGAGGATGTTAGATTTCTGTCATTGAAAAGTATTTATAAAAGAGGCTGATGCATGATTAATCACATTTTTGTAGAGAAACTGAAGTAGAATTACAGTCGTGTCTTCTCAGCCTTTAGCACCATAAAGCCATATTCACTCTCAACTCTTTCTGTAGTTATTCATGTGTTACTTCTTAATATTATATGTAGCCATGTATTCTAAATTTCTGGTGTCTACATTTACATCCCAAAGAAATAGAAATTACAATATAGGTGAATAACTTCTTTCTTGTATGCATTATCCTTATTGCAGGAGGAACCCTGGCTTTAAATGCAAAACATCAGAAGGCTTGTTAGGAAAATATAAATTAGCACTCCTCAAACCATGGGAAATCAGATTAATTGCCCTATCAAAATGATTTAAAATTGGACAAATATTTGTTCATGAACCCTGACTAAATAACTTGCTGAGTTCAAGGAGTTACAGCTTGCTTTGGCTGATACAAATGTGCCAAAGCATGACATGATTTCTGCCAAAAAATGAAGAGAAAATTGGGATATGCTTTACATAGCATCCTACGGGCCTCTCACTTAACAGAGGAAATTCAATGTCTTTTTTGTTGGAATAACTGGAATAACTCAAAGATTCACTTGAATTGCCAGTTCAAGTTCTCTTGGAGTCTGCTAAACTGCCACCCGCATTTCTCATGAACAAAGCAGATCTTGAACCATTATTTGAGACTAAATGTCTAAACGTATTAAGTTTGTTCACCTCCACAGGAGCTTTGAGACAGCAGCTGGTAACTGACATAGCATTTTCTTGCTGGGTAGTAGAGACAATTTATGGCTCTTCCTAAGCTTTACCTTGGTAGCCAGGCAAAGGGTTCTGATTTACTCTTACTAGTCCAATGTTTGCCATCCTCCTTTACATCATCACAGCTAAAACAGTCACATGATATCAGATTGTTCTTAGATGTTGGGTTGAATAATTACCAGTATAGAAGTTGTGCACATTTTAGTTCAGGGAAGATGAAGAATGGTTTCCAATCATACATTGTATTGTAGGTCCTGTCTTGATTCCACCCCACCTTACTATATATACAGCTATGAGTTTGATCTGATTTTAATATTGGCAACAGAAAGGAGCAGCAGACTAACTTTGAGGGAAGGGGCAAGACAAAGTAGGCTATTGTCTATCAACATCTCAGAAACATCCTTATCCTTCAACGTAGGTTACCCAAAGTGGCCAACCAACTCCACTTAACCCTTTTAAATTAGCTAATGGAAATTTATCTCCTTTTTCAGAAGCTGACTACTTTGCAGCCGAGCTTGCTTTGTGGACCAACATTAGGTAATAAAACAGATCATTCATTTAGATATGAACATTTGCATGGGAGAAGTTTTAATAAAAAATGTTCTTCTGATTATAGGTTTCTTAAAGCAATGGTTCCAGTTTCTCTTCACCACATGGGACTTACTGAAAAGGCATTCTATGATCAAAACTTATCTCCTGTCAGGCAGCTTGCAAAGAGGGCAAGAGAAAAGGTTTTATTTTTATGGGCTATCAAAACTGAAGTCACATATGTAAGGCACAGAATCTCCTGTTCTCACAAAGAATCTCCATGCTTAATAGGAAGATAGGCCTTTCCTATAGCCAAATAACGGAGACAAGGTCTGACTAAGATCTAGGAACCAGCCAAAAGAACAATACAATTTCAAATACTGGAGAATTCAAGTCAAGAGCAAGATCAAGGTACAAACCAGTTTGGGGACCAATAAGTCTGTCTGAAAGTCTGACATGATAGACATGCTATGCAACATTTCAGAGCAGCACTTCAGTTTGACAAAATGTTGCTTCTATCTCCAAATGCTTTGGATTTTCCTTTAGGGGAGCATTTTTTTCACAACATACCCCATCCAAACAGATTCACGAGCAGAAAGAGGTACCTGCTTCAAAGTAGTGGTTCAGATTAATCAGGCGCCTTTGAAGCACTGCATAGCTTAATTCATAGATTCAGTGGTTTATCTGATGTATCTGAGATTGTTGGAACTTCACTTCCATTTATGGAGAATGCTGAGGAGGGTTGAGTGGTGTGATTGGTTGCCTGCTCATATCAGTGTCAAAGGAGCTATAAGATTTATCAACTTAGGAACCACTCCTGCTGATCAGACTCCATTTGGGATAACACTGTTCACATTACATTGGGCTTCATTGACTTTCTCAGCTCTTGAATTCTTTAATGTGGCCACAAACTTTAATTTTGCTCTTTCATCTGCTGATGGAGTGCTGCATTTCTGTGAAGACCCTACCAACACAACAAGGGGTTCAGCTCAGTTCTCAGCACTCTAAATGGCCTCAAGGCTGACTAGTCTGGTACACATTCTTGGGTCAAACCTTAATGTTTAAATCCTGCAGTGGCAGACTTAAGTCTCAACCGTGAGTGAATCGGTGGCAGGCTAAAATGTGTAGACACTGGTTTATATGTTTACTGTTTTATTAGTGTCACTTTCTCTGTGCCAGCTGCTTTTTTCTATGGCTTACCTATTTCTGTAGTATTGTATCTCACTAGGGCAACCTGCTTTGGCTGCCTTTGCTAACTAAATAACAATCATACAGTAGTGCTAACAAATCATAAATTTGACTTAGCCAAGACCTGCCAGTGATGAGGAGAGCCTTCCAAGGAGGGACCAGGCTTGCCAACCAGTTATACCAATTCCACAAAAGCCAATGATCAGAGGCATTAAAGGTTAAGTTAATGGACATCAGTGTCATGCAAAATCTAGCACTCCAGAAAAGCAAGTGGAAAAGAGGGTACTTATGTCTTAAGCAGATTTTGAAAATTTAAGTAGGAATAAGAGCTTTCTGCAGGTTTAGCACAACTTAGGCTGTTTGCAGGACAATTTAGAGGTTGCTATATTGTGCCATCCTCCTTCACACCATCACTGCCTTAAAGCAGGCAGGGAAGATGTTTAAAAATTATTGAAGGTTTCCAACTGAAATTTGACAGGGTAGGTGTCTGAAAATGAGTCCTTTTTCCCTGCTATTTTCATCCTATTTTGCCCCACAAAAGTGGCAGCTATGGGTGTTTTAATGCTTTCCCACTGTAGCTTATTGATATTTGAATGAGATATCATGACACTAATAAATAATTGCATCATTTGTACAATGATGTCATTATGTCTTCATCATCATTTTGCTGTCATCATGGTTTGCTACAGACTCTTATAGGAAAACACAAAATAAAGACATTTTTCTAGCATTGGATCATCTCCAAATGATGATTTCAGATCCCAGGTTTAAGTCACTGCCCTAAACAAGCTGGATTGTATTTGGCCAGTTCAGAATATTAGTTTGCTCCAGAGCAAAAGCGACTCCTGTGTAGCCTATTATTCCCAAGGTGTATTTCCATGTTTCTGCACCTCTCAGCCTCTGCTCTAGAGCTGCCATTGTTCTCATAGATTTTGAGGGTGTTTAGAAGAGCGCTGATCAAAATTTGGGGCTGCCAATCCATGGGTAGCATGAGTCAGTTTTTCCCTACTTGCCCTACTGGGTTCTGCTCTTTATATCTAAAAAGGTTTAATGCATTTTCTGGTTTATTCTCATCCTCCAAAGATGTGTCTTCTATGAAGACTATGAATATTTATTGGGTATAAAATTACACATGTATACACAAACACACATATCCTCAAAATAACTTTGCAGCCAGATGCTTAATTATGGTTCATGAAACTGGTTTGTGAATGTTGAGATGACTTTTGCCATTAAGTCTCTCAGAATTCTCTCTTGAGCCATTTTCTGTTTCATAAAGTGATGGTATATTATGAGCATACAACAAATATATTTCCAGTTCCTTTAACAGAAGACTCTGAAATCCAAAGATGAAAGATGCTAAATACACAGGAAATGTCAGTCCTTTTCAGGTGCATTTTCAATATGTGTACATTTAAAGAGTCATTTCTGAATTGGGCAGCTTTACAAATCCAAGAAATAAACAAAATAAATATGAAAAGAAGGAAATGAACAAGTAGCTCCAACACTCCTCCTGTCATCAGATGCATTAAAATGGTGCCTCCTCAAAGAAGGAAAATGTAAGAACGTAAGGTTGTGCCGATGTTTGATAAATATGGGCTGTGTAAAAGATACTGTTTTATCACACATATGAACAAATCAATGATCTCTGCTTCTATATATCTTTTTTCATCTTAATATGAGACTAATTTCATATATATACATATACATATACATATACATATACATATACATATACATATACATATACATATACATATACTGTACATATACATATACATATACATATACATATACATATACATATACTGTACATATACATATACATATACATATACATATACATATATATATTTGACTCTACTGGAGTTCCCAACAGATGTTTGTTATCTACCTTTCTGTTTTGGAGATGTACCACTCCATTTCAAGGTATGTTAATAAACATGATTTATTCATTTCAGTTCCAGGCAACACTTGTATTATGGTCTCAGATGTTTCCTTGTTCAGTGGTGGTGCTTGGTTCCAGTACTTCCTCCATTATCATCCTGGTGCACCAGCCTTTCGTTTCTTAGTTATTCTTGGTTATACATTATACTCTGAGATCATGATGAAATCAATTTGTTAATACTACTTTTAAGCTGCTTTGTCATGACTCCTCCTAGAATTATCAATTGATTTGGTACTGAGAATTATCTGGCATCATTCACCTACAACCCCCCTCAAGGTATATTTCTTCAGTATGAAAAAAAAACCAAGCCAACTGTCCAGTTTGGTTTTCTACCTCAGCTTTTAATATAATACATAAAACTATTTCAATCTGTTGGATAGCAACTTCAATCAACTTTATTCCAGAATCTGCCACATAGACTGGGATATAAATACAGTGCTTATTTATTTCTCATTTAATTTCTCCCTCTTGCCAAGCGTGAGTTGTTTATCTATGAAGAAGGGAAGAGGGATTTCCAGTTCAACTCATTGAGAGTCAGGGTTCATAAGCAACTCCTCTGGGGACCTTTTTTCCCCTCTCTTTCTTTTGGCAGTGCTCTCGCTCTCAACATGTCAAACCAGCATTTCTCTATTAGCAGGAAATATGTGATACATAACTACTTCTGCTTGCAAGAAGCAGATCAGGCAATTGATCCATTCTGAAGAGCATCCTGCTATCAACAGTAAAAGAAAAAGCTTTTGCTCCCAGCAAGTTTCACATCTTGAAATGATATATCATATTACAGCTAATATTTATTTTTCAAATATACAGAGTAGCCCTAGTATAATAGACTAATATATTTAACTAATCTGAAACTGCCTAGGCCTTGTGCAAAATTTCTAAACATTTCTTCTTTGCTTGCTATGACAACCCTACAAGCTGTCTGCATCTCCAGGCTTGCGAAGTACGGCTGGCTGCCAGACCCTTTGTTATATATTTCCAAGGGAGATATGTTGCCACCATTTGCATGATTTATAAATACTAAACCTCTGCCTGAACACACAATCCAGACCTAAGGCTGTACTTAAATGAGGACAGGCTCCTTTTCCCATAGCTTTCCATTACTCTCCTTAAGATAAACATGTACACCCAGCAGTGTAGCACATGGATCAGATCACTCCCCAGGCTAACCAAACACTAGGGATGTAAAAAATATTCTGTGAATGGACTGTTCCATGCACGGAACAGCCAGGTTCAGGTAGTGTACACACTGATTAAAACATGTACATTCTGGGCATGGACGTTGAAGGGCAAAAGAGATCAGGAAAAAGGCAAAATCATGAGCAGCAGCTAAGGGAAGAGGAAAGAAAGAGAAAAAAAAGTGCTGTAAAGATTGGGGAGAGGGAACAGATGGGCCAGTTTGGTATGTCACATGTGAATTCAAGGGTAGCATTTGTGGCTAAGGACAAGAAATGTCTTAGGAAGATCACTGGATGGGCTGGTACTCATGTCACATAGAAAAGGAAGGGAGATAGGGCTGAGTCTTACCAGCCTTGTCTTACTTCCCTTGCAAGACCTCTTCAGCATTTGGCTCAGGCAAAACCTAGAACAACCAAGATGTTTCAGATTTTTTTTTTAATAAGTTTTATTAAAGAATGTTTTACAAAGTTAAAAAGATAAACACAAAACAATATAAAAAGTTAGAAAAGAGAAAAGGAAAGGAAAGGAAAAAAGTGTTAAAGCAATAAAGATAAAAAATAGAGAAAGGAAACAGAAAGACAGTTAAAGAAGCAGCTTTCGATCTTCTTCACAGCACTTATATTTAAAACTGTTTCTCCCCTTCAGAATTATATAACATGGCTCCCTTCTCCCCATATTCTACCCTTATTAATCAGTAAATCCAAAAATCACCAGTTCTTTTTTATCTATTTTCAGCAAAAAGTCCATAAAGTGTTTCCAATCTTTTATAAAAATAGTAGTTGTTCTCTCCCTAATCAAGCAAGTCAGTTAACCATTTCTGCAAATTCACCCATCTTCACTGTTCATTCCACCATTGAAGGTATTTCTATATTCTTCCATTTTTGTGCATATAATAACCTCACTGCCATTACCATATATAAAATCAATCATCCATAAGTCTTTTCTAATTGACTATCTGTAAGTCCTAATAGAAAAAATTCTGGTTACATCTGGATGTTAATTCTAAAAATTTTCTGCATCATTATATGTGTTTGTGTCTAATATTTTTTTGCTTTTTCACAAGTCCAGCATGCATGGTAAAATGTCCCTTCATGCTTTTCATACTTCCAACAATGATTCAAAGTACCCTTGTATATTTCTCTGGTGACATATAGTAACAGTCAAGATGTTTCAGGTTTTGATTTCACTGGACCTGGACCAGCTTAGAATTATTCAACCAAACATTCAAGCTGCAATGTATTTAGATAGATGTCTGGACCTGCTCCTTGCTTAGAGAATGGTCTAACAAAGTGTAGAGAGGAATATCTATCCCTCACATTTACTAAAGATCAATTGTCAGGTAATATCAGGTAATGGCAGGCATGTTATTATAGCCTCTTTGTCACCTTCAGGATAACTTTTGCAATCTGACCCATTTCTCTACTAAAGATTTGCCTCCAGCATTACTAGGCCCATCCCATGTACATCGCAGACTAAAATCTGAAGATAATAACTTTCAGTCACAATTCATAAGAGCTTGATCTGAAATGATGATCTCAGGGTGAAAAGGTTTTCCTTTATAATGCCCTTATCAATCATTCAGACTCCTCTGTCTCTTCTCTTTATGTTAACAAAGGGAAAATACTCATAGACAATAGCATGGTAGGATTCACTGAAGGGAAGAGAATCAACCACAATGAACAAGGAACATTTAAAAAGAAGAAAGTTTGTACTCAAAGCAGAAACTGAAAAATGAAAAGAAGTTATTTTTAATACATATGAAACGAAGAGCCTTTTATATGCCTGAATTGTTATTGAAGTCTGGTTTGATGTGATTACAAGGAGCTATTGTTTCATGAATGAATTTTAATCCTTTTGGCACAGTGAGAGAGGGTATAAATTTGTGAGCTACTTGGTATGCAGATCATTCAACTGCTTAGGTACTGATTTGAAAGATTCAGAATGAATATGCTCTCTTTTAAAAGGAAAGCATTTAAAGAAGTGAAGGAATGCACTGTTTTGAGAAGCTTTACAAAACACTGTCAAGTGGAAACAGAGGCATGTATATCAATAAGTCCTTAAACTACCCCAGGAGCTGAGAGTAATAATTCAGTCAGGTATGATCCTATTCACTTTCACTTTTCTTCCTTCCCACATCTGAGGTTTTTAAAACAATATCTAGAACATTCTAGGTTTAAGAATATTTCTCCCACTACAGTAAAACATGGCAGCCACTGCATGGGAATTTTAAATGGGGCCATAAAAGCTCCTAGGAGTTATCACAAAATGATAGAGTTGAAAGGACCATTTGTCCAAAGTCCTATTCAGCGAAAGAATCCAGATTAGAGCATGTCAGACAAACTGCTATCCATCTCTGCTTGAACACATGCACCAAAGAGAAGCCCAGTACCTCATAGGGTAATTGCTGAACTACTACTTCTCTGGGTAATTGTTTGTACTAATGGGACCAATTCCTTTGGTAAGAATCCCTTCCTCCAGGGATCTCTATGGAAATGATTGCCTCTCTAGGCATATGTGACCAATCATCTAATTTTTTTCTGAATAGGTTAGTAAGAGAAGGGCATATTACACTAGTTGTCAAATTTTGAACACCTATATGCTACCAGCTATACTTTGTAGACATTTGGAATGGTTTTGACTACGGAAAAGAAGAACATTTAAAGCTTTTTAAAACTGTCAACAAAATTTGTGGGTGGCTTCTCTGAATTTCTCCAGAGGAAGGAGAGATTTTCCAGCAATCTGAAAAAAGGCAAGATCAGTGGGAAGAATTCCTTCATGATGAATTCGCTTGGGATAAAACTGAAGTGTGGGGAACCAGGGGAACCTGCTGGATAAATGATTGTACAATGAAATAAAATACTTTTATACAACTACACTCTGGCCATCTTGTAGAGAAAAATGTGAATGCAAAAATGCCATCCTCTACTCATGACAATTTCCTTGTAATTCTCTTCTCCAGAGCAAATTATCTTGCATCAAATGAGCATTGATTGGAAAAATGCCAGACAATTTCTCTACTGGACACTATGATTTTTACATTTAAAAGATGGAACTCTACTATGAGGGGCATAGGCATCCACAGGTGGGCATGGAGGACAATTAATGGAATAAGTATTGTGATATTACAATACAAGATCCATCCCTTTTTACAACTGTACATTGCACACACATACGTAAAGGGTTGAGCTTGCATTGTGACATTACAACACTCATTTTGTCATTCCAACAGAACTGGCAGATTCTGCAGATATCTCTGCAATGGGAAAGACTTTAAACTTGAAAGGGAATTTGTCACACCATGCAAAGGGTTCAGAGAAGAGTGTCCTGAATCACAGAACCATGTTAGATTTTGAAGATTGATCCAGTTGGTTCACTTGGATGAAGAGCAGATTAATTCCACATAGAGAAGTTGTTTATTTTATTCCAACATGGAGGGACACTTAATTGAGTGAATTCCTGCTTGCAGGCAGTCCACTTCCAGATTTATCACTTTAGGTTGGACTGTGCCTATATTCAAGAATAACCTCCATTAGACCAGACACACATCACTAACTTTTTGCACAGACACTGTCCCTGACTCTAGAGATTTATACTACTTTCAAATCTGGTCAATAGATCTTCTTCAGTCTGATATATGATAGCAAATGAACCAGGGATGAAAGTTAAATCATTAAACATATATGTACCTATTCCTTCCTCTAGACATTTGCAGAACTTCCCAAAAGCTTCAGAAACTCCAATCTTTCATTCTTAAATTGTCCTCTTTAGCTATGGAACTGTTTGCAATATTTAACAAGTAACAAGGAAGAAACTATATGGTGGCCTCCAGAAAAGTTTCCATCAACTTTCTGGATTTTCTCACTCAAAAATTAATTGACTCTTATGAATTCAAGCTGCTCTAATTGGGACTGACATATAACCACATTAACACTTCAGTTATCACCAGAGCTAACAAGTCACCTTTAGGTATGCAAATCTAACAAAACTCGCCAAGTTTTTCTACTCATATTTATGGGTAAATGTCACTCAGAACTTTCAACAGATGTTATCTCTCAGATAACCAGAACTGGGGGTGACCACTGCTTTTATTCTTTTTACTATCTGTTCAAATTATACTAAACAAAAAGCAGGAGAGGAAAGCTGAGAGAGAGATAAGATAGGAAGAGAAACAGCTTCAAAGAGGAGTGTAAGTTCTAGAAAGAAAAATGAAATGCAATGACCTGCTTGGATCAATTGCTCCCATTAGCCCTTGACCCACAATGCATGACATCTGATTGTTTCTGCTGCTGAAATCACAAAATTATAACAATTATAACAGCAACAAAAACAAAAGTATACCATTGGCAATTCTGCCTTCCAGTAACCAGACATAAAATGGCATTCAGAGTTAATGCTAAAACATGATTCAACAGTTGATTAACAGGTATCTGACTTCTGCATTATTTAAACTATCTTCTGTACCATGCATGGTTACTTGGCTTTTTTTTTGGCATATAATAGTTTAACAGAACCTTAATTCCTCTGGGTTCAGAGATAATGGAAAAAGTACAGTATAGCTTTATGTACAAATAAGGTCAATTCATCACATATTTCAGGTCCTGAATGTTGTGGTCAGTGTAAAAATATAAATTTATATGAAATATATAGATTCTCAAAGCTTTTAGACAACCATCATAAATTATCCAATTTATCTTGAGTCACCCTAATGCTTTGTGTGTGTGTGTGTGTTTTCTTATCTCATATACAAGTGTGATTTGTTCATTTATTTATAAGAATAAACTAATCAGACCCTTACATGAGATAAGGAACCATATTAAGTTTCTTAAAAACATTTTTAATAATTATTCTAAAAATTTCTACCTTGATTGCTTGATTATGTGCCAAAAAGTCAGTGTCAAGTCTTGGCATAGATTTACTCAAAGATGATTTGTCCCTAGCCTCGTCTTTCAGATCTTCCAATGGTGCCCCCACTGCCAATGTAATTGAATCCATCCACCTTGTGGCTGGCCATCCTCTTCTTTCCTTCCACTTCCAAGCTTTATAGATTTCTCCAGAGAACTAGATTTTCACAAAATGTGCCCAAATTCTGCACAATTCTGAACTTTGTGGGTACAGACATATCCCAGCATCAGAATATCATTTCCAAGGCTTTCATTGCTACTCTACAAATGCTAATCAGCGGTGTACTTCTTGACTGCTGGCTCCTTTGCTGTTGATAGTCCATCCTAAAAAGCAGAAGCTATCCACCACTTCAATATCTTCATTGTCAAAGTTCTACCTCATAGTAATTAATTTAGAGTTTAAGAGTCAGGTAAAGAATAAATGAATATCAGTATACTTTCCAGCCAGCAAATGCAACATTTACTTTATTTTTTGGCAAGTTTATCTATTGACTTCATATAATAACATTTTGTCAAGAATATAATAGCACAATTATCTTGTCTATAATGAAGTGCTTCTTGTCTGAAGCTCTCTGCTTGAACAGATTATTTTTTATTTATCCATGTGATAAAATCATTTTTATTCTTATCATTATGCTGAAAAAGCTCAAATTGCTTTTCACAGTTTTAAGCTATACTTCAGCATTAGAGATGGGAAGCCCATACAGTTCAATGAGCTGAAGAAAGTAAAAGAAGTAACAAAAACAACCATCCAAAATGGGATTTGGCTTGTGCAGGAAAGGAGTGACATTCCTTGGGTTAGCCACCTTTTTTAACCTAAGCCTTAACAACTACTGATCTACTGAGATAAATATTTACACTTAAAGATCAGTAAACTTTCCTGCTTATTTTTCTTAATTTTTGGAGACTATAGACTTTGGAATGGATTTCTAAAGAAAGAACTGGGCAAGTCATGGAATTCCCTGTGACACTCTATGGAAGTGAAAGTTGGACTCTGAAGAAGCAGGATAGGAAGAGACCTTTGAACATTGGTGTTCGAGAAGACTCCTGAGAATACTATGGACAGCCAAGAAAACACACAAATGAATCGGTGAATAAATCAGCCCAGAGTTCTCACAAGGCACAAATGGCCAGGCTCAAATTATTCTACTTCAGACACATTATGTGAAGACCGAGCTCTCTGGAGAAGTCTATAATGTTGGGAAAGGTGGAAGGAAAGAGAAGAGGACAACCAGCAGCAAGGTGGATGGACTCCATTAAAGTGGCAATGGCTGCACTGATGGAAGACCTAAAGGACCAGGTTGGGGACAAATTGTCTTGGAAAAAATCTATGTAATCACCAGGTGCTGACACTGTCTTATGGCACATTATCAATCAATTAGTCCTTTGGGAAAGCTCAACTCCAAGTGGAAGTTTCTGTAACTTTTGTAACTGGGTGAGTGAAAAGGTTTCTTTTTCTTCACCTTGTTGTTCTGAATGTGAGCATGGGAAAAATGTCAGAACCACTTGAAAGTTTCACTGTACCACTTACAATGCATTGCAGTTGGTAGAAATAAATAAAGAAGTGGTGCAGTAATAATTGCATCTAACCCTAACCCTTTTCTGCTATTTTTTCTATCAGTAGAATATTATAGTAGCCTTTAATCCATGGTCCTTGCACAAATATTTACTGCTCTCCATATAAGATTTAGTTACAAATAAACCACAGTTCTTGCTGGAAATTTCCAGCCAGTAATTGAACTCTGTCATTATCTTCAGCCCCCAATGAAGATCCTGGAATAACCTTACCCTTCTCGACTCATTTATTTGGGAACTGAGATGACCCTACCGTCATGAAGCTTATCAAGAACCCTATCCAGATACTTTCTATGGGGATGTCCTCCAGTTAGAGAGACATCAACAATTCCATGGCTGGTGTGGGTCTTCCAGGCTGTGTGGCCGTGTTCTGGAACTTTTGTTTCCTAACGTTTCGCCAGCATCTGTGATCGGCATCTTCAGAGAGCAGGAGCACAGACAGGAGCAGTTCTCTCTGTGCCCAGTAGCACAGAGACAACTGCTCCTGTCTGTGCTCCTGCTCTCTGAAGATGCCGGTCACAGATGCTGGCAAAATGATAGGAAACAAAACTTCCAGAACATGGCCACACAGCCCGGAAGACCCACACCAGCCATCGTATTCCAGCTGTGAAGGCCTTCAACAACACATCAACAATTCCCTTTGAGTCAAGTAAACAGTACATTTATGCAGAGAACCATCACAATTGTCTGGCAATAAAATAGGCCCTTGGTATCAATGCCACAGTTCCAGTTGCAGCCTGATCTCCAAATTGGAGAGGGAGCAATCTTACATACAGAGGATTTTGTCCCAAACACTGAGCTAGCCGATGCACAGTCGTAGTTAATAAATAAATAAATGCCCTAGTCCCTCCTTAAACTGGTGACTGGCCAGTTAAGGTTAATTCATTCCAGCCCAAATCCTGAGCTAACAGTTGAAAGTCAGCAGCATTTTCCTACACCAAGTGCTTACTTTGACAAAGACAATGGATTTCAAGTTGGTAGTTACTTGCTTGACTGAGTCATGGAAGTAAGTTCTTAGGTGTGTGAGACAAAAGTTGCGTAGTTGCCCAAGTCTGGGTTATGCTTCATCAGAAGGGCAATTGCCTATTTTGCAGCTTCTTCTGTCATTAGGCCTACTCAGATTTGGTCTGCAGGAAATCTTCATGAGATGTATTGTTCACAGGGAATGAGGAAGATGGTCCCATATTCTTTTTTTTCAAGCAGGAGGTGGGTATTAAGTGTTAAAGACCTGCACCAGCTGTCATTATTCCAGAATAACTGTCAGATCTTGGCCAGTTGATGTAGGTTCTGTTGTATTTGCTGGGTTATCTAGCTCATTGTGTGAATTATTTAAGGCATCTGGGTCACTACTTGGTTCTGATACTGGAGCAAGGTATTGGCAACTAGATTGATGGTTAGCAGGTTTGCAAGAGAATCTGTAGCCATAGTGTAAACTTGGTCTCTAGGTGCAGACTTTGCTCCCATTGGATGGTGGGAGCAGGAGTAGGCAGATTTGCTATCAAGCTTCCCTCCAGGAATGACTGAAAATCTCAGCTGTCCTGACACTGAGCCCTTATTCAGGACCTAGCGTCATGACTGAAGACTCAAAGACAAGACTTGGCTTGAATAGTTGCTTTATTACAGACTAAAATGAAGCCATGTGCAACAGAAGATGTGCTTACTGCAGTTCATAGCACTCAAAGCTCATGCATACTCACATGAATGCATGCACAAATCCATACACAGACCTGCTGTAGTGTTTAAATCTTAATCTTCTTCCTCCCTCCTTTCTGAGACAATGAATATTTTGCACTGCCTTCAAGGCCACTTGGGAGAAATGTTCTCTCAACCCTGGGAAGTGCTCCTATCTCATCATCTTAATGCCTAACAAGTTACATTCTCTGCGTTTTTACTCTCTTGATAAGCACATCAAGATGGGTTGGATTTTTCCTGCCACTCACTGAGCCTATTCTATTCATGGCAGAACTAGTTTTTATAAGAGATTCCAAAGAACTGAAATAAATAGCAATGACAGGAGATAACATTCTAGATTTTATTAACAAATTAAAAATTGAAACATCACTAGATCCAAGTGGAGTCTATCTGACAGTAGTTTAACTCAAAAGTAAAATTATTGACCTTCTAAAAATACATACATTGTATTAATGTCAACCTTAATATCTGAGAACAAGAATCTGTCAAATGTAACAACATTTAAAAAGAAAAATCTCCAATGAAAGTGGTCCAGGAAAGGACATGGCAGCTTATAAATAAAATAATCAAGAATATGGGAGACTATATCTCAGTGAGAAAGGATCAACATTATTTCTGAAAAACTGATTCCTGTCTCACTAACTTTTAAGACTTCTTTGAGAGTGTCAAAAGTATGTGGATAGTCATGGTCTGGCAAATGCTGTGTACACTGATATTTAAATATTTCTTTCCTACAATTTCTCAGTCTTGGAAAAAAAGATTAGCAGACATGGCATAAAATAGTGGGCCCTGTTATGCACTGATAACTCTTAAAGAATGAAAAATTGGGATTAGGATTAAGTTGTCACAATGGAGGAAAGTAAACAGTGGCATTTCCCTGTGAATCTGTATTGGCATTTTTTATTTTGTTCAGTAAATTTATATACTCAGGAGTTAGCAATAAACTGGCCAGCTTTGCAATTGAACTGGTTTAATCCTGTTTGTTAAATAAATTAGGAAAAGGGGTACAGAAATGCATATTGAGAAATGCCCACAGAATTATACCGATTCTTGTAAAAACTATTTGAAGAACAAATTCATACTAATACAGAAAAGGATAAAAATCAACTAATAAATTCAAATAAATAAATAAAACTAAAGGATGAAAAACAAATGGAACATTGAGAAGTAAAGCAGGAAGAGAGCCAGCTTTAAGAAATGGACGGCTCCTTTATATCTCTTCCTGGCTGAATTTTTTGCAAAGTGAAGTACTGCGATTCTACATCCTCTATAATGTTGTGTGTATGTGTGTGTGTTGAACACGTTCACCAAACAGACAAATATACTATTACTCTCAATGAAGTCTCATCTTGTATCACTGATTGTTCCTATTTAACTAAAAGAAAATGGCTATCGACCGTGGTAGCTTGATTGCAATTGCCTGGTCCTGCATTTGCTTTGAAATATTAGGGGATGGCTAAGGAAAATCAATTGTGTTTAAAAGATTCCGAGAAAAGTTTTAGAGCTCCAAATTAGGAAATGGTGTTAAGCAAATAGGAACTAATTGCTCTCAACTTCCTTTATAAATGTCCAGTTTTGCCTCATCTTTGTGGCATCCATTCCATGAGAACAAGAAATACCAGCTTAAGTTTGCCATGAGCCCATGGTAATAAATGTGTTATCTGAGATAGAAATGTGTTCTTCATATCCTGCTGCGCTAGCTGAGTATGCTATAAAATATACAAATCCAGTCAAGCTTGAATATCACAAAGCAACATCTGACACAGTGTTATTATCCTGAGAAATGCTGGTGCACATTTACTCTCCCCTCTCTCTCTCTCTCTCTCTCTCATTCTCTCTGTCTCTCTGTCTCTCTCTCTCTCTGTCTCTCTCTCTCTCTCTCTCTCTCTCTCTCATATCAGTATCTCTCATCCTCCCCATTTCTTTCTTACCTAGTAAGAAAGGTTGTTCCGAGAGACAGACAGAGAGAAAGACAGAGAGAGAGAGAATATATGCATTGGATGGATGGATGGAAAGTAAGAGGGAAATTGGGGATATGTATGGAGAAAGAGTATAATTGCATAAATAAATGAAAGAAATACATGAGAAAAAGAAATCCAGAGAAAAAGATGTCTCTACTATACTCCATCACTGTTATGCATCCTATAATTCCAAACTCTTTTCTTTTCCAGGAGAAGGAGAAGGAGAAGGAGAAGAACATACACCAGTTGCAAATGCAATACACTGAAAGACAAAATACTCTTCTTCACATTGGGAAAAGCATTAAAGGAGACTCTTTTTTAATGCAAAATTATCACCATGCTCAAATGTCTTCATACACAGAAAAACAAGGAAAACTGAAGTGGCTATTATTATTATCAACTTTCTTCTAATTGCCATTCAAATGACTCATAAGCCTACTGACAAAAATAAAAATAATTTTGGCATTCAAGTGTCTTTGTACTAATGTAGGCAAATGACAACATAAAAAACATGTGTGATTGCTCTAATTCTAAAGTTTAACTGAAGGATAATTTCTCCGGCAATACAAAGTGATGAGAGAATGGAAGGGTGGCTTGTCCAGTCTTCCCAAAGCATCTTCCAGCAGGTTCTAAGAATGACTGTCAACTTTCCAACATACAGGCACAAAGATACCAAAGCTTTCCTCAGCCATGAAAGGAAGACTTTCACTGGCAGATCTGTTCATTTTCCCACTGTGTGGAAGATACACAGCATCATGACCCTTGAAGTGTCTCCAATGGGTCATAGGATTGTGCTGTAATGTAAGAAAGATCTAAGCGAAATTAGATGGAGAGATTTAGGAATGTCAAGATCTGAAGTATCACTAGATATAGCTCAAATAATAGTGTACTTTTGGCACAGTTGAGTTTGCACCATACTTTTACCAACAATGTCATGTATCAAACAAGGGAAAGTAGATATAATGATTCCATTATGGTAAATCAGTGTAAATTTACTAGGGCTTAATAATTGCCTAATTAAAAGATGTCTATTCTACCTGTGTTCAAAGGATGAACATATTCTGGGAAAGTTGCCACATTTTATTGCAATATGTCCGAAAAGTTAATAACATTTACAAGTGACATAAGTGATGAGCTGAGAATCTCCCATTAGCAAACAAATTAGTATTCAGTATTATGGTGTTTTAAATTCACAATAATAATCTATTTTGGTTTTAACATAGTTCTATAGCTGCTCCAAAGCAGGATTAAAAATACCAAACAATTTAACTTCTGAAATTTGATATCCCATTCCGAGCTGAACTTTTCATTCAAAAGCATAATTCATTTTCCATCTGGAACTGATCATAAGTATGAAACACAGCTGGAACTGCCTGACATTTAAATATCTTATTCATTACTTTAAAAAATTACTTCATTATCAAAATGTAATAAAGCGTGTTAATAATCACAGAAGTTATTTTTGTCCTTCATTCCTTTAAACTAATGTTCAAGAAACCATCAGATGTGAAAATTGTTCTATGTTTGCAGTGCTAACAGTCTGAAAACACTTGCCATTGGTGTTAAACATCCCTAATTAAATGCTATATTTGTGAACAAATTATAAAAATAAGGCCACAATGAAGATTATTGTCCCATCATTCTTTTTGATGATGATGGTCTCTAGTGTTAATTTCACACCTGGCTTTCATGGCTTAGAAAGATAGATTCAACAATATCTGCAGATAACTATTATCTTGATACTTTCAAATACAGCTTTATATAGGTCTGTTTAGAAGTATGTCCAGATGAGGGGGGTTTTTTTAATGAGTTTTTTTTTAAGTGTTTAATATGTGTACTGTACTCTAGTTAAGAGATCCGGAAAGGAAGTGGGGAATTTGGAACTTTCACTGGAAGATGACACACACTTTCATTTGTTCTATTTTTCCTTACATTGACAGTAAAGCAAAGAACCTCTTGTTGGTAGTTCCAAGTCTATTGTGGTGTTTTCTTTTCTGTGTAGTGCTATTATGGGAATAAAGATGGCTTTTATCCTGAGGCATTCCTTGCTCTTCCTAAAATATGTGACTGGAACTCTCTTCACTAGTTACCAAAAAGTACTGGCTTTATATCTATATTGTACACCTATTCTGATGGAGTTTTCTATCCAGATCCTCTGGGGGCAAAAGTACTGCCCTAAAAGCAGAGTTCCTCTCCCACAGTGAAACAGCACTTGCACAACTTCATATAGCTAAAAGCCTGTAGGATTGCACTTTTAGAATATTGATCTTAAAACGCACTCATTAAACAGTGTGTAGCAGACACAGAGCACCAATTGGATCTAGCCAGGACCCCAACCTTTACTCCCAGTGAATCCAGCAGGTACTGTGCCTCCCTTACAGCATACTTAACTAAACCTAAAGTACCAAACACCGAAGGGTACTTTTACTCTGGCATGATGTCATGCCTTCCTGTCAGCTGTCCTTGAAGGCCAATACAGGAAGATTCCTTACCCAGAGAGACAATGTTCCTGTGACTCTGGACACACAGAAACAACAGAGCATGTGCTTCGCCAGTGCCTGTATTACAGAGACATTCATACTAGCCTCATCTCACCATCATTGCATAAATACCCAGGGCACACAGGACAGTTCTACACCTCTCTGCTGCTTTCAGACACCAACCCTGCTACAATATATAACGTTGCCAGGTTCTGCGCAGCAGCACTTAAAATTTGTCAGATGATGACCTATGTCATAAACTAAACTTAATGAGCATCTAATTCGCCATACTAGAGTGCTCTGTAATTTGACATAGTCTTCCACATACTAACCTTTATGCTTCTCTCCACCCATCTAATGCTCCTACCCCTCCTTTTAGATTCTTTTAGACTCATACTTTGTTTGAATACATGTATTTTTGTATCTTCTAGCTTTTCATAATTTTTTTAGACTCTGATGTATCTTCTATGCTTTTTAATTGACTGTGCCCCACCCACCTTATGCTGGCCTGTGACCATAATAAAGATTTGATTTGATCTTAAGAGACAAATAAAGGGGGGGGGGTGTTTGTTTTTAAATTCCAGAATGACTAGTTGTGCAACAGAGAGAGAGAAAAATACAATCCCATTTACTCAGCAGATTTTTATCAGCCTATACTCTGCAGCCATGTATCACTGCAATCTGGACATGGTTCCATGCATGCTCAGGTATATCAGTATGACACAAGAGGGCAAACTTATGATCACCAAGTCTTTCTCTGAATTGGCCAGGAGGCACCATGTCAAATAAATAATTTAGAATGGTTGAGCACCACAAGAAAATAAAACAATCAGTCATCTTAGCTCCATTATTGATCACCAATAACGAGATACTTGCTAAGACAAATGGTCTTCTTATCACACCAGTGAGTTTTAGCCTCTCATGACTAAATAAATCATATTGAAGTGTTTGTTGTTTTAAGATGTGCAAACATATCTGTAACTCCCCCCTTTTTAAATTTGTTTTGCATCAGTTTGTAGGATCCATGTTATATAGAAGACATGGTAGTATCCCTCACTAGACATTATTATCATGCATTCCTATTTATCATTCAATTGTTGTTTCAGACTGCCATCAGTGCAAATCTTGTTTTAACCTATGATGTCTACTTATTTACTACATATACAATGGCAGGAAGGTGAACTTCTTAACCTCTATTTTGCATCTGTCTTTTCTCAGAAGGGAAATGAAGCCCTAGCTGGTAATTGTTATGCCACTGAGAGTAGGAGGGAACTGCAAATTAGGACAGATAAGGAGGGGGTAAGAGAAAATTTACTTAATTTACTTAATTTAAATGAATTCAAGTCTCCAGGATCCAATGGTTTAAATCAGGATACTAAAGGAGCTAAAAGAGGTGATTGCAGAACTGCTCTTAGTAATCTTTGGGAATTCCTGGAGGACAGGCAAAATCCCAGGAAACTGGAGGAGACCAAATGTTATCTCCATCTTCAAAAAGGGCAAGAAAGAGAGCCTGAGAAACTAAAGATCTGTCAGCTTGATGTCCATATTTGGCAGGTTCTTTAAACGTATTATTAAACAGCAAGTTTGTGGGCATTTGTATAGGCATGCTACAATGGTCAGCATATTATCATTAACAACGAATCATGCTAGACTAATCATATTTCCTTTGTTGATAGCACTACTAGCTTTGTAGATCAGGGGAGCGCTATGGATCCAGAATACTTGGATGTCATTGAAGCCTTTGACAAATCTAACCAAATTTAGGCTAGATGATGTTAATTTTAGAAAATTAACAATCAACTGGTTCACTGCCCCAAAAGAGCATTCATTAATAGCCCCACTTAAGCTTGGAGGAAGTATTGAATGGAGTGCCACAGGTCCCTGTGTTATTCAATATTTTTATCAATGACTTGGGTGAGGGAGTTGAGGGGATAGTTGCCAAGTTCACTGATGACACAAAGCTAGAAGGGGTGGCTAATACTTTAGAGGAGAAGGAGAAAACTCAGAAAGATCTAGACAGGCTTGATCCTGAACTCAACAAGAGAGAAAGCTAGTAAGAAGAAATGTAAAGTGCTATAAACTGGATAGGAAGGCACAAATATAAGGGAAAGCCCTATCTTAGCAGTAGTACATGTGAAAAGGAGCTGGGCAGTGAGCTAGCAGTATGATGCAACTACTAAAAAGTCAAATGCTACCTTGGGGTGTATTTACAGGAGCACCAAGTCCAAAACACAGGAATAATTGCTGTACTCTACCCTAGTCAGACTCCATTTGGAATACCATGTCCAGTGACAAACTGGAGCAGATTCAGAGGAGTGCTACCAAGATGGTCAGGGATCTAGAAACCAACTCCTATGAGTAATGGTTAAAGGTTCTGCCTACATTTAGCCCACAGAAAAGACAACTGAGGGTCTTCAAATATCTGAAGTGCTGTCACTTAGAAGAGGGAGTAGATTTATTCTCTGTTGCACAAGAAGACAGGATCAGAATCAATGGGTTGAAACTACAAGAAAGTTATCAGGCTAGACTGGAGGAGGAACTCCCTGACTGTGTGAGCTCTTCCTGTTAGTGAAACAAGCTGACACCTGAAGTGCTGAGTTTTCTTTCACTAGAGGTCTTCAGATAAAGTCTGGACATCATCTGTCAGAGATGATCTAGTAGATCTTGCACTGAGCAGGGAGTTGGACTAGATAACCTCTAAGTTCGCTTCTCACTTTAAGATACTATGTCCATTAAGTACATCTCTGAAGAATGTTTTTATATCCTCTAGGAATAGGGTAGATCACTAACTCCAGATGAGCTGCACAATCTCTGAAGGAGCAAGTAGACAACCTTACTATACTCCCGGATTTGAGACCCAGAGAGTATCTGTAACCTGGACTGCATTCAACCAGTTCTGTCTCATCCAGCAGCTTCAACCCTTCCTTAACCACATTAGTATATGCTCTTTTAACTCCCATGTCAGTTGCAGTTATGTGCTCAAAATGGTTCTGTCTTGGGAAATGATGTTGGTGCACTCCAGGCTCCATCGATTAAACAGTGCCACCTATCGGGGGCCCAGAAGCACACATTCTCTGTAGCAGCGCCTGCCCTCTGGAATGGAGTCCCCCCCCCCCAAGATTCGAATGGCTCCCACCCTTCAAGTGTTTCAAAGGGCTTTAAAGACCAGGCTCTCTGCTCAGGCCTTCGGAGAGGATGACTGACACCCCTTCCTTTCTTTCTGTTCCCTTCTGGGTTTATTTTCCTGCCATCATTGTTCCTTTGTCTTGCGCTGTTTTTGTGTGCTTGTTTTTTATTTTTCTATTGTTCTTTGTTTTTAAAATGTTTTAATGGTTGGAGTTGGGTGGCATATAAATTTAATAAATTATTATGGTTGCACAGTGAGGCAGATGTTTAGACTGGGTTTGGCATTTTTATCCACCTATCGAGTCCTTCTCAAGGACCTGAGATAGGCAGATGTTGTTGTTCGATGGTGTTAAAGGTATCGTTGCAGGATGTCAGCTGTTCCAAGTAAAGCTGCCTTTTGCAATTGACTGATGGTGATTTTGTCAATGCTGATGGTGTTCAGGTGGTAATAGTAGTCTTAAAAGAACAGCACTGGCAACCTACATTATATGCAACCAGTTAGACTTCAAAATCCTAGCAATTATATTTAATACATTTAACTGTTTAAGGCAGTGTTTCTCAACCTTGGAATGCTAGCTGGGGAATTCTGGGAGTTGAAGTCCACACATCTTCAAGTTGCCAAGGTTGAGAAACACTGGTTTAAGACCTTGATACTTGAGTGGCTGCCTTTTCCAGAATGTATCTACCTGAATGTTAGGATTTGCAAAGGTAGTCTCCTCAGCATGGTCAGAAAAGGCATGTGATGTGGGAGGAAGTTAATCATCTCTGTTGCAACACCCTATGTGTAAAATGCCCTTCCTGTGGAGGCCAGGCTGGCACCAATATTAGCTGTCTTTTGGTGCTGAGTCAAGTTCTATATTTTTATTTTCACATCTGGGACTCAGCAACCACAACCTAGGTATGCCTTTTGTAGCTTGAGTGCTTCTCTGTGGTGTTACATGTTTATTATTGTGTGCTTCAAAATGTGTGTTTTTAACTAATTTTGTATTTATCTTACTTGATTGTATTACTTTATCTTATTCTTATCAATTTTAACCTGCCACAATATCTTCTGGAAAGTGGGTGAGCTACAAGCATGAATACATATATAGATAGTATGCAAAGGTCCATCTACCATCATCTTATTTTGCTTTATGGATGCCTGATTTTGCCTAAGGATGCAAAGGGTTCCAAATGTTGCCCCTCTTGTGGCTAGGATTCAGGTGGGCTACCAGCATTGTCCATTATCCTGGGTTCTCCTGTTTCCCTACACTAGACAATAATCATGGAGTATGGGGTACCTGCAGCTCATTTCTGATAAATGCTCTACTACTGCCATTTTACAGCAATCTTATCTTCTTGCTATATCTTTAATGAAAAGGGAAAAAAACACCTCACTCTCGCAAGAGGAATATATGCAGAGTAAATAAATATAAAAGAAAACCAAGTAGCTTCTTTATCAGTGTGTTTTATGTACAGAAGAATGAGATGAGATGTTACAAGTATGCACCTTTTTCTTTTCTTTTCTTTTCTTTTCTTCAATGTGGAGTGAAATGGTTTTCTGACAAGTTTGTGATTGTAATGTGTGGGTCAGCTATTTTTCTTTAGACCTGAGTTTTAAGGATTGTGTAGCTACCATTCTCTTCTTCCTTCTTTCACAGGTCTAATTTTTTTTCTCACACTGTTGCAAGATCTCACTTTTCAAGCAAGCCATGATTCAGCTAACATTATCTCAGTAAATATTCTTCATGTGCAGGCTGGAGTGTAACTTTTGCAGTTCTGGATTGTGATCACAGCTGCAGGGGCAAAACATTAATCAGATCTGAATATTGATTGAAAAAACTTGCCCTGAATTGTTCTTTGGTACCTAAACCTTGAGGGATGATCAGATATCTCTTTCAAGTTGAATTGGGAAAATATAAATGTAGAATAATTGCTTTGCTTTAGTTTGCTGCACTGGAAGGCAAAGTATTCATAGTGTTGTCCTCCCAGCATTGCTGCAATAAAAGGCATCATAATTAATAGAGAGGGAGACCTTTTCAGCTTGTTGCTGCGGTTGCTGTTGTCTTAAGGGTTGGGGGGTTTATTATTTTCATATTTATAGTTGCTAATACCTTCACAATGTGATAGATAAATTGTCTCAGCAATCACTAGCCTATTCTCAGGATGCCTTAATCTGAGTTGTCACACAGAAAGATTTTGTTATGAAGGTTTAAAACACTCACCTCCCCCTTGCATTTTCTTTTAGGGGATAGAAAACTTTGTCATCAGTCATTACTTCCTTTAGCTTGAAGAACAGGGAGACATCTCACTTATTTCCTCTTTTGTGGCACAAACATAAATTAATGATTAAAGTCACATACATCTTAAAGGACAATCTGCCTGGAACACACAATGACAGCCTCATACAGGGCCTTTTCCCACTTGCATCTAACCATATCACAAACACACCCTGAAAACATATTTTTTCTGTCATGTCTCCATAACATTGGCTTCATCTCAGCCCATGACTGAGGCAGCCTCAAGTGGTCCTTAGTTGCACCGATGTTTAAATAGTGCTTCCTCCTCCTTCCAACACAATTGAAGGGCAGCCTCAGGGTAATGTTTCCTTTCCTTATTTATTGTGTAGTGCCAAATCTTGTGACTTGTTTAGACTGGGGGGACAGGGAGCTTCAGAAATCAGTCCTCTCCTTATTATTTATCATCTACAGGAGATCACAGGGAGAGGAATACACCAGTTTGGGGTGAAGTAGGCAAGGTTGGAGATGCCATGGAAGTCTTGACTCAATGTTTGGAGGCTGCAGGATATCTGGATGAGAGAAGAGTGAAGTTGAACTCTAGCAAGACTAAGTTCTTTTGCCCAGAGATCATCTGTCTCTGGATAGAGTGGCACTCCTGCTGGAGGAGCAGATCTGAACTAGAATGTCTTCTTAGGCTCATGGCTACTGCTGTGTGCACAGAAGAGGCTATGGCCAGAGCGGCCTTCACCAGTTTGCCAATTTCTAACTTTAACAGCTAGAGGAACTCCAACACCAATCCAGATCCATCAGCTCATCAGGAGGACTCCCAACACAGCCCTGTGGCCCAATGTCACTCCAAGGTATTCACATCCTGTCAGCTCAAGAAAAAATTAGACAAACTGTTCCTGAAGGTCATTGCCACCACTTCACCTTCTCCTTGGCATTTTAGTTGGTATAGGACCTGAAACCCAAGATGACTGCTGTAGTTTAAGGCCAAGGTCACCACTTCCTAGACCCAAGAATGTAGCTGAGAGGTCAGAAGAAGGGATTGGCAATAGATTGCTGATCTCTCTTTTTATGTAATAGCATATGCCTTATGCTTTTAGCCATACTTTCCCCTCCCTGGCACTACCATAATCTGCTTTGCCTCCTTCTCTCCCCTTAAAAGTATTACAGGCATGATCCAATATTAAGGTGCTATCACAAAGTCTCCTGCAAGTCATATATGCCTCAAACTATTTCTCCCAAAGTCACCACACCAAACCTTCAGCTTTGAATTTATCTTGTTAAGAAAGGGAGTCCTGTCTTAAGGAAGCCAGATATTTGACAACACCATTTTAGCACACTCATCAAATCTCCTTATCTACTACCACTTATCTAATATGCCATACAAACATACTCTCACTCTCTCTTTCACACACACACACCCCTTTCATAATACCCTTTCCACTGTTTCACACATGACATTTCAACCTACTACCATAGCCTAATAACCCAGCCAGATGTCCCTCCTGCCTCCAGGCCTTCCTCCTTCTGTGTTTCCTACCTTCACTGGAACTACCAAGTACCAATCAAGATATATACAGAGTCACTCTGGAAAATTCTACTAGTTTAATGTCAAACTCATTTTACTTCATTTGACATTCTTCATTAAATTGCTTGAGAAGGAATATCCACATTTTCCATCTGGAAACTTTTAGATTGTGGTGCTAGTTCAACTGCAGTCAAATATTTATATGGCCTAGAAAGAAATCTTCAAGTACCCCTATGAACTTTCTTTCATAAGCACAGCAGAACTTACTCCTAAATAAAGTATAGCAGCCTTACATTCTGAAACTCTGATGGTAGAGCCATTTGTGTTTGTTTTCCTTGATAACTGACTTCCTGAACTGCTGTAGCTGGTCCTTTATGCTGGCAGCAATATAATCAGCCTCTCTTCTTTAGTATGTCAGCCTTCTCTCATCTTAAAGGCTTAATGCCACACACCTTGGGTGCAGTGCTGTGCTTTAACCAGAAGTGACCTATCCATTCTGCACAGCCACCCCAAGATATTTTTCTGCACTGCCTGAGGCGGAACCACAAATGGCACTTGCCCCATCCAAAGGTAAGGTGCATAATAGCTAATCTAGCCAGGTTATTTTGACAGCTGAAGCAGAAATCTCAGTTATGACTTTCCTGTTCCCTGGCTTTAAACACACACACATGCACATACACACACACACACTAATGATATATTAAATAACTAAAAATGTGCTGCCCCTTTATGACAACCAAAATCAATTGCTTGAGGCAACTGTCTCACTCTCATGGCTCACTGAACATATATTCTTCAGTGATGTCGCTTTCCGTTATTATTTTTTTCTTTTTCTTTTTCTTACTTTTTTTGTTTTTGTTTTGAGGGGAGGTTTCATATAGGCAGTCACTGCAGGAGAGAGAAAATCAACCAGACCTTGTTTGTGCAAAAGCCCCATATCATGAAAAGACAGCCTTAGTCAAGTTAAAGATAAAATGTATAACGATCTAAGGACATGTCCTTCCCCTTTTACATTTTGTTGTTGTTAAAAGTATATCTTCACAACATAAATCTGTTAGTTTGTGGCAGCCAAAAAAAAACCCGAACAGTTTTGTAGCTTAAAGACCAAAATTTTTGTGGATTACTTTCTGTGTCATCCAACACACAGAGTATTACTGGGCAAAGGCCATGCCTTCCCATCGCTCAGGACTCAGTTTGTAGAATATGTACAGAGATGTAAGAAGGAAAAGAAATGAAGGCAGTACAGACCATAATAATCACCTATTGGTCATGGTAGTTCATAAAGGAGTTATTGAAAATGGCCTAGACATTCTTCCATTGGTCAACTGATTCATACATGTAATATGATAAAAAGACCATTAAGAAACAAGAAACTTGTCCCTCGAGCAGGCATATTTAGATTGTCATACTTGAGGACAGAACCTCATCCCATCATCTCCATAGATACTCTGTGCCTGAGTGCAAGGATCACACAATCTTCCTCTGGCAAATCAATCTTTGTACCTCAAGGAATGTTCTCCTCTATCAGCCAATATAGTCTGTTCCATGTAGATTGCCCTAAGTCCCAAAGCCAATAAGCCAAAGACCAGAATCTCCTCTTCAGCACTTCATCCATCTAGCATAAGCAGCTCCTCATTGAACCAGTGATTTGTCGGAGAGGTAATGATAAGGATAGGCAGTAACTAATAAAAGAGCATAAAAGTCAGGACGGAGCTACAGTAACTTAGCAGCAGTGGGTACTTGGTAGGCAATAGTCTGTGGCTGATGGAAAGCCAACAGCTTTGAGGGTAGTGATGTGTCAGATCTGACCTTTAGCAATCTCTGCCTGTTTCATGGGAAAGCCAGACCTTTCTCTTTGCTGTACTCTCTATCCGTATGACAGAATTAGACCACTAATGATGCTCAGCATGCTAAACAAATTAGCTATTGATCAGATGCCATTATGTATGGCATTAGCCTATCTGACAAGCTCCTAAAAAAAAGAAGAAGAAGAAATAACAAATTGGTTTTCCTAATGAAAGATGATTTGTGGAGCATCATGATTACACAGCTGGAATTTAGCAGTGCCTAGATTGTGTCACTGATAAAAGTGAAATCATCTGATTTAAGGGAGAAAGAGAAAAAAGATGTAGAAGGCCAAATTGTTATCCTCTGAGCAGCATAGGTAAAGGGATACCTTTACAAATAAATATAGATGGATGAGTTAATTGGAAAATGTTACATCAATCAAATGGGAGGTTATTTATTAGATGCACTCACTTAGCTGCAGAAGTTGTCTGTTGCATGCATATATAACCAGTGTGACTGCAGAAGTGTCTGGCCATGGATAGCTCTAGATACATTGTGATTTAATTCAGACCCCATTGAATTATTCAGATGTGTCTTTTAATTCCTGATAACATGTGCTCACCACACAGAACCCTAGTAGCAATATGCAACTAGAATTCCTTAAATAGATCTAGATGGGATCCTATTTTATTTCCCAACACTTCTCCTATTTCTCTTCATCATAATTTGTAGAACATACATCACTTTCATCCAGTTTACCAACTATGAAAAGTCAAGGAATCATTTATAAGCTAGTCTAGCTACACCTACTCATTATTACTGATCTGGTAGTCTTTGAGATTACTGGGGAGGTCCTAATATATCTTCTAAGAATTGTTGAATGCCACCTGGAAACTGCTCAAGGGTAGGACTTCTGTGTAGTGCTAGAATACTCTGAAACACTCTCCTCACTGACATTCAGGAGGTATCTATTATAATCTACCATAACTTTAGGCAACTCTGATAGGCATATCAGAAGAATGTGTGGGTTTTTTCTTTCTTTCTTCCCATATGTTTTACTGAATATTGTTTTAAAGTGTTGTTGTATTATGTATTTTATTGCTATTTTATTATAAGCTATTTCAAGATGCTTCAGCATAGAAAGCAGCATATAAGCAAATTAAATAAATGTTTTTAATGACAACAAATCACAGTGGATTGTAGCTGGACTAAAACCTTTGTTTTGCTTACTATAAAATAAAAATATGCTGCCGTATCACAGGATGCATTTCTAACATATATTTGCTTTATAGTACTTACTCAACTGATCATTATTATCACAAGTAAAGTGATGACATGTAATCTATATTAAAAGATTATTATCATTACATTCTATTTAAACTAACTGATATTCGTTTAAATAGAATCACTTTTGTGATTCTATGGGCAGAGTCACTTTTTGTGAGATGGGCAGTATCTAAATTGAATGAATGAATGAATGAATGAATGAATGAATGAATGAATGAATGAATAAAAGCATTGAACACTAATCAGCATTGCAATGGCTGCTAATTTTGGTATAAATGCAGAAGTATAGCCTATTTTCTCAACAACTTAGCTTGTCAAAACAAATATGTGAGTAGCCCACAGCCACAATCTTACTTCATCAATTTTTTAAAAAGAATCTTGTGAGGGCTGACTCAAAATGCATAGATGGTCTTGCAGGAGTCAGGGTAAGGGTAAGGCTGAACATCTGAATCTGTAGAGAGATGGATTAAAGTGCCCATTGATCTTCCATAGCATACAAGCCCAATCGTGGATGTTATAAAGTAAGAATAAAACAGAACCAGTTTACTTCTGAGTGCCCCTTGTCAGAGGGAACAATTTTTGTGTTCCTATAAAGCAGGAATCTAATTTGAGCAAGGACCTGTGAACCAACCCTTTATAACTTTAACAAAAGTAATCATTGTGACAGGAAATATATGGGGAGTAGGAAAATCCTAACTTTTAGGGAGCTTCTAAGGAAATCAGACAGCATGTTTGGGAAGGCAAAAGCAGGAAGGAACCCCACACACACACACACCTCCCAGAGATTAGCAGTCACTGGCCAAAAGTAGGCAAAGGGTAAGATAAAGACAGTATGCAGAGGAATTTCCAAACCATCTAGACCACACTGCCCACTGAGATTTCTAAATTGTAAGATGATGAAGAGTAAGTCAACTTAAGTTTCATTTCCAACAGTTATGTGCTCAAAAAGTTAAGGATGCTCCTACTATAGCCCAGGAAAAAGTTGAAACGAAAGTACATGTGGTTGGGGGATTTTAAGGCCAATTTGTTTAAAGCAAATAAAAACCATTTGAGAAAGGCGTTATGATCCAATGCAGACTGACCAGGAAATTATTTTCTTTTAAAACTACATTGAAACTATGTTCTGCCAAGTAAGCTACTGAAGTCTGAAATGCCAAAAAACCCATTTGGCCATATTCCACCAGCAAAGCATAACTTTCTGCTGGGTTCTATTCAATATCACAACTGATCCCCATGAAGAACAGAACAACAACTATAAACCAACAATAACTAAGGGGAGCTCCACATTCACCATAACCCAAGGCCTGGGAGAACGGCCAGGTCTTTAACAATTATCAGAATGACATAAGGGTGGGAGCCACACAAAACTCAGGGAGGGATATCATCCCAGAAGGCAGGTATTACAACAGAGTAGGCGCACTTCCTGGGTTCTGGAAGATGGGACCCACAGCACACCCACCCTGCTTGATGGTATAGCCATGAAGGATAAATGTGATAACTAGCACCTTGAATTACTCCTTTCAAAGTGAAAAATGATATTCTAGTCTACATGTTATGAATCATATGCTATGTCTTTAAAACATTTCCATGTAAACAACTTCTGAAGTTCTCTGTAAATGTCAAAGTCATATTCAAGACAGAAAAAAACCCTGATCCCTGGCCTTTCCATACAAATAACAAGAAAACTACAATATATTTCTATCTGACAAAAGATATTTGCGTTCAGTAAGAAATGGCACATCGTTTAACATAATAGAAGTCATGTTTACCATGTACCATGAATTGATTGTTCTGAGCCTATCACTGAAATATAAATAGAAGAAATACCAAAGAAACCCTAATACCCATTCCACTAAATAGAAGAAAGGCAATCATGGGTAGAGATTGATATTCAGCTCATTTGCGTATTGCCGTCAAAACATTTAAGCAAGGGCAAATACATGTTTGAAAACAACACAAATTAATCTGAATTCAACACTTTGATTACAGAAAGCTACCATATGTTCTTCTGCATGTGCTCAGTCACAACAGACCTTTGAATCTTATAATGAAACAACTCCCTGGCTTGCTGGAGATGGCAACAAGAAAGCCAACAGTGGCAGGTTCAGAACAGTCAAAAAGGAGAACGTCTTCACCTGGTACACAGCTGAATTAAAGAGTTTGCTTCTACATACAAGATAGAGTGATGGCTGTCAATCAAGAAGGCTTTAAAAGGGAATTAGACAAATTTACATAGAACAGGGATATTCATAGGCACTAGTCAAGATAGCTTAGACATTAAAGCTAGCATACAAAATGAGTGGGAAAGTGCTAGTGCACTGATGACTTTGTACACATCCAGTTAGCCAGTGTGAAAACAGAATGTGAGACTAAATACACACACACACACACACACACATACAGACACACACTAATACAAACTAATATAAAGTGAGAAAAAGAAAAGAAGAAAGAAATCAAAGAGAAGGCTAAAAGTGCAAGAAAGGGGGAAAAAGTAAAAGAAAAAATAGAAAAGAAAGAAACAAGGTACAAAGAAGTCGCTTCTGATAATCTTTATAGCAGTTATAAGTACAATTATAAGTTTACCTCTTGTTCTATGGTTACAACATAACTCTCTTTTTTATATAATCTATTCTATCTAATCATCAAAACCATAAATCATAAGTTCATTTTTTTCTGTGTCACGCAAAAAGTCTATAAGGGGTTTCCAGTCAGCAATAAATGTAGATATTGTCTTTTCTCTGATCAAAGAAGTCCATTTAGCCATCTTGGCAAGTTCCATCATCTTCACCAACTATTCCTCCATTGTGGGTAATGCTCATCTTTGTGCATACAATAATTTCGCTGCAGTTATCATGTAAAAAAACAAAGTTCCATGACTTTTTTTCAACTGTTTGTCCATCAATCCCAAAAGAAAACCTCTGGTCTCAATTGTATATTAATCTTTAAAATCCTCTGAAGCAGTATGTGTATTTGAATCCAGAATTTTCCAGCTTTTTTACATGTCCACCAGACATGATAAAATGTCCCTTCTTGTTGTTCACATTTCCAACATAAATTTGCAGTGCCCTTATGCATTCTAGACAATTTCTCTGGTGACATATACCAACAATACATCATTTTATAAAAATTCTTTTTACAATTATAACATAATGTAAATTTCAATTCTTTCAGCCACATATTCTCCCATTGTTCCATATGTATATTCTAACCATTACATAGATCTTTGGTATAACCCAGCAAGACATTTATTTTCACTCAGCTTTTGCTATGTTGGTGACCATCAGTATTTATGTCTCCATGGCAGTGACTACTTCAGAGTTAGATTCTAAAATCTAAAATGTAACATTTGGCACTCATCAAGGAGCTCAAATCTGGTATTCCTTGCTCAAGATATTTTGTGCCTTGTGTTTCCCTTACCAATACCTCTTCCATTTTCTCCTAGAAAAAGATGGCAAGCTAAAATAAAATCTAGTAAATATGCTAAGAACAAAGATCTTGTTGTTATTGTTCATATGCTGATTGAATGAGTCAGAGGTATTTTCTTCCTTTGTTAATTAGACTGAAGGGAATTTCCCAGAGAAATATCAATATTTATTCATGTCTATCTCATTCCCAGCTTCAACCTCCCTGATAAACCCACAAAGTTTGGCTAATCCAAAATCTAGTGAGGACAAAAAATCTATCTGGAACCACCACCAATCTGCTAATAGTTCAATGGAATTAGAGGAAGTTAACATGATTTTATTGTTTGTTTTTTGTTTAGTAATCCATTTCAGATAGTAGTAGTAGTAATTATATTTAGTATATACTTGTAACTTTGCGACACAGATCTAAATGCAATCAAGCAGTCAAGACTTTCCTAAAGTTTCTTTTTAGTGCTTTGGATGTAAATTTTGTTATTTGTATTAACATGCCAGATATTGCTACAATTCTTAGGATCCCAAGGAATCATGATCAATGGGGAATGATGCTGGGAACTGGATTTCAGCAACAACTGGGATGCTGTCCTCTGTTCTAAGTTATCTGAAGTACAAGCCATGAATTTCTGAGCCATTTAGGGTTTGGTCCCAAATCTTGTTGCTGGCCTTATTCAGGCACACATGTCTTGTTTGGTTTGTCTCAGACTCTCTGAACATTAAATTGTTGCATATCAGACCCTTCTTGCAATTGTTCTTTTCACTCAACTTTAGATTGACTTAGATTTTCAGGGCCACATTGCTTCTTTTGTTAAATTTTGTTTGCTTCTTTCCCAAATGCTGTTTCACAAAATCTCTGGTAGAATTAATCCCAAGACTGGCAAACTTGATCTCTCCAGAGCGATCCCCTTTGCCTACACATTTCATCCAATTCCACCAAGAAACAAAATAGTCACTTTAAAAAAAGAGAGGAAGAGATCACTGTTTAAAACCACCTAGAACAAAATTCCTATAGCTATAACTTAATTAGGCATTAATTGCCTAAAGGGGGGAGGGGAGGGAATTCCTGAAGCAATTCTAATTATATCAAATAAAATTATGTCAATTTGTTGATTTTTAACAATAAGCAATTGGAGATTTGGATTTCTGAACTAAGCCTTGAATAAAGCAGGGATTTTTAAATTGATCAAGATGCAAATTAAGATTTTTTTTAACTACTACATCTTGCATTTGGCATGTCCCTTTATTCCCAATTTACAACTCACCCTCCATTTAAGCACCCCATTATTGCCACAAAAACACATTTTTCAGAAAATCAATATATTCATTTTGTAAATGATAATTTTATCAAAAACACTTAAACAAACTTGAAATATATAGAAATAAAAACTGAGAATCTAGATGACAGCCTATGCAAAACATATATGTTGAACAATCTTGTTGGAAAAACCTTTTACATTCCCATGCTCTAGAACATGCAGTTAATTAATAGAAATCATGTTTGCTCTGTTCTTTCTCCCTTTTTTCCTAATTGTATTAATTTCCCCACAACAGGCCAACTGATATGTTGAGATTCTAAAAATGTTTTTTCTCTGTTCACCATTCTTTCTCATTTTAAGTTAAGATTACTTGAAAAGCATGCTGGTCTATGCTGTAAAATGAGCACGCTAACCTAAATGTGGGGGGACAGGGGAAAGGGCTCCATGGTATAAATGGGTTCTCTATTCTTCTGTGTGTGTGTGTGTGTGTGTGTGTGTGTGTGTGTACATATAGATACACAAACACACATACATATAGACACAGATGGTCCTCATTTAACAACCACAATTGGGACCAGCAACGTAGTCATTAAGTGAAGCAGTCACTAAGTGAAACCATGACTGCGCTTATGATCTTATTTCAGCTTTCCTTTGTTTTACAGACCTATGAAGGTCATAAATGAGAGGATTGGTCACAAAGTTACTTTTTCATCACTGTCGTAATTGCGAACAGTCACTGTACGAGGCAGTTGCTAAACAAGGTCTACACACACACAAAATAAACCATTCTGTATTGTTTGTTAATGCCTCCCTATAAAGAAGCAGAGTCATAAACTTGCTTGTAACCCAGAGTGACAATTGAGACCACAAGTGCCCGAGCAAGAGCTCACAAGCCACATGTCCTCCCAAAGCTTCAGTGGAGCCCTAAAGCCTCCTCAATGACATCTCACTTCTGCTGATTATTTTCTCCTGCTCCCTTTGGCTTTGGCAATCTGATTATTTATCTGCCTGCCCATCTTCTCTCTGCTTGCCTGCTTTACCTTCTTGCTATTCAACATCCCTTTCACTCTCATCCATTCCAAATGTCCCTTCCAATTGCCTGATCTCCATCTGTTTAGTGCTGCTGGTGCTTTCTTTGTTTTTATTCCACAAGGAATTAAGCCTCATTGCTTCTCTCTCACTCAGTGACCTTGCTTATGACAGCTGAAAGGAAGGGATATGTGTTAATATGTTTGTGTTTGTATGTGCATGAAAGCGAATCATGGGTCTGTGTGGGTGAGGATCAATTAATTTAATTTTACGCATACCATTATTTTACAAGCACCAGTAGTCATTTATTTAATTTAATTAATACTTATTTCATTTCACTTTTTGTCCTAGCCTCACCACTTTTTGGAGCATGCCCATTGGTACATCCATTTAAAGCAGTGTTGTCCAAACTTGGCCACTTTAAGATGAGTGGACTTCAACTCCCAGAATTCCCCAGCCAGACATGCTGGCTGGGGAATTCTGGGAGTTGAAGTCCACTCATCTTAAAGTGACCAAGTTTGGACAACACTGTATTGTCGAAAGCTTGGACAGCACTGCTTTAAAGCAAAGTTGCATACTTTGGTTATAAGCCAATCCTTCCCAAATTAGAAGGTTACTATTCCCCAGATTACTGAAACAATTGTGCATAGATGTGTTCCATGTGTGCCACATGTCTTCATTCTGTTATCAGGCATCTAATAATGCATATATGAATTTGCATGTTTTTGAACAGAGAACATACAGCAACTGTACTCTAATCATGGGGTATTAGATACTGAATCCTGATGTGAGAGCCTTCAGATTTTTGTTATTTCTGTCTGTTGGTAACATTACCATTGCATTTATATGTTGAATTTTGAGTGACGATTAACTAGCAGTAGATGAAAAACTTGATTAAATGCAGTAAAAGTTTTAAGAACTTTCTACTTTGCTGTGACAAAAATGGACCATCACCACCTAAAGCTTACTTGAAAAGCTCCTTAAGCTACCTAGATATACACACGAGGGTGGAGCTTGGAAATGCTTTTTCTAGATTCTTATTAGCAAAATCCCCAGACAAGAGTAACTGTGCAGATGATAATTGCCTTTTCCTTTGAATTAGCACAAAGAGGAAACAAGGGAAGAAATGTTAAGTGTACCTTACAAATGCCATATTATGTCATCCTTCCACTTTATGCATTGTTTCATATTTAATATTTAGCATCATGCTACAGATAATTAATTGAATTCCAAGAACAGATTTCCCTACTGGCACATTAGAACCCTAGAAGAAAACGTATTATTGAAAACAATAAAAAAGAAAGAAAAAGCAATGGACACATTCATTCTTAACACAAATGGAACATACCGTGAGCAACGAAAAGTTTTTGATGTGATTTAACATTATGCTAGCAAAGAGCACAACTGTAAATTATTTTTGCAACATGTTCTCAGAGTCCCAAATTACCTTTTTATAGTCTGCAATCCTCATAGTGGTTAATATATTTCGTGGGGAAAAAAAGTAATAATCATTTTTATTTGGATTTAGCTACTGGGTTGAGATTTATTCACAAGCAAATAGGGACAAACATTTCTACTTTTATCCACAGACATAAAATAAATATATTCTAAGGAAAGTTCACAATAAGAGTGTTTTAATAGTGATAATCAACCCCATTCCTACTCTAAAACTATGCTTATGTCTGAAATTAAGACTTACTGAAAATATCAGTAAGGTTTACATGCCTTTTTATGATTACACTTCTGAAGAAAGAAAGTATGTTATATACCGAAGAGATGAAAGCAATTTCATTTCCTTGTAAAATGCAAACTAATGTATTGTACTCAAATGGAGATTTCAAGCAGAAAAACAAAGAATGGGTCAGTCAAACCATTTTTTCCCCCACCACATAAAAGTTGGAAGGAAACAATTAAAAGGTAAGGCAAGAAAAATAATTGCCAAAATGGGGTGCATTACCACCATCAATTAACCCAAGAGATCAAGATGACCCCTTGCAAGGATCATGCTAATCCAGTATTGTACTGTCTCATCAACCCTGCCATCTTTTTTTTTTTTTAAGTTGACTCATAATAATACGTGTGCTTAAAACTGATCCCCAAACAAGATGAGAACAGGGGACTGGGGATAGCTCATCTCTTTCTTGTCAACTATCAGCATAAACCAACTCTCTGGTCCTCTCATTCATCTGTAAGACTCCCCAAAGTCCAAATCTCATTCTAAATCTAACAACAAGGATGGGAACAAATGACATGGATTATCCAAGAGGACAAGGAACAGCAGAAATGTCCAGATCACTATTTCATAAACAGCAGAGGAGAAATCCTGCCAAGTATCTAAATAGGGGGAAAGAAATTAGAATTGTGCAGAGATTGCTTGACATGCTACATGGGCTGGATATGAGATGCCAAAAATAGCTTGTCATTCCCAGGTCATCTGATTTTCCTATTCTAAAGCATGATTCAGGAAAAAATATTCAAGAAAGATTCTCCTTATGTCATAAAAAGCCAGCCTCATTGCTTTTTCATCCCTTAGCTGTGAAAGTAATTGGGCAGTAATCGTTCTGGTGCAGCCTGGCCATTTTTCTCCTCTTGCTCCTAGTAAAATAATTCTCTGTACAAAGAAGCTCAAGTCCAAAGTGGCAAAAGCCCCACCACCACCACCACATACTTCATGCTTCAGCCTGAATGTACAACTCCCACTCCAGACCCCTAGGGAGAGGTAGAACAAGCTGTGTATTTGCAAGAGATGGAAAAGAGGAAGGGATCAGATTCCTTTCTGAAAGCCCATGTTGAGATTCTCCTGGCCACATTTTGGTAACAGCTATGCTTCTTTCTTAAACTGCATCCCAACCCTTAATCTGAATTTGTCCAGGCCTATTATAAACAATCCTTATTTATTTATTTATTTATTTATTTATTTATTTATTTATTTAATCTTTTGACTATAGCAAAGCACTTGTACCAACCTCTTCATCAGAGTTCCCAAAGCTCCTAATAATCCTATGGAGGCACAGGTTGACTGAAACCTGTCCTCATCCTGTCCCACCTGTATCTTTTGGGGCAGCTCCCTGTATTGCTTAGTTAGTCCCATGATCCCATCTCAAGGACTGTGATTGGGATGAATAATGATGGTCTGATCATACAGGACAATCTAAATTTAGGACAGATATCTTAGTCATTGAACTCAATACTGTCCCTGCCTGTCCTTCTCACCAAAGTATGTTATACAAGCAACAGGCCAAACCTTTCAAAATATATTTCTCTCCTGTGGTCTAGCTTCTGCAACAGCACCATTTACAACATAGTATAGCTCCAAAATGACAAACTGGAGTTGGAGCTTTTCAAAAGTTTTTGAACTGAGCAAGGACAGGTGCACCATGGGTGAATCTGTCCAAAATTGTGCTGTTTAATGCAGATTGGGCTTCATCCCAAAACCAGAAAATTTGGAGTTTTATTCATAGCATCACAACTACAACTATATTGATAAGCAGTTAACAGACTTTGCTCCTGGTAATACCAAAGGCCTTAGATCAATGATTCTCCCCAACACTGTTATACAGACCATTACCTTGTCATTGAAAGCTTTCAGGACTGTAGGATTTGTATGTTCTGTCTGCTGAATGGCCATAGAGATTGGTTCATATTCATATCACATACCTGCACTACTATTTAAAGTCAGAGAATATTATATTTACACAAGGAAGTTTGTGAAACAAATTGCATTGTGAATAATAATGCAGTAACTTAAGTATGCAGGATTATATTATAACTACATTTTTCTAATCCATGGATCACCTTCACTACTAGTCTCTGGGCCTCTAGTTAAAACCTATTGTGTTAGGTTCTTTTTCATGAATAATGCTGCAAGTAATAGGATCTCAGGCTATAAAGAGAGCACTTTTAATGGCAACCTACCTCTATGTTCCTTACGTAAGTAAGTAAGAATCCTGAATAGGAAAGTCATATTTACTATTACAATTATATAAAACATTCAAAGGGACATGTAATAAAACAAAACAATGCAGCTTTGTCCTTTGGAAGGCCAGCATAGCTGCTTCAAGAGCTTTCTCTGATTGTATGGATCTGCTTGTGAAGATAACACTTCTGCTTGGAGTATCAAGGAAATGAAGTCACAATCCAAGCAGGCACACAATATGGAGATGGCCTTTGAAAACCATTGAGGCAGCTGGTTCTACAGTCAGAGTCTCCTCTATCCCCAAAATTAGTGTTCTGCAATTTCCACCACAACCAGTAAAATCCCTATGGTCCTTGTAGCAACTAGAGCATTAAGAGTTGTATTGCCATCTAGTGGCCTCTCTGGATTTTGGCAGCCCAGATCTGGTGCTCCATTGAATAAGCCTGTTCCTACACCAAGGTCCATAGTAGGGGTTTCCTTGTAAATTGTTTTCTCCTAAAAGTGTTGCACCTAATTTTGGTTCCTCACATCAACAGATTAGGTTTAGCCACCTCCTTAAAGAGAACTATCTTCTATTACAAGAATTATTATAAATTATTAAAAATGATTATAAAATTATAAATCACACTAATCTACTGTGGTTTGCCAATGCAGCTCAAGTAAATTTTACAACTGTTGCTTACATGAAATTGTATATGACATGAAAAATTGAAGTCAACATATACAAACTTGAACTCTCAAATTATAGTTGCATCAGAGCAGAGGTTAGGCTTTTGAAATACTACCTTTTTTATAATCCAGAGAGAGGAATGAAACATATTTAACTTCCAAACTCTCACTCTGAAGTTAATGAGTTTTAGAGCTTTTCTGCACTGCAGCTTTCAGCTGAAATGAAGCAAACTTAAGAAATCATTTTCTGGCTGTCTCCCTTTTCCTCCACTTTGGCCATAATGATGTCCAGGTATTCTGTCCAGATGGCAGTTAACGTGGCCCCAGTTTATATATTCCCTCATTTCTTTTCCCCCTCCCACTCATGTCAGGAAAGCAAGTGCCAACCTTTTGTGGGCATGTCTTTTGAGGACTGCTGGGGGAAAAGATAAGAATTTTACAGTTCTTTCTGTCACTTGGGTTATTTCAAGGAGGGAAGGAGGGAAGGAAGAAACAGCGTTTCACTATTCCGCTACTGAGCATGTAAAAAAAAGTCTAGCGTTTCATGAACACAGCCCAGCAGCCCATATAAAATAGCCATCGAAGGCACAGACTGGGCTGAGCGGGGAAGGGCATGCCCGCCAGAGCACACATCACCCAATTGCAATAGAGGCATTTGTGTAAGATGGAATGAAGTGCAGCAGACAAGATGGACTGCTCTGGTGCAGCTACCAGCAGAGGACAGAAAAAAACATTTTTGATGGAGAGCAGAAAAACGTTGATGCCGATTGCCTTCCAGGCAAGCTAGAGGGAGGCTGAGGATGACCGCTTTTGTTTCTGCCCTCCAAAAAGGGGAGGTGGTCTGTCCTCACTCTGAGGCAAGCAGAAAGTGTGGGTCAGCCCTTAAAAGGGCTTAACTTTGACTTGTTCTTGTGTTTATAGGCAGATAAATATGAAACAAGCGGAATCACAGATATTTATAAGAACAGTGTTTTAATCTTCAGCAAGGAAGGAGAAACAAACAATTGACCTTAAATATTACCAGTTCCAAACATTCGGTTCTTTTTTATGATGGTACCCTCCCCATAATAAGCAAAAGCTTCAATGTATACCCAAATACAAGGTTTTAAAGATAGGCTGTCTTTGTACAAACATTGATTAGATCCCTTCTTGCTTGGGATTTACTGTGTCATGACACAACATTATATACTCTCAAACACACACCCAAATAGGAAGCCATTATTTTAAAAGCAAAGATATTTTCCTGTAACTTGTATATAACTAGAGCAGCCCTATCTACTAATTTGGCTGACATCAAATAGGCTGTATCTACTGACATCTCTCAAAGTACTGTCAATAGCTTACATATGAAAGCTTGGACATTAAAATTAAAGGTCCTTGCTGTCTTTCTTCACATACATTTATGGATGGATATATCTGAACTGATTCTAAATTTAAATCATCTTTCTACAGATAACATGGAATGAATCTCCTTTCTTTTATGCTTCTCTAATACTCCCAAGATTTGTCTCCATAATGAAATCTGCAAGTAAAATCCAGCTTCTTTGCACATCCATGAGACGCATTAGTATCCGGGGAGGCAGGGGAGTGCAAAAATAATCAAGACAGCAGCTGCAGCCATGCAATTGAAGCTCCAATCCTTTTTTATCGTGTTTCCAATGCACATAAAAAAGATGTGCAGTTGTCACCACCATCTTGACTTTTCTGACTACCCCCTTCCACAGATGCCCCTGATCAGCAGCATTCTTTCATTCTAATTTTTCATGGTGGGTCAGTCAGAGAAATTACCTACAGATTGCTCCAAGGTTGCTTTTTTTTAGACTTCTGAAAGAAGGGGCCACCAAATGGTCTATGACATTATTGTGGGCAATGATCCATTGTTGGGTGAGTGCCAGAACTTCATGCAAAGATTTAGAGCTGCTTTTGATGATTTGACCAGCAGAGCAACAGCAAAATGGGAAGATTCGCAAGCTTAAGCAAGGAAATCACCAAGTCCATGAGTGTGTAGCTGATTTTCAGTTGTATGGTCAATATGTTGGATGGAATGATCTTGCTGTTATTGATCAGTTTGGGGAAGGACTTGCTGATGAACTGGGTAATGAATCAGTGACACAAGGTACACCAGTGAATTTGAAGAACTGTTCCAATGTGGCATGTTAATTGATGGGTGATTGGACAATTTGCAGCATTGAAGAAGTAATAAGGGGAGGAAGTTTTACAGCCTTCCATCACACCTCCCCCCCCCCCCCCCCGCCCCACCGCACTATGACATCCTCAGACTCCAGCACAGGAAACCCATGCAAATAGGACCAATGACAAGATCCCCATCCTCAGTAGAGAAGGAGAGACCTTGGATTATGTTTTACTGCAGAGCCCCAGGACATCTAGCTGAAACTTGCACCATTAAAATACGGTCCTCTGAGTCAATTGCAAAGTGCTGCATCTGTAGAACTGAAGGCCGTTTAGCAAGAGGGGTGCCCAAATCACTCCAGAATCTCATCTTCCAGAAACCTCACAGGCTCTCCTCCCAAGAACTTGGCAGACCATTAAGAAGAGCTCAGGCAAACGCATTTTATTATTCCAGATACTCTTCACACCCTCACTGGCATTGAAATACAACTACCCACTCTTTTAAACTCTGATTCAAGAGCTAATCTTTTACATGCTCTCTTAAATGAATTGCTCACATAGTTATTCAAGATACCTGATATTTGGGGGGAAGAGGAAGCAGCCACCTTGCCTCCTTGTTGGGTGTGTGACTGTATTATCAACTTGATCCCAGCTAACAGACATTATGCCATATCTACTCAAGATGTAGCCACCTTAAAAGAGTTTCTGGATTCATTTGCCCTTTATCATCCCTTGCCTCTGAACCTTTCTTTTTCATTAAAGAGAGAGACAATTCTTCCCTATGGCCACTTCTTGATGATAGGCTTCTGAACACTGAAACTGTTACTCACTGCCTTTTATTTTGAGCTGCAGGACTGCCTTCAGAAGGCATGTTTTTTCACTAATTTAGATATGTGTTTAAAACTTGATCAGGATAAAAGAGGACCATGAATATTTAACAGCTTTTGACCCTAAATATGGCAAATTTGAACATGGAGTAATGCCTTTAGGGATTAATTTTATTTATTTTTTTAAATTTATGTATCAATTTATATGGTATGAAAAGTGACTCTTGGAAGCCTATAACAAATGTAATTGTAATTGTGGTGCTATCTTTTCCACATTTGTGAATGAGTTATTTTGCAATATTTTGAACAAATTGATCGTGGTATACTTGGATGACACACCAATTTTTTAGAAGACACATCTTTGCATAACTCATATTAGAACTGTCTTAGAGCAACTTTGCAAGCATAAACTTTTAGTTAAGTTGGAAAAGTGTGACTTTAATCTTTTCCATTTGGACTATTGGGGTATCAGATTTCTACAGATGCAATACAAATGGATCTTACTAAAGTACTATCCATGGCAGGCCCCTAGAATTGTGAAGGATGACCAATGTTTCTGTAGAAAATGCCAATTTTTATAAAAAGTTCATTCCTAATTTTGCTGAGTGCACAAAACCATTCTCCTAACTTAAATTCAATCGTCTACTGAAAAGCAAGAAATTTTTCAGAACCTGAAAATCCATTCTTTTCTCCCACCCACTGATCAGGCATCCAGGACCCTCTCATCCTTTTGTTGTGCAAACTGATGTCTTAGACTTTGCATTGGAGCCTGGTGAATACCTTGAAGCATCAGGAGAAGGAAGGGAGTTTCTCTTGCCTTGTGCATTTTATTCCAGACTGTTTCCCCCAGCTGAAAAGTTTCAATAAAGAGTTGCTTGTCATAAAAGTAGCATTCCAACAATGGAGACACTTCTTGGAGGGAGCAGCCCCCGCCCCAGTACAGGCACACCCAACAAGAATTTGGAATGCCTGCAGAATGTACAGACCCCCGTGCCATGTCAGATCAGGTGGCACAATTTCCCCCTGTTTCAATTTTTATAGACCAAGCTCACTGTAGTGAGCCATGGAGATGGCCTTGAAGAGAATATTCAGAAGTGATTACAGAAACAACAATTATCCATACATATTAACATATAAAAGAATATAAAAACAATTAATTATGTGATCATCAGAGATACATTATCTGATTACATGTCTTGACTGCTGCCACTGAAAATTTGGCCACTATATGTCGTCATTAGAATCAGAAAGTAGAAACTTTGTATACCAAGCCTTGTCTGGGATGTTGCTGTGAGACAGGTAAAATAAATGTGTCCTTAGATCTCTATAAAAATTACAACTGATACTCCATATATTTTATCCTCTGAAAGAGCATATGTCTAGCCTTATTGTAATCCATAGTAAGAAAGATCTTAGCTGAAAGACTATAGGAAGCTAGTTTGGATTCTATAAAACCACTCCAACTTGAATTATATTTCTCTGTCCATAGAAGAGATAAAAGGCTGCTGCTGCTGCTGCTGCTGCTGCTGCTGCTGCTGCTGCTGCTGCTGCTGCTGTTATTATTTAGATTTATCAGGGAAAAACAAGATTTTTAATCAATAGTTAGTCATCAGGCTCCAGGCCAACAGCTCAGTTTTAAGCATCCTTGTATCACGTCTGAGGATAGTATTAGACATTTATCTATCTATCTATCTATCTATCTATCTATCTATCTATCTATCTATCATGGGGCAATCAGGATTGTTCTTAAAAATTTTGATTGCACCATTTACATTGTAGTTTTTGTGGCATAGATGCCCAACTGTGATCTGTTTAAGATCTGAGCTAATATTTTAGCTCTAAAAAGCTTGAGGGCAGCAGGAATTAACTCCCATTTGGTGGAATAAGAGTAAATGTTAGCCCCACATAAGAGGTTAGTCATCAGACTGCGAGGTTACAGAGAAAAATAATATATGCATTTACTTCTCATATAATTTTAAGCATAATTATTCCTATCCAGTTATTGGCTGGATATATCCATAGACTGATCTCCCTGTATAGATATCCAGTAGAAGCCACAATGACATCAAAATAGTGTCACATGCACCATGACATCATCATATAAATAATGCAACATCATATATTTGCATCCTATGACACATCTCACACACACACACACACACACACACAAACAGGCTGTTAGCATGCATTAAATTTGGGTAAAGCCCAAAGAGGGCTTTTCTCAGAAGTAGGTTATTAGCAGTCTTCTGTTTAGCTCCTAAAAACTGTTGTTTCTGTACCTGGAAATTAACTGAGTTTATGCCTCTGAGGATGATAGGGCTTCCTTGGATTGAAGGGAGTTGAGATTTCTTCTCAAAATCCTTTACATCCAGTGGAAGCTGGTCTCCAGACATCTTTCTGAAAGAATTGGGGTTTTCACAGTCTATGGGAGCTCTAAGCTGTATCTTTTTCTAAACAGACATCCTCAAGGAGGGGTGAAAGTTCATCTGTATGTCACATATAATGGAAATAAGTAAGATAAACTGCTAGTTCAGATGACCAATGCATGTATAATTCACATTGTATCAAGAAATAAAAGTGCATATTAATCAGCCTCCCCAATGTTCTATAATGAAATGCACATTCTTTCCTCTAACCCTTCATTTGTGTTCTATTGTGAAATTCTCCCCTTATAAGCACAAAGCTTGACCTAACCATTCTGTGCCATATTTATAAGCATCTGAACCAAAACAGCATGTTACTTGAGTGAATTTTTATTCATATATGCATATTTGATTGAGGAGATGTATCTAACAGAGGTTCCAAAAACAGAGCAAACTTAGACCGCTATCTGCTCCACATTGTATAAACAAAATATTCTTGTTATGTACAGTTAACAGTTCTGTTCAATTAGGTATTTATATTGAGGGTGATCTGGCAACATTACATATTATGAGTAGACATAATTATTATTCCTATAATCAGAATTCTTTATCTCATCTGAGAAAGAAGTTTGGCCATGCGTTTCAATCAAAATTGCTCAACCTAATGTTCTTGAAAAGATGAAACCATCCCTAGTCCCATCTCACCAATCACTATTTGGCATCTGCTTCTTTTAATTGTTGTAAATGACAATCTTTGTGTAGTTCAATAAGTCATCATTAGGTTTCTCCTTACAAATGTTATAAATCTAAGAAAACCATTATTTTATGGGGAATTAAAGAGCTGGCAGTGGAATGAATTCAATTTATAAAATAAAGAATCTGACAGTAAGCATACATTAACTGAAACTCAGAGCTAAAATCTGGAGGCAATTCTAAGACTGCACTCCTAATTCAGCACCAAGGTCTTTTGAAACTGATGGGACTTCCAAATTCACTTGTTTAGGCTTAAGACCAAGTTTGGCAGTTTTCTCAGGGTCAAAAGCCACACTCTCTTGAAGAAAATAAGTAAGATCCCATATACTGTATGTGGTGAATGGAACCAAAGCCCCAAATGATAATCAGGCATTGGTGAATTGGGCCACCCATTCACCTCTCTCCCCCCCCCCATACACACACTCACACACACACACACACACACAGCAGTTACGTATTCATATGCACATTAAACCAACCACCCCCCCTTGCTCCAGGAATTCATCCTTCAGCACTCCTTTTTCTCAGACATTCCTATAAATGCAAGCAATTACCATTCTTCTATTAGTCATTTTAGGCTGCTGCAAGCATGTCCCCTTCCCTCTTGTCCCTGGACACTGCCCCCATGGCTATTTTGGCTCAGACTATACCAAAGGCCTATGTCAGGTTTCACCCAGAAGACCAGACTGCAACCATTGAGGCAAGTTTACAAGAAATCCAAGAATTTCTGGTTGTGTGATTTTTAGGAAGTCATAACCAAAGAATGTCAGCAATTGCTCTCTTTCAAGAATAACTACTATACAGAAAAACATTTAAACCTTCTCACATCTTTCTCCTTCCTGCCCTATCAAATAGGTTGCTTGGCTCCATCTTTTGAGTAGCTGGCCTGTTTCCACCTGACCTTTGTTTTTGCAATGGTGAGATTTGATATCATGGTGCTTTTTAGTGACTGTTGAGAACGAATTCTTACACTATTTCTTCCTTCAACATCACCCATGTTTCCTACCTAATGAAACTTGGAGCTTCTCCCTCCCTCCCTCCTTATAGCTGGCTCAAGAAAGAGTTATGATTCTTTCATAGATACCTTGTATATTGGTGGAGGTTGCAAAACACTCCTACCATCTCTCCCTACTTTCAAATCTGTGTTTTCCTGGCAACAGTACAGAATTTTTTTGCCACTGCTTCCTTCCAAGATGTTTTTCATGATCCTAGTCTAATTCACAGCCCTTAGGATTTTTTAGTGGTCTCTTGTTCAAGTCTGATTAATTTTCCAAAATCAGCCAAAGTTGGCTAGGTACGGCCGCTTACTGTAACAGATTCAATGTGCATCTTAAATCATTAAAAAAAAAAAAAAGTATATCCTCATTTCATGTCCAGGAAATAAGTTGTTTAGCATGGGTTACAAAATATATAAATAAAAAAAGAATATGCATTTCTCTAGGATCTATGGACACAATCAGGATTTTTTTGTGGAATTCACAACTAAAATATGAAAACAAACACTACAGCTGTTGATAGCAATCAACAAATGATGCAAACAATGATGCAATCAGAATGACAACATATATGTGATGATGTCATAATATGAATACCATATGATTGCATCATGACATCTGGCACAAGTATGTAAGTTGCAGAATTGTGTGATGACATCATCACACACCTATCATCATTTGCCCTCCACCCTTGCTCCTCATTGCAGATACCTATGAGACACATGAAAGTTGGACCCAACCCTGAATCTATTTTCAATGCATTAGGAATTAGGAACAGGATTTCCTTCCTGATCACTTTCTTGTAAGTGAAGCATTATACAAGTATACAGTCTATGATCTACTATTTTAAATGCCAATGACCACCCCCACCCCCATAAATGTACAGCAGGCAACAGAGAGGAATTATCACATAATTCTGCATATTAATTTAGTGAGGTCTATAAGAATTACCATCCCAAGACTAATATTTTCATATAGCATAACTATGCTTCTTTTGAAAATCATGCAAATGGGAGCTCTGTCCCCCCCCCAATGCAATAAAGTAATATAAATCATACTTTGCATGCCCAATTCATGATCAATCATATCCACACCTGAGAAATATAGATGTGACTTTTGGTTTCCTTCAAGCAGACCTGGGAATTTCAACACAGAGAGACTGATAGAAATGTACTGATACAGGAATTTTTGCTGGCAGGGACTAAATTTGTTGTGTAGTTGACAGCCCTGATTGTGCCAACAGTGCTTTGTCATCTACCTCTCAGTTCTTCAAAGAAGTGATGAAGCCATTTGTGCTTGTCAAATAAATCGCCTTACAGTTTGAGTATTGCTATTGTTGTTCTCAGTGAAATGAAAATGAGAAAAGCAGTCAAGAGAGCACATATCCTCCCATTCTAATCATCATTTCTTTGATGATTGACCATAGAACTTAGGGCTGTCTTTGATTATATATTTCTATACCTTCCTAGGCAGAGCCTCTGAAGCATCTAAGTGACAAATCAGACACTGAGAATGACAAAATCTATGACAGCACTTCCATTCTATTCAGCAAGTTTCATGCATCATGAAGATGTCCACACATCTCTGTATTATTTTCAAAACTCTTCCTGACTGCTTTGCTTAGAGCCCTTATCCACTTGCACTTAACCACAGTAAGCTGGTTAAATGGAGGTGGCAGCCTCCTTTTACAGACATACCATCTTGATCTTGCCTTCATCTTGTCCTAGTCCATGAACAAGACATCAACTGGTCCTTAGCTTTACCAGTGTTAAAATAATATTGACCCTCAAAGGGCATAAAGTCTGATAGACTTGGTTACTCATCATTTTTGGAGACAAGCCAGGGTGGCACAGTTTCCAGGAACAGAAGTAATACAGGAAGGACAGGGATTGGCAGGGGGAACAGTGGGGACAGCAGATTTCACAACATATACTGTAGTCTTCTTCTACTTGAACTTAAGTCGGCACTTCCACTCATCAGTAGCGAAAGGCCCTTAGACTTTCACTGACATTCTGGGAAGAATGGAATAGAAAAAGACAGAAGTGGGAAAGAATAAGCAGACTTCAGTGAGGGAAATTAATACAACTTAAGCACTATGACTTACCTCACTCCAAAGTTTGGAACTTATCACCGGAATCAAGTTTGGTAAATGTGTTAAAAAGTAGATACATGGTATAAGACAGTTCTTCCCAGATATCAGCTTCTATTTGGATTGACCTGGAAGTGACCTGGTTTCTTTCCTCTGTGCTCAAAAACAAATCAAACATTTCTCAATCCAGTTTGAGGAACTCAAAAAAAAAAAAAAATCAAAACTGTACTTCATATCCAAAGCTTCCTTCTGCTAGGATATTCTGGTTTGCTTTACTTATGAGAAATCATAAGGTAGTGAGCGATGGAAGCAGCAATGGTATTATTTTCCCTTCTTCTCTGTTCTGTCAATCTGATCTGCATTTCACAGGGGCATCCATAGCGTGTGTGTGTGTGTGTGTGTGTGTAATGAGACCAAAAGAGCCATGACTGTATGATCAAAAACCCAACCTTTTTAATGTGCTTCAACAGTACAGCCATGGCCACCATCCTGACTTTTTTGACACACACATACCTGTACCCATCCCTGTCTCATGACTTAAATGTGGACATTCAACCCCTGTGGGAGTTTCACTGATCTGAAGTAAACTTCACTTTTCTAAAAATCAAACTACTATAATTTTTTCCAATATTTCCAAACAAGATATCTGATACTGAAGAGGGAAATGGAATATGTTAGTTCATTTATATTTTAATACAAATTAATTTAGGGTTCTTAGACTGGGTAATCTGATCACATAAGCTTCTGCTTTGTGACTGAATAAAGGTTGTGCATTTAACACGTCCCCTATTTCAGGACTCTGGAAGAAGAAAAGATGTCATGTCTGATCTTGCTATAAACATTTTGCCATAAACATAAGAATCATAAAATGAATTATTCACCAGATAATAATTTCATAATGTGAGAGTCAAAATAAGAATTATACTTGATCAAATATGCAGCAGTTGTTTAGAAATGGAGTCAAACCTTTCCACTTCCCTTTTCTTTCACTCTCCACACATTCTAAAATGAGAGTAGATCTGGGTTATCTTTATCAAGATATGAAATTACTCAACTGAAACATTTTATGCTATTTAAATCCAGTCAGTTAGCCAAACTATTCTAAAGAGTTAAGGAACAATTTTAAACATTGCTTAAAGCAGTTCTTCCCAATTTGATGCCCTCCATATGCTTTGGGACTTGAATTCCTAGAATTTACCACTGGCATGATCCTTAACCGTGCTGCCTAGAAATTCTCAGAGTTGTAACTTCAACAGTCTGAGGGATGTTAATCCTTTTAAGCAGCAGATTGGAATTTGCATTATCTGAATGCTTTCTTGTTCATAAATGTGTGCATATATTTATGCATAAAAAAGAGAATGTCTCAGGGAGACATTTTGGCTGTTTCCATCTCTGGGACACTTAGGTATCTGTAGTGGGGAGAAGGGACAATTGATGAAACCTGCATTGTGACATCATAATTCAAACTCTGCCCCTTATGTACTTGCATGCAACATCATAATGCACGTATGAAAAGGCAGAACTTGCATCATGACATCACCATACACATTTCATTATTTTGGCATCATTGTAGTTAGGAATGGATACTTAGGCTATGGTATACTAGTTTTCTATATGTAGGGTGTTTGATCTCATGGGAATAAATTCAAACATGGAATTTCCTTTATCTCTAGTCTAAGTTCAGGATCAGCTTTATGCTGCATGTAATCCTAGCTCTTACATACAGGCATACCACACAGAAGACAGTTCCAGAGTATTATATTCTATCTTTTGTTGAAGACAATTGCATATAGCAACTGTGGTTTTACAATTAAATTAATGGAATTGTGGTTTCAGAACTCTTCACTTGCCAAACCACGGAACATTGCAGATGCATGAATGCAAAATTACATTTAAGAAGAATATTGTTAAATGTTATATATTGCTTACGTTAGATGGCATGGGGTTAAGATAAGCACCTTTAATGTACAATTTCCATTTCTTTTGACAAATGGGTGAATTTAACAACTCAACTCTTCCTAAATCCACTGAGGTTAGATTTACAGTTATGATCCGAAACTTGGTCTGTAACAGTACTTTTATCTGACAAAGATGATATAGAATATAATTCATAACCCATTAGATACATAACATTAAACAGTAATCCTGATTTGATAAGGTATAATCATTTATATTAATGCTTTTATTTCTATGCCACCTGGTTCACTAGACTCTCTACCTGAAACCTACTAAAACAGAAGTAATCAAACATGCAAATTTATTTACTTAAGTCATCATGAAAAGCATTATATCTCATTGGTGGATAGGTAATTACAGTAACATTTCCATTTCTCATGAATAGTGTTTCCTGAAACTTGAGCATGTTTTCAGATCTTAATGAAAATATGATTTGGCTTTAAACTTCGTAAAGTACTATATGTCAGTGAAATAAAGATCAATTAGATAAGTTTACATTCAGCTTTCTTTTTGTTCCTTCAACTCTGTGATAATCACTCTATCTAGCATTTCTCCTTCCAACCTCTGAAAGCATGTATCTTCTTAAAGAATAGTCTAATTCATCCTAAAACTCTTTTAAAAAGAATTTCATATGGAACGTTCCCTTTTCTTAGATTTAGATTTACCGCTCAAAACTTGAGTTTATATTCTAATTCCAATTTTCTCTGCATTCTGCAGTCATTTGAGGCTCTTATATTAAGGTTTCTTTCCTGCTGTTCAGTCACTAAGACTGTGGTCTCAGCTGGTTTCTTGCGAAGAAGGAAGGCAACAGACCAACCACCTCAATGAGATAAATTTGATTTCATGCAAATTCAGTTTTTAATAATGAAATATGTCTTATTAAGGCAGTGTCAGAGAAGTCCAATATTGAAAAGATTGTGTGTGGGTGTGCAAGTGATTGTGTTTGTGTTTGAGAGGAAGACCATCAACTTCCTATGGACACATCCACACTTACTGTTTAAGCTGCTCCAGCCCTTTGGCCATTCCAGCTTGACTCCAAGCCAGTTTAAGAAAATCTGCCTGGACTGAGACATTTGGGCTGTGGCTTATAAAGTACTCAGTCCAGACCCCAGGCTACCTCATCTACTGGAGAGACCCTCACCTGCTGTGCCTCCCAATTTTTTATTCCAGGAAAGCAATTGCCAACTGCTTTCTTTCCTCTGGCCAGTATTACTGGACATGGATACTCTTATATGTGTGCATATGAATTTAATTTAACACACACAGACACATTACATTTATGTATCCAGAGTTAAAAGAATCAAAATGCACATGTATGCCAGCACAATAATCAACTTTTAAAGTAAGATTCTTGTATTTTATCTACTTTTCCTGAATAATATCTGCAGATTCTGTTATATAGGTCTTTCTTCCTAGCTGAATAGTTATAACATTTGCATTACATGCAGAATATCCCTGGTTTGAAATCTGGCAGAAAAGAAGGGGGGTCTTGTTTGTTTGTTTATTTGTTTAACATTGTTGTTTTTCTTTCACTGAGCTTTTCTTCTGGGCTGTTGTTTTGTTTTGTCTTCAATAAGTCCACTGCTGCATCTTTTTATCATTTTTCCAAGCCCACTGGAAAAGTAGGTAGCTCAGGAAAAGTAAAATAGATTTAAAGAGGAGGAGGAGGAGGAAGAGGAAGAGGAAGAGGAGGGGGAGGAGCAGGAGCAGGAGCAGGAGCAGGAGCAGGAGCAGGAGCAGGAGCAGGAGCAGGAGCAGGAGCAGGAGCAGAAGCAGAGGAGGAGGAACATCATCATCATCCTGTTGGGTTTCAAACTGAAGACATTCTGCACATAAGGCAAGTTTTATAAGCATGATGCTAGTAAGGAAGACCAGCTATAATAGAATCTGCAGCAGATGCTATTCAGAAAAAGCAAGGAAAATGTGATGAGGGGGTTTCCTGCCTCTGTGAAGTAAACAATCAAACTGGTTTGTGCCAACTGATGCAGGAAAACATTACTTTCAAAGTAGAGCCAAAATATCAGGCTTGCAGTGGGTAGGGAGTGAGTACCAGGTGACGTCATCCATCCCTGCCTTGCAAAGATGGCTGCAGACCTACACTGGCAAGCTGGCAGGGCAGATAAACTCAAAGTGCTAAATACAAAATGAAACAATGAGAGACACCTTTCCACAACCCACTGGATCTGCAAGCTGTTTCCAACAGAGTAAATGCAGCCCATTTTTCCTCCACAGTATTCTCACCAATTTCCATTTGAAACCTGGAGAAGCTTCCTGCCTCTTAGAAACACAAAACTCTGTGGCAGCAAGCCGAAAGGGCAGTCCAAGGAGCCTCTGCAATCCAAAGGAGATGCTCACTCATATGTGTTTTTGCCCTGATCCCGAGGCCCAGAAGAGGAATGTTACCTCTTTTCCAGCAACTGGAGAGCAATCCATTTTAGGCCACTGTGGGTTTGCAAGTAGCACCGTGTAAATTCAAGGGGTATATTCTGCAGCTGATGCAGAGTATCCAGTAAGAATCAATGGCATCTTCATTTATTCATGTTTAACCGGGTCACTCATGTCCCTTGTTTCCATTTCTTTTTCATTCCACTGAATTGTAAATAGCAACCTTGTAGGACAGAAACCTTATTTCTTGGTAAGTTTTATACGCCCTGATGGTGTATTTGCATATCTCCCTTGGTTCTGCTTCCATACAGATATTTTGTGCCTTTGCTCAGGCACCTGGACTCCCCCTACCCACTTACTCTAGCATAGCTATGCAGATATCAGAAGCATTTCCTTTTGTCTTCAGCTAACCTTAGTTTGTCATTCTATTAAAATCCAGACAAGCTGAGGTTAGTATTAACAATGGTTTACTGAAACAAGTCACCTCCGATCCTAGTTTTAAGATCTCTTTTTTCCACCATAACCACAACTTTCAGTTAATGGAAAAGAAAAACAGATATTTCTCATCTCCTCTTGACACACATAGACTGCAAATTAGAATATATCTTACCTGATATATTTTTAATGACTAGGGCTGCAAGGCATCAGGATCAATGGAGCAAGCCCACGTCTAAAAGAAGGAACTATAAGAAAAACACTGGGGTTTAATAATATTTTCAGTTGTAAGTGATCATGTCCCACTTGCTAAGTATTTACTTGATTTCATGAAACAGATTAGTATTACTGATACATTCAAACAATGAACCACTTCCAAGGTTTAACCTCTGAGGACTCTGTAGTTGAAACCAGGTAGTGCAACACTCCAGATTTGAAAGGAGAAAGGTGATTCAAAATGGAAAATATGCAGATTGTGAATGTGTGCAGATTGCATCTGTTGGCAGTTCTTTTACAAAGCTGTGCCTGTTGCTGGCCTTGTGCCAGGAAAGGGAGCATTTGATTTAAAGAGATGCTGACAGGTGTGATGTGTGCACCCATGCATGCTCCAAGTCACCTTTTTCCTTTTGAGTTGGATCGTTGCACAGCCCTAATTTGTAACGATGTAGGCACCTCTCCAAAGAACTCCTTAATGGTGAGTTACTTCTTAAAAACAGAACTCTAAGATGAAAAGGTGTCTGACTGAATCAAAAGGTGTCTTGTCAAACAAATCTCTTGATTAGCAGCTGACAAGTATCAGTTTTCCTCTTTAACCATTCTTTCAACTGGTCCATCTTCGAATCTAATGAACAAAGTTGTAAATGCTACACTGTGTCACAGAAACAGTAATACAATGAGCTGCTTCACATAAATGACTATGTTTAGAGTAAGAGAAGGAAGATCAAGGGATGGGAGCCCATTTTGAAAATTATTCTTTGCAAGTTTAAGACTCAAAACTAAAATTCAAAAAAGTTGCAAAACTGGAGGACGGTTACCCAGTCTCTTTGTTGGCATCTAGTGGTCATGCAGTGTTCTGCAACCAGGATATGACAGCTCTAAGGTCAGTATACTAACATTCCTAATCATTTTGTCCCCAGTCATTGTTGTTGTTGTTGTTGTGATGAAGAAGAAGAAGAAGAAGAAGAAGAAGAAGAAGAAGAAGAAGAAGAAGAAGAAGAAGAAGAAGAAGAAGAAGAAGAAGAAGAAGAAGAAGAAGAAGAAGCCCCCAAAGCAATCTTGCATTCATGACATCTTCTCTGAGGTGTACAGCGAAAATTGAACTTCTTCCTATGGCAACAGTCCTACCTATTAGACTACATCCATGCCAAACTGATACCTATGGGCAACAACATGCCCAATTAGATTTCTTTTGAACCTGCAGGGTTTCCTGCCTCATATACATTTCATTATCTGAAGATTCTTTAAATGAAAAATAATTATTGCAATATATGAAAAGTTGGCATGCTGCACAACAAAGGAACAGCCTCACCTTTGTTTACAAAAATGCCTCTAAGTCCCAGGCATAATAGAGACTTTCAGAAAATCAGAAACAGTGGGTGGCTTCAGCCCAGGGTTTGGTCTGGAAAAAATAGACACCCTGTCCAAAGAAAAAGCTGAACAGAAACCAGAGTAATAGGATTATCCCAGGGTCTCAAGAGATTTGGAAGATGTGACCTTATCTCTATGTTTGTCTGACAAATAAGTGTATTGTGACTGGCCAAGACCACACTTGCAACCGTTTTGCAATAATATTACGTACTTTCAGAATTCTAAATATATCCACTTCTCAGAAGTATGGGTTCCTGAACTTCATCAACCAGGCAATTAACTAGAGCTGTATATAAATTTTTTGTTGTTGGTTTATGACATTTAGGAGTAAGCAGCACAGGATAACTGAGAAACTGCCTTCTACCATATAGGCCTATTTCACCTTTCTAGCTTGTGAAGAATGCCTTGCTGCTGATGCTCAGTTGGTGGTAATGTGGTGGACGAGGAGGCTCTTCTCTGTCGTATAATTATTTCCCAATCCAGATTAGGCAGCTTCCAGTATGAAGAGTTTCTGCCAGCAATTACCAGCTTATTTGTTAGTATGAGCATTTCCTCCATTATCCCATTACCAGCCATCCCTAATAACTGTTAATTGTATGGCTTTTTAAAAAAATTGATTGGACTGTGTGTAGAGCCAGTGTGGTGTAGTGATTTAAGGCACCAGGCTAGAAACTGGGAGGCATGAGTTCTAGTTCTGCCTTAGGCACAGAGCCAGCTGGGTGACCTTGGGCCAGTCACTCTCGCTCAGCCCTAGGAAGAAGGAGACAATGGTAAACCACTTCTGAAATCTTGCCAAGAAAACTGCAGGGATATGTCCGGGCAGTCGCCATAAACTGACTCAAAGCCACAAAAAAAGTTGTGTGTGTGTGTGTGTGTGTGTGTGTGAAATCATATTTGCCATCTTGTTTCATTTCCTCTTAAATCGCTCTGGAATTTTAAACAAAATGGAAAGAGATTTATAAATCTTTTAATAATAAAATAAAAATATAGAGGGGGGGCGGAGATCTATAGTTCTTTCCCCACAACTATTCAGAGCTGACTGGAATGGGGCAGCGTGGAAAGGTTAATAATACTAACAACAATACTACTATTAATAGTAACAATAGGAGTTATAATAATTCTCATTTAATCGCTAGAGGGAAAGATATAGGAAAAGTCTAGATGACATCAGTCATTTTTTTAGTAATGCATGCCTATGGCTCTTTCATATCTGGGGTTGGGTGGGTTTAATGCTGGACTAGGGGGATCCTCCTTTCCACAAAGGAATTGGTTGTGCATAAAATTCCTCTCCAAACATTGATTCCCTGCCTTATTTTTTTCAACTTAAAGAGTGGCTTAAGCCACTGGGAGTTGAAAATTCTGGGAGCTGAAGTCCACCCATCTTCAAGTTGCTGAGGTTGAGGAACCCTGGCTTAAGACACAAAAGCATGTCAAATTCTGCATTTTCATAAACTGGCAATCCAATTTTTGCATTTTCCAACGAAATGGCAAGTTTTCCTGAAATATTCTGAGGTTTTCTTGATCCTACAGTTTAGATAAACAGACAACAAATTCAGTGTTATAGTTATGTATTCTCCACCTGAACTGCTATGTATTACGCCTCTAAGTTTTTGAAAGAAATATGACCATTTATGAGTTACATTCTTCAGTTTCAAGCTTGCAAGATTTAAAATAGCCCATGAGAGCAAAGCAGTTAGATCTGTCCATTTCTCTTTCATCTGCCTACCTTCTTCCTCTGTTCTAGCAAGTAGGATTCCAGGTGCGCATGTAAAAAGAGAACAGGCTAAAAATAGAATGGAAATAATTGTGCTTGTTTCATAGTTAGGAAATTGTAATAAGCTGAGTGGCAACCTTACAATCTTATTCTGATCAGCCATGTATAGTTTTCAAACTGAACGCTCCATTTGTTCTTCTGAGGTTAATCCCCCATGTGCTGTTCTCTCCAGATACTGCACAACATGTTCTGCTCTGCTGCACATTTGATGCAAAGGTAGCAAAAGTAAATATAGACTCTCTTTTTAATTAAAGCCCATCACAGTTATGCATTAGGCAAATATCATTGCTTCCCTTGTGATACTATCAGACATCTGGCAGACTTATGCTAGCTTCTGCTTCCACGTATCCCCTCAGAATAATGTGGTACTAATAAATGAAGGGCACATAACCCCAAGCTGTCAGGTAATCTTACCACCCAAACCCTAGATTTGCCCTCATAGATGAATAAAGAAAGAGAGAATGACTGATAATAATTTTAATCTTATGTACATCTCAGATGACTAAGCAGTAATAAAATCTAAATTCTGAAAAGAGATACTTCAGCTGAGACTGAGTGACATGTCTTGCTCCAATAGGACCACTGGACAATAGAGGTACAGATATATTCCTTTGTTAAGAATATCTTTATTTCATCATATTTACAAAGGCACCCATCTCACAAAACATGACATTTAAAAGATGATCTGCTAGATCAGTTCAAAGATTCATTCATTCATTCATTCATTCATTCATTCATTCATTCATTCATTCATTATTACATTTGTATGCCGCCCATCTCCCCTAGAGGGTGATTTTACTCCACTATTCTTTGGCAAATTGGAAACATCCAGGAAATTGCCAAGGAGTAAAAATTAAAGTCTACTTTGAGTCAAGTTCAACTCCCTGTAAGAATATTTATGTTGTTTTCTTGCAACAATATGGAAGTGTTTCTTCACTGCTTTTGGACCTCAGTGTTTCTCAAACTTGGCAACTTTAAGGTGCCTGGACTTCAACTCTCAGAATGGGCAATCTGGGAGTTGAAGTCTACACACCTTGATGTTGCCAAGTTTGAGAAACATTGATCTAACCTATAGTCATAACATTTCCTAGTAATTACTCATACAAGTACTGACCAGATACTTAGCTTTTGAGATTATCCAAAGTCCACTAGACACTGCCACCTGAGTCCTCCCAAGTTCTCTTCTACTGTTGCCCTCTAGTGACCGGTATTTGGGACATGCTACATTTGATCCTGGATACCAGGTGAAGCTATACAGACTTTTAGCCATTAACAGCCCTATCCTCTCTAAATAGGTTGCCTTGGGGAAAAGATACAGTAAACCCTTGGTTTACCAATCCTTGATTTAGGGGATACAGGAGACAAAATTTTCCTTCAGACATCATCTCAAAATAATGGGCAAAATTCATGGTATCTAAAGTAATTTGGACAGTTTACATAAGCTATATCCTTTGTATGAATTTACTGTAACATCCTTTGTATGAATTTAAGTTGTTTACTCTATATGTTAGACTATGATGGCAAAAAAATAGCAGTCAGCACCTTTTCCAACTAACAAACTTTATTTAAAAACGCAAAAGCTTTCATATAGCTCAGATCAAATTTTGTTAATCAGAAAATGTGCTAGCAGACTCCTTATCCTTTATGTCAATGTAAATTGATCTAAATGAATGCATTATTAAATCACATCATTTATAGATTTAACAGATATTCGGGTTTAATCTACATGTCCTCCTCTCAATGGTCCACTGAAGTGATAGGGTACTGTTCTTTCTTGCATCAGCCCTGAATCTTCCATTGTTTAACTTCAGTAGCTGATCTTGAGTCCTAATATTATGAATGAGTGAAGAGAAAAACATATCATTCCCAGACGATACATAATACATCTATACCATGTCTTCATTCACCCATCTTCCCTCTAAACTAAAATGCTCCAAATATTATGGTCTTTCCTAGTGGAGTGGTGCAGTTCTAGCTCCTTGATGATTTTTGCTGTCCTTTTTGGCATATTTTCCGGCTCTGCATCCTTTATGGGATTCAGTATGCAGTATATTCCAAGTGCAGTTGCATCATCTTGAATGATTATATTGGTAGTTTTACTTTCAATCCATTTCCTAATGATTCTTAACATGGGATTTGCCCCTTTTTTTAATAAAACAATTCATGCATATGGGATTGACATTTTCAATGAGCACAACCATCAATATTTTTCTGTGATCATCCAATGTTGCTGTAAAAATGTTTGAAATATGTGGGACAGCCCCAATCTGATGACAGACCTCCCTGGGATAGTAACTTATACTTAGGAACAAATATTTATAGCCTGCCAGCTAAATAGCATTCAAGGTGACTCTCAATATATTTGATATATAACTGAAAAGAGTTTCTCATTGAGCAGGGCTTCCTGATGCTGACTGCAATTTCTGATTTGTGGAGGCAACAGCAAGAGGCACTGAGAAAAAGGCAAAGTGTTAACGGATCTCCTTCTAATCCCTGCTTGTTGCAACCACCACCCTATATGCAGATATCCAACACAAGCTGTGATGATTTCAAAATGATAACATACGCATCATGATGGAATTGTGCAAATGACATGTGTTATGATATCAAGGAAATGATGCATCAATTACACTGTTATTTGCACAATTACATCATGGTGCACATGTCATTTGCCCTCCTTGTCCATCCCTGTCCACAGATGCCTGTGGCCCTACACTGAATCTCAGGCAGAGTAGGTCTCAATTTCTGTCAGCTGGCATTGCCAGATATTTAGCTGTGAAGCTCACAGCACAACTGTGAACTGTTCAAAATTCAGAAGAGTACAGGTAGTCCTGAATGTGTGTGTGTGTTTGTTTATCAAATTCATATGCTGCCTATCTCACTGAATGACTAGGCAGCTATAGTTTAAGAATGAGTTCTGTTCCCAAAGTCTGTCCTTAGGTCGAATTTGTTTGTAAGTTGGAACAGTATTGTATAATATTTTATAAGTAGTATTGTGTAATTAACTCAAACCATTGTATAATTAACTCAAATTTTGCTACAATAGGCTCCATTTTTAACTATGGGCCAACTGTAACCTGGGCATTCTTAACTTGGGGACTACCTGTACATAAGTACATCAGACTGCCATAAGACTACATCAGCTATTTATAAAGATAAATTTATCTTTTTTCTAACAGAAGTGGGTCTTTCACTTTAAATTACAAGAGACCATTATGGGAATGTAGTATTCACTTGATTATTAAATAGCACACTTTTTATACCATTATCTTTGTCTGAATGTTTCTTTCAGTGAAATGGAAAGGACTGGGCATTTTCAGAGGCCATGGAACCCTAACCTTCCAAGGGTTGGAAGCGGAATGTAAAATAGGGGAAATAGGATAGTGGAAAAGCACATGGCTTGTAGGAAACCTGAGCAGAAGCACTTTATTGCCAGGGCCACTTGTGCACATCTACTAAAAATTAAGCTCTCTTAAATTCAGCAGGACTTACTCCTGAGTAACAGTGTATATTACACTCTGAATATTTCTAAGAGTAAAGAAGACCACTTACCCCTTTGAACTTTTCATAACTGTCTTTTTCACAATTTCAGGTTTATTTCAACCTTTCAAGGTCACACAAACAAGAAAGAATCAGTCCCAGGTGAAAAGGATTGTTAGATTCATTTCCCCTGGCAAAGCTTGTTTATAAGGCAACACCTGAAGCCAAGTGCTACACAAGTTCGTGGAGAGTTTATGATGTCTTCTGAGATCAAAGAGGAAAACCTGTTCGAAAAAAAAATATCTACCCATTGTGAAGTTCCAGCACAAAAGGGTTATGAACAGGAAAAAAAGAGAATAGTCACAGCTTTGGTCTCTGTCTCCCCAGGAGTAATCAGTAATAGTATCATGCTGCTTTTATGAGGCGGTAAAGGGCACTTTAAGGTCTAGTGGAAAATGCTTTGAATATTTTATTGATTTTTTTATTTCATTTCCACAAATATGAAATTAGCATCTTGAGCCAGTTGCAACCAGTGTCTGGTCTTAAATATTTATTTCCTTTTGTATCTTTCCAATTCTACATCATCTTTAAAGCCATTTCAAATAGGAAGCTATTAAAATTAAGCCAGGCAACAGAAGGTGAAGCACTGCACATTGCTAGAGATGTTGGACAATCCATATTTACAAGACTTCCTATTTCAGAGGCTATAGGGGACTCCTTTTGCTCTCAGGAATAACCCAAATGCTGCTGCTGCTATTTCCATCTCTCTGTCTATTAAAATATTAAGCATAGCTGCTATTTTTCCTCTCAGATCCACAGCTCTCCCAAGCAGAATTCAAGCACTATGAATGTAATTGTGTAGAGGCATATCAGAATGTGCACGTACTGCGCTCTCTCCTTGACTGCCAACAATTGGTATGGAAGTCCTGAAAATTTGCTATTGGGTTCCATGGGCATCCATAGGGGAAACAAGTGACATCTCAGACATTATGTACAAATAATGCAAGTTATGCACTGGAAATGCACTAGGTGACTTGGAGCCAGTTGTTCTCTCTCAGTCTAACTTACTACACAGGGTTGTTGTTGTAAGATAAAATGAAGTGAGGTCCCCACATAAGCCACCATGAGCTGCCAGAGAAAATATAAATTAATCAATAACAATAATCTCTACATATGGAGAGCAATGGAATGGTGATGGAAGTAGAAGATATTAGTTCCTTATGCATAAAAGTCCATATTAGTTCCTTATGCATAAAAGCTCTACAAAGTTAGAATGCCTAGCTAAGAGATTTCATTATAAATCTGAAGTCCAAGTTTCCCTGCAGACATGAACCAGGCACAGGCAAGTGGCCCACCTATTTTTATCCCCTTTGTAGGAATCACAATATTATCTCTGTGAAACACTTTAGAAATGGTGAATATTATCATTCCCTGTAGTACCAAACTTGGGTTGCACTACGCAGCCCTGATCTTGCATAATGGAAAATGACTATTTCCTAATCCATAGACATTGCTGCACTCTTTCTGCAGTCCATCTACCTATAGACACATAATCACACATGTAGAGAGGCTGAATCTAGCACAGCTGACATCCCCCCTCAGATTACTACATTTACAAAAATAATCAGAATCAACAAAGGCAAAATACAGTATCAGTCTTGTTGTGGTAAATCCCAAATCAATGGCTTTGGGGCCACACATCCAAACTTCTATTTACAGGAAATGCAGAAGCACCAACATCTTCATGAAGAGTCAAAATAGGCAAGATGGCAGTCACAACAGCATGATCAATGTCCCACCCTTTTGCACATGTACTGACTTTGCACACATGTACAAAGGAGTGGGACTTCAGTTGCACTACCACAATTATCATCTTGCAATCTTGTGCAAGATTTGTGGACTCAAGTCAGCAAGAAGAGCCCCAAATGTGGGAAGCAATGCTTAGTAATATCAACTACAGAAGGGCTTCCCCAAAGCCTGTTAAATTTAGAGTGAACTGCACCATTGCTTACACATAGTCTTATTATATGTGGATTCTCTACTATGATAGGAAAAATGTGTCTGTTTGAAGGATTGCTCAAAGATCACCCACTGTCTTTCATTATTACACAGTACAAAGGTTATCTCTGTTATGTCAAAATGCAAAGAAACGTAATAGAAGAGAATATATGTAGCTCAGGGTTGAATTGTGGAGTCCTTGGTACTCTCTGAGCTTGGTCATTTGCTTCCAGATGTTTCATTACCTGACTAAATAACATCATCAGTGCTGGTGAGTGTGGGGTCTGCTCCCTGGTTATATACCATAGCTTGCCCTGCCAGTGTTGGTGGAGGTGTGGTTTTCTCCTTGGTAGTTCCTTGTTTAGGGTATTGTTTTCTGCTTGATTTTTTGCCTGGTGTTAATCTCTGCTTATCTGAGTGTAGGCTGCTGGAGAGGATGTGTTCAGGTCTTTTTGTTTCCTTCTTAGCTTTTTTATTGTCTCTTTTGAATGATGTGTAAATGTGCTTTATCTCTATGTGTCTATTGATGGCTGATTTGTCTGAATGCCAAACTTCCAGGAATTCTTTATATTGTATAACATACATTGTATCTAAGATGACATTATGTATAAGACTACATGGTAAGATATATGCATGTACAGAACACATTTAGATTCTTACACATTCATGCACAAACACAGTCCAGTCACTGCTCCCACACTATAACCCTATAGCAATGTCAAAGCAAAATGTTGATTGTTTTTGACTAGTTGAAGGTGTTTATAGGGCTTAGGGCATCTGAGCTGCAAAAATACAGATGACTGTTAAATGCCATCTAGTGGCCATCTGGATTTTTGCTACCCAGATACAGTAGCTCTACTGCGGGACCTGTATTTTATTAACTTTACTGGCTTTATTTTAAAGCAGTATGATGTGAATTATGAATAAGTCCCATTCTTCAAATATCCTTTTTAGTTTGATTAAATATTTCCTGATTGAAGATATTGGTCAATTTCCAGCTGCAATTAACAGGAAGCAATAAATACGTAAATAATGATAATTTTCTGAATTATCCCTTGAAAAATTATCCCTTCTTTTAAGGTATCCCAATATTCCTGTTTAGGAAGTGCCTCTAATTCTATGCTTCTTTGGTTTTCTGTGGGTTTTTTTTTTCAGAAGTAAATTGTTTTATAGCATTATAAGATGAGAATAATACATTATAAAATACAAATAATAGCTGAATACAGTGGTATTTATACAACAGTAACTAGAATTCATTAACTCTATGGTTATTTAGATAAGTTAAATCTTTAAAGATGAGAAAAAGGCTATATCAATGTTAAATATAATTTCTAAAATGTTAATGAATGTAAGGTTGCTTGAATTGTACAATTAATGCTAAGTATGCCATTGATAAACAGTTGCAAAATTCAATGAATAATTTTATAATATGAAAAGGGTTTCAATATTTGAGCTTAATACTTAATGCTAAGGTCTCCACTGTATTGTCAATGCAACCTCATTGTTATTTGTAAATATCAAAATAGGAAAGAAAAAAAAAAGAACTGCCTGGAAAAAGTGATGGATATTTGATTTCTAACTTCCCCCTTCTTTATACTCTAACCAATTTACAGTATTTATAAACATTTAGACCCCCTTAAAAACCATGCTGTGTTAGTATTTGCCAGTTCAGGACTGACATGGTCATAAACTATTGCTTTGCTCTCCAACTCCATTTCTGGCTTAAATCTGCCTATTCAGTAAACTCCTTTTTGTCTTCTGCTGTGAGAAAACAATATAAGGAATATAGACATGCCAGTGGCTTTATTTATTTCTCAGCCTACTAAATAATTACCTTAATGGCAGTGGTGTGCTGGAGCCGGCTCATACCAGCTTGCGAGAGATGATTGTTAAATTTTCTGGAATTTTGCAAGCTGGTTGACAGCAGAGCTGAACCTAGGGTGCCAGTCAGCTATTTGGCAGCTAGAGATGTGGCATGGTGGCGGCAATGGAGCTGGCAGAGCCAGTTGTTAAACATTTACCAGCACACCACTTAATAATAGTATAAATTCTATCCAGTCCATGGACTTCCTCTGCCATTTTCAACTTCTGTTCAATTGGCCTTAATACATGGCTGAAACCTAACTCATCCTTAAACATTCCAATCCATTCAACTGCTAATTAGTCATGTATAGATGATGATGATGATGATGATGATGATGATGATGATGATGATGATGATGATGACATGCCATCAAGTCATTGTCAATTCTTGGGTAGATTGTCTCCATGACAGTCTGTTCCTAACCTAGTCTTTCAGGTCTTCTAATGGTGCACCCATCGCCACTGTAATTGTGTCCATCCACCTTGCTGCTGGCAATCCTCTACTTCTCTTTCTTTCCACCTTTCCCAGCATTAGATTTCTTTGCAATCTGCATTACTGGCAAAAGATTTTTTTAAAAAAATTCAAGAACTATGCTAACTCTTATCAGTCCAACAACCAAACATACACACAGAGAAACCATGAAAGTTAAACTTACATTTCTTTTATGTATTCTTCACTGATAAGCAGAACAAGCTCAAGTATTTGTAGAAGAGTTAGCTATTGCAACAAAAACAAAACAGTTTAATGAGGTTCATATTTAATTTGACTTTCTGCCATCACAGGTTCATTAAAGACCAGGGCTTTGGAGAAAAGGTTTCATGAAATACTACATTCCTACTCTACTTTGAATTTATTCTTTATTCTGCCATCTCTCTTTATGTCATGGGGGCTATCGTTATAACTCCTCAATGCAGTTTGCCAGCAACTTTCTAAAGCACTTTCTATCTAGCAGATTCCAGAGTGAGAGAAGGAAGCACTGCTATCTGACTCTGTAGCCTTATATCATGCATCTCAATCAGAGGAAGAACCAAAAGTTTATCTCAGGGTCAGCCCCGATAATCGCAATGATCATGGCAGTCAATTCTTATACTGACTGTAGTCCATCTATGTTGCACATGGAGGCCATTTGTTTGCAGGTTGGATGACCTCTTTAGGCATTTGCTTTTGTATTGGTTAGCTGGGTTCTCTTAACAATACTACACATACAGGCAATGCTGCTGAACTGGTTGAATTGTTTGAGTCAGATCATGAAGATGGAAATCTTGATAGTCCAGTTTCCATGCACTTGTCAGGAAACACAGAGAGAAAGAGAGAGAAAATCTTGTGAATTAATTCTGAAACATTTGATGTTATACAGCATGGTTGCTGAAGTAAAATTATCTCTTTAATGCTCCCCCAAACCCATTGCATATTCAGAAGTGACGAATTGAAGGACATCGCAGACATATGTAGAAATGGAAAATTAGCACAATATTTTTAGGAAGCAATATCTATCTGTGCAAACAATGTGCTAAAAGTTGCTGTCTATTGAATTTTGCATTGTTCCCTAGATAGAGCGGATTTTTTGTGGGGGAGGCTCTTTGTCTTTTGCTATACAGCTCCTTTAATTGTTTTTAAAAAGAGTCATTCAGTGGATTCAACTAGTCAGATGGTCAGCAATGATGCTGCTGCTTCTGAAGAATAATCACATAAGAACTGAAATACGTGGCAGCAAATGCTTTGGGACTATATATATGATCTCAGTTTGAAATTCCTTTAGGAGGCAAAGCTCCTTCAAAACAGTAAAAGTCAGTCTATGATAACAAGGCCTGAAGAAGGCCTTTTAAGTTTTCCAAACCATCACTTTGCCCAACGTCCTTGTGCAGGACATTTCTGCTCAACATTAAACTGTTTGTTCTGCTACTACCACAATTCTGCTGGTGCTGCAATTGAATTAGCATAGTTCGTGAAGCGGTTCAAAATCTTTCAGGATGAAAGGCTCTATATATATGTAAAATATTATTAGATAAGTAAGTTAAGCAGTAAACACTTTATTGATTCAATGCCTCACAAAATCTTAGGACAATTAGAGCAAATAGATTTGGATTGGAGCCCCATCACAGGAATCAAGAGTTTGGCTGGAAGCTTGTAAACAAGGGATAATGATAAATAGCAGCTTCTATGGATATTCAAACAGTCCTGTCTCTAAGGAATCTAAAGGCAGAAGCAGTATTTTTAAGCTTGTATCCAACTGGCCAAGGCCATTAGGATGGTGGGTTGAGCCACTGCATCACTGACAACAGCAGGAAGAAGGAATATATTATAAAGAGGTAAGACAGTCTCCTCTCGGACCATTCATTCCTACGCTGCTATGAAACACGGTCCACTCAACCCCAAGGTAACACCTTCCAGATATGCTGAAATTGTAGATCTCAGAATTAGGACAATTTGAGGAAAGCAGTCCCGGTACATCTGAAAGATTTCAAGTTGGGAAAGGCTGGTCTGTGTGATCAGCCAGCTTAAATCACCTTTTCCAGTTGAGTAAAATACAACCCCAGGGCTGGGTCCTTAATTTTAATGACACATGTTATTGTTTTTATCTGTGAAAACTACATTCACTGAAATTTGCAATCTACTCTTATCTTATGAAGTCTCTTGACATTTTTCACTCTGTTAAAGTGACATGGTAGTTTTATTTTTCTGGAGATTATAGCCTATTTTAGTATCCTGTAAAAGATGTGCATGGTGAAATTGAATGCAGTTACACTCTCTATGTGGTCAAGAACCTTTGCAATCAAGTTTCCTAATTACATAAAAGGTTGTAAGTAACCATGTTCAGCCTCACTGCATTCATTACCATCAATTGAGGAAGTTAGAAGAGAAGGCCGCAAGGCCAGGGCAGAATGACTGGAAGGGCCTTCAATCATGGCAAAATACAAAGTGAGAATTCAGGACACTCTAGTCCTTCATTTTAAGGGTGAGGATGCAGGTGAGATGGCAACCAGGATATGAGGATGTAGATATAAATATAGATGTAGATGTAGATATTTCCATCTTATCTGTGATTCAAAAGTGAATATGGTACAAGGAGATTGATACAACCTATTCCGAGTTCCATATTTTTTTCCATTATTATTGAAGAAGCAGAACACCAAAACAGAAATTAAACAAATTACAGAATGAAAAAAAAATGTATCAGGGACAGTATATTTCCATTTTTTAAAAAAGCCTTCATTTTAAGATAATAACTCATTTCCATTTCGAATCAAGCTTCAAAAGCCAGCAAATTGGAAATTAGGTGCTTCATAACCACAAAATGGAAGCTGTAAAGACATTGCTAAACCTTATATGCTATGATGGACTTAGAAGTAACACTCCCCCACCACAGACTGCACTGTAGAGTTTTAGGTCTCTCTTGAAATCAGCCAGTGAAAGTGAGGCAATTTCACAGAACTGGTGCCACCATTGAAAAAGTCCTGACCATAGTTGCTTATAACTATGGGTTTACATGGGTTTTTTTAATTTTAATTTTGCTTTTTAAATGAAGGGAAGGGAAGGGAAGGGAAGGGAAGGGAAGGGAAGGGAAGGGAAGGGAAGGGAAGGGAAGGGAAGGGAAGGGAAGGGAAGGGAAGGGGAATTATATAAGGACATCTCATGCATGTATATATCTATCAAGAGTTTTATGCAATAATTTCAATAAAGGATTATCATATTTCATTCTAATCAGCCATAATAGTCTACATCTATAAGCAATTCTGTAGTCCTACCACATGAGCTTGTAGATATATGCCTTATACTTTTAGCCAGGAGGAAATACAGACAGCAACTTTCTGACAGAAAAAGGGCACTGCTGTACTAACAGGGAAGACAGTAAGTTGATATGAGCTAAGCTGGTTAGTTAGAGAGGAGAGAATTCCAGGAAAGGAGAAAATGATGGATTCTAGACAGTGTTGCTGATGAAGCCTCACTGGTTCCACAGGAGACCAAGACAAGCCTTCTGAAGCAGAGCTGGATCAGGTCTGAACACTACTGAAGAAGAAGAGGGACAATGAAGGACATAACTTCCTGATGCAGATGGCTTCTATGGGAGGCTGAAAGAGAAAATGATGTCTTGTCAAGCAGGAAAGACTGCCTACCAGTGTAATTAATGCCCTTACTTAAATCTAAGTCAGGAAAGGTGTAGAAATAGCTACAATATATACATCACAAAGTAGACTTTATCAGTAACAGGAAACTTGCCAGGAGAGAGACACTTAGCAATGTTTAAGGCACATAAATCATGTCTCTGTTTTATTGCTTTACTGCTGCTTAACAGAAAGGCTGCAAGGATGGGATGGGGGGAAGGAGAAGATCCAGTATAGTCCATTATAACAGTTAAATGCTGTTTGATTTAAAAAAAAAATGCATTGCTGAATGAAGTGCTTCTCATATTGCTTATGCTCAAATAAAAGGGCGAAAAATTCACAAGAAGGAACTTGGTGTGCTGTATGTTGGATCATTTTCCATAAACCCCAAATTCTTATGAGAAAATTGGTGGCAGACTTGATGGGATTTGAGCAACTAGACAGCACAATCTTGTATATGAAACAACATAATGCAGTGAAAAGAAAAAGTAGAAAGAGAGGGATTTGACCCTTACCATCTAGCTACCAACCAGAGAATTTGAAAGTTCTGGAGAAACTGCAGATGCCACATATCCATTCTTTTACAGGGCAATTAGCCAATGTGCAAGCCAAGCAAAGCATGGGCAGGGTAAAAGTTGAACCAATTCTTTTGAACGAGTGGGGGAAGGAAAGGAGCCAAGACTGAATATAAGTCTTGAGTTGAAGGGCAAGTATTTCTTATCACAGCAGATGTGGAAAATGGGCAGGCCCCATAGCAGACTCTGGTGTGAAGCCATGATTGCCAAACAAATTCCTATAGGCAAAGGGGAAAACAAATGTTAACAGCTTACACTAATCTGTCAGTTAAAGACATGGGAGAACTAGGACAATGCAAAAGAAGTGATTTTGCATCAATGTGATGAAAACCCATATACATACTGGCAGAGATTCAAAGAGTATTATTCTTAGAAAGGGGTCAAAGAATTGGGGACCAGATTGCTGGATCTAAGTATTAAATGACTTCAGCCTGGCTCTAAAACCAACAAGCAGGTTGTGGAGTCCTTGAATAATTCTTGTAAATGCCATGAAGGCCAGCCAAGGTCTGAGCTCAAGAACCCAACCCTGAGACAGAAAGAAAGATTTATAGAGGAGTATCAAGCAAGATTCTGTTGATATAACCTTACAATAAAGATAGTGCTAGTACTCCTAGGTGTGCTTCTTGTCTGAATTACTTCACAAAGCTGACATCAATCTTGCAAGTCTGAAAGTACATCTCTCCCCCCTCACCCTTATATGCGAAGAAACTAGGCATTCTTAGATATTTGTCATGCCCTCATTCCTTCTGCAGGCTCAGTTGCCTCTTATCTGTCCATTGCCTAGTCTGCAGATGTTCCTCCTGTCTCCCAAGGTCATTCCCACATACCATTACAGACAGCCTTTAAAGCACAAATGGGAGGTAGATATAAGACGTCTTCAAGAAAAAGGCCCTTCATTAGAAAATTGCAGGAGGGCCACAAGGATGATAAGGGGATAGGACACCCTGTTTTTGCAAAGAAAAAAAAAGGAATCCAGGACAGAGTCAGAGGAGATTGAGGCAGCAAGACATAGAGAAGCTAGTTAAAGTTCCCCAAAATTTCAAAGCAGACTTAATGAAATTCATCCATGAAAACCCTTTGCTTGGGTCATATTAGGCAAGAGAAAACTCTAAGGAGGCTTAGGAACAGATTTCTTTGGCCTGTAATGACTAAGGATGTGGAAACTCATTGTCCATCCTACCCAGACTATCCGTATGTAAAACCTAAAGTAAAACAGGACAAAGTTCACATGAAAAGAATTTCTTTGGTCCATGTTGCATTTTCTAGAGCTGTCATGGATATAGCAGGACCCTTACCAAAGTCAACAAAAGGGAACCAATATATCTTGGTTATTTGTGATTATACCATAATATATGTGTGGCAATACCCTTCTACAGCCAAAGTCATTGCAACTGAATTAATGAAACTGTTCAGAAGAGTGGGCATACCTCTGACAGATCAAGCCCCAAACTTTCAGTCTGCATTTGTATGCAGACTTAGCGTATCTGGGATCAGGATAGTCTATCACCTATTCAGACAGATGTACTGACAAATGTCAAAGACATATACAGTGGACCTTAAGCTGGCTTCCCTTTTATTCTTTCCATATAGAGAAGCACCATAGGCTTCCAAAAAACTCAGCCCATTTTGAGCCAATAAATGTGAAAAAGCAAGAGGATGTTGGGTGGGATGAAGGAAGGCTGGACAAACAAAGTTTCAGATCCTTGGGCATTTTAAGAACTTAGCTGACTATATTCTCACACAGAAAGAGATATTGCAAAAAGTCATGCACGTGGTGCAGGAAAACCTGAAAATGCACAAGATACATAGAAATACTGGTGCAATATTAAGGACAGAGAGAGCTCTATAGAAATAGGAAACAAGGTGTTGCTTTTGTTGCATAATCAGGAAGGCAAACTGCAAGATAGGTAGTGGGACCCATTTACTGGGGTACAAAGGATGGGACCTGTCAACTACAAAATAGACTGGAGGCAAGTAGTGTTGGGTGCACATAGAAAAGAGGATTTGACAAGCAGATCTGAACTTGATGTTGTTTGAGAATAAATGAGGACCAAACTGCAAAACAAATATATGAAGAAAGAGTGAATATGCTGAGAGAAAGGAAAAGATATGTCAGCAGGCTCGGGGAATCTCAAGGAAATGATGATTTGGTAAAATGGCTTCATTGTTTTTAACATCAGTTTTCTCCACTATCTTGTTATTAAAGATATTGTTGATGTCCTTTATTGTAGTGGTTTTAACATTTTGATTTTATGATTGTTTTTATTGTAAGCTGCTTAGATGCTTTACTGTGAGATGGGTGGCTAGATAAATGTGGTAAATAAATAAATAAATAGACAGACAGACAGACAGACAGAGAGAGTTGTGGTTGGATGTAGTTGATGAGAGAAATAAGAGAAAGAGATAAGATGTTTAAAGAACAAAAGGTGATATATAAAGGTAATGTATAGACATGGTTTATGCAAGGATGGTTTCATGGATAGAGAGGTATGGAGAGTTTTTTTTAATCCAATTTATGTAAATTAAATTTTGCTGTATCTGCTTTTCTTATCTCGTGCTTTTAATATTTTTTCTTTACGTACTTTCCTTAATCTCTCTCTGCTTTTTGCATTACATTGCTTATCCTGAAAGTGAACAGCATGATGAGTATGCATGTGCTTATGTATGCATTCAGAAATGTGCTTGTTTGTGAACACAGCATGCTATATAAAAGCATATCAAAAAGAAATTGGTTGCCAAAAAATGTTAATTTGAGGATGAATGCACATGAAAATGATTCCAAATTTCCAAGAACATTCTTAAAAGAATAAAAACATAAAACAATTATGAAAGAAGAATGGTACAAGCTTTAGGCTGGAAAAATGAGAACCTCAGTGATTGGACTTGACACATTTGACTGTTCATTCCTGTAGGCATATCTTTTGCACAAGAAGAAGGGGGCCAATAGGTCACAGAAACATAATTGTCAAGAAGAAAATGGGATCAGTACCATAATTACCAGGTTCACTGGGATAAATGAACACTCAAGCTATGTTTCCAATCAGATTTACAGGCCTGAGGACATATTTCAATAAATTACTTGGGCCACTGGTCTCCAGGTGCCTAAAAGAACTGAACTAACTGGTTAACCTACAAAGAAGAACACTAGAACATAACAAAAGCCATGCTAAATCACACATAAAAGGCCCATTAGTCCATTAGTACAATAAATAGCACCTCCTTCATGTTCTCCAGAACTGGAATTAGGCAGCTATTGTCTCTATTAAGTACAGGATCTAAGGGTCATTCTTCACCTGGGTGTCAGATGTTTTACAGCCATGTCAGGCCATAAATAAAACTCAAACAGCCACATATGTAAGGATCTTAAACATCGATAATTAGAACAAGCTGTAAAACTAGAATAATTCTGGAGAAATTATGCTTTAGCACTGGTAGCATCTGACCAAATTCTCATAACTTTGAACCTGAATGGAACTCATTTGTATAATGCCCATGGTGTTTCTGTACACAAGATGAGTTATGAAGGTCAATACTGTATTATAAAATGAAGTATAAACAGCTTCAATTTAAGCTGATTGCCTAATAGAAGAAATCTACAATGGTTAAGCTTTCAAATAGAACTTCTGCTCAAATGCTGCCCCAGCAATTTTATTTCCCACAGGAAGCATGTTTCATATTTGGCACATCAATCCAAAATCTCATTAATAAGTATTCATATCCTCTAGGGCATAATCTCTCTTCTATAAGAATTGGGTGAGCAAAAATAGATCCATGTGAATTTTGCTACTGAGATGATGCTTGCTTGCTTTTTTTCTTTCTTCTTTCTTCTTTTTTGCATTCAGATAGCTGAGCACAATTTTTAAAAAAAACTCAAATCCAAACAGCTGTTTTTTTTCTAGATGAATAAAGAATTCCAAAACATTTCTAAACTTCTCCCAATAGAAGTACTTCTCTATATAATAAACATTATTAATCCTAGGTACCTGTCCATAGTACAATTACACAAGGTTTTATTTCACATTTATCTGCTGAAAATTTAATATTGATTCCCAGCATGTATTTACAATGTGCACACACAGCAGAATATGGATGTGCACAATCTTCAAACAGCATTCTACGCAAAATGTCAGGGTTACTTCTACACAGAAATGCATTTCCATTCATGAGTTGCATGGCTTCTGAAGGAATGTGTGAGGTCTATCAATGAGCACTAACAACTGTCTTACAGTTTGCTAAGATGACTCTACAGCACCTGAACTTGCCAGTTATCTTACAAGGTACTTGAACCTTTGATTAATCCTTTAGAATTTGTTGGCAAATGAGATGTTAGAAAGTAGTTCAGGCTGGTTAACCCAAGATAATTGATTCTAAATGGATTGCATGCAAATGACAATACAAGGGGTATTTTTAAGAGTCTGTCCTGCCCCTTCAAAATACATATTTTTAAGAGCTCAGGCAACAACAGAGAGGGTAACATTACAAACATATAGGGTCTCTTGTATTTTCCCATTTATCTTTTCTTTGATGGAAGAAGGTCTCCAGTAAGTGAAAGATAGGCTGGCTGTAATGAAGCTGTCTGAAGCAATGAGAGTCACTTGTGCATGGCCAACCACTCTAAATTACTACTGACGGCCTAAGCCCGAGGACTCATCAATCGTCCAAAATTCACCTGTTGGGAAGGGAGATGGGGACCACAGGACCAGACTATAATTATTCTCTACAAAATTCCTCTGTTAGTTCTTCATCATCTCACATCTCCTTTTACACAACTTATCATTGATCAAGCCCTGTAATTCCTTTAGCTTATGAGCCAAGATATATAAAGTAACATCATGATTCTTCCTTGCAGCTAACAACTTCCCTTCCATAATTTCTTGCCCCTTCTAATGAATGATTGCTGTACATTCAATTATTTCATCCCCATTTTCTGCTCAAAATACAGCATTGGTAAACAAACATCCAATCTAGATCCTTGTAAACTTTTCAAAACAATTGAATGCATAGCACTGTTTTAATTACATTTGACTTGGATGATGCCTAGTGTTTTTGTAATAATTGTCTGACTTTTGCTCAGAGGAAAAAAAATCAATCCATTATTGTAAATTGAAATTTCTAAAGAAGGTTTCTATTGGAGTATTTGATCTGCTATCCTGAAACACATTCATTCACCTTCCTAGGCCAGTCTTGGGTTCTTTACCATGATATGCCATGCTTATTTCTAGATACTGCTTGATCCTGATCAGAATTAGTTGATCAGGGATAGTTTTCTTTCCCGCATCCACATACAATCAAACTTCCAGTGTATTATCTTGAATCCTATTTTTAGTCATGGACAAATGGTACAGTTTCTTATCTGGTAGGGTCTGGTGAGAAGTCACTTCTTTAATTTTCTTTTTTTTTCTTTTTCTTTTCTAACTGTACTGCTTTTCGCACTTTTTTCTTTTATCTTTCTTCTTTCTTTATGTATGTTTATATTTATTTTTTATATAAGTAAAAATCTTTAATAAAAATTATATATAAAAAAAACCAGGATTGCACTGATGAACTGACAGGATAATCCACTTGTTCCATGTTTTATTTCATTCTTTTTTACTTGTTTTACATGTTTTATTTTATTTTGTTAGTCAATTTTATCTATTCCCACTGCTCCCTGAAGATAAATTAATAGCCATAAAATCCTGATCATCCTGAAAATCAATCTAATCCCTCAAGAAAAGGCAACAGAAAGGGGAAAAGAAGGAAATGAATCAGAACAAGTCCAGGCTCACAGACTCGACCTCAAAGCCTCTGATGAAAAATTGAATATAGGTAATGAATTGTAAAAACATACCATGCAAAATTAAAATTTTAGATTCAGCACCATCCTCATCATCAACAACAACAGCTTCTAATTGGGCAAAATATAAGCAGCATTTTAATACCCTGGTTTCCTTTCTATCCATTTCTTTTCACTTCCTCCTTCCTCTGCATTCATGAAATATCTACTTCTTCTCATTCCTGGCATGATGAATATTGTATGGAGAACTTAGCTACAGTTAATTAAACCCCCATTTGTTCAGCAACTCTCCAGTGAGAGAGAAATTCCAATGAGAAATTCAGATGTAGCCTTCTAATTCCTTTATCATATGGTGTGAGCTATATATTGGTGTAGATGCTGCATAAAGAAACAGCCCTCCAATCTGATGATAAAGAATATCTTCCATCACAACTTCTATGTACAGAAATCTTGCAACTAAATGTGTGTCTCTGAGCCTATAGGATGAAAATGAGAATGTTCCACTGCAGCAACCTAAATTATACTAGGAAGCTTCATTTTAATACACTAATTGGAGAAGGGGGAGTCCATTATTCTCAAATGTCTGTTAAATAAGTATGACGATATGGCTAATTTTCTCATTTGTGTGATGTCACTATGCAAATAACATAAGATGATACAGATGACATAATCCGTATCATTCACATCATGATGTAATTACACAAATTGTGCCATGAATGTCATTCATGTAATTATGCCATGTATGCCAATTAAGTAAATCACTGGAGAAATCTGGTCTGTTACTTACAAAGTCTGTTGCATCAAGGTCTGCTAAACTGAGTTTCCACTGCAGATTTAAATTGGGTTTTGTACTGTTATTAGCCATCCTCCCTAATCTTTAATTAAAACCCTATCTGCAGTGTCATCAGCAGCCAAGATATCATGAAGTTAATATTAAGTTGTCATATGGATGGGTGATTGGTTTCTGACAAAATACATAATTTGCATGAAAATGCCAAGCATAGAGGTTTAAATATTATGACTGGAAAAAGCTTCTATCAGAGATCACACAGAGCACAGATGAAACAATCTAAGCTCCACATGATGCCTTCAGCATAACATCAAAATCTGCTCAGTTACAACTTCTGACAAGAATTATTGGTTTCTTCCCCAACAGGAAGGGGGGGGGGGAAGGGAAGTCAGTAAGAAAAAGCAATGTCCCAATCACCACTGGGTCTACTCTGCCCATGATGGATTCACCAGTACTGAGGAAAACCCCAACAGAAAAAAAGGGTTGCTGTTGAGTTACAACCAGTCTAAATAAATATATGTATTCATGCATAACTCCAATTATTTATTTATTTGATTTTAATGCCACCCTACTCCAACCAACTCTGGGCAGCTGTAATAGTCTGTGGGAATGACCTTGGGAGACAGGAGGAAGAGCTGCAGGCTGGACAACCAGCATGTAAAAGATATCTCAGCCCACAGAAGGAGGGAGGGCATGGGAAATGTTTCAGAAGCGGCCCTCCCTAGTTTTCTGGCACGTAAAAGAAAAGGAGGGAAGAGATACTTTCAGTCTTGTGAGATTCTGTTAATGTAACCTTACCATAAAGATGGAGCTAGTACTCCTGGTTGTGCTTCTTGTCTGATCTACCTCAAAGGGCTAACATTGGCTCACAATAATAAAAAAGCAACACAGGAACATCAAATTACACAGGAACAAAAAGATCTACAAAATAGTTGCAAGGCAATCCAGGCAACACATCAAGACATGAAACATCACAATCAGGGTAGTCCCACCCACCCTACTCCAAAGCCTGAGAGAATGGCCAGGTTTTCAAGGCCTTCCCAAACACCATTCAGATGGGGGCCATAACAATCTCAGGGAGGAATGTCCTTCCAGAGACCATTCTATTAACCTATGCTCCCTTTCTTTTGACATTATGCCTCAAATAGTGGCACATAATAGCCCTTGGTGGTAAATTTTAAATTATGGCAACCTAAGCACATAGAGCCTCACCCTACTATGGCAAGGCACTCTTCATATCTCTCAAGGTCAGGCGTTTTGTACCTGTAGGGATCAGGCTGCAGAGCAGACAAAGAGGGTTTGTGCCTAGTTCCTCAAATATACACAAGAAGTTTCAAAAGATGTCAAGAATAGAAAATGAGACCAGAGCATGCACCGTGTGGTTGTTTGAGCCTACAGATTATTATGTGGGTTTACTCTGACTAGATGAGCTTCTTTGGAAGGTTTAATTAGCAGTGAATTGAACAACTGGCTCTGCATACTGAACGTCTCTGTTAACAGGGTATCTATTTTGTCACTGTTCAAACTCAATTAACTCCCTCCCCACCACATACTGCTGTTCTTGTGACTTATCACAGTTGCTTGTTGAATTTTTAACTTGGCCAGCTATGGCTGGAGCTGCCAATAGGCCTACTTTGCTGGTCCCTCAAAGTTGCATAAGTAGTGCCATCTTAGGCAAGTCATTAATGATGTTTAGAGGAAAGTGCTGTGGAGAAATGGAAAGTAATAGCCTTCACATTGATTTTTGAGAAACAAATGGAACGGCCATAATCAAGAGGAAAGCTGCTTCAATGAGTCCCAGAGGCAAGATGAAGCCGAATCAAACTGAAGCCCAGCAGCCATTCCAGCCACTAAGCATGCCAGATGAGAAACTCAGAGCACACTCCATTGCACAGTCCTTTCTAACATTATGGCACTTTGTATTATAATAGCAGCTGGAGGTCTCAAGCATGATCAAAGTTCCTTTGTGAGGTGGGTGTTAGGCAATGACAGTGTGAAATCTGGCCTGAATAACTTGCTATCTGAACAGAAAGCTTCATATCTATCCCTAATTCAAATATTAGAATATTACATTCAAATATTAGAAGTATTCAAGAATCCACGATGGGTTTTTCCATCCTTGTACCTAACCACAGCACAAACGTGCCCTGTCAATCTCTTCTTCCTGCCATGTTTCCATTACTCTGCTTGCATCAGATCCCCAGCCCACAAGCAAGGCAGCCATAAGACATCCTTGGCTGAACTGGTGCTAAAGTAGCATTTCCCCCTTATTCTGACAGAAGGACAGTCTCAAGGTGGATAAACTCTGTTCGATTTTGTCATCCATTTCCTGCAAGGGAAGTGAGGTGAGTGCAGTGAAGTGAAATAGGGGTAACAGAGACAGGATGGAGATCAGCACTGAGGACAGCAAACTCAATGCCAGTAGTTTTCTGCTAATTAAAGGATGGCTTATAGTACTTCACTGCAAGCATGGGGAAGAATCTTAGGCTATATCCACACTGAAAGGTTGCCCAGTCATGAACACAGGCCACCAACGGTTTCTGAAGGGTAGGAACATCCACCTACACAGCTATAGCCCACTGTGAATATGACCTCCACCCATGTTTTTCTGCTGAAATTTGAAAGTATTTTTTTCTGGCTTGTGCTGGCTCAAGCATTGCTGTCTGTTTGCCTGCTGCCCTTTACTTTGTTTTAGGCTAACTCCTACACTTTGATTGGCTATTGCACAGAGGCAGAAATGCCTATTCAACTTATTTTCCCTCCTCTTTCTCAGGAAGACCTGTTGTAGCTTCCATTATGGTTTTTTTTTTAAGTGTCATAGCGATTATAACACTTGCTTGACATGGAGAATGTTACTGGTTTGAAACTTGCTAGAAAGATTATTTCCTTTGATTACATCATCATCCTCACAGCACGTCTGATGTCTTTTCTTAAATGCCTCATCCCAAATCAGGTGAAGCCCATGGCATATTTAAGACTGCAGCTTTGGAATGTAAAAGGAATAAATGGTAAAGTGCATGAATTAATGAAAAAATAAATATAGATGTGTTGCGCATGTCTCTGAAATTGAAAGAAAGGGGAAGGAAGTAATAGATCCAAAGAAAGATGGTCAGATCTTATTGAGCAGAGTTGATGAACACATGCAAGGAAATCAAGGTGTAGATTTACTTATGAATGAAATGGCAAAAATGTATGTCATAAAGTATGAAGTGGCGTCGCCTAGATTGTGATAGGAGCATATGAAAGTAGAAGTTAATAGCCTGGTGATACATTCATGTTATGCTCCTTGTGAATGGTGATAATGGAAGAACCTGAGTCGTGTTTTGGGAAAAATTGTGCAACATCCAGAATGAGTGCAACCCTGGGAAATTCATACTGTTAGGTGACATGAATGGATAGGTGGGAACATGAAAAGGTATAGGAAAAATGAGTGGTTCATTATGTGGACCCATGGAAGATGAATGAATTAAATAAATTATTCCATTGTTTATAGTGAAAGATTGAAATAATTAGTGAAGGATGTAATGGTGAAGAGTAGCCCTGAATATTGAACAGGTAAGTTAAGAGTGGATCTTGGGAAAAAACAGACATAGAAGAACAAGAGAAAAAAAATGAAAGAAACTTAGTGAAAGTATAATAGCAGCATAAAAAACAGTACTCTAGGAAAATGTATGAGAAGATAGATTAATTCCCCCCCCAAAAAAAAATGTAAAGAGGATGTGGAATTTGCTTGGATCATAGAGAACAAAATAGCGTCACAGCCACAGAGGTGAGAGGAGTTATGCTAGTTAAAAGTATGAAAAGCATGCTTGATGGAATGATGAAATGAAAGAGGTTGTGAGTGAGAAGAAATGTATGTAAATATAATTGCTGCAAAAAAAATAGGACAGAAATATATTGTATGATATGTATCAAGACAAAAACGATCCAAAGAATATAATCTAAAAGAGAAAGGAACAGTAAAGATTAAAGGAGACAGATAAAATGCAGAGTGATTTGTGCACATAGGAATGATTTAAGAAGTGGGCATATAGGGCTAAACAGTAGAGTGACTGGGATGAAAAATAAGAGATTAAACATTTTGAGATGCAGCTGAAAGGAGGGAATATTTGAAGTATTTTAGAAATACTTCAAATTTGTATGAGGTTTTGAAGAGTGGAATTGAAATGCTATAAATGTTAATGTCCAAGAAAACATGATGAAAAGTAAGTCATAAATATGTGAGAATATTGACAAATAGTCAGGCTGCAGGTGTAGAACGGGTAACAGGAGAAATGTTAAGGTGTAAATATGATATGCTTATGGAATAGCTGTCTGACATAGTTAATGTCTGTGTGAAAACAACACCTGTTCTCCTAAACGAAGAGAAAGATAGCAAGCAGCCAATTCTGAGTAGGATAGCTGACTTCCCCAGAGATTTCTCAAGTGGGATCTTCTTCAGCTCTGAGAACTTTTTACAGCTTTGCTTATATCATAAAAAAGTATACAGACAGACACATGAATAGTACAGTATAAGCAGGAACATAGTAACTTTCCACCATATTAATAGTACTTTCTATTATTAACAATCTCCTTAGAGATGCAGGACATTTCTTAAGAACAGTATGAATGCCTCCCTTTTTGCAAATACTGTATATTCTCATTTGTTTCTGCCAATGTCTCACTTAGCTGGCTGCTGGCTCCTGCCTTCAAGGGTCAGGTCTTCAATCTGTTTTCTCCCTGTTGATCTCTGGCTGTCCAGACTTGGAGTCCAACGTGCAATCTCATCACTGGAGAGACTTGTTAGTCTCCACACTAGCTCAGCTGCAAATCAGTGCCCGGGACCTCTTTATATAATGGCTTATGCCTTGCTCAAGAGTAGTCCTTCTGCCAGCTGGGGGGGGGGGGCGTCTCCCCATCCTGCTAATACCAAACACCCTTCCTTTCTCTTTTTCTTTTCTCCATCTTTTGTCTTGCCACATCCAAAGCAGAGGACTTACATCTCTTTCTGAGCTAGCACTCTCCCTCATCCCCCAGACTAACTTCCTTTTCCTCCATTCCTTCAACTGCATGCTGTTCAGGAGCTGGGGCTAGTTGAACTACAACCTGGAGCCAGCAGATCTAGGAAGAGCTTACTTACCACTTTTCCAAATCTCTTTCTCTGTTTACATACCACCTACAAGGTTCCTATTTCCTGCATTCTGCAATCTATTTAGTTGAACAATATTAACTTTTTTTTTCCCCCCTTGCACCAACTTTCCTGTAGCTACTGGGCTGCAGCTATAACTTCAGGATTTGGAATCAATCAAGATTTGTGGAATTGGGGAACATGGTGGTTAACCAAAAAATACAACATGGGAAGGGGGGAAAAATGTTGATTTGAAATGATAAAAGGTATGAAGTGGTCTAGTGAGTAGATTTAGTTGCATTTATTTCTTTTTATTGATCTTTTTCTTATCTCATTATCTCATGCATTTAATTTCTTTGGTTTCCTATTTCTTACTCCTTTGCTGCATTTTGCGTAACATCGACTACCCCAAATAAGAATAGAATGATGGGTATGTGTCTGATAATGATTTCACCAGAGGATTGGCAAGGAGGAATTGGTGTGTACCTCTTTCCATTAGCTGCATAATACATAGAACTTTGTATTCCCATGTAATGGTTGAGCATGTAATACAGAATGAAGCATTCATTTTAATCACTAAAGGGTTACATTCTGTATTGTTCTATCCTTGTTATAGGACACCTGTGTAGATGGCATGATCTTTCTCATGTTCAATGCTCCTTAACCTTGGGATGGTCTCGTTGCTACCTGGTATCAACAATCCAACAATCCTTAAAGTTGGGATGCTCTCATCTTTGGCAGGAGTAGGTGAAGGACTCCAAGAACAAGATAAGACAAACAAAACCTTTTTGTCCTTGGCAAAATCAAGTGAGATGATCCCATTGAAAACAAATGTGACCTAATGTGCTTTGGAGTCTATATAAACTGGTTGGAAACCCCCATGAGATGGAACTTCCATGCAGATCTCACTGGTGGAAGGTGCAGTACTGCATATTGGCCAGGTGCAATGTGGTCTGCCCACCGTAATCTCTTTGACAGGCTGAAGGTCCCTAAGATCTTTTGTCTTCCTTTTGCTCTTCCATATTCTTGAATATTCTTTGATTGCTGTCTTAGGTTATTATGTTATTTTCTCATACTACCTTAAGTACTCATATTGATGTGATCATTGCTTCTGAATCCCAAAATACCTATAAGCCCTCTAGGCTGAGGGACAGCGCAATAAAGAATGTATGTGTGAAAGACAGATATTTTGTTAATAACAATAGTTTTCAGCTCTTGCATTGCTTCATCTCAATGAAATATTGATGTGATCATTGCTTCTGAATCCCAAAATACCTATAAGCCTGCTTTTCTCTAAACCAACTCAGGATCACACGATAGCATGCTAATATTTAGGCTCTCCAATACTCTTCACCAGGCAAGAGAATAAACAATGCAGATGGAGAAGAAGAAGAAAACATGGCTGATAGTTAAGGCATGAGTAAGGGTTCTAATGGATAACCTCTATGGCTTGAGCTTCAGTCACTGTTTTCCTTCTCATTTCTCTACCCCTCTTGGTTTATTTATCAACTTGCCTGAGAAAGAGAAATCAAAATGTTTTCACAGTATTATGTGACCTTGGGTTGGCCTAATAATATCTGATATAGATTTGGGAATATTTTTAGAGCCAAACATAGCCATGCTTCTTTTATTCTGAAGCAAATCAGAAAATATATTTATTGTTTTGGGATGTTATTTTCTTTGTGTTTATTTGCTGGCTTGATATACTGTAGGTGAAAGCTATGAAGAATCAAGTTTGTCTCAGGAATAAGGAACAGCCTACCCACTTTCCTTTTTAGCTAGCATTCTTTTGGATTTTATTGCCAGTGTGTATCATTTCATTAACTGATTGACTCTAAACCATATAAAGCTAGGCCTGCTGCATTTAAGTGATCTGGACTTGGACCTCCCAGATCTGCTCTGATAGCACCACTACCTTCAAATTATGCTACTTCTCTGGGATGCAACACACCATAAATATGTATGTTCATAGCAATTCAAGTACAGAGACTTAGACACAAGTGCCCTTGGCTATAATAACCTCATGTCAGCCATTTTTAGATGTAAATGCAATCTTGATCAGTTAGGAAGCCTGGCTATGTTTCCAAGTGTAAATGAGCTTTTTTCTCCTTCTTTAATCACACTATTCTCTACAGTCTTCCCTTAACAGAGTTAACTCTGTGAAAACTCTTTTCTAAACCCACAAAGAGAGAGATTTTGATAAGCTGTCTCCTTGTTCGATGTCTCCCAGAGGAGCTCTACAGGAAAATATACCAGACAAAGTCTTGCATTCATGCATATGAATTTGATAATGCATCAGACTCACTCTCTCTTCCGAGATATGAAAATGCAGACAGCAACATAGATATAGCTATTGCAGGGCTCCAGAGACTTTTAGCAACCTTTCTTTTCTAATTGGTGTGCTTGATTTCTTCTAGGGCAGATTTTTCCTCATCAGTTTTTTCATTATGCCTGAACTTCCATCTCCTGGAATCTCTTTCCCAACCATGATTCTTCAGTGAAAAGGTGACTACTTTCTATTATAAATTTCTTTCCTTATGTGAGATAATGAATAATAATTATAATAGAGAATGTTCTCCCTTAATAGTGTTTCAACAGATGAATCCAAAACATCATCCCTGATTAGGGTTGGGATGATAGTTAACTCACTGGTCCAGTATGTCAACTCAGAAGTTGATTGGCTTTCAAAGGTTGATTGCTATTTGACCTAAGTCAAATGTTACCAGAACTCCCTTAAGCAGCTGCCTTTACTCTTTATTTTAATTTTATCCCACCTTTTGATTCAGATAGCTCCCTAAAGGTAGCTTACATAAAAGAATAGAGTTCCTTGGAAGAACATTTACTGTGGGAGTTGGTTTATACTGATAGCCTATAAAAATATCATTTATTAATCTACCAGGGTTGGATAAGGGAGGGAGGGAGGGAGGGAGGATCTAGCAATGGCTAGAATTATAGTCCTTAACCTTCAACCATGCTGGAGTCAGGGTTAGTTTCTCTATTTGTTTTGCACAGAATCTCTCTCTCTATATTTCTCAATCACACACACACCCCTGCACTGCATTTCAGAAGATGAACTCAGTGCTGTTTAACTATTTTCTGTGAAGCCTTGTTCCCTTAAGCCATGTAGCCTACCTTCCCCTACTGATTACCTACTATGAGCAGAAATAAATGAACAGCAACAAAAATAGACTGGACAGGGTCTGTGAAGCACAAACCAGCCATGCATACAAGGAGTTATCACCTTAGTACAAATCAGAAGCAAGCATGTGTCTCGAATATGGTTGAGTCTTTCCTTCTGAGGAGAAAAAAGCTTGCAGTCAGAAACAACGTTCTGTAAAAACACTGGAATAATTGGACTCTGTTTGAAAGAAATTTTTTTAAAAAGCATAATTATCCCTCTGTCCACTGTTAACTGCTCTCATAAAGTTCATAATCTAAAGATTTGATTAATATTAGACAATCTTTAATAAGTACTTCATCAGCGAGTTGTCTATCGTACGTTTGTCTGGTAAAATGCTAATCTAGTCTGTTTAATGCCATTCTCTGCTGGATTTATTCAAAAAGAACAAAATCAAATTAAAAAGTGGGGTGGGGAGAAGAGTCACACTGTAAGATAAAACACTGTAAAAGCATCTACACCTTCTTGGGATTCCAAGTAAATGAACTACAGGAGCATTTTGGTTAAAATCAGTGAAGGGACAAATAAAAGCAAGAATATTGCTAGTGTCTACTATTGCCCACACAACCAAGGATAAAGTGTGGATGATGTTTTCCAGATGCAAAATTCTGATATTTTAAAAACACATGAAGCAAGGGACTTTATCCCAGTATTAATTTCAGTATAAGAGACTTAACTGAATAATTCTTGAGGTATTTGCTAGCCTTACAATACCATGATTTTATCACTTCTGGGGGTTTTAGAGTTTCTTTTTTCCTATACATGTGAAAGAAATGCTACAAAACTTGTAGTCTGAGTTCTAATTTAGTTTTCCCTGATCTGTTCAATGATTCTGCATGGAAATCAAACATTTCAGTCTAGTCTCATGTTTCTTGAACTTTGCTCAATGGTATAGATGCTTGTGCATCTTTTCATAAATATAGGCTCATGAGAAGTTTCAATAAATTTTAGAGTTTAGAATCGGAAATATCTATTCATGCAGATGCATACAGAATGGGTCCTGATGCACCCTCAACATTATAATTTTGTAATCTTGAGGCAGCGTAGTCCTGTTAGATGTAAGGCTTAAGTCATCATCATATATGAGCGTTCCGTTCTCAGTCATGTATCATAATGGGGTTGTTTGATTTAAAGCTGGGAAAGAATTGCCTTGAAAACTGCAAGGACTCGTCCAAGCAGTCACTGCAGGGTCAGTAATGACTGAGCGCAGACAAAAAAACAAAACAAAAACAATTTGTCATCATTGTGTGAATGATGACATTCTGGAATATGGTAAAAAAAAAAAAAAAAGCAGTAGAAAAATGTTTGAAACATAAAATGCTAAGCTACCACATGATTGCAAAATGCTCATTACCATGGCAGGGAAAATATTAAGGTTTATCTATTCATTAATGAACATGTTTATTTGAATAAACACCATTTTTGATAGGACTGTCTGTATTTTCAGAATAATTTCCTGCTTTGTTGGAATCATGATTTTGATACAAATATTGTAATTAATGAAAGATCTTTCTGAAGCATATGGCTCAGTTCTGCTGATGAAATCATTGTGTCTGAAAATATGAGACAAATCAAGACCAGTTATGCAAAATGGCTTCAGCTGAATTTGTACATTATATTTCATATATACAGAATGTAATTTACTGAAAGTGCATTTGTTGTGGTCACCAGGGCAAGTGACCTGAGCATAATGAAACCATTTAGAATTTGTTGTGCGCAGGAGAGGCGGAAATCTGTACATTGCAAGTGACAGAAGGAGTGACACCCACAATATTGGAACAGCTCTTTGCTACTGATGAGCACTGTCTCTAAGGGCTCATCTGCATGTTCTTCTTTGCCAGTGCAAAGATGTCCCACTAACCATTCAGTGAGGACATGGATGCACAACATTGTCCTCAGCATGTCTCACCATGAAGGCAGCTTCCTCTTGCCTTTCAATGCTTCTTTTCATAGGTGGTACTTTTTCAGTTCTGCCAGCACAAGCTGTCACCTGCAAATCATTTCAAGTAACTTTAGAGGTGGAGGTCTGCACTGTTACTATTGGCAACCTGTGGCTACTGAGGGCACAACTCCGCCTCCACATATTCCTTGATCGCTGGACATCAGGGCCATCTGCTTTTTGGCAGCAGGAGAGTCAAGATTCTCTTAGAGCCAAAAAAACATTTCTCCCACATCTCTTGCCAATCCATTTTTGGCAGGAAAGCAGAAAAAGAAGAAGGGGAAGTAAGCTTTTTGAGTTCTGGCTCCAAAAAGAACCGCTTCTGCCACAAAAAGTCTACTTTACATAGGAGTATTGCCAGCAAAGATACTTTACCCCAGAGCAGAGCTACCCACACTCCCACAGCTTAAGTGTTTGGAGAGGACAGCTGAGGCAGCAAAGCTATCTGCCCACCTCTCACTTGTTCTTCACATAAGCATAAGTAAGGGGAGGGGCTGGAACCCAAACTACAGGTAGTCCCCAGTTTAAAAATGAATTCTGTTCCCAAGGTCTGTCCTTAAATTGAATTTGTAGGTAAGCCGGAACAGTATTATTGTATAATACTGTATAAGTAGTATTGTGTAATTAACTTGAACCATTGTGTATTTAACTCAAATCATTGTGTATTTAACTTGAGGTTTGCTACAATGGGCTCCATTCTTAACAATCATTGTCCTTAAACTGGGCATTTTTAACCCGGGGACTACCTGTACCTTAAGTAGGCAAGCTGTCAGCGCTTGATGTTCAAAAAGTAACAAAGTGGTAATGACTCACTGAAAGTAGGAGAGAAAAGAAAAGAAACACTGTAAGAAGAAAACAAGGGTATGAAAAAAGAGTAAAAAATCCAAATAAGTTAGGAGATGCATTTGTGGTGGAGAGACTTCTGCAAAGCCTGTGGAAGTATCCCCAACTAGCTTTGGGAGTATCCCAGATGTTGGACTGGTAGAGACAGTCCTGGGAATCACCAAAACCAACTTTGAAGCAGAGCCATAGAGGAGTTAGAAACTCAGCAAGAGGGAATGAAACTGGAAGACGAAGATGGGGTGAGGGTAGAAAAGAAAAGAGTAGTACTTCCTTCCCCTTTCTCCCTACCTTCTGAAGTGTCAAGCAACCATCAGCCTTTCTGTTGTGTTCACAGCTGAAGGGTGAAGCCACTTAGATCAGCACTGGTTAAGGGAGAAGAACAGTAGAGAATTTCTGTAGGTGCCTCTATTGAGCCTCAGACTTAACCATTATTAAATACTGAAAACTAAAGAGAGAAACATCGCTTAGAAGATAAAATGTGACAAGAGAAAAAGAAGGCAGTCAGTCCCAGGAATTCTAGAACCATTTTTTAAGCAATTCAAATGGAGTCATTTGGACACCAGAAATGGATATTTGTTGGTGGCCCTGTAATATGGAAGAATGTTTTAAATAACTGAATCTAGCATTTCCATAAATAACATTCCATAAAGTTTATTTTGATCAGAGAATCATCTGTACAAAGTGTGTTTGCATATGCAGGTGATCTGAACTTTTGACTCCTGATCAGTTAAAAATTGGTAGCTGGTTCAAATTTGTGTCAGAATGGAGGACTGATTAAAACAGTCTGATCCAGGTTCCTAATGGCTTAAGGGGAATTCCTTGATGTGCATGGGAATACTGTTGATGCTCTGGCTGATTGGTGGAATATGGAGATGGTTCAGATAGTTGATATGATCACTCCTAAGTGCCCTCTTTCCTCTTGCAGAGAAACATAAGTCTGTACTTCACCTAAGAACTAAAAACAATGAAATAGACAGGATGACAACTGGAGCACAAGCAGAAGTACTCTCTAGTCCAATGACTTAAAGCCTATGTATCCTTGACATGCTTAAGCTGGATCAGTGGGGATTAAGCATATCATGGTACACCAAAAAAGGGTTAATCACATTGGGGTTAAATGTATTCCAAAACAGACCCAACAATGTTCAGAGGTAAACTAATTCCACCCCTCAGCCACATCATGAGAACTTTTATATCAAATCTTAAATTAAAATAACTGTGTCCCTGAGTCAATGTGGTATACATCTCCACCTCCTGTTTGTTCCTGCCAAACTCTATAACTCACCTTGCCAATCATGTTAGCTATCGCTAACCTTGATAGGATTCCTCAATTCTGTACAATATCTTGGCACAATATTTTTTTGGGTTGGGGAAGGAACTGAGATCTATAATTTGTATAACTCCTACTGGTTAGTTCAAATCCAAAGAATACATTTACTTTAACTGTCTCCTCCCATTCCCTGCCTACCTCTACAGGGGATGGAGCTAGTGATGCCAGAATGTCCTATCTCCAGTAACTCCAAAACTGGTGACTTGTGATCTAGTTAAAATAAGGAAAGTTGATGGGATCAGCCATGTTATGGGACCAGGGCCAAAGTGTGTGATTCCTTCAACCCCCAAAGGATTCTTTTCCCTAAACAAGATCCCACAGGTTCCATCTTTTTTGGTATCACTGAGAAAGGACTTACCTTTCACTTTCTTGGTGCATCTGAACAATCACTGATCATTCAGGCATATGTGATCTCTACCTACACTAGTTGTAATCATCCTTCCTAATATCATAAGAGTACAAAAAAAAGCAGTACTGCTAAGTAATTATTTGAAAGTACCAAGTGCTGTCAAACTCAGGAAACAAGAATCATTTGGATTTCTGGAAAGTTCTTTATTGATAGTAGGGTAATGTAACAGAACCATGAAAGCCTATCAAAGTAATTCTCCCACACAACATATGCCTAGTATAATTAAGGTGGAGGTACTCTTTCCCCCTCTCCTGGACTCAAGAATCTCTTCCATAATTACTGTTTCCTGTTTCCTCCCTCAACTGTCTTGTCACCTCCTCTGGGTCCCATAGATCTGTTAAGCATTCCACCACAGAATGGATGAATGGTCAAACAGAGTAACAAACATACACCAGAGAAAGGCTATTAGGCTATAACAAAATTAGAGCCACATTATGACCCAGAAGAGAAAACAGGCAGGAACCAAAAATCACATGCAGGTCCAACACTTCATTGATTGACATTGGACAACATGAGCAGATAAGTCATTCTTTGCTATACCAGACCCCAGTGCTAATATGTTTTAGACATTTTATTATTATATTACTTGTTTGTTTTATTTGATTTATCAGGCTGCCAACTGCAAGCCTTCCCACTTGATAATCTCCCTAATATTATATTTTACATTTTTTTAATCATTGGCTTTTATTATTTGTTGTTCAGTTGTTAAGTCGTGTCCGACTCTTCGTGACCCCATGAACCATATCGTGCCAGGCCTTCCTGTCCTTCACTGCCTCCCTGAGTTTGCTCCGTTTCATGCTCATTGCTCCAGTGATGCTATCTAACCATCTCATCCTCTGCCATCCCCTTCTCCTTTTTTATTTTTTTCTCCTTTTTTATTATTTTTATTATTACTGTACTGTAAAACATGATTTTTGAAATATGAAGTAGTGTATCAAGACTGCAAATAAGTAATTAATAAAGAAAATAAGTTAGTATCACTACAATGGCATCCATCTAACAGACCAATTAGTCAACTTTTTCATTTAATTCTCTAATGTGGAGATGTGGGAATTAGTGAGCAAGAACATTTGCTCCATCACACTGGCTTTGGTATGGATACCTTCTCTTCCCTCCTCACAGTTTCACAAGAACGTTGTAGGATTTACAGTTCCCTTCTTTTGTACTATGGGACACAGTGTAGGGAAATGCCTTTAAATTAAATTTTTTTTCACAAGGAGTTGTAAGAGTTTCCTCCATTGTCCTTCTGTCATGACAAGGACAACAAATTTGCTTCCTTCTCTACTTATGTGAGAAAGAGGTATTTTCTAGCACAACTGTAAATGGAAATGTAATATTTCTGTTTGCAGTTCCAATTTCACAGCTCAATGGGATTTGCAGTGAGAGAATTCTAATAAAATGAAGAAACATTTAATGCAGTGACTGGCAGGTAGAAAAAGGATATGCGGCAGCTCCATTTTTCTGATTATGTTAACAAAACATGACATGTGCTTTTATAACATACAGACAAGAATTTGATTTACAATTTAAATCTGATGACTGAAACACTGATTAGATAACTTTTTCTCCCACAAGCTCTGTTTACCACTTGAATTGCCTAATATAGAAATAGATATTTTTGTTTCTAGAAATTAGCATTCCAAATTTTAATTTTAATTTACTTCTACATAATGCTTCTCAAACACTGGCTAAGCACATCAGTACTTTGATACTTGATTAAACAATTAAGGAACAATTGACTTTTTGGATTCATATTAAGATAGCCTCTTTTAAAAAAATAATAGTTGAGAGATGCTTCAAATGCAAAGTTGGACATGATTCAGACAATGTTAAACACTTCCAACCCCTACAGTCTGGGTCCCTGATGTGGCGCCTTCATGCCCTGAATTCTCAGCTCTTCCCAACTGTATACCCACCAGGCTCACCTAATTTTATTATTTAGATTTTTTTAAAAAAATGGAAACTAACATGATACAAAGTAGTGGACCAATTTCAAGCCTCATCTTTATTTTCAAAAATGCTTTTTGGTCCCACCCCTACCCAAGATACATTCTTAGAAAATAAAATCTACAAAGGGCTACTATCTGATACTTTATTTGAAAGCGTGCCAGTCTCACTCAAAATACAGAGGGAAGGTGAAGTGATGGAGGCCAGAGTAGATTGTGGGGAGCAACTTCTCTTGTTTGCCTGCTGGTAAATAAAAGTTTTGTGATTGGCCAAGCCCAGCATGGTACCATTTTGTGAGAGTCCCAATAACAGCGTCTCAAAATTACAAATATGCCAACCAACCCCAAAAGTTTGAGAAACCCAATTTTGTTGGTGGAGGTCTAGTCAGATGTCTCACTGATCTAGAGAAGTAGAAATGGCATTCTTATCAACCATGCCACCTGGCTTTGATCCTGGTGATGTTTTACTACCCCAAGATTCATTTTCGCTGAATTTGGTAGAAATTTTTTCATCAGTTAAATCCCACTATTGTGCCAAATTAGACTGTAGACTAGACCTCTGACTGAATTTTCTCCTCCCTCCCTTTGTTTAATCCACCAGATCACACCCACCAGGTCACACCCATCTAACCTGTTCTTCCTCTTTCCATGTCACTTGTTAAAACTTGCTATACGGTCCAGATGCCCATTAGGAAAATATTGAAGCTCTTTCTCAACTGAAAAGGTTTACTTTGGATCAACAAATTTTAATATTTTAAAATATTTTTTATATTTTAATGACATATCCAATAGGAATCTGAGAGTGAAGGCATCCATCTTTCTTCATCTTAATAATTAAATTAAGAAAGATATAAAATGTGAGGGGGCAGCCCAATAATTCATATCCTAACCATCCAGACATAAGGAAAAGCACCACTCCTCCACAAAGCTCTTTGCCCCCAGTTTGTTAATCAGCCAGTTGGAATGGCCCTTTTGTATTGCTACTTTTTTTCTCTATTACATTTCTGTCACCTCCTCATCCTCATCTTTTGTAGAATGCCTGAATTGTTAGATAGAAATGCACCAGCAAATCCAAATTTTAAAGTTTTGCTTGTGTATTCTTGGGCTTATTTGAATATGTGGTAACTACCAGGAGTTTCTTGGAGTATTTGAGAATGATTCTGAAGACTTCTCTTTTCTTAGTAATTCAAGAAGGAAAGCTGTCCCTAAATGTATAGCCCATATTACCTAGAAGTTCAAGGTAACCAACAACACCCATTTTATATATATATGTGTGTGTGTGTGTGTGTGTGTGGTTGTGTGTGTGTGTGTGTATTGCAATTGGGCAATAACTAAATAAGAGGGACAGGATAGGTTTATTACTGAAGTGAAATCCATAACTGAATGTGTCTCTGCTTGAATAAAGGCTTCAAGACAAAGGATGGTTAAGCATTTATCAAGCTAAAAAAGGTAGCAGCACCAGCTGATCTTGGCTAATCTAGAAAACCAAGCAGAGTTGAGCATGGGTAGTACTTGAATGAGAGACAACCTGGAAGGCTGGAAAGACTAGGAAATTAAAAAAAAAAAAACTCAGGTGAAGGCAATGGCAAACCAGTTCTGGATCATGCCAAGAAATCAAAGTCTCAGTTATGCAAATTGGGCAGCTATAATATATATCTTCTAAATAAAAACATAAAATGTCATAGATGTGTCCCTGTCAATCATGAGGAGCTGAGCTCAGCCCAAAGACAACTTTATTCTTTAACCAGCTCTGGCACAGGATCAAACTAACAGTTTAGGAGGTCCTTCCCGCATTTCTATGTTTTGATCAAAAGCCTTAATCTTAGTTGCAGGAAAATTTGCAGCTGGAAAAGACTGAACAGTTAATAGGGTCAAAGGTTTATTCCATCTATAATTGTACCCGCTCCTCAACTGAGACAGTGAAGTCAAACTTATTTTAGGTTGAGGGCTGCGCTCCAAAAAAGCGGAGAGAGCCAGGAGACAAAGTAAACTTGTTTCAATTTAAATTTAAAATCAATTAAATGAAATACAGACAACATTATTCCTGTATATTTGGTAAGTTTCTTCTTTAGGTATCTGTGGTGAACATTGTTTAACTGCCAACCAGCAGAACTCAGACATTCCCAATCGACATTCCCTCATATGAAGGACATTCTTTCACCTACACAAAGGCAGATAACTCCAGCCCCTCCTTCTGATGGAAACAGAGAAAAACTTTGGTTTTTTTGCTGGGAAAAACAGCAAGATACCACTGAGTTCTGAAAAACTGAAGAAGAGAAGCAAATGCTTCAGGTAATGCTACTTCTGAAGAAATAGGTAAATAAGCCTAATGAGGAACTCACTTTAGGATTTTTGTTTTCTATGTGCTGTGAAGTAAGTCTCACTGTTCTTATTTCTCTGTATAAATTATAGAATTGGTTGGTTCAACCTCAGCTGAATTCCTACTTGAACTTAAATTCCAGAAAGAATTTTTTTTTTCCTTTGTAGAAATCTTCTGTTAATCTGTAATATTAGCTGTTCTAGTACTAGTCTTATATTATTGTTTATTTGGGGATGTAATTCTTTTCTTGACACTCAGTTCATTAGGAATGGGGCAGGTTATAAATTTTGTTAAATAAAATAAATATTAATTTGGAACTCCCCATTCTTCCTCCTCCTCCTTCTATTTTAACAAAAACTTTAGGGAAAAGTCCCACTATCTGCACCAAACATCACCATCTTGAAATCTGCCTAGAGCAGTGTTTCTCAACCTTGGCAACTTTAAGATGTGTGGACTTCAACCCCAGAATTCCCCAGCATGCTGGCTAGGAAATTCTGGGAGTTGAAGTCCACATGTCTTAAAGTTGCCATGTTGAGAAACACTGCCCTAGAGCACTGCATTTGCTTTCATAATTTTCTCATTGTTTTTCATTCAGCTGCTATTTTTCTCATAAAATAGAGAATTTCATTCTCAGCTGAATAAAATACTTTGTGATTGATCTCCTTCTCTACTGAATGTTTGTATTTTGAATAAAGTTAAATATTTAAAGATTATAGTTTATCTTTTCCTTTTCTAACAAACTCTAAATTTATCTCCTGTGAGATTGGTTTACTATATCTTGCAGGGAAGGGGAAGAAAAAGTAAAACCCTGTACCTCTATGCCTCTATGAATAAATTTACTTATTTGCAGGTAGTCCTTGTTTAGTGACTGCTTTGTACAGCAACTGTTCACAGTTACGACACTGATGAAAAAGTAACTTTGTGACCAATCCTCGCATTTATGACCTTTGCCAGTCTGTAAAGCAAAGGAAAGCTGAAATACGATCATAAGCACAGTCGTGGTTTCACTTAGTGACTGCTTTGCTTAACGACCAAGTTGCTGGTCCCAATATGGCTGCTAAACAAGGACTATCGTATTTGCAGTTTGACCTTTTAATCAATAGGACAGCACAGGTTGTGATAGCACTATCTCTTTTATACACCAGGTTTAGGAAAGGATACTAGGTGAAACATTATCTGGAAGATAGGTGGTGGGCAGTAGGAACTACCAAGCTGCTGCCAAAAAGGAGGAGGCAGGGCCTGGCTTAAAGACCCAGAGAGTTTCTGGGAGAAGACATTTGAAACCTTCAGTCTTCCCCTCTAGAGGTTCAACTGTTCTGCTACATTACAATAAAAATTACTATTCAAGGACAACTTTAGAATGAGCTCAAGGGGTCACACTCAAGAAGTTATGGGATCCATATAGCTCTGGAGCACTCTTAAGCTATGGCAGTGCCCATGAAGAAACAGAATTTTATTTTTCCTTCTTTACAATAACTGCAGAAGATGCTTCCCTTGAGGATTATATGATTTCTCATTCTGAAGGTGTGGGTTCCTGATAAAGTCCCACCAACTCCCTTTTTTAACAAGTGAAGTATGCTTTCTCTAAAAGCCAGCTTCAGTGCCTGAAATATGAATCTGTCTTGTCCCCTAATCTATTGGCACTTGAAGGTCTCTGTCAGGATTGCCAGAAATATCTAACACTGAATGAAAACTGTGATTGAATTCCACCAATCTTTCGGTGAGTATCTGGGGGAGCTGTGGTTTGCCCATTCAAAGGAACAGCCTGGTTTGCTGTCAAAAAATCAGAACTGATATCATATTTCTAGCACTGCCAGAAATATTTGATCAGTAAAGCAGATTTCCCCATATAAAACGGGGTTATAAATCATAGCTCTGGTTATTAACTGAACTAAGGGCCTAATGATTGCAGTTACATGAGCAGATAATGGACTGACTTCCAGCCTTGTACAGACAAAACTGAAAGTGGGAAGGGTTAGCTTCCAATCTCCCTTCCCTTTTTTTTTCTCCTACTCCAAAGTGAAATCGCAGCTCATACATAATTCCAAACAGCTCACTGAAAATGATTTAGACTGAACTCTGCTGACTCCCAAAGACCACTGAGTAATCCCAGGCATGGGTGAGATGTTCTGTGATTTTTTTCTTATTTTTTTTGGCTGGGTGACCCTGCTTCAATTTCACAGGCAAAGGGTCAAAATGCATTTCTAATAACAATGTTTGCAGGTCTCACCTGGAGCGCTGGAGGGTGAAGGAGGCATAATGATAAAGCTGCTGGATCTTTTGCTAAATTTGCTGGTCTAAAAGGCTCCTTTGTTAACTGCCAGTTCTTATTTATGTCATATTTAAGGGTTGGAAGAGGTCTCCACTGTTTTGACATTGCAGGTGACGTTAGGGCATCTTCTACTGCATAGCATTTTAAACAGATATGGGGAACAGAGGATAAATTTTACAAATTAACTACAGTAACATGGAATATGCCAACATTGTTCTGTTCTTAGGACCCAGAGATCTTTAAGATGCTGGCTGTGCATTTGGAGATTTGTAGTTCAACACATCTTAGGACACCTGGGAAAAGCTAATATATATTTTAAAAGGATGAGCAAGGAGGCTTAGAATCTGTCTAAAACTGGGTTGAACCAAATTTTTTGAAGTTAGATTAGCTCTCTAATATGGGTAAGTATTGTTATAGAACTGGAAGGGGCTCCTTTCCCAAACATTGGTTCTTATTGCTATTGTACTCCTAAACAATAAAAGCGGGCCATTAGACTAAGGTGCTTACAATCTAAATTAGGGCAGGTGATCAAGAAGTGTGCTAAACCTGAGATACATCCAAGCAACAAATGTTTCTATATATACTTTGTGTTCTGTGAGGATGATGATTAAAGAATAATACCAAATAATTGACAGAAGAGGGGTGAACTATGAGTTGCAAGAAGAAGACAAAAATGAGTTGCATGCTTCCTGAAATTCCCTTTCTTTTGCACAGACTGAAATAACTTCAATTTTCTTAATTTGAAACATTTATGACTTTATCAATTCTGTGTCACCAAGAAGCTTATCAGTTCTCCAGAGTATAATCATGGAGATGAGGTGTTACTTTTTAGTGTATGTATGTAGCTTTTCTCCACTGGCTTCTTATAAACCAAGCGAAGTGTTTGGTTTTTTAATCATTCCAGAGATAACAGTAGATTTTTTAAAAAACAAAAATCCAAAGTATATTGTTTTGAGCTTATGCAAAGTTCACCCTGACAGTTGGCTCTGAAATATCAAACCTTCATATGGCATCTCAAAAGGTCAAAACATGCATTAAATTGTGCATTAAAAATCAAGGCTATGCATTTTAGAGGCAGTTGGATAAATATTTCTATAACTTGAAAGCAGGCTCAAAAAAAAAAAAAATTCCATACTTTTTTCACTTCTGAAAACAGCATTATTCAAATCAGCATAATGGCAATGCCTCCTGCTACTTGGGTTTTAGAGAAAAAGAAAAAGGGTGAAAATACTGCATTTCTTTTTTATGGTACAAAATGCATTGTAACCCAGAACACTGAGTTACAGCCCTTCTCCATTGACAGTTTGCATGAATTTACTCATTTCACTTATCTTCTTTATTGTCTCACTTGTAATACAGAGCATATTAGCCCTAGGCAAAAGGTTATGCTTAATTTGTTTCCATAAGGCACTAGTGACTCACATTAATATCATCAAGTCAATCACTTTACCTATTTTATGGCTCTTTCAAATCATTAATAAGTACCTTTTGAATGAAAACCATGTCATGTTTTTAAAAGTAATAATTTCATTCCCATTTAAATTGCAAACTAGTCTTGGTCAACTTTAGCTGTGCTTACATGCCAATATGTTTTAATAATCTAATTTTAGACATTTGATTCATTATGAGCCATGCTGGTTTTATACACCTGTGGTTTTTACTTGGTATTTCTTGTTGTTACCATCCTATACCTCATATATATCTTTACTGTAAAGAAGACTTCATGGGCAAGGAACTCTTGGCAGTGAGGAGGAAGAGGATGATGATTTGCAATTTGTGGGAAAGGTTTAATGTTGTAATGAGCAAAGTATTGTATACCCTTCTGTTTATCCTTCACTGTAATTTATGCAAAACTTGGGAACTTCAGATAAAAGCAAATGCTTCTTTAAATACCAAGGTGCTTGTTATCCTATAGAAATCACCCCAGCCAAATCTAGAAGCAAATTTCATTCCAAGATCAGTAGGTTAAAACATATCTTAACATCTTTCATGGTACCTCTTTGTATACCTCCACCTAAATATCTCTTTAGGGCAATTCCACATAGCAGTCTAAGCTGCTTGTTTCTCATGCTTCTCCCAACAGTTTTTCTAAGCCAACTTCAGAAATTCCAGCCTGGGTTGCAGTGGGACGAGGCTGGTATTTGGTGCAGTTCAGACAATGGCTACTGCAGGACGTGATGGCTCATTCCTCTGCTTCTTGCTCTTCCAATATGTACGGAGAAGGCAAACCTTGCTGGCTGACTCCTGTGTAGACTGGTCTCCCAGCTCCTGCCTTTTCCTTCTCACTAGCTCCCATGCCTTTCCCTTGTTTTACCAGATGTTTGCATACATGGAAGTCTTTAATCCCCTTTCTACATTATCTCCTTTGACATCAGCTTTCTTTCTTTCTTTCTTTCTTTCTTTCTTTCTTTCTTTCTTTCTTTCTTTCTTTCTTTCTTTCCCCTCCTTCCCCTCCTTCTACGGTAAACAAAGCAATAGTGGAACAGCTTGTTCTTTCATTCCTATAAACCTCTGTAGGTCCATGGAAACTTTATAGCAAGGAAGAACTGACAGTTCAGCTTCATGGAAACAGTAGGAACATCCCTTCCCACCAGGAGATGTAAGGGTTGAGTGGAGCATGAGCTTCTAGGGGAGAGGATAGTTCATTGACTTAACAGGCCATCGGTGGAACAAATGCAAGATTATACAAAATCAGCCACTGCCAATCAGCAGAGATCAGAGCAGCCCAATGACCTAGGATGAAATAGCTGCCCAGGGCAGCAACCAGCCATTGGAGGTGGAGGGTGGGCCATGTCAGGCACAGCAGCCAATCAGACCTGCAGCTGCTATTAGAATGGAACAAAGAGTGGGAGACCATTCATTCTGAAAGGCTTAAGATGGCTCAGGTCAGAAAACAGCAGTGAACTCCCAGCAACTGAAGCTGGGAAACATGGGTGTGAGGTGCATTTATGATGGGCTGGGAGTTGGAGGTAGAGGACATCATCCATTCCTGTGCTCAGCAAGTGGGAGTGGCCCTTACTGGTGATGGGTCAAGCAGAAAGTACAGATTTACTATTAGATACAAGTGTCTGTAAATTATGTATTTATTTATTCAATTTATATATCCTCCCATCTCACATATGTGACTCTAGGCAGCTTACAATAAAATAGGTAAAACTGATAAAATACATAATATAAAAATAAAAACACATAGCAGCGGAATAATCCTTAGCTGTTTTAATTACATAGCCAAGATCCTCTTTAAATTTTCTTGCACACAATCCGCTATTGATCCTTTTTTTTCTATCTCATCTAGTCTTCCTAAAGTGATTGACCTTTTACTTCAAATCTGGAGTCTCAGCACCTACTTTGTTTATGGATTTAGCATGGACAAAGTTCCTTCTCTTAGTGCAAAAATTTCACTCCTTACCACTAGGAATTTCACAAAACCTTCATATTGTTTTGAAAGACAAAATTGAAAATAACTTCTTTTCCATCAATAGAATGGGATGGTTTAAGAAAATGAAGATTTTTTTCAGCACAGCACTACCACTTTTCCACAGTTTTAGCATTAGTCTTTTATCCTTGCCCCTTTTCCCTCAGTGAGAGGAAATGCCTGAACCATTACATTCACTAACTTGCCAGATTTCAGGTAGGTAGGTAGGTAGGTAGGTAGGTCGGTCGGTCGGTAGGTAGGTAGGTAGACAGATCTCTCACAGAAATATTAAAATAATATTTGGAAAAAGAGAACAAATCTCTCTTTCATCTCTCTCTCTCTCTCTCTCTCTCTCTCTCCACATCTACATCCAATCCACTAGACAAAAGGGTAAAAGTCAAATGTACAATTCCTAAACATCATTGCAGCAGTCCTCTAACTTCTGTAAGCAGTTTATGAGATCTGCAGTGAAATATCTTTTCATCCAAGTCAACTCTTGTCCCACATGTGAACTGAGGGCCTATTACTCTTGTTTTAGAAATGCTGCAACCAGCTAGTATGATATTTTAGGCATCCAATACTTTGACAGTAAATAGAAGCACCATCACAAATCCCAGCTCTTTCTAGCTCTAAGTGCTTTATATAACAATTCCTTCACCAGCATTCACCATAACAGGTATGTCCTCCACGTCCACCATATGAATATACTTCCTCACTTCTGATGAGGAGAGTGTACCTGGGAGAACCATGTGCCCAGCAAACCTACTGTGAATCTTTAGATCAGAAAGACAGACTTTCCAGAGTATAGAGACTGTAGATAGGATTCAATGTCTTCCGTGCAGCTATGTTCTTTCACATTCCAGTCATATATACATTGTATGGAAGAGCTATTAATGCCAGTGGAAACCTGCATATCAGTGATGATAAGAATCAGCATGTTAAATTTGCCAAGAAGCACTGCCTTGGATAAACAAAGTATTTCCCCCATTGTCTATATATATTGAAAGGATTCTATTTTTCTTGTCCAGACAGAACCATAAGAACAATAAAATTATAGAAGGCAAATTGTGAGTAGTAAGTTAAATCTATAACTAACCCCATGAACAGGGAAATTCCCAGATGAGCTGACAGCGTAAGTAGGAAGTAAGAAGAAAACAAAAGCAAGAGCAATGGATTTGTCAGATAACACCAGCTTTCAAAGCACACTTAAATCAAACCATTAACATAAAAATCTAATGGAACTATGACTAGATATTTACTTTCTATTTGTTATGTGCTAAATACTGAGCAGAACACATTCCACAGTGGATCCATACAATTAGAGTAGAAAATGGCAGAGTTCCTCAGAAGATGTAGTGAATATTAACTAAGTTAATATTAACTAACTAATAACAACTAAGTAGGTGGCCACAAATGCATCACCAGAATGAAGAAATTGCCCCCAAATTGGTGTTTCAAGACATTTACAAAAACTCATTTTAGAGATGTGTACCAAATACAATCCTGTTACTCAGCAGACAGACTTTTCTGTTCAGATTGATTAGAACACCATTCAATTGTGAACTGAATCGATAGAAAGGAATCAGTGCTTTACATTGATTCGTATAGGAAATTCAGACAGAATAGAATAATAATTTTATCCTGATGAAATAAAAGCTTGTTAGATTTAGGTACTGGTGTAGGAATTTCATTTAAATCAAGAAAATATTTATAATAGTTTTGCTGTTTGACTTAATCAACAAAAATAAGTGGAAATAAAGCCTACCAAATCTCAGAAGATAGATGCCATTATTCTTGCAGAAGGTGAATTTTTTAGTTGGTTGTGTGATGGAATGCAGCAGAGATCCAGTTTCTCAGGAAGGAGGGAGTACGTTCCATGGGGGAGACAAGAGGCAGCATAGTCCAGAGCAGGAGTGTGGGAAGAAGAAGAGACTGAAGATAGCTACTCCCTAGAATCTCCCAGGGTACATCCATTGGGTTACATAGTACAGATTTTAGTCTGGCAAGATTCTGTCTATATGGTGTAAGCAATAAAGAACTGAACTTGCTTGGATTGTTTCCCTGTTGTTCTTTGGCTGGGCCTATCAGGTTGGGATGATGCAAAAGAAAAAAGAAAAGTGGGGGGGCTCATAATAACAGTGTGTAATCATGAGATCACAAGCACCAGTAGTTCCCTGAGTCTAGACCTCTCAGTCTGAACTGGGCATCAAACTCCACTTCTTACCAATGTAGTTGGTGTTCTGTGGTGGCATTAAAAATCTAATTTTATCACTTCACAACACTTTATGTACTCTGTGGTAGCCTGCCTAAACTTCTGTATTTTGTGGAATGGACTATGTGCCCTGATTTTCTGGTAGAAGGAGATAGGGTGCTATTTTCTCAGATGAAGGAGCAGATATATCTACTTTGTACTTCTCATACCAACATGAGGTTCAGAACAGAATTATGCTTTGGATGTCCATTTTCCCAAATTCTGCAGTGCAGCTTTTGGGTCAGAACAGCACAGAATGAATATACTGGGGAACAAGAGTGAACCCATTAGAGAAATATGTATATAAAACAGCAAAGATAAATACCAAATCTTGCATCTTAAATTATAAACAAAAATGTGTGCATGCTTAATTACAGAAAGTTGTACAAATTGGCATAATTTAGTACAGAGTATATTAAAGATTCCAGTAGCAATGTATGGCTGTGAGAGCTGGACCATAAAGAAGGCTGAGCGCCGAAGAATTGATGCCTTTGAACTGTGGTGCTGGAGAAGACTCTTGAGAGTCCCCTGGACTGCTAGGAGGTCAAACCAGTCAATCTTAAAGGAAATCAACCCTGATTGCTCATTGGAAGGATCGATAATGAAGCTCAAGCTCAGATACTTTGGTCACCTAATGCGAAGAGAGATCTCTTTGGAGAAGACCCTGATGCTGGGAAAGATTGAAGGCAAAAGGAGAAGAGGACGGCAGAGGATGAGATGGTTAGATAGCATCACTGAAGCAATGAGCATGAAACTGAGCAAACTCAGGGAGGCAGTGAAGGACAGGAAGGCCTGGCGCAATATGGTTCATGGGGTCACGAAGAGTCGGACACGACTTAACGACTAAACAACAACAACAACAATATTAAAGATACATAATTATATATAGGTTATGCCCAGAGGAACAGGTTACAAATAATACCCTTGTGTTTGAGGGGAGGTAGGGGAAGAGGTATATAAGGTAGCCCTATCAAGTTGTCATGTGCTGCCCTGTTTCACTTTACTTAATTATTCTTCTCTGACATTGTTCCTGTAATGGTATGTGGGAATGACCTTGGGAGAGAGGGCAAAGAGACGCAGCCAAGGGAATGATCAGATAAAAGGCAGTTGAGTCTGCAGCAGGAATGTGGGCAGGGCAACAGGCTCAGAAGAGACCCTATCTAATTTCCTGGGCTGTAAAGGAGATGGGGGGGGGGAGAAATATACTTTCAGACTTAGAAGATTCTGTTAATGTAGCATTACAATAAAGTAGAAGTACTCATCTGGCTGTGTTTCCTGTCTAGTCTACCTTGTAAGGCTGACAGTTCCCTTTCAGAACAAAAGACAGTAATTGATATACTTCTTACCAATTCTGCACTGTATACCTTCCTTAATTTAGCTCAGTTTCAACCAGCATTTTAGATATTAGTAGCAGAAGCTTAATGCATTCTGCAACTGAGGCTTGTTACACAATACTACAATCTCTCATGCAAACCCCTGTACTAGGTACAATTAAAATCAAATTACTCCTCAACACAACAGTCTAACCGCAAACCTAATTCCACATATTAAAATCTAACTGGCACAATAGATATGACCATAGTTATTACAAAAACAGGTTTTTAAACAATTCTATATATCTTGAAATGCAGAGAGTTTTTATTTTAAAAAATCCCCAAAATTAATTATAAATATGAATTTTCCAGTGCAATGAAGGTGTATACAACTGGTTGTATACAACACATTCAACTTTCTCAGATAAATGCCTGCCAAATTTATCCTGTGAACCCTGCTTGCCTATTAATTTGCACTGAATCAAATGCAACTTAATTCAGTGCAAACACCCTCATATACATTAACACCTTTATTTACATTATATTTCATAGACATAATTATTTTTCTGCTCATACATAGAGAGGCTTTTGTACTAATAAAAAAAGCCCCCAAGGCTTTTTTCAGGACTTTTTTTTTTTTAATGTTTCAAATGGTTCTTGAGCTCCACTCTCTGGTAAGTGACTTAAATTCAAAATATAAAAGGTTAACTTACTAATTTTCAAATTAAATAGATAACACTCCTGTGAAAATGTAGGTATTATCTACAGATTCTAGAACTCCCAATGGAAACCTCTTTTGGGGGGGGCAAATCATCACTGCCTTTCTTGCTTTCAGAACTGCAATGTTCATGCAAGCATTCATTGGCAAGCAGTTCTTTTGCTCAGCGTCCTAATTTCCTAGCATATCTAAAGATATATACAAAGCAACCCAGATTAATGTTGGTTGCATTTTGAACTAAATGCAGAAAGACTGGAAAATTGCTCGTCTGAAAGAGCCCATGTTCATATTCTAATGTTTGCTATCCAGAATCCAAAACTAAGAGGTAAACTTTTCCCCATTAATGAAGGTGCTATTTGATTTACGGTAACTTACGTGCCCTGATGGACCACATCGCCATTCATTCATGTAATTCTCATTAAAGTTGTAGTCTCTGTTGTTGTGGGAGGGGTAGCTTAAAAACATAGTTCATAAATCATAAATCTGTTAGGATTTTCTCATGGGAAGAAATGCATCTCGCTATCTTCAGAATATTGTTATGGTTAACAAGTTAGGTCAGCTGTTGTTATTATTATTAGTTTACACGTATACTGCTATTTACTGCCACCTATTGGCATCTGTATGCTAATTACTCAAGGGGTGGCAATAAAACAGGAGGATTACATGCCCAGCTGCTCAATAGAATTTTAGCCATCATGTAATCAGTTTTATGGGTTATGTAGTAGTAACTAATAACTAAGTAGTGTACCTCTTCTCTGAGAGTTTTTGGCTAGAAACTTTGTTAAACCTGTGTAGTGGATAAGTCTTGGATGCCACATATATGAGAAGAAGTGATTTTTTTCTATGTTTTTGCATGAAACTTGTATTTTATGTCGTTTTACTTTTCTCAATAAATAACCAGATGTTTTATATTTTCTGGCTGGATTTCGTTGGAGAACAAGATAAGGACATTGCATTCTTTAAATCTCTCTAACGCTGGTGTGTATTTTTGGCATGAACTATGTTTATAGCTGCACTCTGCATAACAAAATCAATTAATTATGAAAATAAATGCATGTCTTTACATGCCCCCTTCATAAAATCTCACTTATCACTGTGGTACCTCTGGGCTTAGAACATGCCACATGATCTAGCCATTGTTTAAGTGTGAGGATGAAATAAATGTGAAAAAGTCACAAATCGCACTAGCAGGCATAAATGCATATGGAAGTTTGAGGGTTATTTTTGTTGTCATCTCTCTGATTCACTTAAAATATTCCACCCACATCTTGACAAAGGCGAGAGAGTGGCTCATTATTTTTTCCTGTGTCTTATGTTTTATTCCATGTCATATTTGAAACTTGCCTGGAAATACAACTGACACATTTTACACAATGCTGAACTGTGTTTTCCTCTAAATGTGTTTAATTTAAGCTTTTAAATGAGACCAATAAGGAGAAAAAGAGGGGGGGGGGGAAACTGTTTCAACAGGCAGACAATACTCATGAAAAAATATATATTTTTTTCCCCCCTTACTAGTTGGAACTTGAAACTGGATGTGTTTTCTGTATGAAAATATGCAGGGTGGCAACGTCAAATCCTCAGATGGGAAGATCATTATTAGCTTCTTACTAAAATGTGACTTTGCTACTAAATTGCCTATAATCCCAGAGCGCTGAATTTTGTGAGAATAATGCGAGGTTTACCAGTCATTTGTAAAAAGAAAGGTCTCTTTGAGCAATGTTTTTCTTTCAAGTTGTTCTTACTTGATGTATACTTTTTATGTTAAAGAGTTTTTCTGCCCTCCTACTGTGGCTTGGTGAAAGACACCTCTGGGGGACTATGTGATAAATATTCTCGAGAGCATTGAATAAACACTAAAAGAAAGGCGTGCACACTGCGTTGAAGGATGAACGTGGAAATAGATTTAATACGCATTTTGGAGCCTCTACTGAGGCCTTCAAAACCTCACAGTCCATTTTACAAACGGTAAAAAATAATTGCAATGTCATATAGGAGAACACATCATAATCATAATCTTTTAACTAAATTCAAGCCCTGTACTCCTTATTTCTCTCTTGCATCCATTCTTTTCCTCTGTCTTGGTTAACCTAAAGCAGTGTTGTCCAAACGTGGCCACTTTAAGATGAGTGGACTTCAACTTCCAGAATTCCCCAGCCAGGGAGTTGAAGTCCACTCATCTTAAAGTGGCCAAGTTTGGACAACACTGACCTAAAGGCTTAACTGAACATGATGCCATAAAGCCATAACTGGACCTACTTTACTATCTTTTTCTTTTGCAAAAAACACAATATATTTGGGCTTGGGCTGTAACTTGTGGGTATGATACTTAATTTTTTTTTTTCTTCAGGACAGATTCTTTGAACCAACTTCTGTACAAAGTGTAATTTCCTATGAGCCCCTTCTTAATTATTGAGTCCCGGTCCAGGTGCTGGTTATCATTTTTAAAGTTCAAAATAACTTGTGCTCCAAATATTTCTGAGAGCACCTACCTAAATATTAAGATCTTCAGAGGAGGTCTTTTCCAAGTACTACCACTAGGAGGAATGCATTATCTATTTACAAAATAGAAAGTCTTCTTTGTGGTGGCAGCAGCCCACATTTGCAGTTCTTTCACAAGAAGAAGAGATGATAGGCACTAAGTTTGCTTTCTAATCAATGCCAAATCAAAATGTTCTTTTTTTGGTCAGGCATTTTAAATTTAAATATTAATAGATGCAAATTGTTTACCATCTAACCTGATTTCCCCAATTCATTGTTGTACCTTCTTTTTTTCCCCCCTAAATCCATACACTCCTTATGCAGATAATACCTACCATACAACTATGCTGCAAAGGTTTCAATGTTTGTTTCAAGAGAAAAAAGGAGCAATTTCCTACAGTGTGCATGAGAGAGCAAAAGATTTGGGATTGCCATCCTTATGTGGGAGTACCTTCCACAAAAGGAATTGGGGCTCATTTCTGAAGAGACACCAACAGTGGCCCACCATAATCCACAGTAACTTCTAGTCAGCACTGTCTCCCTTCCTCTGCTAATTGTATAGGCTGAGGAGTTCTGAGAGGAAGCATTGTGGAGGAGGTAGCCACCAAGATCTCTAATATCATAGTCCAGAGGGCATTCATAGACATTTCCCTACAGTATCTCATGCTGAGAACTAAGAATTCCCTTAGAACTAAAAGCACTGAGCATCTGGTCCACCTGTCAACTTAGAGAGGTGCACAAGATGGATATCGCCTCTGAGATGTCCTCAGAGCAAGCAATCTGAACCAGTGAGACTCTGGAATGGCTGTCTCCAATGTCTCCTCTCTTTTCCTTGTGACTAACCTACTGCTAGAAAGCCTGTCCATTCCAATACTTTAGTTTGAGAATTCCTTAAAATGAGGTCTGTAGATTCTCCAGTGTAGCTGCATACCATGCTGCATTGCTTTGGAAAATCTGCAGAATTTGGCATCAAGACAAGCCAGTACAACTCTCAGAGGAACTACCTGCCCTGAGGCTTCCCTCAAAGTGAGGCACTGAGTAGGCAGTCCTCCATTCTGAAGATCTGGAGGGCCTGGCCTCAATCCACCATGAGGAGCTTGGCTGATAAACTGCTTCTCCTTTGGCATCTTCATTCCACTGCCTTCCCCGCTGTAGTTGCAGCAGCTTCATGGATTAACGATGCTTATGCATCTACATCCCTATTGTTTATCTGGCAGAGGCTCTTGACTACTGTGATCTGTGCCTTTGAAAAAGGATGAGTTCTGAATGGAAATGCCATGGCTGGAAGAAGAAAAACAGCAACTTTTAAATCCCACCGTATTTCACAAATGGTTTGTTTAAGTTGTGGTTTGCGCAGTTGGGTGCCCTTGGCAAAAGGTGGCTTTCTGGAACTCTCTTCTTAGTGGTCATGAGGTTAATCAGCATCAGAGCCAAGACCTCAAAACTCATGACTGTTAATCATGGTTTCAGGCATGTGGCATCCAAAGTGGTTGTAAATCATAATAACAGCCACCACAAATTGATCTATTGAACTGGAAAGCAGTCTTGTTTCACTGATGAAAAAAATAAGGAATGAACCTGGGTAAGGAAAGTAATGGCATGCAGTGTAACATAATGTTTATTTTACTTGCTTTCCTTTTGGGAGGTAGATTCTTTCAGTTATTTGCATCTCATGTGCTCCCAAAGCAGCAAAATGTCCTTCATTTTTTTCTACAAATCTTCATTGATTTCAAGCAAAAAGGTGAAACACTTCTCTCTATATATACATATGTGTGTGTGTATGTGTGTGTGTGTGTACACATGCATTCATCTTGATGTTAAATTCACAATAAAAATTAATAATATTCAAGGACTAACCCAACATTGCTTGCATAGTCTGCACTGAATGCTTTATTGTATTCAATGTATTTGGGCTATATGTTTTTTAAAACTCTGCTTATAAATTCGTACAAAATATCTGAGTTTTAATTACAAAGTGAAGTTTTTACAGTGTGCTAGCATGCTACAGAAATACAAATTATACCATAATCCATTCAATGGATTAATCATAAAGTGCTTTTATGGAAAAAGAAGTGGGTAAGGAGGGAGTAAGTAAGGAAAATAAATTCCAGAATATCATTACATTCTACTGAAAGTGTCAGTATAATAGTATTTAATAGGATTTGGTGAGGTACCTTACGAAAAAAATAATAAGAGAAGTAAGTAGAGATACATTCTGAGAAATAAATTGTTACTGTGAAATACAAACAAGAAAGGATTTTTTTAATATATAAAAAAAGAGATTTCTTGTTCAGACACTGCATTTATAAAATGGGAGATGGGAGAGCTCAGAATATATGACCATGGATTTCACCATACAGAACAAGCAAGTACATATTTATTCAGAAGTCAATCCGGTTGAAATCAGTAGAGCTTGGTGCTAGATAAGTGACTATAGGATTCCTGCTTTATTCAGTCAAACTGGGAACAGTTCAGCTGTCTATTTTGCCACAGTATTGATCTCTCATACTGGAACAGCTCCCATGGGCCTCTAGCACAGATCTTTCATGTTGTATCATCCCTTGCTTTACCCCTTATTTAAACAAAAGCTGCCAAGGATTGACCTGGTATCTTTAGGCTTGCTTGTTTCTTTGATTGCTTGTTTGATTATGTGCCATCAAGTTGGTGTCAACTCTTAGCGACCACTTAGATAAATTTCCTCCATGATGATCTGTCCCTAACTTGGTCTTTCAGGTCTTCTAATGGCGCACCCATCATCACTGTAACTGAGTCCATCCACCTTGCTGCTGGTCATCCTCCTCTTTTCTTTTCTTCCACTTTCCTAGCATTCGAGTCTTGTCCAGTGAGCTAGGGTTCACATAATGTGTCTGAAGTAGGATAATTTGAGCCTGGTCAACACTCTTCCTATCCTGAGCTAAAGATTTTCTGCATAAATCACAGTGAATGACCCTGAATCAGTTTGACAAAACTCCCCCCCAAAATTTCAGTTGGTTGACTGGATAAAGTGTAGTTTGGATGCAGGGCAAGCTTCAAGTTTGAAAAAAACTGTTTGCTGGGTCCATTTCTAACTCGGTAAACCCTTGTAGCAGCAGACAGCAAAAGCACTTTCAGTGAATACCAGGCAATTCTGAGGTATCATATCATTTTACCACTACAGCTTGGAATAATGGTGCATTTGCAGCTCCCAAGGACACTTTTTTAAAAGAGTAAAGGGTTAGGGTGCTGCAGCCTTGATAGCTGTTCAAGAAGGCCTCACAATGATGTTACATGAATGAAAGTGAGACCTCCATGAAGGACCATTTCCTACATTTGGATCAATTTTATTCAAAGTATTCCAGACGGTATTCAGCCTGCACTTAGGAGAGACAACTCATATTACAGCTACACCCAATGCTGGAACACAGAATCTAAGCACCCACAGTGGTGTCTTCTACATTATACAGTTTTAATGTACTCTTACATATTGCTATCCTTGAAGACTATCCAAATTCAGTTCAGCATCCAGCTACTTGTCTTTTCAAGGTGCTTTTCAGCCTTCAAAGACTCATCAAACTGCATCTGAAATATCTCAGAGAACATCTTCTACATCAACAGGCCAACATGTATTTAAGTAAATACAGTGGCTGGTGTGGGTCTTCCGGGCTGTGTGGCCGTGTTCTGGAAGTTTTGTTTCCTAACGTTTCACCAGCATCTGTGACCGGCAACTTCAGAGGGCAGGAGCACAGACAGGAGCAGTTCTCTCTGTGCCCAGGATGATGTGACCCTGTTGTGGGTATTTATAGAGATGTGCTCCTGCCCTCTGAAGATGCCAGTCACAGATGCTGGTGAAACATTAGGAAACAAAACTTCCAGAACATGGCCAAACAGCCCGGAAGACCCACACCAGCCATCGTATTCTGGCCGTGAAAGCCTTTAACAATACATTGAGTAAATACAGATTTTTAAGACTCAGAATATATAACATGAAAAACTGAAGGTATGACATACATACACATTATACTTCTCAGGGTAAATTCATAAAAGTTTAGCATAGATGTCAAAATAAAACAAAACTTATGAATTGTGTGTGCCGCTGGGAAATGCCTGTTCCCTTCTGAATATATCCTACAGGCATACAGATGTTTGTACTTCCACCTGGTGACAAAAATGCTTTTGCTACCATGTAATCTGTGAAGTAGCTTTAAGAAGCTTGCAGTTTTAACCTGCAGGAAAAGTAAAACTTATTATGTGGAAAAGACCATAGTTAATGGTACAGGGAAAGGCCTGTACTGACATTAATAATAAATAAATCTGTCAGCCTTTGCTAATGTGTTTTTGTTGTTTGGGCAAATGATTTTATGGGAAAATAATTTCCACAGGCATCAACTATTGCTGAAAATTTTGGAAATCCACTTATCTGGAGGGCATCCTGTTTGGAGGCAGCTGCTCTACATCACGTTTTATACGGCATAGTGACTATAGCAATTCAGCTTCCCCTGTCCTTGCATGCATATTAAAAAAAAGCTTAAATCTTTACAAATGTATATTTTACTTATTACAGTATAAAACATCTAGGTTAAGGATAACTCCAATGTAGTCTTCTACCTTCTCAGTAAATATTGCCTTGAGTATTTTTGAAAAACGCTATAGCAATTCACACCTCATTTGCTTCCTAATTGGCTTTTCTTATAATAATTTAATAAAAAAGGAATGTAAACCACCATATCAAGTACACAAACTAATAACAGGGTTTTTTTTGTTTTGTTTTGTTTTGTTTTCCTGTCTTCCTGTCATGGATATTCCTTTCTATATTCTTGGAATTATTATTACTTATTTAACACTGTATGAAATAACAAAGAGTTCACAGAATGAATATTTTCATTTTAAAAAACCTAGCAGTTTTTAGATCATAATGATACAAGATAACTTCATGCAAATATGAATCATTGATTAAATGCAAATTGCTATATAGTTTTAAAATCCCAAAGATGAATGAGTTTTGCCTAGATTTTGGTCCTGGGTTTGTCTGTGCATTTGTTTCTTCTACCCACCCAGGTTTTTCTGCTTCACTTGCAGTTGTACTGCTTCCAGAGTATGTGTTGTCATACAGCTTTTATGAATGAATGTCAGCTGCGTCCTGTGAGAGAATCTAAGCAAATACCTGCCTATTGATAAGAGTGACAAAGGACAGGTAGGCCGTGTATTCATGCAGTTAAATTAGGGAGGCAGTCTATTTTTCAAAATAAGAATATAGCAGGAAGGAGAATGTATTTGTATTAATGCCTACAAACTCATGTCATATTTGTATGTTATATGAGATGGATGGATGGATGGATGGATGGATGGATGGATGGATGGATGGTCTATGTATGTATATGTATGTGTGTACATATGTGTGTGTATGCATGTATACATGCACATCTATCTATCATCTATCTATCTCACTAACTATCTAACTATCTAGACTAGGGCTGCATGATGCTTCAGATTCTATCCACAAAAAGTGCTTCTGGGTGTGCAGGAGCACAAACAGTGTGCCTGTTTCAAACATCTTAAAGCAGATACTTCTTCTTTTCCTGAGATTAGGTGGCTACCATCCACATTTGCTGTGCAATCCTGAAAAAAGATGCAGCTACTTTAAGGTTTCCCAGGGCAGGCTTTAGAGATTCAGTCCAAAGCATTGCACAGCCCTGCTAATTTAACCTCAGCATATAGGAGTAACTGTGAGTACACAATGTTAATGTGAAATATACTTTGTATTACATTTAAAAAGTAAGGTGCAATCTCCAGTGTCGGAATCTATCTTTTAAATCAGAAAAGCCTCGCACTGGAATGCAGAAGTAAGTACAGCTTCAACATTATTATTTTTTTCTTCTAAATCTCAGAACTTCTGAATTGGAATATTAAGCAGGAACTGGAGTGACAAGCAATAATAAGCTCTTTTAAAATTGAGAGCTACTGCCCTAGACTAGAGTAATATATCACACATATTCCAATTCTTGATTTTCATTCCATAGATTATACATTATGTTATAGTCTGCTTCCTCTACTTGTAACATTTGCATGGTCATAAGTGATGGAAATATGATATGTAATTGCAGATTAAGAAGAAAAGCGTTTGTAATTACACATTGTACAATTTGAATATGTGACATATTTTGTATTATAAAGGTGATGATCAAGAATGGTTCAAGCATACTGAGGCAATTATTATCTGTACTGCTGTTACAATGTTTGAATATAGAGAATTTGTGTCTATGGAGAGCACCATAAAATACTCTGAAGCACTTTGACACATTTTATGTATTGAACATACCTCCTGGCAATTTGTGCTTAGCATTTTTCAGTAAAGTACTGCAAAGCTATAGCAGGAGAAGAAAATTGGGGTAAATAATCGAAGGATGAGTCATTTGGAGTTTACTTTCTTTTGCACGCTTATCTGGTGATTATAGCCACTTGTTCCCTTTCTGCTTTTGCACTTGTACTTGGACCTTATTGTTATTTTAATTGTCCTCTTTATCTAGGGTTTTACAAGTCAACTAAGAAGGGATTTAACCAATTGTTCAGCCACCTCACGCTCGTTTGCAGACAGCATCACTACAAGTTAGAAGATACTGTACAGCTAGGGAAAGAAGAATTTGTTCTTCCCAGAATTTGTACTGGGAAAACATAGAAGGGTTACGAATGGAGGATGATATAATGCAGATATCCTGTAAAACTCTGCCCATAAATGTCTTTCTAGAAATGTTCTTAGTATACTGTGCAGTTTGGTTTGAGCTCTTCCTGTTCCTGTCATCCACAACCATAACTTGTGTCCTCAAATAGCAAACGCTAGGAAAAGCTGTATCCTGTGACTATTTTGATTTCATGAACTAACCTGCTTAAGCAAGTGACTTTTATCTTTATAATTTGGACACCTCCTAACTCCTGTTCCCTCTCCTATTTCTCTTCTTGTTTACCATTAGTATGTTTCAGATCACAGAGCACAAGTATGTATGCTTAGAGGCTGAGCTAATTCACCCTAGATAGAGCAGAACCATTTCCTTCTATGCCTTAAATGGTTATTCTTCCAATATTCAGCAAATGATTCTTGGCACATCTTATTGCATCTACAGCATCTTGTGCATTTCTAGTTTCCAAGTTCTATCTCTGATCCAAGAACTGATAAATTACATAAAAACCTCATGACTACTCCTGCAGGGAGATATCTGAAGGTGAAAGGGGGAACTTCTCAATTTTCACACCCTTCCCTTCTATCTGCCATCAAATCAAGGAGCACTTCTGTTAATCGTTATCAACAAGACAAAACTCTTTAGCATGGAGCACTGGACAAGAATTTGACACTTCGCTTACAGTCACTTACAGCGCCTGTAATATGGTACTTGTTACATTCTCTCCTCCCCACTTCAGCAGGCATCTCTGTAGTCATCATAGAAATGTATTTTGGCTCTGCTCCCAAGGCAATTTAACTATTTATGACAGCTTATCTTGAAGTGCATATATGAATATTAGGATTTCCAGAGCAATCTGTAAATTTCCCGATCTATGTGGCATTTGGAATCAGACAGAAAGAGCTTTAATAATGTGGTGACAGAGAGAGTGGACGTCATTCCTAATTTATCTGTCTTCCCCCAACACATATTTTCAGGCAGCAACAGCAAACAGTGGCAGTTCTTTTTTTTTTTTTTCTTTTCTTTTTTTGTCAGGTTATATCAAGCGGTGAAATCTTCTGCATTGACAGGCATTAATGATCTCACTCAGATTTAGGCTATTTTTATTACACACCCAAACAGGCAATAAACTACAAAGACAAATCTCCACCCTGTATGCACTATTTGAGTAATAATGTTTTTACCACACTTGAGTGGTTGATAGAGAAATGGATGTCAGTTGAAGACAAGGTATATTCAGTTTGTGACTTATACTATTCATGGCAATGGTTGCACTTGTTTTTACCCTTCATGTTTATTTTTTTCTATCATTCATTCATTTATTCAAATGTTATGTTATGTTATGTTATGTTATGTTATGTTATGTTATGTTATGTTATGTTATAATAGTTAGATTTATATGCCACCTTTCCTCCAACACCTCAAGGCAGACAGACAACTTCTATAGAGATATCTCATCATTTTATCATCACGACAAAACCTAGACTGAAAGACTGTCCCAAAGTCATCCAGTGAGTTTTCATGGCTAAAAGTGAAACTCTGACTATATGAATAATATCGACCAGCCTTTGCATTTATAGATAATCAGTTCATAAACTGAAAGCAAACACTTAAGCTACAACCCATACTAGACAATGACACTGCACTTTCTCAGACATAGGGTGACAGGCCTATACTTACACACAAACACCCAACCTAAACAAATTTTCACAAGCAACAAGAAACAAGAAGACAATAATGTTAACATGGGAACCAGACCCTGCAACCAACCCAGACATCTACTTTACCACCACATCTACACCAACAGCACCATCACAACCCCCAACAAATACACACACAAATTAAAGGCTGTGCTACCAGTTATGTCATCTTCCTGCCCCCCAAAATGAAGTTCTGCATGTCAGGTAAGTGTTATAACTACCATATTACTAAGAAAGACCTTCATTTGACTTGTATTGTTCCATAATGAGACCAGGACAGCCAAAGCTAAATTATAATTTTTAATTTCTTATTTGAAAAGTCACTTTTAATTGTTCATGTCACATAGTAGAAAGCTATATTATCTTACTACAAAATACTCCTAACACATCTGCATAATCGTTGTTGTTGTTCAGTCATTAAGTCGTGTCCAACTCTTCGTGACCCCATGAACAATACTGCGCCAGGCCTTCCTGTCCTTCACTGCCTCCCTGAGTTTGCTCAGTTCCATGCTCACTGCATAATCTTATCCAGCTGCAAAAAGATGTTTTGACAATTTAGGGTTCAGGAGGCCCTCTATGAACTCTCCCTTGAGCATCTGCCTCTATATTTTTGAGCCAAGAGAGAGGACTTTTATCATGGTTTGTCAAGCTTTATGAGGCCGCGTTTATTGTTCACAGCATCAGACAATCCAGGGGAAAAAATAATCCCTAAGCATCTCAACTAACAATCACTGGATTTCATTCCCTCCTCCCCATGGTGTCTGCTTCCCTGCTGCTGCATGTGTGTGTGAGTACAGACATGGGAGAACCTCTCTCTGTATCCAAAATAAACAATCCTTCATTGTGAGGTCTGGCAGGAAACAAGGAACCTGGGACCACAGAAGTCCTTTATGTAAACCCAGTACCCAAGTGCTATCAACAGCCTGAGAAATGGGCTGCAGGCAGTCAAGTACAATAAAAAGGCAGAAAAAGAAACTCAGGATTTAAATCTTGGGACATACACACACGTTGTTACACTACATAAGAATTCATCATTATTAAAGGTATTTTTGTATCTGCAATGAAAGCAACTTTTCTCTGTATTCATAATGAGTTCCTTGATTTTCCTGTGAGATTAATAGAGTATACTTTTTGTTCCTGGAAAGAGGGGATTATTGTAACTATCTGACATTAGGTATGCTGTAGACAGCTTCTACTGCAGAAGGATTCCTTTAGATTTCACAAATATGTAATATAAGATGTTTTGTGACTGTGTGTGTGTATGTGTGCCTTCGAGTCAGCGTTGACTCCTGGTGACTGCCTGGACAAGGCCCTGAAGTTTTCTTGGCAAGATTTCAGAAGCGGTTTGCCATTGCCTCCTTCCTAGGGCTGAGAGAGAATGAGTGGCCCAAGGTCACCCAGCTGGCTTTGTGCCTAAGGCGGGACTAGAACTCACAAACTCCCAGTTTCTAGCCTGATGCCTTACCCACCACACTAAACTGACTCAATGTAAGTATTACTGATGAACAATTACTTTGTATGGCTTTCACTTAAAGCCCTCCACTTTGGGTTCTATGCATGCATGTTTATGCATACATACAGGGATAAGAAAGAACAATTGTTCATCACTGTGTCATTCAACCAAAATCTTCGAAGCTTCTGAATGGGGGACCGTGCCAAATGCAAAAGGAGCCTTAGCTTTCCTGCTCTGCTGCTATTGGCATAAACATTCAACAATAACACTGTGATTAAGAGTGACCTCTTTTATCTATTTATTGCCTTAGGTTGGTAGTTAGAAGAAAATTATTCCGAGTTTTATTATTGTTCCCTATGGGGTTTGGTGCTAGGATCTGTGTTATTAATAAGGACTAAAGCTGCATTCAAGCAATCAAAGGAGAAAATGTGACAAAGAATCCTGAAAGAATGTTTGGAAGGAAAACATCAACAGGGAATTAAGCTACAGTGCTAGTTTTTGTGGCAATAGGCAACTTTTTTTTACCTCACAGCAACAGCACAGATGGCTCATGTCTTTCACCATAAATGTGAGGAAAAAGTGAGAGCAATTGTCTCCTGGTTGCAACTTACTGCCATTTTTATTTTTTATGATGTGGTATATGGGATCCAAAGGGCAGTGTGAGGCTGTTAAATAACAGAGGATACTGAAAAGGAACTTTGAGGAAACAGTTTCGTCTGATTTGCAGGACAGGATAATTTTGTGAGAGGCAGTTATAAACAGAAGGAAACATAGACTGTCCTTTTTCCTAATGGAAATCTATAGTAGGAACAGATATAAGTACTTTTATAAAAGACTGGAAACTTTTTATGGACTTTTTGCTGAAAATGGAAAAATGTGAAATGGTGATTTCTGGATTTGATGATTGAAAAAGGATTGAATAAGGGGCTGAAGGGTTTATTGTAATGTTAAGGAGGGAGGAGAGATAAAGAGTTTGCCTGTAACAGCTGTAAAGAAGGGCGGAAGTCGCTTCTTTGATTTTTTTTTTTCTGATGTTAACTGTATTGTTTTCTGCACTTTCTCTTTCCTCTTTTTCTTTCTTTTCTTTATATATTTCTGTATTTGTCTTTTACCTAAGTTAAAAACTCTGTGTATATAAGAGTTAAAAACTCTGTGTATATATATACACACACATACATACATACACATACATACAGTACTGTGCAAAAGTTTTAGGCAGGTGTGAAAAAATGCTGTAAAGTAAGAATGCTTTCAAAAATATATATTGTAATTGTTTGTGTTTATCAATTTACAGAATGCAAAGTGAGTGAACAGAAGAGAAATCCAAATCAAATCAATATTTGGTGTGACCACTCTTTGCCTTCAAAACAGCATCAATTCTTCTAGGTACACTTACACACAGTTTTTGAAGGAACTCGGCAGGGAGGTTGTTCCAAACATCTTGGAGAATAACCACAGATCTCCTGTGGATGTAGGCTGCCTCAGATCCTTCTGTCTCTTCATGTAATCCCAGACAGACTCCATGATGTTGAGATCAGGGCTCTGTGGGGGCCAAACCATCACTTCCAGGACTCCTTGTTCTTCCTTACACTGAAGATAGTTCTTAATGACATTGACTGTATGTTTGGGGTCATTGTCCTGTTGCAGAATAATTTTGGGGCCAATCACATGCCTCCCTGATGGTATGGCATGATGGATAAGTGTCTGCCTGTATTTCTCAGCATTGAGGACACCATTGATCCTGACCAAATCTCCAACTCCATTTGCAGGAATGCAGCCCCAAACTTGCAAAGAACCTCCACCATGCTTCACTGTTGCCAGCAGACACCCATTATTGTACTGCTTTCCAGCCCTTTGGTGAACAAACTGCCTCCTGCTACAGCCAAATATTTCAAATTTTGACTCACTGGTCCAGAGCACCTGCTGCCATTTTCCTGCACCCCAGTTCCTATGTTTTTGTGCATAGTTGAGTCACTTAGCCTTGTTTCCACATCGGAGGTATGGCTTTTTGGCTGCAATTCTTCCATGAAGACCACTTCTGGCCAGACTTCTCCAGACAGTAGATGGGTGTACCTGGGTCCCACTGGTTTCCACCAGTTCTGTGCTGATGGCACTGCTGGATATCTTCTGATGTCAAAGGGAAGCAAACATGATGTGTCTTCCATCTGCTGCATTAAGTTTCCTTAGCCAACCACTGTGTCTATGGTCCTGATCATTGCCCATTTCTTTGTGCTTCTTCAAAAGAGCTTGAACAGCACATCTTGAAACCCCAGTCTGCTTTGACATTTTTGCCTGGGAGAGACCTTGCTGATCCCATATAACTACCTTGTGTCTTGTTGCTGCGCTCAGTCTTGCCACGGTATATGACCTGTGACATGACACTGTCTTCCACAACCTCACCTTAGTAGCAGAGTTTGACTGTTCCTCACCCAGTTTTAAGCCTCCTACACAGTTGTTTCTGTTACAGTTAATGACTGTGTTTCAACCTACATATGAAATTGATGATCATTAGCACCTGCTTGGTATAATTGGTTAATCATACACCTGACTCTAATCCTACAAGATTCCTGATTTTGTGCAAGTGTACAAAGTGTGCAAGTGTAAGAATTGATGCTGATTTGAAGCCAAAGGGTAGTCACACCAAATATAGATTTGATTTGGGTTTTTCTTCTGTTTGCTCACTTTGCATTCTGTAATTTGATAAACATAAACAATTACAATATATATTTTTGAAAGCATTCTTTATTCAAAAATAAATATTTTTGAACAGCATTTTTCACACCTGCCTAAAACTTTTGCACAATACTGTATGTGTGTGTGTGTGTGTGCGTGTGCGTGTGTGTGTGTGTATAACAGATGCTGTATAGTCAGGAGCACACATTATGAAAATCAATCTCAACATTACCTAACTGACTTCTGGATCCATTAGAGTCATTAACATGGGTGCCAGACTTATTTAATTTTAATTTTATTTTGAATGCATTATGCATACCAATTATGTACACCAGTGTTCTTTAAAATATAGGAGGGAATTTACATGAAATGAACAAGACTGAATATAGCTGACTTGATACGAATACCATGCCAATTTGATTTTACCAAATATATAACTTTAACCATACCTATAAAAATGATCCCATGTAAGAAAGATATGAGAGAGAGACACCCAACCAAACAAATCCACTCTGCGAATGATGTGCTAGAATACAGAAGAACAAGTATATTCCTCAAGTAATCCATCACTAACAAAAGTCAATCAATATTTAAGTAGATTAACATTCCCAGACTTAGCTCCAGAGGCTATACAGTTTATGGAATCTCGTTTCTCTATTTCAGAAACCTCTGAAGCCTTTTACACTATTCAGAATGGAAAATCTCCTGGCCCTGAATTTTATAGAGAATTTAAAGAGTTCTTAATACCTGATTTTCTATTTTTATGCAATACTTTGCACCAAGGGGATCCCTTACCAGAGTCTTGGAAACAGTCTAAGATAATTCTGATCTTTAAATCAGGTAAAAATTCTCAGGAGTTGGCATCTTATGGGCCCATCTCACTTCTCAATACAGACTATAAACTATATATAAAAGTGTTAGCTAACTGTTTAAAAGTGATTATAAGTAAAATTATTCATATAGGTCAATGTGGTTTGATTCCAAATTGAAATATACCTACCCCATCAGGAAATTATTAAATATTATACAAATTAGTAAAATTAATACATTTTCACTAGCCATATATTCTTTAGATATATTTAAAGCCTTTGCTAGTACTGCTACTGAATGAATTAGATGGGGATGTCACTAGGGGCCTGCCAAGTGTTCCAGCTTCCTTAGAGATACCCACCTTCCACGATTAACACTGCTGCCAAGGATGAGTTGATGTTTCCTAATAAATGATAGACTCATCTCTTGATGACTATGGGCTCAGTACAAAAACTTAGGTTTATTAGGAGGTACTAATCTCATTCACTCTTCATAATAAATCTCATCTAATTCAAGGATGAAACTGTGGATATAAAACAGGAAATTTCATTTTACTACCACCTCTCTGTCTGAATTCTGGTAAGTGAATGTAACACTCTCTTCCCTCAGAGGCTTAATTCATTCATTTTTATAAACTCCTTTGAAAACCATGGAGAGAAAGAATCATGCAAGTGGAAAATATTGTTTTATTAATTCATCAGTGTTAACAGGAATATCACCTCAACCATTTTATAATGTTTAAGGCTTTCTTTCATCATCAAAATTACAGTGAATAGCATTTGGATAAGACTGTCATAATAAATATCCCATTCTTGCCTACACTCTTTCTCTGGATATGGGGGAGGAGGGTTGTTTGCTTTAGCTTACAAGACCCCTACAAGAATCTGAGTATTTTTAACCAAAATGACTTCTTGTTCTAAACTAATAATGGGGTTTTTTTTAATCAATCTAAGCCATTTTAAGGGCCTTTCAAGTGTGCATTCATGTGCAAAATATTTAAATCAGCCTATCTCACCTTGAATACTGTAACCAGTTCTGGGCACTACCCTAAAAGGATTCAGAGAAAATAGGTTCAGAGAACAGCAAAGAGAATGATCAGAGGACTGGAAACAAAGTCCTGTGAAGAGGCATTGAAGGAGATTAAGCACTGAGGAAACAGTAACAGCAGTTTAATAGTGAAACCAATTATGCAGAGAGAGATTGTAGTAGCCTCTCCTTCACTGGAGGTGCTCAAGCAAAGGCTAGGCAGCTAGTTGCCTGAGATTTTGTTTTGGATTTCTGCACTGATCAGGAGGTTGGGAACAATGGCTAAATGTCACCTTCCAACTCTGTGATTCTAATTTGTCTCATCACCATGAATTCAGGGTAAATAAAATCATTTAACAAATACTAAAAATATAATTTTACAGTTAATATACTCCATGTTGATCCAAAACTATTTGTTGCTTTCTTGAAAAGTAAATTGAATTTAACCTTTTTCAATGTTTGGATTCAGACTTTGGGGGAAAACCATTTCAAAATCAGACATTCTATTCAAAACTTTGTTTGCTTCCTTAAAAGGGTAAAGATGGCATGGAAACCCATTTAATCACATACACAATTGTAAGATTAATGATGTCAACATTAACAGTTAAAATGAGACAGCTTAATATACATAATGTCCCAGTAGACTCTAAACTCAGTTATAGCCTAAGGTAAACAGGTGAGTCTTCAGAGCCTCTTTGAGGGTTTTTATTGATGGGAACTGGAGGACATCAATTGGCATGGTGTTCAACATAGGAAGTCTCTGCTGTGAAGTTCCCATCCTCATGCCTGCCAACCTAATTATCTTACAAGCAAGAAAACAATTTGAGTGTCTAAACTTGATTTTCAGAATGTGGGTGATGGGAGTCATTCAGGAAAGTTGGTCCCACACTGTATAAGGGCTGATGCAAACTTTAAAACATTGGCTCCAAAACTACGCTGAAAACCTGTGTTCAAATAATATAGTATTGATGCTGTATGATTTAACTGCCTAATTCCCACCAGTATTCAAGTGGATGCATTTTATATCAATTAAAATTTCTGAACTTTTTAAAGGCAATACCATTTAAGTAAATTACAATTCATATAGACTTAATTTCACCTAAGATGGTTAACTGAAAATCCAGTTTTTGCAGATAGAAGTGCTCGTAGGCCACTGCTATCCAAGCTTCCATATTAGGTATGGAATATGGAAGAATAACCCAAGTTAATAAGGAAAGAACTAAGGATTAGGGACAGAAAATATTTAGGAGTCCAACTGCCATGGATCAGAACATAATCAGTGTCTGCTCCAGAGGTCAGTATCATCTGCTTCGAGTCAAAATTGATTCCTTGTAATTTCATAGACACACCCACATAGCTTTTTTTTGCTGTAAAATGAATCTGATTTCCCAATGTGTTCTTCCAGGATATTTTTTTTTTTTTAATTTTCCAGTCTAATCTATAATCCTAGCATTGCCTCATGGTCTCCCATCCAGATGCAAACCAGATCTTACCCTTAGTTTTCAAGATCAACCAAAGTCAGCCAGATGCTTCCATTATTCCAGTACTACACTTTCACAGTTCATGAGAACAATTTGAAATGCGGTTTAAAATCCTCTGTCCTTGGTATTACAATAAAATGCTCTCTCCTCATGTCACAATAGGCAAAAAATTATAATCTTAGCCCATTCAACTAAAAATGTCTTACATCCTTTCTCATAATCAGCAGCTTGCAGCTGAACAGACTTAAAAGGTTCTTTGCAGAACATTTTTAATCACTGTTGACTAATCAATATCCAGCCCTCATGAATCTAGCCCTAAAGCCAACAGCTGTTGCCTCAGGAATATTTTTTTTTTGTGATCCACTTGACAGTTTTATTTATTGGTAAATAGAAAAGTGAGGCAGTGATAAAATGTTAACCCTTGTATGATAGAACCCTAAATAAATAAATAAATGGCTCCATGCTTAGAACTGTTCAAGGCTGTTGCTGAGGTAGATATATATACTACTGTGGTAATTAAGAGAAACAGAAAGCATAAGGTTTGAGTGATTGTTTTTATTATATATAAAAAGCCTTTGTGCAGGCTTACAGAACAGAGGCCTCCCAGTGATTGAAATATAGCTCACATGCAGCCAGCTAGCCAAAGTGGGTGGCCTGAAAACTGATTTAGAAGTCCACAAAGATCAGTTCCAGGTTTGAGATAGGAGGCTTTCTATGCCCACCCTCACAGTGAGGTGGTTGCCCCATTCTTAAGGGCAACAGGGCAGGCTTGACTGAGGAAAAGAAAAATAATAACCATATTACAAGGTGGCTGCCACTATAATTGTCCACAGTATCTCAGAACAGAGCAACATCATTTCGAGGAACTATTTGTCTGCTTACAATAGCAGTTAGCAGTTGCTGAAATTAATGCCATCAGCAAGGGCAGGACTATGGCACTTGTTCAGCAAAGCTGATTGATAATGTGTGATTGAGCTACAGTGTGATAGCCCAGTTTATGGTGGATATCATAGTGGAGAAATGACAGCCTACTATGAAGATCCCCAACAAGATCTCTCCAGAATGATAGATCTACTATTAGGTCAATTGGGATCAGAAACAGAATCAACTTCATATGATGGGATTTAAACGGATGGCATCTAACTAGAAGAACAATCCTAGTGTTACACATGCAACATTCTAAAAACATGAATTTAGTGTACATCAGGATTAATGTTGGGGTTATTAGGGGCTTTTCTACCTGGAAAACCTAAACAGGACAGGCATAATAGAAGTTAATAAAATTATTAACAATGTAAATCTTTCTCATTCTGTCATCAGATACATGCACAAGGAGGAGGCTATATGTGAGTCCCTCTCTAGTGTAAGTGTGAGCATTGTTCCTGTCAGATCTCAGCCTCCCCACAACGAATGCCCATGCAAACAGGGAGTCTGAAAAAACAGGCTCCATTCACACTGAGAGTTTAATAGAGTTCAACCCAACCTGAATATAGCTTTTTTTTTTTTTAATGTTTCTGCTCATCCCAGAACACCTAGAACAGAGAGCATATCGAGAGATATTAGTGGGCAAGCAGAATGCAGAGGTCCATGACTTTAAAGATGTATGTTTAACATGTTGGGATATAATACATAAAATAGGACATTTTTCTCCTGTTTCCTACAGGTTTCCTACAAGTTGAAATCACCCCATAAAGAACAATGAGTTAAGAACTGTCAAACCAAAATACTGCACTACATTCACTATTAGCAAAATATGTAGTTATGGCATCAAGACATAAGACAGCTTTTGGGAAGATAAGTCTATCAACACCCATCAGTCATGAGGGCTGAATAGGTAGCATTCTGTTGAAAAGGAGGCACTTGGCACAAGAATAGGATAAAGGTATCCTCCTTTACCCTTTGCTCAAGAACAGCCAAGAATAAGAGTATGCATGCTGCTTGATCTTATAAAGATAGACATTTCTGACACTGTCATCCTGTGGACAATAAAGCATTCTTCAGTCCCTTTTTCTCCTCCTCTGTCTTGAATCTTCATGTTTCCATCCACACATGATAAAAATTAGGAAGATACTCTTACCTTCCTACAGTATTTTTTGAAACATGCACCAGCTTTTCTGAACCAGATCTATGCTTCATAGCTTTCTAACTAAGGAATGTAATCCCTTAGTAGAAGAGAGTTTTCTATAGCGTTTACTGATCTTATGGTCTAGGCCAGTGTCCCGGCATGCAACACACTAATTCAATTTGCTCGGTTATGTTTCTAATTGTTATTCCAAAAAGGCAATATCTGACAAAATGGCATATTATATATCAAAAGCAGGCTTGGATTCAGGAGGGAGGTGGTTTCCTTAGCTCTGTGGAAGTCACCCCACCCCCAAAAGGCAATGCCCATGAATCATGGTACAGAAGAAGGAGACTTATGAAATAGTGCAATTATTCATTCCCATGACATTATTGATTCCCCTTTAAGAAGACACTTAGCAGGACAAATGAGTCACTGTTGTCCTCACAACCAACTCTTAACATTTCTAAATCTCAAACAAATAGTACTAGATCTGTTAGCTATTTCAAAATCAATAGACATAGCTTCATAATAGCAGAAAATTAGTTTATCAATAGGAATTGACTAATGCATAACTCTAAAATCACAGCTATGCAGATAAAAATCAAAATAAAACCTTAACTAATGATACATGGTGGGTTTGTTCGGGCATTTTACACAAAAAAAGAAGAGTGATTCTCTTTTAAATGGGCAAACACATTGTTTTGAATAAAAAAAATCAACTTTCAGGCAAGTCACGTAAGTTGAACATTTTCAGTTAGAAATAAAAATGATTCAGAGACCCAACCTGTGAATTTTTATGACTGTACATTAATGCTCTTAGCTGCCAACATTTATACTGGCAATAGTTAGGATAAACAGTCCATCTCCAGTACCTCATGGTCTAGAAGAGGTGGGTCGTGAAGCTGTGAAAAAGATAGATTCCCTCCCGGCAGCATCAACCACTTGGAAAAGGACAAAACATTGCAATCATTGCATCATTTGACTTCATTTTAAGCTGAAAACCAATTGCATCTAAACCAACAAGGCGTCACCAACAAAATCAAAACATGGTTAAAACCATTGTTCCCTAGTGTTCAATAAGCCTGTTATTATAGTATCAGGAAAAAAATGTAACAAATTGATAAATTTGTGGTTAGGCTACCACTTTCAGTTGAACATCAAGTTGACTCAGTTAGACCTTCAGATATACTGGCTGAAATCCAAAAGTGCCTTGCAAGAACAGCTCTGCTTACTTTAAATAAGCGGACTCCCACTTTCACACATTTCCCCCTTCAGTGAGAATCCCTTCATATTTCCAAGAATCTACTAATATATCTCATACTGCTCCAGAACAGCCTCCACATTGTTAGGCATTCACATGTAGCTCTATTTCTTCATGCCATCTAAAACAAATTGAGGGCTGTCTGAGTTGGGTATATGTTTATTTATTGGAAGGGCATCTGCAGAGGGGTCAAAAAAGTCAAGATGGCAGCTGAAACCACAGGATCAAAACCATGGCCCCTTTTTATGTGTGACTCATGCAGGGGTATTTAGGTCACAGAGTTGCAGCCATCATCTTTATCTACCTCTGCAATAAATTAAAATTCAAGTCTGATAACATAGGATCTTAAATGATACCTTTCAGTTAGGTAGAAATGTCAATTATGATCTCTCCTAGGCACAGATGTACTAGCAAAAACAGTTCATCTTTGGTAATACCCTACATGGTTTAGAGTAAAGCAGCATTCTTTTGAAAGCAGTTCAGGGGATGCAGTTCAGTTCCAAATGTAACAGTCAAGATTTTGATTGTGAAGACTCACTGAGAACATATGGGTGTTACTTTCAAGAGCTTTATACTCTACAGTGTATTGCTCCGAAGCCCACTTCAGACTGTGATTTTGGCCTCTAAATCTTTCATTGTTTGGGACCCTAAGGAATGCCTTTTCCTTGTCATGGTTTTGGAACTACTGTCTCAAAGAAGTTATTTGTTTTCTCCTTGGGATTTTTAAAATTATGGGCTTTTTTAAATATTGGAAGTATATTGTATGTGGATACTGCAGAAAAGTTTTAAACCTACTGTTTTAATTAATTAAATAAATAAATGTACATATCTGTTTTGTTGTAATAGTTTTTTTCCCCTAAATTTGTATTGTAACTCATATGCAATAAATATGATAAAGGATTATTTATAAATGCCTTCAGTAAATTAGGGATCCTTAACTCCAGTTCTAGAATAATATTTCCCAAAGATTGGGAGTCACTAAAGTGCTACAGTCACAATCCTATATCCATTTACCTGAGAATAAACCCTCTTAAATTCAGTGAGATTTACTCCTGAGTAAAAATGTATAAGAACGTATTGTAAATCAAGTGTGCGATATGTATATTCTGAGAAAAGCACAAGCTGATGTAAGTTAAGTATACAATTATCAAAAACCTTCCTGTGCAAATTAGTCTTGCAATAGTAATTACTCGTGCTTTTATTCTTTTAGGGGACAGCATACATGACATCTAGGAGGAAACTATGAGTTTTCAAAACCTAATTTTGAAACTTCATCAATTCTGGATAAAACTTGATTGTTCTTGTCCTAGGTAACAATTAAAGATAATTTTTCAAGTTTCCCTTGTGCATATATCTAAATACTAGTGAAAACATCTGAACAACAGTTCCCCTGGAAATAAGAATCATTAACTTTGAAACTCAGGAAATAAATCTTCAATGCTTTCTCATCTTAGTACCTATCACATGAAAGTTGTAAAATCATACCAAATATAGTACATTTATTCCATTGTTTTATTTGGTTTTAACACTTTTCCTTTCTGTAACAGCTTTGTGGCCTCATAAAACAGTAGGGCCACTTCTGAATTAGCTTAAATACAGTAACTAGTAAACTACAAAGGGTAATACTAATTGAATGGCTGTTTCCAGCTGCCTTTAAAGAGGCACTGGTGCATCCCCTTCTCAAGAAACCATCACTGGATCCCACCATACTGGACAATTTTTGTCTGGTCTCCCACCTTTTCTTTTTAGAAAAGGTGGTTGAGAAGGTGGTGGCATTGCAGTTCCAGAGGATCCTGGAGGAAACAGATTTAGTCAGGTTTCAGGCCCAGATACAGGACAGAAACAGCATTGGTCACACTCATGAATGATCTCTGGTGGGAGCGGGATGGGGGTAGTGCATCCATCTTTGCTCTTCTTGACCTCTCAGTGGCTTTCAATACCATCGACCATGGTATCCTTTTGGGTCAACTTGGGGAGTTGGGAGTGGGGGGCACAGTTTTGTGCCGGCTCTCTTCCTTCCTCCAAGGTCAATCCCAATTGGTGTTGATAGGGAGCGAGAGGTCCAGCCCCCGGCCCTGCCTCTGTGGGGTGCCGCAAGGTTCAGTACTCTCTCTGCTCCTTTTTAACATCAACATGAAACCACTGGGTGAGATCATCTGCCACCATGGAGTGAGGTATCATCAATATGCAGATAATACCCAATTATACATCTCCATCCCAGGTGACATGAGTGACACTGTGACCACCGTTTTGCAGTGCCTGGAGTCTGTGGGGGTCTGGATGGGGTGGAACAGGCTTTAGCTGAACCTTGGTAAGATGGAGTAGCTATGAATTGGAGGCCCCTCTGTATCCAAAGATTTACCATGTCTGATTTTGAACAGGGTTGCGCTGCCCCAGATAGACCCAGTGCATAATCTGGGGGTCCTCCTAGACTCATGACTCCTGCTTGAGGAGCAAGTGGCAGTCATGGCCAGGAGGACCTTTGCCCACCTTCGTGTGGTGTGCCAATTACACCCTTTCCTGGATCAGGAGGCTCTCCAGTCAGTCACTCATGGCCTGGTCATCTCTCGGTTAGACTGTTGCAATGCACTATACATGGGGCTACCCTTGAAGAGTATCCAGAAGCTACAGCTGGTTCAAAATGTGGCCACACGGACAACTTTGGGTGCCCCAAGAACAGCACGTATAACAGCTTTACTGAGAGACCTGCACTGGGTCTCAATTTGCTTCCAGGTCCAATTCAAGGTGTTGGTTATTACTTTTAAAGTTATTATCCTACATGGCATGGGTCCAGGTTACCTGAGGGGCTGTCTTACTCCTATCACATCAATCTGTCCCACTCAGTCTGACAGAGAGGGCATGTTGCAAACTCCATCAGTGAGAGAATGTCAGCTGGCGGGGCCCAGGAGGAGAGCCTTCTCTGCCGTTACCCCCACCCTTTGGAACATTCTCCCCCCAGAGGTGCGGCAGGCTCCTCCCCTCCTGGCTCTCTAGAAAGGAATAAAGACCTGGCTCTGCCAGCTTGTGTGGGATGACAAGAATCTTCCCAGTCCTGCGGGTGGGTGGCACTTTGATGACGCTCCCCGAGCTACTGCCAATTTAAGATTTATTCTTGGATTATATTTGTTTTCTATTTATCCAGGAGCATTTTATATTGTATTTTTAATTGCTTTTAACTGCTTTATAAGCCACCCAGAGTTGTTTTTTAACAAGATGTGCAGTAACAAATTTGATATAGAAGTAAATAAATAAATAAATAAATAAATAAATAAATAAATAAATAAATTTATTATAAAATAACAGATTGCAACATTTGCCTTTACTATACTTCCCTCTCAGCCCCCATCAACCCCTTCCAAGTCTTCCCTGAAGAAAGGGACATACAAAGATGAAAGCTATTCCAGATGCCTGTTCAAACAGATTCTTTCCTTCCTCCTATCTCCATTCACAGGGCCATTATCAACAGTTGTTTTGTAGAAAGGACCCTGCAGAGAAAGGGAGGATGGTAGGTGCCTGACACCACAGAAGTCTCTTTGGTTGGAATCTGCCCTCTTCCCCCAGCTCAAGCTATTACCATTACCAGTAGAAGGCTGCATTTTCCTTCTTAGGCCTGAAGAAGAGACCCCTATCCCCCTGCACATAAGGTATTACTGCACCCTGGAAGCCTCAAAGGTGGGTGGGATATTTACTGCAGCCCTAAAGAGAAGCAGAAGAAGCAATATGTTTCTATCCATTCTAATTCCAATCTAGAGTTCTTGTATGTGAGGTTGAGTATTCAGACAGATTAGGGCTTTTCTACCACTCAGTCCAATATCCCAACCATCTCCCTACCTTAGCTGACAAAAATTGTCTCAGACCTGGAGCTGAAGACTCCTGATTCCTGATGGTGAAGGAGATATCAATGTCCCTACTTAGATCATTACGGTTGCAAGAATTTAGGATTTCGTGGTAGTGATGGCAAACACAGGTATGTCCCAACTTGCTTCTGGCCAAACTCTTTTGGTTGGAAACATCTGGATCTGTTTTGTTTTCCTTGGCTTTTTACATAGAATAGGAGGATGGTGACTTAAAAGTAGGGAAATGTATGTCTACTCCTCTGTCTAGAATGTAGACTTTCCATAATAACTATTTTCTTCAGGGGCAGGGACTCCTGTAGGATAGCCCACATACAAAGGTTAATGTATTGCAGAGAACTGTGAAACTTTTTCTGGCTAGTGTGTTGGGTGCTCCTGTCAATATCTTGGTCACCCCATGGAATTTTGTGATGAACTAGAATCATCTATAGGTAGTAAGGATCCTGCTGTAAAATTTCCTAGCTATTCTGATATACACATGAATGTCCAAGTCATAAAAGAAGTAGGAAGAGTGGTGAAACTGTCCGGCTATGCAACTTTAAACTGAAAGTGTATAAACTTCGTGACTGAATATAGTATTTATATTAAGGAAAAGGCAATGATATAAACAGGGGGCAGGGGGTATTGTAAAACAATTCACGGTGGCAATTGCAGCAATGGGATCAAAGCCCCGCCATTTGTATGTGTAGCAATGTCACATGCATGTATAAATCGGCAGGGCTTCAATTTCACTGCCACAACGGCCATCTTGACTAGTTTTACCACCCTTATAGATGCCATTGAAGAGAGGGTAAAACAAAATATTCTGCCCATTTAAAAAAATTAATTGCTATAGGGAATGTTCTAAAATGCACTTTTTGCAAAATGTATAATTTGCAGCAAGATTTTGTTTCTCCCCCTGGAGAAGCATTTAGTCATGCACTTGCAGTCTCAAGCAGTACGGTCTTCTCTTGTTATCTCCACACCCACTGTTTGTTGCTTTTATGTTGCTATAAAAGAGGTTACATTGCTTTGCATCAGAGTATATTTTTCCACAGTTCTTAAATCAGTGTTTCTCAACCTCAGCAACTTTAAGATGTGTGGACTTCAACTCCCAGAATTCCCCAGCCAGCCATGTTGGCTGGGGAATTCTGGGAGTTGAAGTCCACATATCTTAAAGTTGCTGAGGTTGAGAAACACTGTGTTAAATAAAAGGTTTGAACCATAAAATATTTCAGATATTCCTAAAGAATAGTGAACAGTTCAGACCAATTCCCTGCAGAGTAAGTCTCTTCTGTAAAGAATGAAAGCAGCACTGGCAATAATACTTCCGAATTAAGCAAAATAAACCTGTATGTCATCACTTTCAACATTTCCCCAAGTCATCCCACACTGATAGACAGAGATGGAATTGATTTCCCAGACTCCATTTATAGCAAATAAAGAATACAATGTTCACTGTATCATTTTCATCCTTCATCTTAATTATCATTGAGAAGAGTACAGAAATCGTTATCTTTATGATGATGAACGTCCAATTAGCATTTCCCATATAAATTTCAAATCATGAAGGAGGCTGTAATGGATAATGCAAATTCCTAATGGTCTTTTTTTCCTGGCTGAAAAATTGAGGTGCTTAGCAAAATGAAATTAAATCTGAGTCATTTTCAAACTAGTTGAGAACTTTAATTACTTGATAACACAGGAAAGTGGAAGAGAGGTTGAAACTAAATCTTAAAAATGGGCATATTGTAAAAACATTCCTTTTTCTATTATGGTGCTCATGTTTTTGTCTTCACAGAGCTTAACAGTTGTCTGGTGCTGTGCTCAGTAAGTTTTAAATTATTGTGCAAATAGAGTGGAAGCTATGTTTTTTATTAACTGCATTATTTGGTGACTTGGGAAATTATTACAAATAAACATTCTGTTTATTCATCTCAATGGCTGTTTAATTGGATCTCATCAAGCCTAATAAATGAAGAATGCCTCAAAACATCTACCTCCAGTTCTGTCTTCCCATTGCTAGGCAACAAGAAGAGCAAATCGTTTTTATGTTTTATATATTTATTGTTTTAATGGATTTTGTGAGCCACCCAGAGTCCCCCATTAGGGGGAGATGGGCGGAGATAGAATGAATGAATGAATGAATGAATGAATGAATGAATGAATGAATGAATAAAATGTGGCCCTTCAATATATTATCTGTTGTCTCCTGGACAAGTAATTGACTGGTCATCTTTCTTTCAGCCCTATCTATGAATTGTACTAAGCTACTTCATCATCATTCTTAACAGTTGAGTAGTTCACCTAGTTCACCTGGGATGAAAAAACCAAGGGATAATCTCTAAATTTTACACCATCCTGCAAGCTACAAATACCTTAAGGTAATTCTACAGCTATGATATATCCCAACCCTCATACCTGGGAGAAAATAATATTAATTCTTTACCTCCCATACAGGCAACTTTGTGGACCAATGGAAACATTTAGAATGTTGAAAGCTGTTTGTGGACATATCCTCAAAGTGACAGTCATGCCTATTCATCAACTAGCTACCAACCCTTAAACTCTTTATGTAGCTGAAATATTTATTTATTTGTTTGTTTATTTATTTATTATTAAATTTGTATGCCGCCCATCTCCCCCCAACAGATGACTATCCAAATATCAATATTGGAAACTACAGTATGGCTTTATTCGGAAAGATCACAAAGACTATTTCGCAAAGTGTAAAACAAAGCAAAACATGAGGGGGACAAAGCCACAAACTTCCAGTGAGGACTAAAGAGACTCAGCTGCAGAATAGTGACTGATTGATGAAGGAAATGGAAAACTGGGAAATGGAATGGAGTAGCTTCAGTTCTAAACATCCATCCTTGACCTACTTGATCTCTCAATGGCTTTCAATACCACTGACCATGGTATCCTTTTGGATTGACTCAGAGGATTGGGGGTGGGCGGCATGGTGTTGTGCTGGTTTGCCTCCTTTCTCTGGAGTCAATTTCAGAAAAGAGATCCTACCTTTGGCCTCTACTGTATGGGATGCAGCAGGGATCTTTGCTGTCTCCACTCCTATTCAATATCTACATGAGGCCACTGGATGAGCTCATCCATCACCATGGGATGAGGTATCATTAGTACACTGATGATATCCAACTATATATCTCTGTCCCTGGTGAATTAAGTGATGCTGTGCGTGTCTTATCCCGGTGCCTCGAGGCTATGAGGGTCTGGATGGGGAACAACAGGCTTCAGCTGAACCCTGGAAAGACTGAGTCGCTTTAGGCTTCAGATCTCACCAGTTCTAGGACTATGCCATATTTGGTGCTGGGTGGGGTTGTGCTGCCCCAAACAGACCCCATGCACAATTTTGGGGTCCTCCTAGACTCACAATACCTGCTCAAAGAGCAGGTGACAGTCATGGGTAGGAGGGCCTTTGGACAACTTCATATTGTGCACCAGTTGTGCCCGTTCCTAGATCAAGGGGCTCAACTCACAGTCATTCATGCCTACAGTCACCTCCTGGTCATTCTACATGGGGCTGCCCTTGAACAGTATCTGGAAGCTTCAGCTGATACAAAATGCAGTGGTGTGGGGAGTTATGTGTGTTTCTTGAACAACACACATTACACCTTTGCTCCACAACCAGTTACCAGTCTATTTCTGGGTCCAATTCAAGGTGCTGGCTTTGATCTTTAAAGTTCTACATGGCATGGGGCCGGGTTATCTGCGGGACTGCTTCTCCCCAGTTACATCTGCCCATCCCATCAGATCCAACGGAAAGGGAATGCTATGAATTCTGTCAACTAGGGAGGTACACTTGGTGGGTCCTAGGTGGCGGGCCTTTTCTGCCGTGGTGCCCACTTTATGGAACATCCTCCCCCCCCCCAAAGTGAGGTTGGGTCCATCCCTCTTGCTTTTGCGGAAGTCCCTCGAAACCTGGTTATGCCATCAGGCCTGGGGTCCCCCAGAGGACTGGTGAGATATCGAAGTGGCTCCATTGATATTAATATCCACTTTTCATCTAATATTTGGTTTTTAGTTTTCTATAGTTTATAGTTTTTTATAGTTTTTAAGTTTTTAATAACAACAACTGTTTGGTATTTATTAATTGTTTTAGCCTTATTGTACGCCACCCAGAGTCACTTGTTTGTGAGATGGGTGGCCATATAAATTTGATGAATAGATAAATAAACAGCACTATTCCACAATGTATGATTTTACTATTTTATTTTTCTGCTGACCAGTTGTGTAAATGTTAGAAATGTTGCCTCCTCTTTTTGCTTTTTTTTTTTTTAGTAAGATAACCTAGTTTAGCACTAACTAGGACTTTGTGAGCCTGCTACGGCCATATATATCTCCACCAATTTTGTTTCCCAGAATGCCTTTGGGAAACATACCTTAAAAAGGAAGATGGTAATAGAAGCATCAGGCAGCTTAGCAGGCACTTTACTCAGCAATAAGCCCACTGCTCTTGAACTTTCTTCCCCCAAAGAAAATGCTACTTCTTGTTCTTAGGGTGAAGGTTCTTTGCCTTTCAGGTTCTCTAGCCTTCTTTTCTTTAAAATTCCAGGGCCAGTGAACCAGTCTATTGTATACATTCATGGCAGAAACTGGACCTTGTTCACAGCTTGGCATTTTACCACATTTCCCTGACCTATAAAAGAAGAGTAGCCAACCTTATTGCATTATTGAACAAATTAGAAATGTTGGCATGAAGGCACATGCTGAATTTGTCTTTAATCAACAAGTAATGCTTTTGTCCCATTAGGTTTCATAAAATGTCTCATTCCTCTTTATTTCCTTCTCTGACTAGAAGGTAGAGAAGGTACTGTAGTTCTTGCCCACAGCAAAAGAGCAAATATTCTTCCTGAATATGGAGGAACCAGGTAGTCCTTGCTTAACAATGGTAAGTGGGACTGGAATTTCCATCGCTAAGCAATGAGGTCGTGAGGCAAGTCCTCAGTTACCATCATTAAGCAAGGACCATGCAGGTTGTTAAGCGAGGACCTCATGTGATCATGACTTCCAGCTTCCTGCCAGCTTCCCCATTGACTTGCTTGTGGGAAGCCAGCAGGAAAAGTTGCAAATCACGATCATGTGATCATGGGGGCACTGCAAAGGCCAGAACATCACGGTCTGGTCATAACTACCACTTGATCAGCGCCATCGCAAGTTCAAACAGCCACTGAATGAGGGGTCATTAAACAAGGAGGTCATTAAACATTAAAAAGAATCTTCTCTTCCAGAATAGGGATCGTGCTGTCATGTGAACCATATTTTTGTAACCCACAGGCTTGTAAGTAGGGCTGCTCTTGAGGGTAACTTAGAAACTGAACTGGTACAGAATGTGGGTGAACGTCTCTAGACTGGGATAGCAACTATCACACTATGGATTAATCCTTTTCCTTGTGCTAATTCTCAACTGAAATTTCTACTGTCATACTATATGGGATAAAATAAAGAGATATCGTTCAGGTTGTTGTATGTTACCAATAATAAGCTTTGGCATGAGACATTATTCTCTGAATCTCAACCTACCCCTCCCATCCATACTATAGATTTTTTAAAAATTACTCATAGGTCTAGATTCATGGACAATTATAACAATCCACACAATGGAATTCATGAAAGGAAAACAATCACACACAGACAACACAAAGGTTCCAAATCTTACTTTTTATTAGCTTGCAGTGCCCAAGTGCACAGCACACAGTCCATCCATATGATACTTTTCAAAACTTTGTGCAGAATTTTGGTTATTTGTATGCAGAGTTCTGAGATCTGATCCAAAACAGACCTCCTATGGCTATTCATTACAAAACTACAATACGCTTTCCATACTTCTTCTATATCATGTCTAACCTGCCCTACTTCACAAAATTGTTTAAAGACAATAATTTAAAGCCATAAAAATCACAACCATGTGCTGAAGACAGACAGATAGATTATATAGCTTTGACTGGTAATTTTAATAAAGTGATTGAGATATATCTCCAAACCTGCTGCTTGAAGCACCAAGATGGTGTGTCCCCCTCAAAGGCTCTTCAAGGGTCTTCCCCAAAGGAAAGGGTCTACTGTTCATGCACATACATGGAGATGCTCTTGAAATGACTGCACTGAGCCTTGGGAAAGATGCAGCATTCTGATCTTTCAAGGGGCACTTTGGTCACTTCATAAAATATATCAATATATTAATATATCTCTACATCTCTACCATCTCTACCTCTGTATAGCTCTATCTCTCTATTTAAAAAGATTAAAACTTATTCATGGCAAAGTAATATAAGATTTGAATTTACATCTGTGAATATTATACTCAAATTCATTAAATTCTTAATAAGGCTTTTAACAGAAAAATAAATCCAACACTGAATTTGGGTCTCATAGAACAGAGAAGCGTGTTGAAATCTAGCTTTTAAAAAACATAAAGAATATAGAACATCCACTTAGAGAATATTTATTGAGGAAGCAACAAAAGGTGATTTTATGGGTCCATAAATCCAAATGTGCTCCTAAAAACCCACCCTGAATATATGGCAAAGTAAGGTTTTGCTATCATGAATAAATAATCTTATAATCAAAGTTCCTTATTAACAGAAAGTGAAGGAGCTTATTAATGTGTGGGTATCTGTGGACAAAGTACCTGATTTCCAAGTTAAACACATTTAGGTATTGTTAATAGCGATGGACAAATTTCTTCCAGCACTGAGGTGGTTATGTGAAAAAGGTTCACTTTAGGAAGCTGTCATGCAGTTGACTGAGAGTGAAAAGCATGGCTTTTAATATATCTGCCTGTTCTATAAACATCAACAAAAATAGATGCGCTTCTGGCAAAACAGGTGTGTGTAGTGTAAGGTGTATGAGGAGCTGTCATCTGTACAGTAGTGGGAATTCTAGCAGAGAAGCTGATATATCTCAAGGCCTTGTCCACATCGCAGCTTACTTAAGTGGCAGTAGCACTCAAAGGCAAGAGCTACATCTACCTAACATCACTGATATGGGGCGGGGAGGGCAGCCTTTAAATCCTTGTCCAAGACTAGCTTATTCTAATGACTAGAGCATGAAACAGAAAGTTATTGGTACAAACTGCAATGCAGAAAGCATCAAGTCAATCTGACCAGCACCAGTTGTACTGGGCACTGGTTAAGTAAGAATGACTGTGTTCATTCTGAAAGAGGATGAGTAATCTGCATACACTCAAGAAAATAGAAATAATAGTTCATTTATTATTCCTGCAGAGCAGGTGGAAATTATTGCCTGATTACACTAAGCCTTCCCACACAAGTATTTTACAATGTCACTACAGGGCTTCACTACTCCCAAATTATCTATTTTAGACATTTATTTATTTCATGTGTCTCTGACATTTCTATTCAATCAAGTAGTCAAAGTGGCTAACAAAATTAAAATGCAGAAGAGAAAATAGACAATTTAAAATACACATTAAAAGTGACACATTTAAACTAATGCAATGCAATGTTTCTCTCTTCAAAACCTAGCAAAAAAAAATGTTATATCTTAGAAGCTGTTCTCAATCCAGAAGGCCTGGAACCAAGTGGCAAGGGAATGCATTCCATAGCCTGGGAGTGATACAAGAAAAGATCACTTCTGAAAGCCAAATAAAAAATCCTCAGAGGAATCTTCAGAAGGAACTTTCCTACAGATCTTAATGTCAGGACATCTTCATAAAGGGAGAGACAGTCAAACCACTTAGAAGCTGAAAGTCTTGCATCAGCACTCTAACTTCTGCCAGAAACCAAAGGGGCAGCCAGTATGAATATAACAGTATGGGTGTCCTATGATTGCTGTATCTCATACCATCTGGCAGGTTAGTGCCAAATTTTCTATATCTACAATTTTAGATGCTTTTTAACTAAAGCCTGACATAGGCTGTGTTGTAATAATCAAGAGCAAATATAGATAACTCTTGTCAAATCTGACTGATGAGGAATGGCTACCATTCCTAGATACTGCCACCTCCCTGAATAAAGTGATATCTGGGACTCAAGGAGTTCTCTCAGACTGAGGAACTTTTCTTTAAGGAGAGTGTGACTTCGTCTCTATGATGCAGTCCCCAAACCATTTTAAAGGATTCAAATTGTTCTGTCCTATTTTTCTTATATTAAAAAAAAAAAAACGCAGTTCTCCTCCAATAAGGCAGTCCTTCAAACATCTCTAAACACTTCTCCCTTGTCATTCAATCATTCTGTTGGGTGAGATCTGATCAGCTCATGCTTTCTCTAATGCTTTTTCTTCAAAGCTTTGTGAGTCCTTGCTTTTTTTTTTTTTTTTAACAATTCCTAAATGTGTAAAAGAAAACAACCAAAATGAACACTTGGCTTATAACAAAGGGCCACTAGTTTGGAGGGTTTTAAAAGAAGATTGAATAACTTCATGGAGGACAGGCCTATCAAAGACTAATAGTTTGAAGACACAATATTACCTCTAGATCAGGTGCTACATGCCTCCAAATATAGTTGAGGGCAGGAAAGGAGTACGTCAGAGCATCTTAGATCTAGATGCTAAAGTAAGATGGGCCTCAGCCTGATTCATCAGAGCTATTCTTAAATTCTTACATCCACTAAGTTAATTTGTCATGCTAATACAAGAAAAAAACGGCAACATGGTGTTAGTAGATGATGCTATATGCCATGTGATCTATTCTGAGACCCCTAAGATAATCTACTTTCTTTAAATGGGCAGAGGGTAATGTCCAGTGGTGTGCTGCTAAATATTTAAGAACCGGCTCCATTGCTGCCACCATGCTGTGCAGCGCCACTAGTTGTGGAACAGATGATTGGTGTGCTAGGAGTCAAGGTTCACCTCTATTGTCAACCAGCTTGCAAAATACCACAACATTTAACAGTTGGTTCTTGCAAGGCAGCATGAGCCAGCTCCAGCACACCACTGGTAATGTCTTATCACCCACGTTTAGGAAAGACCATTCTTCTTTGAAGTTTTTATGATGGGGGCAAAAATCAACTGCCACTTGGTTTTGTATGTGGATTGGTGATAGGCACCATCTTAGTTTTCTGTGTATGTGTGCCAAGTACCAATATTTTGAGTCTACTCTATATGATATGCAGCTTTCTGATGATGATAACAGCATGTATCTTTCTCAGCTTGTTCAACTGTGATAAGTCTTTATAGAGCTCTTGTACAAGTACTGTAGATGCTGTTTACAATAAAATTCAGAAATGCAAATTTGCAGAAAAAATATGTTAATAGAAATCAGAAGTATTCCTTTTATGCATTCTTCATTCAACCTAAATGGCTTTAAATTGAAATTTTATTAATATGTGTTAATTTCATTGATGGACATGCTTAAATTTATATTGGCAACAGAACTTGTTCATTTTATTATGTTTCATTTTGATGGGCCATTTGTAATATTTTTGATATCCTATTTGTTCCTATAAAATATTATGTAGTAATCTGCCAATGGACAAAGATGAGCAAGGGGGTTGGATTATTTGATAAAGAATGGAATTCTTGCAGATAAATGTTGTTATGTGTAGAGATATAGATTTACAGTACTGAGTAAACAAGAATGTGACCTTTGTAAGAAAATCAAAAAGTGTATGAACCTGTCTCTTAAAACAGGAAAATATGTCCCAAAATATTTTAGGGTACAGGTAGTCCTCGACTTACAATGGCAATTGGGACCAGAATTTCCATAGCTAAGTGATGTAGTTGTAAAGCGTGACCACATTGCTTAACGACAGCAATCCCTACAGCCCCAGTTGCCATCATTAACCGAATCCTATGGTTGTTAAGTGAAGCAACTTCCTACTGGCTTCCCACAACCAAAGTCAATGGGAAAGCCAGCAGGCGGTTGCAAGTCCCAGGCCAGCAGGCAGGTAAGTGGCTGCTGCCAGGTGGAGGAGGGATTGAGGGGGTGTGCAAGGGGTGCAGTGTGGGTTGGGAGGGTGCACAAGGGTTGAGGGGAGTGCACAAGAGGCACAGTGTGGGTCAGGGAGGGTGTGCAAGGGTGCAAGGTGTGCATGAGAGGAGCAGAAGAGGTCAGGGAGGGTGCACAAGGGTGCAGCCCAGGTTGGGGAGGTGTGCAAGGGTGTGGCATGGGTTGGGGAGGATTTGCAGGGGAGCAAGGGGGTACACTAGGGTGTAAGGGGGTATGCGAGGGTGCGAGGGAGACACAGCGAGGGTCGGGGAGGGTGTGCAGGGGTGCTCGAGTGGCCAGCACAGTGTAAGCATAGAGGGGCTGGCATAGAGTGCACAGGTGGGGAAGACCTACCCCAGCGATTTGTGATCTTCCCTGCTGGCTTCCCCATTGACTTTCTGGGGAAGCTGGCAGGAAAGGTTGCAAATGGTGATCACGTGATCACAGGGCACTGCAACCAGTCATAAGTATAAACTAGTTGCAAAATGCCCAGATCACAATTACATGACTGCAGGGATGCTGGGACAACCAGAACTCCAAGGGCCACCATTCATTCAGACCCATTGCAACTTTGAACAGTCACTGAACAAATGGTTGTAGGTCGAGGACTACCTGTACTGTAGTATCTTAATCAGGGAGCAGCATGAGATTAGATGCAGAAGGTAACTTGCATGCATGTTTCATGGGAAAAACAGCTGACTGAGATAATTTGATAACAGATTTAGAGCATTTGCCTCAAAATGTTGGCTACATACACAGCTTTTCTCTTCAGATCTCCCAGATTGGTTTGACACCTAGTTCTACAAGGTTTAGAATTTTGCTTATTACAGATGTCTTGGTCTATGTGAAGAACTCTTAAGAATAGATCTCAGTGAGAGTAAGAAACTATCAGCCAGTGTTTGTTCCACCATTGATCAGAAACTGTAAAATAAATGCCTTGAGGATTGCTATATTGATCCCACAGAGCACACTTCCGTTTTCAAATGTCAACACAATTGAATTTAAGAAGCAAATAATTGCTCCAAAATGGTAGTTACGAAGAGAGACAGTCTTCAGAAATATAAAGAAAAATCAGAATTAAAAGTGAGTTCAGATGGAATAATTGTCAACTCGATCATCACCTTTTCAATAAGAACAGCAGAAAATATTTGTAACACTAGAATATCAAGAGCTGGGAGTTACAGAGAAATAATAGCCAAAGGCTCTCTTTTATTAGTTGACATTCAATCCTTCAATGTCTGCTATTTTAAAGCATTTGCTCCTGCAGCTCATTTTTTAAAATTAAAGGTGGGGATGGGTCGGACTACTTTTTTTTATCTGTGTCAGTGTCATATATATTCACAGACAAATCCATGATATCCCATCTGACGTTGTTTCTTAAGGAAAAAAATCCCTATACAATTCATCTATATTTTATATCTTTTACCATGAAATGCATTTATACGTACTTGGAACGCTTTCAAGTCTCAAAATAGCAGAAGAATATTGGGAGGCCTCAGCAGGCTGTATTCCAGTCTGCACATCAGTTTGTGGGAAGTAGATCAATTTTGCTTCCAAATACAAACTGAAACCAAGTGGTGGGTGCATCTGTCACGTTTGGTTTTTATTTATTTATTTATTCAGTTGATTTATGTAGCTGCCCAATCAACATGCGACTCAGGGCAGCATACGCACTAAAAGTAGCACATCATAACCAGAAAAATAGTAAAATATAATATGACATAACACACCAAAGCAACTTCATCCAGCCAAAACCAGTCAGATAATTGCCTATTCAGTTTTGCAAACAAGCTAAGAAAATGCATGTATCCTGAAATGCAATGCATTTCTCCTAAAGTGTACATCTTGTGTGAACTTTTCATAATATATACATTTTATAAGCAAGTGTCTCTATTTATTAACTGCACAATACATACATTTTCAGTGCATTTTGTTGTGTATTGCATTACAGGATAAATAATGTGTACGGACTCATATACCCTCAAGTGTAGGAGTTTCAAATATAGAAAATAAGTAGAAAAATTGGATTGACAGTGTTATCATCCATTCCTACAAGAGTCAAGCATTTCTGGTTTTCGGTAGCATCCTATCTAAATTATGCTTATTTTAGAATTTTGTAGCTTTTCATTCCCTTTATTATAATAAGATTTCCCACACACTTTTAAATTAATTGTTTGGTTTTTCTGACTCTCTGTTTATTGTGTACCTCCTTTTCTTTTCTTGATTTGCTTATCTCGGCATATTATCTATGGAACAATGTCACTAAATTCAGAGGGAAGCTGATGGTTTGAAGAAACCGTGCGTCAAGCAGCATTTGAGCACCACTTAAAGTAGCAACGTGTCTTGGGTCAGGTCTCTTCACAATATCAGAATCATGAATGTATTTTAGTGTTGTTTTATATTAACAGCTATTTAAGATTATGTAGAGCTATACGCCAAGGAAGCAGCATATAAATCCAGACTAGGGAACCAAATGCCCTCAGCATATTTTCAGCTTGCAAAATGATCACAAATCCAGAACAAAGCTTTAGAAGATGAATCCTTTACAGCACAAGTATGATGCCTAGTGCCACTTGCCTTTTCCTATCCTCTTTAATTTATTTTGGCCTCATGTGTGATCAGCTCTTAGTTATTACCCACCAAAATATTGCTTTGAAGTCCTAAAGGGATAAACCAGACCATAACCATGGCACCGATATACCGTAATTACTGTCAGATAAAATGCATGCCCCTCTGCTGCTCCAATAAGCACCCTGCTGTGTCCTCAATTTTGCCGTGCTTCACTCTGCGAAAACTTTATCAGGCACAGTATGGAAACTCAATTAATGGTGGGAATTATATTGCTTAATGTTACCCAAGTTGCATCCAATTAGTTTTTTTTCTTAATATCCTTTTTTTTTTTAAAAAAAAAAATTGCAATCTGACCTCCAGTGAAGAGACTGGTCCCCTTTTAAAGGTCCTGTGGCATAAGAACAAGAAACTATTGGGGAGTCACAGCCAGCAGTAAAACAGTCTTGCAATATTTTCTGACTCTCCTCCCAACAGTGGATCTGCTAACTTTGGACTTTTAAGAGGATCCATCCAACCAACCATTATTCATCAAGTGTGTTGTGTAGGAAACTAATCAACTAAGGCTCAGTGCTCTTAAATGAAGAAATAGTAGACAAATGTACACATTAAAATAAACATGTGCTAAAAATTGAAGCCCCTGTAAGCCAAAGTGTAAAAACTTTTTGAAGCTTTGCAAGCTGCTGTGGAACTGTGCTTGGGCTGATCCGGTCTGCAAAAATTTGACCAACCTCTTGCTGCCGGTGACAGATAATTAGAGTTTTCTGTATCTCTTTACTGTCATCTAGTGGTCACCTGGATTTCTGTAGAAATTAGATCTAGTAAACCTAACTTTCAAGAGGCAATGAGAGAAAAACAGTATTGTTTTATTTTTCCAGATAGATCAAGTGTGCTCTCTGGCCTCATATATTCTTAGCTTAATGTAAAAGCCCTAAGCAAGCAAGCAAGCAATTTGGATCCTTGGCAAAAGGCATCTGTCCCTTCTCCAGCAGCTTACTGTGCTAGAGAGAAAGTCAAAGAAAAGGAATAGGTAGTTCCATACACTTTTGGCTGAATTCCAGCTGTTACCAGCATGCAATATAATCCCTAAGAGGTTACTGTTCTAGGTTACTCTTAACAAAAGAATAAAAGATTGGACACCAGTGAGATTGTGTCCAATAAAGTCAGAGATTTGGGTCATGAATAATACAACACTGTATAGTTGTTATACCCAGAGTTACCCCAGAATCAGTGTATACTTTGCATATGTATGCATCAAATGTCTAAGAGTGTACAAATGAATCAGTGTGATTCAAAGGTCCTATTCTGAGCTGGCATAGACATCTTTCCTCTTTCTGAAACCTTCAACACTCTGAATTAGAAGTGGTATCAGCACACTGAAGGCCTCAAGACAGTTAAGAGAATTGCTCAACTGAGATTTTTTTTATATATTTGGCTTCTCTCATCTGCTAAAATGTCTCCTACCTGGCTTATCACCCTCTAAGCTTTCTGGGAAAAAATAACAGGAGGTTGGTATAATAAAACAAGGCTTCATTGTGGCCATCTGTCAAAAAGTGAGCTCACATGAACATGCTTCCATCCATGCTGGAAGAGATAATTTTTTTATTTAATTCTGCCATTTGTTATAGAAAAAGCTTTGTGGTGCTTTGTAGAAAGATGTGGAGTGGAGTGGAGATGGTGAAGATTGGAAGGAGAGTGGCAAATCTGAGAGCAACAAGTGAGTAGAAGCCAGACATTCTGGATGTCTAGGGTGACAGGGGAGTGTAATGTAATGTGCAGTAGGAAATCAGTAGAATAACTGATTAGGTGCTGAATGGAACATATCATTACTGCTTCTCTACAGCTTGGTGTAGCTTGGACTTAATCATAACTACATTAAGGCTCATCACTATAGGATATATGTGCATACCTTAAATATTTGTTGATTATGCTATCTGCCCAAAGATATGAAACTAATCTTGCATTATGCCAGAAACTGATCTTTATGTACAGTTGAGCCATTTAATACTCATGTCAACATTTGTGCTGGTTACATCCCTGAGCAGCTATATATTTGAAGTTATGAGAAAAGTGTCCTGTACATGCAAAAGGTTCATAAGAAACTTAGGTTTTTCCATTTCTATTTAGGTTTGTTATAATGTGTCTTTTTTATCCATTTTTCCCATAACAATCCTATATGATAGGTTAGGCTGAGAAAGAGTGATTGTCCCAAAGTTATCCATTGAGTGTCCATGGAAGAGAGTGGATTTAAACCTGGGTCTCTCCTCTCCTAGCCCAACACCTTAACCAATATTCCACACACACCCTCAACTCATGATAATACTTGACTAGAATTTAGAGCAGTGTTTCTCAACCTTGACTTTAAGATGTGTGGACTTCAATGCCTAGACTTCCCCAGCCAGCATGCCGGCTGGGGAATTCTGGGCATTGAAGTCCACACGTCTTAAAGTCACCAAGGTTGAGAAATACTAATTTAGAGTCTGAGATTAGAATTTAGATTCTAACATTTAGAATCATAGAATTAGAAGAGACTGTTCAGGCCATCAAATTCAGCCCTCTCCTCAGTAAAGGAATCCAAATTAAACATCCCAGAAAAAAAGAGGTCCAATGAAGGGGAAGCCAACACCTCTCTGGTAACTGGATCTCTTGTTAAACAGTTCTTACTGTGAGGACCATTTTCCAACCTCAGTCAGAATCTATGACTTAAATCCATTATTCCATGTCTTAAATTCTGAATAAGAACTGGTCTTGGCCTTATTCTCTCTGGCATGCTTTCAAGTATTTGAAGAATGCTATTGTATCCCCCCACCCCCCACCCCGGTCACTTTTTCTCAAAGATAAACATACTCAGCTCTACAATTTCTTGCCATAGGTCTTAGTTTCTAGTCCCCAATCACCTTCATTGCCCTTCTCTGAACCTGATGAAATTCCTCTAAATCCTTCTTAAAGTGAGTTCAGGCTATTAAATTCAGATTGTACTCAAAAAGTTTCCACTGTGGTCATCCCATACCTTCTGTCAATGTAGTAAGTCTAGTTTCTCCTAGCAAATGCTCTTTTACCATTTTCCCATAACCTGCACTTCCTTGATGATGTACAAATGTTTTATGAAATGGAAGCCAGGAGGTACTGATAATTTGCCAGGGCATTTAGTAATAATATGTTTGTTCTATAACCTAAGAACCATTTTAGCTCCAAACTGCAATAAAAAAGAAATGCTCATTCAGCAATTTTAGGGAAAGACTAATTATTACTGAGGAAGATACTTCCTCTTCTGAGCTTACTCACCTGTGGAAGAAAAGGGAGAAGTCAAGTGTTCTCCTTAACTGAATTATTCATGACCTTGTCTACTTAGAGGGACTACTTATAGAAACATCCATCATGTGCTTCTTTCAGCAGGCTCAAGATGTGTTCTCTTTGGAATGTTTCAAGGAAAATAGAACTCAAGTCATGAATATCCTGATTATCTCCATTTGCCCTTTGATTAAATAATAGAAACATTTGTCATGGGGTAATGAAGGAAAGAAGCACGTTATGATGACTGGAAGTTGTTCATGTGCAGATGACTTTTACTATTAAAAACTATTTCAGAGAAAACATACTTTTCATTTTGTTTTCCCCAGCAACTTCAGTTAGAGCTCTATTCCAATTCAAGGTAATGAGCAGCATAATTTGGAATAGTTTTTAACATACTGGAGATAGGTTGACATCCTAAACAAATCTGTCCAAATTAAAAATCTACCTCTGATGTATAGTTCAGAGGCTCTGCTATATTCAGTGGGCTGTGCTATTGCCACCATAGCTAAAAGAGGAACAAAAATAAAAACTATTCAGTGCTTCCTCACCCAAAAAAAAAGGAAAAAGGGGGAGTTTGGGGTTCTAGTAATCACTGTTCTTAAATCAGAGAGATCTTTGCAATCAGAACATCATCAGTTGTCTCCATCACAGCCTTTTTCATGGACAGTAAAACCATAAGAAGGTGAAGCGACAGAAAATTTTCATTTACAATCTCATGTCATTGTCACCCAGACTCTAATCTTCCATGGTTCTGTGCAGTGGTGCTCTTTTTTTTGTGAAAGAATGGTGGTTGTGACCACAGGCTTTATACTATGAATGATGCAAAGATAAAGCCTGCACAGATGCCAATGGATATAGTATGAAATAGTTGAAGACATAGGTGGAAAAATACAAGAATGGGAAGTTGGATTAGAAATTAACTGAAGGTTAACCCATACTATATTCAGTGGCATCTGTGCAGGGAGAAGTGTAGGTCAGACTGACATCACAGTGCAAGCCCTGCCCCTTTTCTACATGCATCATGTGGTACAGAAACCCCCAAAGGTGTGATGCCACGATGCTGAGTCTCTCACCTTGACAAAAGCAGCACGATCCTGCAGATGCTAGTGGCTTTGTATGTTATATCCTGATCTTTTATTTCAATATGTTTTTCACTTGAACTAGTTTTTATTTCGAACTAGTTTCATGCATCCCTTCTACAAACTATTCGTTCCTTAGCTTCTTTTACTGTGTTAAAAATTGTAAATATTATAGCTCCATCTGGGCGTGTTTCTATTTTCTGTAATTTTTCCTTGTATGTTAAAGACCCTCTGAGCTTTTCAAAGCACCAATGGCAAGGCTTCCCTTTTTCTCAATTCATGCCCCTAAACTGAAAATGAATAAAACCAGGTCTCTAGGCTGATTCAATGCAGGTCAAGCTTGTGCATATGAAGGTTAGAAAAGGGCTTTAATGGGAGAGGGAATCCTTTATTGTTGGTTGGTTTTTAATGAATTTATTTTTTTTTTCATTTTAATGTATTACATATATACTTTAAAACTTATATTACAGAATATGTAATAAATACAGCAAAATATAAAATAAATTACAAAAATATAAACTTTTAAAAAGCAATTAAAGTGTTTTATTGACTAACTAACTGCCAGGGAAGCTGACAAAAATATAGATGGGATCTGGGAAACAGGTACATGTTGAATTTATAGTGCAAACCTTCAATCCTGGAGACCTACATAACCTCTGATTGGAATTTGTTTCACCTTAGTGGACACTGCAGTAGAGAATGCCTGCCTCCATACCATAGCTAAATGATATCACATGAATATCAACATTCAGCAAGATATCCTCTCCAAGACATTAAAAAGACATAAATGTTTATGTCTCAGATAATCTGGTCCCATTTCAACAACTTGGAAATGGCTCAACAGTGAATATGATCTTCACAGTGCAACTCCCCAAAATGCCCTTTTCCCTAAGTATTGTATTTTCAGCCAACCTATGCGTATGAGTACGTATCCTTCAATTTGTAAAGTCAGACAATTGAGTGTGGGACCTTTACTGAATTATGGTGCAGACTATTATAATTATTTGGCAAACCTTTTAATCACAACAGTCAGATAACTCAGGATCTAGTATGAAGGAACTTGGATGCTTTAATATGATGATACATGGAATGGATAAAATAAGCCCTCAAAAATACTGAAAAATTGATGCAGATTGAAATTATAGAGTATCAGAAAAAGAAAAAATGCTGAATACAGGAATAGGAGGAGAGATCAATTCTCAAAAAATGCCCAAAAGATTTATTACTGAAAATGTATTTCTGCCCAATACAGATGCTTGTTCTTCAATTGATCAAAAGGTAAATTCTTCAATATAGTAAATGGTAAATCACTTCTTAATTATGTTGCATATTGTTGTTCCACATTATAGAAAATTTATGGCATAATATTAGAAATATGTAACGGGCTTTGCTCATTATCATGACATGGGCTATAGCCAGCATCATCAAAGAAAAGGAAGGAAAGCAAATCAACTAACCCAACTCTTCCTTTTTGGACCTTACCACTAGAATCATCATCATTACCTAACCTTCAGATATGTTGGGATAGGATGATTTTCAGAGAAAAAACAGGTAGGTGAAAGTTATAACTGTCTCTTTGTCTGCATTTTCCTCTGAAAATCTTCCTTCTTAGTCATGAACAAAAACGGTTCATGAAAGAATAGAATGCTGAAGAAAGAATTAAATTATCTTTTTTATTATTATTTCCTACATTTTCTGGGGCAGAGAAATAAGAGGAAACTCATTACCAATTAGATTTTAAACAATACAGAAACCTTGCTATACATTTAGCATATTAGGACTAAGTTTTCATCTTATTATTGCCCATAGATTTCTAGACGCACCACCAAAATGTGAAATCTCCTAGGAAAAACACAGAGCCCAACATTCATTAAGAACTATGATGGAGTGTTTAAATGTAATATAAAATATTAAAGGCAACTGGTTCAGGCATTCTGCTCATATAATCCCAGAACTGTGGTTTGTGTTACTAAAATGTCCCTGGCTGGGTTTGTGGTTTGGCATCAGCCGAGACGCCAGGGTAGGGGAGGAGGGGTAGCAGTTGTCATCAGAGAATCTCTGTTGGCCATCAGGGGCGCTGCTCCACAAGTGGCCAGTTGTGAGACCCTGTTCCTGAAGTTGGGTTCAGGAGCACAGTTGGGATTGTTGTTACCATACCAGCCTCCCTGCTGCATAGCAACCTTCCTGCCTGTGCTGCTAGAGGCCATCGCAAGGCTGGGAGTGGAGTTCCCCAGACTGATGGTCTTGGGGGACTTCAATCTGCCGTCCCTGGGGCATGCCTCAGAGGCAGCCTGGGAGTTCATGGCTACCATGGCAGTCATGGGTCTATCCCAGATTTTCCATGACCCGACTCGGGACAGTGGTCTAACACCGGACTTGGTTTTCTTGTCAGAGCAGTGGCAATGTGATCTGAAGGAGGAATTACAGCTGTCCCCCTTGTCATGGTCAGATCATGTCCTGGTGGCCTTGAGATTCTCTTATGCTACTCCCCTTCACAGGGAGGTAGGACCCATTCAGTTGGTCCACTCCTGGTGACTGATGGACCCAACTGGGTTCCAAAGGGACCTGAGGGTTATACTCAAGAGTCTGCTGCATGGTCCAGTGGAGGCCTTGGCCGCTACCTGGAATAGGAAAGCGGCTGAGGCCTTGGACAAGATCGCACCCATGCGACCTCTCTTGACCCATCAAACCTGACACTCCGCATGGTTTACAGAGAAGTTGAGGGTTTGAAAAGGGTTAAAGGACGTCTAGAGCGTCACTTGAGGAAAACAAGGACCGAACCCGACTGAACACAAGCTTGAGCTGCTATTAATGCTTACCTTGTGGCAGTAAGAGTGGCGAAATGTCAATATTTCTCCACTCTTACTGCATCCGCAGAATGCTGCCCAGCAGCCCTGTTCAAGATCACCCAATCTCTTTTGGGAAAGGGGGGCTCAGTAACCCATTTATAGGGCCACACAGAGAAATTTTCTAGGCATCTGGAGGATAAAATTGCTCAGATCCAGTTCCAGTTGGCTACTAAGTGTGAGGCATGGTCTATAAAGATGCCCAGGATACGTTCTTCTTACCCTGTTATCTGGGAACAATTTGATCCTGTTGAACCTGAGGAAGTGGACAGGGTCTTCTGGATGGTCAATGCCACCATCTGCCAACTAGATCCATGTCCCTCCTGGCTAGTTAAAGCTTCCTGGGAGGTGACATGTGGGTGGGTCCAGGCAATGGTGAATTCATCCTTGAGGGAGGGGGTGTTTCCAGATGCCTTCAAGGAGGTGCTGGTGCACCCCCTCCTCAAGAAGCCATCACTGGATCCCACCATACTGGACAATTTTCATCCAGTCTCCCACCTCCCCTTTTTAGGAAAGGTGGTTCAGAAGGTGGTGGTGTTGCAGCTCCAGAGGATCCTGGAGGAAATGGATTATCTGGACCCTTTTCAGTCAGGTTTCAGCCCCGGATACAGGACGGAAGCGGCATTGGTCGCACTCATGGATGATCTCTGGCAGGAGCAGGTTGGGGGTAGTGCATCCATCCTTGCTTCTCTTGACCTCTCAGCAGCTTTCGATACCATCAACCATGGTATCCTTTTGTTTCAACTTGGGGAGTTGGGAGTGGGCAGCACAGTTTTGCACTGGTTCTCTTCCTTCCTTCAAGGTCAATCCCAATTGGTGTTGATTGGGGGCGAGAGAGCCGGCTCACAGCCTCTCCTTTGTGGGGTGCCCCAGGGTTCGGTACTCTCTCCACTCCTTTTTAACATCTACATGAAACCCCTGGGTGAGATCATCCGTCACCATGGGATAAGGTATCATCAATATACTGATGATACCCAGTTATACATCTCCATCCCAGGTGAGGTGAGTGATGACATGACCACCCTTTCGCAGTGCCTGGAGGCTGTGGGGGTCTGAATGGGGTGGAACAGGCTTCAGTTGAACCCTAGTAAGATGGAGTGGCTATGGATTGGAGGCCCCTCTGTATCCAAGGATGTACCATCTTTGGTTTTGGATGGGGTTGCACTGCCCCAGATGGACCCGGTGCGTAATCTGGGGGTCCTCCTGGACTCACGACTCCTGCTCGAGGAGCAGGTGGCAGTCGTGGCCAGGAGAGCCTTTGCCCATCTTCATGTGATATGCCAGTTATGCCCCTTCCTGTATCAGGAGGCCCTCCCATCAGTCACTCATGCCCTGGTCATCTCTTGGTTAGACTATTGCAATGCACTCCACATGGGGCTACCTTTGAAGAGCATCCAGAAGCTACAGCTGCTCCAAAATGTGGCCACGCAGATCATTTTGAGTGCCCCAAGTACGGCACACATAACTCCTTTACTACACAAGCTGCATTGGGTCCCAGTCTGCTTCTGGGTCCAATTCAAAACGTTGGTTATCACCTTTAAAGCCCTTCATGGCATGGGTCCAGTTTACCTGAGGGGCCGTCTTACCCCCATCAACCCGTCCCACCTGGTCAGGCAGACAGGACATGTTGCAGGTCCCATCAGCGAGAGAATGTTGACTGGTGGGACCCAGGAGGAGAGCCTTCTCTGCCTTTGCTCCCACCCTTTGGAACATCCTCCCCCCAGAGGTGCGGCAGGCTCCTACCCTACCAGCCTTCCAGAAAAAATTGAAGACCTGGCTCTGCCAGCTTGCATGTGGGGGGATAACAACTCTACCCAATCCTGTGGGTGGCTAGCGCCTCGATAACACTCCCTGAGTGATCGCCAATTATTTTGGATCTTTTTATTTTGTATTTATTATTGTAACATTGTAATTTTAATTGATTTTAATTGTTTTGTAAACTTCCCAGAGTTGTTTAATGAGATGGGCGATGACAAATTCAATAGACAAATAAATAAATAAATAAAATGTTTGCACAAAAGGGTAAATTCTCATTCATTCTAGAAAAGAGGAAAAGAATACTGTTGGGTTATATACACCTCATGCAAAGGAGTTAACTGCATTTCCAAATGTCTCTATGAAGAAGTCAAGAATCTCTGCATAGAAGAATAATGTGCTTATGTTTTCTTTTTAGCTGAAGAGACAAAAAACTTACTGTTTTTGTTTTCCATTATATTTTTTATTCCATAATACAGCCAGCCACTCCCTTTCATAAAATTGCAAGTTCAGATGACTATCTGAAGCAGTAATGTTTTAAACTACATTTCTTGAGTACCTTGGAAACCAAAGAAATGTAAGTAATCTACAAATCGTCCTCTGGTGTCCAAATGCTCAAACATTTGCTCTGCAATGAAGTAGATACAGTCCATAAAATCAGATATGAGAAAGGAGGTAATTCAGATCTGTCTATTCTGAAAAAATGAATATCTACTCATTTCTATCTCAGCTAATTTCCTTTAAAAAATCTTAGTCTTTAAATGACATAATAATTCTGAATCCTGGTTCAATAACAAATGAGCAGGTGCAGCTAACCGATCCAAAATAACCCCATTTATAGTACGTTAGCCTTGTAATTTAAACCCTAGGCTCTGCTTATTGCCCTCAGAATAAACTAATGGATGGAAGGCATAAATGTAGTTTATTCTTGTATCTTTTTCTTGCTTATACTAAATGAAGTAAGTCAGAGTTTCTGTTTCAGATGACAAAACTAAAAACCATGGAGAAAAATAAAAACCATTCACAATAGGGGTCTCAGCATCAGATTATTAATAGTGCCTCATGAGGACTATTTCATTAGCTTGAAGGCTGCAACCCTGAAACCTTTATACACATTGATACAACCATCTCTAATGAATCAAAAATGAAGAAAATGAAGAGTATTGCATATCCATTAAACAATTTATTTTAAAAATATTATTTTTAAAGAAAAATAAACAGTGCTTCTTTGCTTTTTCTGGGAAAGCAAAAGGAAGAAACTCCCTAGAAAGAAATTATGTTCATGGAATACTGCCTCTTTGTTCTTTCAAACCCCACTGTCTTCATAGTCCTACCCCATTGCCTCATAGTTACACTCTAATTGCTCAGTGATATCATTAAATACCTGATGTGCTATAGCCAGTCAATACTTGTTGTTGTGTATACCCAATGATAGGTATATTCTAATTTGCATGTAAACCCTCCCCTCTTTAGGCTTCTAACCCTTTGTCTCCAGTACTGTTAATGAACAAATTTGCCCTCCAGTGTAATATGTCCTTGTCTCCGGTTCAAATGTATTTGGGAAGATTCTCCTCCAAAGTCAGATGCCACATAGGGGAACAATATCAGTCCATCATCTCATTGACAATGCATTTTGCAATCCATTTATGTTCATAAAATGTGGGAAGGGGCATTTTGTTCATTGTCTCACTAGCATAGTTCCTTCTTCAAGAATATAAATGGATTGTCCAAGGGTCCTTTAACAAAACTGGATCAGAACATCAGAATGCAAACAGTGTACAAGAGGGAGCATGGCACCAAATTATCTGTAGTTTAAAAGGCTCTGTAAGAAAATCTATAGATATGAAAAATCCATAATTGGGTAGTATCTTTATCAGAAGTAATCAAAATGATACAAAAGAATGTGCCAGCTTTCAATTTTGAGAATATTTGGCCTTTTTGATCCTATTTTTGCTTCTTCCTCATTCCTTGAGTTTTGTAATACAGTGACTGAAGAAGAGTTCTAGAAAACTAAGAACTTGCACACACTTTTGTATCATTTTGGTCAGTCCCAATAAAAGTCTTACCCAATTTTTTTTTTATAGACTAATATTGCTTTTATTGTATCTGAAAATACTGCATTACTTCCCAGACTCCTGATCCACAAGAAGAAAATTTTCTACAATCTTAAGATTAGCTATACAAATTAAGAGTTTGATTCCCCCCAATACCACTAAGTAAAGCAACACAATTTGATATAACTGACGTTTTTCCCTCAGAAAATATTCTAGATTTGCTGACATAGAGCTTTTAATATTATTTGACCTCTACTCTCTACAAGGCCAAGGCACCTGCATGTATCACATATGGTAAAAGATAAACCAGGAACTGTTAGCCTCTGTGTGAATATCAAAGAAGACAGTGAAGTGAAGTATGTTTATAGGGAAGCAGAAATAAAGGTGTCTGGCATAGCCTGAGATATGTTAGGTAATACATTATGTTAACCATAACTAAATAATTAACCAGTAAAATATACAATTGGCAATCAATTGGTAAGTTGCTTTAGAAACTGACAGCAACACCAGGGCTTCCAGTGAGAGTTCATGGCAAAGTAGATGCCCCTGAAGGAATGGGGATGGCATTGCGGTGGAGATTGGTGGCCAGATGGTGAATTCTGGCCGGCGCAGTCTTTCTGAATAAAGGAGAGATTGTCAGATCACCCATTTGCACTTCAGACAGCTGCTCCTCATGAGTAAATTGCAGGAACTGAGGTTTTTGCAGATGGCTCATGAGTTGAGCTGCTGGGAGTCGAGGAATTTCAATCAAGCTCACAGCCATAATGCAGCCTGCTCACAGCCATAATGCAGCCTATATGGACTCAAGGTTTGCACAAGCCTCATTTCTTAAACACTTTGGGATATAATTAATTTACAGCTAAAGAGAGATTTTCTGAGTGGCAGGATAAGAAAATTCCACTTGGTGAGTTATTATTCTTTTCTGGATTACAAAGAAACAAAGGAGGGAAAAGGTTTTAAAGATTTAAAAACTTTTGGCAAAAAGTTTAACAAGGAGTCAATGTAAGAAAGTTTAAAATGGATAAAGGGGACAGTTATTTTGAAAGATTATTTTTTGGTGAAAGTGCTTTTGAAAAAAATGGAATTAAATTAGACTTTCATGGGAATGTTTTTTGTTTACTATTAAAGAGTGCAGATAATGGGTGGATTTTACAAAACAAAAGATAAAAGGTAATATGAGTTACTGTGATGCTGACTGTAACTACAGAGTGCCATTTGAGATTAAAGTATTCAGGGTACAAGAAGACAAAATAGAAAAAAAAAAAGGCAGGGGGAAGCTTGCCTTTAATTCTTTCCCTTGTGATTGTGACACTTTCATTTTTGGATTATAATATTATAATGGCAACCACCAGAAACTGGCAAAAATAGAGGGGAGCAGAGGATTGTTATAGCAACCTTCAGAGAGAGGAATTACACCAGATTTACTTCAAAAAACATTTGAGGAACTCGGCAGTAAGTTAGCTGAATCTAAATTGACTAAATTACTTGATACTAAATTGACAGCTTTTGAAAAAAAAGAATGGATGAAAGACTTGTAAAGATGAAAGCAGACATGAAAGAAGAAGTTAAGAAGATGGAAAGTTCTGTAAAACAAGTGTCTGGAGATGTAAGACAAATTAATGACTAAGTGAAAATTCTGGAGACTAAGAGAGAAGTTATAGACAGAGAGTTAGAAAAAGAACTAGATAATTTGGCTCTATTGAAATTGAGAGAGAAGGAATTTTGTTTGAGATTTTGAGCAATCCCAGAGGATTCTGCTGAAGATATTAGAGAAAAGGTTATTAAGGTTATTTTTTGGATTGGGAGGAGGAGGATACAGAGGCAGAAATTGATAAAGTATATAGAATAAATAAAAGATTTGTGAAAATAAGAAACATTCCAAGGGATGTTTTGGTCCACTTTGTCAGGAAGAAGACAAGGGATCAAGTTTTGCAGCAGCATTATAATAAGGAACATTTTATCACTCTTGGTGGATATGTAAAAAAGCTAAAAAAATTTGGATTCAAATACACACACCAATTCAGAGGATTTTAAAGATTAATATACAATAGAAACAAGAGGTATTTCTTTGGGGAATTGATGGACAAACGGCTGGAAAAAAGTCATGGAACTTTGTTTTTGTATATGATAACTGCAGTGAGATTATTGTATGCACAAAGATGGAAAGATTTGGCACTACCCACAATGGAGGAGAGATGGTGAAGATGATGGAACTTGTTGAGATGGCTAAATTGAATAAAGAATATCTACATTTATTGCTAACTGGAAACACCTTATGGACTTTTTGGATAAAACATAAAAAAATGAACTTATTTATGGTTATGATGATTAGATTGGATAGATTACAGAAATAAGAGAGTCATGTTGTAACTTATTATAGAATAAGAAGGGGTTGGAAGTGTGGGGCACTGTGCTGTCCTGGTTCACTTCTTTCCTCTGAGGCCATTTTCAGTCAGTACTGGTCAGAAACGAGAGGTCCAACCCACAGCCCCTGTATTGTGGGGTGCCACTGGGGTCACTGCTTTCTCTGCTCCTGTTTACTATCTACATGAAGCTGCTGGGTGAGATCATCCATCACCATAGGGTGAGATATCATCAATATTGTCAGGTTCTGCCCAAAGAACTCCAAGAGATAATGCAAATATAATTCTGTTGTGTTTATTAGCTACAACCTCCAGGCAGAAAATCTCCCCAGACTGAACCCTAGTTCCCAAGCCAGCCAGCCACAACACCGTGAATTCCTTAGGGAGGTGCCAGCCTCATCTTCTTGAACTTCCCACGCTCCTGCTGGGAGCTAAGAACACGCTTATCTCCCTGAGCCTGGTCTTCATAAGTCCATTCCACAAATATGCTGATGATACTCAGTTATACATCTCTGCCCATGGTGGGTTAAGTGATGCCACAACTGCCCTTTCTTGGTGTCTGTAGGCCACTGAGGTCTGGATGGGGAGCAACAGGTTGAAACTGAACCTTAGCAAGACAGAGTGGCTTTGGATCCAGGGCTTCTTGGTTCTGAGAGAATTACCATCTTTGGTCATGGATGGGGTGGCACTGCCCCAGACTTGGTGCACAATCTGGGGGTTCTCCAGGACTCACAACTCCTGCTTGAGAAGTAGGTGGCAATTGTGGCCAGGAGGGCCTTGTGCTCTTCTCACAGTTACCCACACCCTAATCACCTCCCGCTTGGACTATTGCAATGTGCTCTACATGGGGCTGGCCTTGAAGAATATTCAGAAGCTTCAGATGGTTCAAAATGCAGCAGCCCACATAGATCTGTAAAAGTCCAGATTTGTGCATGTGTCACCTCTTTTGTGGGAGCTGCATTGGTAGCTGATCTGCTTCTGAGTCCAATTCAAGGTGCTGGTTATCACCTTTAAAGCCCTATATGGCTTGAGGCCTGTTTATTTGCAGGACCACCTTTCTCCATTTACATCTATCCAGACCACTAGAGCAGGGAGGTTGGATATGTTGCAGGTCCCATCATTGGGACCACGAAGAAGGGCCTTTTCCATGGTGGCCCCCTCCCTGTCGAATGTTATTCCCTCTGAATTAAGATTGGCCCCCACCTTGATGTTGTTCCAGAAGGCCCTGAACACATGGTTTTGTCAGCGGGCCTAGGGACCCCAAGCTGAAAAGGAGTCAATCAAGTGGTTGTGTTGTGTTTTTGGCTGCAATGGGGGGGAGGGGGTTGATGGGTTTTGAATTGGAGATTTTACTTTGCAAGCCTCCCAGAGTCACTGTGAGTTGGGCAGCCATATAAATTTTCTAAATAAATAAATTTATAATTGTACTTATACCTGCTGTAAAGATCAGAAGCTACTACTTCGTATGTTTTTTCTTTCTTTTCTATTTTTCTTTTACTTTTTTTTCCCTGTCTTGCACTTTTAGGTTTCTCTTTGATTTCTTTCTTTTTCTTTTCTTTCTCTTATTTTATATTAGTTTGTATTAGTTTTTATCTTCCTTTTAAAAATTTTTAAATAAAATTATATAAAAAAATAGAAATTGACAGCAACGTCCAAATCCTAAATATATTAAGATCAATTTGTGAAAATTGACAAAAGACTAACAAATTTTTACAGCATCTGTTAAATATCCAATATGCCAATGGAAACATTAGCATTCCTTTTACTGCCTTCTACTAAATACATGGTGCTTGACAGTACAGACTATAAAGTTAATTCTCTGTTTACTAAAACAGTTCATGAGAGACAACAGCTGCAGAGGTTTCATTGGTTATGTTTTTGATAAGGAGAAAGTAAAAAGGACACAAATCCATATTTATTGGAATTTTTGTTGTTGTTGTTTTTGCCTTCAAGTCACTGTTTTTTTTTTTAAATATTTTTTTATTTTTACAACAAACACAAAACATACATGAACAAACAAAAACATAGAAAGGCATAAAAAAAGCATCTTCCATTTTATACCGTGTGTCAACCAGTTACCAACTCGTTGGTGCCCCTTTCATAATCTTAAATTCTCATATCATCTATTCAAAATATACTTGTATACTTATCAATTAACAATTATTAATCATTCATAGCTAATCTATAGAATCATTTATTACAAGAAATTTTAACTTTCAATAGGATTAGTAATACATTTTCATCTATCAATTATATGTGTATATATATAATAATTAATATCAAATTTCTATTATAAAATTTCCTAATCCATTACATTACTATATTTTCTCAGTGTCATATAAAATTACTTATCTTCTTACTCTAATTTCAAATCTCAATTTAACTCATCTCTGCACATTCCATAATTTTCAATAACTTCCTCCTGCATAAGTACTTTTTAATTTTTCCAATTCTTAAAAGTTACAGTTCTAACCAGTATCAGTTACAATATCAGTTACAGTTCTAACCGAGTTACAGTTCTAACCAGATTCTTCACTACATGTTTCAACAAAAATGTCTCTAGTTTAAAATCTATATGTTACTATATTCAACCATGTATAAATTTTAGTCTAATCTCTTGAAACATTTACAATCAAATACAATTTTTAACTATATATCTCAGATTTATACTTTATTCCAGCGCTTGCATAATTTTGAGTTCACCCTTTTCATTCAGTATCCCAAAATATCTAGCTGTTTATTCCTTTTTCTATATTATTGGATAAGAGAAAGCAATAATAAATGTCCTTTCAAACATTCTGCTTTTTGAAGCTTCTGTCAATTCCATCATTGTTGTATTCCCCTCGTTTTTCTTTAAACATCTGAAGTAGTTTCTTTCAATATTGTTTTACTTCTTCTTTTTGTGCATTCTCTTAGTACGATTTTCCATTATAATCTTGTATAATCTTTTTCTCACCCTCAGTGCCAAGAACAAGTCTGTCCCTCTTCATTTATCAGTTGATTAACCCTTTTAATTCTCAGTTTATAAGCCTCACAATAATTCTGTTTAATGTTTCTGATTTCTTGTACTATTTCTTCCTTTTCCATTGATCCCGTTTTATGTTTAATTAAGTCCATTTTAGCTTTAATATCTTTTTTTCTTTTTTTTTGCGGGAATTTCTGCAGCTCTTCTTCCAGTTTTTTATAGTCATCCTCAATAGTTTAAAGATCTTTTTCTGCATTGTGTTTCTCGTATAGTTTATTATCTTGATAAACCTTCATTGAGTCAAAGGATTCTTTATCTTTGTTCTTGCCAAAAATAAGAAAAAAAAAAGCAAGAGGAGAAAAAAAAAAAGAAGAAGAAGAGGGAAAAGACTAAGTCTCTTTAAAAAAAAATCCAACTGAGGGGGGAATGGAGAGCAAAGCAGAGCTTCTAGCAGAAAGAAGAGCTACTGCCACTAGTCAGGGCTCTTGTGACTAGCTCAAACTTTCCATCTTGATATTTTCAAAATCGCTTTCAACTCCACTTTCTTGTTTATAGTTACGGATGGCACCTGTATAAACATACACATCCCACTATCTTTTTAGAAAGCACAGGGTCCTTGAGCATGCGTCACAATAGAAGAGCACTATGTCGAGCCTCTAGATGGCAGTGCAACTTTCTTTCATTTACTTTCTCTTAACTCCACTTTCCCCATTTCAAAATCAAAAAGTATAAATTTCTTATAACAATAAAGAAATCTTAGTCAAAAAAAAGGCTTAAGATAAAGAGTTATTGAGTATTAAAAAGAAAAAGCCAATCCAGTTAAAAATATATTTTTTTAAGAGAAAAACATCTTGCCAATTCCACTAAAAAGGGAAAGTTGAAAAGAAAAAAAATTTTCCCCCCTTTTTTTATAAGGCTCAATCTCGCCGCTTAATCCACTTTTCTTCACTTTTAAAAATCTCTTTAAGTTACTTAAGGTGTTCTCTAAGAATAGTTGAATAGTAAAAGTCCATCTCACCCAGTTGACACCCCTCTCTTCCTTCTTCCTTTGGAGCTGTCCCGGCTTTCGCAGCCATTTTGGCTGCCTCTCCTCCGCCGGCTTCAAGAGCTTCTCCCGGGATCAATCTGGGACTTGCGGCATCCCTGAGATCCGCGGGACGCGCCCTTTGCGATCGCCATCTCTACGGGACGGCTTAGGTCCATCGGGACCGTCCAGGGGAGGAGATATCGGCTGCGATCCTGGGAGCCCAGGATCGCCCGCCGTATCGCCGCGACGCCAGCTCCGCCCTCCCTCGCCTTCAAGTCACTGTTGACTTCTGGTGACTGTCTGGACAAGGCCCTGCAGTTTTCTTAGAAAGATTTTGAAAGTGGTTTGCTTCCTAGGGCTGAGAAAGAGTGACTGGCCCAAGGTCACCCATCTGGCTTTGTGCCTAAGGTGGGACTAGAACTCACAGTCTCCCGGCTTCTAGCCTGGTGCCTTCACCAAACTGGTTCAGTGACTTGTTTCTAGAGCTGTACAAGTATTATTGATTCATCTCAAGTTTGGATATTCAGCTTTGAAAGCAACGTGGTTAGCCTTCAGTTGCTCTAGGACAGGACATTTGATTGCAGATTAGACCATGAGCTCCTTCTTGCAAATTTACAACTTAAAGAAAATAAAATCATCATACCATAACAAGATATGACCGCAGCAATATTCCATATGATATGTGGTAAAAAGATAGATTTAATTGTTTAAATGTGATAGAGTGCCTGAAATTTGTGACATCATTAGAGATGAAGCAAACAAAAATGTAAAATGCAAAGAGCAATAGAAGGCAAGTAATGCATTTGCTAATACTTGAGAAAGGTGGAAAGCTGAAGACAATAGAGATAGAAAAAAATTGTCCAACTAAATATTGAGTTCCAGAGAAGACCAAGAGAGAGAGAGAGAGAGAGAGAGATCTGAATAAGCAATGGAAAAAGATCAAGGTAACAATTAAGTGGGAAGGACAGGAGATTTATTTACCAAAATAAATAGCTAGATGCTATCACTCATGACACAACTATGAACTTAAAAGAACTCAAAGAAGCAGTTACTGACAGACAATCCTGCTGCAGTGATGTCCATTGGATCACAAAGAATTGGAGGTGACTTAATTACTAACAGTAACCAAATCCCTTTGAAATCAATAGGGCTTATAGAGGGTTGTGCTGGATTTAGAGGGTTGTACTGGATTTAGTCAATATCCAGATTACAAGACAATGTAATTTGGAACAAATTTTCATTCACATGAGAATAACCAGATCATTCCATTCAAATTCTGGGCCTCTATTATAATTTATTGGTAGTTCTGATACGCTACAAAGGTTAGCAACCCAGTAGCCATGACAAAAAGATGCCTTTTCATTATTTATGTAAAATGCTAAGGTGAAATCAAGGTTCAAATACACTTTTTTTTCTTTTGACTATGCAGTGCAACAGGCTTGTACCTCCTCTTTTTTATATGGGAGAGTTACCACTTATTCCTTGTTATAGTAGCAAACTAGTCTGATTTCAGACTGTTTGCTTCTGACCTTTCCAGAACTAGTTCTCATATCTGAACTCAGAGAAAATCAGAATGGACATTATAGAACATGTGGTCAGACTACTATTTTGTGTTTATTTTTGTGCTTAAATATCCCATTTTTTACTCAAATGGTTCATCACTGATAACCATGTCTACTAGCTATCTATTACTTCCAGCATGGAGACCAGTGTGCTCTGAATTCCAGTTCCTTGGGAACACAGTTAGATTTGACTTGTGTTCATATTCTTTTCTGTAGACTCCCAAAAGGCATCAGGTAAACTACTATGAAAACAGAGTACTAGTTTAACTTGGCCTCTGAGCTGATCCAACATGCTCCCGCTGATGTTTTTATGTTGGATATTTTACCATCAATGAATAATTCTACCAGCATTATCATCTTTAACTGTGAGAAAGCACATTAAGTTCCTGGATCAAACTAGATGGAAGAAGGTATCTATAAACTCCTGATAACAGAATTTATGGCTATAGATACCAAAATCTCAAATAACATATGTATAGAGTGGGTTTTAAAAAATATATATTGAAAACAATAGATATTTAGCCCTGTAGATTAGACATGTTATTAATGAGTTTGACTGAGAGGCCCATCAGGAAATACCAAGGCATATATAATAAAATAGTTGACCATCCTGATAAGTCTTCTTTACAAACAAAAGAGGTTACACATAGTAAAAACAGAAAGTCTTATTCTCCTATTAAGAAAGCCTAGCTGGGGTTCCTGGTATCAATTCTGTGGCACAGGGTGGAGTGCATACTATCTTCTTTCAGTCATTTTCAAAATAAGGCTGACTGGTTTTATTGCTACTCTAATAACAAAGAAGATGTTCAATCTGCTGATAATTTAATTCTAATTAGAACTTCAATTCACATTGCTGGAACTGCACAAAAATGAATAAATGAAACAGCAATTAACCTTTAGTACTGAGCTTATTTTCTTCCTCTCAACATGGGTCAGTTGCCATAGAGATTATACCTATGTGATTTGCAGATGTGATTCAAAAGCAGTCAGGGTGGGCATCTCAGTCTCTTCTCAGTGTGGCACCAGGATAATTAAAAATCTGTTAAAAGCAAAGAGAAAGCTGATCTAAAACTCAAAGGTAAAAAAAAAAAAAGCAGCTGAAGAGAAAGGGGCAGGGGAAAGATTTTGAAAACAATAATGAAAGACCAATTTTACTGAGACAAACTAAAGGTTTGGAGACAATCCACCTTGAAAATGGTACAGTTATTACTGCCATCTGAGACATAGCTTAAGAAAAGCTTTGGGCTTCTTAAAATAGGTTGTACATTTTACAATCGTACATACAGTTGGTTATTTATTAAACTGTATAAAGAATGAATCTACTGATATAACACAAAATAGCAATCCTGCAATAGTGTTCGGCCTTTAATTTGAGTAGTGCCCAAGATGTAACAAAAATTGTATTATTTACAGAAGAGCCAAGAGGAATGCAGACAAGCTGCATTGCCCTTTCAAACTTTTCATATAATTAAGTGAACTCCTGCAGCAGGGAGCCTTCAGTATCTATGGAGGTTCTTCACATAGTTAAGGATTTTCCAGTATCCTTAATTACTCAGCTTCTTCAGATACAAAACCTCTGCTACAAACATTCACCATAATCATATAAAGAATCTAGAGGAACCCTGCAACTTCAAGCAATGGACTTGTCTGTCGCAGGGTGGGGGTAACTGCGAGGGAGAACCCAGAGATATAATGAGCAATGGATACCAGGGCTACTGTAACGTAAGATTTACTAAGTAGTGGAAGCAACAAAATTACACAGGACAGCTCTCATCCTGATTAGCCACATCAGACAATTGGGGAAAGGCACTTTGCCATGACGTGTCTGTAGCTATGGGTTCTTTAGCACCCAGGTTTATACTCCTGGGATCCCCCTTCCCATCTGGCACCAGGAAATGGTGCCAGGGTGATTGATCATGAGATTGACATTTGTATATTCATATCAGTAAGAGTATGGGAATTAGAAGTACTTCCTGCTCCCCAAGCTGCATGCAATAAATCTATTCATGGGCACAGAAAACTAGTTATGTGACCAGGAAGTGCGAAGTGTTAATTACATTGTTAGCAAGAATGGAAAGGTTATTTACATTCTAAAAGTGGAGGCTGCAGGCTCGTTATCCCCTGATTCTGGCAGCTCAGGAGGCAGCAGGACTTCCTTAAAAGAAGAGGCAGGAAAAGACTAGCTTGACTAGTAAAGAAATTCAGGCACTGGTCAGCCTTGCAGATTAATTTTTATAACAGGGCTAAACACGAAGCTGCCACTATTTCCCCACAATTCAGTATGATCTGTGTTGACTCTTCTATGAGTAGTACTTAGAGAAGGTTCTTGTGTAATACTGATACCTGTTTCAAAATGTGTGTTTAGGAGATAAAATGCTCAAAAATTCATCCTTATGTTAGCCACATTCCTGCAAAGTCTAATTCTCACAGTCAGGTAAGTCCTGGACCTGATTGATTGATTGATTGATTGATTGATTGATTTTTATTTACACAATTTATTACCCACCCATCTCACTTTTCCCAAGTGACTCTGGGCGGCATTTAAGTCTCACAGGAATAAAGGGAAAAGCAGAAAATAGGTGAACAGAGATACCTATTCTGTTGCCAATTACCAGGACTGTAGATATACTGTATACCTTTGGATAAATTATTAATAAGCATGGTAAAAGCCACATTTTTGTGAGAAAATACAAAAAAAAAAATCCAGATATAAAAAATGTTTCCTTTAAGTCAGTCTCGGTTATTTGTTATTTCATGGATGCATATGTAAAGTTCTCTTAGCAACAGTTCAGAAGTGGGTTGTCATTGCCTTCTTTTCAAGTAGGCTACAACCTGGTATCCTCTGGTGATCTCCCATCAAAGTACTAAGCATTCCCAACATTGATGTTCTTCTAAGCTCAGACAAGATCACATCAGTAGGATCAGTAGAGAGAATGCTGGATTAGAATTTACGACACTTAGATAGCCACAGAACACCATTCTTGCTGCAGTAACCCACTGAATTTGGTATTGTACCATTATGATTCAAGAGGGTAAGAAGCACTCTGATAGGAATAAATGTTTTTTGTATATCCAATGGTGAAACTGAAATGAAATGGCAATCAGCTATATGTGTGCATTTTTCTGCATGTATCCACTCTTAGCTCATTAGAAGTGTTCATTTTTGCAAACAGTCTCCACATTTGGACCAGATAGCTTTCAACATGTTTAATGTTTTTCTTGCTAAAGTATAGAGAGTAAAGAAGTTGGCCTTGACGGAGATAAGCTTTGTTCCCAGAGCAATGAAGCGAAAAGCATGACTCAAGCCTAAAACAATCTGAGGGAAGGAGGAAATGATTCACAGAGACACCTCCTTAGTTTCACAGGAGTATAAGAGGGAGGGAAAAGTAAAGCACAATCAAACTTGCAAAATTCTGTTATAATAGTTCATTTTAATAAAAGTAGTTTTAGACTTCCTTGAAGTCTGCATCCTGATCTGCTCTACATCATGGGGCTGTACAGAGTGGGCTGTGCTCACGAGAGAGATGAGTGAAGCATACCAGGACTGTACGCCAACACTGTATACTCCCAGTGGCATCACCGAAAGCGTGAAGACCAACCCAAATTCTCAGCTGAAGCAAGTAGGCTTCTCTACTGGGCAGATGTGATGTAGAAAAGTGCTGTAGGCAGATGAGAAGTGACAACAACATAGCTATTATTTCATACTAAGCACAGAAGGCAATGGTAAACCACTCCGGTATTTCATCATGAAACAATATGGATAGACAAGGTAGAGGTACTACTGATATAGGGCCAAATGACAGGTTCCTCAGGTAGGTTGGCAGTCAACATGTTACTGAGGAATTGTTGAAGATGTTTTGGAGTACTAATAGTGCTTATGATGCAGCTATATTAAAGCCTAACACATATCTAGTTGCTGATGCTGCCATGCAGAAAAAGAAAATCCAAAGCTGCAAAGAAAGAATTATAGCGAGAGCGTGAAATGTAAGAAACATGAACATGGGAAAGCTCAGCACAATGAAAGATGAATCCACTGCATTTTGACATCTTGGGCATCAGCAAACTGAAATGGACAAAAATGGACACTTTGAGTCAAAAGATCATACCCTTTACTACTCAGGACACAAACACAAAAAAAGGAAGGAATGGTACTGCTTTCATAGGAAGAATATATTAAAGACAGTACTTGGGTACAATGACCAACTAATATCAACAACCCTTCAGTACAACAGTTATTCAAATTTATGCCCCAACCACTGATGCAGAAGAAGTGAACGAGTTTTATGGTTAAGTTTAAATTTAAAATTGACAGATGTGTTGTTTGTGGTTAGAGACTGGAATGCCAATACTGGAAATATTATGAAGGAAAGCATAGTTGGGTTGTATAGCCTAGGAAAACATAAATGAAGAAGAATGACTTACCAGTTTCTGCCAGTCTAATGATTTCTTCATTGTTAAGACATTCTTCATCCATGAAAATGACACCTATATAAATGGAGATCACCTAACTGAGCACACAGAAATCAAACTGACTATATTATTGCTAAAAGGAAGTAGAAGAATTCAGTTATAACAGCAAAGATGTGCCAGGGGTTGACTGTGGAACAGAACATGAATTGTTCATGTGCAAGTTCTACATCACGCTAAACCAAAAGTGCAAAGCCAACCAATACGATATTCAGCATTTTCAAAGAGATCATTTAAAATTGCTATGAAGTCTTGAACCTTATTGATAAGGAACCAGAGGAACCATGGAAGAAAATCAAAGCAGTTATTAAGGATCAATGGGAAAAGAGAGGCCAAAGGCCAAGAAACAGAGGAAACCAAACTGGATGTCAGAATAGATGGTGGAAATTACCAAACTACCAAGAAGCCAAAGCCAAAAAAAAGCAAAACCCACCACCACCACCTCAGGAAAAGCTTAACAAAGAATTTCAGAGAGCTGTTAGAAGAAACAAAGAGCAGCATTACAACATATGGAAAAACAATGGAAACAGACACAGAAAAATAAGAAAGGTTTTCTAAAAGATGTCCAAACTCAGAGGAGGTTCCAACCTCAAACTATAATAAATTCAAAGAAGATCAAACAGAGATAGGCATATACTGAAATTCTATACATTAGGGATATCATTATATCTTAGAAGCTAGTCCCTGTTTACAAGAACCTCTGGTACTAGAAAATGAAGTTGGATCAGCCCTCCAGTCCTTACTAAGCTGGAAGACTACAGGAATGATGGAGTATCTATAGAAATATGGCAAGCAAAAGAAGAAGAATCAGTAAAGTTTCTAGACAAACTATGCCAACAAATCTGGAGAACAACTAAGTGGCCAACAGATTGGAAGAGGTCAATCTACGTACAAGCTAACTGAGAAAGCCAAAGAATATCAAAAAGAAATCAATATGTGCTTCACTAACTATAGAAAGGCATTTCTATGCCCATATCAAGCTGAGGAATGTCCTTAGGAAAATCAGAATTCCTTAATATCTTATTGTCCTATGTGAAATCTATACACAGGACAGGAAACCACTGTCCAAACAGAACATGGTAAAACACACTGGCTCTAGGTCAGCAAAGGAGTGAGACAAGGCGGTAGACTCTTCTACTTATTCATTCTATATCCTAAATACAGATTGAGGGAAACTGAATTGGATGAGTGTGGTTTTAAAATTGGAGGAAGAAACATCAATAACCTGTGTTATGCTGAAAACACTACTCTGATAGCTGAAAATTCAATTGATATGGAAGCTCTAGTAATGAAAGTCAATGATCACAGTGAGAAAATAGGACTACTATTAAATATAAGATCAAATTAATGACAGCAGGTACAGCGACGAGCCTTAGAATTGACAATGAAGACATTGAAGTGGTAGATAGCTTATGCCTTTTAGGCTCAACTATCAACAGCAAAGGAAACAACATTCAAGAAATGCACCACAGACTAGCACTTGGTAGGGTAGCAGTGAAGGCCTTGGGAAAGATAATCAGATGCCGTAATGTTTCTAAACCTACAAAAATTAAAACTGTGCAGAAAAAGTGGCACTCTATGGAGGTAAAAGTTGGACTTTGAAGAAGCAGGATAGAAAGAGGATTGATTCTTTAGAATTTTGTGTTGCAGAAGACTCTTAAGAATATACTGGATAGCCAGAAAAATAAACAAATGGATTGTACAACATATCAGTCCAGAGGTCTCACTTGAGCCACAAAGGGCCGGGCTCAAACTACCATATTTTGGAAATACTCTACAAAGACCCATCTCCTTTGAGAACTTCTTAATACTGGAAAAAATGGAAGGAAAAAGAACAGTATGGCCAGCAGCAAGGCGGATGGACTCAATTACAACAGCAGTGGATGCACCACTGAGAGACCAGGTTGAAGACAGATCCTTGGAGAAAGTCTATCTATATGGTTGCTAAATGCTGACACTGACTAGACAGCACTTAATCAATCAATCAATCAATTAATCAATGTCTTGTTTACTGATTGGCTCTGTTTCCAGATTGTGTTTGAAAGCTTTAATCAGTGCTGTCTGTTTTATACCAATCTGATTCAAAGCATCATGTTCACTTAATATGTGAACCTTTATCAATACGGCACACAGTTCAGACCACATTTTATAGAGATGATATTTTATTAGTTTTAAACTAAATGATGATTTTTAATACAGCATTTTTCTAAACATGTTCATTCCTATGAACTAGTGTCAGGGACTCTTCTAAGAAATTCCCTACACAAATCAAATCCTGTGGCAAAAGTTACTCAATATAATTATTACAATTGCTCTGCACTAAGCTGTGTTTATATATGTATACATATAGTATACAAGCTATTGTCTCCAGTTGTGTGTGACAATTGTAGCTGGAATGTCTCAATGATACAGACAGGAAGGGTAATATTGCCACCTGGGATTGCTTAATGGATACAGTAATTAGCAGTACCAATTAACTAATTGTTCACCTGTTAGAAGATAATACAGAAAACAGCCAGCAAGCCTTCATCTGCTGTCCCTAAGGGTTTATGAAACTGGTGGCTGGAACAACAGAAGCATTAAGCTTTTCTTTTCTTATTTTCACTTTGTTCTTTAAACAATAAGTTCTTGTGTCCTTTCTAACAGCTCTTTTGCATACAGATAGAAATGAGCACAATAACATCTAATGTCTAAATGTCATGAGTATTTTTAGGCACAGAAATGGACATGAAATGGATCTCCACTACCACCATCCCATTTAGCAGTTTCCAACCTCAGCAGTTCTGAACCAGTTGTGCTGAGAGCTGTGTAAGGGGTTGTTCTGCTTCCTGCTTCCATGCTCAGCAGTTCAAGCACACAGTGAGTTGAGTGAGCATCTCTTCAGCATTCTATCAGATGGTCATGCACTGCAATACCAGGGAAGAACTTCTGTATAAAAATGTAAATCTTAAAAAATGGGGGAGGGAATTATATCACTAATTATTATTTCTTAGAAACTTTAACCATTAATAGTAGTTTCATTGTGCTAGTCACCCATTATGGTACTAAACTACACATTCCTTTTGTTTATAGAATATCTTTTCATCTTTTCAGTTCCAGTATCAGCAGAAAGTCCATAAAGGGTTGTCAGAAGTAACAATATTTCTTGTTTTAACCTTGATCAAATAAACCAACTTTATATTCCTTCTTTTACTTCTAACAGTCTTAATCTTTAGTTCATTCAAATATTGTCATAAGATTTGGTTTCTCTTCATTTCTTCTTTGTCCCATTGCACAGAGTTCTTCAAAGCTTTAACAAGCCTCTTTTGTAAATCCAATTGGAAAAAATTGTCCAGGTTACTCTCTTGGTTTATCATTTGAATTTCCCTTTTGAATTTTAAAACACCAGCCAATTTCTTTTGTAGATCCAGTGAAACATCCTTTTCCAAGTAATTCTCTTCGCCTGTCAGTTGTAAAACAACTATCAATGCTATCTCTACCTTGTCAGATAAAATTTGTTCTATATCTGTTATTTCTTCAATAACATCTTTTGGACATAGTCTATCCATAGAAGCAGAAATCATTACTGATATTGTTGATATTGTGGCTATTAATTTCTGACTCCATTCTTCAAAAGGCTCCTTCAGTATTTTCACTGTTATAATGTTTTGCATTTTATAGGCTTGTATTTATTTTCCTCTACCTAAAATCTTTAGTTTGCTCTAGTGTCCAGTATTTAAATAATGAAATTGCTTATCTCTCTTATGTCTTCCAAAACCAAAATAAATCTCTTTCCCATGAGAAGCTGTTTGTTCTTTATAATTAATTCCAAAATCTTATTGTAAAAGTTTCAATATTCCAAATTTGTCTGAACCCTTAGTCCGTTCACTTTTTGTAATTATTTGATTATAATACATAGTACCACACATGATTGGACTGTATTTTTTTAAATAAATGAATATGTAAAGAATTGTTTCTGCTTTGTTTGTGGGGAGGGGAGGGTGACATGCCAGCAGAGTCAAGTTAGGCATTTTCCTAATTTTTGACATGCTGAGCCCAAAAGGCTCGCCATCACTGGGGTAACCCTATCTTTTCCCACATGTCATGTAATAGCAGCTGCAGCTAATCAGATCCATGCTTAGCCCAGATATAGCAGTGATCTTCTACATATGGAGAGAAGGTGGTAGGTTAGATTAACTTATTTTTCATCATGCATTTAGATTACTACAGTTTACTCAAATAAATAAATACCAACAAATATTATTTATTTACTCTACTTACTCTATGTAAGACTTCATTTGAAAAAAACTCAGAAATTACAGTTGATCCAGAATGTAGCAGGCCAGCTGATGGCAGATAACAGCAGCTTTTGCAGCATGACACCTGGGCTACAATCACTACAGTGACTGTCAAAAGGTTTCCACATCCAATTCAAAGTGCTGGTTTTAACTTTAACCTTTTACAGCTCAGCCTTGGGTTATCTTATGGACCACCTCCTCCTTTAATTGTGGACTGTCCTCTGTGATCACCCAGGGAGGGGATGCTCAGATTCCACATTTATAAGATGGAACAGAAGCCCAAAGACAGACCTTCTCTCTGGTAGCCATAACCAGCAACAAGTCCCTATACATCTGGCCTTCCACAGTGCACACTAAAACAATCTTGTTTAGGTGGGCTTCTCAGTGACAATTATGGTATTTTTGTTTTGATGTACAAGTTTTGAAAGGAGTGAGGATTTTTTTATTTTTATTTTTACATGATCATGTGAATGTTTTAATGGAAGGTTGATATTAGGCTATGTTTTTATACTTTATATTTTTACTATATTTTTATTATTGTAAGCTAGTCAGAACCTTGGTTGGTTGGGCAGTAAATGAATGAATTACAACTTTTTCTATTTCTCTCTTGTAATTAATTTTCAAACACACTTGTGTAGACAATGGAGCAGCAAAATGGACATCTGCCAACACATTTCAGCAGTAGTAAGTGAACTTGGGTTTCTTATCTCATATTGGTCCAAGTCATTCTCATTTAGACTTAGATTCTGTTTTAATTTTTTTAAAGCTGTTTTTGGAACTGTCACAAATATAAGAAGTGCACACAGGAGCCCTTTTGCTAGACCACATATTTTTCACTAATCTATATGAAGTAGATCTTAGCTTCATCATTACATAAGGGAAAAGGATGACATATGGCCTACCTTCTGTTCAGAGAATGTGAAACTCATCTGAAAGGAACTTAGCCCAATACACCAGACTAGGGAGGTATTCTCACTTGGCTTCCAAAACTAGGTATTAGAGACACAGAAGCCTTCTTTTAATTAAGACAAATTGTCAAAAAAAAGTTCCACAGTTATAAAGCCTGCCAGCTATTGATAATTCACAGGGCAATTCTAGCTGTAGAAGGGCTCAGGTGCTTTGTGTGTTGATATTTGGAGCATTTTTGGTTTTTCCAGGCACTGGCACTCCATTCTCCCCATCTGGATTAAAGCCTTAAATGTCAAACAAAAGTATGAATGTATGAAAGGTAAGTTATAAACAAAACTCATTACTTAAGGGGAAAAAAACCCCACATGCACTAGCTTAGTTAAACACGTCTCTCTGACCTAGAATGTCACTGGAACAATCAGAACCTCTAGAGCAGCCTTGAAAGGGAGCAGGCTTTGGACACAATTGTACTATCAGGAACAATTATGCTGGAGAAGATGCTGGATGAGATGCTGGAGATGGAACGATTTGGCCAGTCTTGGGGATCAGCTGTTTGTAAGGCCCATTTTAGCTAAAGATAATATTCCGTCCAATCAATCACAAAAATCCACTGGAGTTGGGCACCCAATACATTATATAATAATAATTATTATTATTATTATTATTATTATTATTATTATTATTCTGTTTTTACAGCCGCCATTTTGATCACTCTATCTGTAATGGTATGTGGGAAAGACCTTGGGAGATGGGGCAAAGTGATGTTACCTAGGGAATGGTCAGATAAGAGACAACATAGTTGCAACTGCATAGTGGGTGGAGCAAGAGGATCAGAAGGGACCCTCCCTAGTTTGTCAGGCTGTAAAGGTGACAATGGGAGAATTGTACTTTCAGATTTGCAAGACTGATGTCAGCCTTACCATGTAGACCAGACAGGAAACACAACCAGATGAACTAATTCTACTTTATTGTAAAGCTACAATAACAAAATCTTGCAAGTCTGAAAGTACAGTTCTCTCACCATCACCTTTACAGCCCAAGAACTTAGAGATAGTCCCTTCTGAGCCTCTTGCTCCCCCCACTATGCAGCTGCAAGCTATGCTGTCTCTTATCTGACCATTCCCTAGGCAGGATCTCTTCACCCCGTCTCCCATGGTCTTTCCCACATACCATTACATCATCCCTGCTAAAAATGGCTGCCCTAAAAGGGTTGCACTTTATCTGAAACTACAGGTGGTCCTTAGTTAATGACAGTAATTGGGACAGGAACTCTGTCGCTAAGCAATGTGGTCGTAAAAGGCAAAGTCACATGACTGCACTGAGTTATGATGGCAGTTCCAGCAGTTCCAGTTGCCATCATTAGGCAAATCCCATGTGGTTATTAGGTGCAACATTACATGATCATTATTTGCGACCTCCTGCTAGCTTCCCCATTGATGTTGCTTGTCGAAAGCTGACAGTGAAGTTTGCAAATGGCAATCATGTAACTGCAAGATGCTATGATGTAATAATTGTGAGCCAGTTACCAAGTACCCAAAACATGATCCCATGACTGTTGGGACGTTGTGACAGCCACAACTATGAGGACCAGTCATAAGTCTCCTCGTTCAATGCCATTGTAACTTTGAACAGTCACTGAACAAGTGGTCGCTGAATGAGGACTACCTGTAGTTGCACTCTTAATCTCTGCACTTTTGACTTAGCAACCATTTTAGAACAGGAGATCATTTAGCAAAAAGACTTAACAATCCTTTCCAGTGGCACCTGTGTAACCTATCTACTGATCACAAGGGCCATCTAACTTGCAATTAGCAGACCTTAAGTCAACCTGAGATAACAGCTTTCATATTTTTACTGAATTATGCTCCTGTTTTAAGCAACCTGGATGAGGAAGAAAGGCAAATAAGGGGGCTTTTTCTTAGCAACATGAGGACAGTGGCAACATGAAAAACTGACATGCCATTAAGATGATTGTGAGGATCCGTCATGCAGCATTTCCCATGGGGGGAAGCACTACCCCCCCAGGGGTGGATTTGAAGTTCCAGAGGATGGTAGAAGCTAAGGCGGTGGTAGGGGAGCCTTGAGAAACATACAATCATGTCTGGCATTAAGATTACACAAATGCCCTTTTCCAGAGTTTCCTATCTCTTCCTTTACAACAATAAATTCAAATGTACTCAATTTGTAAGTTAGAACTCATAAAGAATTCAGGATTATAGACATTGTAAAGATTATAAGATTGTAATACATTACAAAAGTAATAATTGTCTGTAATTGCTTGTAATAATTGTCTGTGTTAAACATAAAATTAGAAGATTTGGATAACAATATATTTATCTTTTATTTGTCTGCTGCTGGGGTTTTGTCAGTGATAAGTTATTTATAATTACTTTGTATCTTTAAACCCATAATTGTTTAGAAATTAATGCTTAACAAGTAAAATAAACTTTGAAAATAACTCCACATAACACACACACACACACGTGTGTGTGTGTGTGTGACAAATGTTTTTCTAAGATAATATAAACAATCTATGCTCCCAAAGCATGTTAAAAAGAAATCCTCACAATGTTCAAATGAACATTTAAAATTTTGTTTTTATCGTATTTATATTGTGCAGTGATGCATAATTTATCCACGTGAAGAGTTCTATCAGAATTCATGCTCAGTTTTTCTAATGGTGTAGTAGAAAAACAGCTTCACTGGAAAAAAAAAAAGGGTCCTCTCACACAAAAAGATTAGATCCAGATTTGCCCTAAAATGACTACAGAACTAAGTAAAGGTCATGTCTGTAGTGAAGGGAATAAGAGGTCTTGATAATAGTAGTTGATACTAAATATCTTCTCTAATGTTTCCTAGTTAGAATTGTTCTAGGTATTAATGGAAATGGGGCTTTTCCTCTCATTTTTCAACACTCTGATCAGATTTTTATTATACTTACCAATTATACTTTTAACATTCACGCTTCTTCTTTTAATCTTTTTTTTTTTTGGCAAATGGTTTAGAGGTCATTATTTGATGCCAAAAATGAAGAGTCAGAGATGTCATGAAGTCCACTATTATGCATTTCAACATGCCACATAACCAGTCCTTCCACCAGATCCCAAAAGGCTGAATGTAAATAATAAAAGTATGGCTTGTATTATAAAAAGTATATTATGTTATTATGTGTTTATGCTGAAAGTGTTCTCTTTTCTCCTTTAAAATAAATCCTATGAACCTTCACATGATAGCTGAATTATGCTGAAGAAAAATCCCAGGATGTATTTCCACTATATGAAATACTAAACAAGAACAAAAGTGAAGTAAAACATACACAAAGCTTGAGTTCTTTTGTGATCATAACACAAGGACTTCTACCTTCTGAAGCTACTCCAAACAGAACGGACATGGGTATTATTTCAAGAGAAAATGGAAACAATGACAGCTTGACGTAGGGAACTAGCTTCTAGCTTTATGTTCACACATCTCATGATGAAAGGAAGAACACTGAGAGTTCTGGCTGGTATAGAAACTAGAAGTGGATATATTCAGAAAGCAGAGATCTATGCAACGGTGATCCCTGATTATAAATATATTTCACATTATGCCAGCTCCAATTTCCTGATTATTAAGCATGGCATACAGTATTCCAGCTGCCTTTGCTAATATGGTGATCAAAACCTGTAACACAAATTACATTTCATTAACAGGAAAAGGTTAAGGAGTACTTCAGTAGCTAATAAAAAATTCTTATGTGGGATGAAGATGGGAAGGGACTAGCATTTATACAGTTGCTATCTCAGGATTCTAGAGTTGTAATAGGATGAGGGATGTGGGAGGAAGAAGAAAATGTTTATTAAATAACTTGATCACTGATTTGGGTTTGATAAAGCAAAAATTATACTACAAAATTTTGGAGTACTGCAAACATCTTTCAGGTCTGATTTATATTCTAAACAGAATCACCAACTATAATTTTCCAAGATTGTACCATATCACCCTGAAAAATATTGTTTTAAACTTATGAGTAAAAGCATGTATATAGTAGAAATAAGTGTGCCAAGAACATTTGCTTACAAAATGTCTCTCTGTCTTGATAATGATCCACAAATGAGAAGCTTTTTCTATGCAGGTGACTCTTCCATTCTACATGGTACAGAATGGACCTTGATTTTTCTGCAAAAGTCAACCTTTATCCTAGAAACCCAGAATAAATTAAACACCCATTTGTTTACAGAGGAACCTACAGAATTACCTATAAACTGGAAGCACAAATTTTAATTTAGTCTACATCATCTAGACAAATAGAAAAATAATAAATTTCTGAATAGGTCAATATTTAGATAAAAAAAAAAAACTCTATGTACTGTATATATACCACCACAAAATATGAATATGGTTCAAATTAATATTAAATTTATAGTTATAAATAAAATTAAGAGAGAGAGGCATATTATTACTATTAATTCTTATTTATATCTTACCTTCCCCTTCATGGATCACTGCCTTGTCGTGGCGAAGGGGCTTGCGTAACTCAGTGAAGCCATGAGCTATACCGTGCAGGGCCACCCAAGACGGACAGGTCATGACAGAGAGTTCTGACAAAATGTGGTCCACTGGAGAAGGAAATGGCAACCCACTCCAGTATCCTTGCCAAGAAAACCCCATGGACAATGTTAAAAGGCTAAAAGATATGACGCCGGAAGATGAGCCCCTCAGGTCGGAAGGTGTCCAATATGCTACTGGGGAAGAGCGGAGGGCAATTCCAAGTAGCTCCAGAAAGAGTGAAGTGGCTGGGCCAAAGCCGAAAGGACGTTCAGCTGTGGATGTATCTGGAAGCGAAAAGAAAGTCCGATGCTGTAAAGAACAATATTGTATAGGTACCTGGAATGTAAGATCTATGAACCAAGGCAAGCTGGATGTGGTCAGACATGAGATGACAAGATTGAACATCGACATCTTGGGAATCAGTGAACTGAAATGGACGGGAATGGGTGAATTTAATTCGGGTGACCATTATATCTACTACTGTGGGCAAGAAACCCTTAGAAGAAATGGAGTTGCACTCATAGTCAATAAGAGAGTGGGAAAGGCAGTAATGGGGTACAACCTCAAAAACGACAGAATGATTTCAGTGCGTATCCAAGGCAAACCATTCAATATCACAGTCATCCAAGTCTATGCCGCAACCACTGATGCTGAAGAAGCTGAAGTTGACCGCTTCTATGAAGACCTACAACACCTTCTAGAACTAGCACCAAAAAGATGTCCTTTTCATCATAGGGGATTGGAATGCTAAAGTAGGAAGTCAAGGAGTAATCGGAATAACAGGCAAGTTTGGCCTTGGAGTACAAAATGAAGCAGGGCAAAGGCTAATAGAGTTCTGTCAAGAGAACAAGCTAGTCATAGCAAACACTCTTTTCCAACAACACAAGAGACGACTCTACACATGGACATCACCAGATGGTCAATACCGAAACCAGATTGATTATATACTTTGCAGCCAAAGATGGAGAAGCTCTATACAGACAGCAAAAACAAGACCAGGAGCTGACTGTGGCTCAGATCATGAGCTTCTTACTGCAAAATTTAGGCTTAAATTGAAGAATGTAGGGAAAACCACTAGACCACTCAGGTATGACTTAGATCATATTCCTTGTGAGTACACAGTGAAGGTGATGAATAGATTTAGAGGATTAGATTTGGTAGACAGAGTGCCTGAAGAACTATGGACGGAGGTCCGTAACATTGTACAGGAGGCAGCAACTAAAACCATCCCAAAGAAAAAGAAATGCAAGAAAGCAAAATGGCTGTCTGATGAGGCTTTACAAATAGCTGTGGAAAGAAGGAATGCGAAAAGCAAGGGTGAAAGGGAAAGATATAAGCAACTGAATGCAGATTTCCAGAGAATAGCAAGGAGAGATAAGAAGGCCTTCTTAAATGAACAATGCAAAGAAATTGAGGAAAACAATAGAATGGGGAAGACTAGAGATCTCTACAAGAAAATTGGAGATATGAAAGGAACGTTTAGTGCAAAGATGGGCATGATAAAGGACAAAAAGGCAGGGACCTAACAGAAGCAGAAGAGATTAAGAAGCGGTGGCAAGAATACACAGAAGAACTATACAAGAAAGATCTTAATGTCCCTGATGTCCATGCTGGTGTGGTCACTGACCTTGAGCCAGACATCCTAGAGAGTGAAGTCAAGTGGGCCTTAGGAAGCATTGCTAACAACAAAGCTAGTGGAGATGACAGTATTCCAGCTGAGTTATTTAAAATACTAAAAGATGATGGTGTTAAAGTGCTGCACTCAATATGCCAGCAAGTTTGGAAAACGCAACAGTGGCCACGGGATTGGAAAAGGTCAGTTTATGTTCCAATTCCAAAGAAGGGCAACGCCAAAGAATGCTCAAACTATCGCACAGTTGCACTCATTTCACATGCTAGCAAGGTTATGCTCAAAATCCTACAAGCTAGGCTTCAGCAATACATGAACCGAGAACTACCGGATGTACAAGCTGGGTTTCGAAGAGGCAGAGGAACTAGAGATCAAATCGCCAACATTCGCTGGATCATGGAGAAAGCACGAGAGTTCCAGAAAAATATCTACTTCTGCTTCATTGACTATGCAAAAGCCTTTGATTGTGTGGATCACAACAAACTGTGGCAAATTCTTAAAGAGATGGGAGTACCAGACCACCTTACCTGTCTCCTGAGAAATCTGTATGCGGGACAAGAAGCAACAGTTAGAACCGGTCATGGAACAACCAATTGGTTCAAAATAGGGAAAGGTGTACGACAAGGCTGTATACTGTCACCCTGCTTATTTAACCTATATGCAGAGTACATCATGAGAAATGCCAGGCTGGAAGAATCACAAGCCGGAATTAAGATTGCAGGGAGAATCATCAACAACCTCAGATATGCGGACGATACCACCCTAATGGCAGAAAGTGAAGAAGAACTAAAGAGCCTCTTGATGAGGGTGAAAGAGGAGAGTGCAAAAGCTGGCTTGAAACTCAACATTAAAAAAACTAAGATCATGGCATCTGGACCCATCAATTCCTGGCAAATAGAAGGGGTAGAAATGGAAGCAGTAACAGACTTCATTTATTTGGGCTCCAAGATCACCGCAGACGGAGACTGCAGCCATGAAATTAAAAGACGCTTGCTCCTTGGGAGGAAAGCTATGGCAAGCCTAGATAGCATATTAAAAAGCAGAGACGTCACCTTGCCGACAAAGATCCGCATAGTCAAAGCTATGGTTTTTCCAGTAGTAATGTATGGCTGTGAGAGCTGGACCATAAAAAGGCCGAGCGCCGAAGAATTGATGCCTTTGAACTGTGGTGCTGGAGAAGACTCTTGAGAGTCCCCTGGACTGCTAGGAGGTCAAACCAGTCAATCTTAAAGGAAATCAACCCTGATTGCTCATTGGAAGGATCGATAATGAAGCTCAAGCTCAGATATTTTGGTCACCTAATGCGAAGAGAGATCTCTTTGGAGAAGACCCTGATGCTGGGAAAGATTGAAGGCAAAAGGAGAAGAGGACGGCAGAGGATGAGATGGTTAGATAGCATCACTGAAGCAATGAGCATGAAACTGAGCAAACTCAGGGAGGCAGTGAAGGACAGGAAGGCCTGGCGCAATATGGTTCATGGGGTCACGAAGAGTCGGACACGACTTAACGACTAAACAACAAAATATCTTACCTTTCAGCTCACCAAGCTATTGGATTACATTACATTAGTTTTTCTGTATATCCCTTAAAAGAATTCAGAAGAGGTGGTGCCTTATATTACTCTTTTTTGATGGCAAAAAATGATAAAACTGTATTTCTACAAATTAACCTTGTCAAAATATTTGGGAGGAAGATGATGGAAAGATGCTATGAGGTGTTCTTTAGTGAAGAATATTTGGCAGCTGAAGCAATTACAGCAATTTCTCAATTTTTATAGAGAGATGGATATATAAAAGTGGAGTCATTGGCTCATCTATGCTCTTACAAAACACCACTTAAATAAGGTGTCATTTAAATAGAAGTCCTTAAATAGAAGACTGGGGTTTTTTTTATTGTTTTCTGTGAAGGACACTGGGCTCATTTATATAAGATTATTTTTCTGTCTTCTGACATTTCTTTCTTCATTCAATAGTTGTGGAATGTGAAAAATACACATCAGTCTAGTTAGTGTGATACACATACACACACCTGAGCCTACCTGGCAGGTTGGGCTGAGAGACCGTAACTGCCCCAAAGTAACCCAGTGAGTTTCCATGGCTGAGGATATTGAGCCAAAATCAATACTGTGGTGGTGGCCATCGTCATAATTCTGTCTGGCTGCCTATGTGGGTTTAGTACCTCATTAACATGACATTTGCATTGTCTTTTGCCCATTTGTAAATTCTCTCTTTGAAACATACAACTTAAAAAGAACTTTGAATCAGAACTTTATTTCTTCTCATTGTGCACAAATAATTCTCTACCCTGGAGATTTAAAACAAATGTATCTGCATCAGCTAATGGAATATCCAAACTCAGAGAGTACAATAGGAGCCAAAGCCGTTTGTTAAAATATCTTTGGCAGAGCAAGCAGACTTCTTAAATGTCAGAGAGAGATTTTACTTACATTTTCAAAATGTTAGACATTCCCACATTGGTGAACAACCAGGGGTTTTTATGTTTATTATATATACACACACACACACATTTATAAATGTATATGTTTTACATTTATACATAATCAGTCATTTGCTTATATCAGTGTTTTTCAACCTTGGCAACTTTGCTGGCTGGGGAATTCTGGAAGTTGAGATCCATACAGCTTAAAGTTGCCAAGGTTGAGAAACACTGGCTTATATTATAACGATATGCATTACGGTGGAATAATAGGATCCTTGCCCAGAAGCCTGAGATCAGATGCCACAGCAATGGTTGCCCAGAAGACTAGCTGAGAAGCACTGTGTGAATAGCACAGCATGATATATCAATACTGTTGCTGGTTGTAATGTAGTACTACAAGTCCTAGAAGAAATTGTAGCAGATACGAAAAGGAAGGACTTGAGAGAGGAGTGGGAAAGGAGGCAACATAGAAAACTGTGAGGGTGCTATGTCTAAAGTTATGTTATAATAAAAGAATTAGAAATTACAACTAACCCTAGAGTTAAGAACCCTCTAAGAAAGAACACAACTAGAATTGCTTTAACTTTAAATACATTGCATGCAATAACCCTGTTTGTTCACCTGAACACTTAAGGGCTTGACAAATGAATAGAACAGTAGGACCAGACATGCTGGCCTTGCCCTGTCACCTTGAGATCCTATCATGTTGATCCATAAACCCTAAGTTTCATTCTTGTTCATTTGAACCTGAATAGAATTCTCCCTCATGGTCATATATATTATTTACTTATTTTGGATCTCTCTATACATCCTGAGGAGATCTAAAAGTGAGATAGCCTGATGTACATGCAGGAATGATATAAGTAGCAGAAACTTCTAAATCTTTCTGCCTAAGTATCACACATCTTACATGTTCATGGCAAGTATGCCCCAGATAACTTTATTACACTTAAACAGATTTTCCCCAGCATTTTCTTTCACTGCCATGCATCTCAAACACCATCTGTATATTGGAAATTACAATTCATTTTGCTCCAATGTGCATTACTTTATACTTCCTTCTACTGGACCATTTGGCATTTTATTGCCCATTCATCTAGTTTGGAAGATCTTGTTGGTGTTCTTCACAGCTCATTTTTGCTCTAAGCAATCTCACTAATTTGGTACCATAAACAAACTTGGCTATTTCCCTCCTTACTGCCACTTTCAAGACCAGTTTATTTATGAGCAAGTTACTATACAAAACCTTTGAAGCATTTACATCCTACATCCCCTTGTAAGAACTGTCCATTTGTTTTATTCCATTCTTGCTGTTTTTAACCAGCTCCCAATCCACGAGCAGGCCCATCCTCTTATTCCACAATCATGCACAAATATTTATGGATCACAATCAATTTTACAAAAATGGATTGCTGCCCAGGCTGTGCTGCTTCTTTTTTCTCTCCCTCTTCTCTAACTCTAAAGACACCATTAAACATACCATGTTGTGAAAATGATGCAATTGTTTACGTGCACCCAAAACCGTTAGATAAATATAGTTAAAGACAAGATGGAGGAAAATGTTCCATTAAAATTGCAATTTTTTTTTTCATATACAAATAGCCTCTCACAGAGCTTTAGCTCCACTTACTGGCTGTTAATTTAAATCCTGCAAGTAAAGCACCTTTCTTCTATAACATGGCAGCTTGTAAACTGCCTATATTGAGTGCTTGCTTAATATAAAATAAGGACTGCTTCTCATTTCCCTATGGGAAATTATTCTTTATGTATGTGGCCACAGAAAGGACAGTAAAGTTGCACTGATAAATATCATATTGGGAAGAAAAGCACTTGGGCAAATTTCAAATCACCAAAGTTTTTTTGTGTCTGTGTAGTTAAAGCATTTTGCTTATTTATTCATTTATTTTAATGGAAATCTGTGCTTGAAAACTGAGGAAATTTGTCTGGCAAAGAAATTTCCTTCTTGAACTGTATCCAGGGCCTTGATCTCCCTCATATGTGTACCTTCTGTGCTGGAAGAAGTAGGTCATGTACTTGGATTTGACTGACATTTAGGCCATGGATTTTAAATTATGTTTTGAAACACCCTGATGGCTTCTAAAAGCTTCTCTCTCCAGGATTGTACTAAAAGAAATGCCTCTTAAGAATGGAACCCGTTTGCACTAATGGGAATCTTTGCTACACTTAGATGAATCTGTTTCAGGATAAAAAGCCACATAGCTTAGCAGCTGGAGTCAGAGGGCTGGACCCATCTTTGTCTCTATCCTGACCACATAATTGCACACAGCAGGTGCATAAGCAATTTGTCTGTTGCCTGCCTGGGAAGCCTCTTTTCTATATTAAGCCTGAACCATAGGTGTCTATATAGATGTTGCTTTTGAAGACCAAGCTTTGGAAAACAACGCCAATATCTATAAGAAGGCAGAACAGGTCCAAATCAATTTGAGCCCAGGGGTTCAACTGCTTTCTTACTGAGCTCTAGACAGGCCAAAAAGGCTTTAGAGATTCAGTTAGGACCTCAGGCTGGCTTTCTGCACAGTTGAACGTTATCCCTTTTGTGCTGGTACAGTGATTGCTTATTCCTCCCTGCCCTTTATATTATGTTCACATTATGTTTCATACACATACCATGCGGCTGTGTTCTACTTTTTCACATGTAACTATGCAGAGCCCCGGGCTAAACTGGGGCAGTAAGCATGGGGAAGGGAGGTTTAGAATACTGAACAATTGTATCCCTCTTAAAATTACCACCCTATCCCATCAGCATGTATTTTTAATCATCCTTTTCAAGAAAGAAGTGGCTAGTAGGTAAATTTTCAACTTTCCTTCCACACAACAGTATTCCTATTCCAAATCAGAGCCCCATGCATTCTTTTGTGGAAAAAGCAATAATTCAGGGAGACACCTGAAGGCTGTGTATTTAACATAATTTTGAATTTGACCTCTTCCATTTTGACCAGTCTGATCAACTGATGCAGATTTGACTTAAAACTTAAAGGAGACAGAGCTATTCCTTATTTTTATGCTAAATGCAGCCCTTATAGGAAGGTCTAAGATCCTAAGAAACTTTAGTTTTCAGTACAGCTTAGCAAATTTCACCCTTCATAATGCGTGACTGCATTAAAAAGAAGTATCATGGAATCTTTACCTATGTCACAGCTGTGAAGTAAGAATCTGTGTGATTTAGGACACCATATTTAGTTCCATTTAATATACCAAATTCTATAAGAATCTGCTGCATTCTCTTAATAAGCTGCCATGGGATGCCTAAACCACTCCATATGGATCTTCTCTCTCTAGACTGGCTAAAACCATTGTAAAGTCTTCTTAGCAATTTTCTTTAAATGTAACAGTCTTAATTAACATTGCGGTAGACATTCTGATCATACACAATATATGGATACCTTGTCCTTCTTTGAATCTTAGCTTCCAAATCTAATTATATATTAAACAAAATTGAGCTCATCAACCCAATTAGACCATGTATGGGGTAATGTTTCCTTTGATCTTTGAGGTTGTCACCTTTCTATTTAATTCTCACTATGGAAGGATCCACAGGAAATCTATCATCCTGAGGAATGCAGCCCTGTGTTAGGGTGGGGAAAGAGATCATAAATTCCTAGGCTGAAAGCAGCAATGGTCAAAGTTGCCAGGCAGATCCCTTTGTCTTTCAGACTTCTATACATACAGGATCTATACATACAGGATAGATTTCTCTTCTATCTTGTCCAAAATTGGATTCCTGACAAACTCGGATTTTGCTGCTTCCAAAATGAGTAAGACTTCAAGTCACTGTCACCATGTATTTTTACTGAAAAACACATCAGAACTGTACAGCAAATGCCTGCACTATTAGAAGCTAAAGAAACATCTGTGATCATTTTTCTCAAGCAGGTATTCTCCTGCTATACTGTATTTCAATTTCCACCAGACCATATAGGTTGGAAATGATGAGAACTGTGATCTGAACATCTGCCTGGGATGATAGAATTTATAGTTGGAGCATCCAAGATAGCGAAGACTAATCCATCTTTTTATTTATTCATATAGCTTGCTTGGGCAGGGATTTACAGCTGTCTCCAAGAATTGAGAATGCTCTACTTTGCTCTATTAATGTTGATCCTCTTAATTTGTAAAAGCACTTTGTTTAATTGTAGAGTCTGCTTGACACTAGAGCTGTTCTTATCACTTAAAGAAGGGAGCTTACTGGTTGAGCTGTACTTCATTCCCCCCTCGAGCTGGTTTTGTTCTGCTCTTTTCTCAATAGCAGAGCAATACTGTAATACAGAAACTCAGGACTGACTTTGGATAATTATTTCTAATGGACAGCAAGGTCCTGGAGACTGTCCTAAGTAGCCCCAGCTGCAGAAACACCTCAGGTTTTGTTTTTTTAGATTTTTTTTATCCTGCTTTTATTATTTTTATAAATAATTCAAAGTGGCGAACAAACCTAATATTCCTTCTTCCTCCTATTTTCCCACAACAACCCTGTGAGGTTGGGCTGAGAGAGATTGACTGGCCCAAAGTCACCCAGCCAGCTTTCATGCCTAAGGCGGGACTAGAACTCACAGTCTCCTGCTTCCTAGCCTGGAAACTGCCTGACTTCCAGAAGACTCTAGGTGACTTACAATACACACACAGAAAAAGAAAATCAAACAATTAAAAAAGCCACATGCATTTAGAAGAGTGAGACAACCAAATGTACCTCAAACCAACAAAAAATTAACAAAGGCTCAGCATCCATGCTAATCCCAGGTCATGTTTTTAACAACTTCCAAAACAGCTGAAGGGTGAGCAACAAGGGAGGTGTGATGCCTAGGTTCCAGGATGACATTGTTCAATTAAGAGGACCTGGAGCACTCCCACTCTGCTTGGTTTCACTGGGCAAGCAAATGGTCCCTGAAATAACCAGGCCCTAGGCCTTCTAGGGCTTTATAGGTAATAACCAGCACCTTGAATTGTACCCAGAAGCCAACTGGCAACCAGTGCAGCTCATGAAGCAGGAATGATCAGTGGGCATAATGTGACACACCTACCACTGCCTGTGCTGCAGCCTTCTGGACTGGCTGTAGCTTCCAAATGGTCTTCAAGAGCAGCCCCATGTAGACTGCATTGCAGTAATCCAGTTGAAAGGTGACAAGGGTCTCCCATGTAGGAAAGGGAGCAACTGGCATACCAGATGAACCTGTGCAAAGGCCTTCCTGGTCACACTGTACCTGCTCCTTGAGCAGAAGCTGTAAATCCAGGAAGACCCCCAGATCGCACATCAGTCTTGAATGGGGAAGTGCAATTCCATATACAATCAAAAATGAAAAATCCTCATATCCAGGACCAAATCATTACAGCCACTCAATCTGGTGAGGATTGACCCTGAGTCTGTTCCTCCCCATTCAGACCCAAACAGCCTCCGGGCACGGGTCAGAACATTGACAGAATCACCTGGACAGCTCAGGACCAAAATACACAATTGAGTATCATCAGTGTACTAATCATACCAGATCCCAAAACAATAGATAGCATCACTTATTGGTTTCATGTAGTTGTTAAACAAGAGGGGAAAGAGTGTCAAGTCCTGAGGCATCTCACAAATGAGGGGTTGGAGATGCAACTCTCCCCTTCTGTCAACACTGACTGGAACTGATGACAAAATAAGGAGGAGATTCACTGTAAAAGAATGCCTCTCACCGCTAAACCCTGTAGCTGGTCCTCAAGGATACAACAGTTTATGGTATTGAAAACCACTGAGAGATCAAGGAGCATGAGGATGATGCACCATCCACATCCAGACTCCACCGAACTCATCAATAAGCACGACCAATACTCTCTCCATACCCCAGCCTGAAACTGACTGAAACAAATCCAGATAATCTTCTTCTTTCAACTGCTGTCCTACCACATTCTCAATGATCTTCCCTAAAAGGAAAGCTTGGAGGCTGGAAAATAGCTGTCCAGCATTGTTGGGTCTAGTGAGGGCTTCTTAAGGAGGGTGCACACTACCACCTCTTTCAAAGAAATGGTGACCAGCTCCTCCTTCAGTGAAACTGACACCATTGCATGGACCCAAATAATTTCCAGGTTGCTTTAATAACCCAGGAAGATCCTGGATCTAATAAGCAGGTAGCTGAACCCACAGATCGAAGGACCTTGTCCACTTCCTCATGAATCACAGGTTCAGACTCAGTACAGATAATCCCACAAGACTTGCCCCAGGAACCTCAACTGGATCTGCCTAGTTGGTGTCCAACTCTGAGTGAAGCAAATTCCTCACAGCAGCCCTGAAGATGTTCCTGTGGCTCTCCCTCCCCACAGGTCACCCTAAGCCACCAGGCGGCTATCAGCAGATGCAATAAAGATAGAAAAATAATGACATTTCATTGCACTTATTGCCAGGATGTAACCCCTAATATGGACTCTTACTCATGTTCAATCAGACTCACTCTTTGCCTTCCTCCAACAGCACTCAGGAATCTCTTCTTGTGCTTCATCTCCCAGAGATCCTCAGAAAACCAAGAGGCATTGTGGGACTGGCACATGAAAAGAGGAGTTATGTAGTACAAGGCCTCTATCACATGCCTGTTCCAGCTTCCGACCAAGGCCTCAGCAGAGCTGCCCACCAGATCCTCCACTACAAGATCACATTGCAACAGCTCCAGATCTAATGTGTGACAAAAACCAGGTCTAATGTCATGTCAGCTCCCTTAGGCAGACCAGATCAGGAAATGAACTCCACAGGAAGGCTAACACTACTTTTATTGATATTGGCCACAGTAACAGAATCTTGCAAGTCTGATTGTGCTGTACTTCCTCCTCCTTCTTAGGTGAAGTGAAATTAGGGAGGTCTCTGCCTGAGCTGCTTTAAATGTTATCTCGTTCTGGACTTTAAAAATGCTTTAGCTCCTTTTGCCTAGGTAACAGTTCCTGCATATCTCTGTCAAGGTCATCTTCCTTATTCTCTACAATACCCACCAGAGAGTCTGAGATAATGTCAGGCCCCACTGAGTACCAGTTCCTTTGAAGTCAGCATTACTGCCTTTGCCACCAGCCTCATTCACCTTGCCAGGCCAACCATTAGCCCTGATGTTTACACCATTTGCCATGCTGTGGCCAGTTGGTCTGAGTATTGCCTCAGGCCTCTGCCTCCTCTGCAGCCTCTCCAGTCCCCCATCAATCCCACAGTTCACATCAGGCCTTACTTGCTTCTCTAGGCAACTGCATGTTGATGGTCCTACTGGCTCCACTGAATCTGCTGGATCTGCCAACTTTGCCAGTTCCAATGGCATGGGACCATAGCTCCCAAGTCCACTTATAGTCTCCAGACAAAGCCTCCAGCTCCAATCTTACTCAGTCTTGTTGCCATGCACCACTCTTCCTATGTGGTGATACCTCTGCAGCTCAGAGAGCAGTCTCAGAGATTATCAGAGCAGCATGGGAGTAGGCAGGGACCAGTAAGCATTCATCCCTCCTGCCCTACTCTTTCACTGACCAAGGGTCATTGTGACTCCAAGGCAATAAACAGAAAACGTTAACACAAAATAAAATTAAATAAACAAAATAAACCAACCAAAACCTGACAGAAACACAGATAAACTCCAAGTCCCTCAAACTAACCAACATTGTCAGAGGCAGTGTCATCCTTGCTTCCCAAGCAGCTGAACAGATCGCTTTTGCTTTATCCATTGAAGTTGCCTGGGAATAGGCACCTTGCCAGGATCTGGCCTCTCATTATCTGAGTCTGTCCTCACTGCTCCTGCTCATTGTCACCCTAGTCTCCTTCCGGTGATTGCCTACCAGCTTGTTAGATCAGGTCTTTCAGCCTTTGAGAGCAGATCTGCACTTTCTGCTTGGCCCATCACCAGTATGGGCCACTCACTGCTACCTGAGTGCAGGGAGGGAGGGAGGGAGGGAGGGAGGGAGGGAGGAAGGAAGGAAGGAAAGAAGGAAGGAAGGAAGGAAGGAAGGAAGGAAGGAAGGAAGGAAGGAAGGAAGGAAGGAAGGAAGGAAGGAAGGAAGGAAGGAAGGAAGGAAGGAAGGAAGGCAGGCAGGCAGGCAGGCAGGCAGGCAGGCAGGCAGGCAGGCAGGCAGGCAGGCTGGCTTGCTAATGTTTGGCCACACTGAACCAAAATACTGAGACAATGGTTGCTTCTCATTAAAGATTTTAGTTTTGCTTCTAGCTAATTGAAATACAATTGTGCTTTTGTGAGGCTAAAGAAAGTTAGTACAGATTGTTTTATTACACTGAATAGGATTGATGGAAGTTTCTAATAATAAATGTGTCCATGTAACTCTGCTACCTTTGTACAGTTTTTGTAAAAGACAATCAAATAGTAGAAGACATTTGTAAGTTCTCTTTGAAGGCATAATTGAAAACAAAGTGATTCCAGTTTCTTCACTACACAAGGTTCATTGAGGAAAAGGAACTGTCTTCACCACAAAGTATCAAAGTGTTCTGGTTTCTGGATAAGGTCATTTAGCAACCTCATGGGTCAGAGAATAAGAGAAGGAAAGGCAACACAACATGGAGTGGGGGAATGAGAAAACAGAATGAGAGCAAATTGAATTTCTTAAGACCATTCATATGTGTAAATTTAACAATTTATTATGGAATATAATCAATTGGAAATAATCCCACATTATATAATCCCACAGCCTTTCCAATCTGGCATCACCTAGCTTTGTTGGATTGGAAACTGTGGGCACCCTGAAGAACAACAAGTTGGAAAAGTCAATTTACTGCAATGGTTTTCATGACAAGATAAACCCTAACACAGTCAGAAACAATACTATCCTTTCTGTCTTTATCCAGTGCTTGAGGGGAGTCTATAGCAGATTACTGTCAAGATGAAGGATTTCCAGCAGCCTCTCCTGTACAAATACTCGACATAAATAAAACTATTACCTCATAACTCTTTCCCCTCAACAATCCTTCCATGTCCTCTTTTATTTTTATTCTTCCGGTTTCTTAGTTATTGCACGGGGATTATCATGGGAGAGGGGGAAAAACAGAAATAACAAAGGCACCCCAAAGAGTTTTGAAGCCAGGTACATCTGTTCCAAAGCCATGTGGTTGAACATCCAGAAGAAGGCATAGTAAGCTTTCTTTTCCCAAGCTCCTTGGTTGTGCTCTTTGCTGCATCTGTCCAGCCATATATAAATAAATAAGATCTGTACTCTGCAGATACAGGTAGTCCCCAATTTAAGAACAAGTTCCATTCCCAAAGTCTGCCCTTAAACTGAATTTGTATGTAAACTGGAACAATATTATTGTATAATACTGTATAAGTAGTATTGTGTAATTAACTCGAACCATTGTGTATTTAACATGAATTATTGTGTATTTAACTTGAATTTTTCTACAATAGGCTCCGTTCTTAACTATGGGTTGTCCGTAAACCAGGCGTTCTTAACCCGGGGATTACCTGTATCTCATAAGGTCAAAGACAAAGCAAAACTGTTTTTTGTGAACATTTTTTGTTTTATTGTGAACCACCCAGAATCACTTTCTCATGAGATGGGTGGTATCTAAATTCAAAATATAAATAAATAAAATAAAATAAAAATAAAACCCAGAAAAAAATGAACTGTTTTATCAGAGATAAATTTTTACTTGTTGTCTTCCAATACCTTGCACTTGATTCTAGTGATATTCTTAATAATGAGCAGAAAAACTCTGACATTGTTTGTGGTGGGGGTAATAAGGCACCAGATTTTAGGTTCCTCTCCCTAAAACAGTAGACCTTGCTATGCTGTCTAACATATACGAACAAGGGCACAGACACTCATACCGGTTACAGTACATAGCAGATGTAATCTTCAGAAATGAATCTTGTTTCTCAAGATTATTTGGGTCTGTCACTTGCTCCACAGGGAATCATGTTCTGCATATACCTATCTGTACACCTGTATGTGATCTATGATTTATGAATAAATGGATATGGGGTATTGTTTTTGATGTTGAGAAGGTTAAGTGAGACTGGCAAGTCCAATGATGTGATTCATGAATAAACTTAAGGAAAAAAGCATGGACATGCATAAACTGATATACATTTTAAAAAGGAGCAGTGATAAGGAATTATATAGAGCTCCCTGTAAAACACAAGTAGGCCTAAAACAGAAATCTTCACACTATTACTTATGGGCTTTTCCTGAGATACAAAAGGAATAGGAACATAATCTGTTAGCAAAATCAGAGATTTGGCAGGAAAAAATACCCCAGCTCAGAGAAGAGAAAAGTGGCTTGGAAGAATTTAAGCTGTTTTGCAAAAGTTGTAAAATCCAGAAGATATGGAAAATGGGATAGTGCAGACATAGATGATTCCGCTGGATCTGATCTCATAGAATTCAAAATCCATATTAAAGCAGTATCTTTACTAGACCAGTTTAAGGTTTACAAAACCATATGCATACTTTTGAGTTCCCAAAAACTCTTCAGCAGGCAAAGTGCTACAAAACAATCAGAAGGCAGAATGAAGGATTTAAAATAGTGTTAAGGATTTATGTTATGTCTGCATTATTTAAATTTTAGATATAACATGGGAGGAATTTGAAATATATGAATGAAGGTTGGGAGGAAGGGAAATAGCTCCTATCAAGTGAAGTTGTAGTTTTAGGTTAGGAAGTAAAGAAAACTGTCTTAAACCCCTGTACTGTTTAGAATGATTGGCAACATCTTTCCATGTTTTCAGACAGAACATTTCCCAGCCTGTCAGGAGATGCAGGGACTGACCTTAAGATTGTCCACATGCAAAGGTTGTGCTTTACCACTGAACAGTAACATCTAGGATTCACCCAAGACATGTTAGAAACAAGAAACCAAACAACTGTTGGTTCTCCATTTTAGGAAATATAAAATCCATTTTTTTAGGTGAAATCTTTTCCCTTCCTAATGCCAGATATATAGGTCCATAGTTGACAGGAAACAAGAGAGATTAATTAGGTGGTGTTTTTTATCACAAAACTGGAGATAATCTCTGTGTATGCCACTCTTTCTGATTTTTAAAATGCTTTAAGATTCTAAAAAGCAAACTTAAGACTTGTCATTCCAAGCAGATCAAAAGCAGATTCTCTCATCCATAAAGCAAAGGTTAAGAGGGAGGAAAAATGGTGACCAAAGGAAAAGAATTAGTTATGGGAGATAACATAGATTTCTTGATCATATGGAGATTCTTATAGGGTAGGGTTTGGAGCTTTGACCATGTCTGGACAGCACACTTGTGCTGATTAACACATTGACAACCAAGGAAATCAAACTTCAAATGGAAATTCCAAAGCAGTAATTAGGTTCTTAGATTGTGAAATTCATTAGATTAAAAAGATACAGGTCGTCCCTGGGTTAAGAACGCCCAGTTTACAAATGACCCATTTGTTAAGAACAGAGCCTATTGTAGCAAAATTTGAGCTAAATACACAATGATTCAAGTTAAATATACAATGGTTCGAGTTCATTATATAATATTACTTATAAAATATTATACAATAATACTGTTCCAGCTTACATACAAATTTGACTTAAGGACAGACCTTGGGAACGGAACTCATTCTTAAACTGGGGATGACCTGCATCTACTGAGATGATCCACTTCCTCTCCCACTCTAGAAGGCAAGTAGACTTATTTCCTTTGCCATGAGCATTTGAAATTCTGCTGGCACCTTAGCCAATATTTGGTGTCAGCTGTACAGAAGGAAAGGAAAGGAAAGGAAAGGAAAGGAAAGGAAAGGAAAGGAAAGGAAAGGAAAGGAAAGGAAAGGAAAGGAAAGGAAAGGAAAGGAAAGGAAAGGAAAGGAAAGGAAAGGAAAGGTTTTTACTGGAGGAGGAAGGTAAATTGTGACCTCAAAATAAGAGCTATTTACAGTTCCATAAGCATGTTTGAGATGGCTAGGTTTTCAATGCTAGGCTTGTTCGAATACATTGTTGGCCTTGTAATTGACTGTCAGCTTGATTTACAATGGCAGCTGTGATGGGTTTGGTGATTTCATTCCAAAAAGCTCTTTGAAATATGGGAGGAGAAAAGTCAATCTACTGCAGCAACTCAATTTGTTAATATCATCAAAGCCTACAGAAGAGTTTAGGTGCCACATCAACTCCAAATACTTGGCTCAAAGATGCAACAGCCTAGGAAAAAGCAGTTTATCAACCCAACTACCGTAGCAGCCGGCATGAGAGATAGGAGAGAAAGAAGTACAGGGAAAGCAAAGCTTCTCATGCAGTCATCTCCTAATAATGAAAATATTCCAGTCCCTCACAAAAAGAGCAAATGGAAACTTGTTTTGTCGCTATGGGCCCAAACACTTTCAAAGTCAAGACAGTGGCTATCAAAAATTATGAAACTCTGACATCTAATTTTCTTGAGTTCTCTAAAGAGCTTGTGCAATATAAATAATAACTGGAATTATTTAGCAATTGTAAAGATTACAATGTTGTTGCTTCTTTCTTTCTAACACTGCAGTACTTATCTCCCTATTTCCTTCCTTGTCTGTCAGTTGATCTTCCATCTCATAGCAGCCATTCACTTTGGTTTTTTTCAAATGGTCAGGCATATGTACACAACATAAACTATACAATGTGGTAGGTGTACTAGGAATTTATTTTGCTTCTCTTTTGTGTAAGTTGATGGGAGAAAAAACATTAGTACATGACAGTGGCCATTCCAGTTGAGTAACCAATTAAATGATATTCATAGTATTCTCTTATTGGCCAGTTAGGGAGAACACTGGTTGGCCTATATTGATCTTAGCATGTTCTCAGTGTTTTGAAGCCAGCAGAGGTGAAGATAATCATAGGTGGGGTTTAAATTTCTTTGGAACAGGTAGGGAGAGAAAAACATGGTATGGAAGTACCCTAAGCACCCCTAATTTTAAACATCATATGTTACTTTCCTAATTATTTTCTTTTTCTTCGGCCATTGAATTCCCTGGATTGAATATTAGGTTGAATGCTTCTGAGGACAGGGTTTGTCATTTTGAAATATTATTTTATATGAATAAACAAAAAAGAGAAATATTCTGAGAGACTGAAGCAGAAACTTCTCCAGAATATAAGGCAGCCAGTTTCCAGAAACACAAGCTCACCAAGGAAGCAAATAGGGAGAGCTAATAGAAATTTGGGAGCATGATCAGTGGGGGACTTTAAGGAGAAGTGCCTAACAAATTTTCCTTCTAAATCAACAATGTATACTTGGCTAATCTGAGATCCTGAGAAAGAACAAAAAGAAGTAAAAGCCTTCTAGTGATGGTACCTTAGGTAATAAAAGTGAAGATTAGCAGACAGGACTATGCAGTTGTGACCCACAATTCATGTGGCATGTTTATCTTTTTGCTTGAAAACAACTTGCCTAGGGATGGGCAGCTATTTAGATCCAAAGTCATTCCCTTGTTTCCAATCCAAATAGCTGCATATACCAGAACCTGGCATATATTTGCTGTATGTACAAGCTTGCAGCAGGGGTTAAAGAAAAAGCATTGTTCAACAAATGAAGAACCAGAATAGATAAGAGTCCAAACCAGAAGCCAGAGACCCAGAAGTTATTCTGCATTGCCTAAAGTCAGAAATTCAGGCTCTTGCAGAAGAAGCAAGCTCTGAGTCCCCAGATAAGGAATAAGGGGCTGGCCAAACCAGGAAATGAAACAGTGTTGTCTCCTAAAAGTACAGAGGAGGGACGTGATGCAGCAGCTGCCAAGATTCATTGAGCCAGATAACAGATATGCTTTCTGCTTATCCACATGGAGACAAATAATACCAAGAATGGGCTACAACCATATCATACTAGGCTTCAATGCTCAAGGAAGGAAGCTAATGCAACTACTATTTGTTCTGCTTCTTTGTATATGGATGGAACCTAATTTGAAACAGCAACCCTATTTTTTCTTGGAATCTGGGTGTTGTTTCCCAGTTTCCCTCCTGTTCTGCTGCTAACCAACAATGTTTTAAGGTGGGATCCTTCCTTCGTAAGGGCCCTAAATCAATTTCCCATTTAGGAGTGTCTATCCCTATGGATTCACCTCTGGCTTTATCAATCTTTCATAAGGCTTTCTCCTTTTTAGGACATCCCACTTCCCCTATTAAATCAGTATGGCTAGGAAGGATGTCAGGTTCCTTCCCTTCCTGCCTCTGCTCTTTCTTCACTTCTGCCTTAGACTGAGTTCTTGTGGTTACTCCCACTATCTTAGCTTTCTCCTTGAAGTCTTTTGTTTGAATCCAACCCTCAGCAATTGGAAAATCAGTTCCAATCATACGTTACATGGTAATTTAGGGATTACTTCTACCACCATTACCTGTTCATTTCCCTTTGCCTGTATCCTGGCTTTGACCAATGGGTCCATTTCACTCTGCCCAAGCACACTTATAAGAGGCTCTTTTTCTTATATATTCTGTCTTTTTTACTAAGTGAGGACGTACTAACATCCTTCTATTCCCAGTATCTACTAAACTTCTGACAATTACCCCACTAACTTTTGCTGGAGCCATAATTTTGTTCCCCCAGAGGTGCTTTACTACTGCAGACATTTCCTTCTTCCTCTGGAATTTATAATCCTTTGACAAATGTCCACTTTTCCCCCAGCTGTAACAACTACGAGTCTCTCTAGCTTCCCAATGTCTTCCTTTCATTTGTTGTTGTTCAGTCGTTGTGTCCGACTCTTCATGACCCCATGAACCATATTGTGCCAGGCCTTCCTGTCCTTCACCACTCCCTGAGTTTGCTCAGTTTCATGCTCATTGCTTCAGTGATGCTATCTAACCATCTCATCCTCTGCCGTCCTCTTCTCCTTTTGCCTTCAATCTTTCCCAGCATCAGGGTCTTTTCCAAAGAGTCCTCTCTTCGCATTAGGTGACCAAAGTATCTGAGCTTGAGCTTCATTATCAACCTTTCATTTGGGCAGGAGCTAAAAGCTTCTTTACACCTTTCTCCTTCAACCCTTTCTGCTCTTTATGGTTCCTGATTTCTAAAACAGGCTTTCTTATTCTCCTTTCTCCTTCTGTATCTCCCTTCCAATCATCTTCTGCCCTTTTTGCTGCTGTGTAATCCTCAGCCAATTCTACTGTCCTTTGGCCTGTTTTTGGGTGGTGTTCTTAAAATCTCACTTTGGTAGAGAGTACGTGTAGAAACTGTTCTAAAATTACTTCCTCTACCATTTTTTTCTTTGCTCCTTTCATCTGGCCTCAACCATTTCCTATCTAGGCTTTCCAATCTTGCCCGTAATTCATGAACTCCATCATGTTTGTTTAATGCGTAACTCCTAAACCTCTGCCTTTAGGTATAAGGAGTTATATCATACCTGTATAGGATTACCTCTTTCATGTGATAATAATCTGTTACTTCCCTAGCTGGAAGACTGCTATAAGCCCTTAGAGCTTTTCCTGTTAGACTAGGGGCTAACCTGGCCATCCATTCACTATCAGGCCATTTACAAGAGGTAGCAACCCTTTCAAACTGTCAGATAGGCTTCTATATCTTCTTCTTCTGTTAATTTAGGGATTTTGACATCTTTGGGACCAATCCCCCTCTCTGTATGTTCAGGAAACCCTAGAGGTGAATGTACCTCTCCTGGAGACTGGACCCTTTTAGTAGGTCTATCAGTCCCCTAAACTCTTCCCTCCTTGTCTCTCTCTCACTGTTTTCCCATTCTAACCTATCTTTCCTCTCTGTCTCCCTCCAGAGCTGCTCTTCCTCCTCTTTTTTAATTAATTGAAGCCTTTCCTCTTGCTGTTGCTTCAACATTTCTGATACAATATTGCCCCAAATATCTGAGCCTTGCCCTCTTTCTGCCTGTTCTACCTTCTTCTTTGCTTTAACCACAGGCTTAGGCTGGACACCTGTCTCTACCAGAGTAGTAACCTTCTCTGTGTCCAAAAAGAATCAGCCCCTTCTACTTTTTCCATCCCTGCTTGTTTGATGTAGGCTCTAGTGAGAGGTCTATTGCCTGCGGTCTGCAAGGGCCAAATTCCCTTCCTTTAGCAACTAAGGTTCTTTTTTTTTTCATACACAGTATTTAATGAGTCCTTTGATCTGAGCCAATCCCACCTCTACCACCAATTTGTCATGGGTTCTTTTTAAACTACAGTGGTACCTCGGGTTATGAACGCCTCTGTTAACGAACTTTTCGGGTTACAACCAGCTCCGGCCACAAAAATTTACCTCGGTTTGCGAACTCCGCCTCGGGGTACGAACAGGATACGCGGCCATTTTCCCTCCCGTGACATGGTCCGGGGCCATTTTTCCGCCCCTGACACGTGGTCTGCGGCCATTTTTCCGCCCCTGACACATGGTCGTAGGGAGGGGGACTCTCCCTCCAAGCAATAGCCGCCTCCCTGTCCTCCACGCCAGAACAGATTAACAGTAATTACATTGAACCTTATGGGGAAATTTCCTTCGGGTTGCGACCAATTCAGGGTGCGACCAGAGTCACGGAACGAATTAAGTTCGTAAACTGAGGTTCCACTGTATATTCAATTTTCTGATTGAAAAGATCCACAAAAAGCATTAGATGCTTGGATTTTTATATCTCCCTATAAAGTTGGGGAGATGTTTTATTTTGAAAACAACCATCCAAGATTACAGAAGTGAAAAATACAAACATATATGTACGAGTTCTTTCTATGGCTATTATCTTATCCTGCACTCAATTTCTATTACTAATGATACTATACAATTTTCTCTATACTATATTCTATTACTATTACTGTACTACACTCTATACTATTACTTCTATGCTAAATTATGCTAGTATACTATTACTATTGCTATTATACTACTATTACTAGTATACAACATTGTTTTACTCTTACAGACCCTGGTCTGTCTTTAAATCCTCTCCCTCTCTACGATTTCTCCTAATTTTTTTTCTTCTTTATTAATGGGCAGCATGTAAAGCACTTGCACCTTCCCAGCATTGTGCTTGGCTTGGCTTGGCTTTGCCTCTTCTCTTTCCTCTGGACCCCTCAGTCTCTGTGAAGAAGACACCTTCTTTCATTTGGCTGCTTTCTCTGTTTGTTGCTGCTGCAGAGCTTCCAAAATATGTGCTGTTCTCTCTCTGTCTCCTTCCCTGTTTCAGTGTTGTAGCTTTTATAAGCAACTCTGCCATGCTGACACTGGGGAGAAGGCTCAGATAGGAGGGGAGGCAGCACAGGTGGCTGCAATTGTTCCTCAACAGCCCACTCTTCCACATAACCCTTTTCCATTTTTTATCCTTATGGCATGGGTGGGGTGAGGTGGCCTAGCCTACCTGGCTATGGACAGTGTCTTATCCTTGAAAAGGACAGGCTGTGGCTAAGCTAGCTACCTGTGAATTTTGTTATACTGACTGACTGGAACACCAACATGGATGTAGGTGAGGTTGGTCTGTGCCAGTCGGTCTGCCTCTCTCAGCAGGCTTGGATGACTGAGCATTCTTTCTCTGGGTTCCCTGGCACAGCCTGGACAATAATAAATTGTGTGTCTCCTTTTTTTCCTTTTTTTTTTTTCCTCCGGAGGGAGTTGTTAAGCTGAGCTTGGCTTTGAAAAGGAGGAACTGTTTCTCTGTCAGTTGGGTGACTTCAGCACTGAATCTTCCAAGTGCAGAGGAGTGTTTTCAACCATGCTCCTCCTTTCTCTCATGGGCTTGTATGACGAGGTGGAGAAAATCTTTATCAAATTTGCATATGATAAAAAATAATACAGTAAACTAATATGGTACAAAATAGAAACAATGTTCAAAATTATCTTAACAGATTAGGGCAGAAGATCTCAAAGTGCAGGTTGCAATCTCATGTGGGGTCATAAGCACTTTAGAGAGGGGTTGCAGCATTTTATAAAGGTCTTCAGGTTGGGACAGGCCAAGCAAGAGCACTGTCAAAACCTGCATCTGCTTTTAGTAGACAAAGCCGCAACAGGCTTGCGTAGGGAAAGAATATAGCAGGTTTTGAGAGTGTTCCCACTTCCTGCAAAGCAAAGCAAGAATCAATGCCATAGTGGGCCTTGAGAGATGGCCAAACCCATGGATCTAGCCATCTGGAAATCACAGTAATTGGCAGATGGTTTCTTGCTGGCCGCTAATTCCAGGGTGGCCTACACTAGTACATCTTTAATCTTTGTAGTATCTCTAGAAATGTACACATTAATGAAATAACAGGGTTTCTTTCCCATTATTTCAAAAGTAGAGCCTTTCGTATTGGAAAAGGTTTGATTGGGTAGTAACAGAAAAAATTAAATGACCAATTTACCAGTACTGCTGATACAAATAAGATCAGTAAAGTACATATTTATTAGTAAGTGGTATATTTATTTCTTGCCTAATTCAAATTAAATTATTAGTTTTATTCATAGGAAAGTTGCACAAATTCATGCATCACTTTATAGGTCACGGTAACATAAAGTTTGAGAATTCCTGGATTAGAGAAATAAAATGCAAATTACAGAATTAAATCTAATAGAGACAAATACAAAGTTATTCAGTTTAGAAAAAGAATCAAATGCACAGATACAAGATGGGAGATATCTTTATAACCTTACATGCAAAAAGGTTCTAAGCATCCTGAGCATATACAACGCATATACCTCCTAGTTTACACCATACAGGCCATGTGGCTTTGTCTACTAAAAGCAGGTGCAGGTTTTGACAGTGCTTTTGCTTTGCCTGTCCCAACCTGAAGACTTTTATAAAATGCTGCAAGGTAGTCTCAAGAGTAGAGATTGTAGTTTGCATAGAATGGAATGAGAATGTTAGAGTAAAATTGGAATTTGAATGCACTTGTAGCATACTAGTCAAAATGTGTCACAACTAACTAGAACTGTCCTTATTAGTAGAGAACAGTTTATGTAGCACAGAAGTGACTAAGGATGGTATACAATATATACTGTTTCTATGTTTCGAAAAAGTTTTGTCAAAGTCTTGATGAACCAAAACCATGACAAATGGATGGCAGAAGTCAATATTCATACCCCATGTGGCAATGACTATGTCATACAGAAGACTTCAACTTGAAATGTAAGAGGAGTAAATAGTAAACAGCATGACTTTCTTTCATTAGTAAAGGTAGATCTGTTGTGTGTTTATGAAAAAGAAAGGATATAATAGAGCTGAATGATGGTGATCTAATCTGGTGGAGTGGAGTTGATGAATATCTGCATGGAAATGAAAATACAGGCCTAATCATTATTATGAATAAACGGTCTAAATGTATTCAGAAAGTATGAATTGATGTCATCTAAATTCTTGTGGGTGTGTATGAACATAGAAATTGATCGGCTAGTGGTAGTGGCATGCTAAGTGAATAGTAATGACTGAAGAGTTGAGCAGGGATGAATTTTGGAAAAATTGCACAACATTCTGAATGAATACAACCTGAGGGAAAAATTATCCTGATAGGTGAAAGGAATGGATAGTTGGAAACAAGATGAGAGAATATGGAAAAAATATTGCACTATTCCAACATTCAAGAATGAATGAAGATAATGACTGTTTGGTATATATCCCAGCCCTTTGGAATAGGATCCCGCCTGAGATCTGAGGGATCCCCGCCCTTTTAGCCTTCCGGAGGGCCATGAAGAACTGGCTCTTCCCCCAAGCATTGGACTTCGATGGGGGATGAGCTGGAGGCTGTTTGGTCTGGCACCTGGGGGGAAGGGCACTTCTGTTTTTATCTGTGTTCTTATGGATTGCTGTGATCTGCCTAGAATCATTATGTGAGAGTCCTGTAAATAAATGAATGAATGAATGAATCATCTTAGAAGAAAAATGTTTGTTTCATATATATGGATTAAGCATAAGGTTATTCATGTGCACATATGGCAAAGGAATTATTGAAACACATCATTGCTTTGGTTGTTTATAATGAAAGATGGAGAGAATTAAAGATATTACAAGGTTCTGAATGTGAGACAGACCATTATTTGATAATATCAAGATTAGATTTTGGGAAAAAGTTTGCATGAAAGAGAAGAAACTAGAATGAAAGTAAAGTAAATGTGGATAAAAAAATGTATATTAGAGAATGCTGCAAAAATTAAGGTGAGAAAATATATTTTATAATATGTATCTAGAAAAACACTAATTGAAAATAATGTAGTCAAAGAGAGTAAGGAACAGTTAACATTAGAAAAAGCAGGGAAAATGTAGAGTGATTTTAATAGAAATTTAAAAAATAGATTTGGAAGCCAGTGAAAAGGGCTAAACAAGCAGAGTTGATGGAATTAAAAATAACAGTGTTTAATTATTTAGCATGAAACTAAATGAGGGAATGCTAGAAGGAGTGTTTTAGAGATTTTTATGGGAATGACAGTGATATGTGAAAGAGTGGAATTGAAATTAATGCTATAGATGTCAGCACCAAAGAAAATACAGATGAAAGGGAAGCCACAAATTCTGGGGAAAGGTTGAAAAATTGTAATGCTGCATGGTGTAACTACAGAAATCTTCACATATGGATGAGATTTGCTCATGGGGTGGATACATGATTTGTTTAATGTGTGTAAGGACTTCACTAATGACGATGCTATTATTGCTCCCCTATTGGAAGAAAAACCAGAAATCTAATGCTACAGTAAGAAACTGAAAAAGAGGGAAATGTAGTCTAGAAACATGATTAGATAACTATTTTAGGGAAGAGCACAGACAGTCACATTGAAGGACTACAGATTTCATGTGGAGAATTAGGCACATACTTAATTATCTTGCATTACAAGTAATTATGTTTAACTTTAGCTGCACTGTGGTTTATATTTTCAATTTTTGTCAAAGCTCAGAATGACTTGCTACTATCAATGTATGCGTATTTTCCAGAAAAAGATGAATTCAGCACTTTGCAAATGGCTGATCTTTTACTTTTTTCCTGTGTTATGAAGTTCATAACTTTGTGGCTCTTTATCCCTAAATGCAAAGTACATTTTTGTTCCAACATTATTATAACACTAGCTGAACTGAATAGCTGATTTTTGTCAATCTCTTGAAACATGCCTCTCAATTTGTTTAATTCTGGCTCTGCATATTATAACATACCTGCTAAAACCTAAGGGAGCTCATTAAAATGCTTTTCTTCTGCCTTCTACCCCAGAGGATAAAGTAGGACAACTGTATTAATTATACCATAATTAGATCCCAAAGTCCCTTTAACATTTCCCAAAAGACACTTAAGCATGAAACTCCCTCAATTTAACCCCCCAGGTAGAAACTTTATTTATTTTGTTGTCTGCAGTCCTCCTGGGATTATCCTCTAGGAAGCCTTAAAAAGGGAGAAAGCAGTGACACAACTATGTAATACACCTGAGGTAAGTCTGTTGGAAATTTCCTCTGATTTCCATATAAAAGCTGGGATTAATGTACCAAAAGTAACAGTAAAAAGCAAACAAAAACAAATGGTGGAATGTCTTTGAAGAGTAATAACATCAACATGAATTGTTCCAGGTACAACACAGAGCAGAACCACACCCAATAAGAAATAGGAAAAGTTGTGACTAGAGCAGGCAATAACAAAATACATTGTAATATGCCCTCCAGAAGTGTTAGACTACAAATTCTGCGACCCTCCAGAATACATATCCCTGAAGCAATATGTAGATCAGCACATCTGAAGGATACTCAATTGAAGATTACCTATGTATATTAATAATATTGGTGTAACTACTACTGAGGACACTTTCTTGATCTTCATGAAATTTCAAACCCAAATTCTGGGGCCAAGATTCATTTGGAGATTAGACTTTTTATCCCAGAATATAGGCAGTCATGATTCAATTTGCCCTCTTCACTAGACCTCAAAATGACCTAATTGTGAAAATACAGAAGTGTCCTTGTAAAGAGCAGTTGATATGGATGGATTTGTCCTTGTAAAATGTCTGGCACAACTTTGTCATTGTTTGACATACTCCATAAATATGTTCATGATCTTGCCAAGATGTATCTGGCAAAGAGAATTCTACCCATAATGTGTGAAGTAATAAAATCTCAGTCTTTTATCCTTGGGACTGAAGAGCAATTCTTCTCAGGATCATTGAGGATTAGTATAAGGTTAGTTAACTGATAATACTTCAGGCAGTGTTTTTTAACTTTAAATTATTAGTTTGCTTTACATAGTTCTCCTTTTCATCTGCACCTATTTTCACATCTTGCCTACTTGTACATGAACAAAGTAAAGAATGTCTACTAAAGCTTTGAGTGATTTTGATACTATTATAATGTGTTCTCTAAGTTATTAAACAATTCTGAAAAGCTGCCAAGAGCAACATATTATTAAACAATTCTCAGGATAAAGTAAAAATATTCTCTTTCCTCTGAAAGAAAGGTCAAGCTTGTCACCAACTGATTGACTGTGAAAAATCAACAGGAAATCTCATTGATCTCTTGAACATTGCTAGGTGGTGATCCAAAAGGAGCAACACATTTGTCCTAAACTTAATTGGATTTTTATTTTATTTTGTACAAGAGACCCAGAATATGAATCTCTGCAGCTTGATAATTTTACATTCATGTAATGATGTTTGGACCCCAATAAATATTCCAGAGATAGTTTGGAAAACATCAACAATGCAAATTCCTGCATAATTTTGAAAAGAGCAGCCAGCTCATTAACTCACAGAAAAGCCATTATTAAGAAACTGGAGAAGTCTCCACCCTAACACACTGTGAAATAAATTGGACACTAAAGTGAAAGTAATTCAGATGCTGAAAATTCTGTAACCTTTTCCTGTTTGCTTTCAATAAATCTAGCTATTATACTTCTCCATACAAAGTCTGCGTCTATAGGCAATCCGCTCATAGGTGGCAAGTGTAATCAGGTCTTCAATCCATTGAGTGAATGGGGCCATGCATTTATCTTTCCAATGCTGCAATATCAGTCATTTAGCCATAGTAAGGGCATGGAGAATTCATTTACCTTGTCCAGTTATCAAGTTCCATGTATGCAATTCAAGAGAATATTATCCACTGAAAATTTTAGTTTTTGTTGCATAGTCACATTTATATGGTCCACTACTTTCTCCCAAAACTTAGTAAGTATAGGACATGGTAAAAATATGTGTTTTAAAGAAACATTATCCTTATTACATCTCCAACAAAATGCTGTCTTAATGCTGAGAAAGTCCTTATTCCCTTTATAAATGTCATCTGATGATAGAACTGCTTCACCAGTCATTAGTGGTGATTTATATGTTTATAGTAGGTAGGTAGGTAGGTAGGTAGGTAGGTAGGTAGAACTTAGACGATCCTTTTCTATACAAACATAGTAGAGTCCAATAAATGTTATTTTTTGTTGTATAAGTCATAGTTTAAAGTCCATTGAGACTCTTGCTATAGAAGTTAAGACACTCTCCCATTGTCTAGGCAATATAGGAACTTCTAATTCTTTATTCCACTCATTTCTTAGCATCTGCATATCAATTTGATTTATTGATAACAAATATGTATAAAAACTAATAGTAGGCCTTTTAGTTTTAAAGTTTTAACAAGTTGTTCTAGTATCTCAGGTGTCTCAGAAACTGAAAATGCTGCTGATCCAAACCATGTTAACAAATGTTGTAACTGTAAATACTGCCATTGGGTTACATCTGGTAGATGATATTTATCTCTTAACACAGCATATGTTAAAAATTCATCTTCATCATCTATCAATTGGTCCAAAGTCACTATCCCCTCTTCCATCCAATTTTCCATATCACCATCTTTTCCCCAAATTTTAATGTTGCGTTTCCGTATAATGTCAATTTAGCATGGGCAAAAGGGTCAAATCTTTTTTGTATTAGGCATTACATTACACAGCTTTCTGACTGACACAATTGTTTCCAGAGATACTAGAGATCTAGTGTATTTAGATCTTAATACTGTCCATCCATCCAACTAAAGATGCTATATATGTATATTCCAAAATTGCCCAAATTGGAAAATTAACACCAATTGTTGGCTTCCAGTATTTAATACTTGACAACAGGTAAGATTGATGATATAGCTCCAGATTCGAAAACCGAATCCTCCCTCATTCTTTGGTAATTCCATGTTCTGTAGGGATAGTCTTGGAATCAAAGAACCCCATAACATTTTTTCTAAACAAAGAACAAAGATATATTCTGGAAGTCTCTCAGAATGTAAATTAATCTGGGAATAATATTCATTTTGAAACCATTCACTTTTCCCTAAAGGATGAGGTTTAATGACTCCCATCTATCAATATCTGAAGAAATCTGTTTATATGTTTTATTTATATTACACATTATTGAGTTGCATCAATAAATCTAGCTAAAGAAGATTTTGTGGAAATCTTGCTTTTAGCTGAATTGGCTACCAAGAACCTGACAGTCCCACTAATTTGGGGCCTCAGGGTGTCCAAGGAGAACATATTTAGCATGCTTGGCTATCATCCCTTTTTCATGGCAGTCTTTAGCCTGCTGATTTCAGACAATCTGTTTAACATGCTCTTGGTTCTGCCTATATTGCCCTTGAAAGTAGATGAACATAAGTTCTTATTACTGAAACTTATTACTCCTCAGCACTTACTATGCCAAATTAATAATGCTTGGGATAAGCTGGAGGAATACACATCAGATCGGGCTTTTCAGCTCCCTGATGTGATTAATAGTAGGGGATTTTAATGCCACATTTGGTATAAATGATTAAATGTTGCTTAATGCTTCAATAGTGTCCCCCCTCTTTGTAATGTGTATGGAACACTCCATCCCTGTTTCTTTAGAGTGCTATGAAGTTCTCTGATTCTGAAGATGTAAAGGAGGATCTAGGAGATTCTCAGATTACAGCTCAAGAGGCAACTGTGAGTCTTGGGTCTGACTTAGTGCAGCTGGTCACATTATTATTATTATTATTATTATTATTATTATTATTATTATACTTTTATTAAACATTTTTGAGAAAGGAAAAAAAGACAAATAAGAAAAAAAAGGCAAAAAGAGAAAAATAAAACACAGAGTGAACAAACAGAATTTACAAGTGTCATAGAATTAGGTAAACATTTTCAATATTTCATTAGTTAATCTTATATAACTGATTGTATCATTTAAAAAACTACAGGTCATTGTTATAATCCAAGTAATTTATAAATAGCAATAGCAATAATCAGCACAGAATAAATCATAAAATCAGATTAGGAATTACATTAATTTCTATCTGAGCTGTGAAAGATTTATCATTTAATAATCACTGAAAGTTAAAATATTAAGATTTTATGTTTAAAAAAAATGCATTTTGGATGTCACACAAGCCCATATATAGAATGATTACCAAAAATAGTTGCCAAGTTGCCAAACTGTCAAATTTACTTTTGAAATAAAAAGTTATTTTGGACATGGAAGCATATTCTCACAATTTAATTAACCATTCTTCTGCAGAAGGAATTGTATGGTATGTCTGGTATACTTTATGGGAATATAAGGATTAGTAATACTTAGTTAAAAAAAAAAAAAAGCAGGTTGGAAAGGAAATTCAGGTTTTAGAACTTGTTTCATTTTATTATAAATCGTTTTCCAGAATTGTTGAGCTTTACAAAATTGCCCCCAAACATGGAAAATAATTGAATCAGATTGTTGCATTTATGACCATTTTAATATTTTAGCAAACAATTCTGGTAGCATACCAGTAGTAAAACTTCTTATATCAGGGTGCTTTTGTTTTTGTTTTGGTAAAATATCCAGTGTGAATTTAATGCTTTACTTCTGTTGAAATTTCCATTGATGCATGTTGTTTATCATTATCTAAATTCTACATCCATCTAATAGTGTTTAATTTGTTCAGGTTTTGAGTCATGTTACACTAACAGCTTATAACTAAGGCCCAGCAAATGCTCCGAATTTTGTGGTATAAGGTTTTCAACTTCAGCCAAATCTCTGAGTGTTCTCACTTACTTTTACAGTTGTGTGTGTGTGTGTGTGTGTGTGCTTAAGGTATACTAAGTATCTGAAGATACTGAAACCAGTCAGGTGATTCTGGCAATTTCAAAAAGAAAATCTTAAAAGATTTAATTGTCTTAATAATTAAATCTTGCAGTCTATATGATTTGTTATCTATCAGCAAATTTCTTTGTGCTTTCTTCTTCATGGAAATAAATGTTTAATAAAGAGACAAGAGGTTATATGCCTGCACTGATTATTTTCCTGTGTTTATCCTTTTTTTTTAATATCCTTCTTATTGTTGGATCTCTTAGAAGCTGTTTATTTCTGTTTGTATCAGTCCATAGATAGTTGGGCAAACCACTGGAAATCTTGTTCCATCAACAGAGGTCGCACAACCATAAACAGATCCAATCTATAATTCATGTTAGACAGCTAGCTTGATAATACAGTTTGAAGTTCAGGACTGCCAGATTACCTCATTATTTTGACCCCAGTAGTAACTTCACTTTAATCCTCAGTCTTTTATTAGACTGTGCAAAGTTTGTTACTTGTCTCTGCCAGTCGGCTGAAGAAGGCTGAGTAGCAGAGGTCAGCCCAGGTTTTCAAGAGGAGGCAGCATTAGCTCCCCTCATTAAGCACAATTGGGAACTCGGGCTGTGAGAGTGTGCTCTGGATACCCCCCTTCCTGGAAACAAGGCTCCTGCTTGCAACATGTGTTCCTGTGATGTCCAGCTCCTAGTTCTTCCTGTTTCTTGCCATGATCAGATCTTTGGTTTGACATTTGGACCAGCTTCTGTGGAATTCTCTGGCATGCTGCCTATAGTTTTAGACTCCTCTCAGCATTCCTGCCTCTGAACTCTTCAAGCTAGTGGCTTGTTTCACTGGCATGATTTACAAGGAAGCAACATCTCTTTGAACTCTCAAAGTCTTTGTCTGTATTACCAGCTCTTAACTCTCTCTTGTCTACTGGTGGAAGATTTACAACATGCTAATAAAAACTCTCACACTTGTAATTGCCTTACTTTTTATTGGCATCAATGTGAGGCTTACACAAGAGACAAAGATTCAGGAATTAATCATGAGGGATTGAGGTTGTCTTAGATGACAGTTACATTTGATTTTCTCATTTTATATGGATCAGTAGAGAGGGCTTGTGAAAGGGGAACTCACCTACAGGTATGATGCTAACAGCATGGACTTTTCCTGTTATCTTCAATTTTTTTGTGTATCATTTTCTTTTCAACTGACAGTCATCCATATTGTGATAATCTTGCTGCAATCCTTGCTGCAAAATTAGCTATAAATGCCTGTGTTTGTCTACAGGAATTATATTGCCAAGCAAATCCCATTTTGGGAAAGGATCTGAAAATTATGTGGACGAAGGAAATGGAGCAATCTATTTCATTTTCCCTTAGTTTAAATCAGTGTTTCTCAACCTTAGGAACTTTAAGATGTGTGGACTTGAACTCCCAGAATTCTCCAGCCAGCCATGCTGGCTGGGGAATTCTGGGAGTTGAAATCCACACATCTTAAAGTTCCTAAGGTTGAGAAACAATGGTTTAGATGAAGCAATGTAGCTTTGGTATACCATCTGTAGAGGACTGTCTGTTTCAGCTGTTATATGCAGTTTTCAGCTTTTAATTTCTAGCATCTAAGAGGCCCTAGCTAAAGCTTCCAAGGAGAAACCCAGGACTAAACATAATACTAAGATTATGTTTTATTGCAAATGTGTTGAAGCTAGGACTAGGTCAGTTGAAGAACTTTGTATCTTCAAAGATCTTTGTATCAGGGCATTGTCTTAAGAAAGTAAAAAATATATAAAGTCTTATTAAAAATGGGGGGGGGGAATGGGGGCCCAGATTAAAAAGCAGAGAAAGTTTGTCCAAAAAGAAAAAGAATTATTTTTCTTTCTGGTACCCTATAGCCTCTATCTTCCCAAAAGCTCCTGCTGAGCCACGTTGTACTGCTTATCCTGAGATCTTGACTGAATGTTTCAGCTCTCTATTTAGTGATGCCTTAGGTGCTATGGTTTTAGCAAAGTTTGTCTTTGAAGTTATTGCACACTGGCCCCTGTGTCTCCTTCTTGGGCCTCCAAACTGATCTTACATTAAAGAATGGCAAAGCCATGCAGGGAGACTTAATTTCACTTGAATTGCTAAAGGCAAGTGGCAATTGGTGAGAACCTCTAATGGCAATGTTGTTTACACATACAGGTTGCTCATTTCAGATCCCAGCAGACTGGAAGAGATCCATTACTATCATACCACATAAAAACAGAGATACTATCTCATCAAACAGCCACCCAATAAGCCTATGAGCATAGTAAATACATTCAGTTCATGGTAAATAATGGATTAAATGTTACAAGGTAGTATTTTCACAGAAAAGCAAACAAGATTCCAAGAATGGTGATCAACATTTGATCAGTGCCTGGTTCTCCATCATTTAATGTGAAGTACACTTCTCACACTCAAGGAAAAGTTTATTAATTTAAAGATCACTTTCAGTTTGACCCAGAAACAGGTTCAGGAGAAAATCAGTCACTTCCTCCATTGACCAGCATCTTCTCATCCTAATCATAAAACTACATGAAATTCAATACAGGGCTCCTGAAGTACTTCAGAGCATTTTTCTCTCTCACCTCCAATACCTATTCAACAAGAAGAACAACAAAAATGCTTGTTGGCACCTTGTCTTTTTCCATTTCTATATCAATTTCTTTATCAAAACTGGAATTTCACTTTGTATGTAGACCAACAGACCTCTTTTAATCCTTTGTTATACTGATGACAAAGCCATCCTCTCTAGATCTGAGGCGAGTATTCACTTCTACTAAAAACAGAAGTCTAATTATCAAGCATGACAAAATGAAAGTTGTTATATTCTTCAGAAGACCTGCTATTTGCGATCATTCCTGGAAAATTTGTATCTGTACTGACAAATCCAAGATATTCAAATAGCTAGATGTCTCCTTTCATGCTTCAGCAATTCAGAATGAACAATTATGGAATCCACCTGAGTCTATAATATTGCAATACTATTCTGCATTATATAAATCATAATGATAATTTATTTATTTGTTTATATTTCAATTTTGTCACTGCCCATCTCACTGCAGAGCAATTCTGGGTGGTTTATAGTAAAAAGAATAAATATGAATTAAAATAGAATAATATGAATTAAAATACATTACAAGAAGAAAATGTATTGATCAAAGTGCCTGAGCCTTTTGGCTTATTGCACCCAGAACTGATCTGCAATTACCATAATTTGATTCCTTTTGATTAGGTCCAATCCATAAGTTTAGGAACTCTATTCCTCCAGTGTGTTCCCAACTCATTGGAACCGAGATTAATTTCCACAGAGGCAAATATGCAGCTTTGCTACTGAAATTTTGGCTTGAATTAATTTCATTCAGAACTCCCTTGCCTCCTTGACCTTACAGGATAATTTCACATTATTGTGGATAATTTGTACCAAAAACTGTGCAGCATATCTGCTTAGGATCTCACTTCAACTAGCTTTAAGACCACCTTGCTCAAGCTAGCAGCCGTTTGAGATAGGTCATGTCAGGAAACAGACTCCATAAGAAATACTAAAATTCTACTTTATTGATATAGGCTATAGTAACAGAATCTTTAACACCTGACATTTTCCCATCCTCCCTCTTATACCAAAGAGAGTTAAGGTAAAGCCAGTTTATGTTTCTTTCTAATATTGGCTTCTTTTCCTGGCTTTAAATCATGTTTTGCTAACTGTTACATTCCTTCTCCAAGGTCATCTCTGGTTCTCTACATAAGTTGAAACCTATTTAAGTTCTACCCCTATGCTTTTTAGATCAGGTTTGCTGCCATTTACCATGCTAATAATTTATGTTCAATGCAAAGGAGAACCCTTACTTTAGATAGATTTGTCATTTGGCCATCATCACAGATTTAATTGTACTCCTTGGCAAGACAGCTTTGCCTGTGCCCAATGGGAGAAATTGAATCTGTTGTATACATACGTCTTCACTGTCACTTTTATATGACCTGGTGGGAGGATCTAATAATGCCTTTGTTATTCAACTATAATGGAAGTTCAAAAGAGAAAATTGTTATTTTCCTCTTTGCTGACAGGTCAATGGCAATTTCCAGAATGGTTGTGAAATCCTGTTCAATTACTATTGCTGCCTGTTACATATTATAGTTCTTATTGTTCATTATACTGTCTGTGTTCAGATTTTGTGTTAGTGCATCTTTTCTGATCTTTGACCATAAATAAATGTTTGGAAGTTGGCCACAGAATCTCCCTGCCTGAATATGCTTCTGTCTCATCATCAGGTGAAATAGGATTTAAATTAGTCAGAGCTAGTGAAAGATGAAGGAATTCAATCTCCAATTTATTACACAATTGCTCTATCACATATTCACAGAGAGGTCCAGGCAGAGAATGTACATTAAGGAGGAAAGATAGAATAGTTGTGCTTTGATTGGTAGTAACAATGAGAACTTATGTGAAAGCGAACTGGGTTTCCAGCTTTTGTATATCCATGTTGGGAACCATTCCTAAGTAGTGTTTTAAAGGAATCCAGACCCCGTTTAACTAGGCAGTTGCTAGTGCAACGTCTGTTGTAGGTCAGCTTCCTGAATCCTTGCTCTTTTTGGCCCTTGCTTCTACCAGATACTGAATCAAATATAATTGTTGGAACCCTTTATTCAGCCTTTTCTTGGCCAGGGTGAAGAGCCAGATCTTCATGGTTCTTCTACACAACAGCAGAGTAGGGAGCATCTGGATTTCGTGGGGAACCTAGTTCCAGAGGCCAGGCACTGTTACAGAGAAGGCATGCTTCCAGAGTCCCGAGAGATGACATTCTTTAATTGAAGAAACCCAGAGCATGCCAACCCTGCAGGATTGAATTGCCCAGGCAGATGGTATGGGCAGTCCCTCAAGTAACCAGGCCCTATGCCATGTAGGGCTTTAAAGGTAACAACCAGCACCTTGAATCACATCCAGAAGCAAACTGGCAACCAGTGCAGTTCATGAAGCAGAGATATTATATGAGCATACCAGGGCACACTCATTACTGCTCATACCTGCATTCTGGACCAGCTGAAGTTTCCAAGTGATCTTCAAGGGCAACCCCATGTAGACAGCACTGCAGTAGTCAAGCCTTGAAGTGACTAGGGCAGGAGTGACTATTTGAAGGTCCCCAAACTAGCAAAGGGCACAAAGGCTTTCCTAGCCATAGCTAGTACTTTCCTAATACTTCCAATGCCATGATCAGCTTGCATTACTTCAGAATTGGAAGCCCCAGCCTGGAAAAAATCTGAGCTTACACAAAATATTTATTTAGAAAATCAGTGTATCCTTGTAATTCACTGTGGGGGATAGAGGTGTTTTTCTTCTAAATTGCATCTTTTCTTGGGTAAAATCATGATTTTTGAACACTGAAATTACAAACTATGCCTGCTGAAAAAGTATTATTCTTCCTCCTTGCCAGCTGTGAGATGTGCATCTTTGTTGTGCAACCATCATAAATATTTCATTGAGAACATTTCACTATCAAAAAACACAAACATCTTTCACAACAACACACATATGCACTTATATACACAGCATAATTTGGGTACTGCTTATTAAGGTTTTATGTTTATTTTTTCAATAATTATTTATGTTTTAAAATTTGCTATAACTGGAAATAAATGGGTGTGTTAACCTTAAAAGCTACTTGATTCTTTAAGACTTTCTGCCTCAGTACTGCCTAGTTGTTTGAAAAATGTGTACTCTCTCAAATAACAGTCTGCTGACTTTAAATACTCAAATGCATTTATTTTTTATACTTATTTAACTTCTTCCTTAATTTTATTACTCTTATATCTTGCCCATCTTCCTTATCTCCATGGAGAGACTGACTTAACCAGGTTTGTCTAGTGGGTTTTGCAGCTGAATGAATTGGAACTTGGACCTCCCCAGTTCTAGGCCAATATTCCAGTGGGTGCAACAACACGCTGTAGCCAGTGGTTTCCCAGTTTTAAAGTGGCAAATTGGATGTTCTTTTTAGCAAAGGTGAACTACAACCCATTATTTAATCTCCAAAGCTCCCCAAAATTGCATCACTGAAATTCAACAGCAAAAATGAGACTGGCAAGATTTTTTCATTATCTTTAACAAATTGTACCCTAAAACATAACCCCCTGAAAGGCTTAACATCCCTATTTTTGTGTAAACTAAACTCTCTTTCTCCCTCTCCAAAATGAAAATTTGTGCTTCCCCATATAGATATTGAAAAAAATAAAGCAGAAAGGCATGGTCCCTTGGCAAAACAAGGGGTAGTCCATTCCTGTCCTGCAGTAAGCTCTATCCTTCTATTGCAAAGGTACAGTTTCTGCACTATAGCTTCTCAAAAGCAGGGCAGGAACATAGTCCTAAATTGAAATTTGCTTTCATGGCTCTTCAAAAGTTATCACTAATAGTACGATTGCAAATTTTAGGATCAAGTGAAAGCTCTTGGGAGCATTTTTTTAAAAAAAAGTTTCTAGAAGAGAAAACAGAATGCAGATTCAAGGGGAAAGAAAGAGAAACTTTTGTATTCACAGTTCAAGTGAGATAGTAGGTCAAAAATTAAAAAGGAGGAATTTCCTGTGATCATTGAAAGCCTTTAAAATAATGCTTGGATTAATGTTCTATAGTTTCCATTTAATGAAAGATGGAATCATTTGAACACTAGAGCCCCAAACAGATAAAATCAAATCTTAACCATACCTCTTGGAGGAGTCATTAGTTTCTTGGTCTCTACATATAAGAATGAATTATTACTTTTAAGTTAATATTTTAGAAGGTATAAGAACTTGATTGAAAAAGTCATAAAAGGCAAGCAAAGGGGCAATAAAGGGGTGGGGAAGAAAGACTGAAGGAAAGGTAATGAGGTCAGTTTCATCATTATTAACAAGAAGTAATTCCACTGATATTACAGCTGTTTTTACCCCAATAGTGCAGGTAGAATGTATCTGGAGCCTAACTGTTCTCTAGTGAATCTCTGTAAAAGCCTCATAGCTCATTAGAATATTACCTGAATCTCTCATGTAAATGCATCATGAAATCCTAATTTTGCATTGGCAAATGGAAAAGAAAGTTTTTTTTTTCTTTTTCCATAGGTTGAGGCCTGCATATTGGCTTCCTCTTGTAGGAAACTAACACTATTTACTTTTTTACCCAAACATGTTTTAATTAGATTTAAATAAAAAGGTGAACACACAGCCACTACATTTTTTATCCTCTTCTCAATTTCTCTTTGAACAGTTGCTTGGAGATTACAAGTTAACAGAAAATATCATGCGCTGGTAGAATGCCAGGAGAAAATTATCTAGCTCTGACCATCTTCCTGGTATTATGGTTTAAAAAGCTGTTCACTTAAGTTTGCCTTTCCAACCCATTATTAATCAGTGAGATAAAGACACTTGATATAAACAAATCCTCTTTTTTATTCTTACATATGGAACTGGAGAAACATTTTGAACTGTAAGTTTAAGAACTGCTCTGAGTGGATCAGAGACTGATGTAGGCTTTTAGAACTTGTTGGTAAATTTTGAAGGCTTTATGGACCTTTCTGTAGCCGAAGTCATTTGTATTTGCTTTCAGATTGACAACACTTGAATTCAGGTGAGTTTGAAGATTTGGGGTTTGTGGAAGTTTTCAGCCAGTACTTATTCTTTGTAAAGGGTTACATGCATCTGGAAATGCAAAAAAGTAAGTTTGCAAGTAATGCATTGTCAAATGATAAAAATCCAAATGTCAATGAAGTTCATAGCAGTTAGTGCAAAGCAGTGCAGGAAAACAGGACTATATTTTCAAAAATCTGAATAGGGTTAAATAGGGTTAAAGTGTAATAGTTTGTAAAGGGTTGTATGCTCTTTGTAAAGGGTTACATCCATCTGGAAATGCAAAAAAGTAAGTTTGCAAGTAATGCATTGTCGAATGATAAAAATCCAAATTTCAATGAAGTTCATAGCAGTTAGTGCAACCCTTTACAAAGTTGTCAATCTGACAGCAAGTGGAGCTGCACATACTAGCTCTGCCTCTTCCAATTCCAATTCTACGCTGAGGCTTTGCTTATAATTTCTATTTATAACTGTACTTTCACTCAACAGAAAATGGAAAACAAATATAATCATCCTTCAAAACATCCTAAATCCCAGCCATTGCAGGAAGGCCCAAAATAGATGGGTGGAACCAACAGGCACATCCCCAAGTCTCTTCAATAAATGCAGTTTAAGAGCTTGTTAGGGCTGAAATGAAAAGATGTCCTTAAAATAGGACATCACTCTCTGCCTCTGTGGACACAACAGAGACCAGATCCAGTTCTCCATTTACATAATGCCATCAGGCCTAAGGAAACCACTCCCTTCTCAGGACAAAGCCCCTAAATCCTTTCCTACTGAAAAGAAAGAAATACTATTTATCTTAACAAAGGCAGAATGAAACTCACTCAAGGCAGTGGAGATCCAGCCTCATGTATTTGTTTAAGGCAAGCCTAATAAGGGAAAGATCAACAACGTAACTCAGCAAAATTGCAGATGCTCTATGTAAACTGGAGATATGTTCCTAATCTCATCAGTATTTAACTGATCATTAACAAGGATACAATAGCTATATCCAGTGTTGTTGCCACTTCCAAAAAGTGTGTTTTTTCAGCTCTCCTTGGTAAAACTTATCCAGTTTTCCTTCTATAGCATAGTCCCAAAATTCTGACACCAGATCAAAGCCCTAGAATTTCCCACTCCACATTTTAAAATTCCTATAAAAAATCTTACCTTTCCATTGTATTTTGTTCTCCTTCTTTTGTAAGCTGAAATCCAACAATTGTTGTTTCAGTAAAGTGTGATTACCCTCTTCAGAGTTGCACTCCATTTTTTGCCATCCACAACAAAATTTTACAAATGTCCTAAAAGGGGTACTGACAATGTAGAACCATTTTGACTAACTTCCTATGATCAAACGACAATCTATTCATGTACCGTAGTTTATGAATCCAAGGATATTTTTTTCTTTTACTTCTAAAAAACTTTTGGAGAGGAAAATACCAGAACTGATATGCGCTATGATGCTTTTCACCAAAGCAATTTGGTGCATGGATTTATATTGTGGTACTTTTGTAGCCTTATATGTCACACATTGCTTTGAGAATCCCAATAAAAAATAAAACAAGAAGAAATCACCAACCATTTACTGTCACCAAGAACCCAATGGACCCAAAGGAGTCAAGGTTGGCCTGAGGAAGCCTTTATTTTTTTATGATGGTGTACAAAGTGCAGATAAACAACACATGAAAAAAATAGCAATCTGACAACATATCCATTCATTTTCTCACAAAGACATTTCCAATTTACATTTTATTCATATTAAAAAGAATCCTGATTGGTAAAGTGATTCATTTCCTATCTGATTAATACAGCTCAGGAACAAAAAGTGCAAAACAGAACGTTTTTATTCTACCTATCCCCCCCCCCCCGAAATTCAAAAAAGACTAAGTATGTTCCTGCATAGTTTGAAACTACTTCTTTGCATCTTTCAGTCCTCCTTAACAGACTTCTGAAAAGATAGGAAGTTGGCTCTGACAGATTTTCAAGTAATAGTTCTCTACTTCCTTTCTACAGGGCCCACTAGGAAGCATTTCCAAAAGCCAGTAATATATTCTGACACATTTGCAATGGTTACAAAGAAGGCAGGACTGGAACAGTCCCAAACCCTATTTTCAGCTTTCTCAGAAACTTATTTTTAAAAGCTGTTTAGATTTGGTTAAAAAAGTCCAGGAAGGAACCAGAGAACTTTATTTAAGAGAATCTCAACTTCAGTACTGGAGAGCTTCATTCAAAATTGCTTTCTGACTGGGAATCAGAAGAGTGCATATGAATATAATTATTGTTATATTCCATAAAAAGGAACCCAAATAATTTCCGGATGCTTTTGACATATACCCAAGTTCTTTTTCTGCTTTGTTTTGGTTTGCAAAAAAACTGAGGAACACTAACAATACTTGGCATTCTCAAGATGCATTTGAGATAAACTACAGCAAGAAGATGGACTAGCCTTATTATCACGTATCATGGAATGAGATCTTAACACTGAGGCTGCGTTTCAGATATGGCTTTTATAACTTAATCACCTGGCCTCATTTCACTGAACTGTAAATGGGCTCCAGATGATGTTCCACATGTATTCCACAAAAGCTTCACATATAACTTTCCTTTGTTTTCTTTCTTTTCTTTCCTTGAAAAAACAAATCCATTACAGAATAGGTACATAGTGTCTTTTGCACTATAGAACTAGGAACTATACCTGATAGCACCTTGAAATATTGTCAGGTCCAGCCCAGATGATCCTTATATGAGGAGGGCGAGCCTGCATAGCTCTCTGAAATTAAAGAGTTAAGTCTGAGCATGGAAGTTGGGAGTGCTCCTGACACCTGCAACTAGGGAGACTGCTGCTTTAATTTTGATCAGAAGATCTGTCCACCAAGTCCTCAGAAGCAGAAGTGTCTCTAGTTCAAGAGGTAGGGGTTGAGAGAAGAAAATAGGAGAAAGTTCTCTGAATTATTTTCAAGCAGCTGTGTATCCTGACTTGGCTTAGGAGGAGATTGGTACTTCTAACATAAAAGCCTGTGCTTGAGATCCAACAAGTATTAGAATAATTTCTGCATTAGCCATGCCTTGTAAATCTTGTACTAGATTATGTTATTGACTTTCAGGATGAAACATGGTACCTACCTTTTCTGAACTTGCATTGTAGATCTCCATTTTCACTGGCTGCTCTTGCTTTCAGTTTCCACACTGAATGAAATCCTGATTATGACTTCAGACAATATATAAACAATGACTTGTGCATAGATAATAACGAGTAGCTTCAGACAAACACTTTAGTTTAGTAGCTAAGGTGAGTTCATGCAGTTGATGTAAAATCTAAAATTCGAAACCTACTTGTTCTAAAACCTACTATGCTTTTTAAGCTCCAGGGCCATAGCAACGGAGTTGTTTCCAACCCCTGCCAGTCATGTTGATTCTTTCCAGCAAATTGCCCTTCATGATAAGCCAAGCACACCTGTATTCAGAGATTGTTGGAAAAGAACATTAAAAATATTGCAGAAGGAAACAGGCAAGTAAGGAAGAATTCATCAGACTCATTTGCCCTGTCATCTTTTCCTTCAGATCTCCTAAATTAATTCTATAAGAAAATGCAAGTTGATTATGTATGTAACCATTTAAGGGGTGGGAAAATATTAATTTGCTTGTATTTATTGCAAGGAAAATCAGGAGTCACTTCTTTAAAAATTCTTTTTTCTATCCTTTCTCTTTTTTCTGTTCTGTTCTTTATACTATTTTATCCCTTTTACTTTGTATTTCTCCTCATTTCTATTCTTTTATTTCTGACTTTAGTTTGTAGTATCTTTTAATAGTGCAAAATTTTACAGTTAAACATATTCAAAAAGAAAGAAAGAAAGAAAGAAAGAAAGAAAGAAAGAAAGAAAGAAAGAAAGAAAGAAAATGCAAGTTGAAAGCCTCATGTTTTCATCATGACATCTGAATTTTCCCTATGTTATTAGGGGGTTATTTATAACATTTATAACATTTTCAAAAGCAGGAAAGCAAGCATAGTTCTCTGGAAGGGCCAAGTGATATTCAATTGTCATTTGAAACATCAAATCCCACATTCAAATATTCAGGTCTCAAACCTGTCCTGACCACTTATCCATATCCAGGACTCTGCTTCAAAAATCTTCTCTGCCTTGGTTCTGTTACTTTTTACTTTCAAATCAAGTTAAGTTTCCCAGGTTCTGAACTCACTGGATTCAATCTGATTGTTTAGACATCCTAAATCAAATCTAATCCTTTATTACAGTCAATGACCAGATGTAGGTACAATTCAGTAACAATATTACAAGGGGGAAAGGGGAGTGGGATAAAGGAAGCTGAGCAATTCACACAAAAGAGAGGAGCAAGAAGAGGAAAAGTAAAAATAGCTGGTAAGAACTGGAGTACCAGGCCATAGTTAAAGTATGCAATGCAGCAAAAATTGCAAAAAATGCTTGACTGTTAAGTATGTACAAAGCTATATTGCTGTACAATGGTCTAATAGAGTATTAAAATACTAATATATTAATACATTTAGACAATTAAAAGTGTGATAAAATGCAGAGGTGTATACTAAAATAATAAAGTTCTACCTGGAATACTTCGATGTTGATTATTTAATACCTACTTCGTCGTGCATTATAATCATAATTTAGGGATATATAAGAGGAGGGGAAAGGGAAAGGGAAAGGGAAAGGGAAAGGGAAAGGGAAAGGGAAAGGGAAAGGGAAAGGGAAAGGTAAGGGATGGGAAAGGAAAGGAAAGGAAGGGAAGGGAAAGGAAAGGAAAGGAAAGGAAAGGAAAGGAAAGGAAAGGAAAGGAAAGGAAAATAGTCCAAGGATGTTGAGTTATCAAGATTGAGTTGGTTAACTGTTGCCTAGGTTTAACTGCTGCAGTGATAAATTTAGCTGACTAGTGGATGATGTCACAATTTGAGCCTAAAAGGAGTTAGGGGGTATAGAAATCATCCATTTTCTCTGGCATTCACAGTAAAAGGGGAACTGTAATGTTGTTTCAAAGATCTTTGTAGAAGTTACAGCAACGGAGGGCATGCTGGATTGTTTCAATTTCCTCAGAGTCACAAGGGCATGTATGCTGGGGTATGGGAATGTTGGAATGCCTGCTGTATAGAAGCACCAGTAGGAGCCCATTATGTCTAGCCCTAAAAAAACCCTTTCCTCAACTTAGAGGAAGTGAGAGTGTACAAAAAGCTGTCTGGTTCCCAGGAACCTGTATCTAGTAGGATTCTAGAGCTCTGAGAGAGTGTGCTGACTTCAGACTGATATCCAGTATCACTCAATCTTTGCAGCACTGGCTTTTTTGGCCTGAGTGTAGTCCAATGCTGTCAAAGAATCTATAGGCAATCCAGCAGTTCATAGTTTTTTCAGTGTCCATACTGAAAGATTGTTATCATACAGGATAGCAGAAGTAGCTACTTAAACATCCTAAATGAAAGGGCTGAAATTGGCAAGGCTGGAACCAGAACATATGTAAATATACCTCAGCTGTCTAAATTTCTTATTTAGCCAGGTTGTAAATGAGAGTCATACCAAGTGCTGAATAAGGGGTTAAATGTCTATAGAGGTATGATTATCTGCTGAGCCCTGGTGTGAGGCTTGGCAACCTATTTATACCTCTATTGCTACAGGAGGACAGCCTTCACCTACAAACCAAGGATTATATCATGGCAATCCTGCTAACTGTCAATCAAGTCACCAGTGCCTTGCTCCAATATAAAACCGAGACGGACCTGTTAGCCCACAAGATCACCAGCTGGTCCACCAGGTAGGAAAAAATCTACCACAACTCTTACTGGTCATACTGGCATGATCCCCATACCTGTCCCAAGTCCCTACAACCATGGCTGTAGCAGCAGTTACAGGCCCCCAACACCAAAACCCACCCTCTTTGGCTGACAAATATGGTGAAAATCCAAGCAAATTACTGCCTTCCTCATTTAATGTGAATTATACATCTTTGGACCAAATTATTTCTCCACTGGCCAAGCCCATGTAGTATTTGTAATTAGACCAAAGACGGAGGGAGCTAATTCAAAACAGTTCAAAGTTTGACAATTAATCTAATAGTATGGCTTGTCTGAGAGTTAACTTTGAGGAGTTGGACAAATAAGTGACTGCCAACTGTGAAATCCATCAACTGCAATAGGATAAGCATTTGGTATAGGAATATGCTGCTGAGTTTTAGCTGTTAGCTTAGAATTTGGACTGGAATGAAAACAGTTTAATTGACCAGCACCCAGAGATCATGCTGGCATTAATCCAGACCTGCTTGGGCATTGATGGAAATATTGTGGAATTACAAGAGAATATGGGCAGAAAGGGAAGACTCCACTATTCTTATTTTCATCCTCCTTCCCTCTACCCACACATCTGAGGCTTCAGAGGTCGAATTCGTGCAGCTGGTAGAGCTCCACTATTTGCTTAGGAAAAGGTGCTAAGCTAACAGCTAAAACTCAGCAGCACAGTCCTCTGTTTAATTTCTGGTTGTTTAGGCCTCCCAACAAGCCACATTTGGAGCATTTAAGCTTGCAAATGCTCCTTTCTCACAAATACAGCATTTAGTTGATGGTTGAGAAGGGGTGGTGGTGATCTTAACATATCAAACACATGCAAAATGGACAGATTCTCCTAAGAAACAAATCACGTGTAGGCCAAACTACCTTTCAGATGCTGTCAGTCACCAGAGGTATTTTCAGTTCACTACATAATTACTATTGGGGAAGACCTATCTCTTCTGGCCACCTGAAGTAGCTTAAATGTATACCTAGTATAGATGTATAGCCAGTACAGATGCATAAATATAATTTTACACTTTTGAGCTCAAGATCAACATACTGCAATTGTGACTTTCTGGATACCAGAAATAGGAAAGATGCCACAGAACAGTTACCAATAGATTTTAATTTAGAAGCACATGGAAACTCAGTATGAGGATATGTTACCTGCAATTGTAATGTGAAGCCATAGTTGGCAAACAAATAGGTATCAAATATAACCTCTTGACTATAAAATAAGTCAAGATCCACTAAAGCTGACAGAGTTTCTGTTCCACCCTATTCATGCATTCAAATATTATTTTTTTGTCCAGAAAACTGTTATTTCCACTATTGAAGTTAAAAGGAAAAAGAAAAACAATCAGAATGGACTTTTTACCTCCATGGCTGTTTTGTGTTTTACTACTAAAATGTTCAAGAATACTCTGTTCTAACAATTGTACCTTTGCTATAAGAAAAAACCCAAAACTTGTAGTCTAGAATATGGTAAAATACTTTGTCACTAACCTAGAATGAACTGCAACAATTGCTTTGGCAGAGAGTGGTATGTGGCTTTACCAACCCCATTTTATCTTTATAACATGTTTGTGCTAGAAGCAGATTCTATTTAATTGAGAGAAATGATTCCAAAAAGACATTCCAATTCACAATTATTACAGCTCAGACTTGTTTTTCCTTCATCTGTTGTGCTTGCAAATTCATAGCCTAGTAAGCTAAAGAGCATGAACAGACAATTTATTCTCTGGACCATGGCTTCTGAGGATTTAGATATCGTTTTTAAGCTGCCTGCTTCCCTTGTCTCTTGAATTCTCAACCCTAGTTGGCTGATGATTCGTATTTTTATATGGTACTCTGGTGCCAAGGCTATTCCATGGCAGAATGAAGGCTGAATACAGTTCAACCCTGATCTGTATCTGATCAGTCGATTTCAGGGTTTCTCCTGTACAATATTTTTATCCTACTATTTTTACCCTTACTGCTGAATTTACTTACATGTCCCTGTATAACCTCCAAACTGTTTGTAAGCAGTCTTTCCATGCTTTGTCTCAAAAGGTTCTGACTTCAATTAATTTGGTACAGTTACTTTATTCTGGCTATAGCCCAGTGTTAAAATTCAATACCATTTCTGAAAACAAACTGTACGAATAAATATTAATATTTAGATATTAATATAAATATATTCCTTCATAGTATATGTCAAGCTAATAAATGGTCTAAAAATAACTGGTAAATTATAGTTTTGTTGCCCAGTTTTATATGGCGTGTATTTATATGCTATCTTATTTAAAATTAGAATACTCTAGTGTTCCAAAATATGTTACTTGTTTTCTGATATCCACAGGTAGGGTGGTTTTACAATCTCTCCAAAGACGTTTTGAAAGTCTTAGAAAGCCTACTTTTTCTTTACCTGCCTAAAAAATCTGAGCTTGGTGAATTCTCAGAGTTGTTTTTTTTTTCCCCTTAGTTCTGTAATGGTCTATTGTGCTTGTCCAGCAAGGAGCCTCAGGTGGGATCCAGGGCTGAGACATCAGCTGCTTAAACAAGTGGAACGGCTATCATTAATCTTTGCTTGTGAGGCTTATAACAAGAAAATGAAGCGAGCAGGGAATCTGCTCTCAATAAAAGAAGCGTCCTTCAGCCTTACAGTGTTTCATGTCCAGTCTCTAATCAATATATATTGTTCCCATAGATCAAAACAGTAGTGGTTGAAGAATTGCCCAAACTAGAGACCTGTGCAGAGTGGACAGAGAAGCATTTCCCAGTCATACAGTGATCAAATCACTCACAAGGCTCTAAGAAAAAGCAAAGATGGGTCTGGGGTGACATTTAAAACCCAAAATTGGACTTGGGTGGTAAAAACATTGAAAGTAATAGTATAACCTGTGTGTGTTACTGTGAATCTTCACCCGTCTCTAAATATACTTCTATACACATATACTGAATAAAACCAATGTCATAGTTGTTTACAATCCTTGGACAAATTCACAAGGGGCAAGGCCTTCCCTAAATTCCACAGGTTTTTCCACAGGTTTAATACAAAAGAGGCTGTATATGAGAGAGAATGGTTTATCTAATGCTCTTTTTTTTCCTGTAAAAGCATCAGTTGGGATGCCAAAGGCAAACCAAGCAGTTTTGGAGCCTTTCATGGTGTGGAAATTCCTCTCCAGAGACCTTACCTAACCTGAAGAAAAAAAGAAGCATGTAAGTGTTCTAGCAAAATCACATGATACCCGTGATAAAAGATCAGCATTGGTTGCCAATTGCTTTTCAAGAATTTAAGGAGCTGATGCTAGCCTTCAAAGCCTTAAATGGTTTAGGTCCAGATGCTAAGGTCTGCAAGAGAGGTCATTCTGAAAGCGACTGTTTTCAGAAGCCCATTTATCAGGCATCCAGGAGAAGTGGTTCTCCTGTATCAGTCCCAAACTTTGGAATGCAAGGAGTTGTGTTTGGCTTCACTGTCTCTGCCTTTGGAAGAGCATCTGAAGTATACAGTATCTTTTTTGTCATGCCTTTAGCTCTTAATATTTTTAACATTTTTAAAATATGTATTTTGTATTTTTGAGTTATAATTGGTTTTGGCCACCTTGATTGTTTAATTGAATAAAAAAGCAGGTTATGATTTATTATTTCTTTGATTGCATTTATAGCCTTTGCTGTAAAGGCTCAAAGCAACATAGCATCTTCCCTAATTTTATCCTAATTTCAATGACCTGTTAGGGACGTTGAGCTGAAAGAGAACAAGCAGCTCATAATCACTACTGAACTCAGAGGTTGAGTGGGGACTTGAACCTGGGTTCCCCCACTCCAGCTCCAACAGTTTAATAATTTTAATACACTGGCATTTTATTTAAAACAAATAAAGGATGAATCTGGGACAAGAACACAAGATAAGGAGGGTACATAAATAATGAGCATACATACTTGCTATTCTGAAAAGGTCTTTGGCTTATAGCTTGGCCTAAGCCTTAGTTTATCTTGGCCTAAGCTTGGCCTAAGGCTCACTGAGTTTAAACCCAACAATCCTTAAATGTCATGTCACTTGTTCTCACAGTGGCACACATGCTTCCTGAATATCCATAGCCACAATACTGTGACTTTGTTCACAGATTATTTGGGCCTTAGGTTAAGCAAAATTGTGTCTTTGATGTACCAGAGTTTTATTATTGATTTCTATTACTTATATCAGTTTTTAATTCATTAGTTTGAACTGTGTTATTTCCTACCCAGAATCTATTAGGATTGGGGTGTGTTCTAAATATTATGAAATAAAATAAAAAATGAATATGTTTGAATTTAGGCTAGCTGGTTAAGCATGCATGGCATTCTAAGGGACCAATTTAGGTAACTGTGAGTAGAATAAAATTACAGTGGTGATTTAATAAATATTATATCCAGAGCTGAAAATATTTCAGGAATAGAGGATATATCCACACAGAACTGTATATTGACCAATTGTAGATTAGCTCTGTGTCGCCAGACTGAGGTAGTGACTAGACTTTCAGGAAAGCATCAACTTTTATCTGGAGTTCATACATTTGCAGAAGGGTAATTCTAGCAAATTCAATTAAAACAGAGCATAAGGAGTCATAAACTTTAAATAGATTAGGTTCTAGTAATTCACACATTATCGTTTGGATTCTTTTCCTCTTTGCTGCCCTGCACAGCCTTCTGAACAAACTGTTTTGATGGTGTCACTGTGGGTATTTGTAAGAAAGACAATGAGCGTAATCAGAGACCTGAAATAGCAATTGCTATACTGTAATTGCCACAGTCAGGTAGAACATAACTCACTTCTTCTCCCACTTCAAAGAAAATCATACAGGAGTTTTCTAAGGCTGGGTAATATTGATTTCACTCTGTCTGTCCCCTGCTGACTTTCACTGAGGTCTCTAACCTAGAGTTACAAGGGGTAAATGTGGGTAAATAAATAATTTTATAAGGCACAGTGACAAAGATCAGCTGGGTTTACAAGTATGCCTAGAGAAAGACTAATACAATCCCATGAATTATGACCCTTTTTTCATGGTACTTGAAGAATGTGGGGTCTGCAGAAGTGCTTTTATACTCCTGTTTGTATACTATGGTGCCAAATATGTGACCCTGGAAAACATATATGCAGTTGTATCCCCAGCTACAGTACTGCTTCAGCAGTATGTGTTACACTACCATCCAAACTTCAAGGACAGAAGAACCTATTGCTACTCCAATAAAATAGTATTGCTCCATCTAGTTTACAGGTGCACTCAGTTAACCTACACAGACTCTGTAGCCTTTCATTCCTGACAATATCTTTGTCTATTGCCAGAGACTGAACTGTAATTTTAGATACAGACCGATGCTTTTTGCTGCTACCTGTAACAACTATTCTACTATTTTGATATGTTACATTTCTCATCGTAGGCCAACGACTTTGCATTCTTCTTCCCAATCACAAATCTGAATCTTCCTTATTTCTGATAGTGAAAAAACTAGACCACAAGCTGGATCTTCCATTTCCATAGTTCTTTAGTTAAAATTTAAAAATACAGTACAAAGTCTCCTGTAAATATAGTGGTCATGGGGACCCAGTTCATTAATTAGAGGAAGTCAACTGTCCAGTCATAATACGTTTTGCCTTCTATTGTCAGATTACACGCATTTGTTGGAAACTATGGCAGCTGCTTTCTGTTTTCAGGGTGAGGGTTCCTGTAGCCAGAGTGGCAATATTAACCAAGTCATTTTGGAACTGGCCTTCAGATATCAAAGTAGTGCGAATTTCATGGTAACAGATTTGTCTGATAAGCGATGCAGATGCAGTTTTAGTTCAAAAGAGGTTAGAGCAACAGTCACTTGAATCCCCCAAAGGGCAAAAGTAATTCTGGTTACATTATCAAGACAAATAGTGCAGTGAAATCAGTTCATACAGGCAAGAATGGGTCCCCAAAGGTTGGCTAAGCAAATTTTCAATCCAATCCAATCTCTATGTTTCCCTGGTGTATTCTACTTTTTTTTTTTCAGGCAGAATAGTATATGGCAGGCTCCTTGCTTCTTGACTGAACGAGCATCTCTTGTCCTACCTCAACATCTTGTTCTTATATCTTTGTGACCTGCAGACTTTGCGGTTCAAGACCTTCTGATTTACTGGCACTAAATCAAGTGCAGCACTGTCTCCTATATTTTCAGCTTGACAGCTGGAACACTGTGAAAATTACAGTCCTACAGCCCTATCTGATTTTTCTCCTTAACTTACTTACAGTTTACACATATACAAGCATCTGTTAAAAGTCACTCAGCATTTGGATTTAAAGACCAAATTCAATGGTGACTTAATAAACTTTTGAAGGAGATCTGAAAGAATGGCCACTGCTCTGAGTACTGTTATGTATCAGGATGAGGCAGAAATGGTTTCTAAAATATTTTGTTTTGTTGCTGAAATTTTACACATGGTTTAATATATTAAGAGCAACTTTCTTCAATGTGGTGTTCTCCAGTTTCTTGGGCACTGGCTGTACTTTTGGGGGATTATTAGGAGCTGAAATCTGACACAGCTGGAGTGTACCAATTTAGGAAAGACTGGTGCAGACAGAACAATGCAAGTAGGTGGATCAGGATGAAATTCCAGTAGTAAATAAATTGGGATTTATACATAAAGTTCTTGCCTTTATTGTTGAGTGAACTGCTATGGATAACAGTAAATTGCCTTTCATTTTTTAAAACTAAAATATTTTCAAAAGGAAAGCCAATCCATAAAGCAAGAACATTTACATTATGTTTGATTGCCTTTTGGGTGCAGGATGGTGCTTGTGCCTAGTGCAAGGTTATCTTGAAACATATGCTTCAGTGTTGTGCTGCTTTTCATCTGAAGTCCTAACCTCTCCAAAGTGATGGATGATGTCTCAAATGGATTCTCATGGCCAAGAAGTGTGCAGCTGGCTGATAAGCCTAACCTCTCCTTCTTTGCTGTCAGGAAAACTATGGTTTGTAACATACATATCCATGTCTAACTTTGGTTTCTCTTTAAGGTAGCGAAGATGATAAAAAAAAAAAAAGACAGGTATGTAGAAAGAGTGCAGCACTAAATTGTTCTGACAATTACTTATCCAAAATGCCACTCTAGCATAAAAGAGGAAAGAGCATAAAAATATAGTGATAAGGCAGGGCAGGCTGAATTCCAGAAAACCTTTTGGCTGGTTAAAAAGCAGCAAGAGCAGTAACTATCTTTAAAGGTGGCTTTGAGAAAGGAGCAACAATCAGTACAACTAGCATGAAATGAACTCTCCATTTCTTGCAAAGCCCTGGAAATCCTTAGAACAATCCTCTCCAACCTGGTGCCTTCCATCTCTGTTCGGTTCCCATAATTCCTAGTTCACATGGTCAATACATTTTGTTTTATAAAACCACAATTAAACATATTTAAAACACCATTAAAACACATTGTTAAAACAAACAACACTCATTCCTTCAGCAGTAACCCAGTTTACCTTTTACATGAATAGGCACATTTCTGCCTTGACTGGATTAACCTTCAAGCTCCAGCCTATTATCAGTATCAGATATCAATTTATGACTTGAAGAGTTCCTTTGTGACAGAGAAAATTCTGTTAATGTAACCTTACGATAAAGTTAGAGCTAGTATTTCTGGGTGTGCTTCTTGTCTGGACTACCTTGCAAGGCTGACATCAATCTCACAAGTCTGAACGTACATTCCCCCCCCCCTCGCCTTTACATGGCATGAAAGTAGGGAGGGTCCCTTCTAAGATGTTTGCCACTCCCACATTCCTGCTGTGGGTTAAGCTGCCTCTTATCTGACTGTTGCCCTGGCTGCGGGTCTTCCCCCATCTCCCAAGTTCATTCCCACGTACCATTACAGAGGGAGATTCAGAGTGAAACATTGTAAGGAATTGTAGTGGGACAGATGGCTGCCATGCCTAGTCCCCATGACTTGCTCTGAGGATCCTCTCAAAATGAGATATTTAGGCTTCAAAGCACCAGCATTTGCAGGGAGGGTCCAACAAGGCAAGATGGCATTCACAGCAGTGCAATCAAAGCCCACTCCTTTTGTACATGTGTTGAAGCACTGGTGAAAGGAGAGGCACTATTCTGACAACTAGCTTGCTGATTAGATAGAGAATAAGCAGACAGATAAGGAAATGAGCAAGGCAGCTATTGGGTGGTCAGGCAGACAAGAAAGAATGGGTGGGTGATGAAGTGGAGGCAGCAGAAGATGACAGTGACTTATATCCTAGTTCCAATTCTTTACCATACTCTCCTTTGCCTCCAGCAGCCATTTCCCCTTCTTAACATCAGATCCAAACCTTAAATGAAATGCTCCAGTACTTTGTTCAAGAATGGAACATTAGAAACTAATTGGAATTGTTCCTGGCCACATAATCAACTAATTCAGAACAACAAAAAGCACAGAACATCCATTAATTTGACTTAAATCATAAGACCAACATGTCCTTTATCAGAATTCCCAACATAAATATCTAAGCATATCCAAGATATATTAAAAGTTGTAGACCCTTAGAGCATCAGGCTATCTATGGCTCAAATTTGGCAGACGTTACCCAGATACTTGACATGACACAATAGGTAAGAATGTTTTCTGTGTCCTGGGATAAAGCCACTTTAAGCTGTTGACTGCCCTCTGTCAATCTGAAGTCTCCACCACACAATACTCATTATGAAAGAACTGGGTTAGAAATAATTCATATAAATACTCCAACACAGAGATAGATAGATAGATAGATAGATAGATAGATAGATAGATAGATAGATAGATAGATAGATAGATAGATAGATAGATAGATAGAAAGGAAGGAAGGAAGGAAGGAAGGAAGGAAGGAAGGAAGGAAGGAAGGAAGGAAGGAAGGAAGGAAGGTTGGTTGGTTGGTTGGTTGGTTGGTTGGTTTCACCATTACCTCTGAAACATGACAGAATCACATTTTGTTGCAATGAAACATTCACTACTATTTTCATTCAGCTGGTTCCCTCAACTATTTTTTAAGCCAGGCAGGACAAGGCTGTAGAACAAACATTATCAATTTCACTTCACCAAGTCCCACTTGTATCTATGGGCTGCATCAGCTGGAAAGTACAGTTACTCCTGGACAAGCAGAGGTCACTGAACCTGTACCAGCTGTGATAGCAAAGTCATCTTCTTCATGATTAAGGATGAAAATTCCAAGACGTATTTCAGTAAGAGAACATTGGTGAGATCTGCCAAAATGGATTCCCACATGACAGAGCAGCACAAATGTGTTTGTATTAGATCAGCCTGAAAAAGAACTATTTCTGACAGTTGCATATTGAGAAGGTTAGTTAGAGAAGAAAAATAAAGATCTGAGGTCGGATAAATAAAAAGCCTGCAATGAGGAAATTTATGTAACCAAGAATACTCCCAAGGAAATTTGGCACTTTTAAAAAAGGTCTGAGAATTTATATTCACAATGCAAATCAAAGGGAATTGCTTATGAAAGTTCTATATGTGAGGAAAATTCATGAACAAAACCAAATGTTTTTAACAAATAATTTAAAAAGAAAACCCACAGAAAACCTGATGGACTGGAATATAAAGCTAGACAATAAAAAGGACTATATTTATACTGATTCACATATCCCTAACCATTATCATCATGCTTTTCTGCTCAGAGGAAAAATACAATTAAAACAAAACAATTTCATAGACATTTAAAGCAAAACAATCTCACACTGAAATCAGTTTAAACCTGCAGCTTTAGGATCTTTCCAGTAACTCAAAAGAATGGAAGAAATCAGACAGATTTATGATATCAATGTTTCCAGGATGTTCATTGCCACAAACCATGATGCTTTAGAATTCATTTTAGAATAATTACTCTGTGTCTTTACTGATGTATACTCTGTAGTTTAGTTATCCCAACCCTTGACTATTTCCCCAAGGAAGGATGCAAAAGTTCTCGACCAAAAAAAGGTTCTTCCTCAAATTCAAGAAAAAATGAACATACATATATTATGGAACTCTACCATTAGGCCTTGTGTGGCACTGTTAGCCTTATCACTGAAAAACAGGCAATTCCCATGTCCCTTTCTTTTGTTGCTCATCTCAATCTTCACAGAATTTTGTTCTCTTTAATCATCTCTTTGGGTCTGCACACTTTTTCCTACCACTAATTAACTAAGAATTGTCTTCATAACTAACCACCGAATCACAACACATTTCTGTACTGAGCTGATGCAAAAGCCTCTTCCAGGATATAATACAGTTATATAGTAAAAACGTCTCCTGGTGCACAATCTATTGAATTCAGCTTCATAATGCATGCACCTAGATTGAATGATTCATTCAAAGTCATGAAACAAGGGCTAAGGTTCAGAAATGCTAAGCTAGAAGGGTTTACTTTATCAGCTTGTTAATGTAGACCTCATCATCCTCTGCTATTTGACAATGTTGGGAAAATCTGAAATTGGTATTTGTACCTTTGTTTTTCTTTTGAGTTTCAAGGGGAAAAAAAGGGGGTGTGGGTGTGCACGTGTGACCTATCATTATCGCACTCCATTCCTATAGGAGTACCAATGGCAACAGTTGAAGCAAACCACTAATGAGTGAATAGCACTGCCAGGAGGAAACAAAGACATAATGCTTTCGCTGGTTTGCTAAGCAAAACTTGGGGAATTGCTAATGTATCTCAGACCTGCTGCCATGGAGAAAGCCTTCAGTCATATTGCCAAAATCCATGTTTGAACAGAAAGAACTTGCTCAATCAATTTTATTTATTTGTTCACTTAATATCAACAAAGCTTCATTATGGAAAAGGCAAATCAGCTGCCTTTGCTTCATCAAACATTCTGTAAGAACTTTCCATTGCTTGTTTTAGAATAGAATTGAACCATATTAAGTCATATAACAAGAGCTAGAGCAGAACAAAGAAAATGAAGCCTACAAGATGTAACTTTCACCTGGATACTAAATGCCATAGAAGCCACACCACCCCAAAAGAAATTATAAAAATGGAACAGTACTATAAAAAAACTGCACACGAGAAGTCTATTTGAACGATGGAATTTCTACTCCTCTACTCTCCTTGTATCTCTTCCTTCAATTTTGTTTTCCCAAACCATCCTATATGGGTTGCAAGGCATATTTTGATTTAAAATATGACTGCTAGGTTGAACCTGGGACAACAAGAAGGCATCTGTATTTACCCTGTTTTCTATCAGGGCATGCATTGCTTCTCTTATTTTGATTTTTTCTTTTAAATCCAAGGCCTCAGTTAAAAGAACTGCAAAATCTATGTGTACTTGTTGCATTTACACATAATCCTAAAATGACATTTGTTTGTTGAACAACCCTGGCTTGCATATAACACAAAGCCAAAATGCTTTGTGCATAATACTAAGCCAAAAGCAGGTGAACCGCATCATGGTTTACAAATCAGTCTACAGTATTATGTTCAACCAGATTTGACTCTCCAATAAATGAACTTCAGATTCCAGCCTAAATTCCAATCCACACATTAATCTTAGAAGCGTGCATCAGCATGTCTGTGTGTATCAACATGGGCAAAAATCAAGCTCATTAAGCACTTCCCATCTTCTCTACCAGACAACTAAACATCAAGAAAGTCTCATCAGTGTATATTCACTTCTCTAGATAAATAGCAATGGTACAGTCTTGTTGCTTACTGCATCTGCATCCTAAGTTGTACTATGTACTTGAAAGTAGGACCTACAGTATTTAACATCAGTTCTAATTGCCTAGACTGCAAAAACCATAAGTGCATTAGGAGTGAGCACAAGATAATGTGCTGCAGTTATATCAGTGCATGTTGCTATGCACTTTGGGACTGCCTTTCCCACAACAGCCTGAACCTGTTTTAGCAAGATAATTTTAATATACAGCATTAGTCTCAAAGCGCTCTGGTGTGAAAGTGTATCATTAGTTTCTCACATCTGCTACATAGCCTTCCATGTGTTGTTGCCATGCTGTCCTTAGAGCACCTGATGTTTGCAATTAGAAAAAAAAAGGTAACCCAGCTTCTTTCCCTAGGAGAAAAATCAGCTCCTTTGGAATTGATTCTCCTTGCAAGACTTTATTATGTACTGGTTGAGTCCCTACTGATAAATGTGACTCCAGCAAAGACATCTATGAATTCTGAATGCATGTGTATTGTGAGTGGAAAGATCCAGCTAGCAAAGAAACAGCCAAAGGCCAAAATGCTTGAGGTGTTTTTGCTACAGAAAAGCACAATACAAAGTGTTTTTCTCATTAGTCTTTTCAGCTCTAGTGATGCGCTCTTGCTAATCCCCAACTCCTACCGTTCAACCCAGCCAATCCAGCAATCATTTCCAGTGGCCGCAGATTAATGATATTCAGTACATGAAAAGGAACCAGAGAAAACCAAAAGATGGAACACTAAACTCAACAAGAGTTGCCAGAAGGGACTAGAAGACCTGTTGGGAAAATCACATATTCCAGAGAAAGATATATCTTTCCAGTATAAAATAAGGATTTTATTTTTCCCAAAACTATTGGCAAAGTTTACCAAAGACAGTAAAGGCTTAAAATATATTATAGCAAAAATGAACAAATGGTTTGTGTATCATGGTCTCTACCATTCCCACAGAAATTTTGTTCTTTATTTTCAGTACGTAAAGCCGAAGTCTAGTTGTTGTTTTTGATATCCAACTAGCTTCTGTCCTGAGTGGAACAGTAACCATTCCACTGCAGGTATTTATGTTTAGGGAGAGCCTCCACAGCAAATTCTGAGGCTAGTAGAGGGTTGCCAGAGATAAAGAAGTGAGTGTTTGGATTATTAACTATTGCCATCATTGCTATTTCATTTTGGAGCAAAATACAGCTGCATGCAAAAGTCTAGGTACCCTGGTCATACTGTATTTTTACTGAATCCATAAATGAACAGAAATTTACAACCTCTACATGGTACAGAGTTACACATGTCTTTCTGCAGATTGTTTACATCTTCAAAGAAGAAGACAGTAAGTGCAAAAGATTCAGAACTTTGGACACTCTTCTGATCAGTACTGTACTTTTTCCCCCCACTATTCTTTACCTAAATCTTCCAGCCCAAAAATATTCTTAAGGTTTCCTTTATCCAACATCTTTTCAGCTTCACCTTCTTCACTCATTGTGAATCCATTCTTCTTTCCACCTGCACAATATTGCTTAACACCTGGTAACGTGCCTTGGTTTTCTCCTTCAAAGAGGTATTTCAGCAAAGCAAAGCCTGAAACATTCCTCCAAATTAATTATGAAATACTTACAGGAAAGAAAAATAAAGATTTTAACAAGGGCTTAGGACATGGTCCCCAGACTTAAACATTTCTGAAAACCTGGGGAGAATCTCAGACACACAATACATGCAAAGAGACCTAAGACCACTTTTGTACTATGTCACAATCAAACAAAATACATCATGGTTCAACCCAATGAGTGAACCCAGCCGCTGTCTTCAGTTTTCCCCTTTGAATAGCTGGTGCTTCACACTTATCATGTATGGTATCTGCAACCAGACTGCCAAGTTTTGTTTGTTTGGGTTTTTTTACATGAACTTTTCTACTAAATGTAGAATAGCCCATTTGAGGGCATAATTATGCAGATACAAGCTGCCCTGCATCTATTTGTGTCTGATATGCTGGTTAACTATATCACTTGTAATAGCACTGATCACATTTATCCCACAGTAGTTTATACATCAAATGCTTAGATGGTTCCGTTGCTGAGAGGGGTATTTTTATTCTCCCTCGCCTAGGGTTTGTATCTTGATTTTTATGATATTTATTAATGTGGTTTTTATATTTTTCATGTTGTTTTTATATTTGTTTTTTATCTGATTGCTGTATGCCACCCAGAGTTGTTTATGGTGAGATGAGCAGCTATATAAATTTGCTAAATTAATTAATGCGTCCAGAAGAGATTCATGAAGATATTATATTGTTTTTTTTCTCTTCCTTCCTTCCAAAACTGTGCCAGACAAGACCACTGGAAGCTTTCCCAACAAAATATTAGCCCAGTAACAATTGTCACAATTAACTATTCCATGACACTTTGGGGGATCATTATGAATATTACCATATATTGAAGGATCTAGTTTTATCCAAAATCTTTGGGTTTGTTGCTTCAAACTCTCATGACTGACCCCTACATCAAGATTCTTAACACACTGTATAAAATTGGAACACTATACTGTTCTAATTCAGACCTGCCTCCTTTTGTGCTGAGCTCTTGCTTAGCAGCAATTCAGAAACAAAACATATTGTGGCTGCAAAATCATTGCCAAATTATAGCAAGGTGATTTCTAACAAGGGAAAAAGCCTGTTAGTTGACAAGCAGCTACAAAGGATGCTGGGCTACCCAGTTCTTTCACATGCTGGTTCATCCCCACCCACTTTCCATTGAATTGGCAGCTAATTGGACATTATGCTTTTAATTCCAAGTCACTTTCTAATTCTGTATTGTTTCAAAGCACTTAGGGATCCTGTAGCTTACTGAATTTGCAACATGCTTTCTATTCATTTTTAGGGAAGACAACAGAGAATCTTGTCAACATTCTATTGGCAGGGCTTTCACTTAGACTTGGCTGAAAAATTATAAGGGCTGCTCCATGTGCTCAGAAGAATTATTAAAAAACACACAGAAGGGATTCTAGCCATTTTAGAATTTAGGTAGCCTACCCCCTACTGTATATTAGGATTGAGTAGTGCTTTGGATTCAGTCAACTTAGCACCTGGGTGCACTACTTTACAGCACTCATCTTTTCCTGGGCATGCTTCCTGCATGCCTGACTCTGGAAAAGGATGTGGTTGCTTTAAGGTGATGCAGACAGGTGCTAAGTTCATACTCCCTGAATCATATTCTCTGAAGCATCTTTTGGAGACAACCTGAAGTACTGCACAGCTCTACTGTAGTTTTTCCCCTACTATACTTACAGTGAATTAATTCTCCAAGTGCCTATCACTTATGGCCAAAATGTTGCCATCCACATACAAGAATGAAGAATCACTGAACTCATAGGGCCCTAAGGTTAGCAAAAGTCCCCTCCAAAAGTTCATGAAGAAATCTAATGACAAGAGCTCTCACAAAAAGCTATGCAATGATAGCTGACCATATTCAATGACTATGAAATGCTAACTGGCTGGCTGGCATCATTAACAGAAGCATTCCACATTGCAAAATTTATTTTAGATCCACCTTTTAGAATAGAGGGAGGAGGGAGGGAGGATCAGAATTTCCCTAGTCAAACACTTCTCTTGTCAAGGAAAAGACTTGTCCCACTAGAATATAAACAGGAGATCATCCTTTTCTGAACAAAGTTATTTGCAGCTACCAACCTTCTCTCTCTCTCTCTCTCTCTCTCTCTCTCTCTCTCTCTCTCTCTCTCTCAAATTTATATGGCCACTCATCTCACTACAGTGACTCTGGGTGGCATATGACAATTGAGTAAAACATTAAATATATAAAAACTCATTATTAAAATATAAAACAATCATTATTAAAATATAGAAAAAACCAAGGGACAGGAGACTGAATATTCATTGCAATGATGGAGCCATCTTAGAATGTCACTGGTCCCCTGGGAGACCCAGGCCTGATGACAAAGACAGGTCTTGAGGGACTTCAGGAACATTTACAAGTATGGAGCTAACCTCACTTTGCCGGGAAGAATGTTCCATAAGGTGGGCACCATGGCAGAGAAGGCCCGCCTCCTGGGACTCACCAAGCGTAAGTCCCTAACAGATGGGACCCGCAGCATTCCCACTCTGTCCTCTTATTCCACGTCTGAAGCCTGATTCCACTCCCACCTTCAGCGACAGTCATAGGCTAAGTATCTAAAGTACATGCATGAATAATTGAAAGCTAAAGTCATACAATATTGATTTGTTAGTGAATTCAAGCTTCTCAATGGGAGTTCCCACCCTCAAATGGAATCTTGGTCTGATATCAAGAGGTTGATAAAGAGACACAGCTAGGTTTTCTGACTTGTGCAGTCCCACTTGCAATAAATTATAATAATAAAAAGAGCATGTTGTTCTTCCTCTATGAGCCTTCTATCATTGCTTTGCTGAAATTTAAAAGTCCCTAAAGAAAACACTTCCTAGTACCTCTCTCAGAAGCTAATGTATATTGTGACTAAGCCATATACATGGCGGCCTATGTCCTGGGGTTCCAAAAAGCCCTTAAAGCCTGGCTTTGGTCCCAGGTCTGTGGGTAATGTGTTGGTGTGTGTGTGTGTGTTATACTTTGTTTTAATGGTTGTTTTTAGTCCATGCTGTTTGTTTTAATTTGGTATTATATTTTGTAAGCCACTCAAAGTCTGTTAGAGTAGGCAGCTATAATACATGTAATTAAATAAATATCCAGGGCAATCCAGAAGAAATTCAAAAGAGGCTTCTTATTTGGAAGTTAGTTAGATATTAGGCCCAAATCAGAAAATTAACTAAGATCATGCCTTTTGCTGCTCTAGTTTACACATCCGAAAGGATAAGAAACAAAAATGACTCTCTGAGGCCTCTTCTGTATTAGCCACAACCAGGTAAAGCTGTTAAGTCCAAACTCATTCCCAGTCTTAACTTTCCCCACATGATTTCTTACTTTTTCAATCACATTTTTCTACTAATTGAATCTCTTTCTTCAGCTTTGCTGCCCAGCTCTGCCAATTCCTCTTAAAGAAGAAAAGATGAGATGAATGTAGAGAGTAGAAGGGCGTCAGAAAAACAAGCTGTGAAGTAAAGATGCCCCTGCAACTTTCCCCTTGCAACCCTTCAGATCAAATGCCAATTCACAAATGAGCATGATATTAAAACTGACACCAACTGCAGCAGAGAGAAACTGGGTAGAATTGAACAAATTTTGACACAACTCGAAGCTGCTATCTTGTTGTCTGGATTTTTGTATTCCAGATCTGGTAGCTCTATAAAAACGAAGAGTACTACTATCAACCCCTTCATGGATCACTGCCTTGTCGTGGCGAAGGGGCTTGCGTAACTTAGTGAAGCCATGAGCTATACCGTGCAGGGCCACCCAAGACGGACAGGTCATGACAGAGAGTTCTGACAAAATGTGGTCCACTGGAGAAGGAAATGGCAACCCACTCCAGTATCCTTGCCAAGAAAACCCCATGGACGATGTTAAAAGGCTAAAAGATATGACGCCGGAAGATGAGCCCCTCAGGTCGGAAGGTGTCCAATATGCTACTGGGGAAGAGCGGAGGGCAATTGCAAGTAGCTCCAGAAAGAGTGAAGCGGCTGGGCCAAAGCCGAAAGGACGTTCAGCTGTGGATGTATCTGGAAGCGAAAAGAAGGTCCAATGCTGTAAAGAACAATATTGTATAGGTACCTGGAATGTAAGATCTATGAACCAAGGCAAGCTGGATGTGGTCAAACATGAGATGACAAGATTGAACGTCGACATCTTGGGAATCAGCGAACTGAAATGGACGGGAATGGGTGAATTTAATTCGGGTGACCATTATATCTACTACTGTGGGCACGAAACCCTTAGAAGAAATGGAGTTGCACTCATAGTCAATAAGAGAGTGGGAAAGGCAGTAATGGGGTACAACCTCAAAAACGACAGAATGATCTCAGTGCGTATCCAAGGCAAACCATTCAATATCACAGTCATCCAAGTCTATGCCCCAACCACTGATGCTGAAGAAGCTGAAGTTGACCGCTTCTATGAAGACCTACAACACCTTCTAGAACTAGCACCAAAAAAAGATGTCCTTTTCATCATAGGGGATTGGAATGCTAAAGTAGGAAGCAAAGGAGTAATCGGAATAACAGGCAGGTTTGGCCTTGGAGTACAAAATGAAGCAGGGCAAAGGCTAATAGAGTTCTGTCAAGAGAACAAGCTAGTCATAGCAAACACTCTTTTCCAACAACACAAGAGACGACTCTACACATGGACATCACCAGATGGTCAATACCGAAACCAGATTGATTATATACTTTGCAGCCAAAGATGGAGAAGCTCTATACAGACAGCAAAAACAAGACCAGGAGCTGACTGTGGCTCAGATCATGAGCTTCTTACTGCAAAATTTAGGTTTAAATTGAAGAATGTAGGGAAAACCACTAGACCACTCAGGTATGACTTAGATCATATTCCTTGTGAGTACACAGTGAAGGTGATGAATAGATTTAGAGGATTAGATTTGGTAGACAGAGTGCCTGAAGAACTATGGACGGAGGTCCGTAACATTGTACAGGAGGCAGCAACTAAAACCATCCCAAAGAAAAAGAAATGCAAGAAAGCAAAATGGCTGTCTGATGAGGCTTTACAAATAGCTGTGGAAAGAAGGAATGCGAAAAGCAAGGGTGAAAGGGAAAGATATAAGCAACTGAATGCAGATTTCCAGAGAATAGCAAGGAGAGGTAAGAAGGCCTTCTTAAATGAACAATGCAAAGAAATTGAGGAAAACAATAGAATGGGGAAGACTAGAGATCTCTACAAGAAAATTGGAGATATGAAAGGAACGTTTAGTGCAAAGATGGGCATGATAAAGGACAAAAAAGGCAGGGACCTAACAAAAGCAGAAGAGATTAAGAAGCGGTGGCAAGAATACACAGAAGAACTATACAAGAAAGATCTTAATGTCCCTGATGTCCACGCTGGTGTGATCACTGACCTTGAGCCAGACATCCTAGAGAGTGAAGTCAAGTGGGCCTTAGGAAGCATTGCTAACAACAAAGCTAGTGGAGATGACAGTATTCCAGCTGAGTTATTTAAAATACTAAAAGATGATGGTGTTAAAGTGCTGCACTCAATATGCCAGCAAGTTTGGAAAACGCAACAGTGGCCACGGGATTGGAAAAGGTCAGTTTATGTTCCAATTCCAAAGAAGGGCAACGCCAAAGAATGCTCAAACTATCGCACAATTGCACTCATTTCACATGCTAGCAAGGTTATGCTCAAAATCCTACAAGCTAGGCTTCAGCAATACATGAACCGAGAACTACCGGATGTACAAGCTGGGTTTCGAAGAGGCAGAGGAACTAGAGATCAAATCGCCAACATTCGCTGGATCATGGAGAAAGCACGAGAGTTCCAGAAAAATATCTACTTCTGCTTCATTGACTATGCAAAAGCCTTTGATTGTGTGGATCACAACAAACTGTGGCAAATTCTTAAAGAGATGGGAGTACCAGACCACCTTACCTGTCTCCTGAGAAATCTGTATGCGGGACAAGAAGCAACAGTTAGAACCGGTCATGGAACAACCAATTGGTTCAAAATAGGGAAAGGTGTACGACAAGGCTGTATACTGTCACCCTGCTTATTTAACCTATATGCAGAGTACATCATGAGAAATGCCAGGCTGGAAGAATCACAAGCCGGAATTAAGATTGCAGGGAGAATCATCAACAACCTCAGATATGCGGACGATACCACCCTAATGGCAGAAAGTGAAGAAGAACTAAAGAGCCTCTTGATGAGGGTGAAAGAGGAGAGTGCAAAAGCTGGCTTGAAACTCAACATTAAAAAAACTAAGATCATGGCATCTGGACCCATCAATTCCTGGCAAATAGAAGGGGTAGAAATGGAAGCAGTAACAGACTTCATTTATTTGGGCTCCAAGATCACCGCAGACGGAGACTGCAGCCATGAAATTAAAAGACGTTTGCTCCTTGGGAGGAAAGCTATGGCAAGCCTAGATAGCATATTAAAAAGCAGAGACGTCACCTTGCCGACAAAGATCCGCATAGTCAAAGCTATGGTTTTTCCAGTAGTAATGTATGGCTGTGAGAGCTGGACCATAAAAAGGCCGAGTGCCGAAGAATTGATGCCTTTGAACTGTGGTGCTGGAGAAGACTCTTGAGAGTCCCCTGGACTGCTAGGAGGTCAAACCAGTCAATCTTAAAGGAAATCAACCCTGATTGCTCATTGGAAGGATCGATAATGAAGCTCAAGCTCAGATATTTTGGTCACCTAATGCGAAGAGAGATCTCTTTGGAGAAGACCCTGATGCTGGGAAAGATTGAAGGCAAAAGGAGAAGAGGACGGCAGAGGATGAGATGGTTAGATAGCATCACTGAAGCAATGAGCATGAAACTGAGCAAACTCAGGGAGGCAGTGAAGGACAGGAAGGCCTGGCACAATATGGTTCATGGGGTCACGAAGAGTCGGACACGACTTAACGACTAAACAACAACAACTACTACTATCAATGGCTAGTAGTCAAGATGATTATATTACCTCTAGGATCAGAAGTATGGATGTGCAGCACTTCCAATCTGAAGCAGGAAAGACGCTTCCGTGGACTCACACAGTGTGTATATGTATGTGTGCCTTTGGGTCAGTTTTGACACCTGGCGACTGCCTGGACAAGTCCTGCAGTTCTCTTGGCAGGATTTTTTGAAAGTGATTTGCTATCGCCTGCTTCCCAGGGCTGAGAAAGTGTGACTGGCCCAAGCTCACCCAGTTAGCTTCATACCTAAGGCAGGACTAGAATTCATGGTTTCCCAGTTTGCAGCCTGATGCCTTAACCACTACACCAAACTAGCTCTTGACTCACATAGTAGCCACTGGGGGAAAAAACCATCTATGAAGTAAAGAGGGACCTAGAGTATGCCCACCTCCACTCCAAAGCTCCTTGTCACACCCTATCGGCACCTCCTTGCCTCTCCTTTCCTTGGATTGTGCAAGCCCAAGAAAAGATGCAGATTCTTTAAGGAGGTGCTGCCAGGTGCAGTGTGCACATCCACATATCCCCAAAGCATCTTTTGTGCTTCAGACCCAAAGTGAGGCATGTCCACAATTAGAAGCATTGGCCTCTTGACACCAGTTGTGGGAAACAAGAGCATTGCATTGCTGTTATGCCCTGTTGCTGGTTTCCATAGGTTTCTGATTTTCCAAGTAAGAATTACGTCAGTCTTTGGTCTTATTCAACATGGTTCTTTTTATGTTTCCCTTGCACAACATAAAACAGCTGGGGAAGGGTAATTTAAATCCATAAAGTTATGTGAGATGTAAGGAAGGCTTAAACAACATCTTTATCCTACTGTTGGTACTTTGATGAAATTCAGAATTCCTCCAGAATTCCTTTAACTCAGAATTAAGCCATTATGAAAACCTGTCACAGATTGCTGCAAGAAAAGCTATTTTTACACACACACAGAACCACAAACTGACCAATCACATTTTAGCCTAGTAAGTTCACATGAATCCAGCTCGTGTAGTTAGTTTATAGTTTAGTGTGCCATGTAGACCCATAAAATTATCTTGGAGTAAGCAATTGCATAGTTATGGATAAGTATCAATTAGGAACCAGATAATGCATACTTTGATCTTAAGGAAAAATTGTAAATGCCACTGGGTACTGTACTGAGGACTATGACTTCAATAAAAATTATTGTATAGTCTTATACTACGTTGGCACATTACATTCAATAAAATCAATCATACGATAACAATAAGTTGCAATCATAGCATCAAAACTTATTCTGTTTCATTTCTTTTACACAGAATATTGTTGTGGAGCTGCCTCCCAAGAGCAAAACAACAGATTGACAAAATCTGCCCATTTAAAAAAAACATATTACGGAGCTATGCTTTTGTAAAAACTGTCATACTATACCATATTATAGTACAAAGGGGAAAAAAAGAAAGATAACATAGAAATGTTCCCAAATAACCTGTAATAATTAGCTGTTGTTGTTGTTGTTCAGTCGTTAAGTCGTGTCCGACTCTTCATGACCCCATGAACCATATTGCGCCAGGCCTTCCAGTCCTTCACTGCCTCCCTGAGTTTGCTCAGTTTAATTAGCTAATTGTACTAAATTGTACAATCCAATGTTGTAAAGTTGTGTAAAACAACTCCCACAATTCATCAGTACAGTTTTGTTGATGTTCTGAATAATTTCTTGTGGTTTCCCATTTGTTCCTCTTTCTGCTATAAGTCTTTCTCCCTGCCAAGGATCAATGATAATTATAATTAGACTTTTTATAGGTTTTACGTTTGCCATGCAGGTGTTATCCCCAGGAACCATCACAGTCTTTTCCTCTCCTTTATATCCCCCTGGCAATTTGAATCAGATATTTCATATTACAGATATATATCCCTTTTCCCAACTCATTCATCTCTGTAAATAAAGATCCGTTAGCTCCTTGATTGGGCACTTAATTAGAATTGCTAGAGGCGGTCACTACCTAGGAGATTAATTATCACAGAGGGAATTCAATCAGTGGTTAGAATGACAGAGGAGGAAAAATAAGTCAGAACAGAAGAAGAGAATAGATACACTTCTAGTAGCACAGATATATCAGGAAAACCCTTGAGCAGAAAAATTGCTGAATTATTTGCATGAAGAACAGAAGAAGGGAGCCATAACATAAAATAGGATAATATGAAAGATTAGTCAATGAGCACAACTGTCAGCCTGCAAAAACCTTCCTCAATTTGTCACTGTAGATATGTGGGAACCATATAATCCCCAACCAGCATCACCACTAGTTCCATTAACTGGGTATCATGGGACTTGAGGTTAATCATATCTAGAAAGCATCAGGTTGGAAAGATTGCAGCTTTTTAAATTGTTATTCTTGCTGATTTCTTTGAAGAGGAACATGCCACCATACTAACTGTGCTAAATATTAACTTAAATATTGCTCCTAATAATGCCATGATACTTAAGGATTATTGGTACTGCACTACAGTACTTCTTATTCATTCCAAGTATGCATAATCTCTTTTCATACTATAAATATGCATCATCTCTGTTGAGAAAAGACTGTAGTAACAAGAAAAGTGTGACTATCGAATGTCATCTGCTGGGCAAACAAGGAACAACGTATTAGTAAAGATCCTATTTTAATCCAATATGGTTTTGAGAGCCCAGTGCATAAACTAGCTAATCTAAATACCTTGATTTAAAATGATATTTTCACCAAGTCTTAATGGGATTAATCCAGTTTAAATTCTAGCTTTGTATTACAGAAATGGCTAAATGCATTTACTTGGAAATAAACCTCACTGAACTCAATGGAAATTATTACTGTGAAAGCACACATATGATGATGTCTGTTAACAGAAATGTGGAATAGATCCATATATAAATAGCTCTAGTCTTTTAGGAATAAAGCTTTTTGGAGAAAATTCAATGAAGGGATTCATTCAATGGATGAGCAAGGCAATAGTTGGTTGCATTAATCAGGAAGATAGGTAATCATGAGCAAAATATTATAAACTGAGATATGAGTTTGTTGTGCCTTCACTCTGAATAATTCATATAGTCATATTCATAAGACATAATATGAATAGCAAATTTACAGACAATGGTAACAGCAGTTATTGGAGGCACCAGGGAGAAAAGGAATACAATTACAGTTTACAATGAGACAAGTTGGCACACCCAGAGCATATCTTAATATGCTCTACAATCTTGTGAATCTGACCACAATGGAGTAGTACCATAGAGTTATTGGAGTCTTTTAAAACATTTGTTGGAAGTATGTATTCCTTTTTTTTTTTTTGTCTGCGCTCAGTCATTGCTGACCCTGCAGTGGCTGCTTGGACGAGTCCTTGCAGTTTTCAAGGCAACTGTTTTTCGGAAGTGGTTTGCCAGAGCCTCCTTCCTAGGGCAGAGCCCAGCTGGCGAGCGCAGGAGGCGGGGTTTTCCATTGCTTCGCGCCCTTTTCGGGCGCGCGCGGTTTTTCGCACTTACTGGCAACTGCTCCCAACTCCTTTTTTGCAAGGCGCCGCCAGCATTTTTCCTCCCACCAGAGTGAGAGTACCCATTTATCTACTCACGTAAGTTTTTGAACTGTTGGGTTGACAGGGACTGGGGAGGAAACAGGAGCTCACCCTGTTTAACGCGAAGGCTGGACTCGAACCGCTGAAGCGTCGACCATTTCTGGCCAGCACCTTTCAGCGTCATTAAGCCGCTGCGCCACCACGTCCCCCATGTATTCCTAAGCATTGCTTAAAAACCAAGGCCTACAATTTCTGCGCTACCAAAAAATCTGGATAATCATTAGAAGCAAGAAATAGAGTTTTCTGTATCTATGGAGTCCTTGGGGTTCTCTGAGCTTGGTTCTTTTCTTGCAAACGTTTCATTACCCAGCTAGGTAACATCTTCAGTGCTAAAATGGGATGGGGTTTGCTCTCTATTTATGTGCTGTGGCCTGCCTTGCCAGTGCGGGTGGGGGTTTTGTTTTGCTCCTCTGATAGTTCTTTGATTGGCATGTATGGCACCTTTTATTTCCCAAGTTCCAATAAAGCCAAATAAAGAGACTTGAGACTAGGCTTCTTTAAGATAACAAATGTATATTGATCAAGACACAGCTGGGTGACTCCAATCAACACCCATTAGAAAGGAATGTTGAAGGAATCACACCTCACAAAGCAAACATCAGAGTTTTATAGACATCCATTAATGTATGCAGGTGATACATTCCCCTATATCCATACATGGGGTTTTGGGGATGGTCTAAGGAGGGGTTGAGGTGGTCCCTGAAAGTTGAATCTAAGTTTAACTTTTTTTTCCTTCTTATCTATCCTTTGGAATCCCAAACCTTTCTCTCCGGACATCGGCCTAACACCAGCCTGGTACGGAATTAATTTATGGCTACAGGCCTCTGGTTAATTGCTTTAAGGGAGATGAGGTAGGAGAATGGTGTGCTCTTTATAAAGTAAGTTAACCCTTTAGAATAGAGTGCACTCTTACAGGTATAGTTATACATTATGTGAAACATATCTATATCTCTATAAAATATATATAGAATATAAAATTGTGTACTAAAATAATGCCCTTCAAGCATCTGTTTGCTGCTTGATTGTGTGCCTGGTGGTGACCTTTGCTTATCTGGGTGATGACTGCTGGTGATTGATTGCTGATGATGCGATCTTCTGGTCTTTTGTCTCTTTTGAATAGTATGTAAATGCTGTTAATCTCTATGTGTCTGTTAATTGCTGCCTTGCCGACCCTGATGCTGGGAAAGATTGAAGGCAAAAGGCAGAGGATGAGATGGTTAGATAGCATCACTGAAGCAATGAGCATGAAACTGAGCAAACTCAGGGAGGCAGTGAAGGACAGGAAGGCCTGGCGCAATATGGTTCATGGGGTCATGAAGAGTCGGACACGACTTAACAACTGAACAACAACAACAACTGAATACCAGGCTTCCAAGAATTCTCTTGCATAAGGGTTGAAGGTGACAAAAGTGTAGAGTAAGTGTGCCTCACACCAGAAAATCTGTCCATTTGAAAGCATTCTAAGACTTTTAGGTTTCTAATACTAGTTTCACTTTGGCATTTTGTATGTCATGAGTAAGTATGCAGTGCACATAAAAACTGGTGGAGCTTCACCAATGTCATCCAATAACGTATGGATACATCTGTGATTTAATACTACAGTACACTCTCCCCAGCTCCAAAATTATGTCCCAGCATTAGTACAGCATGCCAGTGCAAAATCTCATAAATTTGATTGCATATATATTGCATTTGTTAACACTGGCAATCATTAGTTAAGACACAGATCGAATTAGTAACTGTATGTTCTGAAAAAGTGCTCAATGAAGCTGAAGCCCATCAACTGATTGGATATCATGAGCAGATTTGTGCATGTCAGCTGGGAACACATCTCTGTATTCCTTTTAAAAACTTCATTTTTTACTTCTCTCTGGCTGAATGCAAGGCATGGAGGGAATATTAGTGTGATATGGGACTTCTGGTAAGGCAGAAATCCAAACAACCACTAGAGGACAGCAAATAGATACAGAAAACCAACAGAGGTGAATATGTGTAGCTCAAGGTTCAACTGTGGATTCCTTGGGGTTCTCTGAGCTTGGTTCTTTTCTTGCAAACATTTCATTACCTGGCTAGGTAAAATCTTCAGTGCTAAAATGGGATGGGGTTTGCTCTCTATTTATGTGCTGTGGCCTGCCTTGCCAGTGCTGGTAATGCCTTGACAGAGAAGTTCATTAGCAGGCAACTTTGGGTCCAGTAATACTTTTCTTCTGGCTGAATAAAGGAAGGGACTATTTTTGCCAATTGCCCCTTTATTCAATGTGTTCCTTAAATCTGCTTCAGAGGGTTGGAGTCCTTCTGAAATAGTGCTGGAAGTAGCTCCAAGGTGGCACAGTGAGGGAGAGTCAATTAAGATTGATCTCTTCTTTTCTGACGAGAAGACCAATGCAAAGGTCTGATTGACCCAACCAAGTTCATCGCACAAAATCCCAGACTAACTAGTGTTTCTGTTTGTGTCAGTGTTTCTTACACTCCCTCTTTAGGGCCAAATTGCCTGCTAGTGCAAAGCCAAATAGACAGCAAGTGCAAGATGCTGGCATGGTTGTATGAAAGACCCAAAAGCTAATGAAAGTGGGAAAGAAAATTACTAGAAAAGCAGAGGGCACCATGCAGGGCTATTTCCTGTCTTTCAACCTACTAATTGCAGTGAATATAACATTATTACTATTTATACAATCTGTGTGTGTGTGTATGCACACATATGCCTTCCAGTCAGTCTTGACTCCTAGTAACTGCCTGAAATAGTCCCTGCAGTTTTCTCGGCAAGGTTTTTGGAAGGGGTTTGCCACTGCCTTCTTCCTAGGGTTGAGGTCACCCAGCTGGGTTTGTGCTTAAGGTGGGATTAGAATTCTCCTGGTTTCTAGCCTGGTGCCTTAACCACTACACCAAATTGGCTCTCTTTATACAACCTTATACTCTGAGAAATATAAATCTAATAAACAAATACTGGTCAGTGGTGGTGGGGAGAGAATCCAAACTTCCTTCCTCTGCCATAGAATATCTTTAATAGGACCAACCAAAATGTTCAAGAATATTGAACCCATTTTGGGAAACATTGGATTTTTAAGCAACCAGGAGGGAAAACATGCCATTGGGTGAAAGGCACAACATCACCAGTCATAACAGAGAGGGCTTGGACTTCATGCTAATCCATAATGTGGTTTGCTGGTTTGTGGCTTAGTATGGTGTGCAAACCAATCCCTAGTCAGTAAATCAAGAGAACCAAACTATGGTTTCACCAGTTACGTGAAGTCAGTCATACCAGGATTCCCACTAATAATTTATAGTATCTTCTAGAGCAATGTTTCTCAACCTTGGCAACTTTAAGATGTGTGGACTTCAACTCCCAGAATTCCCCAGTATGCATGCTGGCTGGGGAATTCTGGAAGTTGAAGTCCATACATCTTAAAGTTGCCATGGTTGAAAAACACTGTTCTAGAGTCTTCCAACCGTTGTGCTGAAAAATAAGGGCAGCCTTTGTATTGCCTCAATGATGGCTGGTTGATGCCAGAAGATCCTGTAAATCAACATTCAGGAAATGGTGATGATCTTAACTAATGTGCTGGAAGAAATCATCAGACTCAATGGGGGTAGAATCAATTAAGCATTCATGGATTTCAGGCACAAAGACGCCATCATGGCAGCCCTTTTCCACTTTCATTTTAGCCATATAATTCAAGCTCATCTTCACCTCTGAATGAAATGCACAGGTTCTTTATGAAGCAGAGAAAAGAAGTGAAAGGAAACAAGGCAGTCGTTTATAGCAGGCAACAATAGAGAGTAATTTTTCAATAGTGTGCAAAAAGAAATTACTAGAGAAGAGCCTAAGAGATCTATTTAAGTCACTAATTTAGATAAAACCCAGCATAAGAAGTAAGATAGTTCAATAAAGGACTTTCCTCTGATTAGAGAGAAACAGATGCAGCATATGTATCTGTACAACTTTGAAATTTCATTATAAACGCTTCCAGCCTAACAGTTCAAAAATACCCTGGGAATCCAGTATTATAAGCATTTTCACCAGCCATGGATTTGAAATGTTTTGCTCCCTACTAGTGCTTTTTTTTTTTTTCATGACATAAATTGCAGGCTGCCATGGATTCCTACTGCCATCTTGTGGCAATTAAATGTGGCTGGTCAATGTTTTGTTTATTCATGAGAAAACCCTTAAAAGTCAGCTTATGCCATAACCAGGGACATAACTGTTAAGGCCTAAGCCTGGCTCATTGCAGCTCTGAATTCCCCAGACGCCTGATTCTGTTTCTGAGAGCCTTTCATGTTAGAGCTGCCAGATCTAGTCTGGAGAAATCCAGATGATTACTAGATGGAAGTATTGTTTTCTTTACCTCCTTGCTGTGATCAGGTGTTCTCCACTTGCAAAGTTTAAGCAGAGCTCCTAAATGTTTGGAATTTTGAAATCATGGGCACTCTCATAAAATGGCTGCCCTGGAAGGCATGGGCAGTCATAAAATTCCACAAGAAGGCAAATTGTTGAGGTTGTTTCCCATTGTTCCCTATAGTCCTTCAAGACAGTTTAAACCAGTGTTTCTCAAACTTGGCAACTTTAATATGTGTGGACTTCAACTCCCAGAATTCCCCAGCCAGCATGGCTGGCTGGGGAATTCTGGGAGTTGAAGTCCACACATCTTATAGTTGCCAAGACTGAGAAACACTGGTTTAAGGTTTTGGACTGGCACCAAGGAGATTCAAGTTCAAGTCTACCCACAACTATGAAGGCCAGTTATTCTTTCTGCCTAGCTTACTTCACAGGGTTATTGTAAATAAGATACTTTCTACCACTGCAGCATACCTTTGCTTTTTTAAGTGCAGTTATAAATGTAGCATTGGGCTGCCATTGTTTTTACCATGTAAGAATGCCTCTGGACTCAGGAGCGTTCCTGGAATTTTAAAGGTTACACCAGAGGTTGCTGTTTTGTTTGCTGCAGAGTCTCCTCCTCTTTTTGTCTGAACTAAAAAAAATAAAAAAAAAATGAATATTTTCAGGTGGGGCACAGATTTTGAGAGGTACCCAGGGAAAGGTCACCTGTATATTTGATGCCCATAGATATCACATTGTATATTGTAGTCTGTTAATAGAGAATACCCTCTCCACGGCCAATGCAACATGATTTTTCTTTACCTCATTTAGATTTAATGGTATTTTCAAATGGTTTGCTTATATCTTTCTTATGCATCTTGGCACAGTGGAGAAGATTGGTTTAATTCATTTTTCCTATTAATTGCCCTTCAGTTGTGGCTTTGGAGAGAAAGCCAGCTTCAAGATGTATGTGTGACAGCATGGGTTGTCATGTTGACATCACTGTGATTTGCTGCAGACAAATGACACATGGCTGAGGACGCCATGCAAATGCTACAACCTGCATACCTTATCAGACATCCAGAGGAAGTATATAACCACAGCATTTTGTGCACATTGGCCATGTGCTGCAGACACCGCTGCGTGAGCACCGTATATGTTTGCTGGCTATCAGCATAGCTAACAAAGCACACAGACACAGGTAAATAATATAAATAACAATACTTTTATTACAACTATACAACAATAAAACTTATGTTAAACTCAGGTTCTTTGCAGGAGAATACTAATATTCCCCTGCTACAGAGAGTGCATTAAGACATGTGTGTTAAGATGATTCCTTTGATCAGGGTAACCAGAGCAAAAGAGAGAATTTACCCAAAACGCAAACTGGGAATTTAAACCCCTTGAATAACAATCTCAGAACCTTCTAATAGCAGCGAAATGCGTAGAAAGACACCATAACAATCAAACAGTCAGAGAGAGGCTGCGTGGGCTTTCTTGACTTCCCGTTTTATCCTTCTTGGTGGTCTTCCATCCAGAGATAGAACTAACGCAAACTAATCTCTATGTGTATAAACTCTAACATTTTAAAAGATCAGAATTGCGAAGAGAGATCTCTTTGGAGAAGACCCTGATGCTGGGAAAGATTGAAGGCAAAAGGAGAAGAGGACGGCAGAGGATGAGATGGTTAGATAGCATCACTGAAGCAATGAGCATGAAACTGAGCAAACTCAGGGAGGCAGTGAAGGACAGGAAGGCCTGGCGCGATATGGTTCATGGGGTCACGAAGAGTCGGACACGACTTAACGACTAAAAAACAACAACAACAACATAAAGTCAAGAGCGGGTTGACTTACAGCTGTGAACCTGAGTCGCTGACACAGCGCAGCCTTTTAGGCTCCTGCTGGAGCCAGGCAACGCCTGTCATGGGTAGCGCTACCAGACGTCCTCTGGAAACTCATCGCAGCCCCCCGCATTACTAGAACTCGGCACGGCAGAATCACCTGATGCGCTTTCCGACGCTCCTGGCCTACGTCACCCGCGCAGCCCCGCCGGGGTTATGGCTGCATTGTGACTTCCGCGACTGCAGGGGCCGCTGTTGGGCGGGGTGCCGCCTTGGCCACCGGATGCTGCGTAGCTGTGCGCGGCCTGACTTGGCGGTATCGCTGGCTTTGGTTTGCGGAGTGGAGAAGGGTGGTTGTCTTCGCCGCTGCAGCAAAGGCGTCGGGGGGCCAGTGGAGCAGACGCCGAGGCTGCATGATGCCCACCGTGGAGGAGCTGTACCGTAATTACGGCATCCTAGCCGACGCTAAGGAGACCGCCGCCGAGGTGGGACGCGACGGGGTTTGCCCTCGGGGCTTCGGGCTCTGGGCCTAGCAGGGCAGAAGGGAAGCGAAGCCCTCACCTCTACTTTAGCCGTGGAGAGCGGTGGGTTCGGCAGGGCCCGGGCGGTCTCGGAAGCGCCCCCGCGGCCTCCGAGTCGTCAGCGGCGCGAAGGAGCCCGTAGACCGACTGAAGTCGCCGGGGGGCGGGGGAGGTAGCCCTCTCAGCCCGTTTTGTTTCCCCCAATCCATCTTTCACTGCCTTGCTGCTAGTTTACGAAGACGAGTGCCTTTGGAGGCATATCTCTAAGCGGTGCACATAGAGATTGCTGCTCTTGCTTCTCCCGCGCTCGCTCTCGTCAGTTGTGCCAGGTGGATAGGATTAAACTTAAAAAGAACAGAGTAGCAGACGCTGCCAAGTTTTGCATAAACAATCATTGGCGTGCCCTAAAATCCTCTTTGCCCCCTCTCCCTTAGCGAGATTTTGTGAACGCGTGTATCCGTCTTAGATACTCTGTGACGGACTCCAGACCTAAAACGAAGTGGTATCGGGGTGTTATCACTTCAGTCTACAACTGGAAGGGTTCGTAGTCGGGTAGCAGAATCCTATGAAAATTGACATAAAAGTGTCCCTTTAAGTTTTGTGGAGTTTCTCTAGGATGCGGTTTGATTTGATTCTTTGTAAGTGCTGGGAAAGAGCAGTGTCTTGTTAGTCCTGATCATTTCATTAGAGAATTTATACAGACATATGCTTTTTCCTAAGGCATTGTCACCTGTACAATAGTAAGGTATGCCTCCATGTTTCAGCCACTTGCATTTACTTTTCTTTCTGTTAATTAAGAAAGGGTGGAGAATGGAGTGCTTTTTTGTTGTTGTGGGAGTTTTTCAAACAAAAACTGGTCCAAGGAAACAAGTCAGATTCTCCTTCCAGTGAAGTGTTCATGGTTTTCCTTTGAAACATTTTATTTCTTAAAATACATTGGGATATGATGGTAAGATATCATGTAAAAAAAAAGCCTATTGTGTCTCAAGAAATATTCAAAACTCCTTTTCTGCCTGGTAGTTTCTTGTGCCTATTGTTGTATAAAACATCGTCAAGTGTTTGTTTTTTCCCCTTCAGTTTGCCATTACTCCTTTTTGCACTGCAGTTGGGGAAGTCTTTCCCTAATTTATAATTTCTGGAGAAGAGGACTAGTCAGTTGCAGTAAAAAAAATAGTGTCACTGAATCTAATATACTAGTCTTTAAGGAATCACAGACACAGTTACATGATTATGTAGCACATATTACACAAACATGTTAGATAATGCCTCACAGAATATAACAGAAGTCCCTTTTGTCTGTATTTCATTTCAGTCTTAGACTGAAGTTTTCAGCAGATAGAAAGAAAGGAAAACTATCCAAGTAGTGCAGTTATATGGTAAGAAGACTAGATTTCTCCCCCCTCCCCCCATGCACTTTTAAAATGAGTTGGCCACTTTAGATTTGCTGAAAGTATAGTAACTATGTTTTGTGTAATCTTCCCTTTAGGGAGAGATGCATTCTTAAATTTAGGGTTGTTGTCCTTTCAGGTGAATACAGTTTAACTGATTTAAAAAAAAAAAACATAGAACCTGTTAAGTAGGGAAAATATGATTAGGCACACACATCACAACTGTTGGCATCTCCTTAATTAAGGCAACAAGATGCAAGGAGAAGATGAAGCTTCTTTAAGGACTTGCCAGTAAGTGCAGCATGAATGTCCATGTGTAAGCTGAAAAACCTTTGCATTTGGATTACTAGTGTTAAAATGCTTTCACTCCTTTATCTGATTAAGCTTGGTGCCCAAAAGACAGAACAGATAAGGTATTGCAACAGCAAAAAAAAATGCTTACCCTCATGAACTTCAAAAGACAGGCCATTCTTAACTGTAGAAAGGCAGCAGAACTTTTCTGGTTGTTTGTGAGGCATATGAAGGATGACAAAAATGGTGCTTGTAAAAGATTGCAGTAAATTGCTGTCATCTTACATTATTCATTATTTCATAGGCTAACACTTTAATTCTAAGCACGCTATTTCAGATGCTGAGTGGGAGCTAGCATGTTATACTTTTTGATTACAATCTGTCAAACACTATGTGTAGCAATAGAACATTCTAACATTCATTATAAAATTTGATACTTTCTAAGTAGGATGTCTCTGCTGAATGTTTAATCAGAAATGGTGGGATAATCTATGAATTGTTATAGATAATTTGCTTATTATGAGAAACTAATTTTCAGGTAAATCATAACTATTTTTTAATTTTTCATTGCTTACTTAGAAAGCTTTGCATTCTTAGAATTCTGTCTTCTTTTCTAGCACAAAGATGCTTATCAGGTTATCTTGGATGGTGTAAAAGGAGGTGCTAAGGAGAAGAGATTAGCAGCACAGTTTATTCCAAAATTCTTCAAACATTTCCCTGAGTTGGCAGATTCTGCTATAAATGCCCAGCTGGATCTTTGTGAAGATGAAGATGTTTCAGTAAGTGCCTTTTTCTTTACAAAAGGGGGAAATGCTATTGGAATGTGCATTGATGCAGTAATTGAAAATCACACCAACAATACATTTTATGTGGCTGTTTTGCCCATTCTCTTCATGCAGTTGCAGAATGTGACACTGCAAAATCTGTTTAATTTATGGTGTAGCTGCACAATCTGTTGAGATTGTTAACAATAGTCCATAACCTGTGCTATTATTTCTGCTATTCTTGTGAAATTAGCATACAACAGTCGCAGAATTACATTGTAAATCTACTAATAGCATAATATGCCAGTTTTGATTCAATGAAATTCTAATACTGTTCATGCTGGATTTTATATTCTATATTGTGATGATCCTGATGCTGAATCATCTGTATGAGAGAGTATTGGAATATATTTATCCAAGTGTTGAATGTGCGTCTTTTTTGTTTATAGATCCGGCGCCAAGCAATCAAAGAATTACCTCAGTTTGCAATGGGTGATAACCTTCCTAGAGTGGCAGACATACTTACCCAGCTTCTACAATCAGGTGGGAAGGATCATTGTATTAGTTTTAGTCAAAGGCAAAATTAAATATTCATTGCTATAGCTTTGTTGCTTCAGCTTTCTTACTGTTTTATCAGAAGTTGTACTATTTTTGAAGAATTTCTCTTCTTCCTTTTATTCTTGTTATCTCATCATATTCCTAAATATTATATTTTCCCATTGAAAATATGGTTTGTATAGGGGATGTTATGATCTAAAAGAGGCTGATTTTGAGTCTTTGTTAGCACTGCTGTTATAATACAGAATACAGAAGAAACACTTGGGTAGGAGACAGTTTTTGCAGCTTCAAAATCTGTCTTAGATGTTACCTATGTAATTTATGTGGTCACTAAGAGTCGACACCAACTTCGTGGCATATATTCAGTCTCACTTGTTGGAAAATAGTGCTTTAGATACTGCTGTTAAAGTGCACCACAGAAGCTAAATTGTGGCATTGATGTCTGTCTACTTTTTAAATACTGATGCCCCCATGTTCTGTTTTATTTATGTTTCTGGTGCAAAATGAACATTTTTCTTCAATTCTTACTGTAGTCATATACTTATGTACTTGGTATATTTCTATGCATACAAGTTTATTGTAAGGAAAAAAATTATTTAGCCGGAATCAGTTTTCACTGAATTTTGTATTTGCACTGTCTTGCTTTCTGCTTTCTTTGTAAGGCTTTTTGCCTGGAATAGTTTATTACATGAAAATTTGTATTTCCTAATTTCCAGTATTTGGCACTATTTAGCTTAAAAGGATTTCTGATCCTTTCTTTTCTTTTTTTAGATGATTCTGCAGAATTCAACTTAGTTAACAATGCTTTGCTTAGTATATTTAAGATGGATGCTAAAGGTAAATAATGCATTTTTATGCTAAAATATTTTATAATGTTAATGTTATCTGGGTTGAATATTTTGAAATAAAATAAAAGATTGAGTATATTTTGTCTTATAAAATAGAATAGTAGTCAGAACAAAAGTATTTTATGGTAACACTAGCAAAATCATTTGTAAAGATAACAATTCAATGCTTGCTACTATGATAGCTATTTAGAAATATAATACAGATCAGTTAGAAAGTTTTTGTTTATTTTTGCTTTTATAAAAAACCATCTTAAAGCTACATTGTCCATATTATTTCCATTTATATTACTGGAAAATAATGGATTGCATCCAATGGGTGTGTCTCAGCATTATTTATTTATTTAAAATATTTGTATGGCCAACCAAGGTGACTCTGGGTTGCTTACAAAAAAATTCAACAATATTATTCTTTTCCCCCCCTTATTCCCCTTTTAGAATCTGCTGAGCAGATTTAGGATAGGAGGGAATACGGGGGCAGTTAAAAAGGGGAGTATTGCAAGGAGAACTCCTTACATAAGCAAATGCCCTCATATACTGTTGGATGTAGCCTTAAATATTTAACAAAAAGATCTGTTCCTTTCAGTTATAAAGAAAGTAATTTGTGTCCTTTGTCACTGTTTTAGGAACACTGGGTGGTTTGTTCAGTCAAATTCTTCAGGGAGAGGATATTGTGCGTGAAAGAGCCATCAAATTCCTCTCTACAAAACTCAAAACACTGCCTGAAGAAGTGTTAACAAAAGAAGTAGAGGAGCTCATACTGACAGAATCAAAGAAGGTAAATATATTAATCTAGTTAAATGATTACAAAGAACTTTTATAAACAGCATGGAGTGCTACACTATATTATGAGTAGAAAATAATTATTAACTGCAGCCATTCTCAAAAAACAGTTGGTGATAATACTGATATCTCCTTACTGATATCTCCGATGCGTAATCTCGGGGTTCTCCTGGACTCACAACTCCTGTTCAAAGAGCAGGTGGCAGTCATGGCTAGGAGGGCCTTTGCGCAACTTCGTGTTGTGTGGCAGTTACACCCCTTCCTCAATCAGGAGGCCCTCCGCATGGTCACTTATGCCCTGTTCACCTCCCGGTTGGATTACTGTTACATGCTCTACTTAGGGCTACCCTTGAAGAGTATCCGGAAGCTACAGCTGGTGCAGAATGTGGCGGCACAGGCAGTTCTGAATGCCCCTAGGAGGGCACATATAACACTGCTGTTACGCAAGCTGCATTCATTGCCAGTTTGCTTCTGGTTCCAGTTCAAGGTGTGGTCATCACCTTTAAAGCCCTTCATGGCACAGGACCAGGTTATCTGAGGAGCCATCTCACCCCTGTTATTTTAGCCTGCCCCACTCAGTCTGGCAGAAGGGGCATGTTGCAGACCCCACCAGTCAAGGAATTTTGACTGATGGGATCTAGGCAGAGGGCCTTTTCTGCTGTGGCCCCTGCTCTATGGAACAGTCTACCTCCCAAGGTGCAGTGTGCCCCCACTCTCATGGCCTTTAGGAAAGGTGTGAAATCCTGGCTATGCCAGAAGGCCTGGGGGCTGGATGGGGCTAGCATCAGTGGAAGTGGCTTGAGGGGTGATTAATTTTACACCCCCCCCCGGTCATCTTGAATGTCTTTAGTATTTATGTATAGGGTTTGTTTTATAGTGGATTTTGATGGATTGAGTATTTAATTATTTATAGGGTGTTTTAATTGTTTATAGGCTTTTGATTTTTAATTGTGAGCCGCCCAGAGTCACCCACTGGGGGAGATGGGCGGCATACAAATTTAATAATAAATAAATAAATAAATAAATATCTTGACGTTGGCAAATAGATGTAACATACATAGTGTGATTTTTTTTAAAAAATGTTGGATACAATCCAACATCAGATGAACAGATTTTTACTAATGGAATAAGCTTTCTCTTCTTTTGGTTTCACCTTGCAATTTCCATTTGAAGTTTCGTTATTGCAGAATGGCGTAATACAACTTAGTTAAGCTTCTGTTGACCTTTTACCACATCAAAGATGACATTGTATGATATGTTATCTAAAATTAATGTCCAGCTTTGTCAAAATAAGACTTCACAAGTTTTTTTTTTTACTCGCATAAAGGACTTGTTCCCAGAGTCAGAGTTGCATGACTTCTCACTTTTATATTTTTCAGGAAAAAAGTACCCATTGTTTCTGGTGTTGTGCAAAATATTTCAATTTCATTTTCCCCATTTTGTTGTTGAATAACTGTTCAGACCTTGCTGGAAAAGTTCTTACTGTAGCAGAAGTATTCAGAGCCAAAACAAGACAATTTTGAGGTCAGAACACTTCCAATAAGGTTAAAATAACCTATTTCAAGCGCTTAAGATTTAAAACTCAAAATTGTTGGCACATCCCAGATTGTTATTCTACATCTGTATAGTTCTCATCTTGAGGTTATTGCAGATTTCACATTGGGACATTATGTCTTTTTTTTTTTTTTTTTTTGCTTTTTTTTGTTTTGCTTAACATCCATTCTGAAAAAAAATTCCTTGAATTTGTCCATTACTTTTGTGAGAGGTTTAAGCTGTCATAGGAACATACATTCTTGTATCCTAATTTATGTGAGATCATACAAATAGAGGTCTTTGTAATACACATTTTCCTCCCTTTGACTGCATGCTCTGTTGGGTCCAGTTGACTCTCTTGATCATTAGCCTTTCATTGGGGGAAAAGGCTGTCTTAGTTGATCCTAATAAAAATATTGTTACCATAGTTTAATAGTACTATTAAACAGTTAGCTCTATATAACAGTAAAATTACTTGCCTGAAGGTAAGAACCTTGCTTATGCCCAGTATCTTTTGCAAAGTGCTTTCTCATGTTCTGATCGTATTGCTATTACCTGTAATCAGTCTAATCAGGGATTCAATAAGATAGAGCAAATAATAGTGTTGGATTTGAACATAGGTAATCAAAATTCAAATCTTTGCTTAGCTAGTTATGGCTGGTCTTGGAGGAAATTAACATATTATGCAGGGGCAATCTTAGGCTAAATGAGTAGCTATTTAAATAGTGTGTACATTGCAAGTAATTAAAATATCAATTATTGTGTGTAAGGAAAGGAAATATGCAAAAATTTCCCCCCCAAGTACACTATAATTCTATATTCTTTATTTTCTCCTTTTTTGCATTTCTTCAGGTGCTTGAGGATGTGACAGGTGAGGAGTTTGTCTTATTCATGAAGATACTATCTGGCTTAAAAAGCCTCCAGACAGTAAGTGGGAGGCAACAGCTAGTTGAACTAGTGGCGGAACAGGCTGACCTTGAGCAAACCTTCAATCCATCGGACCCTGATTGCGTGGACAGACTCTTGCAGTGCACTCGCCAAGCAGTTCCACTGTTTTCTGTACGTATTCATGTTAAAGGATATTGTGACTTTTATGCCAGTTCAAAAAAACAAACAGGCTAGGGTGGAATGAATACAGGTAGTCCTCACTTAATGACCACTTATTCACTGGCCATTCGAAGTTGCAGTGGTACTGAACAAGGAGACTTATGACCGGTCCTTGTAGTTGCTGCTATCACCACATCCCCACAGTCACGTGATTGTGATTCGGGCGCTTGGCAACTGACTCGCAGTTATGACAGTTGCGGCATTCCATGGTCATTGATCACCATTTGCAACCTTCACTGCCCCCTTCCAACAAGCAAAGTCAATGGGGAAGCTGGCAGGAGGTCGTAAATGGTGATCACGTGATGTTGTGCATAACTACTGCACGGGATTCACTTAACGACAGCAATTGCAACTGCCATCATAAGTCGATGCAATCACATGACATCACACTTTACGACCATGTCACTTAGCAACAGGTACCTCTGTCCCAATTACTGTTGTTAAGCGAGGACTACCTGTATTCTGTAATGCAGGCCATGGCTATGTATTTATAGCAGATTTATTTTGAAAATCATTTGTATCCTGTTTTTTAACTCTCTTGCTCCCCACCACCAAAACAGAGGCACTCAAAGGGGCTAACAGTAGAGCAAAAAAAAAATCAGTGCATTAAATAAGGATCCACCACTGAAAGTCATGAAGGGTACATGGGCCACAAGGAAGACTTTCTCTGTGATTGCCCATCATTGTAGAACTTGCTATTCCCAAAGATAATGCTGGCCCATTCATTTCTGAATCATCTGAGAAAGCCCCAAAGAGGCCCTTTTAGGGGGGCATTTTGATATGAATTGGTGGTGAATGGGCAGCTATTTTTAGCTATGTTACATTAATCTGAAGTGTTGAGTTTTACTTTAAACCATTATTTTATGTTTTATTGTAAACTACCTAGAGTTGATCAATTTGGATGGTATAAAAATTGTATAAATAAAATTAAGTGAAAAATATAATCAACAAGCAAAAATAAAAGATTCAAACTAAATTAAGATTTAAGCGGGATGTAACCGTTTACCTAACTTTTGTAAGAGTAAATATGTTCTTAGGATTTATTATTTATTTATATGGCTACCCATCTCACAAAAAGTGACTCTGAGCGGCATACAAGAAGGATATAAAATGATAAACATATCAAAAAACAGTCATCATTAAAAAGTTCTATAGCACCTTTTGTTAAACTAGTATTTAATGGCTCATAGAACGTAATTTTTATATAGCTTCTGGCATATCTATGAGATATTAGTAATTACCTTCTCTTTTGTGACTACAGAACAACTTAAATATAGTTTTTCTGTTATATAGTAGGGGTTCTGCCAGATGAATAACGCTGGTTTCTACTGCATTCCCATCAGAAATGCTAAATATGCAGCCTATATATCTATTCTTATAAATATTTTCCAGAGGGAGAGTTGTGTTTATAGTGTTGCAAAAAAAAAAAAACAAACACTTTTTAACATTAAATATTTGGATATTACTCATTTTTGGAGTATACTTGCCCTTATTACTATGCTTCCTCTTATTACTCATACAGTATTTGGATGCATTTTATTGACTGTACCTGAAATAAAATATGATTTATTCTACAGGATCTTCATTAAAAATTGTTTCAATTATATTCTTTATGGTTTTATGACATTTGCAGCATGGAACAGCTAAAGGGGAATTTTTTTTTTTTTTTGCAAGTTCATCTTTGAACTTCAAAATGCCTTTTTCTCCTTGTAGTTCTTCTACTTCATCATCTTAATTGAACTTTGATTATTATAGTTCTATTATTCAGTTTTATAGATGAGAATGAATGAAATGTCCGTTAGCTTTTCATACTCTTCAAAATACCAATTTATTTGAGTATGAATAAGTGGTTCACTGGCCATTTTGGCCTAGATGGGTGGCTAACTGCAACAGTACTACAACTGTGTATAAATAGCACTGTGCGTAAGTGAGTCTCCAAAAATTTTGAAATTGTTCAGTCATCTGGAAAAATAAGGCCAGGCTTACCAGGTAATATGAGAATCGTAACAACCATATTGATACAATTTTTCCAGTGCTAACTGCTGCTAATCTGGCAGTAGTAATTGCTGTTCTGATTTTTCCAGAAAAATGTCCACTCTACAAGATTTGTCACTTATTTCTGTGAGCATGTGCTGCCAAATTTGAGTTCTCTGACCACTCCAGTTGAAGGCCTTGATATCCAATTAGAGGTAAGCTAATCTGAATATATCTAACATAGCTAGAATTACAGTTATCCAAGGTATATCAAATGAAGAAATGTATTGCTAATACTGACAGGTACAGGTAGTCCTCGACTTATGACCATTCCTTCAGCGGCTGTTCAAAATTATGAAGATGCTGAAAAAAATGAGTTACAGCCATTGCAGCAGCCGCATGCTCACATGATCAGAATTCGGGTGCTTGGCAGCCCACCTGCACTTATAACCACAGAGGTGTTTCAGCTCCCCGCACCCATCTATCTCCCCCCCATCTCTGCTCTTTTGGCCATCCTGCACCCTGCCTTGTGGGTCAGCAAGCAGCCACAGAACCCCGTGGCTCTGGGTCTGCTTGTCTTGGCCCAGGAAGCTGCAGCATCACCAGCCCAGTCCCAGCTGCAGTCAGCCTCGCCACCCTGCACTCCAGGACCCCTGCCGCCCCAGCTCACTTTGCTATCTTCTTGCTCCCTCTGCTGACGAGGTGCACCCAGCCTGGCCCTTCACTCCAGGAAGCCCCTTTGTGTGAAGCCAACAAAAGCAAGCCCCTTTGCAAGCAGTTTCTCCAGCAAACAATTCCTACACGTGGCTCCCTAAACCAACCCCCCAGCCCTTTCCCATTAGGCAAAACTGCTTCCTGCCTTTCCCATTGGCTGCTGCTACTGTGGATGAGAGGCTTCTTGTAGCCCCATTGCTGTGCAGTTCTGGGGCTCCTTGCCGCCCTGCAAGGCAGGGTGTAGAACACCCCAGAGGGGGGAGATAGGTGGGGGGGAGTTGGAGGCAGTCCCTTACCTTACTGAGGCTAGGGGCTGGGAAGGACCAAGCCCAGAATGGCTTGGATTAGGGGGGTCCTTGGCTAACGCCCAGTGAAATTTGCTCAACAACAGCGAGGGAAATTGCCAGGATCGCGGTTGCTAAGTGATGTGGTCACATGATGTTTTGCTTTAAGACCACATCGTTTAGCAATGGAAATTCTGGTCCCAATTGTGGTTGTAAGTCAAGGACTACCTGTACTTCTAAAGTTTTATTATCCTCAAATTCTTTCCTGTAGTTATATAGAATTCTCTTTTATTTTGCACACTACACTGCAAAATGATAAAAAGTAAATCACCTCTTTCCTGGAGTTTTCAATCTAGAAGAATAAACTAATTTAAGGTGTATTGCATTGAGCCAAGCAAGCACAATCGTTTTTACAAATCAGTGTTTTTATCATTTTGACTTATCAGATTGATGTCATAATCAAGTGAACAAGATTTGCTTTGCTTTGTTTTTCAACTCTACTTCTGTTTAACATTGTCATCGTACAAAGTTGTAAATCTTCATTTTCTAAAGCTAGAGTTTGTCTTTTTCAGGTACTAAAACTACTTGCTGAGATGAGTTCCTTTTGTGGGGACATGGAAAAGCTAGAATCAAATCTAAAGAAACTTTTTGATAAACTACTGGTAAGAGTATTCATAATCTTAGGGATGTTGTAAAAGTTCATAATTAAAACTTAAAATTAATTTAGTTCATAATTAAACTTAAATCTCTGAGTATGTTGAGTATATACAGTGGGGCAAAAAAGTATTTAGTCAGCCAACAATTGTGCAAGTTCTCCCACTTAAAAAGTTGAGAGAGGCCTGTAATTTTCATCATAGGTATACCTCAACTATGAGAGACAAAATGGGGGAAAAAATCCAGAAAATCACATTGTCTGATTTGTCTCTCATCTTTTTAAGTGGGAGAACTTGCACAATTGGTGGCTGACTAAATACTTTTTTGCCCCACTGTACACACACATACATGTGTGTGTGTGTATCATAATAATAATAACTGCTTTAGGGGACTAGTTAATACATTTATTATTATAAAGCATATGTAGAAATTTCTGAATTTCAGTTCTCTGTGATAACACAGCACCTAAAAAGTAAATGATTGGCAGCTTGGATGGGTTAAAAGGAAAGGGTTGCTTACTTTTAATATTAAAGGGCAGCAGTCCATGTACTTTGGTGATACATGGTGGCCAAACTATTGATTCTACTAGACTCTTCTACAGGGTCAGAATTTTAAGTGTCTTTAAATATATTCTAGATGTACAGTTGAAAGAAAAAGTATGTGAACCTTTTGGAATTTCATGGTGTTCTGCATTAATTTGTCATAAAATGTGATCTGACCGTCATCTAAGTCAAGAGTATTGACAAATATAATGTGCCTAAAATAATAACACAAAAACAGTTCTGATCCTTCATGTCTTTATTGCGAACAACCATAAAAACCTCATAGTGCTAGTGGAAAAATTATGTGAACCCTTGAGTTGACCTCAAAAAAGCTAATTGGAGTCAGGTGTTAGCATACCTGGAGTCTTGTTAAGAAAATGAATTTGGAGGTATGGACTAGAGCTACGTTGACTGATAAAAACCACTCAAACTTTTTGAGTTTGCTCTGCACAAGAAGAATATGCTTATGTGAGCCATGCCTTGCCAAAAAGAGCTTTCAGAGGATCTACAATCAAGAATTGTTGATTTACATGAAGCTGGAAAGGGTTACAAAGTGATTTCAAAGACCTTAGAAATTCACCAGTCTACAGTTAGGCAAACGATCTACAAATGGAGACACTTTGGAACTGTGGCTACTCTACCAAGAAGTGGGCGCCCAGTCAAAATGACCCCAAAAGTACAACAAAGACTCATCAATGAAGTAAAGAAACAACCCCAAGTGACAGCCAAAGATTTGAAGGCATCATTGGAACTGGCTAACATCTGTGTTCATGAGTCTACAATATGTAAAACACTGAACAAGCAGGATGTGTATGGCAGGACACCACGAATGAAGCTACTGCTTACTACAGAGAACATTGCTACACGCCTGAAGTTTGCGAAAGAGCACATTGACACTCCACAGCAGTATTGACAAAATGTTTTGTGGACTGATGAAACAAAGATTGAACTATTTGGAAAGAACACGCAGCACTGCATCTGGCATAAAAAGGGCACTGCATATCATCATGAAAACATCATCACAACTGTAAAGTATGGTGGAGGAAACATCATGATTTGGGCCTGCTTTGCTGCATCAGGGCCTGGCCAGCTTGCAGTCATTGAGGGGAAGATGAATTCCCAAGTGTATCAAAAAATTCTTCAGGATAATGTGAGAATGTCTGTATGTCAGCTGAAACTCTGTAGAAGTTGGGTGATGCAACAGGACAACGACCCAAAACACCGGAGCAAGTCCACAACAGAATGGCTTCAGAAAAACAAAATCCGCCTTTTGGAGTGGCCAAGTCAGAGCCCAGACCAAAACTCAATAGAGATGCTATGGAATGACTTGAAGAGAGCCATACACATGAGATGTCCAAAGAATGTGACAGAGCTAAAGCAGTTCTGCCAGGAAGAATGGGCTAAAATCCCTCCTGAACGATGTGCAGGTCACAGCTACAGGAAGCACCTGGTTGAGGTTATTGCTGCCGGGGGGAGGGGCGGTCAACCAGTTATTGATTCCAAGGGTTCACTTACTTTTTCCACTAGCATTTTGAATGTTGAATGAGTGTGTTCAATAAAGACATGAAGGATCAGAATTGTTTTTGTGTTATTATTTTAGGCACATTATATTTGTCAATACTCTTGACTTAGATGACGGTCAGATCACATTTTATGACAAATGAATGCAGAACACCATGAAATTCCAAAAGGTTTTTCTTTTTCTTGCAACTATGTATGTTTGTTGTTGTAGAAAGAGCAAGAAATGAGGATTAAAGGGATTTTCAGAAGTACAGTGGAAAACCGCAGATGAATTATAAGAGAAAGAATTGAAAAACCTCTCCTGCTTAGTCAGACAAAGCAGGGAATAGACTAGTAGGAAAAATGCAGCCAGTTATTTTACAAGGATGATGGAATATAATATTTTATTATTGTAGCAATCCTATTTGTAGATTCTTGTTTAAAAGAAAATTCAAACTGGATTCCACAGTGTCATTCTCCTGACAAATACTGTTCTCCCAGTGGGACAGACTCATCATGACTTTGTGTATCCCAAAATCTGCTCTTTGGAGCAGATTAGTTTTGTGCACCTGGGTGGAGGGATGGAGGAAAACAACAGGAAGCTCACTTTACAAATGGAAATGTTCTCAGATAATGTTAGAAATAGCTCATAGTACTTAATTGGAAATGTAGCATAAGAAATATTAGTTGAAAATAAATGCTGTATAACTTGCATTTTTGCTTCTAAGGAATACATGCCACTCCCTCCAGAAGAAGCAGAGAATGGGGAGAATGCAGGCAATGAAGAGCCTAAACTGCAATTCAGCTATGTGGAATGTTTGTTATATAGCTTTCATCAACTGGGACGAAAACTTCCAGACTTCCTTACAGCAAAGTTGAATACAGATAAAGTGAAAGACTTTAAAATCAGGTAGTACTGTGCAGGCTTTATTAGAATGACAATAATGTGTCCATGTTAAAAATATGGAATAGAATATTGTCTTTCTGTGCTGCAGGCAAGTTATTATAAATATTCATAAAAGAATGGTCAAAGTATTGTTTGGAAGGGAAATATGGAAAGAAAAAAGTTTTCTGTGCCACAATAGGTGTATAGCCCAGAACTACGATTATAATTACAATTTAAGATGTAATTGGTTTAATGGTGTCTTTTGAAGAAGCAGTCCTGTGATTTTACCTGTGAAGAAACACTATCGAGTTCTGAGAGAAAATGCATGTGTTTGTAATGTTAATTTTAGGACTGTTCCAGTAGTTTCTTCTCCTATGTAAGTTTGAGTATTGATTTCAATTATCTCAAAGCTAATTATCATACATTCAGGGTTCAATTTCCTAAATAACACAGATGCTACTAAATATTTGGGCTCTAAACAATACAAATGAAATATAATTTCTTATGAAACAAAATACATTTGTTCTATTTAACATCCACTGAATACTTTTCAAATCAAAGGGATACCCAGTAGATTTACTACAAAGTATTGTCTGCATGTTCATGTCTTACAGCATATTAAGTCAAAGTTGAAGTGCAATTTAAGTGTTCTGGAATACTGCATGAAGGCTGTGTCTTTGCAGAATTCTTTACAAAGTTCCTAAAGCTAATCCTGCTTTTATTAACAGCAGCCAAAATGAATGTAATGGACATACAATGGACTTTCTCACATAAAGTATTTCATCTCAGCCTTTGTCTCTATATAAAGGAATTGTAGCCTGAAGGTGAAGATAAGATGTCAAAGTTTTTGGAAAGCATTTTTGTAGGTTTCTCAATGACACAGTAATGCTTCTGGAATGCTGAGAATGTATGTGGCCCCAGCACCCTTAGAATACCATTACTTTCTTAGTGACCCTTTTACTTTCCAAGTTGTGAATTTAATAGTATGAGTCGTGAATTTAATAATATGATAATTTATAGGAAAAGCAGGAAGAAAAATTCAGATTTGCCTCACCATGGATATAAAAGGCACTTACACATTCATACTGGTAGTAATGGGCAGTCAACTGTTTCATTTGGTTTATTCTTGTTTTCCATAAATATTTTTATTTAGCTGAGTTAGAGAATTAGCTGAGCAGCCTATGAAACTTTTACCAACTGGCAGACTAGGAACCATGCTCAACTGTGTAAAGTCTAGAGATTTGTGGTTTACTGCTGAGTCCTAATCAAAGGAGCCTAATGGCTAGTTCCAGCTGTTCCTCCCCAGTATTCCTCCAGGAGATACAAGACAAGGAGAGAGACTACAGAATACTTTGCCCAAGTTCTCATGATAACTCCAGCCATTCTTGATTGCCCATTCAGTATGCAGCAAAGCTTGAGCATTTCAGAATTAATGCTAAGATACTTCTAGGGTAAAATAGTGGTTGCAGTATTATATCATTTGTAAAATGCTATTTTTAAACAGCTAATTCTATTACTGAAAAATACTGAATTATAATAAAACTTTTTTGTCTAAAAAGTTGCATGCATTTATGCCTTTGTACATGTTTTTTACTAGTACAAATTCAGTGTTCAAAAGTTTTTCTGACAGGCAATATAGGTTTCTTTTTAGGTGGTCACCTTTTTTATTCTTTCCTAAGATTAAGAAGGATGTTGGTTTCACTATATAAGGCTGCACAGTTTTGTATTAAACGATTCTCTTTTCTAGATTACAGTATTTTGCTAGAGGACTTCAGGTTTACATCCGACAACTTCGTTTGGCTCTCCAAGGCAAAACAGGAGAAGCACTAAAGACAGAAGAAGTAAGTAGCCATCTGAAAACTCTGACCTTAAGTGAGTTTACTTAAAGGCTCAGTTTTCATGTCACGGTGCATTGTAAGACCCGTACAAATAGGAACTTTTCCTAACCAATATTCACTCATAACATTCATCTTCATTACAATATAATGATACAATGTATACACTTAATGAGAGTGACTTGGTTCATAACATTAGTGTGTGAATTTTTCTCTGATTCCACGAATATTCTAAAATTCTCTGAGTGTTAGAGAATCTCCAGAAATAATAAGATGTATTATAGAGTCTGTTAAGGAACACTGAGGAAAATCAGGATCCCATCTTTCACTGAACTGTGAATTGAACAGAACAGGGTTCTCCAAGTTAGGTAGTCTCACAAACAGGAAGGAGGGAGGCAATTACCTCCATAGCATCTGTGGAGGACCTTCCAAAGCACAGCAGTATGTTGTTTGCTTAGTTTTATCACTTCAAGAAATTGGAAAAGAACTACAGTGGAACCTCGGTTTACGAACTTAATTCGTTCCGTGACTCTGGTCACACCCCGAATTGGTCGCAACCCGAAGGAAATTTCCCCATAAGGTTCAATGTAATTACCGTTAATCCGTTCTGGCGTGGAGGACAGGGAGGCGGCTATTGCTTGGAGGAAGAGCCCCCCTCCCTACGACCACGTGTCAGGGGCGGAAAATGGCCGCGGACCATGTGTCAGGGGCGGAAAAATGGCCGCGGACCACGTGTCGGGTGGAAAAATGGCCACGGACCATGTGTCAGGGGCGGAAAATGGCCGCAGACCACGTGTCGGGCGGAAAAATGGCCGCGGACCACGTGTCGGGCAGAAAAGCCGCGCACCACATGCCAGGGGCAGGAAAATGGCCGCGGACCACGTGTCGGGCGGAAAAATGGCCACGGATCGTGTCACGGGAGGGAAAATGGCCGCGTATCCTGTTCGTACCCCGAGGCGGAGTTCGCAAACTGAGGTAAATTTTTGCGGCCGGAGCTGGTCGTAACCCGAAAAGTTCATTAACAGAGGCATTCGTAACCTGAGGTTCCACTGTACTATAAAGGTTGAAAATAGCAAGTTTCTCAGCACAGTGATTCTTTGCAGAAGTTAGATAGTTAGATATTACATTACATTACATTACATTTTATATATATCAAAGTAATTGTATATTAGTTGTACATTATTAATATAGTTTATCAGGCTTCTGTTAACATGAAAGCTTCCAACTAGAATAAAGAACAATATTCCTATTGGGAAATAATTAACCAGTACCCTCAGCGCCAAAAATTGGACTGGGGGAAATGGCAGAGGGTATTTCAGCATTTAAATCATGTAGGTATGGCACTTAATAAATAGTCCATATTCTCTTTTTTTGCAGAACAAAATTAAAGTGGTTGCACTGAAAATAACAAACAACATCAACGTTTTAATTAAGGTAAGTGTTTACATGTGGAATAAAAACATTGACAAGTCTGCTTTGTCATTATTTTCTTGTATTTGAGCAATATGCGAAGCCTGTGTCAAATGTACTGTGTGTGTCTTCGAAAACAGCATAAGGAGAAAATGAGATTCTCTTTCTTTCTTTTGAGAATGAGACATTTTCATTATTCTGAGATGAATGAGACATTCAGAAGTCAAATGTGCTTGTTTTTAAAATGAGATTTTTCTAGAAAACACTCTTCATAATCCAAGAAATCTGATTTCAGGAAACTCAAAACAGACTTCTTCCCATTTTGCCTCTAGGATCTTTTCCACATTCCCCCTTCATATAAAAGCACAGTTACGCTCTCCTGGAAACCTGTACAGAAGTCTGAAGTTGGGTAAGATAACAGTGAATGATAATAAGTTCCTATCTTTTCTGACAGTCCAGGGAATCTTATTGTCTTTAATTATGTTTTTGATATGCAGAGATAAGGAATACGGTGAAATGAACTATCTTTTGTGTAAGATTTAAAACTCCATGTTCAGACCATGGGAATGTAAATGTGTTGGTCTAACATAGGGGTGGCAACTTGTAAGTACAACATTCCAACCTGATGGAAGGCTACAGGAGGTATTCTATGTCTTGGTGATGCTGCTGGCTAGGAACAAAAGTGTTCATTCTTTTTATTGGGTGGTTTGGGAATTATGGGAGATGGAGATTTGTAGGAGGCAAACTATACCTATTCCTATACTTAAACTCCTAAAAAAGATCCCCCAAATGTTCAAATCATGCCTTCAGATTTTGGTCCATTTTTCAAGGGCTTCAGTGGAAACAGTTTGTTTCCCAAACACCTCCTATTCCTATTCCCAGGCTTATTTTTTTTAAAAAAAGGAAAATCATGCCATTACATTAAAATTCAACTATTTTGCATCACAGGAGAAGTATTAATTACACAAGAGTGGCCTTTTGCTTAAAGCAAACATACAACTCTATTAATTTTGCACCTCTCTAAAATAATTTTCTGCAGAGTACTATCATTGGCATATTCCAAAACTGAATATTAAGAACTTTACATTAATCTTCGAGTCTTAATTTGTCTTCTAATTATATTGCTATTGTCTTGTTTTTATGAAGGCAAAAACGGGCCAGTGAAGATACATCTTCAGACTTGCCAGCAAAAAAGACCCAAGCTGGGCCCAAAAGAGATGCTAGGCAGATTTACAATCCACCCAGTGGGAAGTACAGTAGTAACCTGGGGAACTTTTCATATGGTGAGTATTACAAGGTAACTCTATTACAGTTCTGTCTTATGTGTGAGTAGCCAGGCTGTGTTTTGATTTTTTCCCCCCCTTTGTATCCTTTTCAGGATTATGTGTGTGTCTTCCTAGTTTTTGAAGGTATCATCCTAATATTATTCCATTTTAAATGCTGAATGTCTAGGACAAGATATTAGCATGTATCTGTATTATGTAATTTAGGAAATGATTAAGCTTCTTGGTATCCTGGAAGATATTTCTCTGAATGCACATTGCTTATATTAGTATACAATGTATGCAAACATTTAAGTACTCCTGGTCAAATTGAATATTTCAATGAAATCCCTAAGTGAACAGACATTGACACAACTTCTGCATGTTACAAAATTAAACACAGGTTTCTGCAAATTTGAAGGCATACTTATTATTTATGTGCAGTTGTTTACTGATTCAAAGAAAGAAAACAATAATAGGCAGATGCAGGCATTTGGACACCCTTTCAATCAATACTTGTAACATCTCCTTTGGTAGGGAACATCACCTTCTATTCACTTAGGGATTCATTGAAATATACAATTTGACTAGATATTCCTAAACTTTTGCATGCAGCTGGGTGCTGGTTAAGATGTAGGTTTTTAGCACAGTTTTTTGCTGTGCTGTTTTCCTTTTAATAGTATGTAACTCAACTTGAGATATCTTAGAAATGTTTAAAATACAAGGTATATATTTTGAAGTTTTAGAATTAGGTCATTAAAAGAAAAATCATTTTTGTTTTTTTAATAGAGAAAATTGATGAGTGGTGTTCAGGTTTTTCATGTCAATTAAGTAACTATGCTTTAGTTTTTAGGCATAGTCACTGCCATAAATTTTTCTTATATCAAACAGGTTGGCTGGATTCCAGAGAGTTTCTTAGATGTACATTAGCAGTTAGTCCTTCATCAGGACTTTCTCAGAGTTATACATAATTGTCTGGTTAGGTGGAGACCAATCTTGGAAACCGACATGCAAATACACTCTCAAAATTATGTCTTGGTTTCCTTTCCCTCAAATAAATACCTGCAAATAAGTGGGAAGTAATGACTGTATATTAGGGTGTTTTTCCCCATTTCTGCTGCAAAGAGGAAAGATAATTTGTGTAGCACGCTTAAGCATTTTTCCACAATTTAGTTAATTTCTTTTGTCCTGCTGTTCCTGGTTTTCTTAGCATGGGCTTCTGACAAATATCTTCCCCTTCCCCCATGTCACTCACATTTATTTGAAGAGAGATTGGTTTCAACTGGAGCAGGTAACTCTAGGTAGACCTGGCAAGAGAACTGAACTTTGCACAGAATTTTAGTGTATGCTTATAACTTTATTCTTTTTTAAGGGAAGAGTGTCTTATATTCAAGTTATCTTCCTTTAGAGTAAATGTAGTATAGCCAAGCAAGCTGGAATTTGCATTGTGGTTTGTTTTTGTTTTGAGACAGATAAGTCTGTCAGATAAGTCCACTGGCACTTCCAGTAGCCAACCTGTACGATTAAGAGCAGATTAGGGAAATAAAAATTCATTTCCACTTTCCAAATCCTTGCCTTTGCAAATTTGTCACAGGTGACCAGGCAGGTAGCTGTTGCTTGAAGTAATCAGTAACTGTATCTTTTTCTAAGACCTGGAAGTCACCTGAGTATAGTGATAGTATGTATATAATATATGCAAGCATAAGTAATAATTATGTTAGTGGAAATAGTAGAATGTTTGACTTTGTATAGCAATTGCTCATGTGCAAAAGGTAGAATGAAATCATTTGCCCTGTTAAATGACAGCTGGAGTGATAGACTTTACTCCACATAAATATATTCATCTGAAAACTTGGCATTTTTATCCTTTCAAAAGGAGCAACTTTTGCTGCATACTTCATCAATTTCTGTCAAGCACTTAAAAAAAAATACAGAAAGCCTTAGGTTTAATACATCAGCGGAAGGGATGTCTTTTACTCTTGAACATCCATTAAAACTGAAAATACATAATTTGCATTTATATCATGATGTTATGGCATAATTTGTCATTTACATAATGACAACATTATGCATATACACATAGTCTTCGACTTACGACCACAGTTGGGACTGGAACTTCCATCACTAAACGATTCGGTTGTTAAGTGAGTCACACCCGATTTTATGACCTTTTTGCTGCAGTTATTAAGCAAATCGCCATGGTTGTTAAGGGAATCCAGCTTGCCCCATTGACTTAGCTTGTCAGAAGTCCCCTGGGAAGTTCTCAAGTAGCAATCACATGACCCCAGGATGCTGCAACCATTGTAAATACATGCTGGTTGCCAGGCACCTGAATTTTGATCACATGACTGCAGGGATACTGCAGCAGTCATAAGTGCAAGGACCAATCATAAGTCATTTTTTTCAGTGCTGTTGTAACTCCGAATGGTCATTAAACAAATGGTCATAAATAGAGGACTACCTGTACTGTCTACTAAAATTCTGTTTTTACTTTGTCAGTATGGGGCACTGAGTGTAGATTAATGAGGAAAAAAATGAATTTGAACAATTGTAGTATCCAGCTGCAACATAACAAAATTGAAAAAAGTGAAGGGGGTCTGAATACTTTCCGAATGCACTGTATATTTAATTTAAAAAATATTCCTTCAAGTATAGGTTCATATTGACACATTTCTTTAGGAATAGCAGTACTCAGCTGTTCTGATTCTTACTAACCTCGCTAGACACTATTGTGTTCCCCTTGTATAGTTAACAACCATAATTGGGACCGGGAACTCCATCACTAAGCAACACAGTTGCAAAGCAAAAAATATGTGACTGCACCAACCTACAATTGCACTAATGGCACGTGGTTGTTAAGCGTGATGTCACATGGCCATGAATTGCGACTTCCTGCCAGCTTCCCATTGACCTTGCTTGATGGAAGCCAGCAGTGAAGGTTGCAAACAATGACCGTGGGGATGCTACGATGGCCACAGCTTAGAGGATTGGCCGTAAGTCTCCTCGTTTAGCACCATTGTAACTTTGAACTGTCGCTGAATGAGGACAGCCTTTATGACTACATAAAGGAATGTAAGAATGGGAAACTGTTCTTAGTGTTATTTGTTTTGGATTAAAACAGATACTATTTTTAAAAGCAAAAACCAGTAATAACTGCTGCTTTATTTCAAACAGTTTAAATGCACTGGGAAAGAACTTTTTATTCTCTTTTATTTCAGAGCACAGAGGTGGTTTCCGTGGTGGACGGGGAAGAGGATGGGGTGGACGTGGTAACCGTAGCCGTGGAAGAATCTACTGAAAGCATTTCCAAAGCCATTACTTTATGGCTAAAACATCTTTAAAGTTTGAAGGATTGCCTGTAGGGGGCTGCATTGTCTAAAAGACCGCCTTCTGCAAAAGACTGGTTTAAATGTTCTTACACCTTTGTATGTATGATCTACTTTTCTAATGGACTACAGACTCTCAGTGAAATGACAACTGTATTTTTGGATGTTTAACAGCTGGCATTTTGAGTTTGTGTTTGTTTTTAAAGCGTCTTCAGGATTTATTCAGGAAAAAGCATGGGTGTTCAAGCTGAAGCTGCTTCCGTAAAGATGTTACATTCATCTATAAATGTGGCTTATAATACAAAGTGGACTCAGTGTATAATAATAAAATACTAGATAATGGATGGAAATGTTGTAATTGAAATCAGTAGGAACTTCTCTTCAAACCGAATCATATTTCCACACTTGGGAAAGAATTATATTGCAAAAGAAAAAAAAGTAGTATAAACTGCCAATAGTGGCATGGTTCCTTGACTGAATTCCTTGATTTTTAAAGCGTGCAACATGGATCCAGAAGAATCTGTGCTGTTATCTTAAACCAATCCAATTATTTCTGGGGAAACGTGTTAATTTTAACGCTACATCTTGCTCTTTTCCATATATGGTTATATAATGTATCTGTTGCAAATGGATTTTTAAAAGTTCTATATGTGTCCATATATGTATCCATGCAGACACGTATATGTGTCATAAAATTCCAATGAAAAATAATAAAATGCTAGAAATGCATCCCAGGAAAGATTAATACTCTGGCAGATATTAAGGTGGCTGAGCAGTAACATGACTCCTGTTAAACTAAGATTTTTTTTTTAGCCTTGAGCAGCTATTTGTTTTTCAAGTCAGTTAAATGGCTGCATTTTAAAATAAGTGTGGCATTCGACACTTAAAATTACAACAATTTAGTTGCCCTTTGGTTAAAAAAAAAAAACCTTGCAAATGTCTTGGTAATTCTTACAAAAAGAAAAGCTTATTATGATAGGCATCTTCAAAATGTTACATAAAAGACTGTATCAGATGCAATTTCTTCAGTTTTTGCCATTTAAACCATTTTTTCCTTGAGAATTTTCCCCAGTTTTGTTTTTGGACTGAACATTGTAAGATGCAGATGTTAGACAGGAGTAAAATGTAATAAACATCATATGCTGCAGAAACATTGAAATCAATCCAGCTACAACTGGATTTAAAGAACTACAAATTCCTTCTCATCCTAGACCCAAGTCCTTTTTTACAATTTTGTTAGGCGTAACAAAACCAAATTTATGTACATAGGTATTTCTGACAAGCTCCTAATATGTATTAGCTAAAATTAGTTTGTAAAATGGACAGAGATGCATTTCTTGGTAACTGCAGATTTGTTTAGGTTCTGATGCCTGGTACACCCTTTTCTGATATAGAGGTGTTGATGAGCAAAATGATTCAAGTTATGGGTCTGCTCTACATTTGTTGTATTCATGTTGTAAGGAAGGTGATTTTAAAATTTACCAGTTGGATTGAAGAAAAAGGATTCTAATTTAGAGGGATAATTTATGTCTCCCATTAGGCCATTATTCTAAAAACTGACCAGTTCAAAATACAAATTAATAGTGGATTAAAACAGATTTGAAAACATTTTCTGTTAATTCAGTATATTGCTTATTGGACTGTCAGTTTTCAGAAACCTAACTTTAAGGAAGTTTAACCACTTTTTCTACATATAATTTTGAGAGGGGGCTCTGTTGAATAATAGGTTGACCATATAGTTCTACTCAGAAATAATGTGCAGATTGTCAATTAGAAATAGCTCTCATTTTGTGTTAAAAATGCAGTGAATTATTTTGGAGACACCCTTTAACCACTTTGATTTGTAAAATTTCCTTTATGCTTTTGCAATAAATCCATTTTGTAATTTTGTTAGTGATTTGTGGCTGTTCATTTTTTAATGATACCTTGATAAAACATGCAGAATTACGAAGCACATCATCTCTGCATTTTCAAAACAGTATAAATGTCAGCAGTGTTTAGGTTTTTATGGGATGATACGTGACCATGTTCAAAATATAATTTATTCAGCAACAAGGACATACTTGGGTGTTTCTGCTTTTATTGTTTCTTGGGACAATACATTTCCCAGCTCTTCATTCTGAATTAAACCAGGAAAAACGGCACCTTAACAGAAAGCACTAGCAACATTCGTGGATTTCCAATTGACAACGAAGTAGCAGCAACTAATTTTCTTTTCAATCTACAGTTGACAAGCTAGTTAATACGTGGTTATGTATCGTGCATGGATGAATATCGCTTCAATTGGACTTTAGCTCCTGTAGCTAAGCGCTAATATAACAGGACATCAGAAACAAAAGGACACACTGAAAAGTATTTATTTGATCTCAATCAGATCAAAACCGATTAAAAACTGGACCACAATAACCGGTCACGACACAAAGAGAGTACAAAGGAAGAAGCAACATTCCTCCGTAACAAATGAAAAACGGAATTGGGCTTTTAGTTTCCAAAACAACCCCTTAGCGCGCCTCCAGGCGGCCGCCCACGAACTGCCGCGCAGTGCCAGGCGAAGCCGGCTACCTGCTGAGCCAACGATGACTGTGCGCTTTCCTCCGCAGCAGGGAAGAGGCAGCCCGAGAGCAACTTCCCCTTCCCTCCGCGAGCAAAAGGGGCGCGGCCCTCGCTCGGCAGACGGCCCTACAGGGATTGGCGGCTGCCTCCGCGCGGCACGTGCAACCGCAGGACGAACGAGGAAAACAAGCAACACGCCCGCGCCTTCTCCCTGGAGGCAACGCCCTCTTGTGCCACATTCTTCCTCCCGCCTCCTGCACTCCCATAGAGATAGGAAAAAATTGAAGAGTCGCATTCCTACCGCCTGTTTACAAGTTAAACAGGAAGCTCGCGCCCCACTCTTTCATCCCCACGACATAGATCGCGTACACCTCTATACAGAGGTGTCGCACCCTGCCAAGAGAGCTCAGAATTTTCTTCCCCAATTTCGCGTCGCTCGAACTTTTCCTCTTTTTCTACCTCTCTTACTTCTGCTTATGGTATAGAGCGGTAGACACACACACACTTCCTTCTCCAAAATGGCGACGTGGGTGCTTCCGGTTCCGGGTAATGCGGGCAGACCGGGGTTGTGGAAGATGGCGTTGTCAGCAGGAGAGTCCGGGTGGAGTGGCCGAAAGCTGGTGTGCGCTTCCCTGCGCTCGCTCTTCGGCCTCTTTCTGCTGCTGGGCTTGGCGCCTCGTCCTGGCGCCGCCACCACGCACTGGGTGGTCACCGAGGACGGCAAGATCCAGCAGCAGGTGAGGGAGGGGATCTTCAGGTCGACATGAAGAACGTCCCTGTGGAAATATTTCTCCCTTCCTCAGTTCTTCTCGGCCAGCGGGAAAAGCCGAGGGCTGTGCGGTCTTCTAGCTAGGAAAAGAGTAGCCGGATCAGCTTTCCTCGAGAGTTGTCGGTAGGTAGGTAGGTAGGTAGGTAGGGTTGCCCTTTCAGTAGGGTGGCTGAAGCTGAAGGGAGAATTCCAAGCCGAAACTTTTCTCCCTTGGTGATTGGGGATACCTCTGACGGCCCCTCGCCTTTTTCTCTGTTGCCGTTCTTGAGAGAGAGACACACCTGGCTTTTCGGCTAACAGTTTGGCTGGATCCGCCTGGACGGGCGTCCGGTGTTTCCCTGTGGCCTGCGAGATCTCACAGGCGAGGAAGGACGAAGTCAGCGCGCTGTCCTTTCTCAGCATCTCCTCTCTTGCATATGGTTGTTCGAGATAGGCTGCCTGTACTCGTGAAAGTGCTGTTTGGCCATTTAGATACAGATGACCCTGATTTTCATATTGGGACAGAGGGAGAGAAGACATTTTATAAGCATTGTGTCTCTGTAGCCGCCTTTTTTAGTAAATGAAAAAGCTATAATATTGTAAGTTTCCCATGTTAGAAAACTCTAAGCCCTTAATAATTTGCTGCTTTGTCTATTCCTAATCACTTGATTTTTTTCCATCTATTTTTTTCATAACTACTGCATCCTGAAATAATAGTTTCAAGGGAAGAACCACTATAGCTGCTTAGTATTTCTCCCTGGTATCCTAATGTACTTGGTACCCACAACTGCTATTTTATTGCTCATTCAAGTAATTTAATAACAACTTTGTAGAGTTTTTCACAGTCCTTCTTTGCTGAATTAGGCTATTTATAGCAACTGTAAATCTTCAGAAATTGCAAGTTAACATTAAACATCTAGCAGTACTAGATTGCCATTGCAAGGAAAACATCTCTGGGAATTTTACTGCTTGCTTATGGTTATTATGGGTTTTTATTATTTATTACTTTGTTGTGCTGTTTTGTTATTTGAAAACCTTAATGAAAGTACTGTTTTTACATGAAAAGAAGACAATCCTGATAGGGAAGGATAAATTAAACATTACCATATTCTTGGTGAATCTCAGCTGTCCTCCATTTTAATGACAAATTATCTGGGAGAAAACCTACACTTCACATAAAGTTTACATCTCTCATTTTCCTGCCTATATATGGCAATGAGAAGCCTGTTGGAGGAGAATAAAGTCTCAAATGCTGCTTTCTGTTCTCATTGCAGCAAACTGGATGCCTATGGGATTTAATATAAAGCGTAGCATCTCTTTGCAAAAGCCGTTCTAATTTATTAATAGTTTTTGTAAAAAAAATCTGCTAGGTTCAAGAATACTTTCTATCTAATATACAATTAGGATAAGCACTGTATTTTCTCAGATCTCCTTTGATTCTTTCACTCATTTGATTCAGCGGACAGCATCGTCAGCTTTACCTTTGCCCTCTTCATTCCATTTGCTGTTTAATGTCTACCATTCAGTAAAAGATGGAGACTCTTAGCAGAGTTTCAAGAGTACAAAGTCCCATTTTGCCATGCAGAGACAGAATAATAGTCTTTGGTACTTACTCTTATGATTGCACCAAACCAGATTGCTTTGTCATTTTTAAAATAAATTCAATCAATAATAGTGCAGATATAACCATCAAACCACATTTATTGCTAAACAGAGAATTACATATAACATATATTCATTCTTCCGCATATCCTTATATCTTTTGTCATACTGCACATGTACTGCAGGGTTTTTTTATTTTTAAATGGGGAAATATATTTAAAATAGTCTTGTAATGGATCAATCTTATGACCAATAGCTATGAAAATTTGTGAAATTACTTAATGTAGGAAGCCCTGTAGTTAACTCTGTTTTTCTGTTTTTCCCCTGTGCTTCCATTCTCTCTTTCTCCCCCCCTTTTTTTTTTTTTTTGCCTTAGCTGAGACCCAATCATACAAAACAGCAAACAGAAATTATTTAGATTCCTGTATTAGGAGGTATAAATTAGCTGTTGAGTTAACAGAGCTATAGCTAATGCTCTAATTCATATTTGTTATTAGATGACTCACACCTTAAGAAAAAAAATTACGTTTAAAAAAATGTTGTCTTAATCAGTTTGCTCTTGAGAGAATACAAGAGGCACAGTACTTTAGTCCAGATTATTGAATATTGTTTTTAGGCTTTTTTTTTTTTTTTACAGTGAAGCACATTGATCACTTGTTATGGAGAAGTTTGCCTATTCTGAAATTTTTAAAATTGTATTATTTATTTCATTAAGCAATTACTAGATGAGATATAAATGATGATAGTCATATAACTGTAGTTCACTGATGCCGATAACTAGATATGTAACAAAAAAAGTAATGCCATTGCAGCTTGTTTTCTCTTTTTCACATGTTGAGTGTTTGCCAGCAGAGAGGAGCATCACTGCCCAATATGCATGTTCATATCTAGGTTTTTCTTTGAATACCCACAACAAGCTCTCAAAATATCTTATTGTATAAAAATATTAGGGATCTTTCACTTATCTAAATCAGATGTTCTGTTGTTCCTTTTATGTCTGAATTCAGTGGTTTTCTTTTTTTCTTTAGGCTTATAAATCTTTCATTGTTGCTCTTTTAAAAAACTTTTCTTCTGTACATCACACTGCAACATTTCTCAATCCAATCTCCTTTGATTTGTGGACTAATTTCCAAAATTCTCAGCAAAAGCCGTGATTGATGAGTAATTTTGGAACTCGAACACTGGGATAGATGAAATCTGTTTTATTATACATAGTGAATGGCATGTTTAAACTGGGAAAAGTTTAGTTACTTTTAAAATTCATGGTTGAATATAGAAAGTTTAATTTATGTTCTTGTCCCAGCTTTCCTACTTGCTAATCAGTAACTCCAGTAATTGTAGCTATGTTTGCAAATTTGTTACCTTCCAATTAAAAGAATTTTTGCTGATATGCTTAAAGCAGATGGAATAAAAGTATTCAAGTTTTTTTTAGAGAATAGCAAATATACAACAAATTCTACTAATTTTAATTTGAAGAAATTAATTCTGCAGTGCAAAATAAAAAAGGCAAGGGCACTTACTTCAGTGGAATTGAGGTAAAACTGGGGAGGGTCCAATTTGGAAACAGAACTTTTACATAAAGATGGAAGAGAATGTTCAAAAAGTTGTCTATCAGCTTGGATCTAGGCAAAAGATAAAAAAGACCCAAAGTGGATGCCCACAGCACTGTAGAACACTGGGATAACTTTTCCTGTCCTCTCTTGGCTGGGACCTCAATGTTATATAGTACCCTTGAACTGCAGCTCTTGAGAAATTTCAGTTCTTTAAGAACTCTGGTGAGGAAAAACATCAGTCTCCTCTACAGTAAGTGCAGCCTTAGCCGATCCTGTTGGCTTCAGGTTCTAGAGGCCAGAGCAGGGGGGTGAAGCAAGAGCTGGCTAGAGTTGGGGAAAAGGCTTCTGAAACCTTTCTACAGAGACCGTCTGGCTGTCAGGCTGCTTAAGCTTTTCCAAAAAGCACTGCTAAAAGACCATGGCCTATTGCAAATTTCAAAGAAGCATATGTTGGTGAAATAATGTTGGCTTCCCTCAAGAGATGTTTGCAAGCAGCATTAGCTGATCAGATTGTGTGCTGACCTCTGAAGTAACAGTACAAGTCCTGTTTCTGGCATAGATATATCTCTTTTTGGAAAATTACTTTTGATTTGGGAAGGACTAAGGCTTCAGAAAGGTGGTTTACCTAAAGCTCTGTCCCTAACAAAAATAAAAAATATATATTTAAGCCTACTTCTTTTTTTTCCCCTTAAGTTATCTTCTGAGATCCTTTATAACTACAACATAAGCAGCTACCCGCACACGCACCACGTTTATTTCTTCAAACAAGAGGCAAAGAAACTTGACTTTTCAGAGCAGGAGACAGCTGTAGTTCTAGTTGGGGAAAAGGAAGTCTTTAACTCTTTAGTCTGCAAGAAATTTATCCTGCTTGGGCTTCCACAAAAACATACGTATTGGGATTTATCTTTCTAAACTTACAGTCTCTCTGGTTTCTCTGGAAATAATGGGAAAGTGTAAGCTTTACGGCTGTGGGAAATTCACTACTTACTTGACTATGAATATGGGATTGGCCAAGCAGAGTAGGTGAGTAGAAGACCCTGGTTAGAGAACTCAGAAAAAGAAAAGATGACCCCATATTAATTGGCATTAGCTCACTAAAACATAGAAGCATCCTGGAAGCAGGATAATATTGTCAGAAAAGGGAATAAAAAATATTGTTACTCAGATGTGACCATAGTTTGTTAGTTGGGAAAGCAACTCTTGATTGGATTAGCACATGACTTAGAATATTGATTAAAGTTAATAAGATAAGGATTACTCTTAAAGTGTATCCTTGGAGAAATGCTAGGTATTCAGCAATATATAGTTTTAATTAAGACTAGATCTTTTCAGAAAAGAACACATTAAAATCTCTTTAAAAGTAAAATTAACTGGATGAGGCTATTCACAAGGATCCCACTTGTCTGTTAGTACTCAGAGTTATATTTGCCTTTTCTGATTGTCCTTTTCCAGAATCAGGATGGGATAAATTGCCTTTTAATAATTCAGATCTATGCTGATGTCCAGTTTTTTCTACATGCACACAACAGTCTTCAAAAAGAGGGTGCTTTGCAATAGTTATCAGATTATAATAATCTGAATCCTAGTCCTAGAAACTGTTTTATTTAGGGATTAAAGGGTTTTGTGCTCCATTTGGTATGCTGCAGTTCAGATTTTTATTTGCTCTGTTTTATTACCATAAGTTATATAATGGCCTAATATTCAGTCATGGCGAAGGGGCTTACGTAACTCAGTGAAGCCATGAGCTATACCGTGCAGGGCCACCCAAGACGGACAGGTCATGACAGAGAGTTCTGACAAAATGTGGTCCACTGGAGAAGGAAATGGCAACCCACTCCAGTATCCTTGCCAAGAAAACCCCATGGACAATGTCAAATGGGGTCACGAGTCGGACATGACTTAACGACTGAACAACAACAATATTCAGTTAGGAATATGGCTGAATTGGGCTTTCTGCGGTATTTTGAAAATACAAGTTATATGTGTTAAAATATACACATCCTGACTTCGTTTTTTTGTTCCGATTAGGCATAGAACAGTTCGTAAACTTAATATAGCATAGAAATAGCTATAGTACTAGCAGTGAGCTTCCATTAAAATAGTAAGAAAATGCTTGTTTCTTCATCACTATGCATAGAAGTGATTTGTAAGCTTCATTCAAAGGTTCAGTGAAATGGTTGAGGATCCAACAAGAATATCATTTTTTTTTAATTAAATCATGTATACATGCATCTTGACCCAGAACATGTTAAGGATTAGGCCTTCTGACTATAATTTAACATCAACAACAACAGTGTAAGTTGTTGGTTCATTCTTCCACAGTCTTATTTATATCTGTGTTTTAATTGTTTTAAATTTTTAAATGGTTGTATTATATTATTTTAGATTATTTGATTGTTTTATTGTACGCTGCCCAGAGTCAGAGATGTGAGATGGGCAGCTATATAAATTTAATAAATAAACAAATGCCAGTGCTAAAGGAAAAATATTGTTAAAACATTAATTCCAATTTCATTTTTAGGGTTGACCAAAATAATACAAAAGGGTGTTAAAGCATCTGAATTCTTCAGAACATGTCATCAAATAAGATGTTACCAAAAAGGGGTGAAGAAGATGCAAGAAAATCTGAATATTAGGCAAATGTTTAAGCCATGAGTTTTATGGCAGCAGTTCAGTCACAAGATGGATTTTGTGGATTGAGTACAAAGCCATTTTTAAGTGTTGTGTATTGACACAATAATGGGTCTGCTGTGTTTGAACATAAAAGTAGAAAGGATTGGATTTCTACCATTGCAGGGATAGGAAAGTGAATCTACTTTCCCCATTTCTTATGTGTAAATTGTAAGGCAATAATGATATTTTACATTTTAATTTTCGTGGGAAATTAACTGATTTCCTTCCATCTAACCTTGCTTTGAAAGTTACCCGAGAAGGAAATTCTGATGTCACTGCTATAGTTTCAGTTGCTAATGAAGCTGCTTTTATATGGATTCTAGGTGCCTTAAAAGTAATACTGCAATATATAGCACTTTTGAAAAATAGGTGTTTGCACAAGTTTTTGAATTTCAGTGAGTGTAGTACCCAGCAGCCACTGAAAATTATCAATTCTAGCTTAAGGCCTACTGTAGCTACACATCTAGCTACTGATGTGTAATACAACAATCTTTTCCCTTTGGGAAAAAAATCATATTTTTCTCTCTAAACTAGTATAATATGTAAATAGGATTGAAAGTAATGGTGATAAAGGTAAAATTCTAACAGCTCAGTAAAATATGGACTTATTTGATACAACAGAACATGTAGAAAAAAGTAATATTAAGTGATATGTATACCCTTTTAATGCTACAAACAGTACATAGGTTTGAGAGTGAGTGTTGAGTTAACTGAAAGCGTGCTTATCCCTAAAAGCAGACATAATTTCCCTCCCTAGCTCTCTGTGGAAATCTACTCTAATTCCCTTTCCCATACTGAATTGTTACTTTCTCATATTTTCTCCTCAGCTATACTCATCAATCAAGTTAAGGTAGTAGATTCTCTGTGTTCCCTCTTGTGAACAATAGTTTACATTCACAAAATGCTTCCCCTTCTAAGTAAGCATCACCAAAAGATCTTTATGCTGTCTCTTCAGGACCTTGGTCAGCTCACTTGTAAGGCAGCAATGGCAAGGCGCAGCTGCTGAAGTTGAATCCCCTTCATCTTATCCCATGTGTGTTGTTTGTCCCCAAACCATATTGTTTCTCACCTGTCTTTTGACTTCAAAGTAATTCTGTTCATTTCCTTTTCCTTGTTTATTTTTTATTTCTAATTAGGTTTCCACTTTCTACAGTGGTTCAAACCTTGTGGTAGCTGCTGCTGCTGCTGCTGCTGCTTTCTTATATTCTGCTTTCCCGCATTTTCAGCTCTCAGCTGAAAAATGGTGCATCTTCCAAATCATCTGTTTATTGGCTTTTAATCCAACCATTTCATTGGTCCTTCATGTGCATAGTCAGTTCAGGACTCCCTCAATTATTGCTTTCTAGAAAAACTTATCTGTGGATGATTTTTTTTTTTTTAGTTTTCAATCCTGTTGTGTAAAGAACATTGTTCTGTCCCTGAAGTGTTAATCACTTGCCCAAAACACTGTACCGTAATTGTAAGTGCAAAACTTGCAGAATGTTTTTATTGATATTAGAAGATTCAGAAATTAGATTGCAGCCTACGTTATTATGGAATACTTCTAAAACTAGTCTCTCTTTTCTGTCTATATCAGGTGTACCCATTAATTTATTTTTTCTCCACATTGAATTTCTCACAGTTTCTCAGTTAAGTCTTTTGATTCCATTATAGTGTTTCTTTTTTATTTTTGATGAAGCTTCCTTCTGAGTATTTATAATAAAGGTGCACAATCTGCAGCCAAGAGTCTGCATGAGGCACCCAGCTCCCCTTTTGCAGCTTTCTGAGCACCTCTGGAGTGGGTAGAGCCAGAGTTCTGGCTTTCAGGAGGATATTAACAGGTAAATGGATACCAGAAGCTCTGCAGAATTTTAAGGCACCTGTTTCACCACTTAAAATAAAAATTCTGTCTTCCCCCTCCCCCCATTTGGAGGACTTTACAAGGCAAAATTAGTGTCTTATGTCCCCCTCAAGCTGAAAATATTGGCTCCAGCTATTCCAGTGATATAGTATCACTGGCTTCTCTCCCTGTGACCCTCAGAGACTGCCCCAAAATATCCCTTGGCCCAAGAAGTTACATCTCCATATTTTATATCATCCTTCCCACTCCATTGGGGGTTATTATGAGTGTTGAAAGCCAATACATCTAAAGGGCACCTGGCTAGGATAGTTAATTTATAGTGTTTTATTAATAATAATTTATTAGTTTTACTTTTAAAATGCTCTTCTACCCTTTAGAGCCCAAAGCAGTATACAGAAGAACAATACACAGTCTTCAATAGAAAAAATAAATAAAACAGTCAATAAATCCACCTTTTATAGCACAAGGCAATAAAATACACAATAATTTAAACGGTTTTAAAAATAATATAAAGTGTAGCCTGCTTCTGAGCATTTGTTATTCTGTAAGTTCCTGCATCAATAGGCATGTATACATTTGTAACAAAATGACAGAGGGACCAACTGTTAGGTAGTATTGGAGGAGACAGTCTTAAGAATTAACTGGAAATATGATCAATGGAAATTAAAAACTTATATTTGTAAAAATGTAATTAAGATAAAAGGTGCTTTGCATAGACCACGTCAAGAATACCATGAACCAATTCAGGTTCTGAACAGTTTAAATACAAAAAACCTTTGGAACACCCCTGGAATAGTGGTGTGATGTGCACCAAAAATGAAATGCCTCAGAGTTCTCCAGAATGTGATGGGGGGGGGTATATATTGATTGTCTGCCTTATCAATTTGTGAGAAAAGAACAATTGTATATGCTCTAAAAGTCTTCAAACCCAGCAAATGTTTAGAAACCTCTATTAGCTAGATGGAAGAAAGCTTCTTACTAAAAATATGTGTAATAGATAAGGCACTAGGTAAGGTATTCTGTTGAATTTGATACCTCCTCTGCTTTCTACTATAGATATTCTTGAATGTTTATTTTCTATGCAGATGTGGGAACACAATGGGAAAGCGTGTGGAAAAAATGTGGAAGTGGTTAAATCAGAGAATAAACATAACTGTTTAAGGCCTCTTCTCAGGGGTGTGAAAAATGTCTTGAAGTGCCCCATTTCAAACTCAGAACAGTTATTTGAAGTTCAAATTAGATCATTTCAACCTTACCAGAAATTTTCCAACATTGTTCATACCATTCCAATGATATTTCTTGTTTAAAAAGTGCTGCTTTAATCTTAGAATACTTCCAGAATGGTTGGAACAGCTGTTTGGACTTGAAACAGGATGTTTCTAACACTAAACATTTTTAATTTGAAACATTTTGCATGCCACTTTTATTGTGTAGTACATTCAAATAAGAATTCAGCCTTTCTGCTGACATTTGAAACTATCTCTTTAGTGCCAACTGAGCTAAGTCCACTTTCATTTTGTTACAGTCAGTGACCAGAAACATACAATTTTGTAACAGTGGATTCTAGTCCATTATTTGACTATACAGAAGTGCTGAATGTGGTGACTGAAGTATCACATGAGAAAAAATGAGAAAGAATCTAGAGGAGGAGGTGCTGATAAAACTAGTGTAATCTTAATGGTGTACATTGAACAAATGTGTTTTAAGTCCCTTTTTTTGATGACCCTCTCACTTGCATATGTTTGTATTTTTCTTTTGTTAATTAATCTATGTCCATTGAACATTGTTGCCTTTTATGAAGTAGAATTTTCTTTTCCCTGCTTTTGAATAACAGGGCAATTACTAAAAAAAAAATATTTCCAGAATGTTCTCTAAAGATCTATGAATGAATTTTTCTTTTTCTTTTCTCCTATCTAGACAGCAGCACATACCTTTTACCACCTTGAGTTTAATTTGTTCAGTTACCTATGATTTTTACTCCATTGTCTAATCTCTTTGGATAGGAAAGAGACAAATTCTGTGTTCTTTTGGGTTCTGTAATTTTAAAGAGGGAGGTTTCTGAAGACAAATACATTGCCCCCTGAAGTACTGCAAAATGAGAATTGAGAAAGAATTAATATGATGAAAAGTTCAATTTATGATTTATCAATTATATCAAATTGGTCTAAATAATAATTTGGTCCCAATTTGAATATAATAAATCTATTTTGTAAACAATGGTTTAAAAAGACAAAAGAATTAGGCATACGTGTTTCCCAGCTTCAGAACCTCAATCCTGATTAGTTTAAATTGCAATTCTCTGTTATGTCCAGAACTGTGCTTAATACCAATTTTCTAACTTGGAATGTAATATGTGTCAAAACTGAACCCACCATTATCTCTTTCAGCCAAATAGGAACCATAGCTTAAACTAACCAAGATCAGAAGTCCAAAGCCAGCATATAAGTAGTCCTTGATACAGGCCCAGGGGTGTTCATCATTCTCAGTATGCTACAGTGTGTTTACTAGGCTAGGATAGATTTATTCAAAAGGATTTATTGCAAAAAAGTTTGAAAGAAAAATTACAACAGTGGTTATTTTGGACTGTATTGCAGGTTGACTCACCAATGAACCTGAAACATCCTCATGATTTAGTAATATTAATGAGACAAGAAACAACTGTTAACTACCTCAAGGAGCTGGAGGTGAGATTGGTGTAATTATTTTATTTTCAAAACCCACTTTTTTGGCAAACAAAATTAGGAAACAATAGCTTTCTTTGTCAATATGAATTTGTAGTTTTAAAATATTGAGTCTGGAAGTTTAAGTCCCAGTTCTATTTTTAGTAATGTACATTTGTGTTTAGTCATCCAAGCTGATGCATGTCCCTTATGAAAATTTAACTGAACTCTTTGGATCCCTGTATATATCTAAATAAGATTTGTTTAGCATTGTTGTAAATAGTTTTTATCTTCTATCTGAAATAGTGTATTTATTCATTTAGAAACCAATAATATCTATGTAGTTCTCAGCTGATGAAGACTTCACCTTTTATTTGCCACCTTACATCTGCTGGCAGACTTTTCTAGAAAATAATAGATTTTTCAAAAAGCCATTTTGATGCAGGTTAAGGACAACCTGATGGCTAAAAAGTTTCAGAAGATCATTAATCCAACCACTTTAATTAAAAAATAATCATGCATGAAAAGTAGCTCCTTGGATCCAAATTCAAAATAATCTCCTCAATCTTTAAAAAACAGTTTTAATAAAAGAAAAATTTTAATAAAAGAAAGTTACCTTATACAAATAGCTTTATTTGTTTATTTGTTTGCTTATTACAGGTACTTTTATGCCTCTTTAGTAGGCTGGATCTAAGTAGCTTACAGTTATAGTAAGACATATGGCCAAATAAATAACACTACAATCTATAAAATCATAAACATTCATTCCAGTTAATTTCATAAAATCATCACAATAACACTATAACCCTCTGATTATCGTATCCTTAATTCCCCAATGCCTGCTTGAATAACCAGGTTTTTAACAATTTTTTAAATATTAAGAGATAATATCTTGTATAAATAATATCCTTGTGAATTGGACTTGTGTTACTAAAGTAATACTAAGTAATCCTTCAACAAATATGTGTACTCATGATAGATAACCCCAACATGATTACTAAATCAATTAATTTTGAAGAGTCCAGTTTCTTCATTGGATCATGAGGAAATCTTAGTAAAACTGTTGGGTGCTGTTGTATGTAATATTTAAATTGGTAGAAATATCAGCACAATCTACTGTTTAAGAAATCTGTATTATATACAGTACTGTGCAAAAGTTTTAGGCAGGTGTGAAAAAATGCTGTAAAGTAAGAATGCTTTCAAAAATATATATTGTAATTGTTTATGTTTATCAATTTACAAAATGCAAAGTGAGTGAACAGAAGAGAAATCTAAATCAAATCAATATTTGGTGTGACTACCCTTTGGCTTCAAACCAGCATCAATTCTTACACTTGCACACTTTGTACACTTGCACAAAGTCAGGGATCTTGTAGGATTAGAGTCAGGTGTATGATTAACCAATTATACCAAGCAGGTGCTAATGATCATCAATTTCATATGTAGGTTGAAACACAGTCATTAATTGTAACAGAAACAGCTGTGTAGGAGGCTTAAAACTGGGTGAGGAACAGTCAAACTCTGCTACTAAGGTGAGGTTGTGGAAGACAGTGTCATGTCACAGGTCATATACGGTGGCAAGACAGCGCAGCAACAAGACACAAGGTAGTTATACTACATCAGCAAGGTCTCTCCTAGGCAAAAATGTCAAAGCAGACTGGGGTTTCAAGATGTGCTGTTCAAGCTCTTTTGAAGAAGCACAAAAAATGGGCAATGTTGAGGACCATAGACAGTCAGTGGTTGGCCAAGGAAACTTAATGCAGCAGATGGAAGACACATCATGCTTACTTCCCTTTGACATTGGAAGATGTCCAGCAGTGCCATCAGCACAGAACTGATGGAAGCCAGTGGGACCCAGGTACACCCATCTACTGTCTGGAGAAGTCTGGCCAGAAGTGGTCTTCATGGAAGAATTGTGGCCAAAAAACCATACCTCTGACATGGAAACAAGGCTAAGTGACTCAACTATACACGAAAACATAGGAACTGGGATGCAGAAAAATGGCAGCAGGTGCTCTGGACTGAGGAGTCAATGTTTGAAATATTTGGCTGTAGCAGGAGGCAGTTTGTTCGCCAAAGGGCTGGAGAGTGGTACAATAATGAATGTCTGCAGGCAACAGTGAAGCATGATTGAGGTTCCTTGCAAGTTTGGGGCTGCATTTCTGCAAATGGAGTTGGAGATTTGGTCAGGATCAATGGTGTCCTCAATGCTAAGAAATACAGGCAGATACTTATCCATCATGCCATACCATCAGGGAGGCGTGTGATTGGCCCCAAATTTATACTGCAGCAGGATGACCCCAAACATACAGCCAATATCATTAAGAACTATCTTCAGCGTAAAGAAGAGCAAGGAGTCCTGGAAGTGATGGTTTGGCCCCCACAGAGCCCTGATCTCAACGTCATGGAATCTGTCTGGGATTACATGAAGAGACAGAAGGATTTGAGGCAGCCTACATCCACAGGAGATCTGTGGTTAGTTCTCCAAGATGTTTAGAACAACCTACCTGCTGAGTTCCTTCAAAAACTGTGTGCAAGTATACCTAGGAGAATTGATGCTGTTTTGAAGCCAAAGGGTGGTCACACCAAATATTGATTTGATTTGGGTTTTTCTTCTGTTTGCTCACTTTGCATTTTGTAAATTGATAAACATAAACAATTACAATATATATTTTTGAAAGCATTCTTACTTTCAAATTAGGCATTTTTTCACACCTGTCTAAAACTTTTGCATAGTACTGTACTTTTGTATACTACTTCCATCTCAAGACTCTGAGCAATTTACAACATGTAGTAAGTCAATAAAAATACAATCAGTATATACCATCATTCATTAAAAACAAATGTATATGTAAACAAAAACAGATCCACAATGAGATTAAGCCCACCAAAATATCCCTAATCCTCAAATGCCCAGTGGAACAAAATTATGTTAACCACCTTCCTAATAAATAGGGAAGGGGGCCAATCTAATCTTAGGAGACAAAAAGATCTGCTTCTGGCCCCCGGCCCCACTAACTTTGTCTAAGATGGAAATTCAGAGCATCTTTTCTCAGGAAGACTGTACTGGATGAACAGATTTTACTTAGAGAGGATGTTTCATACAGATGGTGAATAGCATGAGAGAGAAAATGGAACCCTATTGGTCTCCACAATAGAAGAGCCATGGGTTTGGCCACTTTGTACCCATTACTACTGTCTGGAACTGCCATCTCAGGACGGAGCGGAACCACAGTGAACTCACTCCTAGACCTCACAGATGGTCTAGTAGGATACCATGGTCAATGGTACTGAATGCTGCCAAAAAATCTAATAGGACCAAGAGGGTTGTGATCACCCCATCCAGATATCAACAGAAGTTTCCACCAGAGCAACCAATGCAGTTTTCATTCAAGTTCCAGGTCCTGAACCATGACTGAAAGGTGTTCAGATAATCATTTAAGATTCTTTGTGACTATAGCCCACCATCTTCTTTGAAATCTTCCCTAAAAAAGGGAGACCAGGCAGAAGTTGTCTAATATAGTTGGAAATAAGAAATTACTTCTTCAGGTTCCAATGCCGTGCCTTTTTTCAAAATTGCAGTGAGAGAGAGGGTAGATTTGGAACTCGGAAAAGATAAACAACTATAGTTGTATAATAAGATACGGTGGGGAGGCAGGTTGGCCTCTGCACTTAAGGTTCTTCCTTGTGTACATGCACCATATAAGCAGAAAGTCACTTTTGAAAAACAGGAAGCCATTTCAGATTGAAAAGAATTGCTGATTTTTGGTGATATGATTTAGGTACAAAATGTCCAAGTTTCAATAGAATTATCTTTGGCAAATTTTTGCTTAAATAAAAATAAAGATGAACCTAAGACTTAATACTCCCATTTTAACTCTTAAAATCCTAACCACTCCCCAACCTCAAAAAATAGGCAGAAAACGTTCAGATCACTAACTAGTAACATTACTGTACATGACCCCTATAGCCCCTGAGGTTAAGGATCAAGAGACAATTGCCATGTCATTTTCATAGAAACAGAAATGAATATGAATTTTTAGTGATGTTTGCATTTTGAACTATGCATTTGATTTTATTTTGGTGGGGTTTTTTTTTGTAGAAACAATTAGTAGCTCAGAAGATCCATATAGAGGAGAATGAAGACAGAGATACAGGATTGGAACAAAGGCATAATAAAGAAGATCCTGACTGCATTAAAGCAAAGGTGCCCTTGGGGGATTTGGATCTCTATGATGGCACTTATATCACCTTAGAGAGCAAAGACATCAGGTACTAAAATAGCTAATTGTACAAAAAATTAGAAAACCTATAATTTTAGGAGGTGGGAAAGGGATATCATAACAATCCCTACTTAGTAACAAGCTGTCTGGATTATTGGTTATCCTGTTAATTATAGTTGCTTTGGGAGATGAAAGAATGAACAGTGAAGTGATATAGAAATATATGTTTTAGTAGAGTTGAAGATTTTTGACAGTATTTCCACATTGCTTTTTCTAATTAGTACTTTGTAATTTATTTCATTGCATCAAAATTCTGTTATTTATTTGTTTGTTTTGTTTATGCTTTAGTCTTGAAGATTATGTAGACACAAAGTCTCCTTTACCTCTAGACCTAGAAGAACCAGAATGTACTAAAATTTTAGATCTGCCATACAGCATTCATGCATTCCAGCATTTACGGGTAAGTAATCAGTTATGTTATTATTTGAAATAATGCAGACTTACAAGTTTTACAACTGCATTATTAACACAGTAAAAGAAAATTCAGAAATCGCAACTGCTTTCGGTGATGATGGGACAGAGCTTTAATTTTGTTTAACTTTTTAAACAACTGTTCTAGCTACTTTTTTGTATTGTGTTGTATTCTCAATCTCATCTTGGTTTCTGTATGCTTATAAACACTCCTATGAAAAAACTTTTTCCAAACTTTACATCCTTCTGAATTATTGAAGGAACAATGCATTCATGTAGAATGCTAGGCCTACATTTTAGCAATTTTCTATTTTATAACATGATTTCCTTGGAATCCTGGTTCTATGTGAATAAACTCAGTTACCTAATGCCATGGCATTTAGCACAACAGGCCAGGGCTATTCTTTTCCATGCCTCTTCTATGCTTTATACTTCATTTCTGCTATTGAGTATTTCAGTTCAGTAACAACATTTCTGCAAACTAGATGCAAACGTTTGCCTGTATATGGGGATATGAATATTTTAAGACCTAAATAGAAAACCACTTTGCCAAAGAAATCATGATTTTGATATGGACAGCTAGATCTTCGGCCTCATTGAGACTGCCATGTTATACCCACTTAAACTGATAAAACTCAGTGGGCCTTACTTCTGAGGAGACATGCACTGCACTTACCACTTGAAAGATTTCTAAATTACATTTCAGAGCAGTTTGCCCCTACAAAGGCAGCTAATTTTCAAGCATAATAAAAATAATTGCCCCATCAACTCTTATTTATAAGCAGCAGTTTAAAAAACTCCAAAGAGCCAACGTATTAAAATTAAACCAATGCAGACTGTAATGAAAATGTATTTAAAGGGCTTTTAAGGGTTCAGAGTGATGAAGCCATGTATTCTTTATCAAGTTGTAGTGCTAATGGCTGCATCTTGGTACTTTTCCTGATGCTTTTGAGAAGTATTACATATGGTCATTTAAAGCAACTAGAGGTAGTCCTCGACCTACGACCATTCGTTCAGTGACCGTTCAAAGTTACAACAGTACCGAATAAATGGTGGTTATGACCAGTCCTCGGAGTTTCAACCATCCTAGCACCCCGCCAGTCATGTGATTGCGATCTGGACGCTTCGCAACTGGTTCGCACTTACAACTGGTTGCAGCACCCCGCGATCACATGATTGCCATTTGCAATCTTCCCTGCTGGCTTCCTCAGAAAGTCAGTGGGGACGCCGGCAGCAAAGGTTGCAAGTCACTGGGGTAAGTATCCCTCACTCGCACACCCTCCCCCAGCCCATCTACGCTCATGCTGCACTGGCCACTTGCACATCCTCCATGACCCATGCCTCTTGCACACCCCCTCACACCCATGTCATGCCTCTTGCACACCTGACCCACGCTGTGTCTCTCGCACACATCCTCACACACCCAATCTGCATCACACACCCTCCCCAACCTGCACCACACACCCTCCCCATCCCGTGCCTGTTGCGTACCCTCCCCCACTCACATCCTCACTCCCTCCCTCACCCAGCAGCAGCCAGTTACCTGCCTGCCAGTTTGGGACTTGCAGCCTTCTGCCAGATTCCCCATTGACTTTGATTGTGGGAAGCTAGCAAGAAGTTGCCTAGCCTAATGACCATGGGATTTGGTTAATGGTGGAAACCGGGATTGCAGGGATTGCTGTCGCTAAGTGATGCAGTTGTGCTTTATGATTGCATCACTTAGTAACAGAAATTCCAGTCCCGATCAAGGACTACCTGTATACCTGATTGGATAATTTTGACAGTAAGAAAATTGAGAAAGTGAATGTGACTTTTTTATTAGTACTATTCTTCCATGCTTCTTTCCCATCTCCCCTTTCCTTGCTAACAAAGGAAGCATTGCTTGTGAACATATATACCCTCATATTAATATGTGTATGTGTGTGTATATATATCCTTATTTAATAGTGTCATTCTATGGTTTAATGGTTGTCTATGTGACTTTCTGTCACCTATACTATAGTTGCTAAGAAAAATTAGTGTAAAAGTATCTAAAGGAGTATATCTAAGTCTTCTGAGCAGAAACTATTTCACTTGTTTGCAATGCTCAGTAACTTTTAAATTATACATAGCGTCAGATAGTGCTAGCAGCAGTCCACTCTTCTAAATAGTTAATTTGTCATGTCTCTTAATCTTTGTATTATCTGGAGAGATATGCATTCTTTTATAGATTTTATATATGATACTGTTTTTAAAGTTGTATAAGTTTAATTGGGTTACAGTTCTACTGGTTATATACTCGCTGAATTGTTTACAGTGACATAGTGTAGTCTCTTAAGAATCATATTCTGGTATCCTATAATTTGGTAGTTTGGTTTTGAACTGTTATGTATCAGTCAAGACTGTGGTTCTATATGTATAAAAATGCAGCAACTTACATTGGATATTCTTTTTTTTTTTTCTTTGAATCAGATTTGACTCCTGGTGACTACATGGACAAGTCCATGCAGTTATCTAGGCAGTATTTTTTGAACTGGTTTGCCACTGCCTTTTTCTTAGGCCTAAGAGAAAGTGACCAGTCCAAGGTCATCTACCTGGCTTTCATGACTAAGACAGTACTAGAACTCAGGTTTCCTTGTTAGCCCAGCATTTTAACCACTAGAGTAAACTGGCTATCCAAATCATAATAGTTATCTTTTGAAAACTAGTGTATCTTTTGTTACAGGTGGGGAAGCTGAATATGATGAAACAATGGCCAATTTCTATTGGATGGCATTGCCTGCTTTATTGAGATTTTTATAAAGAATGCTGACCTACGTTTATCTTGATGTCATGCATCCAGACACTTCTTATTTTATTAATCAGAATTGCACACCTCAAAGTTATTCATATTAGTTATACTTTAAGAAATATTATATATGCACAGTTGCTCCATAAATCTAATTAACTTTAAGGGAACATAGAACCTGGGGGGAAAACTTTTTTTTCCCAAAAAGTCAAGCCATCTTAAGAATTCAAATGCTAATACTTTTCCTCTTTCCATCTAGGGTATTCAAGAAAGAGTTAATCTTTCTGCACCCTTGTTACCTAAAGAAGATCCTGTATTGAATTACCTATCAAGACGATTAGGAAGGAATATAGAAGAGATAGGCCATCGCATATATGAAGGTCTCATGAAGGTATGAATATAGTCACTACTTTTGTTGTTTTGTTTAAACCAGCATTATCTAGAACAGATACAAGTAGCTTTGCAGGCCCAAGCAGCAGGAGGCCTTATTCACCTTTCTGTGGCCCTAAATGCCCCTTTTGACCATGATTACGGAAAACTGACAGTACAGTTTCCCATCATTTTGAGATGGGAAACTCATGAACAGAATGACTTTAAGATAACTCTTAAAGTAGGCATATCATTGTTAAAAAATAAATCCTCCCCCAAAGCCTAACGTGTGTGTGTGTGTGTGTGTGTGTGCGTGTGTGATGTAGCTCCCTCCAGTTTGCAATTGTCAGTCTCCTCACAAAGTGCAGCTTCCAAAAACTTCCTTACTCTCTTTAAAAGCCAGTTTGATCTAGTGGTTAAGGCTCCAGGCTAGAATCCAGAAGACTGTGAGTTCTAGTCCCGCCTCAGACATAAAAACTGGCTGGGTGACTTTGGGCCAGTCACTGTCTCTTAGCCCAACCTACCTCACAGGCTTGTTGTGGAGAAAATAGGAGGAGGGAGGAGTATTATGTATGTTTGCCGCCTTGAGTTACCGTATTTATCAGCATATAACACGCACAGTATATAGCACGCGCCTTAATTTTAAGAAGGAAGTTTGAGTAAAAAAACTTAAATTTAAAATAAATGACTTGGAAGCAAAATAAAGTGGATTGGGGGGTACATTAATTTATTATTAGGGTATGCCTCCTCTGTTTTCAGTCTTTAGTGACATCACCCGTGTGGTCCGGCGCTTTGCTCTGACTCATTACTACACACCGGAACGCTGCAAAGAGAGGAGGGAAGCTCACGGTGCTTTAGTGACATCACCTGCACAGTCCGGCGTGTAGTAATGAGTCAGAGCAAAACGCCTGCGCTTTGCTCTGACATACTGAGTGCCAGACTGCGCGGGTGATATTACTAAAGACTGCAAACAGAGGAGGCATGGTTTAAGTGCCATCAGTCGGAGGAGGAGGTGGGAAGCACGCGGTTGCAGCCCTGGTTACAGCCCTGGCTCAAATAAAGGCTCCACTCTCCAAGCCCTGCTGCTTGAGGTGAGAAGCTGCAGGGCTTATACAGGGGCTTATACATCGGCGTATAATACGCATATTGGCATATAACACACAGCTAGGATTTCAGCCCCAAATTCTAGGGAAAAAAGTGTGTGTTATACACTGATAAATACAGTACTTATATAGTAATAAAGGCGGGATTAAACAAAAAAGGTCTAATACAGTACATACATACATGAATATGGTATCTGAAAGGTCTTTAGAAGAAAAAATTACTCCAACAAAGTTATGGTCGTATACACAGAGATGGGGTTATGTTTGGGGCGATATTTAGTTTAAAAGTCATCATTTCTTTCCACGTTTATTATTCCTTTTACAGAATTCATCTTCCTGGGTGTTATACAATATGGCTTCCTTCTATTGGAGAATAAAAAATGACCCATATCAAGTAGTGGAATGTGCAATGCGAGCTCTCCATTTTTCTACAAGGTAAGATGTTAATGAGAAAGATCGACTTTACTAGCAATATAATATAATTGAAAATTAAGTTAAATTATTATTGTTTGCAACTCAAGTTTGATAGGAAAACGCAGTTATATCACACAATAATGGGCTTTCATGCACTAACTTACCATTATTACTAGGCCTCAGTATGATTTAATTGCTGAAATAGAATATGAATGGGGAACCACTTGAGAATATCAGGGCTGATGGCTAGGTTGGAAATTTAAAAAAAAGAAAGACAAGAAGAAGACTGTGTAAATTACTTTGTTAACCGTACCAAGAATCCAGTCATCAGGTATCAAAGTCAACTCAAGGGCTTCTTCATCTTTCATTTTGCTGAATGCATCTAGTAGAGAGTTTTTAACCTTAATAATTATAAATACTAATACTGTTTGCCCTTGTTTAGTTTCAGTTGGAGGAAACAAATACTGAGGTCCTGGAAGGAAAGTGTAATATAAATCTAATCAACGAATAAATAATCCATTTGGTACATTTAAGTAGTAGTACTTCATCTATGTTATACATTGGCTTATTCATTTCTGCATTAGCTACTTGTGATGTATAGTAATGCTATCAGCTATTCTGAGCCACATAACTGAATATAAATTGAATGCCATGATACTTACACAAGGTGCTGTCTCTGTTACTTACACTAACTTCAAAATGTTTCCTATCCCAGAACATAAATGACATAATTATAATTTACTTTATTGTGCCAATATGGGAATGTTTTAATTAAAATTATTGTTACAGTTCAGATAGTTATAAATATAGACACACACATACATACATTAATTCATTCTTAAATTTTCATTCTGCTATTAATCAAGGAAGAAATCTGTTCATGCATGTTTTTTAACTCACTGAACGTGTCAGCTAAATTGTTAACTTCTAAACATTAGGCTAAACTAGTGGCCTTATCTACAATATATCTGCTCATTTAATCGATATGTTTAAAGGTAATCTTTGGATAGCAAACTAGATGCATAATGGGTTTGAAATAAAGAAATCCTTCACATGGGGTTGGGCCAGCAGTTTATCAAGCCCTGTGTATAGTTAGCATTTTCAGTTTGAGTGAAATGCATTTTTCCATAGTCTCAGACTGATAGCTTGCTACTTCTACCACACATATTAGAAATCGATCAGCTTTTACAAAAAAAATACATAAATAATCATACTTATTATTTTGTCTCTTTTCTTTTCAGGCATAATAAAGATGTTGCACTGATAAATCTGGCAAACGTGTTACACAGAGCGCACTTCTCTGCTGATGCAGCTATTGTAGTCCATGCTGCTCTGGATTACAGTGATGTCTTCACCAGCTATTATACTTTAGGAAACATATATGCAGTAAATAAGACCTTAATTTCAGTTCTCTTGAATGACAGCATTCCATTGTTTTACTCCATTACAAATTATTCTGTCTTAAGTTAGTAGATCATTTATATCCTGTTAGGGAAGGGGAATAGAAAGCTCACTGAAGTAGTAATATAGTAACCATAATTTTACCTCCAACACAATCACATGGTGAAATTAATAATCAAGATGATAGTTGAAATTTCAAAACTGATCTTTCTATTATAACCTTATTTCAGCTGACAGATCTTTTTCCTTCTCAATCTTTTTTCAGATGCTTGGGGAATACAACCACTCAGTTTTATGTTATGATCATGCTTTACAGGCCAAGCCAGGGTTTGAGCAAGCAATTAAAAGGAAGCATGCTGTCCTATGCCAGCAAAAGCTTGAGCAAAAACTTGAAGCTCAACACAGGTAGGCCTTTCTTCATTCCGCTGTCATCAAAGGAAAACTAATGGGCTTCTGCTCTTTCATCATATTAGCCATTCTTGTATCAGTTGTATTTTATATTGTGGTTTAAAATAACATATAACATCAATTTTAAAAAATAGAACAAATAATAATCATTTAAAATTCATTCTTGCTTTTGTCTTGGTTTACTTTTCCTTTTAATACTATGTTGTTCTTTTTTTTTTTGAGGTAATAACAACATTAACATAATAAAAAATAACATAATATAACAATTGTGTCTAGTAACAGCAGTACAAAGCAATACATCAGAATTAGTACTAAAGTAAATTTGCAGGACATTTAAAGTAAGTTCAATGGAATTTTCTCTGATGTTTTTCAAGATCACTTCAACGAACATTAAATGAATTGAAGGAATATCAGAAGCAACATGACCATTACTTGAGGCAGCAGGAAATCTTAGAAAAGCACAAACTGATTCAGGAAGAGCAGATCCTGAGGAATATTATCCATGAAACACAGATGGCGAAAGAGGCACAATTAGGTATCTGTCATATAACAAATATTCATAAATAAACATGAAAGCCAAGCAGGCACCCATGTGATTGTCTAAAGAATTCAGTTCTGTTTCAGGAAAGCCAACGCTTTTGTATTCATTTACACATTGAGCAGAATACTTGCCAGATAAATGTTAGAATGATAAAAAAAATGCATATTGTTAAGTTCTATTTTATTTAAACAAAGTCAGTGTTGCTGTTCAAATAAACATTTATAGAAACATGTGAAGGCTTTCAGGATCTCATTTCAAGCATTAAGTCCTTGTATTCTTCTCAGAAAGCCATCTTGCAAGCTCATGGGACCATCTGCAGCAACATTCCCTAAAATTGTGGCTTCCTTCTGAAGTAGGTAACTACATTGTACAGAAGGCAAAGGCATGCGTGTCTCTCTCAAGTCAGATCTATCAATTTGCAAAATGGGAGTCCTCTGAATTATTTAAATGGTTCCATAGAAACTTAAATTGTGCTAAAAGTTTTTGTTCTGTAGCTCATTATAGCTGTTGGCAAACAGATGTTTCTAGATACAATATCTCTCTGTATATGTACATGTTTCATATCTTGCAGGAAACCATCAGATTTGTCGCTTGGGTAATCAGCAGCACAGCTTGCATTGCCAGTGGGACCAACCTGTCCGTTATCACCGTGGTGACATGTTTGAAAATGTTGAATATGTTGAGGTTTGTCTATAGTGAATTTCTCTTTCTCACCCACGGTTTGTAAAGGTGAACACAAATCATCCTGAGATACCTAAAAATAAGATTTTTTAAATCTGTTTCCATGAAGTTACCTGTAGCAAGGCTTTTAAACAAAATGTAGGAATGGCAATGTCTAGCCTGCCCGCAGAAACTCTATTTGGAGCTCCAAGTTCCATCTTTTGCCGGGTTCCTGAACACTCCATATGTATACCTGAATCTCATGAAATTATTCAGAGTATACTTTAATCTAAGTTTAACCTCTGTTAGGAAATAACCTTTTCTAGTTCTCAATTCTTTATGCCCAAATGAAGCATGTTGATCATTTCTTTTGGAACTAAAGACTTTTTCAGAGTGTCTTTTGACCTAAACTTCCTCATTCCACAAAAATATATTGCTACATGCCTTTAACTCCTGGAAAAATGGAGATTCTTCAGTACCATAACAAGTGAAGATAGGCAATCTTCTTGCCAAGACAGTGTGTCTTTCCCAAAGCTCAAATAATGAACAGATGCCAAGCTAAAATCATTTTACCTATTTTATTTTTATTTCTAAAAAAGCAAAAAATAATAGCATATCCCTTGCCTCTTGATTTCATGGAGATTAAACTCAATCTAGGGCCCTCCATAGATTTCCTCCTACCCACCATTCCCTTCTACCAGTACATTTTTGAAATACAGAAATTAAATACTATTCATAAATATTTATTGAATATTGCTTTAAAACAACTAAAGAGAAAAATCACTTTTAATAGAACAGGTCTCTCTCATAGTTAGAAATCATCATCCTTCTGTACTTAACCCATGTTCAATTTAATGTTACATTTGATTATTTTTATGTTTGTTTTTAATCCCAACTTATGTAATGGGGAGTTGTATACCACTCAGAGTTGGTTGAATGTGGTGCCCTATAGCCCCTTTTAGTAAATAGATAAATAAATAAATTCCCCATTCTTTGATCCTACCAACTGCCTAGAAAAAATCTTAGTGAATATTTCTTTTATAACACTCATCTGCTTCTCCTTCTTGGGGCTTCAGGAGCAAATTTTGTGCCTAATTGAAGTAAGCAATGTTGGAGAACATTATCTGCTCCTAGATCCACAACCCTCCATGAGACATGCGTCCCACATACGCTTGAATATACATAATAATAAAAAAAGTGGAATCCTTGGGGTTCTCAGAACTTGGTTGTTTTCTTGCAAACATGTCGTTACCCAGCTAGGTAACATCTTCAGTGCTAGAACGGAATGGGGTTTGCTCTCTGTTTGTGTACAGTATGCTTTCAGCTTCTGTTACATTCAACAAGCATTTTCAGGAAATGTAAACATCAAGTGATAAGTGCCTAAGGAATTTTTTTGCATCAAGAACAACCCAAAAAAATCATATGTATTATCTGTCAGTTAGTTTAGATGTTTTTGTAAATATTCCAAAATTTTGAAGCAAAATTGGGTCTAGTCAAGTTATTTTTGTAAAAAACGTTTTTAAAAAAATCCTTGAGGTGTCAGTTCTATCCTTCATTCTCATTCCTGTATTATTCTTTGCAGTTTGGTGGTGATTCTTCAATTGCTACTATGGCATCCATGAATTCTGAACTTCAGGTCAACAGCAGTGATCTCAGCCACTCCTTGGAGTCCTCCCCTTGGGTCCATTCTGTATTCTCATTATGGGGTTTGGAAGCTGATGATTATAGGGTAAATGATACAACAGCAATGTTTCTTCTTTCTTCTGATCTGGACATCGTGGAAGATTTATAATACAGTGGTACCTCGGGATACGAACTGAATCCGTTCCGTGACTCTGGACGTATCCCGAGTTGGTCGTAACCCGAGACAATTTCCCCATAAGGTTCAATGTAAAGTACAATCCGTTCTGAAACATATGCATTTTATTTTTACACCACAAAAACATGAAAAACAGTGCAACTGGCACAGCATGAAGAGGGAAAATGCTCTGCATTTTCTTTGGAGCCATGCTAACACGCACACCAAAAACCTTCGCAAAACACCGCAAAACACACCACAAGCCTCACCGAACGTCTCCTTGCTACCGCGACCTCGCCCACAGGAAGCCGCGACCGCGTGGCAGCAGGGAAAATGGCCGCAGATCCGGTTCGTAAGTCGAGGCGACTTTGTAACTCGAGGTAAATTTTTCCTGCCGAAGCTGGTCATAACCCGAAATGTTCGTTAGTAGAGGCGTTCATATCCCGAGGTACCACTGTATATATTTTGGACATACACTACATAATACTTCAGTTAGTCTGGCTTCCCTTTCTAGTTCAGATACTTTAAACTTGCTAAAATATGTAGTATAAATAAGAATAAAATTATTGCCATTATAGTGCTCAGAGCTTCAAAAACTGCTGCTTGATCTTTGAAAAGCACTGGCCTGCTATGAACAAGGATCAGTCTATATAAGTTGGAATCACTGTCACTGAGTTTGACCACTTTTAACTGGAAAATTTTGCTCTGTCTGTTTTATTATATCATATTCTAAAAAGTTTACCTAGCAGTTAACAAATAAGCGATGATTAACAAAACCACTTCATGAATCTTTTTCCTTTGATCAGGATAAGCAGAATGTTATGTGGCCTAAAAGATCAGATTGTATAAAATCCTATCCAGCTATCCCTTCCCCAGAGGAATTGCCAACCTATATCCTACACCCAGAAAACAGGGGACAAAGGTAAGAATTTTTATGCTGCTTTTCTGTTGTACCCAAAGCAGTTTATATTCCATAGTTTAAAACATCATAATGTAATTATAAAAATATAAAAACCCTAAATTACTATAAACCACATTGTTTTAAGCAGCACAAAATAAAGTTATGAAATTATGCATCTTCATCAATTATGAAACTGCTGTCTTAATAATAAATTACACTGATTTTATGATCTTTTGCAATTTGCCATTAATAGTGCAGCTACATGGGCGATGTCAAACTGCTCTCTTGACTATTTGCAATTAATAGTTCTACTTCTACTAGTTTCCCCCACATGGATTTAGCTATGCTGTGTGGGATTATTACTCTGCTGTCTGAATCATGTGGTTATTCTAATATGTTTTGATTGTTAGAATCCGTTCGATACTTGACAATCCAGGGGAAGACCTCACACAGACAGAAGTTCATGAGCCAGATTGTTCTTCCATTACTGACACCCCTAACAGTGACTCTGTGTACTTCTTGATCAAAGAACTAAACAGGCATCTAGATCTGACGGAAAAGATGCCAGATGATTATGCAAAGCAAGTAAGTTTATTGATTAATTTGTTAACATGCACATTGTTTTTACAAATGGATACTTCCAAACTTGACATATTCTTAAAAGCAAGAAAATCTCCCCACATAATCAAATTTAGAAATAAATGAACTATTAAGGAAAGGAAACTACTGTAAGATTTGTGTTTTATGTGATATCAAAGAATAATCTGCATTGTAGTTTTCTAAGATGATTTTGTAGGTTTGGCAGTTTTCAATAATTGTATGATATATGTAAAAAGATGGTAATAAACTGAACCAGTAGTAGTTTACACTTTGTACTAACATAAAGTGTGATGTTTTAAACTTTGCTGATGGTTAAGAGATTGAGCTGTGAACGATGAAGCCCTTGATTTGAAATGCCTTTACTCCGCCTTAATGCTGTGCTACCATCACTCACCAATCAGTGATGGTAGTGTCCTAATATTGACATACTTTGCATTATATAATAATTATTATTTTACCTTCTTCCTCTCTGTTCACAATGAGAAATAGATGTTGCTAGCGTTTTTTGAGGGGGAAGGCATGGAACAGATGTTGCAATGGGCATAAGAGAATAGGGCATATATATTGTGCAATATTAGATTTGTACCCACTTTAATTGATATTTTTAATTTTTATTTATTTATTTATTGCCTCAATTTATGTGGCTGCCCATCTTAAATTCATGACTCTGAGCAGCTAATAGTAATTAAAACAGCCTAAAAAACATAAAACATTTAAGACAGCTACGTGTAATCTGTAAAGATTTTTAATCAGTGATAGTCCTGTAATTTAAACAGAATCTCAGCTTTTCTTCACTAAAAGCTTACTTTTTATATTTTCTGATGTTTAGTTTTAAACAATTTTCCATGCAGATCTTATATTCTCGTGTCAACAATCAGTCATTTACACAACAGCAAATAGGATCATTCATCCATCATGCGATTTTAAAGGTGAGTTCCATTATTTATAAGAAAGCCTCATAGTTTTTCTATATTAATTGTGTGATTTACTGATATATAAAGTTGTTTGTAAAAGCAATACAGAATGTTGATCACTGACTTGCTGACAGTTGCAAGAATATTTATGCAAAACAGTGTTATACTAGTGTGACATTCTGAATTTTAAGCCAGCAGCAGTGCACTTCTGTTTAATACACTTTGAACTTAAACCTCAAAATGAAGTGTCGAGATTTTAGTTGTTCTGGCTTTCTTTTCCAATTTCAAATATTTTATACATGTCCTGATACATAGTATAAATAAGAGTACTGTTATTATTATTTGCCTGCAGGATCAGGCCAGGGCCCATCTTCATTCAGCATGTTGTTTCTCACAGTGGCTAACTAAATGCATCTGGGGTGCTCACAAACAAGATATGGTTAGTTGATGATTGATTGCTCTCGTGCAATCAGTATTTGGAGGTATACTCTCCTTTGAGTGTTTAAGACTAATTGCCTTTGATAGACTTGTCCTTCCTCTGTGAAATTATCCAGTCACCCTTTAAAAGCATCCAGGTTCGTGGCCATCACCACATATTACAGTAATAAATTCCACAGTTTAATTATATGATCTGTAAAAAAGTACCTTCTTTTTGTCTGTTCTAAATCTCTTTACGATCAACGTCATTGGATGACTTCTGATTCCAGTGTTTTAAAATAGGAGAAAATCCTATGCCTTTAACATTTCTCCATTTTGTGCATTGTTTTTATACACTTAATCATGCCCTGTTATCTTTTTTCTAAGGTGGAGTCCCATATATCCTAGCCTTTTCTCATAAAGAAGGTCTTTGAACCCCCTATCATTTTCTTTGCCGCCTTCTGTGCTTTTCCAGCTCTGTTTTTCAGATGGAAGGACCGTAATGTAGACAGTACTCCAGATGCTGATGTACAATAGATTTATGTAAGGGAATGTTATTAGTTTTATTTTAATCTGTTTCCTAATTATCCCCAGCATGGGATTTACAGCCACTGCACACTGAATTGCTGTCTTCATTGATGTATTTATTACATTTTTCCTGGTTAGGTACAGACAGCTCAAATCCCATCTGTATGTATGTGAAATTAAGGGACCTTGTCCATCAGAGCAAATTTTGCTCTAATACACATACGTTTACATTTATTTATACTGAACTTTATTTGCCGTTTGATTAATTATTCATCAAATTTAAAGAGAGGTTTCTGGAGCTCTTCACAATCACCTCAGGTTTTCACACTCTGAATACCCTGCTGTCCTTTCCAAACTTGTTTAGCATTGGTAATTCCTATTGTAAATTAATGTAATTTATGAACAAGTTAAAAAGCATAATCCAAACATAGATCCTAGAGAGCACTGCTCCTTATTTCCACTTTTAACCAGTTAGTAATTCATAAAATAACAAGTCCTTTTATCCCACGACTGCCAAGTTTGCTGAAAAGCCTTTGATGAAGAATTTTGTCAGATGTGTTTTGAAAATGCAGCTGTATTATGTCAGCAGGGTCACCTCCATCCACATGCCTGGTGACACATTCAAAAACTTCTTGAAGTTTGGTGAGGCTTTACAAAGACCTGTAAAAAATAGCATACAAAGATATGCAGTGGGATTAAGCAATCATGTGATTGCCATTTGCAGTCTTCTCTGGCAGCTTCCCTTGGGGAGGTTGCGTGGGTGGCCAGTGCAGCACAAGCATGGCAGGGGTGGCTGTTGCCAGGCATGGAAGGCTGCACAATGGGACTCGGGGTGGCTGCTGCTGGGCATGGGAGGGTGTGTAAAGGTGCGTGTGTGGCCAGCACGAGCTCGACAAGGATGGGGGTGGCTGCTGCCAGGTGGGGAGACTTACTGGAGTGACTTGCAACATTCCCTGCCGGCTTCTCCATTGACTTTGCTTGTGGGAAGCCAGCAGGGAATGTCACAAATGGCGATCATAAGATTGTGGGACACTGCAGCCTTTGTAAGTACAATTAAGTTGCCAAGCACCAGATTGCAATCATATGGCTGTGGAGTGCTAGGACAGCCAGAACTTCAAGGATCAGTCATAAGTACCACTTGTTAAGCACCATCATAACTTCAAACAGTTGCTGAACAAGTGATCGTTAACTGAGGACTACCTGTACGAAAAAGAAACTGCAGACAAAGAGACATGGTTAACATCAAGATTCGTTAATACAGAACATGGAGAACTTAAGATGAAGTCAAGAGAACAATTGACTGCAGTGGGATTTAGTTTTCAATTGTTTTCATATCCACAATTAAGAGAAATATTTAATATAGATAAAAAGGTAACTGGAATTGAACAACATAAGACGGAATTTGAAACTGAGCTATATACAAATGATGAACACATGATTGCAAAACTGTATAAACTTTTGTTGAGATTTGAAACAGAAGAACAAGTTAAAGATTGCATGATAAAATGGGCTAAGAGTTTTGGTTATAACATACAGATGGATCAGTGGGAGAGATTGTGGGTAAAAGGATTGAAATTCACATTGTTTTATAATTTAAGAAAGAATGTTTATAAAATGTTAGTATGTGACACCAGAAAGATTAACTAAGATGCATAAAGGTACTTCTAGTCAGTGTTGGAAATGTGAAAAACATGAAGGGTCATTTTACCATCATGGTGGACTTGTGAAAAGCAAAAAAAAAAAAAAAAAAAATTGGATACAAATAGATATGTTGATAGAAAGGATTTTAAAGATAAATATTGAGATGAAACCAGAACTTTTCTTATTGGGGCTAATGGATAATTATTGAGAAAAGACTTATGGAAGATTGATTTTACCGTATTTTTCTGTCAATAAGACGCCCCCATGTACAAGACAACTCCCACTTTTCCAACCCAAAATTAAGAAATCAATATTTTAAAGAAAGTGCAGAACACATTTTTATTTAGTAATTAGATAACATTTACCTGATACACTCGGTGGGAGGAGGTCCAAACCGTCTCTCTGCAGCTCTATTTCCATGCTCTTTTGCATAACTGATTACATTCAAGCACGAGTGAAACTGCCGATAGCTTGTCTCTGCAAACAGACTTCCTCTAACTGGTTTGTTCAGCATCAGCTGACGTCAGTTACATAAGGCTCGTGATTGGAGGAAGCCTGTTTACAGAGACAGTATGGGCAGTTTCACTCATGATTGGAGGCTCGTGATTGGAGGAAGCCTGTTTACAGAGACAGTATGGGCAGTTTCACTCATGATTGGAGGCTCGTGATTGGAGGAAGCCTGTTTGCAGAGACAAAGTATGGGCAGTTTTGCAACCACGCGTTTCTCTCCTCGGCTTACTTGCTTGAATAAGACGCCCTTCAATTTTTAGCGTAAGGATTTTAGAAAAAAGTATCGTCTTATAGTCGGAAAAATACAGTATATATGGTAACTGCAGCAAGATTATTATATGCACAATGATGGAGAGATACTGAAGTGCCCACAATGGAAGAATGGATTGTAAAGGTGACACAATTAGCAGAAATGGCAAAACTGACCTGTTTGGTCAGGGATAAAACAATAAGTACATTTATAAAAGACTGGAAATCTTTTATTGACTTTTTGGTGAAAACGGAAAAAAGTGAAATGGTGATTTGTGGATTTGCTGATTGAAAAAAGTTGAAGATGGGACAGAAGAATCTCTGTAATGTAATTTGAATGAGGGAGGAGCGATAATAACTTTATTTGTAGCTGCTGCAAAGATCGGAAGTTGCTTATTTATCTTTTTCTTTTTTTTCTTTCTTTAACTATACTGCTTCCTTCACTTTTTCTTTTATCTTTTTTCTTTCTCTAACTTTTCTTTATATTTTTTCATGTTTCTCTTTTTATCTATCTAAAAAATGTTCAATAAAAATTACTAAAAAAAGAAAAAAATCCCATTATGATCCGTTAGCTATAAGAATTATCTAAGTTGGAGCAACTCATATTGGCTGGGAGCATGAGAAGACAACTAATTTATTTTTTTGTATTATTCCCTCAGTCAACTCCTTCCCCCACTTTCCTCTTTGGTTCAATCAGAACAGTGCATAAAACTTTGTGTTGGATAAAATTAATAATTTACGTAAGTTTGCATATTTAAAGTTGTAATCCCAGCTTCTTTCAGTGAATGATTCACAGGGCAATCATGTGTGGGTTGATTGAAGCCAAGTTCCATTACCCTAGATAAAGAATACTCTCTCAAAAGTACATTTAGCACTGTAGCTTCAGTTTATCATCATTATATCCATTCCATCCATAACAAAATCCCATCCGTGCTATTTATTTGTTACTCTCACATTGCCAATCTATAGTCATAAAGAAAGGGAGGGAGAGCACCCAGTGTTTGGATTTTTTAAATTAAAAAACAGTGTTAGAATTGAAAAGAGACAGCTTTGAACCTAGTGCTTGGTTGTTATTTTACATGGGAAAAGGGGAGTGTTGATCTACTGTTTCTTGTTCAGCAAGCTTCAAGATTAGGAGGCAGATGGTGCACTTCTTCTGTGAGGGTTATCACTTCAGCCTCAGAATATTCTGGTAGGATTAGTTTCCATTGTGGTGTTATTCCTCAAGTATAGTGCTTTATTTTCTCCTAATATTTAGACAGGTTATTGTCTGGCCCTTTTGTAAGTAAATGCTTTATATGCATTTTTTTTTTTTTTTTTTGGGTAAGCATGAATCAGAGGGAATGCTCTAGACCTGTAGCTGCAGTTAGAGTGGCAGAGGGTTAACACTCCAACTGATAGTGTGATTAATAAGGGCAATGTTTCCTCTTTTTTTCTTTTTTATTGACTTTTAGGCAAGGGAACCCTTATGGCTGGTGCTCAATGAGGCTGGCCTTTATTGGCGTGCACTTGGAAATGGCACCTTTGCCTTCACCTGTTTACGAAAAGCATTTAACTTGACCCCTCATGAATTCCAAGATATCCCATTAGTCAACCTAGCAAACCTTCTCATTCATTATGGCCTTCACCTAGATGCCAGCAAGCTTCTCCACAAAGCTTTAGCCATCAATGATTCTGAGGTGAGTGTTTTTTCTTGGAGGAGAAAAGCAAGGTTCCTTGTCTCCACTTCTGTTCTTTCATACAGTTTCAAATGGAAATGTGGAAATATTTATTTTCTTCAAACTTTGAAAAGTAGGGTTTGTACTGTTTTATACTAGGAAATGAATGAATGTATGATTTTATTTGTGCTGTTATTTCTTACCTAGTATAAGCCAGGAAAATTACAAAAAATAAACTTTTCATATGTAAGATTAAAGTTGCTATCTTCTAATTTTGGCCAGTTTCCCTTGTTGTCCAGCAGGTCTCAGATTCTCTGGAAGGATTAGAACTATAGATGGATGAGAAGTTTACTAGCTGTACTTAGGATCCAAGAAATATATTCAGTAACAAGTAAATGAGTAGTATAAATCACTGTAATAGAGAGAACATGTTTGTTTCCTCCCCATCTTGTTAGTTTGGCACTCCATATTTTTGGTCTTCACTTGAAATTAAAGTTGTATTAATATAAGGATATATATAGTTTAAATCAGTTTGTTTAAAAAAAACACACACACATGCACCCCCCCCCCAAGAAAGTAGTTATTGTAAAATTCCCAGTTCTTTTTACCAGTTAACAGTAGAAGAGTTTATAAAAGATTGAATCTTTTTTCCTGGATCTCTTTTGGAAAAGTTAAGGCTAGATAATTAGTATATGCAAGTGAAATTCTGGCCTTCCCATGTTTCTATACTGAGAAAAGTTTGTTTTTCTCCTTTTAGCCTCTGACTTTTTTGAGCTTAGGAAATGCCTATTTGGCTTTGAAGAATATCAGTGGAGCATTACAAGTTTTCAGAAACGCTCTAGATATTGCCACAAAATGTCTCGAGTGCGAGAGGAGCCTGAAGCTGATCCGTTGTTTGCAGTTCTATCCGTTTCTGTACAACATCACCTCATCCGCCTGCAGTGGTAAGCAACCGAATACCCTAACAACATAACTCTACCTAAAAAAATTGGACATTTTCTCTCTCTCAGTAATCATTTTTCCATCAATTTCTTTAGTCCTTTTTGGTCATTATGTTAGCCACAGCAATAGCTCCTGAGGATTTTTTTTATTAAAGTCTCATTAAGAATCATTGTCAAAGTGTCTAAAGAAATCTCTCCTTTTTTCACCTTGGCTAGTTCCAATTTCAGTGTCTACGCACATTATTTTCTACTTAGATCCCACTAGATATTAACCAGACACTCTCTCCAGAACATTGCCTCTGTTTAGGACTGTTGTAATGTTTTCGTGTTTATTTAACAAATGCTAGAAACACAAGATATTATTCATGTAGAGGAACAGAGAGAGAAACACTAACTACTGTATGAATAATATCACTTTAAATTCAGCCTTTTTCTTGTTGAGTAGAAGATGTCATATATTAAATGTAGGTGATATATTAAACCATATTCTTCAGCATCTGCAATAAATTTTGAAGAGTTTTAGCTTCCTGTTCAAACAGAATAGTGAAAAACCTAAAACAAATGTATCTCCGCACATACTTGTTCCTTAACACTTTTTTTGTTTTGTAGTTTTTGTGACATGCCCCAATATACATACATATGCACTTAATAAAAAGCCCCCCAGATAGCTATTCATTCAATTTCGAGTTAAAAGTATGGTAGAAAGCACATTATTATTAATTCTTCTTAAATATGCACTCAAGCCCGGTCTATTTATATAAAAGGACTTCAAGGATTTAAGTTTCAGGGACTTAAAAATAGATTGCAGAGTTGTTTGGTGTCGGGGGCATAATAATAATAATAATAATAATAGTAATAATAATAATAATAATAATAATAATAATAATAATAAGTCCAGATTTATTTTTTCCTTCATTCTTGGTAAGTGCTGAACTTAAAATCTGGCTACCTAAGAATCTGGGTTTAAAACTGAAAAGTTTCAAGATTTCATTTGAAGACAGGATTGAAGAGGCAGGGCAAGGACTTCTTTGTCATACATAATTGCTTATTCTTCTCCAGTTGTTAGTGGTTCCCTTCCATTCTCCACTAAATCTCCACTTCCATTCTTCTCCTTTCTTCTTTTCTGTTACTCCAAATATTATCAAAATATTTCCAGTTCTTGGGCTAGAGGCAAAAAATGTACACAACACTACCACGTACAGATATTTACCGCTTATGTTTCTTAAATCCTGATTATTTCATGCATTTCCAGGTAGCTAAATGCAGGTTCCTTTACTTAAAAACTGCCAAATGGAAGTTTTGGCTAAAGAACTCTGCAATTAAAATGTACATAACTATTGGGATATGTGCCTTTTTCGTGCTATATTTCTTGTATATCTTGGAAGCAATACCCTATTATTTTGTTATATTTTAAGCACTTATTAAAACAAGACCAGGGGTGTTGAGGACTATATCATTCTTCTGTTTTGTTAGCTCTTTTAGTTTATAAGACTCTTAATAGCAGGACAGATGAAATCCTTATTCATTAAGTTAATGCTTCAAATAGGGACATTGCCAATTTTGTACTAATTTGTTTTCAGGTGGATTATACTTCTGGCTTTTATTAATAACTTTGGTTCCCTCATAAATATTCAAGACCTAACTGGAGAGAAATAGTTAAATAGGTTTTCATTTAGAAGCTTCTATAATATATGTTGATTCCTCTGTGTTGCTCTTCACATGCTACCTTCCTTTCTTTTATTTTTCTTTTATTTTTATTTATGCATGCACACACACACGTGTGTGTGTGATGAGCAACACTAATTTTGCCTATTCCCTGCTAATGTGAAAATTTCTGTAAAGTGGACATTTCTTTTTAGGGGTGTGAAATAAACATTCTAGTAAATCCAACTTCTGATATTGATATTTTTGCAGATTTCAAAAAAAAAAAAATCCTTTTAAAAGGCATAAAAAAATTGGTAGATGTTTAAATGGCTTTTTGAAATGGGCTTGAAAGAAAACATAAGAATTAAAGTAAATCCTTCAAATATATCCCAACAACCCAAGTGAAATGTATTCCCAGAATTAATAAGAACTCACCTAATACCAACTCATATCATAGGTCAATCTAATCTACACCAGACCTGTGTATAACTCCAACTAATCTTCAGCAGAGATTTTTAGGCCAATCCTCAGCTTTGACCTATAAATGGTATGCCAGCAGCTACATTTTGAAAAGTGGGTGGAACTAGGATGTGTAAATCAAAAGGGGATTCAAAACCTCCTCCCTATAGTCTCAGCCATGTTGCTACAGAGTTCAAGATAATTTCTAGTAGATCAGCAAAGATTTCTGATTTTACTTGATTAACCTTATTTAATTAAAAATAATTTCATGTGTCCTCAATATTTTGCTACAATGAAGAGAAGATATTGGATTGTTTGTTTTTGTGCAAGAATTATTCAATTCTGGGGGGGGGGGGGAAATCATTTTGATCAGAATTCTTTGTGTATGTGTTTACATATATTGCCCAAATTGTGGTTAGTGGTCTCAGGTTTATAATAAAAAAATAGTGATAGCAGAATCCATATATAATATGTGTTTGTAATTGCCAGATTATGAGTACTCCTTCCTGTTTTGTGACCATCATTAGAAAATAAATCTCAAACAAATCTATATTAAGTAACATTCGTAATAAAACAGTAGGTATAATATCACAACCATTGAATATAAGGAAGCACAATAAGGTTAGTTTTATTAATTACAGTCTCTATGGGTATTTCTTCGTTTAGTCTGGATAAATACATTTTGTATTTTCAAAAGTAAGAAGGTATCTCCCACTTGCATCCCATATGCTAACATGCATATGTATATTGTTTTCAGTTTCTCACTACAAGGTCAATGGAAGATTATAACAAATAATACTCCTCCTTGGTCTAAGAATTTACAATGGTTTTTGATAGATATTTGCTTTACAGTGACTCTAGTTTGTACAAAGTTACATAACAAACATTAATAGTCAGAATCCTACCCCAAGTATATTATGATAACAGTATTCTCAAGGCAGATAGTTTGCTAAGGTCCTTCATTTGCAAGTGAAGTGCTCCCCAAGTCCATTCATCTAAGTAGTTGTCAGCCTTGCAAGGTAGTTGAGACAAGCACACCTAGAAGTATTAGCTCTAGCTTTATTGTAAGATTACATTAACACAATCTTGCAAGTCTAAAAGTACATCTCTCCCCCCTTCACCTTTACAGACCAAGAAACTAGGGAGGTTCCCTCCTGAGGCATTTGCCACGCCCCCATTCCTTCTGCGGACTGAGCTGCCACTTATCTGACAGTTGTCTAGTCTGCAGCTCTTCCTCCTGACTTCCAATGTCATTCCCATGTACCATTACAGTAGCCACAATGACTCAAAGTGAGTCATTTTATGAATATGCACAAAAGACACCTCTGCTAGAATAGTTGTTAAAATGTCTAATTGAATGACTTGTATAGGCCTAGTATAACCTAATATTAAAATTCATTATCACCACCAAAACATTTATTTTTCTTATCCTTTATATATCTCCTTTCCAGCTCCAAACCACTACACAGTTGGAGGGAAAAGCATCCTCCAGTAAAGTGAACAGATCATTATTTTACATAGTAATACTTAATTTCGCACTAAAATATAATCCTGTACATTTCTACTCAAACGTTAAATTTGTTAATTCAGTGGGACTTTCTTTCAAATAAATGGGTATAAGAGTGTAGTCTTAAAATTATATAAGTTAGATCAGCATGAATCTACCTTCAGTAAGGTAAATTTAACCACACTAACTCTGGTTTGTTTTTTGTTTTTTTTCCCAAATTAAGATATATATCAAGTATTATTTTGTGGGGTTTATCTATGATAACCCTTAAGATAAATCTCAAGGTCCTTCCAAAAAGTGAATTTGGTAATATACCATCATCTGTTGCAATACCATCTAGATACTTTCCTGATTTCCCTCTCATGTAATCTGTTGCTCTTCAACTCCAATTGCCAGTAATACAAAAACAACAATTGGTTAGGGATAATAGACAAGCTAATCCAATAACACCTGGAGGGCTTTGGCTTTCTTGCCCCTGCTTTAGATTGCAGGTGCATTTGTGTACTATATTGTTTTTTCTAAAAATTCCATGTTTTTTCCCCATTTGAGGCATTTTATTTAGTAGTACGTGTTATTTTTTGACTATTAGAAAGATCTTCATAGGAAATATATATATTGTTTCTGCCCATTTTATCTATATAAAAAGGCTTGGAAAACCCTTTCTAAAAATTAGGTATAATTTTTTTTTTAATTTTTAGCAAGTACACAACTCCATTCTTCCATTGTTGAATAATGATAATAAGATTATTATTGCACATATAATATAACTATATATCATTCTTGCTGGTAGGCAAGGTCAATTACTTTTTCAGCAGCCAGGATATAGTTAGTATATACTTCCCTTTGTCATAGACATTATGAAACACCACTTGCACAACTTAGTTTGGATGAGATAATAATTGTTTTTTCATGATTACTGAATCTAATGTAGAAAATTAAAACAGCCACATAAGCCAAATGAAATGCAGACAAAATTTCTGCGAAGAAACTGACAATACATTTGATAGACAGCATCATAACAGTTTGATATATGCAGATTATACTGTTAACTGAAAATTTAAAAAAAATAGAAAAACACTTTAAGAAGGTTGATGTGATGGAGGACTTGGATGAGGAGATTCAAGGTCATGGGGAAAAGAATCTCAAGCATCTCCTCAGCCCGCAGCCTGAGCGTGTGAAAGCTAAGAGGATGAGACTGGCACCACCCTAAGGAATTCGTAGTGTTTACTTGCAGACTTTGGGAGTTAGAGTTAGTCTGGCAAGATTCTGTCTAGCAGGTGTAAGCTAATAAAGTAACTGAGCAATTCCAGAACCATCCCGTGGAGTTTCTTGGGCTGAACCTGACAATTAAAGTGAAAAATCTGGACTAATGTTAAGAAGGAGAGAAATCTGCATGCTTAATTAATTTACAGTTAACAGAAACAAGTTGAAGATGGTACTAATTTTCCCACACGTGCACACCTTTGAGTTCAAAAGTAGATAGACATTGTGCTGGAGAAATAGAGAGAAGATAAATCCAAAGGCAATGACAGACAAGATCATAAAGGACAAGGAAATTTCATTGATGGAAATGATCTGAAGGATTAAAGTTGCAATATAAGGCTTTGAAAGCTGGATATTGGGAAGGGACAAAACAAGATTCCTTCAAATTATGAATTTGGAGATAGTAAGTAAGAGTATAATGGGCTACCCAAAGAACAAATTATCAGTCTTTGGCCAAATAAACACTTATTTGAGAAGATAACAGAGACTCATATACTTAAGGCATGTAGTATGAGTGGATGATGGATTTAAAAAGTGCTTGGCCAGATTGAAAACATAGAATAAGGGAAGATAATGGATATGGCAGATGGATGAGATCAAAGAAATTACTGGGACATCCTTGGAAAAGCAGTAAGTTACTACTAAAGACAAGTCATGATGATAAATCCATACAGTCATCAGTAGTTGAACCCAAACATTCTACTGGTTAGTATCTGTTGATAGCAATACTATATCTAGCAGAGCTGGCAAAAACCATAAATATAGGCATTGAGTCATAAATTCATAGACACCCAGAAGAGGGGCATAAATTTGTAAAAACAATTCTCCTCCAAAACCTATACTCCAGACTGATAGGCTAGAGTTCAGAAAGTAGCTTTGAAATTGACAAGGAGAGGATGTTAGATAGTAGTGACATATGCAAATAGAGTATATACAGTCTTCCCATCATAACATGATGTGTATTTGAGCACTGTAATTGATACAACCCAATATAATGCTGTAAAATTGTTCTAGACATTACATTATTCTGTAAAATCAAATATTAAACCTATTAAGAATTGAATATATAAATGAGATAACATCTTCACTCATAAATAGTTTCCATGTGCCAAATGCTTTCTAAAAACAAGAGCATACAATAAAAATAACTAGCTGGAATAATAGGCCCCTTGTTTTAGATGTTGAATCATTCACTAACTTAAAATTATGTGTATGAGAGATTCTGTTGCAGGTGCTATCAAATCACATTTAACCATAAGGAGATTTGCCCAGAAGCAGGACCATATTAAATCTGAATTGTGACAAATGCACCTGTAGTTGCTATCTGGCACACATTTAGTAATAAATAAAGATAAAGCTTTCTTCAAATCCAACTTAATTCCTGGTGACTTAATCAACACATGCCGCCCAGTAAATTGTACTGTACTAATTCTGTGTATTTGACATTAGCTTTCTTTCAAACTCACTGTGGAATTTGGCCTTGTGACTGTGTAAATGAATTTGAAGACACAAGGACAAGAAGCAGCAATAACTGGGGGGGTGGGGCGAGGAGGCAAGTGCAAAGGAGCTATATTTACTGTGTTCTTTATTTTTAGTTTGTTGAGATTGTTATTCAAAAATTATCCCACACTGCAGGATAAATATTATGATAATTTAAAGGCAAATAATGCTTAAAATTAAAGAAAATATGTACAGTGATTTTTGCCATAAAGATTATTCTGTATTATTGGTCACTGAAGAGAGCCAGTTTGGTCTAGTGGTTAAGGCACCAGGCTAGAAAGCAGGAAACCATGAGTTCTAGTCCCACCTTAGGCATGAAAGCCGGCTGGGTGACTTTGGGCTAGTCACTCTCTCTCAGCCCAACAAACCTCACAGGATTGTTGTGGGGAAGATAGGAGGAGGAAGAAGTATTAGATATGTTTACCGCTTTGAGTTATTTATAAAAATAATAAAGGTGGAATTTAAAAAAATCTTTAAAAATAACAACTAAAGGTATGACGTATTAATACTACTGCTGGAGAAGTGTACTTTTTCCCTCTTTAATTCATTGTGGCAGTAATATCTGTCCTAGGACCATAGTTGAACTGAATAATGATTTATAGTTTCCTGTTTCAGTATTTAAAATAGCATGTATTTTAAACACCCCAGGAGGAAGCCTGAAATTATACTAGTGTATGTTAAGACACTAGATTGCTAGATTCCAGATAAAATTCTATTACGCTGAAATGAATGGAACAAGTTAATAATTATTACCTTAAGTCACATTGATTTCAGTTGGAGTAAAGCATGACTAAAAGACTAACCCATTATAAACAAATTGTTTCACAAAAGAGTGAAATAACTCATTGAGAGTTTCCTTTTGCTATAAATTAACTTGACATCTGCTTCTGTTGCTTATTCTAATGATCCGTAGTCAGAATTGGTTTGTAGAAAGAATTTAGTACCTATATTTGTTTAGGAAGTCCAGAAGTGAATAATTCTTCATACAAGCTAATTTTTGCAGAAAATAAATTATGGTGGGAAAAAATAAAAATAATACTTGAAATAAGATTTTGAAACTACAGTTTAGATCACAAAACTTTGCCAACTGCAAGCTGTCACCATTCAGAATGTATTTGTTCTCCGTTTTTTAAAGGACATCAGATTATTTTTAAGGCACTAATTGAAATTCAGGCCACAACGCTACTTATTATTCTGCTCTATATGTAGCATCAGAATAGCCTGAGAAGCATTGCAAATAGCATTTTGTAGCCTTTCTTATCTGCTGATGATGTTCACAATTTAAATTTAGAAAACCATCTTCCATGTTGGGCCTCATTCCCAGATACTGCTGAGAACATACTGTGGTCTCTATCCACGTCACAAAAAGAAAAAGCTTGTTATATCCAGTGGTGCAAGGAGAAAAGATGGGGTGTAACTAATTAGGTTACCAACCTAGCCATTACTAATGGGTCAAAAGCATGTTTTTAAAGAGATTGTGATATTGTTATCCATCCTAATAAATTCTCAGAGGAGCAGAGAAAAGCTATGTGATCATATGTCGCATTTGTGCTACATAGTGTCTAATTTTCTTTTCATGATTTATTTATGATAGAGCTAAAAATTACCTTTATGAAATATAATGTCTAGGGACAGCCTTTGTGCAATGATCAGGTGTTTAGTTTTGGTGTATGTTGCTGCTAATGCTTTGTTATAATGCAAAAGAAATCTTTCATAAGTAAAAAAAAAAAACAAGTATCAGAGAAACACGTGCATCTGCCTTGCTAAAATTGTGGATGAAGCTAAATCAGAGAGGAATTGAGGAATAAAGCAGAGGAAGGAGAAATCCCACTGTGCAAGCAAAAGCCCACTCATGTAAAGTTGTGGGGAACCCTTTGAATCTCTGCTGAAAACTGCACCATCAGACAAGCATTGTGAATCAATTTTGATTTGTGTGCCTGCTTACTGGCATAAATGTGGCAATTTATGTGGAATAAATGGAGAAGAGCAGAGTTTGACTGTAAAACAAATTGAGATAGGAGATTTATCTGTTACATTGTCAAATGTTGCAAGCCCAAGTCTAAGATCTCTAAAATAACAAAATCATCATATAAAAAAGGACTTTGAATAACCTCACTGATGGAAGATTTGTGGCATAAAACACTGTATAAAACACTTGCTTCCTTTAGACTACTTTTGATGTCCTAGTAAGCCTTGGTCAACTGTGGGCTGTTTAAACTAGCATGTTTATTAGTTGAAGATTGAACTATCAGAGATTTTTTACAGTTTCCAAAGTGATTGTTTTATGCAGCTTGTCAGTCAGTGTCATCTCAAGTGCATTCTTTTCAGTGGTGTCATTCACTGATTCTACTCTAAACTACCAAGTGCCTATTAACAAAAAAAAGCCCCACAAGAATTAAGATTCAGTTAAATATACTATATTTTAACGTTACCTTGCTCTATGTGAAAAACACTTGCAGTAAAGTTGATATATGTAGCTCATCTAATTTGTTCCCTCTAATTTATTCATTTGTTCGATTTAAATCATGCCTTTTCTAGGAGCTCAAGACAATGTACATAACACTCCCTACTCCAGTTTTTCCCCAAAACAACAACCCTATGAAGTACATTGGGCAGTGAGAGAATAAGTGGCCCAAAGTCACTCAGTGAACTTTGATGGCCAAATGACTTGAATTAAAGTTTGATGGCTGAGTGACTTGAACCTGGGGCTTCCAGTCCTTAAGTAACACCATAACCACTATATCAAATATATTGACTAATACTAGATTATGCTCTTCTAATACAGGACAATCTTTCAGTGACTAGGAACTGTGCCTTGTTATTAGGTAAGGGATAGCTAAATGTTGCACTGGGCAAAACCAAGATACACTACAGGTAGTCCTTGTTTAGCGACCACACTTGGGACCAGCAACTCAGTCACTAAGTGATGCAGTCACTAAGTGGAAAATCACGTGACCGCAACTGTACTTAGGATTTTACTTCAGCTTTCCTTTTCCCCACTCCCTGCCCTTTGGAATGCTCACCCCGGTGCTAGGATAATTAGCAAGAAAGAGTTAATGTTTGTATTTATATTTATTGGAGAGGAAGGGATTACAAGAGAGTAAGCAGGCACACAGTGGGGAACACACATCGACAGCAGTGTGCTAGCAGTGACCGGGTGAACATTCCAAACGGTGCGGAAGTAAGGAAAAAGGAAAGCTGAAGGAAAGTGATTAAAGTCTTATCAGTTAAAGGCAGCAGCTGGGAGCTAGATAATTAAGGTCACAGACCTGAGCTTGTTAACTTGAGGTTAGCACTTTTGAGGAAGCCTTGCAGAGAAAAGCAGCTCAGGAAGAGATTTGCTTGCTCTCTCCACTCTGCAAAGAGGGGAAGGGGGGGGGGGAGATGGGTCATGCACAGGACAACGCATACAAACTGAGTGTAATGGTGAACATGTGACTAAGAGAGATGCTGCAAAGGTCATAAATGGGTGCCTTGATCACAAAGTTATTTTTTCAGCACTATTGTAACTTTGAATGGTTGCTGCACAAGGCAGTAGTTAAGCAAGGTCTGTCTGTGTGTCACTTTAGCATGCAGAGCTGGAATTTGGGGGAACGGGGTATTTGTTTTTAATTTGCTATGGTATATAAAAGAAGACGTATGTCTCTCTTTTTAATTGCTTGTCTGCCAAGAAATGGCAGAAAATCATACCTCTATTTCATGGTTTCCGTCCAAAATTAGGCAGCATGGTTTATAGAGCTACAAATAATGGAGATAGTTTATAGCCAAATTGCTCTGCAATATCTAGAATCTCTGGTAGTTACCAAAAAAAAAAAAACAAGGGGGCAGTGGCAGCCACATGTTGCTATGGGTTGTTCATCATCGCTATCATAGAAAGCTGCCAGTACATGGGCTACTTCCTACTAGTGTTGTTTTCCATAAACATGTACATATGTGCCTCCACATACAATGCCTCTTGATGTAAATTGTGCATATCCATATGTACAGCGGTGCTTAAAAGTTTGTGAACCTTTTTGAATTTTTAATATTTCTGTATAAATATGACCTAAAATGTGATCTGTTCTCCACACAAGTCCTAAAACTATATAAAGAGAACCAATTAAACAAATGAGTCAAAAACATTCTATTTGTTCATTTATTTATTGAGGAAAACAGTCTAAAGCTGCATATTTGTATGTGGCAATAATATGTGAACCTTTGCTTGGCCAGCAGTAACTGTAACTAACTAAATGTTTCTGATAACTGTTGATCAGTCCTGCACATTGGCTGGGAGGAATTTTAGCCCATTCCTCCTTACAGAACAGCTTCAACTCAGGGATGTTGATGGGCTTCCTCACATGAACTGCCCACTTCAGGTCTTTTCACAATGTTTCTATAGGATTAAAGTCAGGACTTTGACTTGGCCATTCCAAAACATTAGCTTCCTTCTGCTTTAACTATTCTTTGGTCGTGCAACTTCTGTCTTGGATCGTTGTCTTGCTGCATGACCCACTTTCTCTTGAGCTTCAGCTCATGGACAGATACCCTGAAATTTTCCTGTGGCATTTACTGGCACAATTCAGAATTCTTAGTTCCATCATTGATGGCAAGCCATCTTGGTCCAGAGGCAGCAAAGCAGGCCCAAACCATGATACTGCCAGCACCATGTTTCATAGATGGGATAAAGTTCTTAGGCTGAAATGCAGTATTTGCCTTTCACCAAACATAACACTTTTCATTCAAGCCCAAAAGTTTTATTTTGGTCTTAATTGTTCACTGAACATTCTTCCAGTAGCCTTCTGGCTTATCCACATGGTTTTTCACAAACTGTAGACAGGCAGCAATGTTCTTTTTGGAGAGTAGTGGCTTTCTCCTTGTAACCCTGCCATGCACACCATTGTGTTCAGTGTTCTCCTGATGGTGGTCTCATGAACACTAACATTTGTCAAGGCAAGAGAAGTCTTTAGTTCCTTAGACATTACCCTGGGATTCTTTGAGACCTCCTGGAGTTTTACATAGCTTGCTCTTGGTGTGATCTAGGTTGGTCAACCACTCCTGGGGAGGGTGATAATGGTGTAGAATTGCCTTCGTTTGTACTCGAGCTGCCTGACAGTGAATTGATGGAGTCTAAACTTTTTGGACTTAGTTTTATAAACTTTTCCAGCCTGGTGAGCATATACAACTATTTTTTGGAGGTCCTCAGAAATCTCCTCTGTTCAAGCCATAACACACTTCCACATACCTGTGTTGTGAAGATCAGACTTTGATAGTGAATACCCAGAATTCTGTTCTTTAAATAAGGCAGGACTTCCCACACTCAACCCTGATTATCATCCTAGTGATTGAAACACCTGGCTCTAATTTCCCCTTCAAATGAATTGATCATCCTAGAGGTCCACATACTTTTGCCACATACAAATAGGTAGTTTTGGATCATTTTCCTCAAAAAAATAAATTAACAATTATAATGTTTTGACTCATTTGTTTAATTGGGTTCTCTATCTAGTTTTAGGACTTGTGTAGAGAACAGATCACATTTTAGGCCATATTTATGCAGAAATATTGAAAATTCAAACAAGTTCACAAACTCACTGTATATATGGCAGGGGCCGGATTATCTGAGGAACCACCTCCCCCTGGTTACATCTAGCCATCCCATCAGAGCTGGCAGGAGAGATGTTATTATGGGTCTCATCTACCAAGGAATGTCATCTGATGGGACCCAGAAGGAGAGCCTTTTCTGCCACAGCATACACCCTTTGGAACATCATCATGCCCCAGGTTATACTGGCCCCGACCCTGCTGGCCTTTCAGAAGGGTCTCAAGACATGGCTTTATCATTGTGCTTGGGGATCCAGTGGTGGTATGGAACGTGTTAGTTGGCTGTAATGTTAGTCATTGTATGGATTGTACTCACCTGCAAATTAAGTTTTAACTGTTTTAATTGGTTTTTGACGGGTTTTCTTTTTCGATACAAACAATTTGTAACTATTTATTGTTTTCTGTTTTTAAGTGCATGAATCCCCGGAGTCATGTATGTGAGATGGGCAGCTACAGTATATAAATTAAATGAATAAATAAATAATAAAAATGTCTGCATTTTTATACACACATGTACATACGTATGCATACAGCACACTTAAGTAACAAGAAACACTGCACTTTTAGTATTCAAAATCTTCATAATCAGGACAAAAAATTATTCCTGTAAAGGTGGTAGCTTTCTAATCAGCCACCTTCTTTTGTAAATCAATAGGAGTAAGTCCTAAAGTAAAATTAGGATTAGTACCTTTAACCCTTTCCTAATACAGTAGAGTATTTGCTTCCAAAATGAACAGGCCAGCAATCTAGGCACTTTTAAAAAAAAACCCTACCCTAAGATAAAATTACTTTAAAATATTGTAATTCTCCTTGGTTGATAAAATGATTGAATCTGATTATAGCATATCCCTTAATTAAACTTTTTTATAAAGTACCGTTGGATGCTAATTTTGTTCTGTAACTAAATAGAAGAACAGATATCAGCATATTAAAGAGGAAGTCTTATTTATTGCATAAATCTTAGCTTTTGCTCATTCTTCTCTCTTCATAATGTATTATCTAATTTATATGAGATCGCAGGTTCTCCACACTTTCAGTTTTTACCAGAGATGAATATGCAGCCCTCCTAAAATGCTATTTGACTGGTAATGAAGTTCAGCCATGAATACTGAGAAGGAAGGGAGAGCTATTTGCAGTTTCTCTGTAAGATTTCCTGGATACTCTGGTATCATGTCAATACCATGGGAAGCTGTCATTGTGCTCTTAGCATGATAAAGATGTTAAACCACTAAGGAATCTATCCAAACAGTGTTGCTGCTTGACATCCATTAATCTCAACAGCATTGTACATAGTTATTCTTCCCTTTAGGCCTTTTACTTCTGTATATCAATAATTCAAGAGATGTAGCAAGTGTTTTGCCCTGAGGGAATCATGTCTGCAATCTCTCTTTTTCTGTGCATATCTCATAGGTTACTGTCATGAGAAGAGCCAAGATGACAACCATGCCAAGCAGAAGTACTTTAACCCACAGGATTCTGATATCATACTAATAGAAGAAACTCTCAAGACAGCTACTGAAGATGATTTGACAGATCAGGTTCATAATTCAGCAGGGGATTCATCCTCTTTGACTTTAGAAAGTAAGTGAATACTCAAAACCAATATACAGTGGGGCAAAAAAGTATTTAGTCAGCCACCAATTGTGCAAGTTCTCCCACTTAAAAAGATGAGAGAGGCCTGTAATTTTCATCATAGGTATACCTCAACTATGAGAGACAAAATGGGGGGGAAAATCCAGAAAATCACATTGTCTGATTTTTAAAGAATTTATTTGCAAATCATGGTGGAAAATAAGTATTTGGTCACCTACAAACAAGCAAGATGTCTGGCTCTCACAGACCTGTAACTACTTCTTTAAGAGGCTCCTCTGTCCTCCACTCGTTACCTGTAGTAATGGCACCTGTTTGACCTTGTTATCAGTATAAAAGACACCTGTCCACAACCTCAAACAGTCACACTCCAAACTCCACTATGGCCAAGACTAAAGAGCTGTTGAAGGACACTAGAAACAAAATTGTAGACCTGCACCAGGCTGGGAAGACTGAATCTGCAATAGGCAAGCAGCTTGGTGTGAAGAAATCAACTGTGGGAGCAATAATTAGAAAATGGAAGACATACAAGACCACTGATAATCTCCCTTGATCTGGGGCTCCATGCAAGATCTCACCCTGTGGGGTCAAAATGATCACAAGAACGGTGAGCAAAAATCCCAGAACCACACTGGGGGACCTAGTGAATGACCTGCAGAGAGCTGGGACCAAAGTAACAAAGGCTACCATCAGTAACACACTACGCCGCCAGGGACTCAAATCCTGCAGTGCCAGATGTGTCCCCCTGCTTAAGCCAGTACATGTCTGGGCCCATCTGAAGTTTGCTAGAGAGCATTTGGATGATCCAGAAGAGGATTGGGAGAATGTCATATGGTCAGATGAAACCAAAGTAGAATGTTTTGGTCTAAACTCAACTCGTCGTGTTTGGAGGAGAGAGAATGCTGAGTTGCATCCAAAGAACGCCATACCTACTGTGAAGCATGGGGGTGGAAACATCATGCTTTGGGGCTGTTTTTCTGCAAAGGGACCAGGACGACTGATCCGTGTAAAGGAAAGAATGAATGGGGCCATGTATCGTGAGATTTTGAGTGAACACCTCCTTCCATCAGCAAGGGCATTGAAGATGAAACGTGGCTGGGTCTTTCAGCATGACAATGATCCCAAACACACCACCCGGGCAATGAAGGAGTGGCTTCGTAAGAAGCATTTCAAGGTCCTGGAGTGGCCTAGCCAGTCTCCAGATCTCAACCCCATGGAAAACCTTTGGAGGGAGTTGAAAGTCCATGTTGCCCAGCGACAGCCCCAAAACATCACTGCTCTAGAGGAGATCTGCATGGAGGAATGGGCCAAAATACCAGCAACAGTGTGTGAAAACCTTGTGAAGACTTACAGAAAACGTTTGACCTCTGTCATTGCCAACAAAGGATATATAACAAAGTATTGAGATGAACTTTTGATATTGACCAAATACTTATTTTCCACCATGATTTGCAAATAAATTCTTTAAAAATCAGACAATGTGATTTTCTGGATGTTTTTCCCTATTTTGTCTCTCATAGTTGAGGTATACCTATGATGAAAATTACAGGCCTCTCTCATCTTTTTAAGTGGGAGAACTTGCACAATTGGTGGCTGACTAAATACTTTTTTGCCCCACTGTAACTATTAGGCAAAGGCAGCTATCTCAGGCAGTGGATTTTTAGTGACTTAAAAATGCAGCAAATATATTTAATATCTGTGCTTTTAGTCCTAGTAAGAAGTCCTGCTAGGTTTTCTCCTTCAGGTGCAAAACAACTTGATTGATAGGTGATCCAGGCCCTGAATGATTCATTTAAGTTTAAATGCACAATGGCATGGACCACTGACAGCAGCTAACACTGAACAATTATGGGCTACTGATCATTTTGTCTGAATAACCACAGAATACCTATACATAGTTTTGGTCAAAATTAGATTGTGTACTAGAACGAATAGGAATAATACAAACATTTTTCTAATTGTACTAAAGTATTTACATTTTTATCATTAAAACATTTGCATGTCTCAGGTATCCAGCAAACTGTTAAGCTGATGGCTCATCTAAAACTGAAACGTTCAAGTGGATTCTTTGAAGGTAGAGCAGTAATTCACATATTCTTCTGAACTTAAAAAAAAAAGATTCTACAGTATACAGGGCGATCTGAGTTTTGCAACTTTTAATTAGTAGAGTGTACAGTGCATGGGAGCACTGATGTAAGATCAAACAGCTGCATATCTTCCCATGCTTTGGAGCACCATTTGGAGATTGACTCTAAAGCACTGTACAGCCATGCTCATCACTGTACAGGCAGTAAAATGCCTTACTCATGTGGAATATATTCTATTTTTGCTGGTTTTAGCTAAAGCCAAAGAATTATGTAGGCAACTGAATAACATTTAGTTTTGTTATGAAATCATACAGAGATATTTCTGAATTAATTTTAGATGAAAAGCAAGGACAGCAGGGGAACTGATAGGTGAACAGGGCACATTAAATTTAGCACAATCATTTCTTGACTGCAGAAGCACAGAACTGCCTACACCATTCCCTTCCCCATTAGCCAACTAAGACAAATGAGCAAGATGCACTTTCTGCAACTGCCAGCTCACATTGAGCCATTCACAGTGTCCTTAATGTTCTCTTTGGCCTCAGTGAGGATGGCAGGTCCATACAAATCCTTTCCTCTTTACGCCAGCAGGAAATCTACTGTGAACAATTCTGGTGTGTAATCCCCTTCACTTACATGTCTTAGTGAAATGTTCTAGTTTCTGGAATTGCTGTTCTCTTCAAATAATGGAAATATATTTCATTACATTTTAAAAGAGAAGCATGCAGCTGTTTTAGATATATTTTGCCTTTTGGGTGATTTCAGTGTAGACATATTTTAGGAAATAAAATGGAAACCCCTGCACAAGAGACTAAGAGCTTGAAAAGCAATTGAATACATTATTAATAAACTCTACATTCTGACCTGGTATGTTGATAAAAGTCTGTATCTCTTTTTCATACACCCATGCACACACACACACACACACACTTGTATCCCAAGTTAGCATCCAATAAGTTGGTGACAATATATCAAAAATATGTTGAATATAAAAACATACTCAAGAAAACAATGTTGTGCAAAATGTTTCAGAACAAGTTTTGAGAATAGGAAAGAAATTATTCTTAACAGTCCAGGAAAATAAATTATTTTCACCCAAGTGAATTTTAGATCTTTCTTATGTCGCATGTTTTCTAGGCATGGCCACACACACTATTTATTCAAATTATGACTTTGTGTTTTTAAAATAAACAATGTAGTAAGGATTCTGAACTGAATAGAATATATGTTTAAGGTGGCATATTCTGTATGAGAGTGTAACTGGTTCTAGACAAAAGCAGGGACAAATAGCTTGACAAGATAATGTTCTGCAAAGCTTTGATTGATTGATTGATTGATTGATTGATTGATTGATTGATTGACATTAAGTCAGTGTCAACTCTTAGTGATCATATAGATGGATTCACTCCATGATGATCTGTCCTTAACGTCGTCCTTCAGTTCTTTCAACAGTGCACCCATCATACTGTAACTGATTTCATCTACCTTGCTGCTGGTCATCCTCTTCTTTTCCTTCCTTCTTTCCCAGCACTGGAGCTTTCTCCAGAGAGCTAGATCATCTCATAATGTGTCCAAAGTATGATAATTTGAGCCTAGTCAGTGGTGCCTTGAGTGAGAACTCTGGGTTCATTTGTTTGTTTTCTTGACTGCCTATAACATTCTTAATCTTCTCCAATGCCAAAATTTAAAAGCATCAATATCCTTTCTATCTTGCTTCTTCAAAGTCCACTGCAAAGCTTTAGTACACATATGTTCATAACTACGAAGTAAATATTTTGTGTTTTGTCTTTTTTACTGAAATAATATTTATTTAATAGACCAAAAATGAGTTTTTCAGGATAAAAAAACCTTCACAATGCAGATTACCTTATTTTAAAAAAATAAGGATTGATGCTTTGATTAAGAGTATGACATCCTTTTGTACTGATCACTTGGATTGGGAATGGCAGAATTGTCACACTTCTTTTGCACACCACTTGAACATAAAATAACTTTTGAACAAAGTGATACATTTTGTTGATTCTCCCTTTATAGGTACTGTTATTGCAGAAAACAATGACTCAGAAGAAATAGAAAGTTTAGGAGATGTTCAGATGTCTGATGAGATGCTAGCATTAGTGGATGAGTTTGAAAACTCTTGGCCCCTTGAAGCTTTTGAAGGGGCACTGGAAGTAAAAGGCCATCGGATGGATTTGCAAGGAATCCGTGTCCTCAAGAAAGGTTCTCAAGATGGACTTGCCAGCTCCTGTTTGGGAGATTGTGGAGATGATGATGGTGATGATGGTGAAACTGAATGGGTAAGGGCTCTCAACAGATTTATCATAATGGAATTCTGATATACATACAGTATATTGTATCTGAATTGCCTATGGTTTGAATCAGGGTTACTTGATATTCAAACATTTCAATTCTATAGCAGATTTAACTTTTGAGATATATACACTTTGTATGTGTTAGTAGTCTTGGTTTTAGTAAAAGCAGAGGTGAGTTGAAGTAGAATTGTGTATGATGAACGTAAATGTTAAAATGTATAAACTTTTATTGCACTTTGAAGCAGAAGAAGAAGAAGTGAAAGAATGTATGATAAAGTAGGCTAAAAATTTTGGTTATAATATACAGATGGAACAAAGGGAAATATGTGGCTGAAAGGATTGAAATTTATACTATGTTATAATATTAAAGAACATTTTTATAAAATGATGTACTGTTGGTATATGGCCCCAGAGAAATTATCTAGAATGTATAAAGGCACTTCAAATTTATGTTGGAAATGTGAACAACAAGAAGGGACATTTTATCATGTTTGGTGGAACTGTAAAAAGGCTAGAAAATTCTGAATTCAAATACATACACTGATTCAGAGGATTTTAAAGATTAATATACAACTGAGACCAGCGGTTTTTCTTTTGGGACTGATGGATAAACAGATGGAAAAAAGTCCTGGAACTTTGTTTTTGTACATGATAACTGCAGCAAGATTATTGTATGCACAAAGTTGGAAAGATTCAGCACTACCTACAATGGAGGAATGGTTGATGAAGATGATGGAACTTGCTGAGATGGCTAAATTGATTTTTTTGATCAGAGAAAAGACATTTTGTACATTTATTGCTGGCTGGAAACCCCTTGTGGACTTTTTGCATAAAACAGAAAAAAATGAACTTATGATTTATGGTTCTGATGATTAGACATAATAGATTATAGAAAGAAGAGAGTTATGTTGTAATCACAGAGTAAGAGGTAAATTTATAATTGTACTTATAACTGCTGAAAAGATCAGAAGTTACTTCTCTGTATCTTTTTTCCTTCTTTTCTATTTCTCTTTTACTTTTTTTCTTTCTTGCATTTTTAGCTTTCTCCTTGATTTCTTTTCTTTTTCTTACTTTATATTAGTTTGTATTAGTTTTTATTAGTTTTTATCTTCCTTTTTTAAAATCTTTTAAAAAATTATATTAAAAAAAGTAAAAGCAGAGGTGGGCAATTCAAATAATTTTCAAGGGTACTGTATTTTTTTAAAAACTTACACAAAAGTTAGATTGTTTTGTAAACTATAAAGAAATATTTCATTTTAAGTTTGTTTCCCCTCTTTTAGCCACCATTGTTCATCATCACAAGTCTCTGTCCAACCCCTTCCACTGTTTTCCTCTTTTTTTCTCTTTCTCCACTTTGTGTGTCTCTCTCTACTTAGAGAAACCTTTGTTTTGCTTGCCCATACCACTTTTTGCTCTCAGGACCTCTAGTTTTCCTATTTTACTTATTTTTTTTAATCCCATAGATCTTTTTGTACCCCTATTTGTCTACTTTAACTTCCCCATTGACTTTGCTCTTCTCTACTTTATACTTAGATTTCTTCTTCTCAGTAATTTAACTTATCAGTGCCAATTTATTTGAAGTAGTTTGTCATAACTCTTGGCACTGGATGATTCTTGGAGAAAATGTGAATATAAATCATTATCACCATCATACAGTACATATTCCTTTTCTTTGGGAAAATTATTGTTATTTTCCAGTTTTAACAGGCTATTATAATGTAAATGTCAAATTGAAATTTGTTGTCTTGGCCAGACCATAAATACGGATTATTAAACACAAAATGGACCATAATGAGCGAGTCTTTTCCACCATCGTACAGTAACCTCAGAAAGTTATTATAAATTATTGTTATATGCTTATGTTTTTACATTTGATGTGTTAAGATGTGAGCAGAATAAGAGTGACTAGAGTTATCAAGAAAAAGGAAGCTGTCTGGAAATTGCCCTTGAAAATCAACTTAGTCTGAAAAGAATCAGCTTAGCTCTTCATTCTTATCAGTATGCCTGATATATTTAGTCCTGTTACCTTCACCATTTTTTTTCAATTTGACAGATCACATTTCAAGTAAAACGTGTAAAGAAACACAAACCAGAAAATACAGACCCACAAGAACCTGCTGGAAGAAATGGAGAGGAAGGAGTAGCTGGAGAAAATGAAAACCTTTACCAAATGGCATTGGAAATCACTGGGCCAAAAATACCTTCCCCTGGGCCACCTGGTAATATGTTTTTCTTTTAAGAACAAGACTGATACTTTTTCAGAACATCAGGATACATTTGATTCACACTTTAAATAAGTGGTGATAAAAGTATACTGCATACATTGTGCAGTGAAATTCTGTGCATGTTCATTCATAGATACTGTACGTCCCAGAACACATGAAAGGGCTTATTGCCAACTACATGTGTCTAGCTTTGCAACCTTGGCCTCTTTGACAGAGGGGAACAAGCAAAATCCTGTCCTGCGAGGAAACGGTAGCATTTCATTATAGTTGGTAAAATAATATTTGTTTTTGTGTGACAGGGTGCAAATTTTCCCAATAACCAAAATAAAAATAATGTCCATAAAACTAGCCAGAATGAAAGTATAATTGAAGTTCTTCAGTTTTAACAGATAACTCTGCAGTTAATTAAAAAAAGACAGCTTCAGAGCATTGATATGCTCTGGGTTGTTTCAGACATTTGTTAAGACCCGCTGTACTTTAGATTTTGACAAAACACTAAATTTCACTGTAAGTACTGTGAATGAAAGCTTCCCATTTCACCCCTGTGGCTATGTTGATGGAAGAGTAGGGAGAGTGTACAAGAAAAAGGACTTACCAAGCTAAGCATAGATACACACACACACACACACACACACACACACACACCTCTAACTGGAGAGCCATTGCATGTTTGATGCATGTTTGACTAGGATTGTGAAGACCTAGTTTCAGATCACCTTCAGCCATTGAAGTCCACTGGATGACTTAGAGCCAGTCAAAACCTTCCTCGGAGGCTTATTGTGGGGTAAAATGAAAGGAGAATTATTATTATTATTGCTGTGTATGCCACCTTGAGTCTCCAGAAGAAATGTGAGATATGAATCTAAAAAATAAATAAATATTCATCATAATGTTTCCTTTCAGAGTAAGTAACATCAGGAGTAAGAAATAAAAAGACAAAGAAAAAAGCACAGCTAAACTAGTTCAAATTAAACTAGTACAAACCAGAATCATTTACTATACCTCTCCACACCTTTCTGTCCCTGAAAACCATACATATTTCTATCATGTTCATACACCAATTCACATATTGCCTTTTTTCTTTCTCTACTCTTTCTTTTTAGGATCTCATCAATTCTACTCACAATTTCTGCTTAGCCTTCTCCCTTCTCTTGATTCATTCATTCTTCCTTCAAGTATTTATTTTTTAATTCAGCCTCATTTATTCTCCTACATGACCCAACCACCTCAAAGTGCTTCTTTCACACTGGTCACTCACTTTTATATTCAGTACATTTTAGTTCAGCAACCATTTCTTCTTGACCCCATCTCTTCTTGTTCTACCACACATACTTATTAAATACCCCATTCCCACTGTGTTCAAATTACTTTTATGTTTCTCTTGGCATACCCAACTCTCATTTTGGCATAATGAAGTGGGCAAAAGCTCTTTGCAGCCATTTTCATTCCTCTTGGTAAACATTCATTCCTCATAACAGACCACATATTACCTACTGCTTTTCCTCCAGCCTTAGCACACACATGCCTGGAGGGCCATTGGAGGAAGACAAAGAGTGGATATGACTGAAGATGAGTAAGAGCCCATATATCAGGCCTACATCTTGGTGATAAGCGTGGTGAAATGTTATTTCTCTACCCTTATTGGGTCCTCCAATAGCCACCCTGCAGCCCTATTTAGGGAGACCTGTTCCCTGTTTGGAAGGTATGAGCCACAGGATTATCTACAGAGCTGTGGGGAGGAGTAATCATGCTCTCTGGAGGACAGAATCACTCATATTCACTTGGAGTTGGATCCTGACCAGGCAGATCTGAGTGGGTTGCATGGGCCACAGTCTCCAGATGTTATCTGGACTGAGTTTGATTCTGTGACTCCTGATGAAGTGGACAAGGTCCTCCGTACTGTAAGTTCAGCCACTTGTCTTTAGACCCAGGCTCCTCCTGGGTTATTAAGGAGGCCCAGGAGATGACCTATAGGTGGGTCTGTGCAATAGTATCAGCCACTCTAAAAGAGTTGATTCTCCCAGTCTTGACGGGGGTGCTGGCCCCCCCCTTCTCAAGAGGCTGTCATTGGACCCCTTCATCCTGGAAAGTTATTGTCCAATCTCCAACCTTCCCTTTGTGGGGAAGGTTGTTGAGAAGATTGTCAGGCAGTTATTGCAGAGGGTCTTACCTGGATTATTTGGATCTGCAGATTATCTGGATCTGTTCCAGTAGGTTTTCAGGCCAAGTATAGTACAGAGACAGTGTTGGTCATGCATGTTAATGACCTATGGCATAATCGGGATGAGGGTGGTGCATTCATTCTTGTGCTCATTTCAATAGCTATTTTTGCAATATTGTCAACCACAGTATTTGCAGGGATTGGGAGTGGGGGATTATGATGTTGCAGTGCTTTGCTTCATTCCTCAGTGGTTGGTTCCAGTCAGTATTGAGAGGTGGGAGAGATCACACCCATGGCCCCTCAGTTATGGGATGCCCTATGGTTTGATACTCTCAGCCCTCCTGTTTAACATCTGCATGAAATCACTGAGGTCATCCATTAGTTCAGGATTTGGTATCATCAGTAGAGATAGTCCTCAGTTAATGATCACTCATTCAGTGACCATTCAAAGTTATAACAGCACTGAACAAGTGGTAGTTACATCTGGTCCTCAAAGTTCCAGCTGTCCCAGCACCCCCACAGTCACGTGATTGTGATCTGAATGCTTGGCAGCCAGCTTACACAACAGTTGCCGCATCCCACGATCATGTGATCACAATTTGTGACCTTCCCTGCCGGCTTCCCTTTGGAAGCCAACAGGGAAGGTCACAAGTTGCTCAGATAAGTCTCCCCCACACATACACCCTTCCCCAGTCGCTCAGCACTTGCGCTGCACCTCACCAACCACCTGCACACCTTCACACACCCTCCCTGAGCCCTGCTGCACTCACACCATGTCTCCCTGGCTATTTGCACATTCTCCCAGAGCCTGCTGAGATCACACCATGCCTTCCCAGCCACCCGCGCACTCCATCTCTCCCTCTCCTACCTGACAGCCACTTACCTGCTTGCTGGCCTGATTGCAAGCCACCTGGGACTTGCAACTTCCTGCCAGCTTCCCTACTGACTTTGGTTGTTGGAAGCCAGCAGGAAGTTGCGAAGAGGGTCTCGCTTAATGACCCATGATCCTCACTTAACAATGGCAACAGGGGCTGCAGGGATTGCCGTCGCTAAGCAATGCGGTCATGTGACATTGTGCTTTACGACTGCATCACTTAGTGACAGAAATTCGGATCCCAGTTGCCGTCGTAACTCGACAGCTATCTGTATCCAGATGATAGTTACACAAGTCAATCCTGGGCTGTGTAAGTGACACTGTCAATGTACTGACCCAGCATCTGGAATCTGTTCGGGCCCAGTTAGGGAAGAACAGACTTCAGCTCAATCCTGACAAGACTCAGTGGGTGTGGTTGGGAATTTTTTTCACCTTTAATCTTGGATGGGGTTCCACTTCCCCATTCAAGACTATTACACAACATGGGGGTTCTCCTGGGCTCCCAGCTACTGCTTGAAGAGCAGGTGGCAGCTGTGACCAGGAGGCCCTTCAGACAGTCACTCATGCCCTAGCCGTCTCACATGCTACAGGTAGTCCTTGGTTTATGTCCATTCGTTCAGTAGCCATTCAAAGTTTCAGCGGCACTGAAAAAATGGATGTACAACCAATCCTCAAAGTTCCGGCCATTGCAGCATCCCCGCAGTTATATGATCGCAATCCAGGTGCTCAGTGCCCGACTCATGATTATGGCATCACAGGGAGCCACAGTCACGTCTTGCAACCTTCCCTGCCGGCTCCCCACAAGCAAAGTCAATGGGGAAGCCACCAGGGAAGGTCGCAAGTTGCTCCTGCTTTTTCTTTCACCCACAGCATTCCCGCTCCAACTCACGCACAGCCTGCACCAGCCCTCCCAGGGCCTCCCCCATGGCACCCCCACGCTCCATACCTGGGACTCTTGCCTCTTTCCACCTAATGACTCATGCGTCTTGTGGTTATGATGCAACCAGGACTGCCTGGAGTGTCATCGCTAAGCAATGAGGTCATGTGAGGTGGCGCTATACGACTGCACTGCTTAGTGATTGTAATCTCAGTCCCACTTGCCATCATAAACTGAGGACTACCTATATGGCATGCGACTGCAAGGAGATGGGGCAAGTATGCTGGGTAGGTGCAAGAAGCAGCAAGGTGGTCATTCAGAAGGAAGATGTGCTTCTGCAGAGAAGGAGGACAGGTCCATTGGCTGGATGTGGGACAGCAGCATAGAGGTACAGCAGTAAGGGGGAAGAAAGCACTGGAAAGATTGGCAAGGAAACTGGTACACAGACCTGCTGAGGGAGGGAAAGAGGGATGAGGAACGCCATCCATGCCATATCTTTTTTGCCTATTAATACTATTACAGACTTGCTTTAACTGAAACCTAGATTAACCTAAATTATTTGGGTGCCATTTTGGCAGGACCAAGTCCCACCCAGAATGGTCCAGAGACTTTTTGAGGCACAAGATGTTTGCTTTTAGTATAGAGCAACGCACATGTTTTGTTTCTTGCACATTCATAAAATACAGCCTTTTAAAAAGCTTTTTTATTTCTTTGGTTCACAGTCCATACCTATGCTTTTGCTCCTAAGATAGAATCAGATAATCATGAACTCTAGCTGTGCTTTTTAGCCTGTACTGTTCCAATAGTTGAACTTCTCACTATAGAAAAAGAATTAAGAAAATTGAAATGATTCTTCTTTTTCAAAAGACTTGCTTGCTTCCTTGCAGGAAGAAAGAAAGACTATCGTAGCTTGGGCTGGCCAAGTCCTGATGAGTGCATTAAGTTCCGCAGAATGGATCTTACTACAGTAGCCAGCACATGGCTAGCTGTTTCTGCTAAAAATATTGAGTGAGTACTTTTGCTATAAACAAAATTAGGTCAGTACATAACTAGGACAGATATGTATGGCTTAAAATATTCATCCTAATGGGCTGGTCCACCAAGCTGCAACTGTTCTGTAGTCTTTCACTTACTTTGACAATGCTATTATTGGAGTTAATAGTACAATCCATAGAAGTCTGAGCTTCTGTGAGTGTCTGTGTTCTAATGTCACACATGTCATCTCCAGCATTATGTACTATCCTGCAGAACCTCATGACTTATTACTTAATGGCTTCAGAAATGAGTGGAAGTCAGCAGTGGTTTAATCAAGTTATGTCCAAAACAAACTCTGAAGGGTTCCAGGAATATGTCTTCAAATGAGACGAAGAAATATCAAGGGTGATTGTAAAATGTGCAAAGTGATGCACTGCAGGAGGCAGGGGGAATTGTAATTTCACATCTATTTTGAATTGGTTGTGACAACCTAAGAAAATATACAGTACTGTGCAAAACTTTTAGCAGGTGTGAAAAAATGCTGTAAAATAAGAATGCTTTCAAATATATATATAATTGTTTATGTTTATCAATTTACAAAATGCAAAGTGAGCAAACAGAAGAAAAACCCAAATCAAAATTTGGTGTGACCACCCTTTGCCTTCAAAACAGCATCAATTCTTCTAGGTACGCTTGCACACAGTTTTTGAAGAAACTCGGCAGGTAGGTTGTTCCAAGCATCTTGGAGAACTAACCACAGATCTGCTGTGGATGTAGGCTGCCTCAAATCCTTCTGTCTCTTCATGTAGTCCCAGTCAGACTCGATGATGTTGAGATCAGGGCTCTGTGCAGGCCAAACCATCACTTCCAGGACTCCTTGTTCTTCTTTACACTGAAGATAGTTCTTAATTACATTGGCATTGGCAAGGGAAGTAAGCATGATGTATCTTCCATCTGCTGCATTCAGTTTCCTTGGCCAACCACTACATCTACAGTCCTCAACGTTGCCCATTTCTTTGTGCTTCTTCAAAAGAGCTTGAACAGCACATCTTGAAACCCCAGTCTACTTTGAAATGTTTGCCTGGGAGAGACCTTGCTGATCCAGTATAACAAGTATAACCTTGTGTCTTGTTCCTGCACTCAGTCTTGCCACAGTGTATGACCTGTGACGTGACATGACACTGTCTTCCACAACCTCACCTTAATAGCAGAGTTTGGCTGTTCCTCACCCAGTTTTAAGCCTCCCACACAGCTGTTTCTGTTTCAGTTAATGACTGTGTTTCAACCTACATATGAAATTGATGATCATTAGCACCTGCTTGGTATAATTGGTTAATCATACACCTGACTCTAATCCTACAAAATCCCTGACTTTGTGCAAGTGTACAAGTGTGCAAGTGTAAGAATTGATGCTGGTTTGAAGCCAAAGGGTAGTGATACCAAACATTGGTTTGATTTAGATTTCTCTTCTGTTCCCTCACTTTGCATTTTGTAAATTGATAAACATAAACAATTACAATATATATTTTTGAAAGCATTCTTACTTTACAGCATTTTTCCACACCTGCCTAAAACTTTTGGACAGTACTGTAGTTTAAAATTGTGTTTGATGCTACATTAAATCTCACTGTCAGGTACCAGTAAAATGGTAGATAGACCTGGAAAATCCTAGGACACTGTCTGTAATAAAACCATGATTACTTTATCAAGCTGTGAATGATTTGTAACTTAATTTGGCCTAAGATTAACATATTATCCATCATTGTCCAGTGTCTCAGGATTGACATACTCCTCCTATTTTAACATGAAGCCACCGGGGCAGGTCATCTGTCAGCATGGAACCAGGTATTATCAGTATGCTGATGTCACTCAGTTATACATCTTAGCTTCAGGGGAAACAGGAGATGTGTTGAGGTTCTGAGTCTCAATAGGCTGAATCTTAAACCTAACAATACAGAGGTTCTTGGGTATGAAGGCCCACTAATTTCAGAGATATTTAATCTTTGACTCTGCACTTGCTGATGTTTTCCTGTGCAGAGTTGGTCCATAATTTAGCAGTCATAGGGAGGAGGGCTGTATGCCAGCTTAGGGAGTGGAAACAATATCCCAGAAGAAAGCAAATGCAAAGGGCTGCAAAGAATACAGAATCAAACTCATCTGCAGGAGTCTTTCCCCTCCCTGTAACAATTTACATGTAGGAAAACCTCTGATTGCTTTTGGTATAATTTCAGAATGATGTAAGGAAAGACAGTACTGGAGTGGATCACTTGCTGTTCACATAAACTTTTTTTTGTAGGGGAATGTTCCAATAGTTGATAGAAACATTAGAAAATCTTCTGCAAAATGTGAGTCAGGTATACTGCTTCTGAAGTAAATCTCTGTTAGAAATGGTTTCAATTGTAATATGTTTGCTTCCTTTAATATTGTAATGATCCTCCGTCTTTTGTAGCATCACAGAGCACATTGATTTTGCCACTCCCCTGCAAGAGCCAGCCATGGAGCCTCTCTGCAATGGCAACCTGCCTGCCAGCATGCATACATTGGATCATCTCCATGGTGTTGCCAATCGAGCCAGTCTCCATTACATGGGAGAGAATCAACTGAAAGAGGTAGGATTGTGCTCTCGTATGGGGTTGATCTAAACTTAGCATGTTTAGAACAGACTAATTTGAAATCAGTATTGCTTAATTTATTCATGAGTTACTGATGTCAGTACATCCATACGGAACTTGGCTGATAGAAAGCTACACATCTTTTTCTAGAGAAATGTTCACTATGGTTAACAATTTCTCAATTCTGTGCCATTAGTTGCTCAGCAGCATGTACAGACTTGATGTTAATAAACTGCTTACTGATGGATTTAAAATATATAATTATATCATCTCAAGAAATTTCCTGTGAATCTATTGATACTTGAACATGAAATCAGATGCCCAGAAAAAGAGTATGTACTATAAGAACACTGCACACGTACTGCTATCCATTGGATATTTATTTAGCATGAATAGAGGGCTAGCTCATGATGTTATGTTGTAATGATAGTGTACCCATACAGAACATTGACAAGCAAGCTAACCATACGTGAGGATCAGATGTTTTGACTGAATGAACCATATTCCAATAACACTCTAACAAAACCATGCAGAAGTGCTCATAAAAGAAAATCAGAAATTTCAGTTATAGAATGTGCTTATCTACCTTCTTACCACTTCCATAAAACAATGGCAGATAGCTTTGTTTTGCTAGTTCCCTACTATGCAGCTTAACTGCATATAAAAATTATTTTGGATAATTTCACATTATCTTCACAGATACTTTTCAGTGTTCTATATTATCTGGCATTCAGGAGGCAACAGTATTTACATTTCTGTTCACGTTTAGAAAATCAGATTATATCATCAGATTTCATGAAACAAATACCTGTATTCATTTAACTTTCCTATTTTCAGGCATGAAATCTATGGTTTTGGAGAATTTAGTTTGCAGAGAATAAGACTACACTGGGCAGGTGGGGAAAGAATAAAATTATTTGTGAATAATAGATCCATAGGAAAAATGGGTACCCAATCTTAGTCAAAGTTGTATTATCTAATTTCTGGAAGACTCACCATGGGTACTTGATTTTATCATGGGATCTGCTCATTAGTTTTTTAAACTTTTCTAATTTGAGGATTCCAGGCTTGTAAATCTTAATAATTGAACTAAAACATTCTTAAAGCTTTTTATATGCACAAATTTGGAAGTAGTAATTTTTTAAACGTGTGTTAATTGCAGAATAGAAATCTGCAAGAATATTGGGCTCAGCCTTTTAGAAGGAAAGAGACTATATGTTCAGAAGAATCTGCCAGACCAATTGGATGGCAATTATATCAGAATGTTTGTTTTTTTCTTGATTCACAGGTATTGCAGAATCTTGGAAAAGACCGTTATCCACCACAGTCTTTAGAACAAGTTGGTACTCGAATAGCCAAAGTACTCGAAAAGGTAGCTACATGCATTCAAAAGAATATAAGTTTACATTCTCCTAGTTTTAGTTGAATGATAGCTGTGGTTGTGATCTGTAGGGCTCTCTAAACACAAGCCATCCCCCAAAGCAGTAAATTCCAAGTGTGTTGCAGTTGCAATTCCCAGGATTGCCAGTATGATGGCCAAGTTGCAAGCCTACACATCTAAAGACAGCAAGATTGGGAAAGGCTGATTTCTACAGACCAAGTTGGTACTTCCTGCTACCTGCTCTTTAGAAAAAAAATAGGTATCTGAGAAGCAAGATCAAAACCATCCAGCATACCATGTTTGAGGCATTTTTCACACCTCTTACCTCTCATCTCAAAAAAATGATTTGTCTGTCCTACAGCCGTAGCACAGATCAGTTCTTCTTCATCATACTTGATAGAAACACTCTAGTACCAGCCTCCTTACTGGAATGGTTATGCTGGAGTGGATAGTGTCCAAATAATAAGGAAATAGAGATCAGTAATGCCATCGTGGAGTAACTTGGCATCTAATAGAGCTTGTTTTTTCCATTCCACATTTTAGTATCATGTGTAAATCCTTCTCGATATGAAAAGGCAGCACATTTAAAGAAAAGTATTTTACTATATTAATACTTTTAAAATGTCATTAATGTTCTAAGAATCCCTGCATAGCAACAAACTCTTAAAACAATATAATAATAGCATTAAATAATACTTACCCTCTTTTTGCTGCTGAGAATACAGTACTTTGATTATATCAAGTGTGTTCCAATGGATAGTTGTTCCTTTGGAAATAATTAGATTGGGGTATTCTTGATATTGGCTAGTAATTTAGGGAGTTACAATCTCAACCCATCTAGAGAACACAAAATTGCCAGTGCGCAGGAGAAGGCCACTTTTGTATCAAAAGTGTTTCAAAACTAAATTATGACTTAAGTGATGCTTTTCTATGATGATGAAGGAATCCATAATCAAGATCAGACTTCCCCATCCAGGTATGGTGGACTGCAATTCCCATAACTTCAGACAAGCATAACCAGTATTTGGATTGATTGAGGAATGATGGGAATTATAGGCCAATAAACGTGGGCCTTGGACTTGGCCCCAGGTTGGAATCATCTGGGTGGAACTATATATTTTCTGTATAGAAAATCTTTCTGTATTCTGTATGTACACGTGAGTTGGTTTGCAACAGCACTTACAGACATAAACCATAAAATCTAACAAAAACTTAAACAAAAATACATTTACTGATTTACTTAGCTTGTATGTCATCCATTTCTGCAGACTCTAGGCAGCTAACAATATAAACATATAAAACAATATAAACATATAAAAATACCCCAAAATACCCATATGTCCCTCCTTGGCAAGGGGGATGTGGGGGTTCATTTGCAGGGCTGTGCGGAGGAATTTTCAGAGCATCTGCAGGACAAAGTCGCTCAGATTCATTCCAAGTTAGACTCCGAGCATGGGGCAGGGTCTGGGGAGTTACCGGGGGACCATTCTTACCCAGTTATCTGGGAACAATTTGATCCTGTTGCTCCTGACGGAGTGGACAGGGTCCTAGGGACTGTGAAGGCCACCACTTGCCATCTTGACCCATGCCCCTCCTGGCTGGTAAAAGCAGCTTGGGAGGTGACATGTGGTTGGATCCAGGCGATGGTTACTACATCCTTGCAGGAGGGAGTGTTTCTGGCTGCCTTCAAGGAGCCGTTGGTGCACCCCCTCCTCAAGAAACCCTCCCTGGATCCTACCATACTGAACAATTTTCATCCAGTCTCCCACCTCCCCTTTTTGGGGAAGGTGGTTGAAAAAGTGGTGGCTTCACAGCTCCAAAGGGTTCTGGAGGAAACGGATTATCTGGACCCTTTTCAGTCAGGTTTCAGGCCCGGTTATGGAATGGAAACGGCATTGGTCGTGCTTATGGATGATCTCTGGCAGGAGCGGGATGGTGGAAGTGCGACCATCCTTGCTCTCCTTGATCTCTCAGCGGCTTTCAGTACCGTTGACCATGGTATCCTGTTGGGACGGCTCAGGGAGCTGGGGGTGGGCGGCACAGTCTTGTGCTGGTTCACCTCCTTTCTTCAGGGCCAATCCCAATCGGTGTTGATAGGGGGCGAGAGGTCCCATCCTCGGCCCCTCCTTTGTGGGGTGCCGCAGAGTTCGGTTCTCTCTCCGCTCCTTTTCAACATCTACATGAAACCGCTAGGTGAGATCATCCGTCACCATGGGATGAGATATCATCAGTATGCTGATGATACACAATTATACATCTCCATCCCAGGTGAAGTAAGTGATGCCGTGACTGCCCTTTCTCGGTGTCTGGAGGCTGTAAGGGTCTGGATGGGGAACAACAGGCTTCGGCTGAACCCTGGTAAGACGGAGTGGCTGTGGGTTAATGGTTCCTCTGTATCCGGGACTTTGTCATCTTTGGTGCTCAATGGGGTGACACTACCCCAGACAGACCCAGTGCGTAATCTGGGAGTCCTCCTAGACTCACGGCTCCTGCTTGAAGAGCAGGTGGCAGCCGTGGCTGGGAGGGCCTTTGGAGAGCTTCAGGTTGTGCATCAGTTACGCCCTTTCCTGGATCGGGATGCCCTTCGAACAGTCACTCATGCCCTTGTTATCTCCCAGATAGACTACTGCAATGCGCTCTACATGGGGCTACCCTTGAAGAGTATCCGGAAGCTACAGCTGGTCCAGAATGCAGCTGCGCGGGCTATTTTTGGAGCCCCAAGAAGGGCCCATGTAACACCGTTGCTCCGCGAGCTGCATTGGGTGCCAGTTTGCTTCTGGGTCCAATTCAAGGTGTTGGTTATTACCTTTAAAGCCCTACATGGCATGGGGCCAGGTTACCTAAGGGACCGCCTCTCCCCTATGACTTCAACCTGTCCCACCCGATCGCACAGAGAGGGCATGCTTCGGACCCCCTCAGTAAAAGAACTCCATTTAGCGGGATCCAGAAGGCAGGCCTTCTCTGCAGTAGCCCCCGCTCTTTGGAACATTCTACCCCCAGAGGTGCGATTGGCCCCCTCACTCCTGGCCTTCTGAAGGGCCTTGAAGACCTGGTTCTGCCACTTGTCCTAGGGTGGGGAGGGAATACTTCAAGCAGGGGGATGGCTAGCCCCATAGTGGCCAGCTCTCCGCAGCCTGATTTTCCATCTTCTTGGATGTTCCTTTTTTTAGTATTGTTTTAAATTTTGGATGTTTTATGCGTTTTAGATATATTTATAGTTTTAATGTTTTTTGTAAGTCGCCCAGAGTCCCCTATTGTGGGGGAGATGGGCAGGGGAGAAATCCAATAAATAAAAATAAATAAAATAAATATACACGTAAACATTAAAAAACACCATGTACCTGCAACCCCACCTTTAAGTCACAGAACATTCCCCTCCTGTGCAAGGTCTTCATATTTTTCCTGAAGCTTATGAAAACCATTGGTGAAATTGGAAATTGGAAGCTTTCAGTGAAAACATTATTTCCTGCTCTCAGAATGCCTTTTTGACACTAGGTTTTACAATCCTACTTAAGTTCTCAAAGCAACTTGCTATTACAATTTGTTCTGGGAGCAAATATAACTATCTCAGTAGTGGTTGAGAATGCCCAGTTTTAACAGCAATGGAATATGAAATGGAAGTGGTGAGCTAGCGCATAGGAGGAGTGAATGCTTTGAAAACTTTAAGACTGGGACCTTCAGCTGCATCCAGTGCTTATCACAGTGGTTAAAAATCCCATCTCCTTATACTTTCAGGAAGATAGGCTGTAATATACTATACCAGGTGAAGTTTCTGAGTCGTGTTCAAGGACTTAAAGCTTATTGCAGTAGTCCATCCAAATGGTGCAAATAGATAAAAATAGTTTCATCTCTGTTCTCTTAAGGAGCATGGTCTCCCTGTTAGATGTCATCTATAAAAGATACTTCTGGCCACCACTTAGTTTGTGTCTTTATGTACAAAGCTAGATCCAGAAATGCACATAAGCCTGCAAAATGTTTTGAAAATCAACCACAGTTTTGTCACTGACACACAGAGTTGTTCTTCCCATAAAGGCCAACTTTACCAATAGCATAGTTCTGTTTCATCTATGTATTCAGGCTGATTTTGTTCAGCTGTTGATTGCATAATGAATGAAATATATAGTTCAGTGTCATCTGAATATCTTTTACACTTCTCTCCTAATCTACAGAACATTATATAGATATTAAACAAACATTCTCTTCACGTCTCCACCAATTAAGAATAGAATCTCTGATGTGTCTGCATGCTCCTAGCTGGATAAAAAATGATGAATGGAATAAATCTTATGTGACAACTGGGGTTGATTATTGGCTTACAGAATATCAGGGAGCTAGTAGGAGGACAAGTCTAGTGGGAAAAGGCTCTGAGTTACACTTATTTTCATCAACCATTCCTTTAATTTTTACAGCAGAACTTCCATCAAATAATACACTACAATGATTTATAATAAATAACGTTTTTTTAATCCCAGCATATTTTTTTCTAAATACTAAGGGTATGCAAGCATTCCAAGCTTGGAATGCCTATTTTGTGTGTTTAAAACTGTGCACAAAACACCTGGTGTCCTGGTGTTTGGTCTCAAAATCAGGAATAGCAGAACATTTTGTTCCATGTAATTTTGAGTGTTCCAATCTCCTGCACTTGTAGCTATTGGTTAGAAATAGTTAAAAGTAGGTAGACGTGTGAGAGAGTCAGTTAAGTATATACTACCTACTTTGATAGATAAGTTTATTGCTATTTTTAAATTCTTTACTGTTGGGAAGTTACAGTCCATGGGCTGTAATGTAATGCTGTTTTCCCTATGTGTTTTCTGTGTATTGTGTTTCTTTTTCAGGCAGGTTGCCGAATGCAAACATGTGCACAGTGCATGTGCATTACAGATAGCGTTGCTACACTTTTGAGCCTTCAGGTTGCCAAATGCAAAAACTATATTACTGTGTTAGTTGAGCTTTGCAGGCAGATTGCCAAATGTAAAAAATGTGCACTATGCATGTATATTAGGAAAAGCCTTCAAGCCCATAGCTTGAAGTGTGATTTTGCGGCTTTTATATGTTCATGGTGTGTGTTGAAGTGAATTCATTATTGTTGCTTCTTTGCTGGGCTTGGTACTGTGGCTATGCAGGCAAATTGCATATAGCATGTTTAACTGTTGATTCCATTGTTATATGAGGGTGTTATATTTTTGAATATACAGAATGTACCAAAAGTCAGGCTCCATAGACTAATCACAGTTTATTTTATTAATTAATATTTTTTTCAGAGAAAATGTTATTATATTTAGGAATATTCAAAGATCGTGCATCAAACGAGTAAAGAAGAGTTATTAGAAAGTGACAACCCATTTAAACATTTAATGTAATTTATATAATAAGTTGTCTTTGGGGCCTGATTTTTGGTATACCCTGTGTATCAATAATTTCTTAAATCAGTTTTTCTGTAAGTTGGGTAGTAGGTAGCATTTATTAAAAACTGACACACCCCCCCCCATTTATTTCTGAGTCCCTATGACAAAACCACTGAGGGATCAAGTTTGTTTTTCCTAATTCCCATTGTTGCCTATGACAGAACATTAAAAACATTTTCAGTTTTGTTCAGTTTGAACACAAGTGTTGCTCAAACATACTGAACATTTTGTGTTAAATTAAATTCCCAGCAAAAGGCAATTAGAAGAAAGTTCCTTCTTGAGTTTTTGTTTGTTTAAATATCTTACATACCTTGGCTCAAAGTTTGTATCAAATTGGTTTAATACTATTTTCACAATAAAACACTCCTCCTCCTCCTCCTCCTCCTCCTACTACTACTACTACTACTATTATTATTATTATTATTATTCCTCATACATGGAATCTTCCCTCTTCCCCTCCCTCCCAGCTCAAAAGACCCTAAGAATGTCTCAGAAGATTTCCAGTGAATGTACTGAATTAACTTGTAAAAGAACTTTAGTTCTGTAATTGGCAGAGTAGCTGAGAACTTCAGTCAGGTCACCCAACTATTCACCTACACAATTTGGATGGTGTATGCAAATTGATACTGTCTGATCAATGAGAAAACGTATGAGAGGAAGCTAGTTCCTTTGTAAGTAAAATAAGTGATAAAGCAAATAAAACAGTAGAATTACATTAAAAATGGTATATAATACTCCAAAAGGTGCTATTCTGTGCTGCCAGTTACACATACATACCCAGCTTCTGATAACAAACTCAATATATTTTTTACAGTCATAAATCTTTCCCCAAACCAATACAAAGCATACTACAGATTCAAAGCTTTCTGAGTAGGAAGTAGGCACAATAGCTTACTTTAGGAAAAGAGTTTGGAGAGACCATTCTCAAGTTCAGGAAGATCAAGGTTTCAATTCAAGGTTTCAGGTAATCCAACAATAGTGTACAGAGTCATGGGCATGAATTTCGACTGTTATTTGCCACAAAGAGCCAATCATTAAAACTGTCTCTTAGCTTGACTGATTGGCTGAGTCATGCTTCTTTCTTTCAAGTTGATGGCCTGCTCTTCCTTTGTTCTTAATTTTCAAGATGTTGCTGGATTTGGGACCTTGCCTAACTTAGGTTAAAAAGCTGAAAAGTTTAACCAGTCTAAGCCTCAGCCTGCACCTGTGTCTCCTCAGGTATCCTCTCTTCAGCCAAATCATGTGGTGCATGCTGAGGCTCAGACTGGTCTGAATCTGAAGGTTCAGATTGATCCTTAACACTATTCCTCCATTCAACACCCATGCCCCACCACATACACTGAGGGTTTAGGCTTCAGGGAGTATTACAGGTGAAATAACTAACTTGGGTTCTTCAGGCCCATATCCCTTCCACTTAATGAAATACTTTCCTTGGGTTTCTAAGAGTCTAGGACAGGCTTGCACAACATTTAGAGGGGAAAGGGTCACACTGATAAATTAAAAAATAATTGTGGGTCACAAAAGAATACCTGATGTGCCAGTTGACTGTTTGCTGGCTTGCAGAGCAGCAGTAGCACTGGAGCTGACAATAGTGGTAAGGCTTGAAGGTGCTTGGCAGCACATCTTTCACAATGGCTGTGAATTTACTTTTTTAAAAATCCTAATGGGCTACACAAGGCTGCTTGGCAGGCCACATGCTAGACCTGGATATGGATATTGTGATTGTCAGACTATGGATAGTAAGTTGATAGATCTTGACATTTAGACCTTTAAATAGAAAGCACCAAAAACATTCTGTGAATTGGGGTCCATAGTCTAAATTAAAATACTTGGGAAACCCATGAAACTGGAAAATGTGGTACAAAAATAGGTGAGCTGTCTCATTAGCTGTCAGCAGGGATGAGCAACATATAAAGTGAGTCAATAGAAAAATTGCTTACATCTGAAAAGGTGTCAGCACTTTCTGATTTCTGTAACTCAGGAATGAAATCCAAAAACACTGGTTTCAAAAGCAAGGTGTTTTGGGCAGAAGTAATAAAAGGCCTGTGGGTTAAGCCACTAGGGGAATACATAAAGGAGTGTAGAGATGACCTTGGGGAAGGAATTCAGCAACCATTATGTAAACATCAGCTTTGCCCAAATAGGACAGGATGAGGAAAAAACCTCAATATTGCCCCACCTTGACTTTTTTTAGTATAAAGGGGGAGAGAAAGAATCTGTCAGGCTTTCAAGATGCTGCTATTATATCCCATAACAATCAAGTAGAGTTCTAACAGTTCATGTAGTGTCTATTTCCTGACCTAGTCTACCTTGAGGAGCTGACAGAATATAGCAGCAGCCTAAATAATGAAGTTCTTGATTTCATGAGCATGGTGAAAACTGGTCAGTAACAGTATTCTGCAGTCCTTATCTATGCTCCTATGCATGGGGGTCCCCATGCAACTGCTGCTTGTCCTGATTTATTAATGAGACAGAGGATGTCATGGTGGCAAAATTCTTAGGAGCACTGTCAAGGATAGTGGTGAGTCCACTTTCCCTTTATATTCTGGTTTCTGGGATAGAACAATAACTGTTGTGAGTGCTTCGAATATAAATCACTCTAAAATTGAACTGGGAATAAAAAAAAAACCATTGGATTTCCCATTGAGCCAGCTTCTGAGATGATTGCAGGTATTCCAGGTTATGATACAGGTAGTCCTCAGTTAACAATAGTAATTGGGACTGGAATTTCCATCACTAAGCAATGAGGTCATAACGCATGATGTCACGTGACCACAATGCTTAGCAGCGGCAATCCCGGCAGTCCTTGTTGCCAACATTAAGCAAGGATTGCGGATCACAGAGTTATGACCTCTTCACTACTTCCTGCCAGCTTCCAACAAGCAGAGTCAATGGGGAAGCCAGCAGGAAGTCATGAGTCCTGGGTGGCTTGCAAGTAGGCCGACAGGCAGGCCAGGAGTGGCTGCTGCTGGGGGTGGAAGGGCACACAAGCAGCCCTGTGCTCTGCTGCTCCTGCCACTCCCAGCTGACATTCACCATCTTCTTCCTCCCTCATGCGGAAGAAGGCCTTATGCAGCCAGCAGCTGCCTCGCGAAGGCCAGGCCAGCCATACCTCATCAGCAGCAGGAGGAAGACAGCAAAGGTCAGCTGGGAGCAGCGGAGTGCAGGGTGACAGGGGCAGCAGAGCACACAGTGGTAGGGGTGGTGGAGTGCAGGGTGGCCAAAAAGGCAGAAATGGGAAATAAGCAGGTGGGAGGAGTTGAAGCACCCCTGCAGTCGTAAATGCAGGCAGGCTGCCAAGCGCCTTAATTTTGATCATGTGACCGCAGGGGCGCTGCAACAACCATCAACCATAACTCTGAGGGCTGGGCGTAAGTACCATTCATTCAGCACCGTCGTAACTTTGAACAGTCACTGAATGCATGGTCATTAAGCAAGGACTAACTGTACTCAGTTGGAACTTCCACAGGATTTTGATCTTCCAGTAAATGCCTCCAAGTTTCAAGGGGTACCTTAATTAGAAGAATTAGAAACAATATTTCCTTGTCCCAGATAGTATAGTGCTGTTCTGGTGCATTTAACTTTCTTGAGTATTTAGCACAAAGAAGTAAGATCTGTATTTTCACTACAGCTTGTAGCAAAATAGCCCCACTGCAATGTCAATGTCACTGTCAAATTGATAATTTCTACTACAGTGATCTAGTAGAGTCAGATATTGGAGGATGGGCCAGGGACCCTAGCCCTTTAATTTTTCAAAAGTTTTCTGGATTGGGACTTCCCATCTGAACAGTATATTTTTTTGAAGCAGGTTGGTTAAAAGACCTGTGGGTTTGCAAAGCTCAGGATAAAGATGCAATAATAGTTTGCAAAGACTTTAACCTTTGAACTTCATTGGCCCCCATTGAAGTTTGTCAGGACAAGATAGCTTCCACTTTGGTAGGATTGATCTGTATCCTTTTGGCAGAGATGCAGAGTCCCCAAAAATAAATAGTTACAACTTTGAACTCTCATTTTTTAAGCTCTGCATACAAGTGGTGTTCTTTGAGAGGTTACAGGACCGGTGGCAGTGCTGGAGCTAGTGGCATTTATGAGGACTGGAGGCATTGGAAGGACTCAGCAGCCTGTCTTTCAAGACAGCAGCAGCAGTGAATTTATCTGAGTTTTTAAAAACACCAGCAGGCAACACAAGGCTGCTTGGCAGGTGCATGTTGTGCAGGCCTGCTTTAGATGCTCTAGGGACCCTGAGATGCAGAGGGTACCAATTCAGATAGTGAGCTTGCTGAGGGCCCAGTCATTGAAGAGCCTCAATTCTCCTGATTTTTTCTTGACAAATATAGGGGTGGCTGTGAGTGAAGTGGAAGGATGAATGAACTCCATCTAATTTTTTTTAGTTTTTTTGTGCTGTGAAATTTTGCAGAGTTGTAAGTTCAGAAGCGGGTATATCCACCCCACTGAGATCTTGACTCCAGGAACCAGATCAAAAGGACAGTGATGATATGATGGTAGCTGATAACTTCCCGATATCAAGCTGAAAACATCACTGAAATTTGTGTATTTAACTGGAAGACTGATCATATTTTCATTTCTATTGGTTGCTAGAACCACCGGATGACGACAGGAATTGCCTCTCAAAGTTGTGTGAACTGAAACATACCATTCCTTTTGACTAGATGATTTGAGGGTCATGTTTATGAAGCTATGCAATATGACCCAGACTACTAGTCCTAGTAGCAGGTGTTTTCAATTGTTTTCATAGATACAAAAGGCTGGGTAGAATGTTCCAAAATCCCATGAGCCTCCACAGATGTCCATGAAAGTACAGGTGGTTCCAGAATCAGTCACGGCCTGTAGAGCTGGGCAACCAGGGAACTGGATCTTTATAAGAAAAATCAAGAGCTGACTAAATGTCTGATTTTTATAACTTTTAATTATGTATTTCTGATTTTAGTTTGTTGTAAGCCGCCCAGAGTCCCCTGTTGTGGGGAGATGGGCGGGGACAAGCCTATTAAATAAATAAATAAATAAATAAATAAATAAATAAAATAAAATAAATAAATAAATAAATAAATAAATATTGTGCCTGGGATTGGGGATAGCTGAGCAGTTGTGATTCCCCAGTCTTGGAACCCCTCTACAGTAGACTGGATGCATCCTGTTTGCTCGCATCTGGTGTGTGTAGTGGCCCAATGTCCTTGGCCCCCTTTTTTTCTGGAGATAAATGAGATCTTGCTCATGTTTGCATTGGCTCTGAGAGAAGTAGTTGGAGGTCCCTGCATTTGAGGTCTAAAGGGAGGCAGATGAGGTCTGGAGAGTACCAGCCTCAGTGTTCAAGGCATCCATCAATATGCTGGCATCAATAGATGAGATCTTACAGGGAGGAAAGGCATTCCACTCAGGTCAGCTCATCCAAGATCTCATCCATAAGTCCTTTCTGGGAATAATCCATCAGAACCACCTCATTCCACTCCAGTTCTTGTACCAAGAGCCTGATGTCATTTACATAATCAGCTTTTGACCAGCTTCTCTAATGCTCCATTTGCTGTAACTGATTTAGCTGGGCCTTCGAACATCAACTTGAAATGCTTGACAAATTTGTCATAATTAAACAGTAATGGGTCTGTTGTAGTAGCAGAGTAGCCCATTTTGCAGCTCAGCCAGGAAATAAGATGATAACAAAACCAGATTTAACCTGGTCTGTGAGAAAGTCTTCAGGACATTTATGTCATGGTGCTGGAGGCACTCATAAATTCTGTATACCTTGCATCAAGTCAAGTCAATTCAAGTCAGAGAAGCTGTACATTCAGTAGTTGAATTTCAACTTGTAATTCCTCAGTTTCAATGACTGCAGTTAAAGGAGTCAACTCCTTTGACGTGGGGGTGGCAGACAGTCTGTTCTGTGCTGTCATTTACGCACACATAACTAGCTTCTGATAACAAACTCAAGGTGTTTATTGCAATCATAAATCTTTCACCAAAGTAACACAAAGCACGCTGCAGACTTAAAGCCTTCTGCATAGAAAACAGGCACAAGAGCTTGCTTTAGCAAAAGAGTACAGAGAGACAAATCTCAAGTTCAGAAAGATCCAAGGATGGTATTTTCTCAGTCCAAGATTCTAGGTAATCCAACAACAATATACAGACAGAGTCATGGGTAGGAAATCTGAACATTGTTTTGCCACAAAGAGCCCTTACTACCAGCTTGACTAATTGGTTGAGTTACACTTCTTTCTTTTAGGTAGATGGGTTGAGTTCCTTTGATCTTCTGTTCATAATTTGCAGTGTGTTGCTGGGCTCAGGGCCTTGCCTAGCTCTGGCTGTGGGTCCAATGACTCAACCTGCACCTGTATCTCCTCACCTGGTGCAGGCTGGTGCTCACTCTGGTCAAATTCTTCAACTTCTGAATCTGCAGATTCAGACTGATCTCTAACAGACACATTTTCATTTCCTTTTCAGAGTGTGCCAGAGTCTCAAAGCAATTCAAACAACCATGCATTTTTTTAAGGGAGACCACCAGTTCTTTGACCTCAAAAGAATAGTCATATGCTAGTGTCCATCCCAAGCTCCCTACCTATCTTCCATCCCCATCATCATCTTACTACTTCAAGGCACTTCATTGGAGAATGGCTCTCAGAACATTTGGATCCCTGACCTCCCCTAGACCCTTCAGGATTTCCTGCTTTTATTTATCAGTCTATCTACCTATTATGTAATTATTCTTCTTCAAAGCAAAGCACCGCTCTCAAACACTGTCACTATTTTTTTCCAAGAAGCATTATTAGAAAATAAAAATGGCAGGTGATTTCTTTGTTGTGAAATGTGTTAAAAAAAAAAAAAAGTACACCAACAGGGGGCAGGTAGAGAACATCCTATAGGTTAGATGGGGATGGCCAGGAAGAAGGGATGTCTTACCACTGATCTGTGTGTTTGTGGAACAAAGTGCTGGCTTGTTGATTTTGGCGTGTAGTCTACTTTGTGCTTTGGCTTTTCTGCGTGAGCCGCATGCACGTCTCGCCTTTCTCTTTCTTGTGGAAGTGTGGTGTGGCTGGACATTTTGCCTCAATGTGTGTATGTCTCTGAGGATCACCTGCTTGTCTTTTGCGAAATGGTATTTTGTTGTGCTTTGTGCAGGTAAAATATGTGTTTTGGGTATTTAGGCTCAGACTTCGACTTTGCTTTGTACTGAAGTCCTTGGAGAAGTTACTTTATTTTCACCAGTTTGCATTTTAGTATATAAGTGTTTTATGATTTCCCACTTTGGTAACCATTGTATGAATGGGCAAGCCCTAACACTTCAAGAACCGTTCTGTGAGAGGGGCCCCACTATGGTTTCAAAATTCCAAATGCCCCACTAGTTCAAAAACAGATTCTTAAGGAATTGCTTCAAATAACCACAAAGTGGCAGTATTTCTCTGCTAAACAAAAATCAAAGTTTTGATCTTGAAATAAAAATTAAACTTACTTGTAACCATATTAAAGTTCGACATACATCCTCTGATAGTATGGCTCCCTATACAAGGTGTACCTTACTAAGAGAGAGGTGTTCTAAGTTTCTAGATCTTTGAATAAGCATGAAATGGTAAGGAAAAATAGTAAAAGCGTGAAACAAATATAGTCAACATATGATGAAATTTTCCTTCTTTCTTGTGTTTTATGCCAGAATCAAACTTCTTGGATCCTTTCCAGCATGGCAGCCCTTTACTGGAGGGTAAAAGGTCAAGGGAAGAAAGCAATTGACTGCTTGCGGCAAGCCTTACATCACACGCCATATTACATGAAGGTGGGTGTAATAAATAACACTGGACACAATATGCCTATGATTACGGCTTTCATTTTATATTTAGCAATGGATATGCTTTCACTGATTCTAAGGATTCTAGAATGACGTTCATAGGAATAAATTATGGAATACTCAACTTTATATGGTCTGTCATCAACACTTTGGTAGAATATATAAATGAGGATGAGGATGCAGAAACACTTAACTCACAAAACAGGGTAGTTCTCTGGTTGCTTTCTGTGACTGCCCCAAATAAAAAGTAGCAAGAGGAATTCAGAGAACAAACTGGAGCTGAATGCAATGCAGTGAGGAGGAGACAGACCAGTGCAAGTGAATGTCCAGTCTTATTCCTGTGTTTTAAGTTTACAATAGATAGAAGAACAAATTTTGAATGACTATAATCCTGCTTCCCTAACAAGATGGAACAACTTTCATATCAGAAAGTGGTGGCATCACAGCTCCAAAGGGTTCTGGAGGAAACAGATTATCTGGATCCCTTCCAGTCAGGTTTCAGGCCCGGTTATGGAATGGAAACGGCATTGCTCGCACTTATGGATGACCTCTGGTGGGAGCGGGATGGTGGAAGTGCGATCATCCTTGCTCTCCTTGATCTCTCAGCGGCTTTCAATACTGTCGACCATGGTATCCTGTTGGGACAGCTCAGGGAATTGGGGGTGGGCAGCACAGTCTTATGCTGGTTCAGCTCCTTTCTCCAGGGCCGATCCCAATCGGTGGTGATAGGGAGCGAGAGGTCCCATCCTCGGCCCCTCCTTTGTGGGTTGCCGCAGGGTTCGGTTCTCTCTCCGCTCCTTTTCAACATCTACATGAAACCGCTGGGTGAGATCATCCATCATCATGGGATGAGGTATCATCAGTATGCTGATGATACGCAGTTATACATCTCCATCCCAAGTGAAGTAAGTGATGCCATGGCCGCCCTTTCATGGTGCCTGGAGGCTGTAAGGGTCTGGATGGGGAACAACAGACTTCGGCTGAACCCTGGTAAGACGGAGTGGCTGTGGGTTAATGGTTCCTCTGTATCCAGGACTTTGTCATCTTTGGTGCTGGATGGAGTGGCACTGCCCCAGACAGACCCAGTGTGTAATCTGGGGGTCCAGACAGACCCAGTGTGTAATCTGGGGGTCCAGACAGACCCAATGTGTAATCTGGGGGTCCTCCTAGACTCACGGCTCCTGCTTGAAGAGCAGGTGGCAGCCATAGCAAGGAGGGCCTTTGCACAACTTCAGGTTGTGCATCAGTTACGCCCTTTCCTGAATCGAGATGCCCTTCGAACAGTCACTCACGCCCTTGTTATCTCCCAGATAGACTACTGCAATGCGCTCTACATGGGGCTACCCTTGAAGAGTATCCAGAAGCTACAGCTGGTCCAGAATGCAGCTGCGCAGGCTATTTTTGGAGCCCCAAGGAGGGCCCATGTAACACCACTGCTCCGCGAGCTGCATTGGGTACCAGTTTGCTTCTGGGTCCAATTCAAGGTGTTGGTTATCACCTTTAAAGCCCTACATGGCATGGGACCAGGTTACCTAAGGGACCGTCTCTCCCCTATGACTTCAACCTGTCCCACCCGATCACACAGAGAGGGCATGCTTCGGACCCCCTCAGTAAAAGAACTTCAGTTAGTGGGGTCCAGAAGGTAGGCCTTCTCTGTGGTAGCCCCCACTCTTTGGAACATTCTGCCCCCGGAGGTGCGATTGGCCCCCTTACTCCTGGCCTTCCATAGGGCTTTGAAGACCTGGTTCTGCCACTTGGCCTGGGGTGGGGAGGGAATACCTCAAGCATGGGGATGGCTAGCCCCATAGAGGCCTTCTGTCTTCAGCCTCAGATTTTTCATTTTCTTGGACTCTCCTTCCCCTTTTTTAGAAATGTTTTTAAACTGATGTTTTATGTATTTATATCTATTTATGTTTTTAATGTTCGGTGTGAGTCACCCAGAGTTCCCCCATTGGGGGGAGATGGGCGGGTGAGAAATGTAATCAATCAATCAATCAATCGATCAATCAATCTCCCTATTAATATAGAAATGAACTGATTTTTCAAGAGTGCCATTTTAAAAATGTGTCCTCCCATCTTCATTGATTTAGATGATTGATATTAATTGCAGAAATCCTTCTGTTGACACTTTGTTGGTTAAATGAGGCAGGAGAACTTCTGCACTGGGACAGTTGACTTTTTTCCCTTATTGATTAAAATCTCTGCATCAGGAACAAGAAATGGAAGCTGACATTAATAAGAGCCGAATCTTTCAATACCCATTATTTTAAATAGCCTGATTTTTAAAAGCAACATGTTCCTCACACAGGATTTGTTCCACTTTCAGGATGTGCCTCTCATAAGTTTAGCAAATATCTTCCACAATGCAAAGCTTTGGAATGATGCTATCATCGTGGCTACAATGGCAGTAGAGATTGCTCCACACTTTGTCGTCAATCATTTCACCTTGGCTAATGTTTATGTAGCAATGGTGAGTAAATAATTGCTAAATTTTGATCCATTTCTTTTTATAGCACTCTGAGGCCCAGTGATAGAGAAGTTTAAAAACCTAAGACAGCCGTCCAGACTTACAACACATAATAGCAGTTTGTAAAATAAAAGAATCTTTTCCTTTTATTATTTTTCCATTCTGAAAATTTTCAGTAAATTTAACTCCACCCCACCTCTCAGTTTATCATTTGGATGAGACAGAACTTTCTGAACTGTGCTTTGGATTTCTTACCCATACTTTAGTTTGGAGAGAGGATGAACTTTGCTCAGCATCCATGTGATCTTTTCCTGGAATTCAGTTCTAGAGCTTCACCTGTCCCCTAGGCTGTCCTTTTTGAGCCTGAAGCCTGTTTTAATCCATCATAAGTCATACAAACTCTCAACTTGCAGGGAAACCCCATACAGTCTCTTAGAATAGGGCATCATATTACTGGCAGTTTTAACCATGCTTCTCGATGTCTTTTGTTTGGTTGAGCCACAATCCTGGCAACACTGACTCTTCTGCAATCCTGGAGCCATGGTAGGCTCTTCTCCTTTATACCTAGTTGTGTAAATATATATACCATTTATGTGAAAACTACCCACAGACGTCTTCTAATAGTGAATTTATATAAGATGGAAATGATGCATCTACCAATATGTTACTTGAATGTAACATAAACATGCTGCCTGCAAGAGTAAAACACATCCTTTTTTTCATGAAATCACAGCAGTCCTACAAGTGTAAATACAAATGAAAAAGTTCTTATGATCAAATTGGTAGAGAGAGATTGGTCTGATGATTGGCTGTATAACATTAAACATAGCGATAACTGCTAATCATCCACCATACACTTCTTTGTAAATCGCTTTGTAAAGAAATGTTCTTTGTCTACATTATCTAATAATGGAATAATGACCATCTTCATTCAGAAAGTTGGAGGTTAGAAGTAACTTGTGGGGAGGAAATGTGATAACCAGTCACTTGTCATCCCCTTCTGTCAGATCTAATGTGTGATAAAAGTACCAAGTTTTAGCATTAGGAAGACTAGTAACCTGGTGAATTAACCCCTGAAACAAGAAAACATATTGACATGAGAAAACCAGCAAGTAAGAAATACTCTCTTTTGGTATAGAAGTGAAATAGGTGAGGATCCCATGAAATACTATAGTTTTTTAGGGTGACATAATTTATTTTACTCTCTGTACCATGTGGTTCATTTCTTCTTACCAGAATCCACTATTGTACACTGTATCTCATATCATACTTTTTCATTCAGAAAGTATAAGATTTTTCAGAATGCTTTAAAAAGCCATACCAAGCAGAAGTTTATTTCCATTGCAGAAAGAAGTGATAAGCTGGGAAGAAGTTGTGTTGGGTCAGTGAACCATAATTTTATTTATAATAATAAAATAAATAATAACATTTATAATAATTTTAGCCATAAACTAAAAGTGAAAGCATACTCTAAATTAATTTAATGAAATAATATCTGTTCTCTTCCAATGATCTCTAAATTATTTTTAGCGGTTTCTGGATAAAGTAATTATTTTGACTTCTGTGTGATAGCCATCCATTTTCTCCACATTTCTCCCAGTCATTACATACTGATCTATGACATTAGTCTGGTTGATATGGTACTTTTATGACATTATAGTTAACGAAGGGGAAAATGCAGAGTTTTATATTGGACGTGGTTTATATGATAACATCTTATGCAGCACTGGTTTGGTTGAAATGACCCAGTGTATCTGCACTAAATTAGTTTAAACATATAACTGCTTGTGTGGGAAATGTATATGTAATTCCATTTTCCATATGGAAAGTTTTCCATAACACAGGGGTAACGTGAGTTGAGCACAAGATCTCATACTTTATACTTAGGTTCAGAAGTAGTGCAAAGTTATGTTTTAGAGACACATGAACCAGAATAAATTAATCTTGCTCAGAGTCTCTCCTTCCATATCTGCAAAGCAGTGATTGGAAGCAGATAGTTGCAGTTAACTGCTATCTTGAGAAGGACAAATAGTAATTATTATAACAACAGAAAGGCGGTATATAAATTCTGTACTAAATAAACAGGCTATGTCTACTGAAACATGCCAAGATCGAACATCGATCATATTCTCACCCACGCCCTTTCACCACGTGAACTAGAACAAAATGCCCACTAGTGTCTAGAAGCTCAGTGCAGACTTTCAGTGGTTCTTTTGTTTCTCCTCAGGCCTAAAATTCTCCTGTCCTTATAATGGCCTTCTGTTAGAGGTGAAAGTGTATGATTACTTGGCTCACCACTGACCTTCATTAGCCTAGAATTATAAAACTTTTTAGCCCCTATGCCATTTTCTGCTCTGTTCTCCTTTTCTCAGTCTCTGCAGCCTTTGTGTCTTCCATGCTTCTAAGGAATATGGAAGCATTGTGTATCACTTCCAGTCTGACTTGGTTTAAGCCAGCTGATTGGGCCATCTGCAACACTGAATAGACTAGAGATTCAGTTGTTGCCTATTCTCTGCAGTTCAAACTATCACCTATTCTTAATGGTGGCTTCTGTGAATCAATATGGATTCTGCACATTTTTAATGGGAGTCCCACACTGTCGCTTATATAGCTGGCTAGAAGTTTCCTTTCCCCCCTCTTCTTTTTCAGCCATAGAGTAGTATCCTAGAAATATATTCCAGAGATTCAATCTTCATAGAATTTGGGTTTCCTCTTTTGTATCCTTCCTTTGTATTTTTTTTATATAGCATTATAATGAGGTGACATTTCATAATATCAGTCATGTGGCAATAAGATACTACTGCCAGATGGTTACTCCTTGTGCCTGATGGAGGGCCATAAAATAGAAGATTATCTCCTGCTATGAAGGAGAAGTATTCTTTCCACTGTTGGGTAATGTTGTAGATTGCTAACTCAATAGTTCAGGATGTTCCTGTCCCAATTTAAATAGTCCCAGTCTGCCTGTTGAAAGCTCTTAAAGTGGAACTTATTTCAGGGATACATGATTTGGTGGGGTGGAAAAAACTAAACAGGAGAGAACACAATCTACCCTACCCACCAACTTTGGTCCCATTCTGATTAGTAACACCAGACCAGTCCAGCCAGTTGCCTCAAGCTGAGTCAAATCAATCCAGATGTCAAAAGAAAAAGGACAGGATTAGCATTTAACACAGATTGCACCATCTATGACCTCAAAGTAATTTTGCCACCTTCAGTTCCATTTGCACTATTTACCTGAGGAACCCATTGCTAATAACACCCAGCACCTTTACTCCTTTCACCAATAAGATAGAAGACAATCAAAAGACAAATAATCCTATTTGTCTGACACAACCAAAGATTCCATCTCGAAGGGTGATGTTAAAAAGCATTTACAATACAGAGATTTATTCCGATTTCATAAATTCCATTTGGTCACTGCATTGAGGCCAATAGGCCTCCCTCTGAGTTCCAGGGTTTAGAGGCTTCTAATCTTATCATCTTGGTTGCCTCACAAGCCTGATTGATATCTGTAAGTTTCAACCTGGCATTTGAAGCTAGGAATGCCTTAGACCTGTGAACTTTGAAGCTTTACTCCTTGTCATGCCTTTCTTTAAAGTACTGTAATTCACATTAGAGCCAATCTTTCTAACAAAACAAGGACACCCAACTTCTCCAGAAAGGGACATGCCATTGCTAAAGCACAATGATTATGGGGTACTTTTATTGTCTAGATGTAGAAGACTCTCCTGGGCTTGCATAGTAGCAATCTGAGTCTGGACAAATACACATTTGAGATTAAGGAGGCACTGATAAGGTGTGACAAGGTGATTCGGTGTGGGTGTGCAATCAGTGTCTCCTTAACTCACATATTTTCTTGGAATCACATGGCTATCATCCAAACCCAGGAAAAGATGCAACTCCTTTAAGGAGGCACTGACAGGTACAGCATGTGCCCTGTCCTCTCCAAAATACCTTTTTGGTTTTGGATACAAAGTGCAGCACAACCCTAGATGTCACCTCTTGTCTCATTCAAATATAACCAACAATGTGTCTGTCGTTTTCAGCAGACAAGATCCATATGCTTTCTTCAGCTTACCCTTTGGTTTTGAACCTAGTATATGTGTGCAGTGAATTTATTTCATCATAGTTCATATGTCAGGCCAGAACAATCTCCTGACAAACTCCCTTTATTGATCACTCCAGGTCTCCTATGAATGGAGAATCAAGCATATTGTCCTCACCTCCCTTTTAAGGGGGTGGGAATATCTCATACTGGATCTATTTGCATCTCAGAGCAACTGTCAGTGCAACAGATAATGCAGCAGAATGAGGTTGGAACAGGGATCTCTAGGACATATTTCTCTTTTTCTGGACGAGACAACTATTCTACTTCTTTCTTCAATATTATTACTAGTCAGGGCCATAGCGAAGATTCAACAGCAGTGAGTACATGTTAATTGCCCAATTTTTGCTTAGCGGACAGTTTTTGTTATTGCCGTATCAGTGAGATGAACTAGTGAATTAGCAGCCTTATGATTACACCATTGTTGTTAGGTTTTCCTCTGCCCCAATCCATACTTTTTGTCCAAAACAATTTGGACTTCCACCTGAACCAGAACATGGTCTTTCCTGGTTTTTTTGTTTTGTTTTGTTTTGTTTTTTGGTAAATGTCCCTTTGTCTTTTCACACTCTAGATTTGCACAGGGTCATAACCTTCTGCCTTCATCAAACAGCATTGTTCCAAAAGGATATGTGCCTCTTCCTTTGCTGTACGGAATCTGGGAAAGGAATGCCAGTTTCAACCCTGGCTGATATCAGACTATGATACAAGGTGGCTAATATGCATAACCAGAGAGTATGGAAGGCTGTTCCACCTCTCTTGTGCCCATCTCTGTATCCTGAGGCCTGTTCCCACTTCAAGAGCTTTGCAGGGTGGCCTCAATGGATACAGCCTTCTCCATCCGTGAAGCCCTAGATACTGGTTCTCAAAGGCAGGCAGCAGAATAGCCTTGGCATCATTGGCTTCATTCATAGAGAACATAATGAAGAAGAATTAGTTATTTGTTTGTAACTGAGGTTCTTCTGGTTGGCATCTGTGAATTCACACAACCCATCCCCTTACAGTCTTAGGTAATTGCTTTTCACTCCTTTGGTTTTGTCATTGCTATGTCGAAATGGAGAGGAAGAGGGATCCATATCTGGCCGTATAAATATGTGGCAATAGGACTCCCACCAAAAATTGCTTTAGTTGTGGAATATTCCAATAGCACTAATACACAAGTACAGAACCCCTTATGTGTAAATTCACATAAGAGTTGCCTACTCAGACTAGGTATAGGTAAGTAACTATTTCTTTCCAGTTTTGGCATAATAATAAATAGAGCTTAATTTAATTGAGGAAGTGTAAGGTTTTTTTAACAGTGAAAGTGTATGCAGTTTGGGTTTTGGCCAAGGAAAGGGAGGAGGAAATACTGAAGCCCAAGAGTTAAACGAGTTCATTCAGTAGCATTAAGTTATGTTGTAATGGCTAATTAGGAATATTGAGCTCCTGGGGGAAAGGCAGAATATAAATCTAATAAAGCAGAAAAATCCACATAAACTTCTATCGTGACAGAGAAAAATATTCTATTAAAAAGAAAGGCCTGTTTCTTATGTTCATTTGCCTGGGCTTATTAATATCCCAATGCTTGAAGGTATTTACTTTGAGATTCAGCGCTCTATCCCTAATAGGTTAACAAAGTATGGTGTATACAATAGTAAGGTAAAAGTTATTTTGAATGCTGATGATTTTGGATCTGTGATTCCTACAGGAGGAGTTTGAGAAGGCGATGAGGTGGTATGAATCTACATTGAAGCTTCAGCCTGAATTTGCACCAGCAAAGAATCGAATTCGTGCCATTCAGTGTCATTTACTCATGAAAAACGAAAGACATTCTCCTTAAATATTACAATCATCTTCCCTTTTTTTTCCAAGACAGCAAAATCATTGTTCATTAATAGGTTTGAAATGAGGTGAGCTAATAGAAATTGGAAAACACTGTTTCTAGTAAGAGTTGGAGGTTGGTTGTATTATTCAGAAACAAGAATATCTTTGGAGAAACTATAATAAAAATGTTATACCAGACAAGTGTATAAACCAATATAGAGCCCAGAGAACTTCCACATGCCTGTGACCCAAACATCATTAGATTTTCCACAATACTTGATTGGATGCCAGCATAAAATTTAACCTGCTTCTTGTCTTAGCACATCTATGAAAATGCAAAGCACATCATTGCACCAGACACCGTATGTAAGAGGAAGGCTTTTCATCTGTCAGGAGCTCATATTCTACCACTTCATCCAGTCCATACTGCAGCATTACCAGCTCAGAGAAAGATTGTGAGATAATGCAGGAGATTGCAAATCATTTTAATGCATCTTAAGAACAAACAGCCTTCTATCTATTGTTGCTTTTATTGGGGGGGTGGGGGGGAATAGTGAAAACATTGTGTGAAATCATTTATATTATGGTTTACAAGAAGAAAGAACAACAAATAAGAAAGAAATGTAATTTCAAAGGTTTTTTTTTTTTAATCCATATATATTAGAAGCCCTTTGCAGCCTTTAGCCTGTCTTTACTAACTATATGTTTTACCCAACTGAGTGTAAACTGCAAGTGTTAAAGGCATATGCACACATGCTCTTTCTCTGCATGTCTAAAAGCTTAAGCGAGAGGGAGCATGTTAGCAAATAGGACAAGTGGTCTGTTTCTAAATCAGCATCCAGTTTGGTCAGTGAAAGAACCAAATTGCAGATTTCATTGTTGAATCAACAAGGGCACAAAACTTGAAGCAAAAATAAACAATTATGTAATAAACAGAATACTGATGCCTCTTTTTTTTTTTACGGTGAAATGTGTATTACGTGATACACCAATGCCTTAGCCCAAAATTCCACATTCCATGTCTTTTATTAATATACACACATTATGGGGTAGGGAGAGGATTTTTGCTTATATAGGTAGAATCATCCCTTGATTTTAACTCCATATTTTTTACAAGATTAAATATTTAAAATTCCATTCAAAGGATGTAGGCAGTTATAGTGTGATTTCAAGCAGAAAAGTTGTTGGTAGAGTTTTAGCTTTGCTATTACAGTTGATTTGCTCTACAAAAGAGAGCCATAGGGCTGGTTACTAAACACATTAAGATGGTTTGTTTAGTTCTGGCTGAACACGCATGAATCCAGTCAATTGTGATTTATATAAATCATGATTAAGCCACAGTTTAGCACAATATGTGAATCCAGGAAGATATTCTCTTAACCACCATCAGTTCCATTGCTTTCCCATTTCTAGACATTTCAGTAACACACAACTTGGTTAAAATCAGTGAACTCTGGCAAATTCATAGAAAAGTTTTCTATAATATCTAAGACTCAGTTGTAAGGAAAAGCTGTATTTCTCTTACAGCCAGTTTCTGTTGCATTGGTAAAATTTGAAAGCTAAATTTGATACTCCTTTTTTCACTTGAGTTCAATTAAATTGAATTAATTTAAATCCAGTGTTTCCTTTTTACCTAGTCCCAGATTTCTCAATGGAAGTGGTTCAAATACAGTTTGATGAGAATCTATTAAAAATCTTAATTGAATAGCCCAATATCTGACACACCTTAACAGTTGTTGCAATCAGGTTTAAAATACTGAAATTCTTTACTGCCAATTATATACTTCAGACCTCTTTTAAAATGTCAGAAATCTGGAAAGATGGTGGCATTGCATAATCCGGCATACAGATGTTATATGTTTCATCTTTGATGTCTAGAGCAGGAAAATTAACTCTCAGATTTAAGTAAAATGTGAGAAGAGCTGTAAATGTGGGGAAAGCACTGCACTTAATGCAAGATATAGCAAAAGATGAAGTATCCAGGGGTTTTTTGAATGAATTACTAGATGTAATAAGTAACTTACATACATGAGTGGAATATACACGTGCTCCATTTTGCAGGGGAGAAACCAGAGTTCTTATTGGGGGGGGGGGGTGTATACACATTAATATATTATTGTTGCCTAATGCCTATTTTATGAAAAAATTGTATGGCAAATCTGCAGCCATTCCTTGAAGTCTTCCTAGCCAACATGCCTCCTTTAAAACAGTGAAAAACTGAGGCATCAAGATACAAAAACCAAAGCAGCAGCATAAAACATAAAATCAGAAATTACCTTTATAAAAATATAAATTTTGTATGATATGGGGCTAACGTCTTTTCTAGATATTGCATTTTGTATTGACTTAAATGTCCAGACATTTTTCAAGGCCAGCTGTGTGTATATGAGTTCTTGAACAGAGGCAGAAAGAAACATAAAAGATTTAACTGTAGTTTGGAAGGCAACTTGAAGTGCCCTTTAAGGAATATAATGATGGGCAATGAACAGTTACTTATTTGTCTCCATCTGTGCCCCACTTGAATATGTAATATAAACCATGTAGTAGAGAAACGCTGTAAGTCTCCAGTATCATTTTTCCAGAAAGGACAATTCTTAAGTTCACTTTCATGAGTAATGAGAGATTCCTAGAAAACTAGATGAACCTGACAATGCCGTAACACAAAAATATATACTTACTATCTTCATAAATCAGTTTCTTGTTAATAAAGTGACATATCAACAAGATTTTCAGAAAACATGAATGTGTTCTCACTCGCTCTCCCAATTACTTTCCCTCCATCAGTCAAGCTGTTGAACAACAGATTGTGATGAAAATAGCTGCCAACACATCTGGAATCCTCCAGGTGGCAGCTTGAACCCATATTTAGCACCACTGGTTTAAAAAAAAAAGGCCCTAAAAATAGACACTCCTGCATAAAATAGGATGGGCAGTTCCCTTACCTCCAATAGCTAAATATAGGAGGATGCTCCTACTTCTTCCTTGAATGAAAACCAGAAAAAGGTATCTCTATTTCATTTCCATACATATATGTGAACCATTTTGTGATTATTTACATTTATTTGTTTTCATTTTTAAGCAGGGGTGAGCTGAGCTGAGTTTTTCAGGGCTGATGTAGATGGAGAGAGCTGTTTTCTTCCTGCCAAATAGCTCTTTTGTCTTTGTCTTTCTGACACTCCATGCAGCAGGCAGTGGGAAATGGAAAAAGTATCTCTTATTAAAAATCTAAACTTAGCCCTCAGGACTTTTGAAAGTAGGCCATGGACTGCCTGCAGCCTTAGAATCACAGGTTGCCCATTCCACATCTCTGCTTCACTAATGCATTCTGAATTTACAAACATAAGTGCAAATCCATAATATCTTACGATTTTGGTCATAATTTGTGATATGCATGGAATCTTAAGTACACAAGAGGTACCTTGTGATGTCTCAAGTATCTCATGATCCACTAGAAATTGGCCAGTGATCATTAACTGGACCGGTCATTCCTTTTGCTCCTCCACTTTAGATATGTTTCCTTGCTGTACTATTCAACTGTAGGCAGGTTTAACATTTAACTAACCAAAAAGGGTATGCCAGCATGTCCACCTTCTCTGGCTTCCAAACAACCTTCCCTATTTCATGAACATTTTCCTTGATAAATTTAAATAGACTTTTCAGAGGTATGTTTCAGAGTTTTGGTGCAGTTAGTGAACCCACAAATTAAACCAACTATAGCTTTAAGAACAAAGTATGCCAGCTTTTTTAAAAGGATTGATCTAGTCCTATTTGAAAAGAAGACCCTAATAATTTAGGGAAAGAACAGTCCAGTTAATATTAAGGTCATTATTTCTCATGCACCTAGGATAAAGCAGATGGTTGCAAAGAAGTCTGAGATACAAACATTTGGAGATTTTTTTTTTTAATCAGCCACTGAAGAAGCTCCAGTATTAATAAATGGATTATTGTAGAAAGAACTGTGAATCCGCTGAATCATACCATTTCATAGTGGAAACATTAACAGAAAGGAATTGCCTTATGCATATCTTTCCCAGCTTTGTCCAATGTTGAATAGATTTCATCCATCTATGTTCATAGCTAATGGCAAGGAACTAAGGGAGCTGTAGTCTAAAGTACCAGATTATCTACTCCCAAAAATTGTCATGCAGATATTTTTATATCATTAGATGCATATTACATTTTTAGATATGCTCCTTAATGACATCTGAGTCTTTTACAACTTCACTATTTGTCTGAAGTCTGCTCTAGTCAATTAAATCGACCAAAAATGATGTCTGGGATCCTAAAATCATCACAGGAGGCTAAACATTTACATGATGTGTTCATTAAAAGCATATTTATTCTTCTCCTTTGAATTAAAAATTGTAACCGCTCCCCCCCCCCGGGGTAGAATTTTTCGAGCTTTGATAAAAACTTGATAAACATGGACACTGGAAGACTAAAGATAATGGTGACTTGTCTCCGTAGTGTATGTCCTCCGGGGGTCTTATAAAAAGGGAGAACTGCCAACTGCAAAGAAATCTTAACAACCACAAAAAAGGAACAAGAATTTTCAATCCAAGCTAAGTGCTGCACAGGCAGAAACCTTGCTCTGACGTACATGAAAACCCTGCCGGGATTAACTCTTTCATGTCCATGAAAGCCAGGCTCCTCAGAGCATTTGTCTTGCCAAGAGTTTCATATTCCTTCTGTTAGAACACATGCATCCTTATTTAATCCTGCTAACTAGCCACATCACATGTAGATATTGGAGACAAACATTTGTACACAGCATTGATGGATGTGTTAGAAATTCATTCTCCACCCATTGATACTTCTTGCATATGATATATAGAGGTCCATTAATTATAAAATAGGGAACAGAGATTTCGTTTCTGAAATTGATATCCTCAGTAGCAACTATTTTTCTTATCTCTTTTCTTTGGCAGCTGAAACAAGTGTAGGACACTTTGTCAGTGGCATCTTTCATTCGAAAATTTCAAAGCAACTGATAAAAGATCCAGTTAAGAGAGACTTACATCATCTCAAAGTTTTTTTATTTTCCAAATAAGATGTAGCAGGATGAAAAGCTCTTTGCAGATGGGACAGCTGCATGCCATTAACAGAATACAGAGGCTAGAATCTCTATCAGATCTACTAGTTGCCTCCCTCCTACAAAACTGCAGTACAGCTGTGCTAGAAGATTTCCAGAATTCTCTTTATGATAACATGGAAAAGAAAAGGACAGGAATAGGAGAACATGAATGATGCTTAAACTGCCTTCCACAGGATCCTACATGCAGTTCTCTGGGATAATTTCAAATATCGGAACTCATTTTGGGGGCTGCATAAAATAAACATCCAATTGACTAAAGATGTCCTGTCTTCTGCAGTCGTTTTCCAAAGTAGTGCCATCCAGATGAATTGGAATTATATCACCTAGAACTCCAGACCAGCACGCTAGCCAAAATTCTAGTTGTAGTCCCAACAAATTCAGAAAAGACCAGTTGCTTGATTTGACTGCCCAGTTATTTGACCATGCTCCTGGATAGCTCCTATTTTCTCTAAATGAAAAATATAGAAAATAATTTCCCAATGAATTATGTTCTGACTAGCAATCTTCACTGCATTGTCCATAGACAAGCAGAAATAACATTATTTCCTACACCACCCATTTAGTGTATCTGATCTTACAAAAGCAAACACAAAAGGATGGCTCTGAACTATATCTGTATCTCAAGCCAACTGCACGATGTATGAATGTATTTTTCCATATTGCAATTGCTGGAGCTTTATGTGAATCAAGCCACTGGAGTTTAGTCATAGCTAAAATAAACGATTGCTTAGGGCAATGCGTGAAGCCAGTCTCACCCATTGGCCAGGCTAAGTGTGCTGCTCCCAAAGAGAACTGTGACTCCTCCAACCTCAAAAGATTGACACCCTGCCCCATCCTATGGGTTTGTTTGAGATTATGATTATGGTTATAGTTATTGATTTACACTAGCACAGACCTCTTATTCAGATCTAGGCTGGATTGTAGGCTTAAATGTTCACAACACAACTCAAAGTGTAGTTTTTAAAAATCTTCATACTGCACCAAGTTATTGAATGACATAGCTTGCTTGCCAGAAGTCCCTCAGCAGAAGACTATACAACACTTGAGCCAAAAAGCTTCAAACCGCATTTTCCTAAATTATAATCCTTGTACTGCTGCCATGACCACGATATCAGGGATTCTCCTTAACTGATTACCTCCAACACTAATCATCTTCCTGCCTCTATTTGTTAATTGTGAATATGAAAAATTTGATACCTGGTAACCTAATGCTAAAACCTTGCAACTCTCTAGTTTACAAAAAGCCCATAGTACACTCAGCAGCCTAATTAAATTGTAGCAGATGACGTTTACCAATGCCACCAACACCTGCAAACTAATCCTGAGTGTCCAGTAACATGACTCATTTTGTATCTTTGTGAAAATAGTAAAATGTGAATAGAAATCCAGTTTAGTTCTACTGGATAAAAGAACAACTTATGGTCAAAACTAAGGGCATCTCATGAACATTTGTGGAACTCCTAGATGTCTGCTATTGGCCTCATGGAGAAATACAATACCTCAATTATCAGGGATTGCAACCTCATAATTTGCTAGTTCTCCCCAATATTGCATGTTTACTTCATCTGTGTTTTACCTGTTTAGAAATTATTTGAGTTGACAGTGATTATTTTGTGGACAAGCATGAAATTATTTTGTTGGTTAAATGAAATAGGGCAGCAAAGAGTGCAGGGCTGGCAGGGTGGCAGAGCAAGTGAAGCATAGGGTGGGGGGGCTTTGCGCTATGTTGCTGGAGTGGCTGGTCATGGTGCAGGGCTTGAGGTGGCATTCCTTGGCAGTGGTGGTGGTGGCCCTGGGGCTGAAGTAGAGACTCGGGGGCAATGGTCGCCAGCTGAAACTGCTGAAGGCCCCAGGCCACTACTTCAGCTGTGCTGCTGAGGAATGCCGCTGTGCAGGGCAACCAAAAGAGCAGAGATGGGGGAGAGTTAGGCAGGTGGGGGGAGTTGAAACAACTCTGCAGTCATAAGTGCAACCAGGCTGCCAAGCACCTGAATTTCAATCATGTGACTATGAGGGCACTGCAATGGCCCTAACTTTGGGGACCGGGTGTAAGTACCATTCGTTCAGCACTGCTGTAACTTCAAATGGTCACTGAATGAATGGTTACAACTTGAGGACTACTTGTAAAGAGCTCTCTGATAAACTGAGAAACAAAAATGGCAAGTTTAAAAAATGGAAAGAAGGATATATAACTAAAGCAGAATATCAGGGAATTGCCCAAATCTATAATGATGGGGGTCAGGATGGCTAAAGGTAAGAATGAACCGAGGCTTGCAGTGAGTATCAAAAAATAACAAAAAAGGTACTTTGGATATTTGTAGAACAAAAGGAAAGCCAAGGAAGGGGTCAGTCTGCTAGTTGTAGAAGATGACAAGAAAGTGATGGGCAACAGGGAGAAGGCTGAATGGTTTAATTCCTGTCTTTTCACAAAAGGCCCATCTTGTCAGAAGATACACCATGGGGAACAGAAAAGAAATGCAGGTCAAAATAGGTAAGAAATTGGGAATGAATTCAAGTTCCCAGGACTGGATGGATTCCATCTCAGAGTGTTGAAGGAAGTGGTAGATGTGATCTTTGAAATATGGGGAAAGATTGGAGAACAGCTAATGTTGTTTCACTCTTTTAAAAGGAGGGAAAAATACAGTATACTCAGGATAATAGAGACCTATTAGCTTGACATCAATACCTGGGAAGATCTCAGAAAAGATCATCAAGCACTGGGACTGCAAGCATTAGGAAAAAACAAGCATGGGTTTGTTAAAAATGGTTGTACCAGACAAATCTTACTGCTATTTTTTTACAGTGACCAGACTAGTAGACTAAAGGCATGCTGTGGGTGGGATGCAGTTAGTAATCTGATAAAGTTGACCATAACCTCCTTCTTGATATAATGAAACAATGTAGGATGGATGGTCCCACTACCAGATGGATTTGCAGTTTCTTTAAGAACCATACCCCACACATGGTCCTTAAGGAATCTATGCCTACATGGAGGGAAGGTTTGCAGTGCGGTACCCCGGAGTTCTGTGCTGGACCCAATTATCTTCAACATTTTCATAAATGACTTAGATGAGGAGATAGAAGGAATCCTCATCAAATTTGCAGAAAACAGTGCTGACAGCAGCTGTTCCAGGCCTTTGAAATGCCCCATCAAGAAAAATCAGGGTTTACTACTTCTCTGGTATCCTTCTGTTATTAGATTAGCTTTAAAAAAAAAATGTAATCAGATATAGCAGGGTGACTATTGCAGCACAGAACACAAAAATGCCAGATTCCTTCCTGAGTTCTGGGGTATCTTGATGTAATAGTTTGTCAAGATGAAGGAGTTCTATGTGGGGTAGCTGACAAGCTGCCACCAGGGCATCTACTGGAAGAACTGAAAAAGTCAAGATGGTTATTGCGACCACACTATCAAAGCTCCACCCCCTTTTTTATGTGCATCCAATATATGAAAAAAAAAATGCAGGCTTTGACTGCATGATTACAACCTCATTCTTGACTTTTTTGACCGACATTCCCCCCACAACACATGCTTCTGGCTGCCACCACCTGTTCTCATAGTAGGGAGATGTTTCTCTGAAATTCCCCTTCCCAGGACTGCATTTTTAAATAAATGATTTCAGGTTTCTCCCTGTTAACCAGGATGATCAGTCCCAAAAGGTTTTGGAATTCAGTGTGCTATTACAAATAAGACATTGGAGTAATCACGAGTAAAGGATCTTTACTTTAAGAAATACAGTAAAGTGAGTATTTGAAAGGAATATAGACAAACCAAGATATAGAGGCCTAAATATAAGAGTTATATATCATTAACAGCAAACAAACTAAGAAATAGAAGAACAGAAAATGTAAACAATGGTAAAACAACCCAAATGAGCAAAGCAACACTGAAAAGAAATAAAATGCTCCCAACACATCTGCCTATATTTTCCCTGCCAATGTTTCCCTCTCAGTTCCAGTTCTCCCCACCAGTTACGAAATCCTTGTTATTCTCAGAGGTTGCAGCTAACTGAGAGAGGGAAGAGTCCTTTCATTGGAAGAAGATGTTTTCTAAGAGCTACAGAATCCCGGTCATCAACCAGCATGCAAGCTTCTTTATCTGCTACACTATGGCTTGTAAATGGATTGGGGTTGCTGACTTGGAGATGGGCATGTTGTTTGTTTTTCTTATGTGTTCCTAATGGTGTTTTCATGAGAAAATTCTGTTCTAAAGTGCAACTACCTTATTAGAATTCTATTATTCATTTTTATTGTTACTGTCAGCTGCCTTGAATATCATTCGATAAAATGGTAATGTGTTCAGAGTATGATAATTTGAGCCTGGTCGTTTGTGCTTCAAGTGAGCCCTCTGGGTTGATTTGTTCGATGAATCATTTGTTTTCTTGGCTATCCAATCCTATTTCAGCAATCAGAGTAGTGTCATCAACCTAGTGTAGGTTATTGATGTTTCTTCCTCCAGTTTTAAAACCACACTCATCTTTTTCCAATCCAGCTTCCCTCAATTTATACACAAGGATTTGAGCTCACTTTAATTTAACTTAGTTGAGATCAAGGATTCTGGAACAAAACAGTTCAAGAGGAGCAGAAGACAAACATCCAGAATCCATACCTTCCTCTGAAAAATGTCTTGCTCATTGTACAAATGAGAGAAACTCTTTAGAGTTAGCTTTTAAAGAACAGGAGACAGACATGGCTTGTTGTATGGAGCAAAGTAAGCTAGCACCTAGTGGCTACTAGATAGTTCTCACATTTCCAAGCTCTGTCTTGATGGGCAAAATGACTATTGAGGATTTGGTCAGCATGCTTCAGAAAATAGTTTCTTCTGCTTTTTCTGATTATTTCAGATGTAAGAATCTGTGGTTAAGTTCATGCTTCCAATTGAGGACCAAAAAAACAACAACAAACCAACTCATAAACCTATGCAAGATCATTTTAGCAAAGGAGTTAGGCTGAGTGAATGATGATACATTTAAGATCTCTGCATTTGATGTTCATTTTCCCACTAGTGTTTTTGTGAGCAATAAGAAACACAAGATTTCCTTCCATGTGACACCACATTATCCTAAATCTGATGTTAGTAAAATGACACTGTGGATGATGGGTGGCTTGCTCGAAGGAGAAAGAGTTAACCATATTTTCAGAGTTTATGAAATTGATGAACATTCTGCCGTAGTACAGTAGCCTTGATAATGTTTGCCACTTTGTTTCTCAAAGCCTAAGCATCCCACACTTGAACCATATATGGGGTGGGAATATTTCTAAAATCACAAAATGGGCAACATAGGAAAGTCATAAGCTTTTGATCACCAAATGCATCAATGGCATTAGCTGGTAGTTCGTGACACCTGTACACCCACGGACGTACTCTACGTCACCAAGAAAAGCAATGGATGCACAGAGAGAAAGAACTTAATTTTCTCAGATTATATACTGAAGCTTGATCTCAGGGAAACCAAGATATCTGCAGCACAAAAACTGCAGCGTGCAAAGGCAAAAGACTTATTTGCAATGAAGCAGCAGCTGCAGACTTTAATTCACAAATCAGACATCCTCACCCACCTTGAAAATGGGATGCCATGTTTCATTCTAGACATAATTCCCCATGCCCTCACCTCAAACTGAATATATTTACTAAAAATCAAAGCAACCTTTCCCTATCTACTTCAGGGCATATAATTTGCTTCTTTATCTTCTTGTCTTAAGCACACTTCTGGTGACTTAGCATATAATATACCAAAAGGGCATGGTGTGTGTGCATCTACAGCTACGCATATAAAGCACCTATTTCTCAAAGCATACTTAAGGATATGTCTTTTAAAAGCTTCCATAAATTCCCTTGAAACAAATTGGACTCGCTTCCAAATGAATTAAGATGTTCCCTTCCAAATGCAGCCTGAGTTTATATATATATGAAATACATGAAACCTCACAACTGCAAAGTTGAAGGTAATTACTATCCAGGCTTCAAAATATTTGTTCTCTCTCCAGCCTTGTCTTTTATCTCTTGGGCTTCTACACGTCACTACAGCAACATCCATGGCTCCAGCTAGGGCTGCCTCACTGAATGTGCTCTGCTGTTATTAATGGAAGTAAGCATGGTTACACCTTCTTCTAAATATAGGCAATCTGTGTGTGCCTAATGACTACAATGTGAGAACTGAGGGGACCAAAATATTGACATCCACTAGGTGTACATAATTTGTTTTGGTTCCTGCTCTCTTCCAAGGTATTATCCACACCTTCATGGAAAATCTGTTATTATTTCACAGGAGGAATGTGCAAACCATTATTTAGATGTGAACTTGTTAGATGGAGTTTCCTCTGTTTGTTTTCCCATGCTCTATCCAAGCCATGTCAATGAGAAAGCATTTGCTATTTTTAACCTCTCCCTTCCTTCCTTCTTTTTCTCTCTGCAAGGGGCTGCACCTTTTCATCAGCGCTGCAGAAAAATGGCATCATGAGCCCAGGAGTGGGAGAGTCTTCTGGGGACACAGTTTGCCTGGTATGCAATATGGGAAGAAAAGAGAGGGGCTGAGGACTGACTCTGCCTGATAAAAAGAAACAGAAAGAAGGGAGCAGCAGGTCTCTTACTATAGGCAAGAGAAATGATAAAGAATCAAGGGAGAGAGGAAATCTGGGCAAGAAAGAGAACAGCAGAAGGAAACACAATGACCTGGTACTAAAGGGAAAATGTGAAAGCAAGGGACAATTCCATGTTCATTCAAATCTTGTTCTGAGTGACAATGTGTCTCTTTCACTGCTACTTCTCCACACTTTTCTTCCTCCATCTGTATGGCTCTCTGTAACCTTGATCCCATAACACCCAATCAGCCAACAAACCTACTCTCTTAGTGATACTGACAGGGCACAGTCACACAAAGTACTGTAAACCATCCTTTTGGGAATACAAAGTCCCCACCCATTTTCTCCAGGAACAGCCAAGAATCCCCTAAGCCCTTGTAACAGGAGACTACTGATAAGACTTCAATAGGAGGTAGCAAAGAGATGAAGACAGGATGACACATGTGCCAGCACATCAGGATGCAATGCAAGCACCTAAGTCACAACATTTGTCTATCATTACATGTGTCATCCTTTCCCCTCTTGCTTCCTCTCCCCTGTGGATGCCTAGGTGTGCAACACTTCAGATTCAAAGACAAAAACAGTGCTTCAGAGCGTGCAGAATTGCACACATGGTGCCTGTCTACAATTCTTGAAAGCAGCATCTCTTCCTGGGAGTTGCATGGCTCACTTTTGCACAATCCCTGCAAAAGTACCTTTGGTTTAATAAACTGCAGATAGATGATAATGTCTCCACACACACCCAAGCACCTTTTTGTCTTTGAAACCAATGTACGTATCACCAGTCCTTTCACCATTAGCCAGGGAAGCAGCAGTTAATGTTTGGGAGGTTATGTCGTGTGCTGCTAGGGCTTGGCAATGGATTTTGGAACAGAGAGGCTTACTTTTTCAGCCATTCTTCCTCTCCAACTCTTTCTTCCTGGAGTATTAAGTAAGAAAATTGAGTGGCCTTTAGTACTGATATAACACTACTGGCTGGGTATAGTTAAAACCTTACGCAAGACTAGGTCTGTTTTGGGCTAAACCAAATCTTGAGTTAGTTGATTGGATCAGGTGATCCAAAGTTGGTTAACACATTCTTCAACACATTATCCCCCACCCCATCCCTGCCTTTTGACCCAAATGAAGCATGTCACGGGAATATGACTTGTATGTGTCTCCCAAAAAATATATATTCTAAAGTTAGATCATATCTCACCCTTTACAGCAAGTTCTGGGCTACTCTCCCTTTAATAAGGGCCTTCTTCCTAGCTTGTAACTGTAATTACAAATCGTCTGTGGCTTGATTATGTACATGGTATATGTAGTGGAAAGGGAGGATCCACATCAGAGATGCTCTTGTGCTAGTAGCATTATTTTCGGACTCATTCAGATTACATGTTTTTAACTTGTTTCTCTAGATTAATCAGAGAAAAATCTTTCTTGCAATCTGCAAAGATCAAGGTGACAAACACAAAAATATAACCTGCATGTGCCCGTCTGTTCTGTGTTACAGCTACCAAAGAGACCATCTGCTGCCATCAGATAGCGGTCCAGATTTTTCCAGCCCAGATTTGATAGTCTTGTTCTGTGTAGTGAAAGCCATGAGCATTCAGTGAGCACGTATGTTAATATAAAGGAGATGGGTCTATGAAACCCATATATATTTCTCATATGGACAGCAGTAAATGAATGAACATATGAAAACATCATTAATCTTCTAGCCCACCTCTGTGTATCACTGTGGCTGGCAGCTAGTCTTCTGTGTTTGAGGCATTTCTTAGACTTTCTGCTCAAAACAACTTTTCTTATTTAAACGCCAGCTTTAAGACATAACTGCTTGAGATAAATCCTGGAATCCATGTTACTGTTTTATTTCTTTATAGGATAAATACACAATCATTTCATAAAAGTCACTAAGGTAGTATATAGCAAAATAATATTTAAAAAATACATTAAAAGAAGCTTTAAAACAGCATACAAAACTACTTGCTACTAAAGATCAGACTGAAGAAATCTGGAAAGAATGGTTTATTGTTGCAATTTCACACCAGTCTTCCACTTAACACTGTAACTACACACATACTGAGTTTACACTTTGAGCTAAGACATAGTTTCCTAAGTGTATTTTGTTGAATAAACTACAAGGAGGAGTTTCATGAAACCCTCAAAGCCAAGACCAAACCATGCAATGCCTTAGCAGAATTTGTGAATCTAACCTCAGAATAATTTTCTTTCATCATAAAGCAGCCTAATCAACTTTACATACCAGGAATCAAAAGACATCCCAATTAGGTAACAGAGTTCTAGTACAGGACTGTCCCTAACTCTCAAAATCAATCCATTTACAAATTAAGCAATTGATCTTGATGCCCAAAGCAACTCACCATTTACAAATAAAACCCATGGATGCCTCGCAGCCAAGACTAATTCAATATAGCTGTAGCACGGCAGATAAGAGCATTGCTTATTCACTATCCCACCCACCAAAACATTGGCTTTTGGTCAGTGTTTTGCCTAGCTGGTTTGCTTGGCAGATGAGATTACCTACATTGGTTGACTGATGCCCATTCTTTCTTAGCATCATGAAAACATCACCCTCCTGAGTTACACTGATGCAAATCACACTCAGCCCTGGAGTTAAGCTATTGAGAATTTTAGGCTGAGAAATAGTAAGTGGCCAGTTGTCCTTAGCACAGGTTACCCATCGGGTATCCATGGACAGCCCAAGGCATTTTTCTGCCTGAGCAAAGGACTAGATGGTGCACAAATGCTCATTCCCCATATTAAAATCAACTGAATTGGCAACTGAATCTACTTCAGATCTGACAACTGGACAACATTCTGTACTGCATCTGCGGGCAAGAGACCACCTTAGAAGTGCAGGCCATGTGGCACAGAAAACTATTGCCATTATCCCACTGTTTGTTCCTACTATCAGCATCTGCTGCCCGAAGCTCTAGCTAACGGAAGAAACCATCTTCCTATTTTTCACATGGAAGAGAAAAGCATAGGAGATTGCTGTTGTTCTCATAAGACTGCCTCACAGAGCCAGACTGGCTTTGCACTCTTTGATTTGCCAGGTTTGAAAATCCATGATGGCCTCCAAAGGCTTCCAAAAGTAGATCATCAGATGGAAGGTCCTTTCAGCAGCTGGTTTCAGTGATCTGTCAGGCACAGGGACACATCCAGTAATGGAGGCAAAAGCGAGTAGTAAGGCAGTATCAGTGCAGCAGACCCTTCTTAAAGCAGTCATAAGCTTCTTACCAAGGATGGCTAACTGAATAGTTAACAAAGTAATTAAAAATCCAGATCATCACTAGATGGCAGCAATGAGAGCTTTCTGTATCTCTCCTGTCATCCTATGGCCCTTTGGATTTTTGCAGCCCATATCTGGTAGCTTTGCTATAGACCAGTGTTTCTCAACCTCAGCAACTTTAAGATGTGTGGACTTCAACGCCTAGAATTCCCCAGCCAGCCAGGGAAATTCTGGGAGTTGAAGTCCACCCATTTTAAAGTTGCTGAGGTTGAGAAACACTGCTGTAGACCACATGCAAACCAATGGCCCACCATCACTTGTGTAAGACTGTTCAAAGCACAAGACACTTTAGAGGCTGGAGGACACTGCAAATTAAATGCACAGATAATTGTAAATGGCTCTTTCAACAAAATGTCTGAAGATGGACTATCTTTATTCAGGTTCCTAACAACTAGTCATGCTTTCTTTCAGGATACTCAATTCCATTCAGAATCCTGCTTTCTTGAACCTTCTTCCATATACTGGGACTGCATTCACAAAACAGAGAATCTGATTTGTTCAGTTTTGGCTTACCTTCTTGAAACCAACCATTATCTTTAGTAAACCATAATTTATGTTTTAATATATTCCATAAAATTGTGGCTTATTCAGTAAGCCAAGTGCATCATAGCTTAGCATGATGGGTGAACACAGACATTCAGCCAAGTATGTTTACTCTTCACTAGGTTGTATTACAATACGGTATTTTTATTTGTTGTGTCCCTGTGTCTAAGGGCAGTACAAACCTTGTTTGTCTCCACTATAACCTGGTGAGTTAAATTGGCCTGAAAGAGAGTGACTAACCCAAAGTCACCCAGTGAGCTTCCATGGCTGAGGATAGACTAAAAACTGGGTCAACACCTTAAATCACCACATCATATTAAAAGGTGGTTTTGTTTGTCACTTCTCTATTACTTTTCCTTTTGATCAAGGTTCAGTTGTGAAAAAAGAAAGTACACCCTCTTTGAGTTCTATGGTTTTACATATCAGGACATAATAAAAATCAACTGGTCCTTAGCAGTTCTCAAAAGTAGGTAAATACAGCCTCAGATGACAACACATGGCATATTACACATCATTTATTTTACAAAAAGAAAGACAAAATGGAGAAGTCATGCGTGAAAAACTAAGTACACCTTATGATTCAATAGCTTGCAGAACCACCTTTAGCAGCAATAACTTGAAGTAATTGTTTTCTGTATGACTTTATCAGTCTCTCACATCATTGTGGAGGAATTTAAGCCCACTCTTCTTTACATTGCTTCAGTTCATTGAGGTTTGCGGGCATTTGTTTATGCACAGCTCTCTTGAGGTCCCACTACAGCATTTCAATCGGGTTTGACTGGGCCATTGCAACACCTTGATTCTTTTCTTTTTCAGCCATCTGTTGTAGATTTGCTGGTGTGCTTGGGATCATGGTCCTGTTGCATGACCTAATGTCGGCCAAGCTTTAGCTGTCGGACAGATGGCCTCACATTTGACTCTAGAATACTTTGGTATACAGAGTTGTTCATGGTCAACTCAATGACTGCAAGGTGGCCAGGTCCTGTGGCTGCAAAACAAGCCCAAATCACCACCCCTCAACCACTGTGCTTGATGGTTGGTATGTTTGTAGCTGATATGCTGTGTTTGGTTTTCGCTAAACGTGGCTCTGTGCATTATGGCCAAACATCTCCACTTTGGTCTCGTCTGTCCAAAGGACAGTGTTCCAGAAGTCTTGTGATTTGTTCAGATGCAACTTTGCGAACCTAAGCCATGCTGCCGTGTTCTTTTTAGAGAGAAGAGTCTTTCTCCTGGCAACCCTTCCAAACAAACCATACTGGTTTAGTCTTTTTCTAATTGTACTGTCATGAACTTTAATATTTAACATGCTAACTGAGGCCTGTAGAGCCTGAGATGTAACTCTTGGATTTTTTGCAATTTCTCTGAGCATTGCACAGTCTGACCTTGGGACATCCACTCCTGGGAAGATTGGCAACTGTCTTGAATGTTTTCCACTTGTGAATAATCTTCCTCACTGTAGAATGATGGACTTTAAATTGTTTGGAAATGGCCTTATAATCCTTCCCTGATTGATGGGCAGCAACAATTGCTTCTCTAAGATCATTGCTGATGTCTTTACTCTTTGGCATTGTGTTAACACACACACCTCAATGCCCGAGACCAACAAACTCCTACAACTGTTATAGAGGTAGTCACACTTGCTGATGACCAATTGATCAAGGGCATTTGATTAGCAGCACCTGGCTGCTACTTAGCGTCTTCATACTTATGGAAACAGTAAGGGTGTACTTAGTTTTTCACACATGGCTTCTCCATTTTGGCTTTTTGTAAAATAAATGATGACATGGTATAATTTGTCACATGTTGTTGTTCATCTGAGGTTATATTTACCTACTTTTGACAACTAAGGACCAGATGATTTTTATTATGTCCTGATATGTAAAACCATAGAACTCAAAGAGGGTGTTCTTTCTTTTTCACATGACTGTATCTCTCCTGCCAGGTGAATATACTATTTCTTTTCGTTCTGGAAGGGAATTTCATTATTTTTTGCCAGTGTTTCCCAGGATGTTGCTAGTTCCCTCTTATTTCACAGAGGCATTCATTCATGATTTGAAATCGGTATTTTAGACCAGTGTTTCTCAACCTTGGCCACTTCAAGATGCGTAGACATCAACTCCCAAAATTCCTCAGCCAGCAGACCATTACATTGTCTGTTTCCTTCTCTTCCCCATTCAATGAATGCAGAATTTAAGCATCTGGGTGCTCTATGGACAGAGAGCCTGCGACCATTTCCCCACTAGCGACTTTCAGCATCTTCACAGCATCACTCAGCCATCACTGAAGTGACCCAAAGCCTGTCCTCATTATTGTTACTTTAGCACAAGGATGGTTGGATGACCCTAGAAGCTGGATCTTGCTTAAGGCTGATCAATATCATAGTCTGAGCAAAAACGCAGCTCCAAGTTCCCAGTTCTAATGTATGCATTTTGTTTGAGGGGTCTGTCATGCAACACAGATACCCCAGCATTTTTCAGTCCTTATCAGAGTTATTCAAGAACCGGTTATTGTGAGATAAAATTGTTAAGAAATAAAAGGAATACTATTTTTTCTTTTTAAGTGTTGTTTTAGAAGGACGGGTTCTTTGTTTCCGCAATTACAACGGATCAGATCCCCAAGGAGGCTTTTGGATTTTGATTCTCTCCCCCCTCCCCCCAATACGGAAACGTGAAAGGGCACCGTTTGCATTGACACATGGTTTCCTATTCGACAGGGCGAGCGGTTTATTCAGGTGACGGTTTCTGGACACTGCAGTGAAGCGGAGAAGTAGGCGGAGGACCCATCTTGCTGCTGCCACCGCCGGCGGGCGAGGGATTCTGCCGGGCACCGCGCTGCAGGCTGGCTCGAGCTGGCACCGAGCGGAGGGAGGCGGCCAGATGGAAGGCTGAGGGGAGGGGCAGCGCTGGAGGCAGTCGCGGGAGGGAGCGAGACACCTACGCAACCAGCGAGCGAGAGGAGATCCTTGGATGCAAACACAGGCGTCCTCCTCATCGCGCCCCCCCCCGCTCCGCCGCTCACATGCCCGTGATTCATTTCCACATGCCATACACGTGACATGCTAATTCAGGGCTACTACACAATTCCAAGGCGGCAGGAGGAGAAGAGATACGCGAAGCGGCGGCGGGGAGAAGCGAGCCACACTTCGCAAGGAAAGGGAGAGAGCTGCAGCTTGGCATGGAGAAACGTGGGGGCTGGGAAAGGGATAAAGCAGGAAAACAGGGTACATTGAAGTGCACCCACAATCCCAGTCATGTCAGGGTGGTCCCACCTTGCTTTCCCTTTATCTCCTTCCTTTCGCCTGAGTGTCTCCACCCGCCGCCCTCCCCGCTCACCCTTCCTGGGGACACGGGGTGACGGCAGACCCGGGCACCGCTCGCCTACGCTTCCAACAGCCGCAGGAGGGGCTGCAGAGGGCGGGGCCAGCTGCTGCCCGCTTCTGTCCTTCTCCGAAGTTAGGTGCCGAGGAAGGGCTGGGGCTATATTTAAACACAAACAAACGCACGATCTTATTCGCCGGGGACAGAGCGGGGGGAGGGGGAGCGAGGTTAACTACGCAAGCTACGTTTACTGTCTTCCCTTCCCCCACAAAGCCTAGTGGGGACTGCAATCCTCTGCACGCTTCCTTTGAAGTCAGTGGGGCTGCCTCCCGAGTAAAGACGCATGGAATTGGACTGAAACGATAGAAACCAGTGTGCCTTCGGTTGCGTGCGCCATTTTAACCTTGCCTCTGGAAAGGGAACTCCCTCAATGGACGAAACCGCAGTCAACCCGAGTGACTGGCCTTGTTGTTCTTGCAAAACTTGATCCGCGCGTTTCGCGGATGGTATTGGCGCGTGGGGACGGAACAAAGAACTAGAAATTGGGGGGCTTGCCACAGAGAGAATATAGAAGTATATTTCATGGTTGATTCAGAATCCATCTCACAGTGGATAACTGCAAAATCTTGCAAGAAAAAGTCTTCGTTAAGGTAACCACTTGGAAGAACAATCACACATTGCAAGTGTAGTGTTTTTCAGTGGGTTCTGTGCATACGAGTAACTTGCCAGTACATCAATTGGGTTCATGCACGTTGAACCATGGCTTGACTAACCATGATTTCTTAAACCAGAGTTGGTTGATTTACAAATCAAGATGACTGTTCACCTAAAATGCTAAATCAAAACCAGGCAACCCATATTACAGTTTTAGTGAACCCAGACATTGTGTCCAAAGCACTAGATGTAACAATATGTTTCCCACCAAGTATGATGCAGACATACTTCTACAGTGTGCTTTCTTAGTGTAATTTGACTATTCTGTGATACTTCCATCTTTTTATTTTGGATGTAGATCTACCTTAGCACTAATTCTAAATGAATTAACAAGACCACTTTGGAATAAATGGGGTGGTTTTCTTAAATTCACCTCTGCCCTTTTAAAGAGAAGAATTATTCTTCCCCCAAATAATTCTGAAAACTTGGTAATAGTGATTGCTGATATGTTCTAGTGGGATGATTTTAGCAAATTCCTGGGAGTGCTAGGTGAACACCCATTCTTTTTCTGGATGAAGCTTGTCAGCAGAAAGACATCACATTGACATTAGGGGTACCTTTCATCAAAGCTATGGTTTTCCCAATTGTAACATGGTTGTGAAAGCTGGAACTTCAGAAAGGCTGAACGCAGAAAAATGGGTGCTTTTGGATTGTCATGCTGGAGAAGAATAAACATTTCCATGTTAGATGAAGTAAAAGACTGCAAGCAGTAATAATAATTATAATAATGAAGTTAAAGTTCAAATGCTACGGACACCTAACGTGAAAGCAGTGGTCACTTGTGAACAACCTGATGCTTGGAAAAATAAAAGGCAATCGAAAAAGGCCAACTGAAGATAAGGAGGATGGATACCATCACTATGACACAAGAATGAGCTTACAAGACCTCAAACAGTTATGGGCAGATGGTCCTGGCAAACAGATGTTCGTGCATCACAAAGAGTCTGATATGATTGAATGACTGAACAACAGTATCTGTCAACCATGATTTTTTCTTTAGATAATATTGTACAGTCTACCTAGAACTATAGCAGTCAGCAAAAAAAAAAAAGTAGCTAAAACCAATATCAAACTTTCTCTTCTAATCCACAGATGTAATACTTGAGCTTACAGACTGAAGAAATTGCCCATTCATCTCAAAGTTTCCATGAGCCTTTAGAAAAATAATGGATGTAAATTTTAAAAATCACAGTGGTTCTCCCCACCACCACCCTTAGCATATCATTGCACTTCAGACAAGATAAAGGACAAAACTGAGGATAAGAAAAAATTTTTCTGTGGGCCTTTCCATGGTGAGCTGAACTGCTAACTGCCCATCCTTGAGCTAGCAGAAAACTATGCCAGCGTAACATTTGCTGTCCCCATTGTCGATCCCTATCTTGCCTTGGTTGCATCTGTTCCCAGTCAGCTGACTTCCCTCCAAGATAATGGGTGATAGTGCCTATCAGATGTTTTAAATCTTGAGTTTGCCCTTGGATAATATTGGAATAAAAGGGAAACACCAGATTGATTCCACATCACTTAAGGATAGCTTAAGTTTATCTGATTCATGGTCTGGGGACAAGATGAAGGCAACATAGAATGACAACCTTGGAAGGGACTTTGGAGAACATCTAATCAAACCTCAGTACAAGATGCACTAATGCATCTCTGACAGATGACCAACCAGTTTTTGGAGGCTACCTTGTATTCTTTGTTTCCCTCCTATTTCATTTTTCTCTAGTATTATAGAGAATTATAGAGAGTATATCTGTGTTCATGCTGGTCTCTTTAGATTTCTACCATTTTTTCTTCAAGTAGGAATTATTTCAACTGTACCTTCAGTATCTCATTTCATAGGATTTCCCATCCTTCAGGATTTCAAGCCATTGGATCTGACCAACATTTGCAAGAAAAGAACCAAGCTCAGAGAACCCCAAGGACTCCACAATTCCTCTCTGTTGGTGAGGATTAGGTTTAGGATAGCCAATCCCCTTGTTCTTCTAATTTCTGGCAAATGAAATTGTCAGTGAAAAGGGACAAGAATTTGTTGGATTCCTGACTCTTGGCAGGAAGTAGATGTCTCCCATTATCACTATTGCATGGCTCTGATTCAGAAAGACCTCATCTTTCTGCATACCCAGATAGTCTAAAATAAAGTTCCACATTTTGTTCCTCTTCTCTTTTATTACCCAGTTTCAACAAGCCTTCCATTCCCTTGATCCTGCTTCTTCTTTTGTGCTCCACTCTCTTACCAGAACCCTTGCCTGAATATTTGGTTCACTCTGGGTTTTAGCCGCCTTCCTCTTTTTGTTCCAGTTTAACATGTCAAATACTTCTTCCCTTGTCTTCATGCATTGTAGCTCATCTCTTCCCAGGAATCCTTTGTAAAGGTAGCACAGGCCTTTCTCTTAGAAATCCAAACTTTTCTTTCTGAAACCATCTATGTAGCCAGCTGTTGCCTTCAGGATCCTTTCTTCTTGCACTGTGACTCTTAACTGGAAGGACTGATGTAAAAGTTATTTGTGCTCTCAGTTCCTTCATCGTCCTGCCCAAGGCCTTTCAAAGTCTCTTCTGATCATATTATTTCTCTCCACATGGATATCTCTGTTGAATATTGGAGAGTATGAACAATCTCTGTATCTTTATCTTCTAGATACAGCCACCTGGAAGAGAACACATCTCACATGATATCAGATGACATCTCATGCTCATAGGTAAGGGCGAGTAAGTTTGCATTCAACTTCTGCACAGATCCGCCATGGCTTCTCTCAGCCATCATCACCACACTCTTCTTTCTCAAGGTAGCTCTTGGGTTTCTTTCATCCATGGGGCTAAAGTGACTTCCACAGTGTTCCAGGGCAAGGTGTGCTCAGACGGCTATAGATCATCCTCTGGAGGGAGAGACTGGTACCATTTCCTGAGCTCCACTGGCCCTGAATCCTCTCAATCCTTTGCTTCTTTGAATCCCATGCTTCCAGTCTTTGCCTCTGTCAAAAGGAGTTTTTCCTGTATACTTGCGTTCACTTCTCTGCCACCTTTTGAAGAACTTCAGCTGTCCTGTCCAGGAAATTCTCATCCTCCCTGTTGTGTTACAGTGTAGAAATTCTCTCAAGCCCCTTTATTTTCTTTTCCAATAAGGGTAGAAGTTTGCACTTGCAGAAGTTATAATTCAGTCTTCCTCAAGTAAAAGATAAACATTGCACACATCTTGCAAATTACGGCAAAAATCCCTTCATTATCCATGTTGCTTGGAGCCTCCCCTATCAACTCTCCTTGCTGAAATCCTACAAAAACTTCCCCGGGTCCTTCTTTGCTTGCCCTGGACAAGAGTTCCCAGAAGCTGCTTCTCTGGATAAGGGGCAGCCTGTAATGGAAAAATACCCCCTTCCTTGCCAAACATACATTGATCTGTCTGTTCATTTACTCAGTGAGCTTCCTCTCTGTAGACGGGGTTTCTTCTAGGAACACAGAAGAAAAGAGATGTTACCAGGCACAGCACCATGTGCTGTAGTTTGATGCAAGTGAAGAAAGGCTATGTATACTTATAACTAGATGGTTTACCAACTCTGTCATCCTAGCCAATAACTATGAAAATTTAGGATCAATCATATACCTGAAGTAACAAGTGAAAAGTTATAGCAGGGATGGGCAACCTGTGGTCATATGTAAACCCACAGCCCCAATTTGTTTTATTCCCCAAAATTGCATTGCCAACATTCAGCATTGCTGGTTCCCTTCTTGCCAGCTTCAGCCCTTACTTGAAATTTACCGCGTTCCCAGAATGGCCATGTGTGGCTCCTGCAGATGTTCTGACTTTGGTCTAGTGGATGTTGTGTTTCCTCCTTTTAAACTTTGGTTGCAAGGAGCTTAAGGGGATCTGTAGCAGACGCTAGGAACTTGAAGTATCGTTGTCACTGGTGACAATGGCTGATTAATTTTGGAGTTTTGTGGTTGTAAAATTGAGGTGTCATGGCACCGTTTTGTATGTTGTTTGTGTGGTGATGAGGGGTATACCCTGAAAACATGTCCGCATCTACCCATTAAATTGGCAGCATGCCAGCATCGTTATCAGCAGAGTCCCAGTTGGTGAACACTTGCAAAGTTTCTGCCATTGCTAAGTCATTTTTCTTCTCCACACAAACATGCAGTGAATATTCTGTACTGTATTAGGAAATGATTAAGCTTGTGCAGATAATCAACATTGTTTTCATTTGCCAGATGCAAGGATTCAGTCTTAAAGCTCATGTTCATACTTTTTTTTTTGGCCAGTGTAAGTATATGTAGGCCATGAAATGTGATTTAAACCTAGTACAGAAATTATCAGACTTTACCAAGTATTGTCAAGTAAATATAAAATAATAATTGATAGATCAAGTCACTTAGTGGTTGCTAAGTGGGAAATCATATGACCACTAATGTGTTTTCTAGCTGGAAAGAGATAAGACTGCAGGTAGTCCTCGAGTTATGACCATTCATTCAGCAACTGTTTGAAGTTACAGTGGACTTGAATGAAAGACTTACGACCAGTCCTCCAAGTTCCAGATGTTGCAGCACCCCTGAGGTCACATGAACAAAATTCAGGTGCTTGGCAACCAGCTTGCACTTACGACCAGTTGCAGCCTCCCAGAGTCATGTGATCACTGTTAGCGACCTTCTCTGCCAGCTTCCCACAAGCAAAGTCAATGGGGAAGCTGGCAGGGAAGGTCACAAGTTCAGGTAAGTCTCCCCCATCCCCCACCCCAGCCTTTCTTTGCTCATACCCCCTGTGCCCTCCTTCCCTCCTTTGCTTGCTCGCACACACCGTGCGCTCCTTCCCTGGATCTTCCTGCGCTTGCACACATGCATGCGCCTACCAGCCCCTCTTTCCCTGGGCCTTCCTGTGCTCACACACCCCCACCCACCAGTGTCCTCCTTCCCTGGGCCTCCCTGCACTTGCACACACACCCATGCCCTCTTTTCCTAGCCTCCCTGCACATGCGCCACACTGTAGCAACCTCCAACTTGCACACAGCCAGCACTGGGCCTCCCCAACCTCCCTGCTCCCCGTGATCCTTACCTGGGGCTCCCTCTGCTTCCCATTTAATGACCCATGTGTCTTGGGGTTATGATGATAACCAGGACTGCGTGGATTGCTGTCGCTAAGCGATGCAGTCACATGATGTCTCATTTTACCTGTAGTCATACATGGGCCATAAAATTCTTTTTTCAGCACTGTCGTAACTTTGAATGGTCACTGAATGAATGGTTGGTAAGCAAGGACGTACTGCAGATATTGGACTGAATGCTTTCTTAGTTTTCTTTTTTAAAAATTAACTGCACTGAAAATCTAACATATTAGCAAGTAGATAAACCTCAAGTATGCTGTTGTTTCTAATATGGTAGCATTTCATTTCACTGAAAGAAGCAGTTTTAGAGGAAACATTTGGTTTTTTAAATTTTTTATAATATTTTTTATTGAAATTTGCAGATACAAAGATAAAAAATTAATACAAACTAAGAAAAATATGAAAAGTAAAATAAAAAGTGCAGAGAAAAAGAAAAAAGAAAAGAGATATATAAAGGAGTGACTTCCCCCTTCATCAAGACAAGTACAAACAATTTCAGTAACTTATCACCTTCTCTGATACTTCAACAAAAATCTCTTCTTCCCATATCTCATCTCTTATCTATAAACAAATTTTAAAGCCTCATCGTTCAGTCCTAGTCAGCAAAATCCATTAAGAGTTACCAGAAATAACATATATATTTTTGTGATGGAATGTAACTATGAAGAGGAGGGTGATGTCAGAGATCAAGAAGGCTATCAAGAAGGAGGGGCAGCATTCCAGCAGGGGAAAGGAGACAAAAAACAACACAGTCTGCAAGGGGAGCATGGGAAGAGTAAGAGGTTCAGAATAGCCACTCCCTAGAATCTCCCAGGGTATATCCACTACTTGCAGTAGTATAGATTTAGTCTGGCAAGATTGATGTCAGGCTCAGCCCAAGAACAACAGTGAAACTGTCCAGTTGAGTAAAGTTCCTTTATTTGCTTACACCTTATAGATGGAATCTTGAACTTCTTTCACTTCCCACACTCCCCCTGCGGACTGTATTGTCTTTTGTCTCCTTTCCCCTCCTGGAATGCACCTCCTCTTTCCTGATAGCCTTGATCTTTCACATCACCCTCCTCTTCATAGATACATTCCATCACAATTTTAACCTTAATCAAATAACCCAGTCTTATATTTCTTTCCTTTTAACACAGTAACTAATCATGTTCTCTAAAAATACAATAAAGGATCTCTTCTTCCCATATCTTATCTCTTTTCTATAAAAAAAAAAAATCTTTAAAGCCTCATCAGTCGGTCCTAGTCAAGAAAAGTCCAATAAGAGCTAACAGAAACAACAACATATGTATTTTAACCTTGGTCAAATAAACCAACTTTGTATTCCTTCCATTTACTTTTAAGAAAAAGTTGATCTTTTTCCATTTTCTCTTTGTCTCTTCTCAGAAACCCCTTCATAAGTTTAGCACATTTCTTTTTTAATTCCAAGATAAGAAAGTATTCCAAGTCACTTTTCTGATTTATTATGGGTATGTCCCTTTTAATTATTAAGGCATCAGCCTGTTTCATTTGTAAATCCAGTGAAACATCTTTTTCCATATCATTCTTGTAGCCTGACATTTTAAAATTCACTTTCAAATCCACATTTGAATCAGTCTCAGTCTCTATTTTGTCCAGTAAAACCTGTTCCTCTTCTGTAACCTCTTTTAAATCTCTTTTTATAGTAGACAATCTTAAGAGTAATTTCTGAATGCATTGTTCCCAAATATCCTTGAATTCTTCCAAAGTCAGATTAATTTGCTCCATTCTGTATTAATGTCTCTTCTGTCTCTTCTCCTTTAATTATAATCTTTAGTTCTTTCTGGTTCCCTCTACTGTACTGTCCAACCTTCAAAGTCCTCTCTTACTGTGTTTTTTTCTAATCAACAACATTTTCCCACAGGAAGGTTTCTTACACTTAATTTCAAAATCTTCATATATTTTTTATAAAATTTTGAACAACCCACACTAAGGATTCTTGTAATTAATTTCAAAATCTTATTTCAAGTCCCCTTAGTCCATTTATAACTTTCCAAAATCAATGTACTAATCACTCTTTTGCTGTTTATTCCAAAATAAGAATTTTTTATTCTTATACAAAACTTCTTTCATCAAAGATAGAATGAAACTCACCCAGTATTTTCTAAAGGTTCTTAATATCCAAAAAGCTGTTAACAAGCAATTTCTAAAAGTGATTAAGAAAGGAAGTATGCAAACTCAGCATCCTTTTGAAGGCCCTGAACTGCAGCTTAGGCAAAGATGGCTCTCCCTTGCTCCCAGAGCTCTAAAACCTGCTGGAGAGCACTGTCTTACGGTCTCCTTGTGGGAAGCCACTGTATGGAGTGCTTGTGGGCAATCATGGTCCTCTCCTTGCTCCATAGAAGAATTCTGAGGAGCCAATCTGTTTGCTGGCTCCTCATTCTGCCATGGTCATTGGCTCTGCTCTCACAGAGCCATCTTCAGTCCACCATTCCTTCCCCGGAAGTCTGTGGGGAAACATTTGTATATATACTGTAGACTTCCATATCAGCATAATGAAGTACAAGTAGTCCTCATTTAGTGGCCACAATTGGGACCAGTGAAGCTCGCAGGAAGTCACAAGTCTCAGGTAGTTTGCAAGCAGGTGGGCAGGCAAGTGGCCATTGCAGCACAGCACAAGTGTGGCCAGGCATGGGATGGGTGCTCTGGAGGCTGAGAGGGTGTGCAAGTGGCTGCTGCAGCCTGATGCAAGTGCAGTGAGGCCAGGGGGGGTGCTGCTGGGGGCAGGAGGGGGTGCAAACTTGTGGGAAGCTGGCACTTTGCTTGTGGAAAGCCAGCAGGGAAGATCATAAATTGTGATCACATGACCGCAGGACACTGCAACTGTCATAAGTGCGAGCCGATTGCCAAGTGCCCAGATTGTGATCACATGACTGCAGGGGTGCTGGGACAGCTGGAACTTCAAGGTCCAGTTGTAAGTACCACTTGTTCAGCACCGTCGTAACTTTGAATGGTCACTGAACAAATGGTTGTTAACCAAGGACTACCTGTATACTGTTTGGTTCAGAATCTCAACAATCTGAAAAATTGGAGCCACAGAAGATCAAGCCATTTACCAAAAAAAAAAAAAAAAGTTGGTGGCATTTAACAGTGAATGGCCATAAGGTGGTATGAGAATTATTTACATACTAATTGCTATATAGGACAACAATAATTCCACATTCTGTAGCACTGTCAAGATATGCAAAGCATTAAAAGGTTGATGGGTTTCAGGAAAGAGTTTGTACTTCCTTTACTAATTGCTTGTGTCTGAATCTAAAAATATCTGGTTTCATAACCCTTATTCTGGTAAACATTATTATCTTCTTTTGCCCTCGTAACGTGACGCAGTACAAAAGTACAGTTGTTACAGAGCAGCCTTTCTCAGTCTAACATCCTCCAAATGTGTTGGACTGCAATTCCAAACATCCCCAGCCAGAATGATCATTGCACACATTGCCTGGAGAAGCTGGGTTTGGGAGTCCACTGATCTAGACAACGCCAGCCTGGGGAAGGTCAATGCAGAAACATTTTACCTCCCACTGGAGCTTCACTCACACCAGAGCTCACTAACAGCGAGATCGACATTAGATTCCTTTGTGATGAGTACTTTAAGGGGAAGGAAGAACAAAGGATTCCATTATTATTTCACTCAAAGCTCCAGGAAAGGAAGTTATAGCTTGAATTATCCCAATAATTCCTTGGGAAATGTTGCTGGTATTCATTCATACATACATACATATGACTGGGTGTTTTTTGGTTTTGTTTTTTTTTTGCCTTCGAGTCAGTGTTGACTTCTGACGACTGCCTGGGCAAGTCCCTGCAGTTTTCTTGGCAAGGTTTTTTGGTTTGCCATTGCCGCCTCCTTCCTAGGACAGAGAGAGTGTGACTGGGTCAGAGTCTCCTGGTTTCTACCTTGGTGCCTAAACCCACTACACCAAACTGGGTGGCTTACAAGCAATTAAAACAAATATAAAAAGAGCAAAAAAGAACAATGCAACAATGGAAAAACAAGGAAAAAACAATATAAAAGCATATAAAAACCATAATAAAATACATAAAACTCACAGCTGAGGTAATCCCATTCATCAAAACAATCAGAATAGCTACTGACTGTCTCTACCACCCTCCCATGCCTGTTAGAAAACCACATCTTGCAAAAAGCCAGCAGGATCGGGGCCACCCAGTCTCTGGGAGAGATGATATTCCACAGGGTGGGTGCCATGGCAGAAAAGGCTCTCTTCCTAGGTCCCACCAGACAACACTCCCTGGCTGACAGGACTCACAATGTGCTCCTCCTGCTTGTTTTAGGACAACTTGTAGATGGCCTTGGAAAATTTTACTGAAACTTTTACTGTAGTGCTAGTGATGAAGTGATAAATTTGAAAGTACAGAACTTATCCTGGCAACCACCTTAACAACTCCCCTAAAAGAGCCTATAGCTAAACTCTCAAAGAGATACTCAAAATTCAGATTCTTGTGTTGATCCACAGACAGATAAATGACTGGGGAGAGTTGGGTTCACTTCACCAGTCATCTATGAAGCAAACTAAATGACCTCAGGGCAGTTTGTATTTAACAAAAGGATTTTGTGTCAGACCAGGCTTGTTCTCTGTTCAACTTCTTTGCCATTTTCTGTGCTGCTTCATTAACTACTTTCATACTTGACAAACTAGGCTTACTCTCCCTAGAGTGTCTCCTGTACACTCACATCTTTTTCCGTTCTTCATCAATCTTCATCAACAAAAAACAAAGCTAAAATATGTCCTAAACAAACCCCAGTTCAGAGTTAATTGAGTCTCCCATCCCCTTATTCCAGGAGTCCTCAAACTTTATGTGGCCTTGTGAGCCCATTCTGAATTTTGAGCACTTCTGGGCGTTCTTGTAAAACAGCCATTCATAAAATAGCTGCCGCAAGAGACATAAGGGACAAAGCTACTTACAAAGCACCAGTTTACCAGAAGGCTACCTATCACTCCTTCTAGTCTCCATTCCCCACCCCCCAAACACTGCTTATCATCCTTGCTTACATTTATCCTTTTTCTAGGCAAGTTCACATACTTATAAACAAAACACTCTGTTGTAGCCACCAGTCACGCTTTGGAGGCCCATAAAGTTGGTATTGGAAGCAGGCTGTTTGCTTTTATAATGTGACAGCTTCCTATTTTTCCATCATTAACATGTTTTTTAACAAACATAAAGAGTTGGTTGGAGCGAGAGACTGGGTACCAGTCAGAGACACCAAGGTATGGGCAGGCATGCTGGCACCACCAGGCACCATGTTGGGTACCTCTGCTCTTATTATTTCTCTGTGAAAGCCAAATAGCATCTCTTATCAGTTCAAAGAGGAGCAACTCAAGATACAATAATTGTTTGCTTGTTGTTGGAAGCCTCCTGGCCCTGGAAGGCAATTTCAGTTCATTGAATGTTCAAGGTCTTCCTGGATCAGAGATACATTTGTGTTTGTGTTCATACATCCAGCCATGTCCACCTGCAGTGTTTAAAAATGGATGATTATCCTATTATTTCAGTAAACTGAAGTGTGAATGGTATTCTTTTTAAAAGATGGTGAATCCATAACACAGGTTAGCTGCAATTCAAAAGTAGACCATGCAATTCTAAAACCAACATTCAAAACACATAACTGATTTACACATGTCTAACCAGCATTTGTTCACATAGAGCAGCCGACTAGAACTGAAGTGTGTGAACTGTTGATCCCATTGGAAAGCACAGTTTGAGATACTGTAATATGGGATGGCATTGAAAAACACTTCTAGTGAGCTCTGGAATGTCTCACTTGATGCTGTGTGAACTGTACCTCTTGAATAAAGATTGAATAAGGTGGGTGCTCACAAAAATCAGAGGAAATAGTGTAATTCCTAATGAGGGAGGCACGGTACTGCAGTTAAACTTTGCATGCCTTTACCTAATCTCTATTATGTGAGCTCTGACAGGGGTCACTCAAGGGTGAGCAGGAAAGAAGGAGGATTACCTTTTTTTTTTAACAGCTACCATCAGGATTTGCAGAGGGGATGTTAGATACAAATCATCCTCATCATTTTAAGCACTAGTCTATACAAGTAGCCTCATGTTAATGGACTGCTTAGCCAGAATGTTTTTTGCTGATATTTTTCTCTCCCAATGTTGGGAGTCTTACTCTTCACATGCTCAAAGGCATCCCTTTAAATACTGCACACTCAGAAGGGCTGAGCCTACAAGTCAAAATCAGTTCTGCGACTGGTGAGAGCTTTGGCTGCAATGAGAAAGGAGGGGGGGAAGTAAAAGGAAAAATTCTCCCCCTGAATTTCAGATGAAAAATACTGGGGACACCAAGTGGATCCCATGCGCGTTAATAAAGGCTTCCACAATGCAGGATCGCTGGAACAGTATATGGGGAGAATCTTAACTTCTCCTGTATATTAGAAATCAAGCTGGGGAAATGGTGGGCTTTATCACTCGCCTACCCTTTAAGCGCTAGTTGATGACATGATTATCCCAATCTGCTTTAGCACTTGTGAATGCAGTCGGGGTGGTAACTAATCGGAGTTAATTAACACGGAATACAAGCATGAGCTCTTGTGCCTGACAGCATGCACGTAGACAGAAAATGATTTCTCTTCCTTTCCCCTCCTCTGCTGACAGTGGCTATCAGCTCTTGGCTTCCTAGGAATGTTTCCTTTCTTCCAGCTCTTGTCCCCTTAGATTGGAGCGGGTCATTTGCCTGCAACGGACACTTGTTCTGGCACATGCTACCCTGTTTTTTAAATCATGGGCAATGCCTGGAGAGCTTGAGTGTCTCCTTCCTGGTTTCAGACGCTCTGGGTGTGGAAGGAGCTCGCGTGATAGCAAAGGGAGCCAATGACAGCCACCAGAGGGCATGCGCTGTTCTAATTCATAAAATGTGCATTCATTGACAAAAAAGCCGCGGAACTCTTGGTGAATGGTGTGTGCTAAGTTAATGCTGCAGGAGTCTAGACACTCACAAGTGCTGGGAGGGCTGGCTGCAAAGAAGAGAAGAAGGCCGATCTGGAGCTGAAATTCCAAAGTGCAGATCTATGATGTGGATTTGCAGGCCATTTTTGGCTTGATGGTTGAGGCATTACTCTGGTAGTAGCCACCACATTTCCAAAGGGTGTACTGTGCGTTGCTTTCACAGCTGCACAAAAGGACACAGCATCATTTTTCAATGCGGCTAAACTGAACTCTGATGACACACAATGCATAATTCAGGTATATACATGATGAGACATGCATGCACATGCATATGATGCATGAATACATGCTTGCTAAGAAATAACTTTATTTGAAATCATTTAGGCTATGTGGGGGAGTATAAGACTGCAGCTTAGAGACCCAAAAACCCTAAGAGATTCTCCAGAGAAGGGCCAAGATCTTAATTATCTTGGCCCTTCTCTGGAGAATTAATGGGTTGGAAGATGGCCTCAGCTATATACAGAAGCATTGTAGTAAAACTTGGAGGGGCAAGCAGTATGTAAACTTACTACCTTTGTGCTCTTTTAAGAAATGCTTGAAAGAAGTCAAATTTGGGGACTGTTGCAAACTTTTCTTGCCAGTAAAGTTCATGTCTACCACAGAGAAAGAGCACCTGCACCCAAGAAATAAGACAGATTTCTTTAGAATCCCTTAAAATAGATTCTTCCAAGTGCTTCCATTCAAACGTGTTTCTCTTCTCTCTTTTCTGGTTGAGAAATGTGGGTGCTGTGGTTCATTCCATCTGAAAAGCACCAGTTTGGGGAAACTACTTTAGAAGCAACCAGGTCACTGAGTTTTAGCTAAACTGGGATGGTTAATTGGTGGATGCCTAGCAGCCTTACTTAGCTTAGTGCCTGCTGGGGAAACTGGGAGTTGTAGTCTCATGAGATCTGCAAAACACCCAGATTGAAGTCTTAAACTTTTGCTGATTTCTTCACAATTGAAAACAGTAATGGTGGTTCAACAGCCATGTATTCATTCTGATTTCCATTCCATTGGTCCAGGTAACATTGAGGATCTGAGCCAAAGCTGTAAGCAAAAAAACTCCCAAATCCTGATGGAAATCATCAGGCCATCTATGGGTTGTCCATAGCAGTGAAGAAGAACATAGCATGATAGACAGGTGCTAGGTTTATGAAGAGTCCTCAGTGCTTGAAGTTGGAGGATTGAGACCCAAGGAGAATTTTTGATTAAAAAAAAAAAAAGACTATATATCAGAAATTGATTTTAAAACAAAGGATTCTGTTATGACTGGCACTCCATAGCAAAATTTCATGTTAGAGGGAGTGATTGAAGCCAACATTTATCTTTGAAATTCAAGATAGACTTTGTTCTAGTTTAGCTCTTGTTTACTCCAGGACAGCTGGAGACATGTGGAAAAAGATGCCAGGGATGACTACTACTACTATTACTACTACTACTACTACTACTATGAAAGTTACTACTGCTAATCTTGGGGCATGTAGCTCACTCATTTATGACCATCATTTGTTGACTGATTATGATATCAGGTCAGGGCTGAATGTCTGAGTGAACCATTACTTGTCACCAAACTTTTCCATGCAGTCAGTTTTCAGAAATACAGTTTTCAGAAATACTTAGTGAACAAATGGACAGATGATGAATAAACATGCAACTTGTGCACTGCCAAATCTATTGTGTGTGGTCTTGCTAAAGGTATTTAGGCCTTGTTTTCACTTTAGCTTGGCACATGCCCTGTAAATACCAATTTTCCCACTTACTCACTTGACATTGCTTCATCTCAACCTCAGCCTGTGAGTGAAAATTCTTAACTTGTCATTAGGTGTGCTTGTGTATAAATAAAAATAGCCCCTTTACTGTTCCACTACAGTCCAAGGTATGTAAAATCCATAATGCTATGTTGCATTATCTTGGAGGTGAGGCAGCTGACCTGCTGTGAGTGTGATCTGAAGTTTGTTCTGGACCTCCACACCTGGGATCTGTTAGGTAGAACTAAGCCATTTCCAAGCATCTATCTTCACTGACCCATTCCTTAAGGAGAATGATTTATGGCTGTTTTTCTTGCTGGTAGACACTCAGGGGGAATGAGAACAAAGCTGGAGGAATCCACCAATAGCTTTCATTAATTTGTCCCACATTAAAAAGGTGAGTACAACATCATTCACCAGCCTCATCATGGAGGCAGAATAGGGCTTGACAATTAGGGTAGCACATTTTATGCTGGCATACTTTTTTCTGGATTAGAGGATAGCATTGTAACATGGCCATCTGGCTGTCCATGAACTGTATCTTTATTATGCTGATTTCTCATATTGCGATGTCCAGAAAATAATTAGGGATTTTGAACTGGGCTTTCCCTTAATTTCAGTTTCTCTTACTTCCCCTTGCCTGCTCTCATCCCCACCCACCATCCCCAGCCAAACAAGAGACTGATGGCCCAGCAGCTAGTCAGTTCTTCTACTCTACATGGCCTAGCTAGTAGTAGGATCATGACAGGAACTATCTCCATCATCTCTGGAGCAATTTCTGTCCTAGTATCTCCCCATATGTGTCTTTATTTCACACATTTTTAAAAAAACTTGAGATATATCCAAAAGGGTCTGGAAGGACAAGGAAACAACCATCCTAGGGAACCTCAGATAAGAGACTTGAAGACAGACCTACCCTATTTATTTTGATATGTCCTGACTGCTGGATGTTTTTCTTCCTGGCTGTTGACATGCTGAAGAGGAGCAGCAGCAAAGCCAGAGAAGAAACCCAACCACTTTACTTATAATGACTGGCACACTCACAAGTCAGTACAAAACCACTTGGCAATGATTCAGAACCTATGTAACAGAGGCAGAATAAGGATTGGCAGTGGAGACAATAAATTTTATAACAACATTGTTTTGTGCTGATAGAAGAATGGGTGGATAGCATTTTAACTCAGGGAAAGGCCCCCTGAAAGAACAACTTCTCAAATATTGTCATGCCATGTTTGATAGATGAGACACAGAATGGGAGTGGAATGGAATAGGACTTTCTACAACAGAAGGTGAAGTAGCATCAACCAGATCTTCTTTACTTGCCATTTTGACTATAATTTCATTCCCAATCTTAAATGTCATTGAAGAACAGATAAAGAGAAGTTGTTTTTATCTCATATTTTGTGTTTGTGGTTTATTTTAAATATTGCTTGGGACAGAAGATGGAATACATACAGGAAGCCACTTGGATTTATGAATGGGAAATCAAAGAAAGGGAATTCCATTTGACAGAAACTCAGCAGATATGTTAAACTGTGGTAGGGGAAAGTAGAAAATTTAGTTTGGGGTGTGTGTGTGTGTGTGTTTTAAATGGAAGCAGCCTTCTCTGCACTGATGTGAGAAGTTGGCCAGGGAGATAATGACACGGGCTTACCTTCCTCATGAAATCTTGCAAAAAATGTGTTGATCATTACATCACAATATACTATAATCCCCTCCCTCTTATCTTCTCCAGTCACTCTCACATCCACAGATACTCACCAATCAATGTCTACTGCATTTCAGTGGATTTGAACAGCACCTCCAATATCTACTAGTTATGTTCTTCAAGACATGACACAGCTTTTTTACCCAAACTTAACACAATAGTTAGTGAGACTTCTGCTTCTTCTTTGTCTCATTGTTCCACTGAATGCCTTAAAGTAGAAAATAAAAACCTGCCTTATGTTTTTGCAAGTTTTTCCATCAAGAACAGGAAAAATGGCAATACTCTACAAATGGACCCACAGAATTAGTCAAGGAGTTTGTGGGTCTTACCTGTGGGAAGAAGGAAATTGGAAAAAATGAAGTGTCTTAAGAGTGGTTGTGAACAAGAGCCAAGGAAGATCATACATGAATCAAATGATAACTGGACCAGCAGTTGTACAAATACAAACAGCATGTGGAGAAGTTGAAAGGTTTATTGGGCCAAGCATGCAGCAGATTAGAACCACAGTTGTATATAGACATTTACTACTGTGTTTCCCTGTGAAAGTGAGATTAAATAAAACAGGCATAGGATGTGGAATGGAGAATCTATCCAATCCTCCCAATGTAGGGCAAGATTCCATTTAACAATGAGAAAAATTGTCTGAACTAGAAACGTAACTATGCCATAAAACTGAATTTCATGAAGGTTGCCAAAGAAAAACCTAACAGCTCTTGGGTGTGCTAGGTGAGTATAAGATTTCAGCTACAGAAGTGGTGTTGCCTATAGGAAGATTTATTCATAAGATTCTTCCGCTTCTCTGTTTCTGAGACACTAACTGAATAAATTAATACTGAGATGGTGACGATTCTTTGAGAACGTAGTTGAATATCCTCCCAAGAAAGGAAAATGACTAGGTTAAGCTTACATTAAGCCATAGTTTGCTGAATTGTGGTTTATTGAACAAGCTGTATGCTAGGTTTACACATAATGCTGAACTTCCATGTAGTTTTCTTAGTGTGCTATTGACTTCTTCCAGGATGTTTTTTCAATGTCTCCATCTAACTTACACCCCTAGGATATCTGGTTGGTCTCCCACCTAAATATTAACTGAATCTGACCCTGCTTAGCTTTTGTGAAGGTCAGATCAGCTAGGTACAGCCACCTGTTGTGTCAAAACCAAACCCATCTCTATTACTGCTACCTCTCTTTGCAATTTTTCCCTCCTAAATTTTCTCCCTAATCGTTAGGTTGCCTGGAGGAAGCAGATCAGTCTTATAATAGGTTTGAACCTACCCTTTAGGATAGATTGAAATTTAACCAAAGAACAGATGACATTAGGCCAGGCATCTGTTTGTTTGTTTGTTTGTTTAAATTGTTTAAATTTATTATAGCCATCCACTCCAGTAGACTCTGGGCAGCTTACAAATTACAAAAACAATAAAAACAATTAAAATCATACAACACCATGGGCAGCCTGGACTAAAACAATTGTAACAGTAACACACCACACCAGGGCCCCACAAAGACTTTACCTCAGGCCTGAGACCAGAGCCCGATCTTAAGGGCTTTTCAGAACCCCAGGAGAGTGAGCGCCATCCATATCTCTGGGGAGATGCTGTTCCAGAGGGTGGGGCAGTGACTGAGAAGGCACACTTCCTCAGTCCCATAAGATCACAATGTTTAATAGAAACTACCTGGAGCATACCCACTCTGCCAGAACACACCAGGTGGGCAGAAAGAATTGGAGAGAATAGACAATCTATGACTGCAGGTCACCAATCTCTGGGATAGGTTTTTCTTCCAGACAGTGTATCATTTGGAAAATTATTTGACGTTTAGCACAGATTTTTGCAGTCCAGATATGATATGTCTAGAATAGTTACATGGCTAAAGGCTATTGATGGAACCATGTAGCAGAAGCTCTAACAGATCTCCTAAATTAATGCCTATATAAACAACAGAATGAGATGTAGAATCTTAATATGGTATGATGAACATTGGGCAATAAGTCGTCTGTCTATAGTTAGAAAATAACATTTTTAATACTTTTGCAGATTAAAAAATATACTTGAAACTAAATGAGGAAACAGTAGAGAGACAATATTTCTGTCATCTAATATCTTTTTGTGCTAATTTTTCACATTTCTGTTCACTTTCTTTTTTTAAAACTATGTAGCACAGAATTTAAAATGTGCCCTATATATTTTCCAGTGCTTATGCTCCAGCAGCAATTACTTCTGTGGCATATATATAGGCCAGACCTAAGTCAATGGCCATCAGTTTCTCATGACAGCAAATTCATAAATAAATTATGCACTGTTGAAATATTTACTCATGTTTAAATCTGCTGCCAGTCAATGTCATTGGAGGACTTCAAATTGTAGTATTATGAAAGTAAGAAAAAAGCATTTCTGTGCATTTTTTTCACACCGGTCATACCAGTCAACAATCTTTAGTTTGATTTAATCGTCAGCCCCAATCTCACAGAAGGAAATCTGGTCGTAGATTCCTCCTGCTTTCCTGCTACCTTTGGGGCACTAGACTAAGGTTTTTCCATTCTTCCAGAAAACCCTAACCCTATCATTTACTTAGACCTCATGGCACCTTTAGTTCTGCATTTATATTGTTTTAATAAGCTTATTCTGTGGATCTTTTTTTTTATTGGAAACTTGTACAATGCACATGGAAAGTCCACTAAAGTTGATATGAGTTTCAAAAGACAAATAGATTTGTGTGTGTGTGTGCGCGCGCATGCTTGTTAGATTTATATCCAGCCTTAACTCCAGGAGCTCAAGGCAGCATACATATCATTCCCTTCTCCAATTTTTCTCCACAACAGCAGAAGTATGTGGTAGGCTAGGCTGAGAGACAGTAACTGTCCCAAAGTCACCCAGTGAGTTTCCATGGCTGCTGATGGACATGGATCCCTCTGGTCCTAGTCCTATACCTCTATCACTGTGCCACACTGGTTATATCATCAACCTATAATAAAACTGACTCATACGTGTATATGTATTTCCATAACATAGTGTGTCCGTAACAATTCATACGGATAATGTCCATAATCTCTCTGTGTTCTTCTGGCCAAATGACCACAATTAAACTGATGATAATGATGATGACACCCAATGCACCATACCTAGAGAAATTATTTATGGGGCAGTTAATAAATCAGGTAGATAATAAATGCAATCAAACCTTCTATTAAGGATTATTGGTTCCTGGCTTTACTTGGAATTTACCCTGTGAGTTATTTTAAGTATTTTGTTTTAGTTATTAAAACATCTATTACTATTATTATTATTATTATTATTATTATTATTATTATTATTTTGCTTATTTATTAGGACTGTTTTTAGGCCATTTCAGTAATCAGACACTGATTCTTTAGCATTTATTTAAATAAAAAGGTATAGAAATTGTTAATATGTAGTGAGATATTAAATATATTTCCTATGTAAAAGAATCATTCCTCACGGTCAGTTTTGGTCAACATTAAATTAAAGAACAGCACCTGAAAATTAAAGGTCAGTAGATAGAGACTTCATAGATAAAATAACATAGATATATAATCCAGGGAGTTAATTAAAATACTGAGTTTCAGCAGATCAAAAACATTCCCCCCTCCTTCACTTTATGTACAGAATTGTAAGCTTTTGTGAGATTGTGGGAAATAATGAGAGAAAGGGTAAGATGACCTACCCTGCATAAGAAGTTCCAAAATTTAGGTATGGCAACAATTCAATAAATAAATGATATTACCTAGTCAGGCATGGTCTGTTTGTTCCATTTAGATTTCCACCTGATTATTTTCATCTTCCTAAATCTCACAGTACAGTCCTGTAGGTGTTGTTGCCAAGGAAGCACATCCCTTTGTGATTTTGAGTTCCCTCCTGTGCAAATGTCTTTCTTACACTCAGTCTGAAATGCAGTCAAGTCATCCAGGCACACCCACTGTGATGTGTGCCACTTCCCTATGACTTAGTTGGAACTCTTGTGTTAATAAGAAATTATACTCAAGATTCATTCAGGTGTTTTCACTATCACTATTACTGCTCCCTGTTTATCAGATACTTGTAGTCAGTTCAGGAACATCCCTATTCCTATATAACATCATTAGACCTGCTTGGCACACACAGTAAACAGAATGAAGAATCTGTGTCAGGGGAAGTCTGTGAAGAAAGAATCCCTAAGATCATGCCATCAGATTTGCCAAAAAGCACAAATGAGACTTATTTATTTGTAATTGGAAGGTCATGGCTTACAGACTGAAACAAAAATCAAGTTCCTACATATCATTGGGCAGGGATGGGGGGACTTACTGTAATCCTGAGCTAGGATCTTATGATTAATGGATAATAATTTTAATTGTGAGCTGCCCAGAGTCACCCTCTGGGGAAAATGGGCGGCATATAATTTTAATAAATACATACATACATACATACATACATACATACATACATACATACATAGCTATAGGCTGTATTTAACCAAAACCAGGAAAACTCTGAATTTAAGATGTTTTCTGGCCCCACCCCGCACAAAATAGGAAACTCAGATACAAGAACTCATTTGACTTTTTTACTGTAATTTAAGATGATCCTTCAATTTTAAGTGTAAATTATTAGGGGGGGGAAACCTAGACCTTTCAAGTAAATCTTGAGTGTATGGGTGAGTGAAATTGAGAGAGAGGAAGAGAAGACTAGCTTCTCTCTCTCTCAGACAGACCAATTGCCAATACTTTACAATTCTTAATCCCTTATTCATCTTTATTTATTTGTTGGTTGGCTTTATTAGAGAACTCTGAGTCGTCCAATGCAACCAAATAGTGGGATATTCAGGACAGATAAGAAGTATTTACTCCCACAGCACATAGGAATTTTATGTATGCAATTTGCAATTGCAAGATATAATGATACCCACCAATTTGGATGACTTTTATAAGGAATTAGACAGATTAATGAAGTACAAGGCTATCAGTGGCTACAAGTCACACTGCCTTTATCCTCAGAATCACAGGAAACATGCTGGTGAATACTAGTTGCTAGGGAACCCAAGTAGGAAGGTACTACTGCACTCATGACCTGCTGTGAGTTTCCTGTAGACATCTGGTTTGCCACAATGGGAACAGAAAGCTAGACTAGGCTGGGCTGATTCAGCACCACTCTTATGTTCCTACCTCTTTGCTTCACTTTAGAGTGAAGGCTGTGCCTTCTTTGATGAGTGAAAAAAGTCTTGCTCTTCAAAGTTTCCTAAAATGCTATGATTTGTTCCATCTGAGAAAATCCAAGGAGAACTCATACCATCTTGGGGTATGGGGAATCAGGAAAATCTGTAAATCACAACCTATCTCCATAACCTTTCCCCGTTTCAATTATGCTTTATCATTTAAGTTCTGGGGTTTTGCACTTCATTTATTCCTGTGGCCCAGTTCAAAGTTGTATCCTGGGTTCACAGTAGGTCTTTTAAGCACAGTAGGAATACTCCCTCTTTTATGTCCTTGGCTTTCTGGCATTCCAATCATGCATATTTCACCCAATCTATTTCTTCCCTCTTCTCTCTTTCAAGCAGCCATCCATATCTCCATAGATCAAGTTATTCATAGTCTAGTCTATATTTCTTCTTTGATTAAGCCTTTGGCATCTTGTTCTTACTATTATTCTATCTCTACCCTCCTCCCCCAGCAGCATCCAGGGGAGATGTAGGCAGAACATTGCAGTCTAAGCCCTATCTGGAATGTGCATGTGGAAGTACAAAAGGAAAAGGACTTGCATCACAACGCGCTGTCCGCCATCTTGCCAGTTGTGACACACAACACACCATGCATGCTGCTTCATTCCCCTTACATCATTTTATCATTCAGATGTATTGTTCCAACTTTCTGAAACATGCAAGCAAGGCCTTTTGCCATGTTGCCTGGGAATTATGGGATTCACAGCCCAAACACTTCTTGATTTATAGCGCAAACACTTCTATAACTTAACCAAGATCAGCAGTGCCATTTGAATGCTACACAATATTGTTTTCATGTGTCCATCAATTAAAATAATGAATGCTTGCTATCATTCAGGTACACTACCACTAGTTGATTATACCTTCTTCTTTCACACCTAGCTGCACCAAATCCTGATGCTGCAGGCCATGACTATTAGTCAAGAACCTTTACAGGAATAATTGAGTACTTGCATGAAGAATATATCCACGTACAAGGGGATAGGTGGCAACATTGCCTACTCAAAAATAAGCTACATTGAATTCAATAAAAAAAATTCCCAGGTAAGTGAGTATAGGATTGCAGCCTGCATGTTAAATTAAACACTGGTCTTTTAAGAAATGGCAAGCCCTTAATCATATGACACTGACCTTATTTTGCCCCCAGCCCAATATTTAAAGTTTTATGCAGCTCCTTTATGTACTGTAAAAAACAGTTTTTCCTGCTTAGACTTGACATAGATCCATAGTACTATGCTCTTCTATCCTTCTTTTGGTGGGAGAGGAGGCATGTTCATGGGACCAGACAAGCCTTGTTCATTCATTGGTAGATTCCTGGGAATTTACTTGTATCTTAGGAGGAATTATAGATAAAACATGCCATTGAATATTCATCAGCCAATTGGTACCCTCTAAATATTCTCCCCAAACACCCACTCAACTATGTGGCAAATACATTACAGTATCCATAATGATAGAAACAGATTTCTGTTCTGGCAAACTCTGATTTTGGATACAAGGACACTAAGGATCCCAGAATTCTCAGTCAGCTTGACCACATCTGGAGAACATTAGGCTTGAGAAAACTGAGCTATGCCTAAGAAGTCGATTGAACTATTTGTCTTGTTGCACCAATAAATAAATCCAAAAATTGTTTTCCAATTAATCACACCAGGCTAGGTTCCATTAATATTTCTACAAAAGTTGGAGGACTTTTTTGTACTTGTTTAGCCCTAATGTACATCCATTTGCTTACATTAAATTGCATTTGCCTTTTTATTACTCTTTTGTTTGTTTCAATCACATCCATTAGCTTTATATCATCAATAAACTATTTCTCTGATGGGTGGTCTTGAGCGTGATGTTTAGGGACCAAATTTTATTTTTGTTGAATCCACCAAAGTGTGAGGATTTAATCATAGCATCAATTTCCACAAAAAAAACGGAATTATGCTGTGAAAGTAAGTTATTCATTTTAACAAAACATTTTAAAACTTTCTAACACTTCTGCAAGATGTGTTATGAATAAAAAATCAAAAAGTTCAGGCAATCTAAGGAAGACATGGAGAAGTATTACCTTCTGGTTCACAGGTGATACAGTTATGTGATGTCTGAATTACTTAAATACATTAATTAATGGAGAAATTGGGAGATCATAGAATACAGTTTACTGAGACCTAGCCTGTTGAAATCTTTTGTACATCCTAGGTAGCATCAAGTTAATACTACCTGGCATGATATTAGATATTAGGTAGCATCATATTTACTATAAATATTATACTTTAGGGGGACAGGATATTGAAGGATTGCCACTTCCTATATTTATTTATCTAGACTGTAAGATATTTTATGGTACTTTTTAAAAGATATCCAAGCAAAATAATGTATTGTGGGTGGCTAATTACCAGAGAAAGGGTCTTCAGTGTGTTGCCCCAGTGTGATGCCCTATAGTTAATGAAATATTATAGAAGTACTTACAACCATCACCACCACCACCACCATGGCCACCTTTATAGGTTCTGCTCTTTTTCCAGAATTCAAGGCACTGATTTGACCAATAAAGTCCAGCAGAACTTTAACCTAAAACATCAACTTTTCCCATATGTGGGGAGCCCTTCTGACAGTGACTCATGCGGTTATCACCATATCATTAAACTACAGCAATGTGCTCTCCATAAGGCTACCTTTGAAGATCACTCAGAAGATTCAGTGGGTCCAAAATGCAGGGGTCTAGCTATAAAGGTTCTGGCACCACAACATCAGTGCTTTGGTCACTGTATTGGTTACCACTAAATTTCCAGATCTAATTCAAAGTGTTGGTGTTATCCTGTACATTCTTACACAGCTCACATCCCATGTACCATCAGCCTAATCTCACACATCCAAAATATGCCCATCCTGTGTGTTCATCCCAGTAGGAGATGCTGAAGGTCCATGGAGGTAAGGGGGATGCAGACCTGGAGGCAGTCTTTCTCAGTGGTAGTTCCCACATTATGGAACATCTTATTCCCTAAGATTTGTTGGGTCCCAGCTAGCTAGCCTTTTGTAAATCTGTTAAGACTATTGTGTTCCATCAAACATTTGAGCACTAATGGTGGCTATGGTCTGCCTTTTGTTATGAGTTATTTTTATTAGATTTTGTTTTATATATTCAGACCTCATCCACTGACTCCATCCTACTGTCTCCTCCCTGGCAGGGCCCAGTGAGCTCCCTTCAGCAGATGAGGCTCCACCATCCTGCCATACTCGCCATGCGAGTCCCAGGGCCCCGCGCCTGGATCCTGGACCAGCAGCAGGAGGAAGAAGACAGTGAAGGTCATCTGGGGGGGCGGCAGCAGTGGTGGGCAGCAGGGGTAGATAGCGGAAGACAGGGTGGCCAAAAGGGCAGAGATGGGGGGAGTTGAAGCAGAGGCAGTTCTCACAGGGCAGGAGAAGCATGAGGTCCTCACGTAACAACTGAACGGTCCTTGCCTAACGTCTGCAGCCAGAACTGCGGTCGGTCACTAAACAGCATGGTGATGTGATGGATTGCTTAATGACTGCTTTGCTTAGCAATGGAAATTCTAGTCCCAATTAGAGTTGTAACCTGAGGACTACCTGTACTTCAACTACCTGTATTTCAGGAAAGGCCAGTTGTAAGGTAGTTACATTCTCTGTGTGTCTGGTTTCAGACACCACCCAGTTAGCCATGTATACAATTTAATTTCTGTTGTAAACCATAGAACAGATTTTTCTTCAACATGAAGCCAAAAAAGATAGTTAGGAAATAGTATGCTGGAAAAAAAGTAGCGAGACATTATACATAGTGGTGAGATATTATACATTCTGCATAATATGTGTAGCATGCATAATAGTAATTCCCCATCTCGAGAATGGTGCTTTTACAAAAATACTAAAAAACCCTCTCCCTCTTTCTTTAGCCAGGTTGTCCTCAACATCTTTTGGCAACACATATGAGTAAAATTTCCCACCACCCTCCATGGTTTCTCATCTGCTTTTGGGCACGGGGAAGTGCATTTAAATTAATCTCGGTGTGTGAATTTTAAAAAGCTGTGTTTTAAAAAAAGAAAGAAAGCAGGAAGGGGAGCTGGAAGATCCTGTTGCTGCTGTTCCCTTTCCCTGTTCTCCCGATTAAGAGCAATGCAACGGAAAATTCGATAAGCCACTGTAGATTTTAAAATCTGCCCCCTCCCTCCCGCTCCTGAAATTCCTCCGGGCCAGGGTGTCCTTTCAATGAAATCCACCTGCATGAAAGAGACGGCGTTGCTGTTTGTGAATGTGCCGTCTCTGTGCACATTACCTACGCTCTGTTGCATTGTATTTGTATGAATGGGGGCGACATGTGCTTGCCCACACATCCACGTGAGACAGGAGAGGGGCAGGAATTGTATATCCCTTTCTCTCGGGGTGTGTTTTCTACAAAGGAACTGAATGAGAGGGGGGATGGTTGAAAAACCTGAACGCTCTCCTAAAACGCCCCTTTCCTCCCGTGCCCCCGACCTCCACCCCAGGCGAGAGACCCCTCTCCCGCGGCTCCGGAGGCAGCGCCCTTCGTTGGCCCTGCGGTGGGGGTGCGCCTGTGCCTCGGCTTCTGCGAGCACCCTTCAATGGCTCAGGCGAGGGCTAAAAACAGAAAGATGCAACACAAAAGATACCGCAGTCAGCTCTAGCAAGGGAGCTATTTTTAGATCAGAAAAGGAGAGGAGGAGGGGGAGGCGGGGGGAGAGAGGTAGAGCGCGAGAAAGGGGGGAGGGCTGGTCTGGGGTGTGCAGTCTCGTTTGATTCTCTTCCCCCCTTGATTTCTATCAAGAGTATTTTTATGCAATTTTATTCTTTCTCTCTTTTTTTCTCCCCCCCCCCCGACTCCTAGGGAGGGGAGATTTGTGGGTCGGGGGGGAGGAAACACGGCAGAGCTAAGCTGAAGATTCTGGAGTTTTATAGCTCATTCCAGCTAGTGGCCTCTCTCTGCCAGTTGAATTAATTTGATACTATTTTTGAAAGTCAGTGTTTCTAAGGGAGACCTAATGACGCAATGACGTCAATGCAGGTCAATAGCACACACTGGAGGAACTGACTGTGCTACCGGGAGGGAAGAGCTTCCAACCAAAAAAAAGCAGCGCTCTTGCACACACACACACACCCCACATTGAAAGAGCCCCTTTGCAAAAATGACACCCCCCCCCCGGTAATACGTTCACCAATATGAATATTTCGACTCCCTCCTTTCTAAATTCTCCAGAAGATCTCCCCATTGTAAGAAACGATGCGTGCTATTTGCACGCACATGCACCTACAAAAATATCTTTAAAAAAGAAGAAAACTGTGATCAGACGCACTGCAGTGCAAAAAAAACCACCCTTTTGCCTGTCAAAGTAGCTTTATTGATACACACACACAGGCGCGCGCACACACACGTTGTGAATGCAGCACACGCTCAGCATTAGGAGCCTATAAATAGAGCTCGCGAAGGTGCGTGCATTGGCAATTTACTCCCCAAGCGAGGAGGGGGGCGGGCGGGCGAGCGAGCGGCTTGCGAACGTGGGTGATGAGTTATTCTGCACCGCTCAGTTACTCAGGAGGTGCCTGTATTGGTGGTGTGGGGGTGGATGCGTGGGTGGGAGGGTGAGTGGGAGGGGGGTTTGCTTCTCTCTGTCTCCAAGTCAGGCAGAGAACGCGAACTGGGTTTTTTAAATGATTTTTCCTTTCCTTTCCCCCCCCCCCTCCTTCCTGGAAGAGTTCAGACACACATTACGCGACATTCTCACAGCCTTTTCCTAGGGTGCCCAGCATTAAATGCTGGAGTTGTATTTATGTAATCTCCACCCCCCCCCCACCCTTTTCCTCCCTTTGCAGTCCTCGCCAAAATTCCCTAGAAATCCATCTATAAGGCTTGTGCGGAGGAAGTTGATGTGGCTCCCTGCCTCCCCCCCCGCTTTTGATTTTCTTTTGGTTTGCCGTTGTTTTGTGAACTCCCCACCCCACCCCCTCCACCCCGTACACATAAGTGAAGAAGATGTTGCAAGGTAGGTTTCTGTGCACTGTCTCTTCTTGCCTATGTCTGTTTTGTAAGCTGTTGTGGTTTTTGCTTTTGACAAAAGTTTTCTGATTTCAGTGGCTGAATGGTTTTGTAAAGAGCAGACTTCGCTGTTGCTGCCTGTCTTTGGAGAGCTGCACGAAGCATTGGCCAGCAAGCCCTCCCTTTCAGGAAAGGGGGGAAAAGTTCCAGACTATCACGGGCTGTATTTTCAGTGTATTTAAGGGGGTTTGCTGGGGGGAGGGGGGGGGCGGGAGGCAAAAGGTGGAAAATGCATGCCACCTTTGGAAGTTAAGGACGATCGGTCTTTCAGAAACAAACTCCAAATGGGGGAGTGGATGGATCTGTGTGCGTATTAAGTTGTGTGATAGACTTTGCTAATAGTTGTACTTTGCCACACGTTGGAACCAAGAGAAAACTTATTTGACTAAGGATCATGCATATGCAATGCTGATTACATAAAAAAAGATGGGCAGTTTGCTGATGAATCCAGGGAAAGGTGAGCAAGAAAAAGGGACTGGTGTTCTGGTACTGTATAAAGAACTCTGGCAAACACAAGGATAGGCGCAAGATAAATGGGGAGAAGAAATGAAGATTGAAATAATCCTCTCTTATGGAAGAAGAAGATGCTGCCACGGTCTTCAACCACCTGTAGAGGGAGATCTTTGTACACCAAAATTCCCCCTCCCTTATAAATTGTGTCTGGAAGAAAATGAAAGAGAATTTCCCATTTTAAACTTTACGAGGCAGGAAGGACATCATACAAATGCCAGATTTATGCTCAGATATCGGTCAATGGCCCTGACTTTTTGGAATCTCTATTATCTGAATGAGTCTCATGGAAATGGGAAACAGCCCTCTGATCTTTTGACTTACATTTCTGATCATCTTCAATGCTGCCTTTCTAGTAGAAGTCTACTGTATCAACAGGTGCTTTTCTCGAGAAGTTTCCATTCATGGTTCATTTGAAGGAGCTTTCACAATGGAGGCAAAAAGAGTTGAGAGCACACTACACTCCTGCTAGAATGTTTGGGGTGAGGTGGTCTATTAACCCTTCTTTACCCATGAAGAATTTGATTCAACTGACTGGAGAAACGTTCTTGCCACTGTCAGTTATATGTTCATGGCACACCATGTTTCGACTCTTTAGCTACTATGACGCTGATTCGTACAGTTGTGTCTACACTGAAAACTGCTTCATTGAAATCTGATCTGCTACAAATTTCAGATTCAGGGACAAGAACTGAAGTGTAATAGAGACAGGAGAGCTAGCGTAGCTTAGTCATGGGCTGCTCCCTGAATAGATGCAGTAGTGCCATTTATTATCATCACATGGAATTAAGAGACTTGGGAATCCTAAAGTTAACTGGATGCAAGAGTACCAACGGCGTTACCTATGGTGGTAAATGAATCATTGCAATGGAAATATTGGTGCCTCAGTCATGATCTGATACAAATCAATTAATATTTCTAGCTTTAGCAAAGGCTTTACATCCTCTCTGAAGAATTGCTGTCATGGTCAATTACATGTTATTTTTAACTTGCAAGGATATGTGAGTGCACTCCATTTTATAAGCTACCAAACGCACCCTAGACTGCAGTGTTAATATAGTTTGCTAGCTTACCAAGACTGCAATCATAAGTCCATTTACTTTGGAGGAACACAAACTGAACTGAATGGGAAGTGAGAAGACATGGATAGGTTTGTGCAATAGGTGTCCTTCGGCATACACTGCACACACGGATGTTCACCCATTTAAGCAATCAATTAAATGGAAGACGTAGCAAAGGTTAAGAAACAGTACCCCTAATTTAACAACTGGATCCACTGTAGTTATCGTTTAAGAGGTCTGCAGAGTTATCCTTGTCTGCTATCACTTAATAAAGAATAATAAGGGTAGAGAACAAAACTTAATTTCTATCTTTTTTTCCCATTGCTACATAGTTGCACCAAGTGAGTTCAGTTATTACAGTAAAGCTTCTACTCAAGTCATTCCATCCATGGTTAGATTATTAGACAGTTGTCTCTCAAATGGATCAGTTCATATGCTTCTTTGGAATAAAGTTGAATGAAACAGTGAGGCACCAAAAGCATAACATTTTTAGATCGGTAAGTCCAAATTGATAAGTCTGCTTGGAACAGCTAACCATTTATGGCTTCAAATGTTTTTCTAGAAATACTTATGCCTATTTAAGTCCTATTGTCCTCAGGTGGGTATATGTACATCCTATTCTGCAGAATTACAACCCTAAAAGGATAACTTTGATCCAAATTTATCATGAAGTGATTTATTTTTAGTTACAAGGTAAAGACAAAGTCAAAACTGCATGATAAAACAAATGATTTTTCAGTAAATGGTGGAAACTTCTGTCACTGTGGCATAAAAGTACCAAAATGGATGGCATTCAATCTGACAATTAAAAACTAGAGTGAAAGTTATTAAGTAGCAGAGTGCTAGAAGTACTTACTGTGTTATAAAAGAGAAAAAATGAAGTAACATTAGCTATTACTGGATATTTCACACATTTAAGAAAAGAACTCAGCCAACATTGCATCTAATGGAAAGACCAAGTAGAAAACAATATTTTGATGTTCCACATAGACTCTCCTGTATCATTTCACAAATATGATTCTTGTTGCACAACACTTCCATCATATAAAGGAATAATAGCAGTCTTTTCATTTTACAACATGGAATACAGTATCGTAAGAAGAGCATTAATATTTTTTTAAAGGGCATAATTTCAAATCTTATCCTTTAGACATAAAAAATAAATTAATCCAAAATAAATAGATGTTACAATATGAAGTAAATAATGCAGTAAAATTTTGTTAAAAATATAATAACATCATGTATATATTTAATATATGACTCCATTGTTGGCACTAGAAGTACACACTAAAAGTATATAATATAGACATACATTCTTTCTTCTTGAACATATATCCACACATAATGACAATTACTAGACTATCTAAGAAAAAATCTTTCTTGTTTTCCAAATCTTTGTGGATATAGTGGGTTATTATTGATGTATAAATAAAGGAGCTACATTCATTAAGTTAATCCTGGAAGGCCATAGCCAAGAAAACACTGTAGATTTGGATGTAGATCTTTTTAAAACCGATTTCCAGGACCCATTCTGATATTTAAACGTAACCTCCAGGTAGGTTTGTGGTAAACAACATTCTAGCACCTGGGTACTTTGAAACATAGCCTTCTATTGCCCTGTACTCTGGCAATCTTCATTTGGCAGCCCTGTTTCTTGAGAGTTTAAGGAAAGCAGATGGACACTTGCAAAAAGACTATCAGAAAAGGCAAGATATGAATCAAATGTAAATGCTGTAGGCCATCTCTCCTATCTCCCTGATACTGTAGAAAAAGGCTGACTGTATGGCCTCTGTAACTGTACAGCATGAAAAAAGATTTGAACTGTGAACATATGCTCACGGAACATGTTGAGTATGATCAAATGGTCCTGTCCTAGCCAGGTTACTACAACTATTTGTCACATTTTGTAAGGCCTTGTTGTGCCTTAGTAAGAGTAAGAGCTTAAACACATGTCCTACGTCACTGAGAAAGACTGAGGTGACACAGGCATGTTGTATACTTATACTGACTTCCCTTCATGTCAGGTAAACAGATCAAGGCCTTCTCAGCCACACAGGGCTGTTGCAGGTTCACTACAATTTTGAACATGCTGCATGTCCACAATGAAAAGCTGAATTTTAGAATTTAGTTTACACCAATCTTACGCATTATGGTTCAAACCATTGCAAAGAGATCTGTTTTCCTTCTGTCATGGTTTGAGTACTAGCTGGTCTAATGAATATGTGATCAGAGTAGGTACTAAGACATAAAAG